>NC_132819.1:17903600-19119101 GCF_048594095.1 Paramormyrops kingsleyae | reverse complement strand
ATATAAATATATATACAAACATATATATATATATATATATATATATATATATATATATATACACATTGTATATATAGGTGTATATATATATATATATATATATATATATATATATATATACACATATATTTACAGTAAGAGAAAGTGCAAAATGTGAATGGGGATTGCATTAAAATCACTTGATTATCTTCAACCCTGATTTAATTTTCATTCCAGATTACTTCAGACAACATTGCCCTCAGGAATTTGTTTTTCAATACAATTAGTCACCTGAGGCATTGGCTTATGTGTATAACCAAAAATAGCTTCATTACATCTAGAATCTGTAACAGATGCAACCACCGCAACCCCCCCATAATACCTCATTTCCTCAGAATAATGGGCATTTTCTCAGGAGAGTTTCTCTCAGTAATCAGCCATATTAAGGTTTCCAGGTGAAGCTGATTTTGCCTGTAATGAGGGCCTGTGATTGGCAGAAAGAGAACAGGGGGGGTCACCTGCCATTCGTGATCCTCCTTCCCAGCTTGATCCAAGGATCCCACCCCCCCCCCCCCCCATTTTCGGATGCAAGCCCCCTGTGAACGTTTTACCGATAGTTTACTTTTTGAACCTTCGTTCTCTAGATCTGGGTAGGCGGCTTTTTGGTTATGGAGAGATGTATAGCAAAGATGGCGTCTTCTCGAGAAAATCCGCATAAAAATCCGCATATTGTCTCTATGGAAACAGAAAACTGTGTGCGGAGATGTTTTTCTACAAACAGACTCATTTGAGTAAATACCTTACCACTACAGGGCAGAAAAATTATGAAGAGATCTAAAAATTCAGTTAACTGTTCTATTTTTGAACACAAGGCACTTACGTTGATGATGAACAGCATCTTCTTCCCAGAATCCCTAGCAGGAGGTCTTGGGCTGCTGGGATGCTGTTCCCACAGTGCCCCGGCCTGTCACTACTTCCCTGTCAGCAGCGGTATTGCCGGATTCAGCAGCCTGCCAGATGAGAGGTGAGATTCTGCTGATTTTGCCGCATGTGTCCTCTTCTATGCTACTCATTTAGCCTTTAATGTGGGATGACATGGAAAGTGAGAGACATGGAAAGTGAGATGACTCGATACAGTAGGGGGCACCATAGAGGCAGCAGCCTATCAGGAAAGTCGCTACGTCTGCTGCTTTTGATGTGAGATTTCCTCGTAGGCTACAATAGCCCATGATCACTGCTCATACGGTTCTGGGATTAAGGACTAACGTTACAGGGAAACATTGTGCATTTTATGGCTAATTCAGCTGAGAGTCATTATTCAAATAAACCATTTGTCCATGTAAATTCAGGGAGTGTGGAATTATGGGATATGTAAGCTGCCTTCAATAAAAAACGTCTGCATAGTAAGCAGAGAGTGAATTTATTGTCCTTATGTTCGCAGTATAAAACAAGTCACATCTGGGGTGCGTAGGACACAAACCGCCCGGAAAGGTCACCTACCGTGACCCTCCCGGAAATTAGCATGACGCTGGGGCGTGACATCACAGGTCCGCGGCATCTGCATGAGGGGGTAGCGGCCTTTTCAGAGTCGAGCCAGACACAAGCGACGGCGGGTGCAATGCCCCCCCCCCCCCCCCCCATGCCTTTGTACTGGCAAAAAGGGAAATGAGCACAAAAGCAAGTCCCCCACCCCACGAGGAACCTCTGCCCTTTAACAGACAAAATGGCAGGCATTGCAAGCTGCCACCCCTTTGAGTCTGCAGCCTATTGATGCAGCTTCCATCAAAGACCCCCCGCCAACAGAGGGTCCCGGGAGCGATGGTACAGGGGGCCCAAACTCACAGGCGTCGGCTTGATTCAAGGGATCTGTTCTGAGTTCAGTCTGTTCATCCTCAGCCATGGGTCCATAGTCCACAGCTACATTAAACCAGAAAACCTGCAGAATCTCTACTGGCATTTCACCTAAAATAATAATAATAATGGGTTTAAATGTACGCCATGATTGAATTACGTCATTAAGATGAAATGCAGCTTTGTTCAGGAGTTTTACATAAGTAACGTACATGCAGGAATACATACATACACATGCAAACATACATGTACTGAGTGACAGCTTTATAATACTGGACATGTGAGGACCCAGCAGATTTTCCAGTAAAACCTCCGGATTATGCTGACTACTCCAAAGGTCCCTGTCGAATGGATCATCCGGCCAGCTGACATCTCGCATTCACCGGAAGAAAGCTATACTTCTATCAACAAACAGATATTCCCTGTAAAAAGCAGTGCAGTGTTATTAAAAGCATGTTGATGTTGTCTCGTTCCAGCAAAAGGACTGTCACTGACACGAATGTCCCTTTATACAGTGAACAAAAGGTCACACCTTTCAGGGCTATCCGCGGTGCTTCTGTAGCCAGAATGAAGCACCTTCCTCCTCCAGGTCATCCATAGCTTCAGGTGGACCACTTAGGAAGTAACTCCTTGTGATAAATCGGCTTAAGGCTTTGCGATCCAGTCCTGTTACAGGACATATGTGTCAATGTTCAGGGTACAGAGTTAAACAGAGCTTCAGGTAAATACTAATGCGTGGTTTTTGAATAAATAAAGATGAGTAACTTTGTTCAGCTGACCCACCTCTGTGGTGTGATTATACCAGGACAGGCTTTCCCTGCCAGACCGGATCCCGTATTGCCTGATTTTAAAGGAGACTCGACTATGGCAAATTCAAATGCATTCTTCGCTAGTTTGTCCTCAATGTAAAATGTCTGAAATCCATGGCAGTCTTCTCCCCATCGGCTCAGAACTGATACCTTATTATCATTGAATAACTTTACATGGTTTGCTTCTGCTGGACATTTTGGAGCTGCAATACCAAATTACGTTTATGCAAATAGAATCTCTCACATCATCTTTAGGTCACTTTATGTCCTTAAGTGGACATCCGTCTGCGTCCTCGGCCATGTTGTTCGTTCGTCCCGCAGCAAAACTATAATGTGATTTTCCGAGTTCACCATTCGGTCAGAGGGATTAATTCATGTACCAGATAGTCTGGTTGGCTGGACTGTAATAGCTGTGGGAAGGAATGTCCTACTGCAGTGTTTTACTGCGTGATCTTATCAAACAGGCCAAACTCTTCTGGAATTTTCTTTTTATATTTGTTTTATTATTTTGAAAAAACTGCAAGGTTACTGAAGTTTCTGTACAGAGCAACGAGGTCAGGCATCTGCCATAGGCTCAAATGTGGCCAATCAACCCTACACCCCCCCCCCCCCCCGGCACCTTGCTCATGTCAGATGGGGAGGGCTTCCAGAGATGACATCACCCGACAGCAGACGGGCAGGCGGAGTGCGGCCCAATACCCTCTGGCTCTCAGCAACGGTCACGGGCGCGGCAATGCCCCCCCCCCCCCCCCCGCCACATTTACCGCGGTTAAGCTGCAATTTCAAATCAATACTCCCACCAGAACGTGGCAAGTTACCCTGAATAAGATCATAATAACACTGATAGAGTGAGTATTCCAGTGCTCGAGTATAATTTTGATGTCTAACCCAACCGATGTGTCGGAAATGGAAGATGCTCTATGTGGGAGGATCATGTTGTCAGGGCAGTTAATGTGACTCGGGCTCGGGGTTGGAGTGACCCCTCTTTGTGTGCCTAACGTAAACATGACAGCGGGGACGAGGTGGGACAGCCCATCTCGCTGCCAGGAGGGAGCACGTCTCCGACGGGATAAAAGAGATTGAAAAAATGAGATGATCCATCGCTCCCGCGTTGCGGGTTTGTCGGATAAATAGCCCGGGGACACTCATTACTCACATGCAGGACGCGTGAATTTCCTGCAAACCAAACAACACGGCAGCCGTCGCCCCCCCACCGCCAGCATGGTGCTGTGTGGAACGTAACATATGGCAATCGCCTGGGAGATGATGGGTCGTACCATTCTCCGCCCATGAGGAGGGGTGTTGGCTTTCGAAGGGTCACACCATCCCACATCCCCTTGTGGGATTTTCTATATTGTAAACAATGCTGTGGGGGTGTGGGGATCACCAACCACTGTGTCCTCTGCATCCCCTGCTGTTGAGACACCCAGCCCACCTGCAGCAGTTTTTTTTGGGGGGGTGGAGGGGGGGGCAATAATAATAATTAAGGGGTAGGAACCGGATATTGCTGCCGGGGTCTGATGGCGCTGTGTCAAATTGGTAATGACCACAAGCCTTTCGCTGACAGCAGATCAACGATAAGGGGCAGAATTTAATCAGAGGCTAGCCGTTTGTTTTCCGTCCTCCCTACGATGGATATCAGCTCGCTGTGAAAACCAGCGTTTATTAATGGAACCGCTGGTGAACTGCAGCTAACGCGTTGTCACAGCATTGCACAGAAATCATCTATATTCATTTTGCATTTGCTTCTGATATCATATTATTCCATTTATCAGTCTAAGTCCCATTTTTTCGATCGCCAAATAAGTTAATACGTAGGAATCCTGCTGGCAGGAGAGAGAGAACACCTCCTTCCCAGGACTTAATGAAACCCCAGGGAATGAGGGAGCCAAAATTGGGGGCCCTTGAGTCCAATCACCCCATCATTCAACCATGATGAGAACTGCTGCCATGGCAACAGAGCGGCCCAAAAAGGCATCCGACAGGAACCCCGGGACTCTCTGGGTGCACCTGTGCACCTGCGACCACCAGAAGCCTACGGGACCATGTCCATTCTGCAGCCTCCCCCAAATGCCCCACGTTTTGGGGGTCCCAGGAGGTGCTGCCAGCTCCAGAGCACTGAAGCATGGCAGGATGCCATGTGGCCGCAGAACAAGTGACACTAACCTGTGCTAGCCAGTGCTAACTTGTGCTAGTCACTGCAGGCCAGTGTTAGCCAGTGCTATCCTGTGCTAGCTAGTGCTAATTTGTGCTAGCCAGTGCTAACCAGCGCAAGCCACTGCTAGCCAGTGCTAACCATAAGGCAATAGGCCCTTTCACTGCACATCACCACTGAGCTAATTTTAACAGTCTGCTTGCACTGGCTGGTATGTAATATGCATAAATAAATAACGCCAATATCCTAAAATAGCAGGAAAAACATGCTATTCCCACAGAACACGGCAGCACATAACCAGAAGTCGATCTCCTGCCCTGCGCTAGCTAAGTAGCTCTCCCCGCCTCCCGCAAACAGATACAGAACCTAACGTAACGCGAAATCCCGTCCGTGGCCAGTAAACAGATCGCTCCCCTCTCCATCTGCAAAACCAACAGCACTAAAAGCCCTCATTGATCCACTGTTCGCATTACAGGATGTGTAGGTTAAACCTCATGCATCTTTTTACATTTCAATAGCTCAGCTTGCATCTTCCCCTGGAGCAGTCCTCCTCAGAGATGAGGCAGTGTTGTATCTGGGTTGAGTCCCGTCACCCCCCTTATATCAACCTAACATTCTGGTCTATCAATGCAGCATCCAATGACTTAAAGCCCCCCCATGCCCTTATGATGGCAACAGTCATTGCTGAGCTCCAACAGAATGAAATGGTCACACTATCAGGAAAAAGAAGATCGATGGGATCTGCAGGCAAGGAGCAGAAGTAACAATATAGCAGCTGGGGTTTAACGGCGAATAATCAGACGGCTTTTCACAGCACCGTGTGACCAAGGCCCCCGGTGGCAGGATGGCGATTTCACGGCTCAGGAAGAGAGAAACCCCTCCGCGATGAAGGAAAGCCTCGGATTCGAGGGCATATCAGGTATCCCGAGGGTAGCTGAGGGATGGAGTAGTGGGGGGGGGGGACTCAGCGTGTCCTACATCCCACGCGACCCCCGAGGAATCGCCTCCGCATACAGCAGCGCGGCAGGGAAAGTCACAGGGACACGGTGGAATGCAGAGGAGACGGTGCCAGAAATACGGATCTTAAAATTAGCCTGGGAGAGGGCGGGGGGCGGGGACGGGGGTATGCGCTCCATTGGAGAAACAAAGGAACTGCGCGGGAGAAAGGTGCATTTTTACAGGGGGGAAAAGGGGACTCAGGACGGCGGGAGAGGAGGAGGCAGCAGGAGCTGGGCTCTCACGTTTACACACAAACGCGACGCTCCATGCCAGACCGAGCCCTTCCCTCAGGCCGGTCTCTGATACTGGGAAGCACTGGTGGACGTAGACTGTGACTTTAAAATGGATAGTATGGCTTGAGGGAATCGATTATGCAGAGACACAGGAACCAGGCAGGACAGGGGGGATGAGTACCCCCCAATATTTAATTTTGGCTTTATTCCTTTGCTTTATATGACTATATGTATGCTGAAAACACAGAACGAAAAGAATGAGCACACACAGATCACAGTAGACCCCTTTGGTTACAGGTTATTTTCATCATTTTCTCCGGGCCAAGGGTAATAATTAAGATTGCCACCAAGCCAGCGGTGCTGACTCCATCGAATCCAACGGCATTAAAAATACCAGCGGTGCGGCGAATATGATTATGTCCCGGACGCGGCATGTAATCATCCCGCTCCGATTTGAAGGTCAGGGGATGATCGACCGTGTCGGCAGGCTCCGGCAGCGTCTGACGCGAGCGTGAACGGCGGCCGCCCAGCACCAGACGAGTGAGAAAGACGGGGGAAGACGAGGCGATCTCCCGGCGCAGCGTGTAACCGAACACCTGAGCACCGACGACAAGCCGATCCCCTGTAATAAATACCCCAGACTCGCAGTCCTGACCCATTTACAGGTTAGGTCATGAATCACATAGATGATGGGCTTCCCCTCCAGCTCAGGAGCAGAGGATGTCTTGTTGCTATAGACCACATCGGTGGGGGGGGCGGGGGGGGGGGGGGGGGGAAGTATTCAATAAGCCAAGAATGACAGGCAGGTGATGGATCAGCCGCGCTGAGGCCATATTAAATACTGCCATCTTGATTATTATCATCAGGAATCTGGCCAAGGTGCATAGGTCTGCTGGGAGAAGGTGCCGGAACTGCAGAGGGGACAACAGCACCGATTCCAACTAACCTGCCGCTGTTCTCTTGACATTTCATGTTTTTATGAGCGACTCTTCTCTTTTATTCCAGCATCCGGCCTATGAAAGATACTGCCATCCTTAATTAATTACCCGACATGCTCAATGTTATCGAATACCTTTATTAACAGACACCACGTGCCGATTTCATTTCCCCTTCGTCGTCCAGGCAGCATCCTGGATGCGCTGTTAATATTCGCCATTCCTGAGTCTCTGCTACCCACAGGCAGAGTACCGGATTCTTCATTGAACTCTAACTACAGTAAAACACACTTTTACACACCTTTTTGTTGGAAAAACTGTGGTATATAGTATGCTGGGTGAAAAAGTTGGATGTCAGAAGTATTGCCTTTTTGATATTTTTATATTAAAAAATTATGCCAGAATGTCCTTGTGTAATTTCTTATAATCCTGACAAAAGAAAAAGTTCATGCTCTTGGAAATAGTGGTATAATACTTTTTGATTATAAGTAAACAGTACACATAAAAATCCCCTAATCATATGCTTTCCAGAAAACACACAGCATCAAACTCAAAATATCAGACCCGCAAAATATCAGACCCTGAACTTCATTAATTTGATTCAAGGGACCCCTGTTTATACTTATATAGTATTATACTTATATAATACTATATTGTTTTGTTTGAAGGATAAAACATTGGAGTATAGATGCTGTTAGATCAGCAGTCAGAAAGTCAACTCAGGCAATATTAGATAATGAATATCGACTGACTTTTCACCACTGGGAATATGTGATGGGGTGGGACGAGGCCCCCCCCCCGCTGTAAAATTTGTAAAGTGGCGCATGTTTGTAGCCCCAGCCAGAACACCTCATTGATTTGCTCCTGAATGCGTCCGTAACTCGGACGCTGCTGGTATCATTCGGATCTCCACGGTGCTGACCCGACCCGATAGAAAAACTTCGTAGAAGAATCACCTAAGTAGTTTGTCGACTGTCATTTTTTAACCGAAATGAAGATTTCTTCCGGTTTAAGCAGAAGAGACAGATGGCTCTCCTCCATCTCTCCCCTCCATCTCTCCCTCTCTCTCCCGCCATCTCGGATAGAATTATTCTAAAATGACATTATCTAAAATGTGTGAGATTATATCCTGGATCGCTGCTCAGACTGCACGTATTACATGAAGTACTTTCCCCCCCAGGGAGGGGTTTCAGAGTCACGTCTGTTTGTATAGCTGTGCTTAAAATGAAATGGTTCGCTTTTGTATGTCGCTGTATTTAAACAGGAGAAACTCGCCTGACCGGGCAAGTCATCTGCGGTACCTGCACGGGGTGAGGATGACCATTAGGATGCACTACGTTTGCTTTGGGACAGGTGGGCCAGCTTTTAGACCTCCACACCCATCTCCCTGGAGCTCAGGACACCCTCCTTAAAAGCCCCCGGCTAACTGGATATTCTGCAGCTAACAGCGTTCGCTAACTTCCTTGTTAGCTAGCGATAGATAGGTACAGTTTCATTAAACTAAATCTTATTTAGGATACATTTATGATGTAGGACCAGGCTGATTGACGGACACGTCATCGCCGCAGAGGGGCTGTTCTAGCCAGAAATCCCCATCTGGTGCTTCCGAGCTAATATCACTTCCACAAGCCGCTATCTTTCCGTTACCATCTTCCTCGTCTCTGTTGGGAGCACCTATTCTGACATATCCAATCCGAGCTTCCCATAAGCAGACGGACAGGGGTACATCCCCGAGGTCTGGCTACTCATCGGGGAATCAGGCAATCCAATTTTATCTCGCTTTACAGTATCAGTGATGATCCAGTTTTCCGGCACGGTCTGGAGAGTGGGTGGGAGTCAGGCTGGTGATGTCATCACTCTCCCATCCCAGCCCGCAGCAGAGAATTAAACTGTAAGCTGCCCTGCTTTATGGAAAGCGGCCTGCAGCTTACCAGGCTCAGCCTCAGAGCATATTCAAAAAGTCGCTTTGCCCCCCCCACCCCCCCCCCCCAAAATAAATACCTAGAAAGTAGAGTCAGAAGATCGTAGCTACCTAGCTGGTTAGCAGAACATGCTGCTTCAGCATCTCCTATATAAGGAGTCTATTCAATATTTAGCATAGTGACTGTTTGAGGGAACGGGGGGCCTCCAAAATCGAGGGGGCCACACATAAATAAAGTACCACTCAAAAGTTTGGACACACCTCACATACTCATTTAAAAGGTTTATGTGTACTGTTCTCTACATTTTTAGAATAATTATAAAACTATAAAATAACATATACGGAGTAATGGAAAGATCGACGGGAAAAGTATTTGTTTAGGGGGGCAGCTCTGTGGGATGGGACTCAGAAGGTTACTGGTTCCTATCCCTGGGTCAGCAGAGTGATTCCACCTTTTGGCCCCTGAGCAAGGCCCTTAACCCCAATTGCTCCAGGGACTGGCTCACCCTACTTTCTCCTTTACGGCAGATTCATGCGGTGACCTCATGACGCTTTCCCAGCTGTCCTGAAGAAGGCCCCACATATATGCTGACCACTCATTGGCTGCTTTTCCTTCACCCTCCAGTCAAACTCATCCAAAACCATCTCTACTGCGTTTAGTTCAGGTGGTCAGGTCATGTGGTGCGACTCTCCTTTGTACAGTTTTGTCTGGTTCTGTATGTGGTTTGAGCGATGGTAAACACCACTGCCAATGGCACTGTCTCAAACCCTGTTAATAAGTGAAGAGGTGTGGGAGGCGACAGGCCTTGGGACAAGTGGGTGGGAGGAGCTTCCAGGCGGTGGGGCAACACTAAACTCATGGCAGGGGCACCTTCCTGCTGATAGATTTCGGCAGTGAAACCTCAGGTTCTTTCAGGTTCCTTAAGCTCAAGCAGTTTTTTGAGAGAGGTGAAGATGCAGAAAGACGTTCACATGCGGCCGGTTCAGTGTTTGTCTGCATCTGTCTCTGCCCTCCCTCTCCCCGAGGGAAGCAGGCCCTTTATCTTTGGTCTTTGTACAGACTCCTGAAGCCGGGGGGTCAGACGGCCTTGGTGGGGGTGCATTGCATGAGATACGGACAGAACATGATGTGAGAAACAAATACGTGATGGAAGAAAGTAGTGAGGGAAGAACAAAGAAATATCAAAAGGAAGAAATACAAAAGCTGTAAATGAGTGAATTAAATGATAGTAACTTAAATAACTACAGATTAACTAGGGAAATCCCTCACCGTCATCGCTACTCCCGCAGAACCATGTCTGGCAGAACGTGACGAGCGAGAGAAATCATGTTTGTATCGTCATATCAACAATAATCATCACATTAATCCAATAAGCCTCAACGATAGCATAAACATACATGCAGGTAAATAACATGGTGGGTTGCATTTCTTTGCTTTGTATATAACAGGGTAATTAACCTTTTCGTTTTATGGTAATGAATCCTTCTTCCAGGACTGGCTGATTGTTGCCCTTAAGCCTGGATTTGATTTGCTCTGAAAGCTGCCTTGTCTGTGTTGACATTTCAAAGCTGAACAGGAAAAGACACATCGCCAGTGGCTGTTTCATTTCTGGCACTCGAGAAGGCTCTGGAACATTCTACGTACATTGTGGCTTGCGGCCGTCGGCCGAGCCCGACTGGCAGAGCTGGCGTGAATATCGCCACATGACCCCCTATGACATATACTGTACAGGCCAGGGAGGTCTTTGTGCTGGTTGTTGAGGGTGTGGTGTTTTCATATTTTATGCGGAGAATATTTGCGGCAAGCATACTTTGATTAGTTTGATTGGGTGGGGTGTCCATGTTTGAAAGCTGTCATGTTTTCTGTGTCTCTGACTATCTGAGTGTCTGACAGTCTATGTGTCTCTGACTGCCTGTGTGTCTGACAGTCTATGTGTCTCTGATGGTCTATGTGTCTCTGACAGTCTGAGTGTTTCTGACTCTCTCTGTGTGTCTGACAGTGTGTGGGTCTGACTGTCTGAGTGTCAATTCAATTCAATTTATTTTTTATATAGCGCCTTTCACAACAGAGTCACCCCAAAGTGCTTTACATGGATGTGTTGTGATACATTAAACATCATTAGAGAGAGTAATACTGTCAGTGTCTCTGGTGGGGACCTTAAAAATGGTCCCCACAACATCAAAATAACAGATTTTAATCACATATAAACCTAATCCACACACTCACACACACACACACACACACATCCTATGAGCAAAATATAGTATCCAGTACATATAACTACATGTTTCTGGATGGGAATGGGAACCCAAACTACCCCAAAGTGAAACAATAAAACGGCTGATTAATTAGATTATGTTATGAAACAGCTATAAAATCATGTTTAGGTTTCAGGAAATGCTGGAAACATCTAGAGCCATGGTAAGTTTATGAGGCAGTAATGGCAGCAAGGGATGTTTAGTTTAGCACGCTTTGCATTTTGTATCTTCACTTTATTCGCATTAATGGGGCTACAAAACCACTCAAAGGTGACGAATGCTGCTCAGTGTGTTAAAACGTTTTCAATTCACCCTTAGTGTGTGAAATGTGACAATTTAAGGGATTCACGTAGTTGACTTAAACATTTACATGCTTGAACTGCTGGAGAAAAAGTTTTAATTAGTATGCATGTCTCAGACCACAGCAAATGTACTGAAGCTATATTTTGCCATCTTGACATTTTTAAAATGCACATCTACTTTGCAATAAAATGCTTCGCCAAATCATTTTGTATTAATTAAAAATGTATTTGATTAGTTAGATTATTACAATGTTTCTAACAACAATTATTTTCAGTGCTGTATTTCTGCTATAGAGAAAAGGAGCAATATGAGGATTTTTTTAATAACCATAATGGTAATAAATTTACGAAACATCACTTTTAAAAATGTCTGTAATAAAAAAAAATTTTCATTGTTTATTTGCCATTGGAAGGCATCTAAATTACAGGAAAAAAAAAAAACAAAAAAAGATCATAGCGAAACATGACCTTATATTTATTTGTGGCAATTACATTCACTTTACGTTTCTCCTTGCAAATGAGCGTAATCATCAGGGAATATTTTCGGGAGCTTCCCTTTTCTGCACCGATGACAGCAGAGATGCAAAATGATCATATTCCTGCGAAGCAATGCTTCCTAAATGCGACCATATATGGCTTTAAAGGAGCCCCCCGCCAATTCCCTTGTATGCGATTTGCATAAATTATTCAGGTGAGGGTAAATCGGGAGGCGTCCTTCACAAGGGTCATTTGGGGGTCTGGGCATTTTGTGATTCTGTGGGTTACCCCCATAGACAGCAGGTTGGACTCAGATCATACTGGAATGGTTTGTATACCCTGTGCATACCCCCCCCCCCCCCCCAAAAAAAAAAAGTTGTTCAGTAGCTCCCGGCCATGTGTTCAGTCAAAGGTTCAGACCCTCCCACTAATCGGTAATCCCAAACCCAGATCACCTCCCCGTTCCCTGCAGCGCTAAAATGCAAACACATAGCAGCTCTTTACATACATTTGTGTAATGACTGATGGGTAACCTATTTTCACCCAATCAGAGGGGTGGCTAAAGTCACCAATCACACAGGAAGTAAAATTAATCCCTGCACAGTTACAGAAATAGCAGGTAAAGGATATGAAGTAAGACGTGAAAACAAAGGTGCTGGTGACGTCATTCTTTAAGAGGACATTTGCCCGGCACACACACAGGAATCGTTCTGCCTCACTGCTGTTATTTTGTACATCCCTGAGTCTCTCCTCTGCAGCAAGACTTTGCTAATGACTGACAGATCATTCAGACTGCCAGACTCGGGAAAATCAGGAAAAACAATCGCAGGCAGGATTCCAGCTAATAAAAAACTTCTAAAAAACATTTTGTACTTAATATGGAAGAAGGAGGTCAACATGCAGATCTCCGATTATTCAGCAAATGCTGACATTCCCAGAAATGCCAGGGTTGCCTCACATAAAGTGCATAGGAAATGTATATGGAGCCATCTCTGACTCTACAGGAACATGGAGCCATATCTGACTCTACAGGAACATAGAACCCTCTCTCACTATACAGGAACATGGAGCCATATCTGACTCTACAGGAACATAGAACCCTCTCTCACTATACAGGAACATAGAGCCATCTCTGACTCTACAGGAACATAGAGCCCTCTCTCACTATACAGGAACATGGAGCCATCTCTGACTCTACAGGAGCATGGAGCCATCTCTGACTCTACAGGAACATAGAGCCCTCTCTCACTATACAGGAACATGGAGCCATCTCTGACTCTACAGGAACATGGAGCCATATCTGACTCTACAGGAACATAGAACCCTCTTTCACTACACAGGAATATGGAGCTATCTCTGACTCTACAGGAACATAGAGCCCTCTCTTACCATACAGGAACATGGAATCCTCTCTGACTCTATAGGGACACAGAGATCTTTCCCTCTCTACAGGACACTAATGGTGCGTTCGTTTTTCTCTCGGAACTCGGAAATTCCGAGTTGAGTGACATCACGTCCGACAATCTCCCGTTCGAGCTACCCACACCTCGGAACAAACATGGCTGCCTCCATGAACACGTTGCTGTGTGTTGTTGCTTTATATTTTAGCAGATTTGGAGTTTTCCAAATGGAGAAAATGGAGAAATGGAGATTTTTCCGAGAGACAAAGAAGAAACAGGAACTAGTCAAACCACATTAAAAGCTTTCTAAAATATTTTAGTACATTCATAGCGATATTCTTTTTTCGAACGGTAAACAAACTACAAACAAACCAAGTCACCATGTTGAAATTACATCACAGGGGCAACTCGGGCAACAAAATCTGGTCCGACTTCAACGTCATAAAAGGGGCGTGTTTCCGACAGGAAGTGACGTTTTTCGTGACGTTTCGTGACGTTTTCATCCGAGTTCCGATCGAACGCACCATAACATGATGTCACCCCGAGTTGCAGGGCTGCTGCATAACAAAGGAACACCACAGACTATTTTAACATTCCAGCTGCAGCTTTGCAAATTGGTTCCTGAAAATGCTGCCTAATGTATCACCTCTTTCCCACCCGGGGAGCTGCCTCAGGTGCACACGGTCAGCTGGAATCTTTGGAAGGTCATTCACAGACCCTAACTCCTGTTTTCCAAATTTCTGTCCTCACACCTTCAAAATCCCTGCTGGCAAATGCAGGCTGCACACTGATTTTCACCACCCGGTAACTGAAGTACGTAGACAATTCTCATCCATAAAAAAAGAGAATGAGCCCGACAACAGCTCACAAATTCACCATACATAAATCCTCACAAATAAAAGAAACCATATTATTATCTGTCATGACATCTACCAGTTGTATGAAAAAGAGTAAAAGAGTAAATTTGAAACTACACAATGCATAGTGTTGACAACGTCTCTAGTATAGTAATGGGTAACAGTTTACTTAATGGGGCACAAATACTGTAGTAGTACTCACTTAATTAATGCATTAATTGCATTAAGAAACCAGAAACTAAGTGCAAAAAGTTGCAAAAAAGCAATGCCATCAAACAGCAGATATTTCCACAGTCAATCATTCAGCTGTTGTTTCGGTCCCGAGTGATTCTGAAGGACTGAGGTTTTGCAGGATTGCTCCAACTTCGAAACGTGGACGATCACCAGAATGTTTATCACGCCGACACAGATTATCCTTATTGAGGAAACTCGCATATGCTACACCTGGTATACTTCTTAGAATAGGAATGAGACATGAGCACTCCTCTGAAGACCGTAAATGATAGAGGCTTATCTCTCTGTGTCTCTCTGTTGGTCCCTGGTCACACCCCCACCCCCCCCCCCACCCCAGTCATCAGGATATGGGAGACTGTTCTCTACTAAAATATGAGGTTGTCAGGTTGTTCACCTAGAGTCCACAGAAACATATCATAAATCATGTCTGGGAGCCCACCCCCCCTGCATAGTAAAAAAAATTCCAGGGAAATCCCCAGGAATAACTGATTTAAAAGCCCACCTCTCTCATTAGTAGGGTAGGGTGTCAGTTTTCATTAGGGGGTCCTTGGTTTAAGAAAGTCCGAAAGCCTCTGCTTGTAAGCAAATCCCAAAGGTTACTCGGAGTGAGTCCAGAATCAGACCCCATCATCTGGAAAGGTCAGAGCCATCTTACACAGCAGAACGTTGTACGTGTGTATTCCGCTCAGAGGTCAGCTCTGTTACTTGATTTAATTACATCTCTCTCCTCTCTGGTTAGCTACTGGAGAGGTGTAACACTCCAAGCATCCTGAAGAGCTTGCATGTACCTGCGAAACCAAAAGGAACCAGCTAGACGCAAACCTTAACGACGCTTTTCCCTGTCAATGATTGACTCTGAGGTGCTCCATGCATCCTGAACTCTCTTGGGCAGGGCGCTGACGGGCACAGAAGATTCTACCAACTCTGCAACCATATTTAACACACTTTCCGCGTTTTCGCCAAGAGGTGGAAAAGTTACCAAACAATTCTTCATCAACCCATAGCTACAGTTCAGGGAGAAGACCAAACATCTGCAAACTAACAAACAGCATGCAACTATGAAAATAAAGAGGAAGACGTTTATAGCAGTCAATCAGGCAATATCATAGACCTCCTGGCAATCGGTACTCTTTAAATCCTAATTAAAAGTTCTCGGTGGGATATCAGGTTCTGCTGCCCACATTGCAGTGTGCCCCTGTCAATCCAAGGCCTTTCTTCACACACTACAGGTCACATGGCGTGATGCGGATGAGCCAGGAACCGCATCTCAATGTGGGTCACGTATCTCAGGCTTCCATTACAGACTACCTGACTGAATCGCAATTAGAGCGTCAGTCTTGAGGATGAGCAGAGACTGTGGGAGCTTATCAGTGAGCAGTGACACATTAGCACGGTGTCAGGACGGGCTGAGGCTACCATCCGGTGTAACAAATAAAGACAGTCAAGCTTGAACGTATTTGTAAGTGTCTATTCGTGGAAGAAATGATCAGCTAGCAAGTGAGCACAACATCATTCACGCAATCAGTCTCATTTCCGATTTACGTTATTCTTGTCTGCTTACTCTTTCGTCTATAGTGAAAGTTTTCATTTGGCACTGGGGTCATTTGTCTGGTGGCTCCTTCCGCTGGCAGCTTGAGGAGAGACTCATCAATCACAGGCCAGTACGCATCAGCTAGCTGCTATCGTTAGCGACTAGAATTCAGGGAATTTGACGGTAATATGAGGCACACGTCTGTATTCCTACATTTATGCTTTTGTCTAACTTTGTCGACTTCCTAGCAAGAGGAAAAAAAGGAAACTGTTTATGCACGACAGTCATGGAGTTAGCCTAAGTGGGTATCTGTGGATCGAATAGACCAAGGTGGCTTTGATGATGGCAACAAGAATCTAACCTGGAGCTTAATGGTTGCTTAGCAACATCGCTGAGGACGTATTAATAAGGTCGTTGTTCCAGGGAGGTGTGTCAATCAGCCATTCGCGGAAAACTAGAAATGCAGCCAGATGGATTACAAGCCAACGGGCACCTGGGCCAATCAGCCGAGAGGCCTGGGTTTTAAGGCGGGACCGTGGCTCTGTAACCCAGCTCTCCTTCATCCTGTCACCTCAGCATGACACGGCTTTTCCACACGTCTCCGTTCGGCAGAAAGCCTGTGGCCATTTCAATCCAATTACCTGCGGTGACCGCAGACTGGATGTCCTCAAGAGGGATGTTCTTTCATTCAAAAGAAGCTCATAAGCAGTGAACTGCTAGTACCGACACTCGGGAATCTGAGAATTAGCGTAGCCATATGCTAATGGCTCACAAGGAGGACGTGAGGGTGCAGTGGGGGTCTCATACCTGCCACACAATTGCCATAGAGCACCTGGGTGTATTTATTAAGTGCCTCTCTTACTTTTGACAGTAATTTGGCTCTCTTCATCCCAGGCATCCCCCGATGGTTGTCTGCGTGCACGGCGCCCTCATTCACACGGCACGTGGACCGTGAATCGTTCACAAAAGGGGTCATCGGTGTCACATGACCAGACGCTGAACTGCTGCCTTGTTAACAGGTGCACGGCATGTTTAATCCGCCCCCTGATCCGGAATGTTCTGACCTCCACTGACATCTGAGAAATGGGAAAAGGGCCACAAATGTCACCCAAGAGCTTGTAGTCTAACAGCTATGAAGCTGTGTTCCTGTCAGAGCCAGGAAATAACGCTATGACTCTTCTTCTAAGTCAGCTAAGCTGGGAAAAGGATGTGTCCATTGTATTCTGCACACATCAGTTTAGCTATTAAAACAATCGGTGCTGCTAACGGTTACACAGGAGCTCTTTCTTATGTTTTCCTGCCTACATCGACTTTTCAGCCAGTGGCTTCGCGTCAATGGGAGAACGCCTTGATTTTGCAGGTCAACACTGGCAAGTGAGTTTTATATTCACTCAACACCAGCCAACACCAGGCAGAGTTGGATAGTTCACGTCCAGAAAGTAAAAATGCAGGCCAAAATTTTCGTTTCAACCTGGTTAGGACTCTGTGACTGTGACTCTTTATTCTGGTTGATTTCTGGACATGAACTATCCATCTCTGCCAGCTGTTTGTTTGTTTTTGGTAAGTTTCAAACTGTTCTGCTTTACTATGGTGTTAACTTTGGTTTCATGGTTTCCATGACATCTTCAACTTCCTAAGGGACTTCCTGTTTTAGCTGATTTATGGATGTAACAAATCATTCATCATTTACTCCAGTTTTTCCACTTTAACAGGTTGAACTGACCCCCAGACCGCATTTTCCCTCACCAAAGCAAAATCAGGGCGCCGAGTGACAGACAGTCCCGGTAACTCGTTCACCGGCAAATCAGCCACTTGACAGGACGTAACCGAGTTTCTAGCTTCCCTCCCCAAGGGATGCTCCATCTTCAAAGAGGCTGGTAATTCAATCTCTCCGCTGCTTGGCGCCGACTCACCCCCCCCCCCCCGCCCTCCAGAGGTGTTGTTATGCATGATTGTGTTAGATGGAGAGCGAGAAGGCGAGATCTCTCATGTCGTGGTGTGACCAGTCGCTGGGGCCGCCTCGCACCTGCCAGCATCAGCGTCCTGGAGAAGCTCCGGGAAGATGCTGCATTTACATCCTGAGAAAGTGACAGATACACAGGACAGCATCATAGTGTTTGTCCGAGAAAGTGGTCCATAGGACTAGACAGTATGAATAGTTAAATATCTCGATTTTGATAAGATAACGTTGTGTTATACGTTCGTTGTCATAGCAGAAGCAGCAAGCTCATGGAATGCCTTCATGTTGATCCTCCAGGAAGCCCCCCCCCCCCCCCCCCCTCCACAGCTAAGCTAAGCTAATCCTATACCCTCCCCCCAGGAGGTACTGGAGCAGGACACACATGGATATTGAGCTCAGAGAAACCATTATGTCCACATAGGCCACCAGGTGTCCATAAGGCAGGTCTCCAGGGAGAAAGGAGCGGAGATCTGCTCAGGCAGGAGAGCCTGTCCCGAGATGTTGCGGGGAGGGGGGGGGCGGCCTGAATCCAGCCGAAAGCTGGGCGCCTTCACCTCCGCCTGGCCGGGCCAGGCTTCCTCTGGGCCAGTACCAGAACCACACCGTCAGCGGATTAAGGAAAAAAAACAAGCCTGACTCAGCATGGGGGATGGGGGGGGGGGGCGTCCCTGCAGAAGGGTAATCCGCTGACTTGGTAGGAAATTAAGCACTTTAAACTTAAGGGTGGCTTTTAGAAATATACATGAGAGGTCATTTCGAGAGGTTGAATCTCTCAAACAAAAGTGTGGCCAGGGGCATAGGAACTTGGGGGGCGGGAATTTTCAGCGTTATTCACCCCCCCACCCCCCCCCCCCCCACCCCCAACAAAAATAGACCTTTGCAAAATAGACATAGCTGCCTGCTATGGAATAAAGTTTGACTATCATGGCGGTTTGTGGACGTGCTGCCGCAGCTGCACCATACGTCTGGGGCATGTTACGGAGGATGCATGTGTGTGTGTGTGTCTCCCCAGGTGTTCCCTCTCTAGCTGGCCTGATTCACGGTGAGCACACCTGACTGCGCTGATGAATTATCCCTACAGCAGGATTAAAAGGAGTCTGCTCACCCAGTTCACCATGTAAATCCATGTGGCCGCTGGCTGGTGCCGGAGGAAGATGCAGCCCTTCGCTTTTCTTCTCATTATGCCAGTTCTCCGTTTGTCCTTCAAATCCCCGTCAAACTTCCACACCGTGAATCAGATGCTTTACCCTAATAGCTTTACTGCTGTTACCTGTCGCTGTGTGATGTATGATAATTCAGATATATTTACTAATTACTAATACTGATTACATCCCAGGAAATGCACATAAATTGTAACCATTACCTCTATTATAAGTTGCTCTGCGTACATTTTATGTTTATGCAGGATAAGGGAACAAGCTCTGGAAAAGTATATGAAAGCAAATGAGGTCTCCTGTGTGAGGCTCACTGGTGGGGGGGGGGGGGGTAATGTGACCCTGTCAGTGTATGGGGAGGGAGGGAGGGGGGGGTGGCAGGTTTAAGTAAACAGCACAGAGGAATGAAAACAGTAAATAATACGGGAATCGAGCCTTAAAAGGAGAGACCTTGGAAGGGGAGGGACTATGTGTCCTAATGTGAGACAGAACTCTTACGGGATTGGTGATAAGGAGCGGGTGCAGGTCTCAGAGTGACGCATGTGTGTGTTTTTTTTAGGTGACCTGTTTCAGTCTGAGGTGTGGTGGTCACATGACCTGGCCAGCACGGGATCACACAGTTCCAACAGACGCGTTACTCTGTTCAGCTCTGTTTGCTTCTGATGAACCAGCGGATCTGCTGGTGACAGATTTGACCGTGAAATGTGCAGGCCAGCCCTGCCCCCCCCCTCGCTCTCTTTCTCTCATTCTCCTTCTTTCTGCTTCTTTTGTCTGTAGACTCCCAGATTCACCCCTGTCCTCTGCCCCGCCGTGCGGGAGGAAGGGTGCGAGCCCCGCCCCCATATCCTCCCTCTTGCCCTCCCCCAGGGATATGTGCGGGGTGCATACAGAACACAGAGTGACCTTGAATCTCATCCCTGGCAGAGGAGGTGATGAGGGAGGTGATGGGGGAGGTGATGAGGGAGGTGATGGGGGAGGTGTGTTGGCACGAGCTGGAAGCAAGTGGAACGGGAGGTGGGTAACCCGGCCTGTGCCCCCCCCTCCCCCCCCCCCACAACACTCATCAGCAGTGTCACTTCTCACAGATACACTGGATGCGAGGGAGGAAATTCGTCAGTGCTGCTGATCATCCGCGACTCACTGCATAATCCGGTCTGAGTAACGCTCTTCAGATTGCATCAGTCCCGCTTTTCATCGATAGCAGTGGGAGGTCATGTGACTGTCTCTCACTGCCCCCCCCCCCATGCCTGGGAATTCTGAAGACACCAGAGGCTGCCTGCAGAGACGTCCTTCTGGGACCCTCGGGTCCACATACGGGCACCGACAGATGCCATGAATAAATCTCACCGTGGCAGCTAAATCGATACTCTGCAAGAAGTGGGTTAGCGTTAGCATCCAGGCGGGGAAGTCCTTCAAGTTAATATGGGGCCGTATAGAAATGGCGGCCGTAAACCTCACGGAGCTCTGTGCTTCACAAGAGCAGCTCCCATAAAACAGCACACGCATGAAGCAGAGCAGTAATGTTTAACAGTGTGGAGCTAGCGATCCGCAAGGCTAATGAAAAAAGCTAAAACAGCAGCTTATGGAAGCCTGCCGGCATGGCAGTGTGTCTGGAGATTTAAATGCGCCGCAAATGCTAAGCCGCCGGTCTGACGCTGCGCATGCTCTTTATTTTTTTCTAGAATCTTCGCACGTACCCCTTGGGACAGGAGCAGTGGCATAGGCCGCTGGTATTATTATTCTCGGAGCGGTGAGCCGACAGTGATTAATGTCCCCGAGTCGCTCCTCTACATCTGCTGGCAAGAGCCCAGCACGAGGCGGGAACAATGTGGCCCGTGTTTGGACCATTGATCTGCGGGGGGCGGCAGTGCCCCCCCCCCCCCCCCCCATGGCCACACCCCACTCCAACACAGACCTGGCCCCTGACCGACCCCCTCCCTCGGGATGAAGGTGAGGGCGTGATGTGGCCACAGAATGACACTAAAACGGTCATTTGGGGGGGGGGGGGGGGGGGGGACCAAATGGCAGCACAAAGCCAGGGGAAAGATCAAGAATTTTATTGGGGGGGGTTATTTTTCGCCAACAGTGCAGACACTCAAGAGACAAAGGAAGCCCTCCTGCCCTGCTGAATATACGGGGGGGTGTTCACGAGGCAAATTAACATTTTATCCGTCCGTTCACGGAGACTAATTAACCCTTACGTCTGAGTGCATTTGCACAGTGATGCAGTCAGTCGTTCTTACGATCTAGCCAGCGCGGAAAACATCTCGAGTAATGAGATGTAATCCGTTTGAGGGCTAAAACTGATTGAGATACCTCAAACCATAAAACCCTGTCAAGAATATCAAATTCGTTTGGGCTTAGGTGGGGGGGTTTCCAGCGTGTAAAAAGGGTTTGTTTGAAATGTGAGTCAGTCCTGTAACTTAACACACTTCATGTCACGTTAACCTTATATAAGCTTTGATATGGCTTGTGTGTGGAATATCGAATGTTCATTGTCTCTGATCCAAACAATGTGCTACTACAGTGTGCAGCTTTCAGTGAAACACTACTCAGTGAAAGCAGACGGTAGTGATCAATGCACTGGACCAAAGCTGTACATTCAGTCAGACTTAAATTAAATGATTCGACTTGTCAAAAGAAAAATGTGCGTCCATGGTCACGCGAGCCGGCAGGAAAAACACGTGTAAAATCCGCATTTTATCAACAAAGGGACATTTAAACCTATTGGAGACAAAGGAACTCGCTCTGCGTTTTCGCTATGGCCTTGTCACCATAAAGCTGATGTAGTAAATCTGTTTATGATCCCTGACACACGTGACAAACCCCCCCCCACGACAAAAAAATTAGTACTGTATGCGGCCAGTGGTGATAAACAGAATAATGTACTGATTTCCCGCATGATAGTCACATGACCGTCCCCAGCGAATGCGCGGCCAGCACGAAGACTCAAGACTTTTACAAGGTGATGCATCATTTTGAATTAGCATGCGCTAACACCCAGCAGATGTGGCTCCGCTTATGGGATGGCAGAACCTCAGTTACCGGGGGGATGATTATTAAAAGCTCTCTGGTGAAATCCTTGGCCCGAATTCCTGCATTAAGCCTCTATTCCAACAAGAAAAGAGAACAAGAGATTCCCGTCTATCTCCATGGAAACTGAACCAGCATCCCTCAGAGCGAATGGTCATAAGTTGACTTGCACCTCTGTAAACATCAAAAGAAAGGTTTTTTTTAAATATCTGCACGTACATTTATAAACCTTTTACAAAAGCATTAATTACTGGAGCAATACTGAAAATGACAGGGAAATCATTTGGATTGCTCGATAAAGATACTGAAAGAATGTGGTTCCGGTCATGAAGGATTGGGCTCTGTGCCCCTCAGACAAGTGTGCCACACCATGTAGCCCATTGTCTAAGGTTCTTGAGAGCAAGAGAAGCTTCAGCAGAACACAACCGATGACCTGGGATGTGGGTCCAACTCCCTGCATTGGTCGCACTCTCTTATTGCCGACTACATTGTATGGCGTCTTACAGAAACGCTTCAAGGTTGATTATTGGGTCAGAAAGTGACTGTGACTGGAGCAGCGCTCGAGGATGCACGACACCGCCAGCCTTGCTCTCACTGTCCAGACCCTGATGAGAGCCATGTCAGGACTTCCTCTGATTGCCCGCACTCTTCCTTCTCTTGAGGGAGGGGGTAACCATGGTAACCATGATGACAGAGTACCAAGGGGTCAAGCTCTGAATCCACCCCCCTCCCCAAGCCATAAAAGCACCCAGGAACTGGATCTTATATCTGTGTTCAGAATTAGCATTACAAAGACGTTATTAAAATATTGTGCCTCTACATATGAGAGAAATGGTGGCCTCAGATGTACAATCAAAGGCAGGCTGGATCCCTAAGGGCTGAGTAGGTGTTTTCCTGAAAAGCACAAAATCAAATTAATACACAGATTAGGTTTCCGGTAGGAACTCTGGATGGCTTCTGGCTCATTCCGATGCTGCTGGAGTACAGATGAGCAGCTCTCCCAAAAAATAATAAAACTCGAAGGAAAGGCAGCTAGTAAACAAAGGTTTCGTGCAGAACACCAGCGTTGACTGGGGCTTTGTTGTAAAGCTCGCGTCATTCAACCTCTCCATGCAGCGATCAGAAGGTGGGAAACCGGGATGGAGTACAGACCGAACGGTAAGGGCAGACGGGCCGCCTTTAATCTCAGAGAAGCTCCAAGCTTGTCAGATATTACTCATCCTGACGGGAGCTACAAACAGGAGGACGTGTCACAATGGAAGGAGCAGGTAACCAAGGTAACGGTTAGGAAGGTCTGCGTTGGGGGCGATCTTCATGACAGCACACGGAGGAGAGAGAACTTCACACGCAGCTCACGGTACTGCAGTGGCCACCTGATTCACCTATCTAACACGTGCACTTAGATCATGCCAGATGGGTGCCTTTTTCATAATGTTAAGACTGGGACACTAGCAAGGAGGCACCCTGAGAGCAAACCAAAGCTGAGTGGGAGAGGGGGGCCGGAAAACACGCACTGCATCCGTGATGACATGAGGGATCCGCCTACACAAACGCCAAAGCGGGAACATGATGCCCTGTCAACCAGTTCTGACATGACTTTTTGTGGAATTTCAGAAAACATTTTCATTAAAAATGGTTCTGTTATTTTAGTTATGGAAATTCACCTTCAGAAACTTGTCTCTGTATTACCAATAGCTTGCAAATGTTCAACATGTCTAGAATTCCTCTGGACATCAGAACATAACCTTTATCACGTGATGAGGCAGATGACTGAAAATAAAATAAAATCATGAAATATATCCTGAGCCAGGTTTTCATTGAGGTAGTTTCCAGTTGCTGTGATTTGATATATTATCCATCCACCCAACCATTTCCTGTAACTGCTTGTCATATTCAGGATCGCAGGGGTCCAGAGCCTATTGCCACAAGGCAAGGAATAACTCAGGATGGGGCTTCAACCCACTGCAGGACACACTCACACACCACAGGTAATTACCTACAGGTAATTTGTTTACTCCAAGCAACTCCAGCATGGTTTTGGACAGCATGGAGAAACTAGAGTACCCGGAGGAAACCCCATGACAACACGGCAAGAACATACAAATTCCACACACATGGAACCATGATGGAGACTCGAACCCGGGGCCAGGAGAGTAAGACAACAGTGCTAAGCACTATGCTGCCTCATGAGGCATATTACCCTAAAGTAATTTAAGGTAAGTACTAAGAGTCAGTCACCTGGTCATGGTTGATTGAGATTTGAATCGTTGGCAGAGTTTATGGAGACCAATATGCAATTTTGGTATCATCTGGTAATCAGCTTTAAGAATTCTTTGTGGCTTCTTGCTGACCCTGTGTCTTGGTGGGAATCCTCCCTGATATATCGTGACCCAGCAGCAGCACCAAGACGTCACCGCATCCCAACACGATAACGCTCCTCCTCATGCAGCTCGGCTCACACTAGAGAATCAGCAGCGACTGCATATCCGAACAATGCCTTGGGTACCATACTCACCGGACCTGAATCCTGTTCAACACATGTGGGATGTTCTAGGCCGACACATAGCCTCCAGGATGCCACGTCCCACTCAAGGACAAATGTTGGTACAGGCATTACAGGAAGAGCAGGCCAGGACACCCCAGGCTGTAATAGGTAACCTTATTCAAAGTATGAGATCAAGATCCACTGTTTAAATAGCTGTGCATGAAGGTCATATCAGATACTGAGGGCAGTAGTGAGATTGCCATTTGTTGACTTGGTTGTCAAATAAATAACCTGTTACAAACATTTTTAGTTTGATAATGCTGTGCAAAAGGGTTTGACAAGTTTCTTTTGATGCTCAGTGTATTATAAAGTTGCTGCGGAGACTTTTCTGAATTAATTCACATCGTACTTATATCTTATTTGCATTACTGTCTTCTGATTTTAAGAATTAATATCTAACCTGCAAAAATTTGCTGAAGACTCACAGCAGCTAGACAGATAAGATGTACAGCGTATCTATTACTTATTCATTCGTGTATCATTCTTCAAATGCTTTAAAAACAAATTCTTTAATTCTTTAAATCTTTATTCTGTACCAGCATGCTGGCAAAAGCTGTGTGTTCAGAGGCCTCCTCATGTCCCCCAACAGCCAGGTGCAAACGCAAAAGTAATTTTGCTGTTTTGCTGCTGATTTGTTTCTAAAAATAACAAGCGGAATAATCGTTTTGAAAAATCTTCAGACAGAAATATTATGTGTATGTAAGACTTGGTTATCTTGGATGAAATTAATTGGATGAAATGTTTTAATACATTAAATAATGGATGTACGAATCCAATGTACTCATCCTGCCATATGAAGAAAACATAGAGCGTTTCTCTACCATGTTACTGGTGTTTTGTGAATGTGACCTGGATCTGAAGGCCACAAAAGCTGCAACTGGAGAATCCATCCATCAAACTCAACACACACAAGCAACAGGTCTAGCAAACAACATATAACTGAATATTGCACAGCGCTTGGCTCAATAGGGCCCTGGTTTTCATTCTTAAGACTCAATTATCATGCAGCGTACTTGATTGTCAACCAGACAGTACCTTCAGCACCTTGACTTCATGAATAAAATATTGTGTTGAATCCAGTGTCAGTGGATTCATGAACTTTATAATGAACCTGACAGCAAACCCTGCAATGCAGGTCTACACGAAATATCAGATGCGTTAAGCTGGCATTCAAACCTCTGAGAAAAAGCATACCATAACCTTTCATACCTCCTTCAGAAACCTGCTCATCTCTAACAGCATGTAGCACAGCACTGAGGAAAGGCGGTGAAGCTGTTTGTGGTTTGGACTGATGTTCTCCTAGTGTAAATCAGTCATTATAAGAAAGCTGTCCTGAAGAAATGTAAACAAACTGTCCAGAATATGCCCCCCACCCCAGCCCAGATGTAACAGGAGGGCATGCAAACCACTAGTCTTAATGTGAAGCCCTCAAATAGTAAACAAAACAAAGTCTCCTCTACAGAAAATCTGCACTTATATTCAGAATTTAACCACAACATCACAATGCCCTGTTGTATAAATGTGCAAAACTATGTCACTTTCTATGAATGTGTCAGCTGAAAGGGGAAAAAAACAGTCCTATTTATACTGTGTAGAGGCTCTAACTTTAACTAAAAATAACCTTTATTTTCCTTTGCGTAATCAAAAATGTACCAGTGCACAGTTCCAGATTTAACATACCTAAATTTGGGTAAAGCAGCATTGTCAAATTTGATCCGGATTTCTTTTAGTTTTGTATGCGTGTATATGTGTTTTTTGGGTATATATGGTGTAAGCGATAGTATATTCTGGCATATTAAAGACTTTAATTGCACCATGCATATACCAATCAGTGTAGTTAGAGTCATTTAAGCGGCAGGTGGTGTTGTGGTTATGAACCTCGTGACATTTATCAATGCTAAGCATGCAGAGTCAGACAGTTTTATCAAAGTGAGAGAAAGAAAAGTTTAAACAATGATTTGAAACCCAAGGTCATTTTTTTCTATAAAAAAGACTGGCTTTACTCACACACCATGACTGCAATTCAGTTTATTTATTAAGAATATTTTAGGACATTTAAAAAAAATTGTAATTATCAAAAAAACAAAACCATGGCATTCTGGATTTATAAAAAATAATAAAGTACATTCACAGCTGTACACTGGAGGTTTGGGGATGTTTTGGCCACTACGTGGGGGGGTCGTCCCCATGAATCGCTTTGTACTTCGCCATCTCCTCTGGGAAAACCTTTGCCAGCTCAGAAATCAGAAGACTTTTAAATTTCTGCAAGAAAATGTAAGAGAATCATTTTCAATTTCAGCTCATCTTAAAGAGCGCCCTTTCTGCCATTGCTGTTCCAGCCATTGATACACAGATGAACTCACGCAGTACACTGTGTAGGCAGAATAAGTGAGACGAGACGAGAGAGGAGAGGAACTCACTTAGGGTGGGGGCAGGGAGGAGTCTGACCATGTAACACAGGGGTGGATAATATTATCAGCAAAGGGCCCCTATGTGTGTGTGGGTTTTCGTTGCAGCTACCTAATTATATTACTAATTAGAGGACTGATTGGCTGAGGAGTCCTCACACCTGGGGTTGAACAGCTGACCTAAAGGTTACCCCAAAAACCTGCACACACACCGGCCCTTTGCGGATAAGATTGGCCACCGCTGATGTAACACTACTAAAGCAAATGTGTGCTGGCTTATAAAATAAACATCAATACTGAATAAGAAGCATTTTCCACTCTCCTTAAACTTTTCCCTCTCAGAAATTTTAAGCCACTAACACCCATATCCAGTTGGGTGACATTTTATTATTATTATAACTTCATTGAATTGTATAACACAGCATTTACACAAAACGGAAACGAATAAGAACCATTGGTTGCTGTGCAGTCACCTGATCCTTCCTGCTGGAAAGCTTTGTCCGACTTACCGTCATGGTGTCAATTTTGCCTTTCACTTGCTCATTTTTTGCCAAGGCTCTTTCCAAACACTCCTTGGTGTACAGCTGAGGATTTCGACCTTGATCGATGTATCTGTGAGCCAAAATCACGTTATGTACGTCAAAGATTATCATCGTTAAGTTCTGCATGTTTGTTAACACGGAATTCAAATGACATCAGGCGGAATGCTGGCATTTCCGCCCCAAGTGTTGATATTCAGGATCTCCCGGCTGTATGATTGCTTCAATGAAATTTTGTGGAAACTCACTCGAAGGCTTCCAGAGGCACGTTGATATCATGCAGCTGCTGGCGACATTTGTCAATATCCTGCAATCCGGTTATCATGAAATTCCTGAAAAACAACAAGCCGTTCCACCTATTCAATTCCTCAGCGCGCAGACGATACTAATCCTATTACAACAAGCGTACGGACGCATAACCTGTCATGACGGTTTAGATAAATAAGTACAATCGCACTGTCCACAACTTAGGTCAAGCTGGCTGGTGTGAGATTTTCAATTCGAGACAAGTCTGCACACGCATTTACGTATATGTAACAGTTTTGTTACCTTACAAATAGTCTGTAAGGTTTGCGAACTACCCCAAAGCTGAATTTGCAACTGAATTGGGCCTTATAATGGAATAATATACATTTGCCGTAAGATTTCTTGCGTAAGCTTTAGAGTCAGAAAGCGATTTACGCCCGATTCGTGAGAGTTGGTAAGCCTGCAATCCTAGTAAACCAAGCGAACATACGTATAACCACCATGGTTGCTAAATTAAAGAAGGCGTTAGCAGCAATTGCTAAAGCTTTCTCCCGGTTGTAAATGCAAATAAATAAACAAACAATCCATGAACTGACAACTAGGAAGGATTTAATGAAAATGGTTGGCCCGGTCTGGTAATTGCATACAGAAATCCAGTCAACCTGTTTAATTTTCAATAAACGTACAATTTCTGGTTGAGTCCCGTCTGGCTGCTTGGCTGAAAGTCGCTAACGATGATTCCCAACTGCCGAATATTTTCCACAAATTTCTCCAGATGCTCCTCGAGGTTATCAAATTTTTCGGCCATGCTATCATTAATCAAAACCACTCACAAAAAAACTAATACCGACAAAAATAAAACATACAACCCAAAACACAAAAGACTGTCAACACAACATAACTACCTTTGCCAGCTACCATACTCGGAAACTGGTTTCCGGCAGAAAACTGACCAATCATAGGCACTGATACTAGATTACCTTAGCAACGAAACAATTACGTACAACAGGATGCCGTAAGTCGGTGTTCTTGCTGAGATTCTCCATGAATATATTTCACAGCACTTGCTGTGACTGGTGGTTTGGGGGTTTTTGTTTCCTCGCTCATTATTACGTAGCTCTTCGAACAAGCGTCACTTTTTGCTTCCCGTTACTAAGCAGCTACAAATAGCTCTCCTACTAAGTTTAGTATAGGGCTCAAAACAACCTGTACGTATGCGTATTAATTGCCTTTAAATCATTTAATTGTTCAAATTTCTTCGGCGGGACAGTGACATTGGTTACAGTTATTCTCAGTACTGAGTACTTATGTAGAATATGCTTGTCATATACTTCATTATGACATGTATGATCGGTTTAACATGAACTGCCCAAAAATGTAAGAAAATTAATCTAAGCTTTCTAACCAATTTACCTTCAAAATTGTAATTCACGGCATTGCAGTAGGATGTTGAAGAATGGTTGCATTAGGCTTATTACAGCTTAACATCTAGATTGTGCTGTATTGTTTCCATATTTTTATAGGATTATTAATGTAGGCCTACAGTCTACCGCCCTTGTGGCACAGAACTAAGCTAACAGGTAGGCTAAGGTAAACTGCCTAAGGGCGTCAGCTGTCCCATGTCAAACATTTCAACGTTTTCAATACATTTTGGTCATTGTCGTTCACTACGTGGCGATGACGCCCGAATGTTCCCATTACGACTTTTATATGTCATTGTGGTAGCTATTTGGCATCACAACACTAGTCACCAGCATCCAAATTTACAAAACCAATATCTTGATGCGAAACCATGTGATTCATATACAACGCAGTTTACATATAGACCTATTTTAATTTAATGTAGTTTTACTCTTGAATCTGGGGAAAGTCTTCAGTAACCAATTATCTAGGGTTTATGGCATTACAGGTACATGGAAGCCGAATAAACATAACGAATAGGAGGATCTAGTGTACAGGAGGTGGGCTTAACCTCGGAGACCATGCGTGCAGTCAGTAAACTGCACCGTCTAACTTTGAACTAACTCGATTGTGGTATCGCAGTAATGATACGTATTTTGCTATTTTCATATTATGAATTACAAGGGTAGCCTATTTACTTCAGCTGCAGTGTTTACTTTCTCCAAGCTATTCGTAAGAAAATATTTTGTAGTAAGCAGGATGCTGGAGAACTATATCCTCCTGAGACCCAAGGAAAAAAGTGTCCTTCAGTTGTAGGTTATTTGTCTTTGGAGGAAATAAGACCTTACAATTTAGATTTTTTCAAATGTATTCTTATTTTAATTTCACAGCATGTCCTCTTTAGTGCACAACAAGAATAAATATGTTTCCCAACATCAGTGAAAAAATAAATGCAAAAATACAATGTCCACTACAATGGACATAAATGAATAGGTCGGGTCTCAGGAGGATATGCTATCGATATACAGTTCATTATTAAGCTTTTCAAACGTGTAATAATTTAACGAAAGAATGTAGCCGCTTAGAGTACTGCTTACTGAATTAAAGATGCAGAATATACATAGATCTGTACATATTGTATAATTTTATTGGCTGAAACGTATCATAGGGTTTAAACTTCCCCATGTATTTTTGTACTATTCTTCGATTTATTGAATGTTGCTATTTGTTGAATATCACCGTAGCCTATATAGGTTTGTTAGTTGTGCACATTTTATTTTAACAGTTCACTTTTGAACTATAGGAAACAGAATCTTGCAGATGACGTAATTGAGCATCTGCACAAAGATGTTGATGCCAGCCTTACATCATATTAATAATACAGACGTGGCAGAATTATTGTCATATTCATTTAGTCTTAGGTGCAGATTTTACGTATCGATGCCATTAATTAGCCGTATTAATAAACGACTGAAAGCGTTATGCTGAGCTTCTAACCCAGTATGCACACATGCGCACGACACCGATGACTAACCTCTAATGTTTAATTAGATTCTTAACATTTATGGCGCCTATTAGATGTGCAACACGAGTTTAAATGAATTCGCCAAAAAGAATAAAAAGATAAATATATATCGCAGGCATTGTAGCTCATAGGAAATGGACGAGTGATCCGTAGAGAGCCAGCCCACGTTTTGCCTAGATTATTCTTTTTTGTGTGTGTGTGTGTGTGTGTGTGTGTGTGTGTGTGTGTGTGTGTGTGTGTGTGTGTGCGCGCGCGCGCGCGCATGTGTGTCTGTGTGTGTTTATTCATTCTGGCCAGGTACCGGCGTCTCTTCTCGCTGAGGATTATCAGTCCGGCGCATTGCGAGCGGCTCCCAGTGTCGGAGCCCGGCAGCCTTCGCTCACATCAAACGGCTCTTCGCGAAGCCCGATCGCCTCCTCTCTTCGGATTAAGCGCCCAGACGCTCGCGGCAGCCCTCGGAGCCGCTTTCTTACATTTTTAATTTCTTTTTTTTTTCTTTTCTTCTTTTTGTTGCATGTGTGGATACATGGTAACCGACTGCGGGATAAAATACAAGGGGCAGGATCAAGCGGGCTATAGTTGATATAAAAACGCATGATCACGGTGGACTAAGGTGTGACTTACCAAGGGAAAGGGTATAAATATCTGGAACGACAGCAACCTGTTTCGATTTTAAGGTTTAAATCTGCAAGCTGTGTGGAGAAAAAAAATAAGTGGATCAGAGTCGGCAGATAAAGCGTGTCTGCAGTACCGAGCTGAGCTGTCAAAGCTGCAGCGACGCAGGACGGAGAATTACGGCTCCCCGGCAGGAGAACCGCACGCATCTGCTAGATTTAACTCATTTATCCTGCGGGAGATCTGTGTATGAAGAGACGCCCCGGTCACCGTGCCTATTTCCCCCTAAGTCTAATGGCTTTTGTGTTTTTATCTTGACGTCCTAGACGCCATGCATTGAATTCATGCGATTGCAAATCGCCATTCTTGTGGGGCTGCAGTAGGTGGATAGTGTCCGCTTTCCCGTGTTCATTTATAACACCAGCCTTATTTTTTATAATTGTTTTCTGTCTGCATACCGATTGGAATAATAATGGCCACGCTGCTCCGCAAAATCGGTCTCATCCGCCTGCACGACCGAGACACGGAGGACCCGAAGCACCACCACCACCAGGGCTCCTTCAAGGGCACCAAGGGGAACCAGAAGAACAACATGAAGCACTGCAACACGAGCAGCGAAAGCAACATCCTCAACACGCCCGAAATAAAGGCGAAGCGATCGGAGCAGCCGAGCAAGGACACGTCGGGGAAGCAAGGCAAGGACGTGAAGGAGAAACAAGCGGGGGGCGGTAAGAGCTCCGGCGGCTCGCTGCCACCGCTGGCCCCGCACCGGCAGCACTGCACCCAGGTCCGGACCAGGAGGCTGATGAAGGAACTGCAGGAGATCAAGCGGTTGGGGGACAACTTCATCACGGTGGAGCTGGCCGATGACAACCTATTTGACTGGAATGTGAAGCTGCACCAGGTGGACAAGGATTCTGCCCTGTGGCAGGACATGAAGGAGACCAACACCGAGTACATCCTGCTCAACGTATCTTTCCCCGACAATTTCCCTTTCTCGCCGCCCTTCATGCGGGTGCTCACACCCAGACTGGAGAACGGCTACGTCCTGGATGGAGGTGCCATCTGCATGGAACTGTTAACACCCCGTGGCTGGTCCAGCGCCTACACGGTAGAGGCGGTAATGAGGCAGTTCGCGGCGAGCCTGGTTAAGGGACAGGTGAGCTTCTTTCCTTGGAGGTGTACGGGGCGTCCGCGACCCTCACCGGGGGGGCCGACAATGTGCGGCTCAGCAAACGTCTGGCATTTTGCGGATCGGCCCATGTTGCACTCACTATACGGTTATGTAATTCGGCAGAAAAAATTGCAGCTTTCATGTAGCCGCCTATGTGATAATCCTTACCCTCTTACTTGGCGTTGAATGGTATAGATCTGCAATCAAGGTATGATTTATAAACGACGCCAGTTATAGTCTTAAATGATGAGGAATTATTTAAAACCAAACCAACCAAAGACAGTTTGCCTGAACGATACTCATGAATTCGACATTTTATTGTAGCTACCTGGCATTGTAAGCGAAGCCACGCTTATATATGTATATATTGTTTCATGTTTGATTGATTTATAATGTTACTTTTTACATTTTACATAGACGTTTCTCCTGCGTTTCCTTCGACCTGCCGCCAGTCTCTGCAGTAATATAGCTGCAGTCCTGCAGGTCATTATTCACAAAACAACAAGCCGCAGTCTCAGCTTCACCAACCAGGCATTTTAATAATTTATTTCCAAAATAAGGCATCCAGCCGTTTGAATATACCATTCTGGCCTGCTGATTTATACATGTGGTGCTGTGCCTCTATTAAGGCCCTGCAGCATATCTGAAATGCTGCATTGCATCTTTCTCTGTGGGCTTTGGAATCCTTGACCAAGTGGTCTAACCCTCTGACACAGAGGTCATCTCTTCTGCTTGCTGGTCCTCTGGGGAGTAGGTGTCCACTGGCCACATATGTCATACCTTCTCCAGATCCCTGTCTCCATAACAACCACTATAATGTGTCGTTTCATTGCTTAGATCATTTCATACGGTCCAGGGCATACCTCGTAAGAACAAAAAAAAAGTCCTCACAGAGAATTTGTTACTGTACAGTTGTATAGATGTAAGCCACACTGAGATTAAAGCACTAATTTCTGAGAATCTGTTAGGCAAGCTAAAATGTCTTTCCCTGTTTGCATCAAGGGCACCTACAGAATGAACTGTGCAGCTTTTTGTTGACACAATCTAACCCTTGAGGACAACGACTATAGTAGAAAACAAAAAATATATAAATCTTTTCCTTCCAGTCCAGAGGGTTGCCTGATGCAGTGAAATATCTGCCAACACCCAAATTTCTTTGAAATTTTCTAACAAGCATGCTGACAAGTGGTGTACAGTGATTTATGAAACCTTGGAGCAATTTTCACTAGGCAGTTTTGTTGGAATGAAACTGCAGTGCTGGCTTCGTAACCTTGAATTCACACAGAAGAGCGTAAATTAATATATTTTTAATCACAGTACCCTGTATTATTAAAACTGACTTGTTTGTTGGTCTGCATCAACACAGGTTTCCTGTTTGTCTTCCTACTGAATGATGCTAAGACATCGTGATTTCAAACATGGCGTCTAGGAAATGATATTAACGTATAAAACCAGGATGACTGTATGATTATTTGCATGCAAAAATGTCTGACGTCATCTGGCTAGGTGTTGTGGGGTTTTTTCAAAAGCTCTTATGAAGGTATGAACTAAATGTACCTGAATTAGACTCAGCATTTTGTTTGAAGGCACAGAAAGCTCTGACATAGATAGTGAGACTGTTGGCATTTTCTGTGGATGAGGAGGAATCGAGTGTGCAGCTCAGCTCTCTTATCAAGGTCATCTATAATGACCAAAGACGTACAATTTCCAGCCTGTGTTTTTACAGAGTTATTACAAAATCATGACGTATGCCATTTGATGCATTTTTGAAACGTCCATCCATTTTCTCTTTCAGTTCAGGACCACTGGCATTTGCATAGTGTTAGACATGAAATGTTTGTCTACGATGCTTCATATAAGTAGGACAGTAAGAGGCCTGGCAGCTGGGAGTTCAGGCCCCAGTGGAGCCACTGGAGAGAGACTGGAGACTGGAATTACTCCAGTAGTATCCAGCTATTTAAAAGGGTAATGCTGGATAGTAGTACCAGCTAAGCAAGTAAAATGTAATAAACAAAATGGAAATATCTTATGTGTATGACATTTTTTTCAATATTAAATACATTTCAATACAATATTTATCCCTGGTCAGACCAGTTTGATTCCAAATCTATTAGCTGTAGCCTGAATTCACAGCTCTTTCCTCTTTTCCTCTGGAGAGTGTAACAAGCTGTTGAAGGTTAGCAGAAGTACGGAAAGCGGCGACTGGTCAGAGTAGGTCTGTTTGAAATCCCTCATGTCTCTCCGTAGATGAGCACTGCTGATGGCCAGTGTTGCCGGGAGACAGCGGCCACCAAATCATGGGTGTCTTCTCGGCCGACGAGTCACTGGCCTTGAAACAGTAGCTGGAGCTGCTCTCCAGTGAGCGGAGCGCTCCATGTTTTTTTCTGGCCCATTAAACTGCAGCCTGCCTTGACTTGACCTGGGGCGACTGCGGACTATTTTTGTCTCTCTAGTTGCATTAACGCTGGAACAACCCAAGTTCTTTGCCATTCATACCCACCAGTGGAGCGAAGAAATGTTTCCATCATAGTTTGAGGGAAAGTGTAGAGGTTACATAAAGCATGAAAGTCGTTGATAAGATGGCATTAAATGCCACAGAAAAGCTCCACGGTACTTTGTATTCTGCAATGTTCACTTAAGACAAAATGTCAAAATATCTGCAGGGACAATAAGAGACTCATTTTGGTTTGGCCCACACCAGCTAGGTGGATATTCCACAAAACATACAGACAGACCGACAGATATACACAGAAGGTTATTGAGGAGTGATGTCTAATGCCAGCACTTAATTGGATCTCGTAACAGACTTGATAAATTCAAGGAGAAATTTGGCATCACCTGCTCCTTGACCTTCCACTGGCTACCCAACATTGTAACGTTATTTTGCCCATAGTGGGACAGTGACAAACCATCGATTGGCTTGGGGAAGCCTCAGCTTTTTACCCACAAAACCAAGGCTTCCCCAAGCGTAGAGCTTCTGCAGGACAAGGTCAGGTGTGGGGGTGGGGGGATTGAATGACAGAATTGTGTAAGAGCTCCCCCTCTTGGGCAGAAGTGACATTAATAGGAAAGTATTATTAATGACCGCAAGTAGAATTATTGAATTTCCACAGCATGTTTGATCCGAAGCTGATGCGTGGCTGGGAGAAACTACAGCTGTTCTGCCTGATAAGATAAAAAGGCAGCTGTCAGTGTAGGGCTGGGATCTGGACCTTCTTACAGCACGAGTTTACGCCACATTCTGACAGGCAGTTACTTTTAACTAATTACCTCGGCTGGTTACTTGAAAGCCAATTATCCGTTGGGCCTGTTACCCTTTAACTCTGATCGAGGTTACCACAAGCATCTGCATGCATCTGTGAAGGTCGGCCCGTTCCCACGGAAACCCCTCCCCAGCCACCCGCCACGCCGCCCGTCTGCTCTTCAGGATACTTGTTGTTTCTGGATCACCTGGGGTTGGTGGATATGGAGAAGTTTTTTGGGAGATTCCAGCGTGCATTTTTCTGTTCTTTCATGTAGGCCACTTCATGGACATAAAGCAGGATAAGATCATTTCAAACAACCGTTAGAAAATACGAGGAGTAGGGTGGGCAACCCTTTATGTACGTGTCAGATTAAATTTTCCATGCCTGTCAGATTCTTGTCACATTAAAGTGCATAAAAGTATAATAAAACTCATTTCAAATCCAAAAGACGCCACCATCTTCCATGGCCTTGTCTCTCCAGGCTGTCAGATTAATAGTATTTGTTTAAAAGGAGCCAGCCTTGTCTAAGTGGGCATTACAAAGAGATTAGCATATTTCCTTGGCAGTGGTCCTCCATCTTTCCCTTTGTGTGAACTTCACCACATCGTTACGCTCACGTCTCTTCAAAGACCCAAGAATCCATCCCCGTCATTTTCTCGGCCAGGATGTCGACAGCCATCCCGGGTTAACCGTCTTAAATAGGCGCCCTCTGGTTCTCCGTAAGGCCGTCCCATCTCACTCTGTCGATCGTTAGCCTTCCTGGTTGGGTAGCTGCCAATTTTGCCCATCCTTGGCAAATGCCCCCTTGAGGTCATTAAGAATTAGGCAGCTCAGGGCAGTCAGCGGCTTCGGACAGTGTTTCCCAATCCGGTCCACGGGGACCCACAGTTGGACAGTCGGTTCACGTTTTTGCTGCCTCCGATTTCCCTGGCAGACAGTCCATATTTTGAGCTGGGAAGGAGCAAAAACATGGATTGAATGTGGGTCCTTGAGGACTGGATTGGGAACCACTGGCTTAGGAGACTGGCAGGTGGTGGTGGAAAATAACCCGCAATGGACTGTCAGGGTGCCAAGGAGTCAGACGGAGCACCTCATGATTTCACCCCTTTGTTCTCACACCCAGGGCCGGATCTGCAGGAAAGCGGGGAAGTGCAAGAAGGCCTTCAGTCGCAAGGAAGCTGAGGCCACCTTCAAGAGCCTGGTGAAGACCCACGAGAAGTACGGCTGGGTGTCGCCGCCTGTGTCCGACGGCTGAGGGCGACGCCCACCCTCCCTGCCAAACTTTTTGTTCAAAAAAACAACGAAAAAAAAAACCAACAGCTAGCATCCCGCCGTCGAAGCCCCTCACCCTCCATCCTCTTCCTCTGAGTATCTTCATCGCGATGTCATGGAGAATGTGGTTGACATTTATCTTATTCATGATCGGGTGTGTTTACAGCTAAATATCGCCTTTCGTGGATTGTGTTTTAAAACTGGACCCAACCCTCTCCTGCCCCACCCCCACCCCGCCACGGAAAGCTGTGCCGATGTCGAGATGGCCCCCTCCTCCCCGTTTTTGCCTCCCATCCTAGCCACTTTGTCACTGCGTGTGACTGCGATCCCATGTGTGTGACTGCAAGCGTGTGCATGTGTGAGTGTGCGTGTGTGTGTGTGTGCGTGCCCCCCCCACCACAGACACCTCGCCACACTGAATTGCATCACACTTTCCATCCCCCGCTGCCCCTCTCATTTACATGCAAATGAACCCGTTAATATTTAATAGATGGGCAGTACATTTGAGGTTTTCCTTTGCTGTGCTGTTTTTCACAGTTCAATGCAACTTGAAGATTGTAATTTATGTGGAGCTGCGCTCTCTCGTTCGTTCTCTCTATCTCTCCTTTCTCTCTCTCTCTCCCTCTCTCAACCTCTCTCACTTTCGGCTAAATTTAGACATCACTGTGCTGTGTAGATGGTCATTGATTTCCAATGGGAAAAGGTTGCTTATGCTAAGGTCCTGTAGCGATTAAAAAAAACGTAAAAACCCACAAAAAAAGCAGCTAAGAGACTATCACAACGAGCCTCAAGTCCTTGTCGATGTTATCAAATTTTTTGGAGAGGAAGAGGCCCGTATTGTGCTTATTTAGATACCAGATGGTAATGGAAGCTGTTGGACGGGGTCCGGGTTGGCAGGCCGGATGGATGTACTCCATGCATCCCTCACCTGCGAGGTCGCCCCCGTAAGATATGTCAGAAGCTCTCATTGTCCCTTAAGACCAGTAGGTCGGGTGTCTCGACGATTCGTCTGTTATTATGCGATTTAAGAGCAGCTCTCTGGTAACTGGGTTTAATTAAGATCTCGACGTGCACGCTGTGTGTGCCTTCATATGGCGCAGTGACGCCTGACGCCCTGTGACAATTCCAGAGAAGCGGACTCAGCCTGTCTGTCTGCGTCTCTGTCTGTCTGCCTGTCTGTCCATCTGCCTGTCTGTCTGCCTGTCTTGTCTGTCTGTGTGTCTGTCTCATGCCACGGTGTTTTTTGCTGGAAGGACTCCTCAGTTCCCCTGTAGTCTCACTGATTTGCAGCTATAACCTGGGGGGTCACTGGCAGTTACGGGTGCAAATCAAGACGTCCATCTTTCCTCGTTGTGTATGACATCTGTCTCTCGTCTTTCCTCGTCCTTCTGGGCATGGACAGTCTGCCCTTCTCCCATCTCCCATGTGTGTCCCCCCCAGTTCTTCTTAGCATGACAACTAAGTCGACCAGCACCCCCCCATCTGAATCCTTTATTATGATTGACCGGATTACCGTCAAACTGGAGCCCTCTTCCCTATCCCAGGCTCCTTAGCGCATCTGGATTGCATTACAAGATGATTTCAGCAAGATTTATGTACACATAGTGTGACAAAGAGACAGGTTTGCTTTTCTGGAGGTGGAGTGGGGGGGCTGGGATCCACTAAAGGAGCCCTGAACACGGCCAGACAGCCACACATTTGTGTAAAAGACACAGTTTTTAACCATCAGCAGCAATATAAGCCATGAGGAAAAACGTTAATCTGTAGTTTGTTGTAGTCTTTGCATGGACACATTTGTATAATGGCACTCATTGTATTGTAACATTCATGATGCCAAATATGGTAGGTGTCCAGGAGTTACGGGGTCGGACAGTCAGGCATCTGACAGCATCTGGTATCTAAACACGGGCAAGGACCGCGCACCTTCTGCAAGCCCAGGTCAACAAGATGGTGTTTTTTTTTTGTTTTTCTTTTCACAAGGACCTTAGCTTTGACATGAAGAATTACAGTGAATACGTATATAAGATAACTGGGTGTTTTCTGGTTTAGGGACATAATTTCGTGATAGACTTTAGAGTGATAGTTCGCCGAAAAACAAAAAAAAGAAACACTAACTAACTGTCCAGAACATGTGTAATGATTCCGCTACGTTATAGCTGCATGTGATTGTGATCGTTAGCTAGTTAGCTCTCATTTTTCAAAAAAAAAAGAACAAAAAAAGAAAAAACAGAACCCGCTTCTTCTGTTATTCTTCCTTCTTCGTCCTCGTTTTATTTAACGTCTTCGAATGTCACGTTGTGTTATAAATGAATGTGTTTTAATTTATTTGTAGTTTGCAAATTTGAAGCTGAGCTGAAGCATGTTTGAGGTTTTGCCACATAAAACAGTAAAGGACACGTACCCGAGTCCAGCCAGGCGGGGGCCTCGCTGAGTAACGGGCCACGGGACCGAGCAAAAACCAAACAGGAGTGTGCAATAAAGGCCTGAATGTTTCAAACCCTATACAAGATCCTCACTCTGGCTGCTTCTTTCCTCATTGGGAATTTTGTGTGAGACTTTGCTTTATTTATAACCTTCTGACATACAGACACTGAACAACGGCCCACTGTTCAACTTTGGTTATTATAGTCTGATACATTTCTGCCTCATTCTTCCATTTTAGGAGGAACCAGGGGTGAATTAATTAAAGTAACTTTCCACCCATGTCAGTCCATCGTAGGTCACAAGGCAGGGGACACCCTGGACGGGTCAGTCCATTGCAGGGCACAAGGCAGGGGACACCCTGGACGGGTCAGTCCATTGCAGGGCACAAGGCAGGGGACACCCTGGATGGGTCAGTCCATTGTAGGGCACAAGGCAGGGGACACCCTGGACGGGTCAGTCCATTGCAGGGCACAAGGCAGGGGACACCCTGGACGGGTCAGTCCATTGCAGGGCACAAGGCAGGGGACACCCTGGATGGGTCAGTCCATTGTAGGGCACACTCTATCACACATAAATTATGGTCAATTTAGAGAGGTCACTTCACCTAACCACATCTTCTTTGACCAAGAGGGGAAAATGGAGCACCCAGTGGAGAACACGCAAACAGCAGGGGGCAGGATTTCAACACCAGCCTGGCAGGGGTGAGGAGACAGTGTTCTCTGTAAAGTGCAGCCAGGACAAATGAATGTTATCATCCAGTAGAATGCTGCCCAAAAGCATAGTTGCTATCTTAGCAACATTCGTACTTGGAACCATGCAGCTGAATGTCTCTAAATATGTAAATCGCTAATGGGAGATTTTGGGAAATGTACCCCAGGCTTCTGAGGGTGGACCACAGCTCACACTGACAAGGCAGCAACATGATTAATCAGTTAACGACCCAAACAAGGCACTACTAAGGCCATCGTCACTAGAGCAACGAGAGCCAGGGAGGATCATCACTGAGATTTGATTGGTCGAAATACAATACACTTTAAAATACATCACCCAGTGGTATTAATGCTGCGTCTGTGGGGGAGGGGTGCTCTTATTGCCCTATTTATGTATGAAGCGTGTGTACAGCGATCTCCTTCTATCAGCGCCGGTCCATGGATCTCAGTGGATCAGAACCAGCAAGCAGCCGCCTGTCCTAACAGCAAACAAACGATCTGCCCGGGGAAACCACAGTGAGGGCGGCCCGGATTAGAGAAGACACGTACGTCTCCCCTTTCTGTGACGGATCATGGCGTCTCCGTGCCGGGCTGTCATCGAGGTGGCAGGACCACGTCGCTGGTGACGCAGGACCACGGGCGTCACATGGGGGAGGAGGCGAGGGAGCGTTCGGCTGAGTGATCTAAGAGGATTAGGGGGCGGTGACTGAGAGCTGTCCCTGAGATGAACCGCCTCACGCGAGCATGCCCACACTCACACAGAGATACACACACAGACAGCCGCCTCCGAACGGCATCTTCATGGCAACTCGGCATCAAGGGTAGTTACAACGCAGCCCCCCAACCACTATCGGCCCAGCAGAGCTTTTTCAATCCTTTAAAGGGAGTGAACCTTCCGGGTGAGATAGAGGACAGAGCGACCATTGTGTCCCTCTAATGCTGTTTTATGCGAGTAACAGCGGTCGGCGTTTAAGAAGAACAAACTTCCCCTGCGAGACGCAGCATGAAAGGGGTAGGTTCTCTCCCAGTCAGGTGACATTTAGGAGGAAGATGCAGTTCAGCAGCGGAGGGACAAGAAAGACGAAAACGCTGAAGGAACGGGATGCAGGGAGGATGGGCCGCACTGGGATCCCCGTCTCGATAGAGCGACCCTCCCGTCGGAGGATCTCTCACTGGAAGTGGACACAGTGCCCAGCCCCCTCCAATGTGCGAACAAAACTGAAGCTGCCGAAGCTGAAGACAAAAAGAAAACAGGCAGACGATAGACCATAACGGCAGACGAAAAATAAAAAAAGCGAAATAAAGAAACAACTCCCTGGTTTTCACTCTCTCGAGCAAATACATGTGTTCTCTGTATAAACACAGACATTTAATAATAAATGAACACTGCTCTGGACCCAGAGGCAGTTGTGTTCGGCGATATTAACCGATACGGTCCTGTACGACTGCATTTTTTAATATCCAGCGGACGTGAATTATACATCAGTTTAAGGCTGTTGGATCTGCAGCCTCACAACCAGGAGACGCGCGGAGCAGCTCAGTACCTCTGCAGGCAGAGCCGGGAGGATGTGATGCGTGAAGGCAGCCGGGGGGGGTCTACAGGTTATGTAACACCCCCGCATGGCCCCGGGGGGGGTGACGGTCTGGGGCGGCCCGGTCGATGCTCGTTGATATGCGAGCAGCAGTAGCAGCCAAAGCCGCCACAGCAGAATGCAGACATCTATAAATACTTTATAGCACAGCGCTTGTGGGAAACGTATTTTTAGACGGTTTGGAGAATTTCGAAAAGGGCGGGCAAAGCTTCCGCAGGCAGAGTCAGGGGTGCCTGTAAGGGCGGCGGGGCGCAGTGGAATAGGGGTGGGGGGTGGGGGGGGGTCGGGTTAACAGTGTCTTGACCCAGCAGATGGCATGCTGGTGAAAGGTCTCAGATCTGAGACCCAAGGAATAAAGCCTAACCCCAAAGGCTGTCAGCATTCAGCTCTACCCAACGGTGTGATTTGACACACGGGACAAGAAGGATCGAGACCAAAGGGCCGGGACCATGTGGAGCCCCCTGTCTGTGTCATGAAGTAGTGCAGGCAGACGGTAAACCGGGCTTATATCACAAACAGGCCCAACGCACTCATAACCAGAAACTACTGGGTTCACCTTGGCAGAAAGCAGCAGGGACTGTGGGTGCCCCCCCCCCAACAGACACCAAGCAGAGCTGAGGCCCATCCCCAGGCTGCCCAGCGACTCTCAGCACTGAAAGCTCACGTGTGCGGCTCCAGTTACGGTTACCGGATCGCTGTTTATGTAACATGTCGCATTTATGTGGGCGCGACGGCCCGTAGTGCAGAGCCGAGGGAGGATGATTCAGGGCCCGGTGTTTTTAAAGTATTCCAGCCCTCATCAGATGCCTGTTAAAAGCAGCTACACAACACGCCCCACACCAATGACACCCGATAATCACAGCTAACAGGCACTACATCATAGGAGACACAGGAGGCAAACGATTAGGGGGGGGGGGGGGACTGGGGGAGCTAAATGTCTATAATGTGATAAATGTGTGTCTCATCCAGCTGTTCATCTAGTACAGTAGTGTTCCCCAATCCGGTCCTCCCAGCTCCTGGTAGAAAAGATGTGGACTGTCTGGCAGGGAGCTGGGAGGGAGCAAAAACACGGACTGTCCTGGAGTCCCCTAGGACCGGATTGGGAAACACTGGTAGAGGATGACGGGGGGGGGGGGGTTCCAATCAGTAGTCATGGGGCAGCGTATGATCGGCCCACTCCTATTTTCAGCATAATTACACAATTATAAATGAGGATTAAACCAATGATAAGCGGTGATGTGAAGAGGGCGTTAGGGCAGGGGCGCTCCTTTCCCTGTTACTAGGCAACACCTGCAGGAATGTGCCGGAGGCGGGCGGGGCCTTGGCCGCGAACCCGGCGCCATTTTTCCCCAGAGCGCTCAGAGCCTAGGGCACAGGGATGGAGAGATGGGGGGGGGGGGGGGGGGATTCAGCTAGATGGTGACAACGGCTTCCCCGGTTTCACGAAGGCCATCGCATCGTGAGCCCTGGCCATACAGATCACCAGCAGACAGCCAGATCCACAGAGACAACACGGTAAATGTACGCATTTTACACTCTCTAGCTGGTCGTTTATGTCGTTTATGCATATCTGTTGCCTGGTTGAAGTCCCCCTCCCCCCCATTTCATACAGCAAAGCACTGTGGGGGAGGGGGGGTTATAGATTTGGACCTATAGGGGAAAGGTAGCGAGTCAGCTAATTGTAGCAGGAGGTTTGTCGAGCTGACGGTCAGGCAAGACCCAAAGACATCAGGAACAAGCATTTTCACACCCAAATGGTAACTGATCCCTCTGCCGGCCGGAGTTACACAGAATAAGCAAAAACACGCCCCCCAAGCTGACAATTAGAGATAGAACTCTGCCGTTACCCCCCCAGGCTGTGCTGGGCGCACCTTCAGCCCAGGGAAACCCCAGTGGAATCACACAAGAGAGTTCTCTCGAGGGTTGGGGGGGGCTCCTTGTGTATTTGTTAAATAAAAGCCAGCTTAATCAAACGGCTCACGGCTGGACATTTGGTTAGAGAGGGTAGCCGATAGAGTCAAACCTCACAGTGGTTTCATTACAAATCAAAGTGTGTTTGCCAACCCTCCGCATGGGGTTTGCCTACAGGGATTAAAGACAGGAATACAGGGAAAAAGACAGGAATAAAGGGGAATAAAGTAAAATCATTAACACTTTCATTACTCCTAGTTGCTATGCCTGGTACAGAGTAGGACCCATTACTGCCTACTGTACACATTCTTAGGGGCATGAATTCAATAAGGTGCTGGAACATTCCTTATGGAGTCTGGACTATTTTTCTAATTCCTGTTGGTTCAGACCTTGTGTTTTCGCCCTCAGAAATGCCGCGGACCGGACGTGTTTTTGTCGATCGGGCCGTTCTCCATGAACTCCACCTCGGCATGTGAGGGAGGCCGTGTCAGAGGCTCAGCCCCAGCGATCTTAACATGCTGAGCATGTGGTTTGGGAACTCCTGCTCTAATAATGAAGCTCTTATCACAAGTAAATCAGGTTTCAGCAAGGCTCTAATTGAAACGCTCTCACAGCTGCAGGCTCGCTTCGGAGACTCACCCGCACCCTCACCAGTGATCCGCCTGACTGGCTTAAACGCAAAGCGTGTCTCTGAGACCATACAGAATTCAGCTCCCCTTTATTAAAATTGCACATAAGCTTTAATGTTTTTAATGTCAAGTGTTCCAAAGCAGAAACGTGATAAGCAAACAATGCATTCAAAACAGCACTATGGGAAATTAAACTTAATATTTATTGGTAATGTTTTTAACTAGAACCATTTGTACACAGCTCAGTAAATTAATAAATTTTGCCTCAAATTTTGACATTTAAAAAAGGTTTGAATTACAAATACTGCAAAGCAATGACAAAAAATAAAAACCATTTAAAGGGTGCCTCCCTAAAGCCTGAGGGAGAGCAAATGGGGGCCGGTTGGTATGCCCTCCTCCAGGGGGGGCTGCCCCTTTAAGCCTCACATAACGAAGCAAGGAAGGCCACTAACAAGCAGAGTGTTTAGAAACTAAAATGCCTTCAGTGAAGGGGACTGACAGCTTAACTGAAATTAAAACACATTTCTGCAAGGAGCTGGTTCTGCCTGTTGGACCTTGTGACAGCATGTACCAGCTCACCTGATATAAAAGGCTAACTTCCCCATAAGTCTCTCTGATTGGCTGCTTATGGCTCATGCCACACCCCCTCTGAAGCCCCACCCCTCTCAGGATTGCATGGCTGCCTCCGTGTCTCCGGATTGCCCGTCATCATGGGGGTCGCCATTCTCCCCATCCGAGACTTCGTCCACCTTGGCCTCGCCCTCCTCCTCCGCTTTCACCTTCCTCGCCTCCTCGGCAGGAGGGGTGGGGCTCTCCCCTGCCTCGCCACTGCCCCTGGCCCCCTTGCCCTGCTTGCCCAGGAACATCTCCACGCCCACCATGCGCAGATAGTGAAACCGCTCATTTTTGGGCACGAAGGCGCGGATGGAGGCTTTGCCCCGCCAGCCACACAGTTCGATGGGACACTGCGGGACCCCAGGATTTCTGTGGGGGGGGGGAGGCACACGTTAGCTTAGCTTTGGACATGTGCTAGAGCAGTACACAAATAAAATGATCACCCTCTAAACGTTTAGCAAAATGGTAGGGGTGCCACCTCGCAGAGGGGGGAAAAAGAAACATCAACGCTGTACTCCGGAGACACAACACTCACTGTGCATCAGGCTGATATCTCAGGACGATGCTGCCCATGGCTATGGAGAAGAGAATGTCACAGTCAGCCCCATTGGGTACCAAGAGAATCCTGCAATTAATCCTTAATGGCTGAAGTATTTAACAAATGGGCTCGAAAAGCCATAGTTTCAAATATGTTAAAAATATAAACACGTTAAAAAACTTCTCCAACAGTGCAGCACTGACTGAGCTTCTTGGCCTGAGCTTGAGCCTCGCTCTCCAGCTTGCTCAAGAAGGGGTTCTCCTGGGTCAGCAGGACCTTGATGTCCTCCACACTGATGTCCACCACCCTCGCCCCAATGTACGGGAACAGCGTGTAGATGCCCTGGGAGTAACCAGACAGGCCGTCCCTTAACACACCTCAGCAGTAAAACTCATAACATCACCAGAGAGTCCAACATTGTTAAACAGGAAGTCTGACACCAAAAACAGGAAGCTGCACTGGTATTCCGTACCTCCTGGGCCAGCCGGAAGGCACAGCCGAACTCCTCACCGTCGTTATTCCGGGACCACACCTTCACCCCCGTGTTAATCACCTGGGGAGGGCAGAAGAAGAAAAACCCTGAGACTCATGTGACAGAACCGGTCCGACCGCCCCCGCACCGAGCAACACTTGACGCCTTCCCCACCACCAGTAGAGATTTCAGGCCCCCTCACCTTCATCTTCTCACTGTTGTTGAGCAGCACATTTCGTAGCTCTTTTGAGACCATGTACAGGTTCCTCTTCTTGCCCTCATGGGTCCTGGTGAGCACGTTGAGCTTCGGGAACGTGGGGGACAGGTTGTAGAAGGCCCTGAATCGGTGAGCGTACGTAGGTGTCAAAGAGAGCCCTTCGGGCGACGTGTGGGGGAATTCACCCACCGTGACGGTGACAGAATGCAGGCAAGGCTAACCGGAAGCATCAGAACTAAATCAAGGCAGCAACAGAGCCAGCCTGTCAACCCGGCCCCCACACTGACTACCCATAATGCACTGCGGCAACTCACTGGATGGGAGCAAACACCGGGTCGTCCTCAGACAGGAACACGAACGGGTCTTCTTTAAAGCCAAACAGCTTCATCTTCTTCGAAGGGGGGGGGCTGGCAATGGCAAGAGTTTTTCGTCAGTTGGCTCACGGCCATCGAAACGCGGCTTATATAAAAAAAAAAAATTATGAAAAAAAAAACAAATCTGATGAATCGTATAGAAATGAACCACAGTGTCCTTCCCCTGCAACTCTGCCACAAGAATGCAGGAAAGCTCCACTAACCCACACACTCCGTCCTTCTTCACCGCGACCTCCAGGGGGCGCCCTTCGGGCTCCGGGTCTGCGGGTTGGCTCTCTGGGGCCAGTTCCTCAGCCGGGGGTGGGTCTGCAGGGGGTGTGTTGGCAGAGGGAGCCACGTCTGCCTCTTTGTGGCGGATCTGAGGGTCGCAGGGGGAGGGGGACAGTGAGTAATTCTGTCAATGAGAAGGAGCCAAAATCACGCTGGGTAATCAGACCATCTTACTGGACCTCGGAGGGGGGGCATCACAACATCCTGGATGGCAGAGCCTGTGTGTGTGTAGGGGGGGAGTGGGGGGGGCTTGGGTACCTTGGGGTACTGGCGGTTCCATGGCATCGGAGCCTTCTTCACCAGCACCGCCACGAAGAAGCCACCTGTGTCCTGATGGTGCGGCAGGATCCTCATACTGGAAACCAGAACAAGCCTCAGCTCTGACAGTCCTGACCTATGGGACTGTGGACGAACTGAAGGGGGGGCCTCAGGTATAAATGTACAATTGGGGGGGGGCTGGGGCCGATCACATTCGATACACCTCGCCAGCAGGTGTAAATACACAACGCAATGAAACACTGACATTAAAGCAGGGAGAGGCCCAGCACCGGCTCCTAATCACCACACCAAACGTGCAATGCAGCCCCGCGGCCCTGATTGGCCAGAGAAAGACGCACTGCGTCCTTAAAGAGATGAGCAGTCTCTCTCCCTGTTGTAAGACATCAATTTCCCATATTAAGGCATTAATTTAGCAGGGCTGGGACAGGGGTCTGAATGCACACATCTACACACGTCCACCCCGCCTCAAGCTGCCAGGCCGTGATGAATCCGCGTCGCTCCGTACAGTCACACGTCGCCGTGACAACGGACCCCACACACTTTGCATAACTGTATTACACATAGTGACACCATCACCACGTGTAACAGTCCCTGCATGGTGAGGAAATATGCTGTGATGTCACGTTTCCAGTGGAATGACTGACCAACAGCGCCCTCTGGTGCTCAGCTTCAGCAAAATACTTCACCCGCTTATGGTAACGATTCAACCTTTTCAAAGAAACCTGACATTAAAGACTGCCAGAGGTGCTAACAGAATCGGGCAAATGAGCTATGAGCCCAAGCATAGCATGGTAAAGGGAATACCATCTCTCAAGTTTCATCTCCTTGAGCTTCTCCGGGTCTGTGGGCGGGAACATCGTGGGCCGGATCTGCGTGTGTCGGCTGGACGGAACCTCGGACCAGCTGGTGTACCACTCCCCGGTCTTAGTCATCAGCTGCAGAGACAGAGAGAGGGCCACAGCTACCATGACGGCCTCCCGCTGGCCCCGCAGGGTTACGTAATCGCTTGTTATGGTGACGCTCCGCTCCGGGGGTGGGGGGCAGGCTTGGGAGATACATGGTGGGGGTGGAAGAGGGAGGGAGAGAGAGAGAGAGAGAGAGAGAACAGGAGACGGAGGAGTGCACCCACACACAGACACACGTGGTAAGGGAACAAAGAGGACCACCTTCCATGACGTCATTCCAGGCATCCACTTCAAGCCCAGAAGGTCGGCAGAAGCATCTGCAAGCTCTAAGGCTCCTGAAACGGGGAGCAAGAGTAGGCACTCAGAGTCTGGTCGCCGGGAGCATCTCCAGCGCCCTGCAACCCCCCCCCCCCCCCAAGCCGGCACGGCCCCACACACCCCAGATACACCACCAGCAAAACGAGAACAGCAGCAGCCAGAGCAAAGAGCCGCCACGGGCCAGACATGTGGGATTCCCCATTCCGGTAGCTGCACTGCAAATGCGGCCTTGCCTGAGCGACACTAAAATCAGACAGTTATCATCCCACTTCCAGAACATTCTACCAGCTTCCAGGAGGCTTTGCGTCAGTGTGAGCGGGACATGGTCCAATACTGAACCCTAAATCTCCTGTTGATCAGACACTTGCATATGGCTGCATGCCATTCACAACTGGAAATGTACTTTAACCTGATCAGGTTCCTATTTAGACGGTTTGCGTCACTGAACATGAAGATCTGGGTCCACATCAGCACAAACTATAGAGGTTACTGGTTACTGGAAGGAATTTTGTGTGAATCAACCAGAAATTAACCTGACGGCAGAAATAGAAACTGGATTCACACATTTTCACCGGAAGTCGTCTAAGCAGATATGACTATGTACTCCAGGTCAGAACCGCACCTTCGCTCTTCTCCAGCAGGGCGGCGATGACAGCCTCATCCTCGATTGGGTTGAGGGAGCAGGTGGAGTACACCATTCTGCCCCCGACGGCCAGCTGCTCCACGCCACGGACTGCTATCCTGAGCTGCAGGCTGCCCAGGACACAAACATGGTCAAAAATCTCTGTTAAATCCAAAGGTCGACAGGCCCAGCTTCCATCGGAAGTACTTCCAGTGTGAAAACCACACATCTGTGCGTGTGGGGGACCTTTGAAACCCAGTATTTGAATCGTAAAATATTACATAATAACCAGGGATGCACACAACTGGTGAACTGCATTCACCTTTAAAAGCGATACATGCAGCAATCGATTGTTGTAACAGTACAAATGCCAGAGATGTTCGCAAGTCGCAAGATTAGAATCCGAGTTAATTCACAAATCTTCACTACAGTTCCAGTTTGACATTACCATTTATCAAAAATTTATTAATAAATAATAATAATAATAATAATAATAATAATAAACAGCCTATTTGCTTTTTTTCTATTAGTAAGTGATGCAACTAAATGGGAATCAGCACAGGAAACAATTAAAAAACCGCATCTCTCCTGGTTCCTTAGGCTTATATACATTTTCAAAGTAATTATTTAAAATGCCTTTGAAGCAGTAACATTTTTGTAAGAACCGAAGCACATTTTCTATTTAGATTTCAAAACTGATACTTTCTCAAAAAGAACATTATGATGAACACACACACTGAGCACTGAACAGGTAAACTTGAATTAGCACGAACGGTCACAAACGTATGCCAGAGGGCCCAAACTTGGCAACAATCAACTATGCAGAAGCCAGTCCAAACCATGCCGGACTCCGCCCCCAGCTATGACAAAGTGATGTGATTGGCTAATGAATGAACATAACCAAGACCCCTTATTGTCGTGCTGCAAGAGTAAATGTATTTTAACGTAAATTGCAATTTTAATTTTTACACATCGTTCTAAAGCAAAAACTTAAATGGATAAAATTGATTTATCTCTCAGCTCGTGTGTGTGCAATTAATTAAACGGTTATGCAAGTAACACTGCAAACGCCATGTTAAAAAGGTAAATGAATGTGTGCAGTCGTGTTGCTCTTTTAGCTACGGGTGAGCAGTCAGTGATATTACTGTTCAGTCGAATTATTTGCTGGCGTTGTGTTTTTACAGCAACCTATCGGTCTGGATAATGTCAGCACACAAAACAGAATTCTCAAGTTCCCAGACCACAGAGAACATGTGACTCAACCTCTCAGCCCTGATTGGCCAGGGAAAGATGCCCCACCCTCCCTGGGCGCGGCTCACCCATGCAGCTGCAGGCTGTTGCTCGTCGTCCACTTCTTCCACACGTCAATATTCTTCCTCATCGTTCCATCACCACTGCAGGCAAAAATAAACATTTAATATTCACAAAAATAATAATACACAGGATAAGCATGGCCAAAGCTGTGGGGTAGTCAGTCGGAAAGAGGAGAGTGTCCACCGATTACAGGCTCAAGCCGCAGAGCTGATGACCAGCAAAAGCCAGCACGTTCCCAGGACAAGCACGGGTCAAATGGGGTGGCCGTTCACCTGCACGGGACGTCGCAGAGGATCCGATCATAGAACAAGACTTCCTTCCTGCCGTCGCTGTCCACCTGGAAACGGGGGATGCTGGAGGCGTCGTGGTTGATCACCATGACGCAGGGGCTGTTCAGCCTCTTGGCCTGGTGCACCAGCAGGTAACAGCGTTTGTTGTCCACGTCGTTGGCAATGACAAATCCCTCTGCGGGGCCAAGAGACACGGTGATGAGCGGATGCAGATGCAAAACGTAGATACCCTCTACACAGAGGTGGGTAGTTCAGGTCCAGAAAGTAAAAATCCAGACCAAGGTTTTGTTTCAACCAACCAGTTGAGTATTCTGTGACTGATTGTTTATATTCAACTGGTTGGTAGAAACTAAACCTTGGTCTGGATTTTTATTCTCTGGACCTGAACTATCCCCTTCTACTTCCACAGAGAGGCACACCGATGTCAGGCCGCATTACCGGGAAACGGGACGTTCATGTCGGAGTGCAGCATCTCGATGAGCTGAGCAGTCTTAGAGCCTGGGGCGGCACACATGTCCAGGATCTGTGCGATATCACAAGGCGTCTCGTTAGCCTGTCCGCCCTGCATCGTCCAAGGGCTTAATGAGCGGACAGGGTCCCAGAATCAACTGCTGTTCACAGCGGTTACCCAGATTCTGGGGGGGGGGGGGGGGGCATTTCAGCTACCAGCGTGGAACTAATCACCAAGCATCCTAAAATCTGCTACTGCCCAGGCATCAGAAGCTACTCCCCCGTGATTTTCTAATTTTGGTCACAACAAAGAAAGAGTCCAAAAACCAACCGGCTGCGTGAATGCAACCTGCAGTGAGGTACCTTATGGTGGGGCTCGATTTTCAGGAGCAGGGGGGGAATCATGCTGACAGCTTCCTGCCGGCTGATATTTCCCTGGGGAAGGACATTAAATATCACTCATCACCATGCACAAGTGTGTCTTCAGCTCAGTGTGCGAGAAATCAACATTGTCTGTCTGACATACGAATTCTGAAGAGTATTCCAGAGATTTGCTAAAGCATCTATAAACTGATCAAACAGGTAAATGGCTTAATGTTAATGTGAATACAGTAACAGCACAGGTATTTAAAAAAAATGCTGCAGCATAATAGATATTTATTTTGTTATGCTTTGTATTTTTCTGAGACAATGTTTGTGTTGCACAGTTCTAATATGAAGCTGAAATCTGCTAAAGTGAACACAGTACAGATCAGGTACAGTTAATTTTCTAAATGTGCATCTTCATGGATATTTATTTTTCTTAACTTGTGAGAAAATTTATTTTGACTTACTTTTAAGTAAATTTTTTATTTTTAATCAGTAGGTTGCAGCAGTATTAAAAGAGACTTTTCATTTAAGTGTCGTACTTTGTTCAGTAAACCACTGTTTAATAAAGAAAAAAAGAAGCAATTTATGTTTTGTTTCTTTTACCCCCAATGTATCAAAAACGTACTGAACCTTGATTTTTGTGTACTGTTACACCCCTATTAGATACTTACCGATTCCGTTTCGCTAACCAGGAACTGGTGGAATTTTTCCAGAAGGGGTGACTTGCGGATGATCTTCCTGCTCATGTTGGTGTGCCATGCCAGCTCATCCGGGTACCTGGATGAGAAAATGAGGTCACATCTCTGCCACTGTCCCCAAACACCTACACTGCTAAGACGGCTTGCATTTGCGCTCTCACCAGCTTAAAGGCTGAGGGGCTTCGATTCTCTGCCCATCGATCTCAAGGTCCTGGATGTCTTTGAAGTACTTCTCCTTTAAGCAATGGAGGATTTCCTTAGCATGGCTTAAAAAAAAAAAAGAAGAGAGACACAGGGTTTGTGTTAGATATAAAAGGCACACCATAAATCATCTGCTCCAGCATCTACACAAAAAGCTAACATCTATCAGGCACCCCTATATTAGAGATAATCGCTGAAAGTTTCGCACAAGCAGGAGTGTACAAATCAGTGAGCATCAATGTTGGGCTGGAGTGCTGTCAGTTCACTTTTGTAAAACACGCAAACCACAACAGAAAAAGCCAACAGCTCCAGGGTGTTAACAGTCAAGCAATGTCCACAAAAACAAAAACAATACCTATAATATTTGGTTAATATCCTGTCACCAACATAAAGACGGAAAACGTATCATAATATAACTTCACAATTTACCTTTTATAACCTGTTATTCTAATAGTCGCTGGGAGGGGCTCCCGCATCGTGTCCATAAACTGCTGAAACTCTCCCTCGGGGACGATCTTCTGCTCTTGGTAGTAGTGTTCAAAGAGTTTGTTTTCCTTGATTATCTCCGAGTAGCCGGCACCCCAAGCCTAAGCACAGGCAACACAAACTCATCTCAGGACAGTATGTGTAGGAGCACTTCCATGCTACTAGATGACCAAACTGCAAAGCCATGAAGCCATCCTGCAGCCGTACTTTAAAAGACGACTCGACTTCACTGTTGAATGACAGATTAATGTACATTACGTAACTTTCAACTGGATCATGATAGTAACAGAACTGGTATAACTTTAATTCGCTGGTCGGTTAGGCAGCTGCTTAATTAAAAAAGACAGGGGGGCATGTTAACTATATTAATTAGCTATCAATTTCGTTATGTTACTTTCCGAAAAAGTACAAGGCTTAATCAAACAAATATTGAATATGTCTTTAATTTATAAAAATAGTTAAAATGAACCCTCTACAGAGATGAAATGCACTGATCGGATGGCCAGGCTAATTTTTGTGGATTGAAAACATCACGCCGCAAACTCACAGCACTGTCTCTGTCTTTTCCACCACTTTTCCCGTCTCTGTCCTGTTGATTTTTCTGTCGGTTTCTATTTCTTCTCCCCATCTCTGCCGCAGAGAGCACTGCCTGGCCAAAAAAACTGCGTCGTTTTATGTTCAGTGCTCTAGCTAAGGATATTGGTGTCCCTACCAGTTTCATACACCGTTACCACGACAAGCCAGAGGTGCCACAACTCATGTGCAGAACACTCACACCACTGGGTCCTTCGCTCAAAGCCCTCGGGGTTACTATCGTGCTGCCTGAAACAAATTGTAATCCAGAAGTCCATACGACGATTACACCGTTTACAGTTAAACGTTTTGATGGCTTTTAAAACGTGCAAAGCTTTTCACCAGTTCACTGATGTTTTTATCCATTTTTTTTGTCCAATCAGGCATTTGTGTAGACATCTAAAACGCAGGTATAATTTGTTTTATCCTAACCTAAATAAAAAAATTTTATGTAATGTGTGTTGCACGTTAGTGTTTTAAAATCTTGGTTGCACAGATATTTTTAACACTTCTGCTTATTATCATACTTGCCACGCCTAATCCTGAATAAATGACAAACCAACAAATTTCGATTGGCTAACGGGGGGGGTCTTGCGGGGATTTGTTGGCCGTTTTGTCCCGAGTCTCGGTGAGAGTCGGAAGTCCGTATTTGTCGGCATTTATTTACTTATGCTTGTTGAATGAACACTGCAGCAATTTTGGGTTTTTATTGCGGCTCTCTGCCTTCTTTACATCTTCATAAAATCTGATCACTGACATGCACCGTGCGTTGTGTCCATAGCTGAACTTGCAATTGCTTTACTTCACTAGTCAGCCTGCTAGTGTTATGATGAACCTGCTTCACGGTCTGCTCGTCTCCGAAGCCGAGGAGATGCGCCTCCTCGAGCTGATGTCCTATGCGATGCTTCTCATGGCGGCCGTAACTTTTTTCTCTCTGCTTTTCGAGGACGTACCCTACGGCAGGTACGCCAGCAGAAAGTATGGCTTTCCCGTGGGCGCTAAGTTTGCTTGGTTTGTTCAGGAGCTGCCTGCGCTCCTGATCCCTCTCTTCCTGTTGCTCGGCACGTCCGCCTCCAAACTGGACCGTCTACCCAACCGTTTGCTGCTTGTCATGTACTTCTGCCACTACTTACAAAGGTGAGAATAAACATAAAAGTTAAGCTGATGATTTTTCATCAAGTATTCAAGTTGCAGTACCAATAAGAATAAGGTTTTTTGTTTTTTATAAGGAGTCATATAGTTGCAGGTAACTTAATTACTACTGACAATTCTCTTTTAAAATAGGACCCTCAGGAATGATGTGCAGGGTAACGCTGTCTTGACTCCGCAGGTGTCTCATTTACCCGTTTTTAATTCGAGGGGGGAAAGGGACCCCCTTCGTATCCTTCCTACTCGCCTTTGTTTTCTGCGTGTACAATGGGTATCTCCAAGGTAGATATCTGAGCCACTATGCAGATTACCCGGCAGGCTGGGTTACACACCCCGCCTTTGTCTCAGGTACGTAGGTGTGTGCAAGTCACTGAGCTTCGTATTAAAACACCTGATTAGCATCTGAATGTGGATGGTTGTGTTCAGTCATACAGTCCCACAAGACCCCTGTAATAGCAGAATAGGTTACACTTACAGCATAATTTATTTAGATGTTTGGACCATTTAATATGTTCATACTTTGTGTTAAGAACTTCGTCTATTTTCAGGATCCATAATGTGGCTGGTGGGGTTTCTGATAAACCTACATTCGGATCACATCCTCAGGAATCTCCGGAAACCCGGGGAGACAGGCTACAAGATCCCACCTGGTAACATCTGAAAACTCACACCCTGATGCGAGCTGATGCTGTTTAAATAATTTTTTTTTAAATATCCCCTGTATCCTTCACCGTCCCCTTGCGAACATCTGATGTGCTCATGAAGTGGTGGTCCAAAGGAACTTTAAACAACGTATTAATTACCATCCAAGGCCTTGTCTTAATTATTCTCAAGACCTGGAGCACATTGCAAGTCAAGTCTAGTTAAAAATCTTTATTGTCATAGCATAGAACAACGAAACAAGGCAGCGTATCCCAAACAATGTAGTACAATACCAATATAAAATATGAGATAAAATCATAAAATGATGGGCAGCTTTAATTATGCGTGACCTCATCGCTAGCCTGTATGTTGCAGCCCCACGGAGGCCATTACGGGGGGGTGACCGAGGTTCGTCTGTCCTGCAGGAGGCCTCTTTGAGTATGTGTCGGGAGCCAACTTCCTGGGCGAGATCGTGGAGTGGGCAGGGTTTGCCTGTGCCGGCTGCTCCGTTCACAGCGCGTCGTTCGCCGTCTTCACGCTTGTGGTGCTGTCCAGCCGGGCCGCGGCCCATCACAGGTAAGACTCACCCAGCAGCGTGACTCACCTGCCAAGAACTAAAAGGTGTATCTGTTGCTGTCTGCTCCAGGCTTACTTGCTGATTCTGCGTAATACTGTATGTATTTGAATGACTTAATAATGATCATCAGGCGGCACATTGACTCAGACCTCTGAAGGAACGTCGGAGGGGCACGGATACTTTACAGGGGCCCTTGAACACGTAAAATTTGGTGGGGGGGACCCAAGGTGACTTTATCAAAGGGCCCAGAATTTCCAGGTACGCCCCAGCTTGGCTCCATGTCTCTGGAGGTCATAGAACAACTGGGGTTTCCTTGTGGGTTCTCCGTTTTCGCCCACAGCCCAAAACCATGCTGAGGTGAACTGGAGTTGCCAGATTATCCCTAGGTGTATGTGCACGTGTGTGTGGACGTGTGTGCGCATGTGTGCGTGTGTCCTGTGATGCACTAGGTTATTCCCCAACTTGCGCCCACTGTTTCTAGGATAGGGTCCAGACCCCCTTCGACCCTGAGCAGGACAAAGCAATATAGTAAATGAATGAAAAATAATCATCATTATTACCACTTGCATACATTTGTAAATATGCACTTTCAGAAGTTACCATGAGCAATGTATTTGATTTCTGAAAACACTGTTAAAACATGAAAACTTGGTGATGTTTATCTAAACCAGGGTTATTCAAATCACGGTCCTCGAGGTCCGAGCACTGCTGGTTTTCCAAACTTCCTTTACCTGTCAGTCAGGTGTGAAGCCTCTGACCAATCAGAATCAGTAATTATTAAACTAACTACCTGGCAGAACTGAAAACAAGGCCTGGATTTTTGAATCGAGGTCCAGATTTAAAGGACCCTGATCTAAACTGTATACAAGTGTGTGGACCCTGTGAGGATTAATGGACTGTTTCCTCTTCTTTCCAGATGGTACTTGGAAAAATTTGAAGATTACCCGAAAGGCAGAAAAGCTTTAGTGCCTTTCTTGTACTGAGGTATAAAGTAAGATATGGGTGTATAAATGTGATATAAATCTCTAATCAGCATAATCTTGACCATGTCTGTTATTTCGTTTTTAAAAATTATTATTATTCTGTTAATACTTCAAATAATCTGTCAATATTTTCCCCACTGTGTGTTCATGTACTGTCCCCTCAAAAACATACTACCTCATGTGGGGTCATGTGACTCGGCCCCGTCCAGTCTGCAACATGGAAGCGGCATGGAGGAGACGTGATCCGACTGAGTAACTCGAGCAGCTTGTATCAAAGAAAAATGCTGTGTCCATCCTTTGGATACATTGTGGCTTCAGTGAAGACAACGCCAAACAAAAAGAGGTCAAATGTAAACACTGGAAAAAAAAAAAAAAGTTTCAGTTACCAAAGGTAATACCACCAATCGATTTTAACGCTAGCAATATTTAAAATACAGTAGAAAACGCTTTTATAGATCAAAAAGCTTGGGACAGAATCCTTCCTGTACAAGTATCGTTTAAATCGCCTATAGTAGTCAAGTAGTCTGCTTACAGTGTTCATTTTCGGTATTTTTATACATAACATGGGAAAAAATTACGGTAATTCTTTTCTTTACTTGCCTACTTTGCCTTGTGGTAACCCTTCTGCTTCTGGCTAGCTACCTGAGGCTCATGCTACATGCGCAGAAAACATGACAGGAAAAAGAAAGTAATTTTGTCTAAATCACGAATATATACTCATCAAAGTTTATCATAAACTGTCAAAGACGAGACAAAAGAGATGCAGTAGTGAAACTACAATAAGCTATATTTTATGTAGGCCTACAGAATTGTACTGTATTATAGCGCCGCAATTCTCAAACTGAGGGTCGTTGCAAGTTCAGAAAGTGTCACGAAGCAGATGCCTCTAGACCGAGTTCGACGTGCGAAACCGGTGTTCCTGTGTTCGATGTAAATTTTTGTGTGCTTTATCTACAGAACATTTAGGGATACAGTAATCGTGGGCCCTAAGATAGCAGTGATAGCAGCAAACCAAATAGTAGTGTATTGAGAGTAGCTGTAGAACTTAAAAAAGAAATTATAGCGAGACTTGAAGGTGGTGCACGTGTGTCTGCTTATAGGATTGTCTGAGTATAGGATTGTCATTTGTTTAATGTATATCGCTTTTGTATGTGTGATTTTTTTGTGTGTGTATTAGTTTTGATTGTCAGTGCTTTTTATCATTAGCTAGATAGATAAGTTGCTGTAATGGCATGCAGTTTCTTATCGTCAAAATTAAATTAAATGGTCAAGTTGATTTTCTGGAGGAAAATGAATCGTTTAGATTAATCGACCAATCGATACAATAGTCTGTAGATTAATCGATAGAAAAATAGTTGTTAGTGGCAGCCCTAATGGTAGCCTGCCAGAGACATAAAGAAAAAGAAATTGAAAGAAGCAATTGTTCAAAATATTCAGTGAATAAGCATAAATGGCTGATCTGTTTGTTTCCTTCAATTATTTTAAAATCATAAACATGTACAGTCTTTCATTACAAAAAATGTCCCAGCTTTAATAGTTGAACATATTTACAATACAAACCTTGTCAATGAAATATGAAGGCAAAAAACAAACAAAAAAATCATTCATTGATCATAATTCAGGTAAAATGATCAATTAATCTTGATATTGATTTGAGTACAGGGGCGTTGCTAGAGATTTTGGGCCCCATGAAAGCATATCATATTAGGCCCCCCAGTCCAAACCAATCCAGTTATTTTCCTAATTTTTTAGGGCCCCTGTCACTCAGGGGCCCTTGGAATCGTCCTAGCTTTCCTCCCCCTTACGGCGCCCCTGTTTGAGTATGTGCTCTTTCCCCTGACTCCTATGAGTTCTTACTTTATCTTACTTTATTTCCTTTATTATGGACAACCAATATACCTGTTATGTTTACCAGCTTTGATAGTTCATAATAATCTGTTTTGGTCAGTTCATATAATTTTGTTGCTTAACTAAATTACATGCCCTCTAAGCGCTGGACTGTATGCCCTTTTGTACATCTTAATACCTTTACTTAAACTATGCAGATTATGTACAATTTCAGTTTGTGTATCACATGCTGTTTGAATTATTTAATATTTAAAATGCAAGAAATAATAGTTTCTCTGGGAATTTCTCAAAACGTGTTTATAAAATGTTCAAGAAACCTCTTCACCTTAAATAGGTAAATCAAAATTTCTCACGAAGAGGTTATGGCATCAGCGTTTCTTAAATGTATTTTTATAGGTTATAAATCTTAGATCAGGCTTGGATTTTTATATTATCAGGATCTCCCGAGAAATGCGAAATTCATGGTGCAGAGAAGGAGAGTCTCCCCTGGTGTGGAGGAGGGGGGGCACATGAGTGTATGGTAATGGGGTGTGCGATGCTTCCACCCCGGCCTGCAAGAGGCAATAAACCCAATCTGCCCTCACACTCAAGGACACGGGTGCGTATTAATGGCATTAAATCACGTGCGGGGCAGTGGGGAGACGTGAGGCTCCGTTAACCTCCTCATTCTCAGTATTTCTCCTTCGCTCCGCTCCGGTTGCCATTGCGGTATCATCTCATCAATCAGCGCTGCAAGTTCAGTGCAAAATAGGGGCTTCGTTTGCATTTGATTGTCATAATGCATGTTTTTCTTACTGGCAAAATATCAGTAATTCAATATCCAGTGATTTCGTGTGGTTTATAAATGGTATAAAAGCAAAAAAAAATACATATCCGGTTTTTTTTTTTTTTTTTTAATATAAAAAGCAGAATTTTACCCGTTATTTGTTAAAGGGGAATTAAAAGTTTGTGTCTGCGGCGACAGAATAGGCTACTTAAAGATGTAAATTTGAAAAGTGAATATTGGATTGTCATCATCCGACATGTAGTCCATATACTTACGTATGGAATAAAACTATCAGCTTCTATAAAATTCAGGAATTAATCTATCCCTGAACACCCTGTACTGAACAGGCCCTTAGAAGGCGTGTGGGTGGATTTATGATGAGTTATTTGGGAGGGCGGGATAATTGATTTGGGATCTTAAATCTAGCTGTTTTAATTACATTTTAATCAGCACTTGTTCCCAGGTCTTCCGCTTGTGATTCCTGGCCCATATAGTTTTATACAATTTGCAGCGTGCAATTCAATGACGAGATTGCTATCTTAACATCACTACATGGAATTTTTTAGTTGACTGTATGTATTTGATTTGTCACACACAGAGCATAACCAGGAAAAAGACTGATCATAAAAGTACAGACATCTCCTAGGGGCATACAGCTTACAGAAAAGGAAATTACATTGCCACATACTGATAAATTTTACCGGATACAAACATTTATCTAGACGAAATACTGTTTTCAAACTAATGAAAAAAAAATCGTGTGCCCAATTTTACAGCTAAAGAATGTTTAATCAATAGAAAGCCGTTTCGTACGCCGTGCAACCGAAAATTAATCACATTGTAAGGAAGTAACGGGGTGGTTCAGGGGGCAGTCCATGTTAGGTTAACCGACGTCTCTAAGTTGTTCACAGTGTGTCTCTGGTAAATGGTTGTTTGTGTGGTAAAACAATCATTTACATATCCAAGTCCAAATGCTCCAGAAATTACATTATGACCTTCACAGACAAACAGAACAAATAAATTAATTCGCAGCGTGGCTGTGCTCTTTAATTCAGGTCAGAGCGCTTTATCAAAACATGACCACATATTGCCTGGCCAGTTTGAGCGCACTCGACAAACTTAATTTCTCAGGCATTTCAGCATGCGATTGCATTTCACACTACCCTCCCAGCCTATTCCTGGGATATTCAAAATTCAAGCTGTGCATGTTATTCATATTTAGAGGTTCAGAATTTATCAATGTCAAACCTTTGCCAAATCTTGAATTTAAAATTTACCAAAAGCTTTTGGGAGGCGGTGGTGTCTCTTTAAACAACACCTCCCTTGCATGGATACTTAGAGGCTAAGATCACTCCTAGCACATTCGCGCATGGTTTGACACAAATTCCTGCCGTTTATTATTACAGTCACGCTTAGGTTGCAGTAACCAATGAGGTTCTGCACCATCTTCTGCATTTAAATTAAAGGGGCGTATCTAGGCGGCGGTTTAAAAAATGACGCGCATGCGCGCTGCGCTCTGGGCTCGTGCGCTTCCGCCATATTGAATCTGGAACCGTTGATCAGTTTTAGCTAGCTAGCTAGCGAGATGCTAGCGCTTATGAGGAGTCAGTAGCCAGTCGTGTCCCCCGCCCCCTTCCCGGACTACGGTGCGGGTTTTTAAGCACTTAACTTTATTTATTAAATTCTAATATATATATTTTAATCCGGGTCAGACGCACGCTTTTTAAACAAAAAACAAGCAGCCTGCAGACCAGCTGAATGGATCCGAGGGTCGCCTGGATTCAGCCCGAACAGAAGGGACCTGCGACCGCCTTGTGGATGCAAGCATGGGAGAACTCCTCCCAGGACGCCCGAGTGCTCTCCAGCCGCCACCTCCCGCACCACCACCTCCACCTGCACCACCATTACCATAACTATCACCACCAACGCCTGTGCGTCAACTCTCCTGCGCTGGACTCCGGTTCCGCCGGCCATCCCACGGCCGCCTCGCCCCACGCCGCCAAGGCGTGCTCCGGGCCGGGCAGAAGGCTGCCCAAGGCTGGTTCCGTGTCGTCCTCGTCCTCGGCGGAGTCCGGCGCGGAGAGTCCGTCTTCGGAGCGTAGCGGCAGCGGCACCCTGGGTGACCCGTTCGCCGGGGACTCGTGCGCTCTCCGCCGCCCGCACCCGGCCGCCAACGTGAATCATCGCCGATACCAACACCATCCGGGCCGGAGGAAAAGCGACAACCGGGCCAGCACCTACGGCATCAACTACCTGCTGTCCTCCTGGAGCGACGGCAGCTGTGTGGGCTCCGGCACCCCCTGGAAGAGGAGGCGATACAGCCCGGGGGTCAACGGGTGAGCGGTCGTTGGGGCTCCGGGGCGACCGGGGCTGGACCCCCAGGGCTGCCTTCTTATGCATTTATACAGACCATTAATTATCGATGAGCGCCCCTGGATCGTGCTTCTCATCAGCTCAGTGTATTATGATAAATGCACATTACTGTTCCCCAGCGGGACGTTTATTTTTTTTATTATTTGAGGGGGTAAAGTGGCATCATTCCTAACATCAGTGTTACTATTGCAGAGACAGTGTGTGTCGGGGTGGGGCAGCCGTTTTGCATAATGTTATATTTGTTTTATGGGATTATTTGATTGACTCCAGGTGGTGAATCTGTGATCTCTTTGGTATTTAGTTCTTATAAGATAAGGACTTTCAGTTCGCTTAGCCACATGGCTGGTCGGTTATTTCTGATGGCACTGTTCTTAAAATGTGCACGTAAGAAGTAAAAAATAAAAAGATGAATCAGGAAAAATGCATAGAAGGGTGGGTGCGTATGGTCAGCGGAGTCCCGACTGACATGCCACTGTGTAGCCTAACATCTACCTTTCCCCCGAGGCCTAGAAGGGCAGGTGGTAAGGTTTTGCCTCTGAAGACGGCCATCATGGTAGCACCCTGTAGCCCAAATTTTACCCCCACCGGTTTCTGGTAATTCTTTTTTTTCCTCTTCAGCTCCCTGCATGACTTGCTTAAGCTGGTGATGACCTCCAAAGATGGTCAGATTTTAATCTCTGTATATGTTATTGTATTTTATTAGTGCCACTTCCAGCATACTTGAGCAGTGTGGCAGTGACTTGCCTGTTCCTTGGTTTTTCAGGTATCAGGTGATTGAACTGAGTAGTGTTTATTTTCCAAGGAACAACCTTCCTGTTAGCTATGTGAATGCCGTGTGGTCCCATACAGGTCTCCACAGCACATTCACACTGCATCTGAGTAGGAATTTATAAATATGTGACTGTCATGCCTTCCCCATTGCAGGAATGCAGGCCCCTTGTGAATACTGCATGATTGCATTGCACATGAAACATTATGTTAATGTTTTGGCTTTCAGTCTGGATTCTCTTAGGCTGTGCAACGTGTGCTTCTACTGGATTTGGTGATTTCGGCTGCTATCCTTTTCTTCATGTAGATATTGCTGTTTTTTGTGTGCTTTTTTTTGGTAATTAAGGTTGTTGATGTTCTAGAAGTCACCGAGAACCATGTACCATTCGGATAATGGACGCATTATAATGGTGGAGTTGCAGTTGGATTCTCCAGAATTGTGGCATGATTGTGTAGTATGTCTGAAGGTTGGTTATTTCTGCCTAGGAGGCATCTCTGCAGGGATTTCCTCCACCTTCAGGGATGCACCAGTCTTTCAGTATATTTGAACGTTAAATTCATTACAGGGTAAACCGTTTTGTGTATTCTCAAAGTTCACCGGTGATCCCCTGGACACTGGAAGTCAGCTAAACCTTCAAAATGTGAACATCCAGGACACAGGAATGCATATGTTATAATTCTAGAGATTCAGATTGGGAGATGGCTAAAATGGTACTTTTCTATGGATTAATTTATCAACTGTTTCACCGATTGGTCAATTAATCTAAACAGTTGATTTTCCTCCAGACATTACCTTCGCACACAATTCGATAAGTAGATCAGTAGTAAGCCTAAAATATTAATGTGATGCATATTGCGATGCCCAAAAGGTAATAATCTGTGTAAATTTGACGTATCCTTATGTTTGTTAAACTCAGTTAGTGCAGCACGCCACGTGCTACGTACTGTTTTAGTGTCGTGGAAGCGATAGGAATTGAGGTTGCTCACTAACCTCAGCGTCTCTTAATACTACTGCCGCTGTGGTATGACATCGAACTTTGCACAGTGTACAAACCATCTTGTTCTTTTTAATTTGAACTACTCCCATAATTATGCAGTGATATTTAAGAAAAAAACGTTTGTTATAATGAACTGAAGCATTTTAGAAATCGGACCTAATTTCATGTAACGTTAAAGGAGCAGACCCAGACCTGGATTAAGTTCTATACTATATCCCAGAAGCTGCTTTTTTTTCCCTAAACTCGGAGTGTCTTAATATTTTAAGTTTGGGTTGTTATGAGAATAAAACTGTTTCGCTTTGCCAATCCTAGTACTCGCTATAGTATCACTACAAGGAGAGAAACTTTAAGATGGCCTCTTAAATTTTGATTTGTTGTTGTCAACTGTTACAGCATCAAATCACACCAAGAGTAAGTTATGTAAGCTGGTAGTTTCAGTGAATGAATGTTTACTTAAGACCGCATCTAAACAGATGGTGGTGTGACCACCCACTTGTTCTGCTCCATCCAGACTTCATGAGGAGATTGTGGACTTCTACCACTTCATGTCCCCACGCCCAGAAGAGGCAGCCATGCGCAAAGAGGTGGTCGGCAGGATCGAGGCGGTCATTAAGGAGCTGTGGCCCACTGCAGATGTAAGCCGCCCTTTGCGCTTGCTCTTTTACTTGCTAACTTGTTCACAGCCAGACCACTGGCCGCTGTGCCTTGACTGATCTTACATTTTTGTTCATGGAAAGGCACCCAAACCTTTTCACAGTTTTGTCAAAACCGCCCGGGTATGATTGTGGTCTGAAAATATCAGATAAAACAAATGGTCATCTCTGATTGTATGACTGGAAAGAACCAGAGTGAATGTGGTGTATGAACATCGACGTGGACAAAAGTGAGCCAACCCAAGGATATAAGAATGTGTATTTTAGCCTACTACTGGGGGAGGGGGGGCTGTCTATCGGCTTGTTGTGTTTAACAGAGCGAGTATTAACCATGTGTGCTGAGCAGAGGTGGATAATTCAGGTCCAGAAAGTAAAAATCCAGAGCAAGGTTTCAGCCAACCAGTTGAGTACTCTGTAACTGACACTATACTTAACTGGTTGGTTATATCAGTGTCTTGGTCTGGATTTTTGCTTTCTGGACCTGGACTATCCACTATCTGGTGCTGAGGTAACCATATGCCTTTTTCAGGTCCAGATATTTGGGAGCTTCAGTACGGGTCTTTATCTTCCGACAAGGTAATTAAGAGCTGGCCTGTTTACGGTCCATGGGGGGGTGGGAGTGACGTAATGGCAAACCTTGTACTGTGTACTGTGCATGACATGCCTTCTCCCCTCGTCATCACAGTGACATCGACCTGGTGGTCTTTGGGACCTGGGAGCGCCCCCCTTTGCAACAGCTGGAGCAGGCCCTGAGGCGGCGGAATGTAGCCGTGCCCTATTCCATTAAAGTGCTCGACAAAGCAACGGTGAGCTCCACACCCAGGGTAGCCCTCCCACATGAATTCTTGGTATTTATTTACTGGATGGCCTTCACAAGGAGGTTGCGCAGTGGTTAAAGGCTGAGAACTGCAATCAGAGGGTTGCTGGTTCAGATCACCAAAGTGGTGCTGTATCTTTTATTGGAGGATGATGTGTGGCTCAGTTAGGGCTCTCTGGCTGGAGATCAGAAGGTTTCTGGTTTAAATCCCAGTGTTGACAGAGTGATGTCATCGCAGACCTCCAGTTGCTCCATGGACTGGATCCTGCTTTCTCAATTGCACGTTGCTTTGGATGAAAGCATCTGTTAAATAAATTAAACGTAAATGTACTGTGGCTAAATTAACGTTAATTAAATGGAAGGGTTGCTGCCCCCCCCCCTTGGGTGCTCAATCACACATTAGGTTTAGTAAGTGAAATCTTGGACCAATCTAATCACATCTCCCCCTTTTAGGTGCCAATAATTAAACTGACGGATCAAGAGACCGAGGTCAAAGTGGACATCAGCTTTAACGTGGAGACGGGTGTCAAAGCCGCCTGGTTTATTAAGGACTATGTGAAGGTGAGCGCCTCGCAAGAACAGTGTTATAAACCCAATCCCTCATTTCTTCGAAAGTGGCCAGGAGCAAATGGCGCGTTTTAATGAAAAGCGATGGCTGTTGGCCCCATTATTGTTGTGTGGAGCTCTGTTTCCCTGCTCCGGACCTGAGGGGGCACCGTACCACACCGCTTTCTGTGCAGCTGAGCTTTTTAAGAAGGTCCTCTGAAACGTGAATATTTAGTCAACAGATAACCTGTCGCGATTAATCGCAGTCCTCCTCCGTGATGGGCCGCCTTTCTGGCTTTTTGCGCCTAGCACGCTTAATGTTGCAGGATGTCAAACATTCTGTTGAGTGTGAGATGAATGATTCAGAACGCGGAGCATGTGGAGAAAGAGAATTAGGGTCTCGTTTGTGATGTGAGCGTGAGGCTGAGCTTGGGGACTGTTTGGGCAGTGAGACAGCGTCCCTTGCTGTGTGTTTAGCTCAGGTGTGAGCCTCTAGATTGGATGCCCATCATTGGTTTCCCCAAGCAAGGGTTGGAATACTTCATTGATTTTTAGGAAAGCCCACACTAAACTGCACATGAACTGTGCTCTCTGTCGCCCCCCAGAGGTACACAGTGCTGCCTTACTTGATATTCGTGCTGAAGCAGTTTCTTCTCCAGCGGGACCTCAATGAGGTTTTCACTGGCGGCATCAGTTCCTACAGCCTCATTCTAATGGTCATCAGCTTTCTGCAGGTAAGGCCCAGGGTTCTTAGTATTTTACTAGGATCCCATTTGTAGTCTGAGTGCAGCTCATTTGCTGGATCTATCCCGCCCCCCGCCTCCACCAGCTACACCCACGGATCGATGCCCGGAACCCCAACGTGAACCTGGGCATCCTCCTCATCGAGTTCTTCGAACTCTACGGGAGGCACTTCAACTACCTGCGGACGGGTATCCGCATCCGCAACGGCGGGGCGTACATCGCCAAGGAGGAGATCATGAGGTCCATGATTGGCGGCTACAGGCCCTCCATGCTGTGCATTGAGGATCCTCTCCTACCAGGTATGCCCCGGAACCAGGCCCAGGATGGGCTTTCTGGCCACTTTTCCATAATGGCTGCCAAAGATCTGTCTGAATGAAAGCCAAGCCTGGTTCTGTGCCTGCTGGGCTCACCCTGCTGCTGTTTGGGAGTGCTCCCCATTTCTGTCCTCACTCTGGGGAGTCGCCATATTCCTGTTTGACGGACAGGCTCTGAGTTAATTGGCTTCAGTGAAGTCATACCAAGTCTGAAAGCCAAGCCGTCTGGGGCAGACAATTCTAAAAGGCTTCCACTGCCTGTTCCCAGTTTCTTCATTGTATTGCCCCCCCCCCCCCAAGGAAATGACGTGGGCAGGAGCTCCTATGGTGCCATGCAGGTGAAGCAGGTCTTTGACTACGCCTACATTGTGCTGGGCCATGCCGTGTCACCCCTCGCCCGCTCGTATCCCAACAGGGACAGCGACAGGTATGTCACATGCCAGTAGGGCCCCCTGTGTGGTCTCGTCTTGTCACGGGCAGGTGTGAAACTCCCCTGTGCCTCCCTGTTCCCAGCACTTTAGGTCGCATCATCAAGGTGACCCAGGAGGTGATGGACTACAGAGACTGGATCTCCATGAAGTGGGGCAGTGAGCGCTCAGCCCGGGTAGACGGCACTGGTGAGTGGGTCGGGCCAAGCCCGGCATGTGCAAAACCTGCTGATTCCATGCCTCGACTCTTAGCGTTCTTCGATTCATGGCTTAACCTTAACAAACCACATCAGAATGGATGCCAGCTAATTATACTTGATGAAATGAACCCCCCCCCCACCCCCACCACCACCACCACCACCTTAGTTCCTTAGTTTACTGCTGAACTTAGTGGCAGGAGATCATTACTTGTGTCATTGATCACCAGAGAAGTCTGACATCCTAATTCCAGATGGGTCATGCAGTTTTGCATCTGGGGAGTCTGTTACTCTGGGGTTCCTGTCCAAAGCTGATTGGTGCATTTGTATCCCAGCCGGCTCTGCTGAGAAGGACCCCTGTGACCAGGCAGGCATCTCCGCGGACGAACCTCAGCGAGACTCCGCCTCCCCACAGAGCGCAGACTCCCCCATGTCACTGTCCAGCCCCCAGCAGCACTCCTCTGCATCTTCGGTCTCCTCCCTCTCAGGAAGTGACATCGTAAGGACTGCCCCTCCTGCACGTTCTGCCGCCCGCGTGTGCTTTCCGACATGCAGGTGGCTTCAGCCTTTCCTTGTCTCCATGACAGGACTCGGACTCCACGCCCAACATGGGCCCCGCCCTCCCCGCCTCCTGTTTCCAAGCTCTGACATTGGCCTCCATGCCCCCAACGCTACATATGACCAATGGGAAGGCCAACTTTAATAAGGCATCCATAATGCCCCCAGGCTCTCAGGTAAACAAAACTGGTGTCTGAGTGTCATCTGGAGGTTTGGCAGCGGGAGTTTTTGTCATTCATTTTGTGCGTTTGTGTATGTGTGACGTCTGTCTGAGAGGCCATGACTGGCTGGTAACTCTGTGCCCTCTCTGTCCGCCTTCCACAGGCCAGAGGGAATTTGCCCCGGACCCTCGCCTCACATTCTCTCCCTGCCAGAGCAGTCTGTATGGATGGGGTGCCCCCTTTCTTACAGATGCCCCCCCCCAGAGCCCCCCCTGCTTCTGGATCTCTTCCAAACTGCCAGCTAAACCACAAGGTCTGTACCGGACTCTCAGGGAGATCATAAACGTCTTGTTGGGTCCTGTGTTTTGGCGAATACTGATGTCTCTGCAGTGTCCCTGCATATTTCCCTAAAGCTGCTGTATGTTCGATGCTTGGAAAAACTGATTGTTGACCACTTTCCCCAGGTCTCCAATGGACTGAGGTATCCCCAGAAGGCGCTGGACAGCCCCCTAGCGATGCACACCCCCCTGCTGGCCAATCGAGGGAACCCGCAGCCTCCCCGTAACATGTGGCGCCGGAGGAAGGTGACACGGGACAGCCTGAGCAGATAGAAGAGCCCCGCCCCTGGCCTCCTGAAGCTGCAGCTCCCTTGGCTGGGGGGTGGAAGGTGCCCTCTGACAACCTGTTTGGATGTATGCTGGGCTTTTCGGGGTTAGGCCTTTTTGGTGTTTCAGTCCAGTCTGGGGGAGGGGGGGGGTTTGGTGAGTGAGCCATCCTGTCCTTACAGCAGACTGGCATGAGTGTATGGAAGAAACACTTTGTGCAATATTACCCCAACAAATATTTAATTTTAATAGTTGTTGGTTTAAGTTATATATTTTTTTTTCCTGTTGTCTTTCCATTGAAAGTTTACAGGTCCTTGTGTTCTTTGTAAGTCTGTTTTAAAATAATCTATATTCCTGGGTGTCGAGTCTGTGGACTGTGGAGTGGAAAGGAACTAGTGTGGGGCCTCAGTGTCTGTGATCCATGGGACTGTATCCTGCCCCCTGCTGGGCGAGTGCGAAACTGCTCCGAGTGCAACCTAGACCTAACTGAGGCAGACCAGTGGGTTGGTAATAGTTTCTGTGCTCGATGTCTCGCTTGAACCAGTGATGGATGTCCGATCGGTCTTTCTGTCCAAAAGACAGCTGGGTTCTGCAGTGTTCTGGGCCACCTCGTTCCCTGGGTGGACTTAGACTGAGCCCCTTCAATTTGTGTGATTCCAGTCGGTGGTCCTTGAAAGACCGGCCATCAGCCACCCAGTTTCAAACAGACTTTTGTGAAGAGGCATTATTTTGATTCCGTTCGGGAATCTGCGTATCTGTATGCATTCGTTCTGTTAAGAGCAACACATTTCAATCACAAACTTCGACTATATATGTTGATGTCCTGATTGCAGTATTATGTTCTCATGCAAACAGACCTGTATTCATGTTAGTTAGAGCTTGACAGGTACATACAGGTGTTACTATGCAAGTGTGTGGTTTTGGGGGGGGCGGGGGGGAGGTGTTTGTCCCCTCACCCCAAATCTTCTCCTGTGTCATCGTGCCGTTGACGGCGTCCCCAAGCCTGTGCCATCCTGTAATGCACACTCTTGCATCCTGCAAAACGTCCTGCGTGGTGACGACGAAGCTCAGAGGTTCTCCTTTAAACGTTCTTGGTGACCCCCTAAGCCACCACTGCGGTCTGTATGCTCTGACTCATGGTGCCGGTCAACTGGTGGTGGGTTAAGAGCCGCATCGGGTAATCGGACACTAACCTGATTATGGGAGTTTGTCTTAGAAACCAGCAACCTTATAGAAGGTTTTTTTAAAAGTGTCTATTCATCTTGTGTTACGAATTCATAACGGTATCCTGAGCAGATTGGGAGAGCACAGATCGGGTGTTCTGGACGCGTTCAGCTCGGGATGAGTTGGGCGGGCTGGCTCAGTTAGACCCCCCCCCCTCCCCCCGTTGTTGTCGAGCTAGCCTTTCAGAAACATAGCAAGCCAGAAGCACACTGGAGGGGTCAGGAAGAGTGGGTCTGCAGACTGAAATCGAAACGTCCCAAGCTGTCGCAGGGCTCGTCGTTGGCTAACGAGCGAGGAAATTACTGTATGTTTTCCTTAATTTGATCAATATTTTTATGTAAAGTTTTTTCTATTTTTATTTTTTAATAAACGTCTTTAAAAATCACTACGTTTTCCTGGTGTCTTGCTGATCGCTGAATCGCTGTGTGCACAGCACTGTATGTCTTTTGCTTGTGGATTTACAGAGACTGACATTCCCAGCCATTAGGAATGCTCAATCCTGCAATTCCCCCAAAATTATCCTGGGTTGATTAGTATGCCTGGAACATCACAAATGATCATCTATGTCCTGAGCAGTCACAAACTTCTAGTGGGTCATCTCATTTATTGTTTTTACTGGTGTTTTGCGCACCATTATAATCCAATTCCTCTGGCAGCAATCACAGAACACCAGCAGAAATTTAAATATTTTATTCAATTTGAAAAGGACATTCTGTAGAAGTTTAACAGATTCATACCCCTCTGACAGCCACTGTCTTCTGTGCAGACATCTGATCCGGGTCTGTTCAGACTAAACTGTGAGCGTCCAGGACTGGTTCTGGGGCCCTGTTCATTCATCAGGATCTCCCAGGAACATCTCAGGCTGCCTCCTGAGTGTCCTGTGTCAGCATTAACGGAGAAGGGCGTCATGGGAGCAGAGCGTCCCACAGAGGTGGACCGGTGTGCAATTAAAAATCCTTCAGTCCTGTAGATTGAAATTACATCAGCCTCCTCCCTGTCCGCCTTCATTTTCTATCAACCATAAATCAAGATGTGCAGCGTACTTAATTTAGGCTCTGTAGGAAATGCAATGGATAAATAATACACGTATAAACTGAATTACAGCTGTAGAGCCGCTTATTTTTTTGTACCCATTCGCAAGCAAACCCTTTCTCCTCCTGGGGGGGGGGTGATGTCTGCCCCTGATCCATCACCTCTTCCTGAGGCCATGGAGTCTAGGTCATCTAGGCGTACCCTAAGTGCTGTCAAGCCAGCTATGAAGTGTAGCCACCCCTTCAGTGTGTCCTGGGTCTGCCCCTAGGGGCCCCATCCAAAGGAGCGAGCCCTGGGGGAGCCGGATGGTGAGACCCTAAAACCACCTCAGTGGATTGCAGGATCTGAAGTGGTAGGGGTGCTACTTTGAGGTCCCTTTCTGCCTCTTCATTGGAGAAACCAATGTTCAGAATTTGGAATGGAAGCGATTTCCAGGTGTCGTCAGACTGGTTTGAGCTACTTGTCCGTGTTACTTTGAATCCCATCTCTGCTGCTCTGACTTGATTAACAGTGGGACATAATCCTTGCCACAGAGTGTTTTGAAGTTGTATTTGTTATTTTAGTGTGAATAGGGTATATCTATGGCTTTTTCTTAGGAAAAATGCCATGGTATCCCAGCAGGTGGCGCTCTTTCCTCACAGATCCAAAGAGTTGCTCACTCAAATTCAGGCAGGACTTTGTCCATAGAGACCAAGAAAGGTGAAGATGAAACTGGTTAAAGCCATTTCAGCTTCTGATTAAGAAATGGTGCTAAATTTACCAAATCTGCCGTCAACAACAGCACAACATTATTAATGCCGTGGGAAAGAACCTCTAAATATGCTCACACAATTGGGGGTGGGGCATAAATTACACAAATGATACAATCTTTAAAAACAAGAATTATGTGTAAATTATATTATCCAATTATTAGTTATTACTTGATGACTAGTAAAAATGTCTCAGCTTTGCAACCAAGACTCAAGAATTCAGTCTGATTATTAAGCTGAAGCATGTTGTCATTTTAGAAAAAATAATCTTTCCTTCCATATAGTTGTTGGTAACTGTTCTCTTCCCCACTGTTTATGGCTTCAATAAATCATCTAAACTAACCCCCGCTGGAAAAGTACTGATGCAGTCAGCCAATGGGTGTTGAGTATCAGTCACAATTCACTACCATTCCAAATGTGAAAAAGTGGTGACTAAAACAATTCTCTTATTTATTCGCAAAAAACTGTTGGTTAAGTGTTCTGTGTGCCCCTCCCTCCCCATGCATTGGCCTCAACACAGATTCAGAAATTAAATATGAGCCCCCCTCCACTCCCCCCGCAGCAGCGACCTTCACAGCTCCAAGCCACAGATAAAATCACAACGCCCCATTTCCCGTCTCTGCCGTCTGTCAGAAACATCCGCTGATTTTCGGCTCTGTCTGCCCTCCACTCCCAACACCGTTGATCAGTTAGTTAAATTTTGTTTAGATCATTACATTTTCACAAGCAATAAGTGTTCTAACTAGTATTTAGGGAAAAAAGAGAACCTAAAAAAAATAACTGACTGAAACAGGCCAATGCGGTAGCAATCGCCAGTAACAATATACCAAGAAATGCTTAAATTTGCAATCATGATTGTGACAAAATTTCATTGGTTAATAATATTTTTTGGACTGACTGTCCCAGGTAAGGTGGCCCTTCTTCTAGATGTGGAGCCTCAGCAATGGGCTGGAGGCAGCAGCCTGGATCTTCAGAAGCCTCCCCACAGCTTATCTTCTGCATCCTGTGATCAGGGATGGACTTACCATAAGGCAAGGGTAGGCATCCTGCAAGGGGCCCGTGAAGACAGAATTTCCAGAAGTTATATTTAAGGAAATTTACCACCTCAATCATTGTATTTTACGAACATCACTCCTGCCCCCACCCTGATCAGTAAGTGCTACTGCTGGCACCCCGTACTTTGATTAGCATATTATTGATGTTCCATCGTTTTTAATTCCTTCTTGTTTTTCTTTTGGCTCCAAAAAATAGCTCAAATTGTCACCTTAGGGTGGCTCCTACCGATTTCAGCCTAGGGCTCCCAGAGAACTTAGTCTGTCCCTGTCTGTGCACCCACATATGACAATGAACTAAAGCTGTTTGTGTTTATAAATCACTTGAGTAGAAAGAGCTGAGAATGACCCAAAGCACAGGAGGTAAATGGCAGCAATCTCCATGATGCTGAACTTACGATGAACCAAGCAGAGTCATTTCATGCATTTGGTCGTAATGACTGGACCTCTAAGTCCTGTATCAATTAAGAGAGGTGCAATATTCCATCGGCATAACAATGTTTAGCTAATGTTCCCAAGGGGCCAAAATTGAGGACAGAAAAGAAATGGACTCAGGACAGAGCCATGTGGCACCTTCATGCCTGATCGCCAAGATTTGTTTTTTTTTCCTTAAACAAACACCTTCCCTGCTGTGGTGCTGTAACAGAAAATACCTAAATCTGGCCTCCATTATTCCATTGAGAGCAGTGAAATTTTCTCATATTAGAGAACATGGTGATCCACAGCGTGTCCCCAGTGAGTTCCGCCTCTTGTCTGATGGTTCCTGGCTCTGACGTTTCTACTCTTCTCTCGCTGCCCTGTCAAATTCTGCCCACAAGCATGGAGGACAACTTTCCTCTCATTCCTTGTTTTTTTTTCTTCTATTAAACCTTTGAGGTACATGCAACCATTCGAAGATACAAATAACATATGATGTTCTTGCACATGATAGTTTGTGCTTGAAACTTCCTAAAATGCCCACAGCAAAAAGAAAAGAAAGATTTTTAATATATAATTTGGTGGATATGCAAATGAATAAACCACTACATATACTCTATGATTCAATGATTCAGTCTTCCATGTCTCCTGAGGTACCTACTGGCATGTTGTTTGGCTCTGTTGGTTTGGGAACTGTGTACAGAAGGTCACAAGTTTAAATCCCCTGACCTCCAGTACTCAGATCAGCATAGTCCTGGTTAGCTGACATTTTTACCTCAGGTGATTGTACTCAGGTCCTGTTCTTTCTCTCCTCTTGACATTACCATAATCTGCCAAGGTTTGGGGTCTCCAAAGGTTATGCAAATCTTCCAGGAAGAACGTCTGGAAGGCGATAAAACTGCTACTCCTTTTGCTTACATTTATCGTGATCGCTACTTACCCCATTTCCTGTAGGTCTTGCCCATTTCACCATGGCAACCAGAGATTTGCCCACTCTTGATGTGCGTACACCCAGCCGCAGGCTTTTATCGCCTTACAGGCTGTGTGCTCCATCGAGGGATACAACGCGCTTGGAGAGGGTCCTGTTTGCAGAGCAACCTGGCCATCTGACCTGCCAAACAGTGGGCGAACCAGTCAGCGTCCGCCAACCCTCCGCACCACCGATGGCAAAGATGTCATAGCAGAGATGAAACCCGAATCTGCACCTGGATCTGACTGATGCCTCGCTGGAGGAGCCTTAAAAACGTCACTCTTCAGTCCTCACCGTTCTGTTTGGTGACCCTTTGCCAGAAGATGCTCTTTAATTTAATACCACCAGCCCTAGGCTAGTCCTACCGCTTGTTTATGCAACACACCCCCGCGACAGAGGGACTGCTGGAATGACTATCGCTCTATCCATCCCTACCTCCCACGCACAGGGCAGCATGAGCCTCGGCTGATCGTGCCTCTCTGACTTCACCACCGGTCGGGAAAATGCAAATCCACATCTTCTACCACGTCCACAACCTGCGCTTTCAAAAAAAATAAAAAATAAAAAAGTGCATTTGTGTTCTGGAGTGTTTCTCACTTTAGAGTTAATGGTGCTGTAGGTGTCAAAGTCAAACTCCAAAGTGATTTTGGAAAACTCTACTTTTTCATTACTTAAAAAGCAACAGAAGGGTTTATTTTTGTGGAAAGACTGGCACGGCAGTGAGGTAACGAATCCTCTCGGGTGGAATATATTATTTCAGAAAACAGAACAAAACATGAGGAAATGAAGTTATCAGCTTGAAAAAGCAAAGAGGCTCAATGATCAGTGAATGACAGTGTTAATCATATATTAGCTTGGTTAAACACTTTTAATTAGAAGGGACTTTGTGTATAAATAATTAAAAACAGCATTTGGTAAAACAGCTATAACCCAGAGTACTGAGATATTCACGTATTCTCAGTTAATCAGTTAATTAACTGCACATAGCGAGTATTATGGTGATACTAAAATATAATGAACTTCATTCTGGGGCAGCACTGAGAATTTTTAACTGCAAGAGTATTTGATAATTAAAATAGCTGCTGAAACTATTTAGTGTTTGAATGTGGTTATGAAAAAGCAGAAAAATATAGTGAAACCCCATGAAAAGGTGAGACATCTCTATTTAATGGTCTGGAAAGGCTTTGATTTTCACATGGTTTAGCTGATACGATGAGAGTCCTTTAAGTCATTGACTAATCGTCTTATCGCCACCTCTGATGACCTCAATGCCATTAACTGGCCGGGTTTTTTTCTCTGTGATGTTCAAAGCTCATCACTTGTCTTTTTGAATGTACTCCATCACCAGCAGTGCTGAAGAAGGACACCAGTCAGAGGCTTGGCATCTTCCTGAATGTTGGATGATGATGTCATGAAGCAGTTAAGGCTTTGTGGTCAGAAGGTGCTGCGTTCCTTATTGAATCCAAGTTGCACCATTTTATATCCCGTCACAGCATTCACTAAGGCAGGGGTGTCAAACTCCAGTCCTGGGGGGTCAGAGCCCTGCACAGTTTTGGGTTTCCCCTCATTTAACACACCTGATTCAACTCCTTGTGCTAATTACCACACAGCTCTTGAGCTGAATCATTTGTGGTGGAACAGGGAAAGAACTAAGCTACACAGGGCTCCCCCCCCCCCAAGGACTGGAGTTTGACACCCCTGCACTAAGGGAAAACTCACTGTAGTAACAACAGGAGGTTATTTATTTCAGTTAATATAAAGACATTCTCTGGATTAGCTATCATATCAAGACCACAGTAAATTAAACTCAAGCCTATTTATATGCTTGGCTGTGACTAAGCCATCGACCCCACAGTTCATGGTGCGTGGGCCGAGGGAATGCGAGCAGTGTGTAATTTCACTTCTAACTCCCGGTTTTTTCGGCTCAATTCTGGTTCATCTCCCTAAACCTGCCTGGCACTTGGCATCTCCGCAGTGTCTCTTGTCTCACAGAGAAGCAGCTCTTTCAGATCAAGCGAATTGTCAACCTCTAAGACCCTCAAAGACACAATCACTTGTGTTTAATCTCATTCCACCAAAAAAAAATATTCTGGCCTTAAAATTGTGGTGTGGATTCGACACTACAACCCTTATCCCTGTCCTGAATGTTAACAGCCGTACATGTAGATATATGCCAGTGTAATACTTTTAAAACGTTAAAATGTTAGTGTCAGGTAAATTACTAGATCTCGCTCAAAAGCCCTGACAACCCCGAAGGACAATTTGACTTAATTCCGTTTGCCCAGCAGCCCATTAAACACAGTGCTGCCGCGAATGCCATATTTGACATTTTGTAGTTTTTTTTAGCAGGCTTTTCTATCCAGAACCTCAATCCGCTAACTTTCACGGCTGGGAATCTTTGTGACTAATGTAGGTTTAAGGGTTTAAAAATGGGGAATGGGATTTGTTCCTCACTCGTATAGCTCTTTGTTTTATACAAACTTCAGCGTCAACACTGCAAAAGGTTTCATATTTCTATACCCCAATATACTTAAGAAGTGATGCATTTGCACCGGAGACCTCACTCTTGTTTAATGCAGCCGCTACAACGCTCAAATATAATATACAAATGGATGAATTAATATGATTATCATCTATCTACCAGACAGACAAATGAATGAGTAAATCAATAAATGAATGAAAGTATCTTGATTAAGGGTTTGACAGTTTGGTCTCATCTTAGGACCTCAGTCTCCAAGCTTTAGGTTATAATGACTGGTTATGGTTGGTCAGGTACCATTACTCAGCCTGCTATGCCGTGATGTATGAGGGTGTCCCTGTAGTTCCCCAAACCGCCAGCTTGGTCTCCTGCCCCTAATGGCCCTTTTCCACTGCCACCAAAAACCAAGCTGAACCGTGAAGAGGCGAGTTTTTCCATTGTGCATCACCCGTACATTTGATGTTGCATCACCGACATTTGATTGATGGAAATGCATGAAGATAACGCTGTTCTGCATCGATATGCATGTATTGTCTGAAGGAAATAGGGCATATTCTATATATTATTCTTTATCAGTAGTACCGCGCATTGTGATGCATTGATGCGTTCCCAATACATCGCAATTTAAAAATTTACAATTGCTGAAATTTCTAACTCCTATTTAAAAAAGTACTATGGAACGGCTAAGGGAATGTATCTATAATGCAAATTTACTCAAGCAAATGCTAATTCTGCTAGCATTTGATGCTAACATAAGGCGCCAATTCTCACAGATGTGCTAGCGGACATCAGCACATAGCGAATGGTGATGTACACCATGTGAACGGTAAATAAGCACCTCTTCGATTTTACGTCACTGTTGCTCTCCAAACCTGGCAGTGCCTTCACCGAGGCCGACCCTTCTGCAGTGGAAAACTGAAGCGAGCTGGATCTAGTGTTTCTTCTCGGTAGAGCTTGGCTACAACCTGGCTCCTGTATGCACTGGGAAAAGATAAAAGATAATAAGATAAGATAAAACCCCTGAACAGGCTTCCCTCTCTGAGAACCTTACAGATATGTTTTCCTGGATCTGTTGCTGTTGAGAACAACCCCCACCCACCTAGGCTGTTGACTCCCTTCAATGACATCACAAATGGATTTCAAGCAGCATTGGTAGACCAAAGGTTTCCGGAAGGATCCATTGGCAAAGGTTTTCATGGGTCATTTTGTATCTCGCCACCTGTCACTAATCTTGGGCTCTCATCCGTCCACCTCTGTGTTCAAGTCTGGCACTGAGTCGGGGGGGAGGGGCGACAAACACATGGTCGTTTTTGTGGCTTTTTAAAACTCTCTTTAAGACTTGCCGATAGAGCGGTATTGACAGGCTCCTGGCTGGTTGCCATGGAGCTATTGAAGCCCATTTCAAAGGGAACATTAAATGATGTTGTGCAAATCCATTTCTGTTATGAGGGCCGGAGAACATTGACCGTAAAAAAGATCGAACTTAGCGGGATTACGCACTCCATGCAGACACCAATCTACCAGCAGAGCCTCATGCTAACTTTATTTCACTGGTGTTTTTTGTGAGTCTCTGAAACTCATTAATGTAGCGTGATGTTTTCCTCTATTAACTTTCGAGAAACACATATAATACGGGGAGATCAGGTTTATTCACTGTTTATTCTATGAGGACATTTTGTGTTTCCTTTCCAGGTTGAACGTGTAACTCTCTAGCAATATGGTGCCTCTTTTCGAAGACGGTACACATCATTCGAAGAAATCAGCTGCATGGATTAGCAAATCAGACCCATTACTCGGTGGTGATTTATCGCTGTTCATCTGTTTCTTTCCCATTTCTTTTATGCAGATAGAATGTGGGACATTGAACAAAGATGGCGACTTGGCTCTTTTGATCTGTCAGAGGCCTTAATCTAAGCTCACTGCCTCTTCATCCTTGCGGGGCTCTGCTCCGTTTGGCCTCGTCAAACTTTTGGACGGACTGCCTCTCAGTGCTGCGATGACCCACTTTCGAACCCTCTGCCAAGCATTTTAAATCACACCACCGGGTTGAGCTCCAGAGCCACTGGCGGCGCCCCCTCCCTCCCCCAACCCCTCCAGGTTTGACATCCCCTCAATTAAAGTCAGATTAAGGGATCAGAGCTCCTCTCTCATCTCAATTTTGCCAGCACAGCAATACAGTGGCTTTTGGAGCAAAGTAATTGATTTCAGAGATGCGCCACCCCCCCCCCCCCCCGCAAGCAGCAAATTAATATCAGATGGTGTCTCTCTGAGGACCTGAATGACTGACGTTGCTGATGGGACAGGAAGTACAGATCCAGTGCCAAATGCGGCAGCTTCCTGGATCGGGGCCATCTTTGCCAGGCAGCACTGGAGTACCGATGTGACAGTCAGACAGAAAGGCCTTTATTAAACAAAAGTTGATGGAAAATTGGCACCAGGCTCCCTTAAGGGGGGCAGCTTAAAAAAAACTCACTTGCTGAATGCACAAGGCCCGCAAGTCTGCCCCCCCCCCCCCCACAATCCACCCAGCTGGACCCCTGTAAGGCATTAATATGCTATGTATCCCAATCGAGGTCGGCTGGGCCTCATTAACGGGCCTCCATGGGTGCCGGGCCAGTGATCGGTTGCCACGGGAACAATAGCGTGCGTCCAGATCCCGGCTCGTCACTCTGCCTTCCATAGGCTGTCAGTAGTGAGGTCATTAAGGGGCTCCTTAAGGCTTTTTGTTCGGCACAAGGAGCATGAAAAGCACAATAAGGACTTATGAGGTGACGCTGGAATCCTGATCGGCCGTAGAGTTTCATGTGGGTGGTTGCAGGCACCTTCCAGTGCATCCTGCATGCGAGTGTTAATATCTGTAAACTCCCTTCTGGTGACTTCCTAGTGAGCAGCCGACTGAAGAGATCTGCTCTGCATTGTTTACCAGGGAGAGGAGAGTACTAACCAGAGGCCAGCAGGGGGAGCAGTGGTTAAGAACACGTCTATGTGCCATTGTAAGTGGTGGGGCATATATGTCCATATTCCTGTTCCCTGACCTTTTCATTTAGTTTCATTACAGCCTAACAAAAGAACGAAGGATCTGGCTGAAGGAGCCTTGAAGAACATCTCCGCACTGTCCAACTGGCCAGGACTATCCTAGTTACGACACGTCTGGTCACATGGCTGGGAAATCGAGATTCACTTCAAGACGGCGTGCGCGCGTTGGCGATTAGCTGATCGCCTTATTAAAACTATAGATAATTATGTAAGTAAAATATAACAGCATAATTACCCTTAATTTCCCGATGCGCTCCCGGCACAGCTGTCTGTGGTAACGTAGTGTTTATTTTTAACACCGGATGCCGTTCACGTGCCTGACCCAAGTGCGGCAGGTCTCCATGGCAACGCTCCAGACAATATCTACGCTGGTGCACGGGAAAGGCGGTCCGTGACGGAGGCGCGTTAATATACCGGCATGACACGGCCCCGCCCTCCCCGGCTGCGAGCCCCCGTCACTGTTTGGCTTCCGTGTTAAACAGTCAGAGAGATATTAAATACACCCCGTTCATCTTGCAGGCTCCCACTGTTTACATATAACTCTGATGTTAATGTTCACTTAATGCTGTCTGGGTTATTAATAGATCCTTACCTTCATAAATGATCCTGTAATTCCTCTTTATAACTTTATCAGCCTGTCAGATTGTTACCATGTGCTAAATGAATCAGCCCTGGGAATTCTCTCGGAAATTTTTGAGGGAACCAGAGGGATGAGTCACTAACAGGAGCCTGTTTTACTGTTTTACTCTCCTCCTGGGTCGGTGGGGAAGAGCTTGTTAAATCTTAACCAAAGCTGCCCCATGACACAGCAGAGGAGATACTCAGCGCTTTTTAAACGGAGACGTGCTGGTCATACCTCTCAGTAGCGCCTCACACTGACCAGAAGGACAAACTGAAGCAGCCTGTAAATAATTAATTTTGCATGGCTCCTTTGGGATTTTTGTTTGATCCCTATCTTAATTAAAATTACCTCCACAGATCATCAGTATCCCTCAGTCCCAGAAAGGTCCTATTTGAACAGCCCTACTGCTGAAATATGGGCCATATTGTCTGTTGGGGGCAGTGACCCTGCACAGGCCTCAGCTTTGAACATGTGACCATCTTCATGACACCATCAACATCTGCCAACTCAGCGACAGACAGGGGGTGGGGGGGGGGGGGGGAGAGAGGGAGACACCAGAGGAAATCAATGGGCCTGAGAGGCTCCTCTGGGGGGGTACAGGAGAGCCTGGGGGGAGAGGAGGGTAGAGAAGAGAAAGGGAAGGGTGGAGGGGAGGGGAAGGGAGAGGAAAGGAATGGAGCAGAGGGGAAGGGAAAGTAGAGGAGCAGAGGGGAGGAGAGGAGGAGAGAGGAGTGGAGCAGAGAGGAAAGGAGGGAAGGGGAACAGAGAGCTGTGAAAAGGAGAGGTGAGGAACAGAGGGGAGGGGAATAGAGGGGAGCAGATGGGAGGAGAGAGGAGAAAGGAGGGGAGTGGAGGGGAGCAGGGACGAGAGGGGGAGAGAAGAGGAACTGAGCAGTGGGGTGGGGAGGGAAAGGGGCAGAGAGGAGAGTGGAGAGCAGGGGAGGGGAAAGAACAGGAGCATAGAGAAGGATAGTGGAGAGGAGCAGAGGAGAGGAACATAGCAGGAGGGGAGTGGAGAGAAGCAGAGATGAGAGGATGGGAGGAGAGAGGAGGGGAGTGAAGGAGCAAGAAGTATCCGATCATACAGTCAGCAGCACTTATTAACATGACTGTAGTAAATAGTCCATGCCCCCCCCCGCCCCCCAAGTCTTGTTACTCTTGCTCTCTCGTTTTCTCGCTCACTCTCTGCCTATTTCCTCAGATTTTTTACTTTCTCTCACTTGCTCACTCACACCCTTTCTCTCTCTCTGCCTGCCCCCCAGTCTCGTTACTCTCCCTCCCTCCCTCTCTCTCGCTCCGCCTGCCCACCAGTCTTGTTATTCTCCCTCTCTTTCTCTCTGTCTTCTCCAGTCTCTCACTCCCTGCCTGCATCCCAGACACTTTCTCTCTCTCTCCCTCTCTCTCTCTCTCTCTCTGTCTCCGTCAGCACTCCGTTGTTCCCCCCCACGACAATCCCTCAGCACTCTCTCTCTCTCTCTCTCTCTCTCTCTCTTCTCACTGACTCCTTCCCTCCATCCCCAGTCCAACATGTTGCCTGGACAATGCCACGGTCGCCAGCGCGAGTCGTCCCGCCTGCCGCAGATGCCGCGCCTGGTAGCCCTGCGTGCCTGACGGAGGAGCGGGCGGGCCGCACGTGGCGGGAGACCATGTGGCGACGGCGCTCCCTGCTGGGGGGCGCGGAAGGCGGCGCTGGGGCACAGAAGCCTGCCGACTGGCTGTATGAGTCCTACTACTGCCTGAGCCAGCAGCACCCGCTGATCGTGTTCCTGCTGCTCATCGTGATGGCAGCATGTCTGGCACTGATCGCCGTCTTCTTCGCCTCGGGACTGGTGAGCTGCCGTGGGGGCTCGTGGGGCCGGGGGGGTCCGTGCCGCGTGCCTCGTCTGTGGAAACTCGGGAGCGCCCCAAAGTTGAAGGTAACTCAAGCCCAGTTATTCATTAAAACCCAACGGGCCGTTTGCAGCCCCAGCCACGCCGACATCATCACTTAATGTGTAACTCATAACTGAGGGACGGTTCGGGAAACATGGCGGGGGGGCAGGCGGCGTGTGGGGGCTGCTTCAGCTCTGTGACTTTAATCCCTGCATGTATGAATGGATGCATTTAGGATTTGTGGCACTGAGGTGACATTAAACAGTCTAGACTTTTCATTCCTGTCAACTTATAGTTTTTTCAGGGTCCTGCCTAATTATTGTTACTGTATGCAATCATACAACATTGAAATAATCTGTGTGCCATTAGAGCATAATTAGAAATGTGAATTGTGATCATATAATACTATACACAGAATTAACTGAATAGAATAATTATGTTTATGACACAGTCATAACAAGAATAATTGTGTTTATGACATATTAATCAGTATTACTTCTTATATAAGATGTATTTCTCTTTCCTCTTTGAACATTATTTTTCCACTGCATAATGTTTACACTCTTTATTATGCTTCTTATGATGTAACGCAGTGACACAGCACCTCGTTTAATGATTTTTACGTGGCTTGTTATCGTCCTGGGGACAGAAACAGGCTGTCAAAAGTCACAACACCAGAGCAGAGCCAAGGGGCCAGTAGCAGCCCTTAAAACTTTACTCCTGCCTGCTGCTGGATTTCCATTCATCACCTTTGATCCTGAACATCTCTAAGAAAAACAGATGTATCACGTTGTTGGGTTCAGAGACGGGCACCTCCTGACTGTACGTGAGAAGTGTCAGTGAGCTCTACTCAGCTTCTACATCTCTGGGTTCAAAGAGTGACATGACTCACAATGAGCCATTGAGAAAAATATATAACTAAATATATAAATAAAATGATTTTTTTTTTCCCTCTGGTGCTGGGTTTTTAACCCCCAGGAACACAAACCAGTCAGTAAATCAGAAAAGGGAACTTTATTGTACAGTAGTGTTTTACAGGAGTACTGTACAGGAGTACTGTACAGGAGTATTGTACAGGAAATATATGGCTGTTTTGAGTGTTAAAAAGAGGCCAGCATTACTCAGGAGTAACTCGCCAGCATCCCAAACCCTTGACAGAGCTCCAGACTGCAGAGCCATCGCGGTGCTTTGAGTTCATATGCCCCGTCAATCAGAGGCCCCCGATTCCCCAGTCAATAGTGTGTTGGGGGATCTGGTCCATGCAACTGGGTCTGTGAACGTCCTCAGTTGGAGTGACATCCTGTGTGTTTTTCACCGCCCCTGGCTCCTCCTCTCAGCTCCCGGCTCCGCCTCTTGGCACCCGGCTCCGCCTCTCGGCACCCGGCTCTGCCTCTCAGTGCCCGGCACCGCCTCTCGGCACCTGGGCCCCCCTCTAGACCCCCGGCTCTGCCTCTCAGTACCTGGCTCTGCCTCTTGGCACACGGCTCAGCCTCTTGGCACCCGGCTCCGCCTCTCGGCACCCGGCTCTGCCTCTCAGTACCCGGCACCGCCTCTCGGCACCTGGGCCCCCCTCTTGGCCCCCGGCTCTGCCTCTCAGTACCTGGCTCTGCCTCTTGACACACGGCTCAGCCTCTTGGCACCCGGCTCCGCCTCTCAGCACCCTGCTCCGCCTCTCAGCACCCGGCTCCGCCTCTCCGCCTCTCGGCACCCGGCTCCGCCTCTCGGCACCCTGCTCCACCTCTCAGTACCCGGCTCTGCCTCTCGGCACCCGGCTCCGGCTCTCAGTACCCGGCTCTGCCTCTCAGCACACGGCTCTGCCTCTTGGCACCCGGCTCTGCCTCTCGACACACGGCTCTGCCTCTTGGCACCCGGCTCTCAGTACCCGGCTCCGCCTCTCGACACACGGCTCCGCCTCTTGGCACCCGGCTCCGCCTCTCGGCACCCGGCTCCGCCTCTCGGCACCCGACTCCGCCTCTCAGCCCCCGGCTCCTTCTCTCAGCCCCCGGCTCGGCCTCTTGACTCCGCTTCTCGGTGCTCATGCAGCAGTCTGCATGACCCCATCATAACTCCCACTGGGGTTCCGCTCACGCCTCTGCCTTCTAAAGGTTCACACATGCCTTTAAATGTGCATTAATAGCACGTGTGTCAGTGCAGAACAAAGGTAGAAACACAGGAAACGGATAATTGACACCTGTCATGACAAGGTAGCTACCCGAAATTGCTATGACGGTGGTCTGTTTATGAAGTTGCTCCGTTTTCTGAATGAACATAAACAGACGTATGTAACATGTATAAATGTAACCTCTGGTGCAGTTTGACCAAGGTGGTCGTGTCCTGGTGGAGGGTAAACCAGAATGTGAGAAATTTAAAAGCTATTAAATCATAAGGACAGGCTTAAACCAGACTAATCCCTGAGTTAATTAATATTCAGAAATGATTCCCCACTTGGGGGTGGGGGATGAGCATTCTTACTTTCTTCTCCATAATCTGAAAAATGTGTGGATTTAAGAGGCTGCTGTTCGCTGCAGGTTTGGAAAATGAAGTTCAGCAAAGCAGCAGGGTCGTATGAGAGGCAAAGTAGCGAAAGTGATGGTAACCCCCCGAACCCCCCCACCCAGGCCAGGGTAAACAGTCTGCTTTTAAAGGGATACCGCCCCCCCCCCCCCCGCCAGGTACACACACTAAACTACTTTATGGCCATCTAGAAAGACTGGCCCCCTCCACCAGGAGCCTCCCCCCAGGCCAAACACACGGGCGGGCCAGAAATAATCATATAAACTGTAGATGCTGAGCCGGTGGAAGTGAAAGAAAGGGGCAGGAGAAAGTGCGGCACCTGGAACGTGTGAGCAGGGGCCTCCGTGGCCTTTGAAGTGACTTTTAATGCTTATTTCCAGCAGCTTAAGCCAGAGAAGCGGAGAGGCTGTTCAGTGGTGATTTATAAAAGAGCCTCTTCCTAGCTGCGTGCATCCCGGCAACCCAGCACTGAGATTTCGGAGCAGGCCGAGAGCATCCGAAGGCCACCTCTGTCAGGGGATGAACCTGCGGCCGGTGCAGCTCGGTGAGCAGAAATGTCACTGTGGCCAAATGGCTCCTGGAAGCGCGGAGACGCCGGCAGTATTCGGCCCCCGATTCCCGTGCCGCTGCATGCCGCCATGCATTATTCACGAAGGCGTATTTACCCGCCGCCATCGTTGAGATGCCACCTGCCAATCTGAATGAAATTCGGTGCCGTTCTCACCGGGGCTCATTCTCCAGAGATTGTTGGTTAAACTGTCCAGTGCTGCTATTCGCATCTGACGTTTTTTCTCTGACTTACATAACGGCTCGGACCTCAGAAACCCATTTAATGTTCTGCTTCACACCGAGGGAATCAGCCCTGGTCCAATAGGCATCGGAACCCTGCAGGTTTTAGACTGCTGTTTAATTAATGCCTAGGGGTGGGGTTGGCGGGGGGGGCTGTGATGTATCGCCTGTCCCCGTCATTCAGTGGGACCAACTAAACAATCCAACCCACCTCACTCTCCGGGGGGGGGGGGGGTTGCAGGCCACCAGTGCTCCTTACACGCCCAATTTGATGGCCTAGGTGTCGGACACAGGCAGTAGGGATCAGCGGCCGGTTCCTCACCGTTAGCTCTACAGATGCCTAATGGGAGCCGCTACTCAGGATGTAAAAGGCAATTCTTCCCGATATTTGTCACCCTCTCCTGGATCTCCCGCGGTTTCATCAATCTGAAGCACATAGAGTACGATCTTCCCAAACTGAGCCCCGTGTAAAAGCTAAATGTAGGGACACCCTAAACCGCACATGTTGTGCTGCCTGGAAACGTTCAGGAAACACAGACATGGCTGTTAACCTGGTAGCAGTGGACCCGGTTAGGCGGCGGGATTTCAGCCTCCGTACCTCTTAGAAAATTAAAACACTGGGACCAGGTATCTACTGTAGTCCTATCCTCAAAGGCTATTTTAAATTCAAGACCTGGGCTACGTTTGAGCCCCATTTTAATAACCATGTTCAGCTTGTCTCATTTGATTTCTCAGAAGGCGTGGAGAGGGTCTTATCAGTCTTTCTTTGCTTTTTAAAATTTTCTTGGCATCATCACACTGGACACATTCAGCCTCATGATGCGTCTGCGCGTTGTGGAGTCAGTCAGACTCCAGAGAAGCTCCTGGAAACGGGGCAGCTGGCTTTAGACGGCAGACCTTCACACCTTCAGACAGCTTGTTCACAAGCAGTCAGTCTCTCATGCGCTGGGTGTATTTCGGGGGTGTGAAGAGCATCCGCACGCTTCCCTGACATACCGCGCGCTCTGTGCTTTCGCCCCACTGCCACACGTGAGACCCTCACCTCCGCTTAAAATTATACGAGACAAACCCAGTGGGCGGCTTTGGTGCCCCACCGGCACGCGTAAACCCCTTCCTTCCATGTCCCCACAGGACATCAAGGACCATGTGGCGTTCCTCATCACCGTTCCCACCGCCCTGGCCATCTTCCTGACGATTTTCGTCTTGGTCTGCATCGAGTCAGTCTTCAAGAAGCTGCTGCGTGTTTTCTCCTTGGTGATCTGGGCCTGCCTTGTGGCAATGGGCTACCTCTTCATGTTCTTCGGAGGGATCATCTGTCCCTGGGACCAGGTACGTCGGCACTGTGACTAATCTGGGGTCCTTCGGTCCTCCTTTGGGTCCATCTTGTATTCATGACCTTATCCACAATAAAAGAGATCATCTTTTTAATCACAAAAAAAGCAAATGGTGCACAAGGATCGAGAATAATCTCAGTTCGATCTTCAGAAGGAGATTATCTCAAGTGTCTATTTGTATTCGAGTGAAAACTGGTGTCCAGCTTCCTCATTAGACAAAAAGGATCGAAACCCGATCTTTGGGCAGGATGCAGTAGTGGCATCATTTCCAGAAACACATCAGTTATTAATCATATGAGTGAGACATGCTGTTATTTTTAGCCATTTCAGCCTGCATGTTTGAGGGCCACATCCCGTACGAGGCTGTCTTCTCCGCAGCTTCTACCTGCCGCTGTCCCGCTCTCATCTATTATTCAGCAAGCCCCATCCTCGTCCCCCATTCCCCCCCCCACCCGCCTGCCCGCCCACCCACAGTTGGGGTGCGCTTGTGTGCGGACAGTGCGGGAACGCCTTTCCATTTGCCGGCCCCACTATGACGTTTATCCATTGCCCATCGCTCCACGCAGGAGGTTGTCGGCTCGTTTCGGCACAAGACCCCGGACAGATGCGAAACCCGACCTGCAAAAACACAAAAAAATGTCAGTGGAAAGTGTTAAATTTCATAATCACAAGCGTGCATTATTTTTTGATGGCACAATGAGGTTATAATATTCTTCGTACCGTGGGTAAACACCTTTGCTTATGAAATAGCTTTTAAATTGACGAGTTTAAAAAAATCTCCCTTCTTTGCTTTCTGATGCAAATGGGGATCTTTGATATCAGCTGTGTATTTTCTAGCAGGAATCCTCAAGGACAATACTTATTGTCCTATTAGACTATTTTTTTTTAGACTATCATCCTGTGACTCATCGGACCGGCGGCGTGCTCGGAGTCAGAGGCCAGAAACCTGCATGACGCACTTTTTCATATCGGACATCTCTGAGGTCACATGGGACTCAGAAGCCAATCTCAGCAGGACGAGCAGGCGGCTGGCCGCGTCCAATCCTGACTGGCGGGGGGGGGGGGGGGAGTATAAGGTCCTTATCACCCATTCCTGTTGACTACAGCTATCCCATCAGCAGGAAATCATATTTCCTGCATTTAGCCGAAGGGCATGCGTGATTGCTCCATGCAGAGAAAATGAACTCAGGGAAAGTGCTTGGTGGGACCTCGCCTGGAGCGGAAATAGGCAAGCCATTAAACAGGCATCAATTTCAGCGGTTTTGCAGAGGTTGTGTGCCTGCATGTATTTAGCAGAGGAGGCTTTTAATGTCCGATAATCACACGTGAAATGTGCGGCCTTGCTCTGGAATCCAGGAAAACGAAAAAGGTACCAGCTCACTTAATGCGTTGACCCCGTGCTGATGGCATGCACCTGTACAGTGACCTCGCATTCCAAGTTCACATCGCAGGTAATCCGCGCCAGCTAGAGCACAGACCACGTTCATAGCAAGACTTGATCCTTCATTGCCCTGCTCTGATGACTCGGCTCAAAATAAATCACTGACCGCCATTCCGGCTTTTCCCAGGCTCTCTTGCTGAAGCATAATTCACTTACCGGGGAACTTGACGGAAGCCGGGAAACAGGGCTAACAGAATCATTCTTAGGTGTTATCGTAGCCCTTAACCCAGCGGCGAGTTTATAATTAAGATGAGGCGGATGATGTGTTTCAGAATATGATGCAGCTATGACCCCCAAACCCCGCCCCTCAAACCCCGCCCCCAAACCCACCCCTCAAGCCCTGCCCCTCTGATCCATTTTTTGCACCGGAGCGTTAAATCTGAGGAGGACGTGTCTGCCTCACATTTCATAATTATTCGTTTGGGCCCCCCCACATTGAACATAAAATATTAGTTTTATGCCAGTGTGTTTTCAATTAGTGCATCAGAGTGATTAGCCAGCACACAATCAGGCAGAAACACAGGCAACCCGGGCATTCCTTAGGTCAGCTAATGATTGCTCTTCATTCCCTCACCAACGATACAAACCCAATTATGACCATCGCCATGAGACCGCGCTCACTCCTCTATATAGTGACACTGCCGTCTTATATTATTCCCGAATGTGGGAGGCCACAATTAATTCCTGAAAGACAGTAAGTAGGTGGTCTTCAGGGCCAAGAGCCTCCAGACCCTCGGTGTGTTTTACAGAGGGCTCAGGGTCACGGTGCCACTGTTTGCTTCGTCAATCCAACGCTAAAAAATATCGAAAGGTAAAGAGCTGAATCCTGGTTCCCATCACTTTGTAGCGAAACGCCCGTTCAGGTCCTATGACAGGTTCTCCTGTAGACATTCTGCTTTAATCCCTCACTTTAATCTGTGATGGGGAAATGTTTGCGCCCCATCAGAGAAGTGGACCCTTTCAGCTCTCAGTCAGAAAACTAACCTCTTAATTAAGCCAACTAATAGCTTCTTTTTAAGTCCTTCCAGAAGATTCTTCTTTCTAGCACTACACATATGTGAGCATTCTCTTCTTCAGTCAATAAATAACAGTATTTTATTCGGTATTAATGTTTAGTTCCTGTATCTCCTCAGCTAGCAGAGAACCACTAGAGCTTTCTTAAAGTACTCTTCTTGCCTGAGGAGCTTCTCTTTCAACAAGCGTTTCTCTGTTTCTCTGTCTCCATCCCCTGCCCCCTAACCCCCACCTTCTCAAAATAACCTGCAGGAGTGTAATTTGCACCTTCCAACAGATCTAGACATGAACACTGGGCCCCTTTCACAGAGACGGAGACCCAGAGGGGCAGGGAATAGGCGGAGCGGAAACACCGGAGGCAGAGTAGGGATCAGGGCTGTTTACGTGTGCTCACGCTCCCAGCCAAGGACGCAGACCGTAAACCGAGCACACCCAGATTGCCCAGCGGGGCGGAGAGAGGCAGGCAGAGAGGAGAATTATGGGTAAAAAAGGCATCTTTTAAATGCATACCCGTGTGTAGATTAGCCCGGGGATTCGATCAGAGTGCCTCGGTGTACCCAGACCCCACTGAGATCCCTGAGCATGTCTGAATCACCCCCCCCCCCCCAGGTATCCTTCTTCCTCTTCATCATCTTTGTCGTCTACACCATGCTGCCGTTCTCCATGAGGGACGCGGTCATCGCCAGTGCTGTCACCGCTGCCTCTCACACCGTGGTGGTCGCTGCCTACCTGTCCAGCGCCACCGACAGAATGGAGCCTCTGCTGTGGCAGGTCAGTGACCCCCCCCCCCCCCCCACCACGACAGGAAGGGCACGAGGGCACCGCCTACACGTCGTCAGTGCATATCTGCGCCGCCATGTGTGAAAGGTCAGAAGCGGGAGCTGAGCAGGTCGCCGCATGACAGCGACTGCTAATAAACAAACAATGTACGACTAACCGTGAATATTCATGAGCCTGTGATGGATTTGCATGCTCATTTGCATATCTGTTTGCATTCGTATGAACGTCCACAGTTGCCCAATTATGGGGGTGGTAGGGTTGCAGTCTGGCAGCCCCCACGCCCCACTCCAGTCATGACACATATAAATGTCCCTTTGGTATGAGGTGGGCCTCATTATGCACCTTCCTCCGATGAGGCTCTGTCTGTATAAAGGGGGGTGTAGGGAGGTCAGGGCCAGGGGAGAACTAACCAGGTCGTGCTTCACCTGAGATGCCGCCCCCCCCCCCCAATTGATATCAAGGCGGACTTCTGGCTGCTGGATGTGCCAGCGACGGCTCATAATCACCACGGGTAACTTCCATGTTAAATCCCTGGGTGTGTGTGTGTGTGTGTGTGTGTGTGTGTGTGTGTGTGTGTGGGGCGGGGGGGCTGCATCTTCGTTTCCTCTTTTCAGCCGCTAGGGAGCGGAAGGAGCTTTAAAGCCCCACTTGCGATGTCGTACACATCCAGCCAGTTAGCGACTCTCACCAGCCTCTGCCCAATCACTGCTCTCTGTTTCTGGCATATTTAGGGCTGCTTTGACAGACTAACTTCACCGTCTAATGTGAAGGTTAAATAAAGTACAGTTCTCCAAGCTGGCACTGGCACAGTCCCAGTGCATTCTGGGATTTTTTGCTACACAGGATCGTTGAGAGTTTCCGGGGAGCTGTATGATGCATGACAGACCTCCCGTCTTGGCCGCCGGGGGCTGCCTATGCTAGTGGCTCAGTGCCGGGGTGGGAGGGGGGAACTGACTCTTTGGCTCCTCAGAGTGCGAGTGGTTTTATTTTCACTCACCATAAACCAGCCCTAGAAGCCATATCACTGCTCCCTGCAGTGCCAGAGCTGCTCTGAGGAACGTGTCACCTCTAACTGCACATATACCATACAAACTGCGATTGAGGCTCACAGGAACCCCAGCTGTTACATTACTGTAGGTCACACCCTAAACCCTGAAGGGTGCAGATCCAGTTCAATCCCATCCTTCTTCACATAGTGCCTGATCAAAAATATATGCTCCAATATGCTTCAGAAAAATCTGGCAAAATAATTACTTTCATTTACATTTTACTGGAGCCAAAAATGACAGCGTATGTTTAATATTTACAAATATGATCTTATTTTACTCATCTCTGAGCATGGGTTTGCAGAAACTGTTATTTATTAAAGCGAAACGTTTGGACAGACACCAAGAGGGCTGAATCCATCCGATCTGCCACTGGTAGCAGTTATGCGAGACACATATATATATATCCCTCATTTAAAATTCCTCCGTCTCCCATGCACACATACTGTAGGCACATGACCTGTCACCGCACAGGGGAAGGGAATCTGATGTGCAGGAAAGATACGTTTATTTACTCAAACCTTGCGTGGTAGGGATAGGAATTGCTCGCATGTCTGCGATGTTAATGGGAAGGAGGAACGTTTCTCCCAGGGCAGATTAGATTTGCTTCTGGCCTGGATCTCGTCATAGATGAATGCCCCCCCCCCCCCCCCCCCCCCCGAGCCATACTGCTTCGTGGCCAGGGGCCGGCTGATAGCGGGCAGCAAGGGGGCTGGCAGCGAGGGGCACAGATCGCACCTGCGGGACCCGTGTGATTGATGGAGATGCTAATCTGAGCTGCCGTCTTCCAGCTACGCGAAAGGCACCGTCGCTGCCTGTGAAACACGGTAAAATGTGCACAGGCATTCAGGGGGGCCATCACACACACACAGAGACACACAGAGACACACAGAGACACACAGAGACACGCAGAGACACACAGAGACACGCAGAGACACACAGAGACACGCAGAGACACGCAGAGACACACAGAGACACGCAGAGACACGCAGAGACACACAGAGACACATGCAGAGAGACATGCAGAGACACGCAGAGAGACACGCAGAGACACACAGAGACACGCAGAGAGACATGCAGAGACACGCTGAGACACACAGAGACACGCAGAGAGACACACAGAGACACACAGAGACACATGCAGAGATACGCAGAGACACGCAGAGACACGCAGAGACACGCAGAGAGACGCTGAGACACATGCAGAGACACACAGAGACACGCAGAGAGACACGCAGAGACACGCAGAGAGACACGCAGAGACACACAGAGACACGCAGGGAGACACGCAGAGACACACAGAGACACGCAGAGAGACACGCAGAGACACGCAGAGAGACACGCAGAGACACACAGAGACACGCAGGGAGACATGCAGAGATACACAGAGACACGCAGAGAGACACGCAGAGACACACAGAGACACGCAGAGAGACATGCAGAGACACGCAGAGAGACATGCAGAGACACACAGAGACACGCTGAGACACATGCAGAGATACGCAGAGACACATGCAGAGACACGCAGAGACACACAGAGACACATGCAGAGATACACAGAGACACACAGAGACACGCTGAGACACATGCAGAGACACACAGAGACACATGCAGAGATACACAGAGACACACAGAGACACGCTGAGACACATGCAGAGATACACAGAGACACGCAGAGACACACAGAGACACGCAGAGAGACATGCAGAGACACACAAAGACACGCTGAGACACATGCAGAGATACACAGAGACACACAGAGACACGCAGAGAGACATGCAGAGATACACAGAGACACGCTGAGACACATGCAGAGATACACAGAGACACACAGAGACACGCTGAGACACATGCAGAGATACACAGAGACACACAGAGATACACAGAGACACACAGAGACACACAGAGACACGCAGAGAGACACACAGAGACACGCACGGCCAGAGAAAATGCGCAGTCTGCAGGCAGACGCCCCAGAAAGGCCACTCTGTGTCCCCCGGTGGATTAAAGGACTTTTTTCAGACAGTGCACATTACTCTGATGTTTTTATTAAATATGAAGCTTTTGTCCTAACAGGTTATTAAAAGCATGGTGGCTCTGTAGGTGGTGCTGTAGAGTCACACCTGCAGGGTTGGGGGTTTGAATCCTGTCTCCGCTCTCTGTGTGTGGAGCTTCTATGTTCTCCCCTTGCTCTGCAGGTTTCCTCCAGACTATCTGGTGTAATTAGGCGAGTCAGCATCTCTGAATTTCCCATAGAGTGTGTGTGTGTGTGTGTGTGTGTGTGTGTGTGTGTCTTGTGATAAACTGGCATCCCGTCCATGCTGAATGCCATACTTGTGCCTATCACTGCCTGTAATAGATTCCAGTCCCCCCCCCCACCCCCCAGTAAAATTTTAAATGATTTTTTTCTTTTATGCACTACTCTTTCAAACACCACTCCCCTCGAGAGTTTTTTTTCGTTCTGGTTCGATTAACAGCAGCAGTGTGGTGTTTCTGCTCTGGAGGCATATGGTGAAATATCAGGCAACCCACCGGCTCTCCGCTGCTGTGAGTAAACACAGCCGAGGTAACGAGCTAACAAGGTGTTGCCAGGGCAACCACCTGCCTACCTTTCATTCATTAATTGATGGTAAATTAGTGTGTTTTTATGATAAACATTGATGCCTCGCTTCCCATGTGACTCTATCGCCTGCCATCATGTGATTCCCCTGTCACCAGATGTCATGTGAGGCCGGGACTCTGCACTTCCTGATGGTGTTGATCATGTATCGTCACGGTGATTTAATTACTGCGTCATTCTGGTGATGGACCTTGGTATCTCAGAACTCAGAACACATCATCAGCTGCACGTATAAAGTACAAGAATCAGTTACAGTTTAGTGTAGGGCGAGAGCTTCGGATGAGATTTGACTGCTAAATAGCACCTAAATAATGATTTCCTTGCATAGCCCATTATGGTGTTGCCCTGCTGGTTAGGGCTCTCTGCCTGCGACTGGAAGGTCATGGTTCGCATCCCCTGGCTGGTAGAGTGATGACATCACTGGCCCTTTTAGGCCTGAACCCCTTCTATCCAAGTCTAGTAGGAGAGTCAAAGAATTCTGAAATACTTTTACAAATGTAATACAGGCAGAGTATCATCATTACATATGGAGTTAAAGCCGGGTGTTTGTTCCATTAGAGTTGAAAGAACACAAAATACTTCATTCTTTTGCCAGAGATGAATCTACTTACAGCCAGACACAATTCTGCCCAGTCGGTAGTTCAAACGCACATTGTTTTAATTCATTTTCATATAATTGAATTTTCCCCCTTAACATTTTAAACCCCTTCATTACGTGATTCTGCCCCGGGGTGGGGGGAGGGGGGGGGGTGTAAGCATGCACATGCTTTCTAATTGGCTCCTGAGGCTTTTCACTGAAGGCCATATTTCTCACATTACTGGGCGCTCCGGCTGTCTGTTCCAGTGCTCCATCCCAGCCGTGCTGCTTGGAGTACATCACCCCCCCCCCACACACACACACTGCACAAGAGCTGAAATCTCCTTGGAAACCCCAAGGAGATTAGTACACTATCCCTAGAGGCGACTGTTAACTTTCACCGGCTGATACACTGTCGTCTGGACGCTCCCCGACTGACAGTCCAGACAGAAACGCTCCATGTTCTCTTAATTTCGCCTTGAGAACCCCAGCCCATGTTCTCTCACTGAGAAGCTCCCCAGAGTTTCCCTAACAGCCGGTGGATCAGCAGGGGTCTAACAAGCGGGAAAGTAAACAGGCTGCCTCCTCCAGCACCTGGCACATCAGCTCATGCTTATTGCGTTTTTCTGCAAGGCCCTGAAATCAAATCGCTAAGACTCTCACAGCTAGAATGCCAACCTGGTAGGCTAATGAAGTGAGGTCTTAAGGGGCCAGGTGACCAGGTCCCGACCTCTGCTATGCTAACCTCTTATGGGAGTGATCATTAAACACAAAAAGCAAGTACAGAAATGCCAATGTGGGCCCCACAGTCATCAGAGGGCCCCATAGTTATCACCGGGCCCCATAGTCATCAGAGGGCCCCGTAGTCATCAGAGGGCCCCATAGTCATCAGAGGGCCCCGTAGTCATCAGAGGGCCCCATAGTCATCAGAGGGCCCCATAGTTATCACCGGACCCCATAGTCATCAGAGGGCCCCGTAGTCATGAGAGGGCCCCGTAGTCATCAGAGGGCCCCATAGTTATCAGCGGGCCCCATAGTCATCAGAGGGCCCCATAGTTATCAGTTTTAAGATGCTCATTTTTAAAACTGTAACAAAGTCACAATGTGGTGAAGGTTAAAGAATATTTGCTCTTCAATAGCTAAACAATCCTCTTTTTAAGTCATGGCGTGTGACTCACTTCACAGTAACCAGGCTACAAGCCAGTATGCCACAGTGATGGGTGTCTCAGCGTTTTAATCAATCTGAAACAAAAGACTAAAGAAATATCCTTCTACAGCTTTCCATGTGGCAGGAAAGACAGAGATGACAAAGTGGCTGTGTAAACTAAACAGCCATTTTTCACAATTCTTTCATGTTTAGTGTTGGGGTGTAACGGCACACGATATTCACGGTTCAGTACAAGCCTGGGCTTCGGCTTCATGGTTTGGCGCAATTTCAGTACAGCAGGGAAACAGAATTTGTTTTGAGATTAATTGTTATTAAAATCACAAACGCAATTAGAAAAAATTGTGAACCAAAGGCAATGCAACGATACATCTGAATAACAAGACAAGCTGATTTGCATGATGTTGTCTAAAATGACAACTGGATGCGTTTCCAGCAACCTAAACGAATTTGTTATTACAGACGACAGGCAGTCTTGGTCTTAACAGCTACTTTCCCTTCAATTTATTGGGAAACTGAAATGTTTCTAAACTGCTGATTATGACTAAGTATAACCAGCATTAGCTATATCAATCTCAGAACCACAATTAGCATAATGTTTTAATAATTGAACAACTACATGTGAATTTAGGTTCTACCTGTGTCAACAAATGTGTTCGTTCGTTTCATTTTGTGCACCGAACCGAAAATGATATACCAAATATGTACGGATAATTCCTCCCGGGAAAACAGCTACACTCAATTTAACCCCTTTTCACCCTTAACAATTCCTTACTGAATAAGAAAATTATAATGAATAATATTTCCAGTTCCACCATTTTGGTGTGTTTGGATTGTCAGGCCCCAGAAACATTGTGTGTTGAGTCAGACATAACCAGTGGATATTCCAGCCAATTTGCCGTGATTCATATTAAACACTGAATTCCTTATATTCAGGGAATTCAGGTATCTATAGGACATACACCATCTTTATGACTATGGTGACTTTATTGAGAAAGGAAATCTATTTTTTTGTCAGCCATAGACCACAGTGCTGAGACTGAGGTCCTTGGGTTCACATAGGAGATGTTCAGTGGTCTGCCGCCCCTGCAGATTTTGGCCAACATCACCATCTTCGTCTGTGGCGGCATGACTGGAGCCTATCACAAGCATCTGATGGAGCTGGCCCTCAAGCAGACGTACCAGGACACCTGCAACTGCATCAAATCCCCCATGAAGCTGGAGTTCGAGAAACACCAACAGGTCTTAATTTCGTTCTGCATGTGTGTGTGTGTGTGTGTGTGTGTGTGTGTGTGTGTGTGTGTGTGTGTGTGTGTGTGTGTGTGTGTGTGAATAAACTGACAAGCCGTCTGTTCCACTGGACAGGTCACATGCTTGCCTGCATACACCGACGTTACCAGCTGTCTTCCAACCTTCTAATAATTCTTTTGATCAATAGTGAAATGTGACAAAATTGTCCAATTAAATATGAAACCTCTTAACGCTCCCCAGAGTTTAATTTTCATCACAACATCACTCTAAATCATTCTGGATATTATGTGGCTCCGGCAATTATCATTAGCAGTAGCAGCAGTAGCCGTCGTTGTCAGACACTCATATCTGTAGCCATATTAGTTAGCAGTGTGATTAACTAATCACAGGTTACAGATAATTATAATCAAAATGCTTCATGTAGTGAATATTCCACAAAGCGCAGCATCTCCCACACACACCCCACCGCACAATGATCAATACTAATATTTTAAATTATAATCCACAAAGCATGATGAGCTAAAGTAAATTAGCAGAGGGTTACTGGAGCATCCGCATGGACAGTGACAATCAGCGGAAGCAAATTGCTTTCTTTCAGCCGGTTGCGTCCTACGTAGCATCTGTCATATTGATAGTTGGTTTATTACCAGAGACAGTTACACAGTTACTAGCCCCCCCCCGCACCTTTCATATAATAGTTAATGTACCAAGGACATAGGACTGGTTTCAATGCAGGTAGGGATCAAATCATTAAATCAGCCCAGACCCCCCCCACCCCCCCAAATATACATAGTACTCCCAAAATACCAAAGAACACCCTGACATGTACTACTGACACTGAAGGAAACGGTAGCGTAATTGATTCGGGTTTGTAGCACGCATGCTTACCGTGTAGCCTGATGAGGGAGCTGGGGGGTGGGGGGGGGGGTCTTCACCCAGACTTCAGCGCTGACAAGATGATATTCAGCTGAGGTGACGCTTATAGGAAACGTTTAACATTTAACTGTTTGGCCGAGTTAGCCGAGCGCTATTCCGTGAGATCGCGCGTCTTTGTTTTTGAATTACGCACATGTATCACAGCCGGGGGTCCCTTCCCCTCCGCTTCCTCCTTCACGTCGCTCCCCCCCCCCCCCCCCCCCGCACCTTTCAGGATCGCCTGCTCCTCTCTCTGCTCCCTGCCCACATCGCGCGGGTCATGAAGGCTGAGATCATCCACCGGCTGCAAGGGCCCAACTTCGGACAGACCGAAAACACCAACAACTTCCACAACCTTTACGTGCAGCGTCACACCAACGTCAGGTAGCTTGTTTGGGGCAAAATTTGAGGATCCGCTGATATAAAAGTAGGATGGATGAGTCTATGGCGTCACTGTCTTGCGTGATATTCGGGCTTTAAAGCTTTTTTATTTTAATTGCACTCCTCCTAATAAACATTCTGGATATGGGAGTAGATCTTTCCCTGAAGGTCCATCATCTTTATGATGTACTTTAGCTCAAGGGCTGTGGTCCTTGATGATTTATGGGCTGGGATACTTAAAGTGCTCCAGAGACTATTTCATTTACTTACAGAAAACACAAATCCAGTTTGAAGCAAGAGGGTGTTTTAATGCAAGTGGGACAGCACAGGTCACTGCTTTCGGGTGGACAGGAAGGAGGGGCCAGCCTGGGGGTGGGACGTGGCCCGGATCTAGGAAGCAGGTTCGCTCACTGCTGCGGTTCACTCTGACCAATCAGGGTCCGGCTGGCACTTTTTAAGACAGTGGCACAGTTTTCGTTATGACTCCTGGGGGCTGTTTACCTGCCCGCACGAGTGTGTCACTGATACCTCGGTGTGTGACTCTGGAACAGACAGGTTCCGTCCGGTTTGTATATAGCGCCCTTGCCAACAAAAAGTTTAACGAGAACAACGAAGACAGAATGAAAATAGCACATTCATATTGCTGAACATCCACAGAGAGAGAAACTGAGAGACAGAAAGAAAAGGGGGAAGAATGGATGGAGTGAGACTGAGGGAGGGGTGATTTTTGGTATCATTTCACATTTGTCCTTCAAGCAGCTACCATTTTACCATACAGTAGGAGGTGGGAAAACAACCTATATTATTATTGTAAAAAAAAAAAAAACACCTAGATCTATATTATTATTGTCCAAAATGACACAGGAAGTTACTTAAAGTACCGGTGAGTTGAACCCAGGAACGGTGATTTCAACAGAAATCGATAAACAAAATGTTTGCACTTTATAGTGCCCTACAGCTACAGGCTAAGAGTAGCTGTTAATACTTCAGCTGTAAATAAAATCCTGTAAGCGTTCAATTCGTGAACCCGGGAAAAGGCTAGAGGTGGGTTTTGAAGTGGTGGACCACCTGCCATCCTGACAGTAGAACGATCATATGCACCACTGGAGTTTAGTCATATAAAATGTTTTAAGCAGCTATGCATGATTACCGTCCGAAGGGGTCCCCTTTGCATGGGTTAATAATGACAGAAGGAGCAGGTTCTGGGGCAGCAATGAAGCATCGCAGCTTTATAAACCTTTATGAAAACAGCACAGGAAACCTACATATGTTGTACCTCTGATCTGTCAGGTCATGTGACCATATTACAGACTAGGCTGCAAGGGTAGATACTGCTGTGTGTTTATGTCTGTCTGTGAGTGACCACAGATCCAGGCATGCATGAGTCAAACTTGCTGATATCATGACAAAAAGCTACACAGTATCAGTTTATATAAACTGTAGATTAAAATGCTGTCTGTTGGTGCATGTGCGGGCGTGCGTGTGTGTGTGTGTGTGTGTGTGTGTGTGTGTGTGTGTGTCCTGCCTCTCCCAGCATCCTGTACGCCGACATCGTGGGCTTCACGCGTCTGGCCAGTGACTGCTCCCCCGGAGAGCTGGTGCACATGCTCAACGAGCTTTTCGGCAAATTCGACCAGATCGCCAAGGTACGGGCTCCCTCGCACCGCGACCGGGGTCTGGGTCATGTGACAGGGGAACACTGTGGGTGGGAAGGAGGGAATATGGCAGAGGATGGCTAAGCCGCACAGCCTAACACAGACCTGAAGGGGGTGCCGTTCCCGAAGGGAAACTGATTCCTTTTAGGGCGCCAGTGCTGTGGTGAGGTGAAGCGTTAGTTTACACTCAGACCGACTTTGTGTTGGCAGGTCAAACTTTCCTGCGAGCGTTAGCATTCTGACTGCAGCTGCTGACTCATCACCTGCGGCTAGTTGGTTAGGGTTAGCGGCCTTGCTGTACTTTCTGTCTTGATGTTTTTTTTCCCCCTCCATCTCTCACACCTCTTTTCAGGAGAATGACTGCATGAGGATTAAAATCCTCGGCGACTGCTACTACTGTGTTTCCGGCCTCCCAGAGTACCTGCCCAATCATGCCAAAAACTGTGTGAAAATGGGCTTGGACATGTGTGAGGCCATAACGTGAGTATCCAAACGCTAGGGTGGCCAGGAAATCAACGTTGGGGGGGGACACTTGGACCTTGGATAGGATTTCAGAGGACCTGGATTTCACTTTAGCACTGAGTTCTTGCTGTGTGCTGATTGGTCAGTCTCCTGTAATCGTGCACGTGTCACTAATGTTAATGTGAAACAGTCTTTCAGTCAAGGAAACAAACCAGTCAGAGCACAAGAAGAAGTGAACTATTTAGCCAAACACAGGAGCCTTTCAGTTTTAAGGTAGTTTGTACAACTCGAATTGGCCCATAGTGTCTCCCTGACATGGATTATCTGGTCAACCTAACAAATATCCTTGGTTCCCTTGCAAAGTTATGGGAATAGAAGTGAAATCACTAACCCACAATAACCAGGTGACGTGAAGACTTCTGAATATTGAAAGTATTTAACCCGCAATTAGAAATTCAAAGTTCAGCAGGGAGCGTGCTCAGAACCTCACTAAGGTCCTCACTAAGGTCCTCACTAAGGTCCTCACTAAGGTCCTCATTAAATCTCCCGTAGATTAATTAACAGAGAAGTTGCAGGTGTCATTCCCTTTCTTACTTATTCCAAAGGGTTTAACTACTTTTACATTCTCAGTTTTACTTACTTTTTTCCAGTTTTATAAACCGAATATATATTTGCCATTTTCCTCAGTGTCACATTTCATTTTTTCTGTTGTGTGTGTTTACTCAGTTGACAGTAAAATATGCATGTATAAAGATTAGGTTTCCACTACTGTGGATACTTTGGAGGTGGCTATACATATCATTAAGTTTCCTATTAGCGGAGTGGGTGTTTAATCAATCAGTCAGCTGCTGCATTTACTGGAGACAGGCAAATGAAAAACATGGGTGGTAACAGCTAATGGAGGGATTATATGCAAAATCGGGGCAAAAGTATGGCTGTTTGGCTCAGTATCCGTGCTCTGGTCAGCACGACTGACTTTTAGATCACAAGTTTCCCCCAGATGAAGACACATTAAAGAAGCGTCTTTGCAGTGGGATATGAGAATGTCATAAAAAACGTAGTCATGGGAACAGAGATCCTTACACCTTGGCTCAATTCCATAGAAACAGAAAAATTTTGAAAAATTCTTAACACTTCAACAGTAACAGCGAGGGACGTGAATGTAGATATTTTTACAGCAGTGTGACATACAGTTGAGAAAGCAGAGTCCGACTCTCCCTGGAGCCACTGCAGTTAAGGTCCCAAGCATCTATTATTAGATTTGATCCAGCAACCTTCCAATCACAGGCACAGAGTGCTTACCTGCAAGGCCACACAGCAATTTCTGCATAGACCCACTTAGAAGCAACTAAAATAATATATTTCTGATGGCCAACAATATCACCCATAGCCTAGGTGGGGAAACACCAGCCCACCAAAGCCGACACTATGTCTTCCTGAGAGCAAGGTCAAAAGTGACATTTTTGTTTTCTATAGAGGACATTATGTTTTTGTTCATCTCTCTCATGCTGTTCATACCACCTTATTAAGTCCTGTTGTTCCTTAATTAAATAGGACAGATAGGAGTTTTTGATGACATCATTTGTGTGACCTTGCCAACTTAGTCTTCCTGTCAAATTAAAGTTTTAATCAATAATTCAAATGATATGCATTGCTGGATTGTAAAGACAGACACAGATCTCTAAAACGTTAAATGCCAGAGTTGGGTAATTCAGGTCCAGATAGTAACAGTCCAGACCAAGATTTTGTTTCAACCAACCAGTCGAGTATAAAGAGTCACAGTACTCAACTGGTTGGTTGAAACAATATCCCGGTCTGAACTTTTAAATACACAGGATTGGACTGAAACAGGCATAGATGAATGAGAAGGGTTATGATTATTGGTGTGTTGAGCATCTTGGGCACTAACCTAGAAGATAATCTTGTTTTAGGATCTCTGACATTGGATTTCTAATTACAGGCAGAAGCTCTTTATGTAGGTACGTGATCCAATAAAGGAGTGGAGGGATTTGAATTCCTTACAAATATGGCCAGTTCTCTTGGGATGGTACAGGCCAGTCACTTGAAATTTAAGTTTAAGTGGAACCTTAATTAGCAGGACATGCATCATAGAGCTGTAAGCCACTGATAATCTGAGGTATAGAGTTTAAGCTTTGCATTTCCTCAGAGGACAGAATATGGTCGAAATCTGCACCGAAAAGCAGAAATTGCACTAGCATGTATTTGCATTTAAATGCCCAGTTGTGTATCTTGAGACTCCAAATGCCAGCTAATATGTGAAGGCATTCGGTTTACATACTTTGAAAATCTGCATCGAAATCATTCCATTCCGTTACCCATTTTCTAACAGCTGAGTAATAAGTCCTGGAAATGACGTCCTCTTCATCTTCATCTTAAATGCTGGCACTAAAATATTCAACAGTGCGTCAATAAAGTAACCTCCATTATAGGAACAGGATAATGAGGCAGAATTGCTGAAGGTCCCTCAGGACTTAAACATGGATGGTGCCAGATATGTGTCAGAAACATGCTGGGAATGGGATACAGAATACAAACACGCTGGGGGGGTGCCGGGGTGGGGGGGTGCAATCTTTATTTATTGCCCTCAGTCTCCACTCCAACCACCAGCCACTCCATCTGCTGTGTAAATACAAAGGGAAATGGAAATGATAAGATTATTGGTCCAGAGTCTGCAATGTACATAAACAGTGATATGGATACAGATATATACCCCGGAGATTCACGCAAATATCCCACTACTTTTTTTACTTAAAGTTTCCTCGTTATTTTTATATACTGGTGTGGCAAGCTACACAAAGTTGTGCTTAATTTTGTAATATGCAATAACATATATCAGGCGAAAGTAGTGAATTTAAATAAATTTGCAGAAACTTTCTGCGGCTACGTGGGGTGATTGGTGTTGCAGATGCTGTGAAAATGCCCTCATTAGAGAGGCTTTTTTGTAAGATTTCACATGGGTGTTTTACAGAATTTTTCAAATTAATTCAGTTCAATTCAAAGCTTTATTGTCAGGTGTATGTTGCACTCTGTGAACATGTCCAAATTCTTCCTTACATACCCTCCCAGCAGACTAGACCAGACCGTCTCACAGCAGTATAGTTCAATAACAACAATTATGTAATTATGTAATTAAATGCAATAAATATAGGATGAACAAGAATCTATATGTTGGAACTAAACAGCAATATAAAGTGTCATAGTGACTCTCTAAAGTGCGATTGAAGTGAGGTGGTGCGATTGAAGAGACTAGTGGTTGTGATTCAGAACAGTAAAGTGACAGTGTAAAAATAACAATTTCCAGTGAGCTCCCGGGAGAAAATAAAATGAGCAGACAATACGCATTCCCCACTACCGCCATGGCGATCGATGCCCAGCTTCACAAAACTGCGGATCTAAATTACAAAAAAAAAAAATTAATAATCAAATTAATGATTGCAACTCCTCAAAGCTCCTGGAGCTGATTGAATCGGAAACAGTTAACGTGATGTAGGGCGAACTTAACCACCGGTCTACGTAAAGCATGACTTTAATTACGGCTCCGTGATTAAGAGCCAGCTGATCACAAATCTAACGAGTCTGCTTCCCCATATTGACATGCAGCGGAAGGACCTGCAGATAAACGGATTTAAGCTACGATCAGAGAGACCTTAGGTGAAACTGCGGCATACTTTGCATAGAAATAACACTGAATTCCGCGATTTCGCATATATATCTGCCACGTGGGTCTCCGTTCCTGTAATGATGCTACTTTGTTCGCTTTACAGACAGACCTATGCTTTGACATTTCGGATTGTGGTTTTTATTGAAAAACATAATACATACTGTACATGTAATTTATTTTCCTAAACCCCTCAAAGACGTAGTGCGTTTCATTTTTTCCTACATATGGTTTAAAATAAAATGGAGAAAAAACGCAATATGAACTCATCTGGATTTGCATATTAGTGCTGTACTAACCTTGGGGCTGCAAATTCCAGCAACGCTATGAATAAATTAGGCTACATTCAGATACTTAAAGCCGTGTATGAATCAGAAAAAAAATCATTTAAATGTTTCGTTCAAACTTGCTGTAAACAAGTAAATTAAGGAATATTGATTGTCTGCAAGGTGTTGGTTAGGCTAATTAGGCTAAACCATAACACAATTCCTAGAAAACATTCGTTTAAAGACATTTCAAATACCAGAACGATTATTCGTGCTTTAAAAAGTATGGGATTCAACAGACAAGTGGCCAGGCACTCTTAACAAATATGCAATGATACATTGTATAAGCTTGTATTTTTCTGCCCTTAAAGTGGAAAATGTATTGTTTTTTTTTTTTGTTTTTTTTTTGGTTATTGTGTTTGTAATTAAAGTTTTCTAAAAATGTTAGAACATGTTTCTGCGTCTTTACAGGAAGGTTCGGGTTGCCACCGGAGCGGACATTAACATGAGGGTGGGAGTGCATTCTGGAAACGTCCTGTGTGGTGTCATTGGCCTTCAGAAGTGGCAGTATGACGTCTGGTCACATGATGTCACATTAGCTAATCACATGGAGGCAGGTGGTGTACCTGGGTGAGCGGAACTCATGCATTGTTTGTTTATTTCTATAGGTCGACTACTTGAGTTTTTGGCTGCCAAATGGGCTGTAATAATGCTACAGTTTCACATATTTTTACATGTTTTGATTGTGGTGTATGTGTGAGTAGCTTCCGGATAAGAAGTGAGATATGAAATGCCATCCATCCATCCATCTGTCCATCCAGCCATCCTTTTTCTATACCCACTTGTTCTATGCAGGGTGAAATAAGAAATATATTTTTGATAATTATTATGATAATCTTACAATATAAGCATGTTCATGTGGTACTGTGGTAAATCTTTTGGGCATCACTTCAATTACACTCTTCCAGAAATCAGCGCAGTTTGAGTGATCTTCAGGTAGTGTTAAGGTGGGTCACTCAGCCCATGCTGCCGGGCTCTCTGGCTCCCCTCTCAGGCGGGTCCACATCTCCTCTGTCACTCTTGAGCACCTGAATGGGGCGTACAAGGTGGAGGAAGGTGATGGGCAGAACCGAGACACCTACCTGAAGGAGCATGGCGTCACCACCTTCCTGGTCATCAACCCTAAGGCAAGACGCCCACCATGTTCATGAGCCATCCTGAACTGTCCATCTTTGGAAGACTCAGTGGAACATTTTCAGTTCTGCTTGGTTTAAAAAATGTGCTTTAATTAAAAGGACTTCAAGTTAATTGAAGTTAACAATCACTTTGTTAATTTAATAAAAACAAATCTAACACTTTGTGCTGGCTGGTGTAGACTGAGCAGCAGTGAAGCCTGGAGCCGTGTTCTGTCGCCCCCTGCAGGCAGAGAGGCACAGCCCGCAGCTCCACTGCCGGCTCCGGCCCACGCCAGACGGCGCCAAGATGAGGGCGTCGGTGCGGATGACCCGCTACCTGGAGTCGTGGGGGGCGGCCAAGCCATTCGCCCACCTGCAGCACCGTGACAGCATGACAACAGAGAATGGGAAGATCAACACCACTGTCAGTGCCCCCCCCCCCCAAACTGTGTGTACTGGGATTGTGTGCATGCCAGGAGGAAAGTGATGAGAGAGCGCATTACAGATTGATCTAGCTTATTTCACTTATATGCAGTAGGTGATATGACATGTGGATGGGGGGGGGGGGGGGGTGAGGGGTGGCATTCCCAGTGTTAGATAGATTTAAAAAGTGCACCTCCCTTAACCTTAACCTGCCCCCCGCCCATCCCTCAGCGGAGAGAGAGTGCTATATGTCCTGTCAGCATCCTTGTGGTTAGCGTTAGATAAATCCCTGGACCTACTGCTTATTTTCCGTCCGTGATCCCCCACCTGCAGCGGTTTTAAAATTACCTCCCCCCGTGAGATTTCTGTCAGTGAGACCCAACATGGGATGGGATGGGAAGAGAGGCACCCGAATACTGATCACAGGCACAGAGGCTTAGCCCTCTGAGTCACACCCTGCCCCCCCCCCCCTTACTAAACACGAGTACTGATTCTGTGTGAATATTCACCCAAATGGGGTTGAATACGGTGAACACTGTGTGCAGGGTGGGGATAGGGATGAGTGCTTGGGTTCTCTATTTCTGTGAAGTCCCTGTATTTCTGTGAAGTCACTGAATTTCTGTGAAGTCACTGTATTTCTGTCCGACGCAATTGTGTCGAGTGAAATGCAGACCATGCGCTAAAATACATTGTTTTCTCTGTCTGTAAGGATGTGCCGATGGGCCAGTATAATTTTCAGAGGCGCTCAGAGAGGTGGGTAACAGGGCTCTCCAAATGTCTGCATGCATTCATGATGTTTCTGTAGTATGAACAGCACAATTACCAACCGTAACGTCATCATTTACTAAATAAAGAGCAGCTTTACAGTAAACACCTTACTTTCCTAATTTAGACAGAGGACCTACACAAATTTTCCTTGGTAAGGCTTCTATAAATTATTCATAAGTAAATACATCTTTATAAACATTACTTATAAATCATGGCCAATAAGAAAACAGGCTCTAAAAGTAGATGATTTGCATCAGTGGCGACTGTGTTTGGATCTTATGTTTCCTTTGCTGGATAACAACATTCTGGGTGCCTTTTTGGGTCTTCAAACCTGCAACGGGAGAGGATCTGGCCCTGGGAATGTTTGCTGTTTCCAGCAGATAGAAATTCAGGATCCAGCTTTTCTCATTCTGTTTGTGTGGTCAAGGTGCCATGATGACCTCACAGTAGATTAGTGCCTGTGTATTCAGATAAAAACCTCACCTAGAGTCTTCAGGGTCAACCAGAGGAACTCGGGGAGGTTCTGAGTGAATAAGGCTTCGTTTGTTAATTCCCGGCGGGTCCTCGAGGGTCTCTCTGCTTCGCACTCACCTCGCTCATCAACCTTGCGTCTCCATGCTGTCACGCTTCCCTGGGCTTAAATCTCAATTCTCATTATTCGCCACAGGACAAAATCACAGAAAAAGAGATTTGAAGAGGAACTGAATGAGAGGATGATTAGGGCCATTGACGGCATCAACTCTCAGAAGTATGAAGCTCTGCCTTCCCCTCCCCACTGACCGTTAGAGTGTGTGCTGTCATCTCACCTTAAACCCCTTTTGAGCTTTTATGGCTGTCAGCTGTTTGGACCATGATGACCATGATGGTGCATCATTTATGGCGAAAGCCCCCACCAAACACTGAGGTTTTGCCATTTCAGGCAGTGGCTGAAATCTGAAGACATTCAGCGCATCTCCCTGTTCTTTCATAACAAGACTCTGGAAAAAGAGGTAGGAAGAAACCTGTATTTTAGCAAAATAAATGTTTCGCTAAGGGGTTCAAAAGCCCCCGAGGAGCACAAACTCAAATGTCGTGGTCCTCAAAAGCTCCATTTGTTAAAATGCCACATCTGAAGCGTCTGTGATGGAAATGCACTTGTTTTTGCCCCACAGTACAGGGCGATGACCTTACCAGCCTTCAAGTATTACGTCACGTGTGCGTACGTTATCTTCTTCTGTGTCTTCATCGTCCAGGTCCTGGTTCTGCCAAAGTAAGTGAGCTGCATTAGACCCTATGGAGGTGTGTCTCTGGAGCTGTGATGTAGTGAGTAGGGTGTAGGGAGCAGGGTAAATGGTGTAGGAAGGAGGATGTAGGGTGTAGGGAGCAGGGTGAATGGTGTAGGGAGCAGGGTATGGGGTGTAGGGAGCAGGGTAAATGGTGTAGGGAGCAGGGTAAATGGTGTAGGGAGCAGGGTATAGGGTGTAGGGAGCAGGGTAAATGGTGTAGGGAGCAGGGTAAATGGTGTAGGGAGCAGGGTATAGGGTGTAGGGAGCCGGGTAAATGGTGTAGGATGCAGGATGTAGGGTGTAGGGAGCAGGGTAAATGGTATAGGAAGCAGGATGAATGGTGTAGGGAGCAGGTGAATGGTGTAGGGAGCAGGGTGAATGGTGTAGGGAGCAGGGTGATTGCTGTGAGGAAATCGGGTTTGGGGCTCTGGACCCAGGATATTTTAAACCTCCTGCTTTAAAATCACACGACATATCTGTTCACAGTCTTGCTGTTACCCCGTATCCCAAGAGGAAGAAAGCCTTGTTCACTGCATGATAAAACACCCTATCTCCATTATCCCTATAATTAGCTGATAATGATGAATGTAATGCAGGTTATCTCAGTTTCATTCTGCCTGCCCGGTGAGGCTCACAGCGATCCAGCTCACGGCGGTCAGGTTTGTGGCTCGAAGACTGATACCCTGCGATTGAATTTGCTGCAGGACGACGATCCTAGGTGTGTCATTTGGGGTGGCCTTCATCCTGCTCTCCCTTATCCTGCTCATCTGCTTTGCGGGACACCTCACGGTGAGTAGTGGCACCCGTCCATCCATCCACCTGCCATCCAGGCATCATCAGCCGTCTGTCCAGCTGGGATCACAAAGACCTGGATCCTATCCTAGAGGAGACACCCTGGATGTCCATCACGGGATTTGTGTTGCAGAATTTGTTTTTTAAGTCGTATTTCAGCACAGCCTATCATGACACAGGCAGGATAATCCTTCTCAGGGGCACAGTCAGTGGGCAGCTGTGCTCATGACCCTAACTAATGGCTACTCCCCCAGGCATAGCAGTAACAGAGGGTCCCTGTCCAGGTGGGGCCCAGCAGGCTCGCCCATAGTCACAGTGGTGGCATCATAACCACAACTGCCTGACAGTCTGACTGTGCAGCATGAAGCTGACTGGCACTAACACTCAGCCGGCTGGTGTTTACCAGTGGAGTTGTCTGCCAGCCATAGGGGACGGGATGGACTTCAACACCCCCAAGCTCCCCCGGAGCCATGGGTGCCTCTCTAATACGCCCCCCCACCCCCACCCAGCCAGGCTTTCCCGTAGGGTTTCAGAACCACTGACTGAACTCCTCCGTGACCGATGGACCCGGCCTTTCTCCTGCCGACGGCTCCGGGTCCCAGGCATCTCTGCTACCCGGTCCGAGCCAATCAGGGTGTCCCATCCTGGGTCCCCCCCACCCCCCCAGCTGAGTGCTGGCTCACTCCTGCTGTTCACCTCCAAAGAAGGAGACTAAAGACTGGTTCATACTTCTCCGAACAGGCCAGGCACTCCTGCACAGGCCAGGCCTATCCACGCTGCGTACGCGTACACAGAAACCTTCGTAGTTTTCACATGCGCAGAACGTTCTGTATTTATATTCTTATTAATAATAATTATTATGATAATGTAAATTATTATTCTGATATTCCCTGCACACAACCACAGCATTGAGGTTTGTGTCCATTTCTCTATGTTTTACAAATTCAGAGAGCCAGCATACAGGGTTGGCAACTTTGGTCAGCTGGCTGGCGTGAGGTTTTCTGCACACGCATTTACATGTATGTAGCAGTTTTCTTACTCAGTAAATAGTGTGCAGGGTTTTTGCAAACTACCCCAACGCTCGCCAAAAGTATCCGTGTCGGTATTTAAAGTTCACACTAGTGAATCGATCAGAGCTGCACAGACACAAATTTGGAGCGTAGCAGGCGCTCATACGCGGAGGCGCACAGTGACGTCATGAACGTTCGCGGACACGTCCGCTAGTACGTGTGCAGAGAAGTATGAACCAGCCTTAAGCTTGATCAGCGTGCAAATGGAACACACACATAACAGGGTCTGATTCCCATCATCAAACAAAGAGCACTGAAAGAGGGGAATCATAGAATCATGGATAATATGACCATTTTTACGAGTACTCTGTGATGCTCTGCTCACCGGCGGGGTCGGGGGGGGGGGGGGGGGGCGGTATGCCTGGGTGCCGTCCAGGGCAGACCCCGGCTATGGTGCGTCGATAGGCCGCTGGAATCGTGCCGCCGTTTTGCCTGCTAAAACAAACGTGACCCGACAGTCATCTGATTACCGTGAAAATGGGGCTCCTTCAAAGCCGCATGGATATCAAAGCCAGCCCTAATATTTCTAGCATTAGACTGATTGCTTTTGATCTGCAGATTAGAAAGGCTGCGTGTCGTCTTATTGGATGGTAACGGGCCGGTCACCCTGGAGGGAGTGGCGCATTTAAAGAGGGGTTTTTCGCTGGGCCGGGCTGAGCTCCTCCCCCTCTCTCCTCCTCAGGAATGCACCAAGGGCACATCAAACCCGTTGGTGTGGATTTTGAGCTCCTCCAGAATCATCGCCAACCGGCCCTGGCCGCGGCTGGCCGTCACCGTGGCAACCACCGCGCTCATACTAATAATGGCCGTGTTCAACATGGTAAGTGCCCAGCCGGTGGCCTCTTGCCTTCTCGACTCTCCGCCTTATGAATGTTCCACCAGCAAAGCTCTCCGACAAATTACAAGCATAATTTGATTTGTTTTCTTAATTAGCTAACCCGGTTGCGTTTTTATATGAACTGTAGCATTTAAACCTGCACTGCTCCAGTTCAGTTTGGATTTCCTGGAACTGGAGTGAATTCCAGCTGAAACCACTGTGTTTTAATAATTGGTCCCGCTCGACATTTAACAATAGATCAGTGTTACCAGTACATCTACAGGGAAACCATTTACTGGAAAGAATGGAATGCCTGAACCAGCCAATGAGTTTCGCAAAAAACACACCAGAAACCAAATGTGAAATACTTACTGCGATTTCCACTGCAGGATTTAAGAAATGTCGATGTAAGAGATTAATGTGGAGTGCCAGGGGTTATGAGGTTTTTATCCGTCTGACTTGTTTCCAAATTAAACCTTCCTGGGAGAAGCTCATTAGAGTGGTTTTTAAAAATAGGATTGGGAGGAGAGTGTCAAAATAACAGGCAGCTTCCCTCCCCAGGCTCGAAGCTCAGCCATCTGGAACTCAAGATAACATTTGTGTGTCACAAAGTTTGAGGCTTCAGCAGAAATTGACCTGAAAGATTGAAATCTTCCTTTTCCCTCAAACCGATTGAATGGGAATAGCATGTGGGATTATCTGCGAAATGCGCTTCCTGTCATTTTGACGGTTTCTGTGAGCCAGTCGTTTCTGGGCCTATACAGAATTCACGGCGAAAAGCGTCCGGATAAGCATACCTACTCCACTCTTAATACTCTGCTCTAGTGCTCTAAGTACCCATCCAGAAATCTTGGTTCATTTGTTTAGCCACATTTTTAATTACATGTATGTTTGACTAAAGAGTGACTAGTGATTTATGCTCCTTCCTGGGCCTCCAGTTTTTCCTGGAGAACAAGAAATCACCCGAGGCCTCGGTCTCCAACACGTCCAACGAAACTGCTTATAGCTCCCAGGTGAAACTGATCATGGAGACCAATAAGTTCTACTTACCGGTAAGTAAAACGCCGGACCGAAGAGGTGGCCAATCAGCTGGTTCTGCCTGCTGTCCATGTTTGCAAGAAATTTCAGATCAACACCGTATTCCTGTACTGTTAACATTGTTCTGACCCCTACAGGTTCTTCTAAATACTTTCCTTACTTTCCCTGTACAGTGAACCTTAGCCAAAAATAGCAGCAATATTACTGATTACTGAATAAATAGCACAGTAAGCCTCGTCACAATGGCACACGTTAAATGTATAATTGCAGCCCATTATTGCAGACATTTTTGGCATCTGTCACAATGTATTACCAAGAAAAGAATATTTATAGTGTTTTTTCTTAGTTTTCTTGGCTTCCACTTGCCTGCACCCAGCTGTACTCCTATTCACTTTAAATGTTTTTTTTTTCTGGTCACATTTTTGACCGCAGCACTAGAAAAAAATAAATCCCAAAAAAGACATGAAGAGATGGTGACGAAATGAGGGCCCTGGTGGGAGCTCAGCTGTAGGGAGCGAATGTGATATAAAGTGACACCTTGCCGCAGATGTGACACGTTGCCATTGTGGCCTGAAGGAATGGCTGTGCACGCGTCTCTCGAGCGACCTTCTCCGCGCTGTCTCGCCAGTACAAATCAGGCAGCATACTTCACAGCGGAGCCAGGCCTGAATTATTTTCTAAACAGCCCCTTCAGTACTTGACTTCATGATTAATTGTTCCACATGATTGCAGAAGAGATCGTCCCGCTGAGTTCAGAGAAGGAGGGTGAAACTTTCTAGATTGTCGGTGTGACTGTAGAGTGTTTGTTTGTGGAATTCATCAGATAAATCGGAGCATGCTTGTGGCCCGGTTTGAGTGTCTGAAGATGTGCCCTACGGCCCCTCCCAGTTCCCATTAATGCTCGCTTTCTCTCCTTCAGTACTTTGTGTACAGCTGTGTTCTGGGCCTAGTGTCCTGCTCCGTGTTCCTGAGGGTCAACTATGAGCAGAAGATGGTGATCATGCTCTCTGCTGTGGTAGTCTACAATGTCATCATCCTCGAGACGCACGCCTCCGTGCTGGATGACTATAGCACCTTCCTCTACCAGGACCAGGTTCTGGATAGGTGAGTGGGCTTGCTCTCAGAATGGCTCCTGCTTCTCTTACTCTAGCAGAAATGTCCCATCCCCTGGCATCCTCTGTGCCATGCTGCTTATCAGCTACAGCTCAGACCACAGGGCATAAACAATGGACGCGTCATGTTGCTGTGAGCCCATTGTGATGTTAGGTGGTTCCTGATGCTGACATGCTGATGTTCTCCGGAGTGGTGCGGTCTGATGCCTGCAGGGCACATCATGCTCGCTGCAGGGATGCATTCTTATGGCTGCAGGGCATAATCTGCAAGGCACATCATGCTCGCTGCAGGGATGCATTCTTATGGCTGCAGGGCACAATCTGCAAGGCACATCATGCTAGCTGCAGGGATGCATTCTGATGGCTGCAGGGCACAATCTGCAAGGCACAACATGGCAGCTGCAGGGTGCATTCTGATGGCTGCAGGGCACAATCTGCAAGGCACAACATGCCAGCTGCAGGGTGCATTCTGATGGCTGCGGAGCCTTTTTTCATCTGATGGTGGAGCCACAGACCGCTGACTGCATCTCTGTTCCCTTTCATTGCCTCAGGCCCTCAGTCTTGTCTGTTGTCTGTTATTTAAGAACCCGGTTAAAGCTTTTGTTTGATCAGCATGATCTGCACCTTGGGAAATTTTTCAAGCAGAAATGTACCCCTGACGCGGCTATGTGACATGCTTCTGCAGGACTGTCCGCAGTGCTGCATGCAGTGCTGCATGCAGTGCTGCATGCGGTGCTGCGTCAGGAGCTTGCTGCTCTATTGAGGCTCGTTAACCTGTCTGCATTCTACCTGGTGCACTGCTTCAGAGGCAAAATGTTCCTGATGGCCAACCAGAAGCTCAAAATAACACGTTTCCTGTCGTCTGTGTTCAGCTACGCGGGCGGCATTTTTTAATACACAGATCACGCCAACAACAGAAGTTATTATATTCAGCTATTGTATTCAGTGATTCTGATTCGATTGCTACCTCCATGTACCAAACAATGAGCATCAGCAGCTCCTGCCCTGGAGTTTCCCACAGCAGTGCGAAGGCTGGGAACCAAGTCAGACAAGTTCGCTCTGTCGCCTTCCATTAAAAAAAAAAAAAACCCTGTGATCTCACCCACCAGGAGACTTCTGCGCTCCGGTTCGTGATGGAAAACACTGGAGAGCAGAACATATGTGCCGTGAAGATGTGTCGCGTGTTTCTGACCTCAGGATGAACACACTTGACATGTATGACTTTGAGCGACAACATTCCTACGTTAGGACATTTACTCAGAGAGAGACCACCCCCCCCCCTCACCCTTTACCTGTTTCCAGGCTTTTGCTTCCCACAAAATCCTGGTACTGTATTCTGTTGCAGTTTTATGAAAATCCAAGGTGAGAGGCCTAATCCTAATGGCAGGAAGCCACAAGTTTTATAACACGGGGTTGTGGGGAAATGGCACGTTAATGTATTTGATTTCTCCGGCATTCTGTATAAACACAGAGGCTCTCCATCTCCATGTCCCTTCAACAAGGAGGCGTTTGGTGCCAAATCTCCATCCTTCAGCATGATCCTAGAAGCTCCCCGACCTCCAGGCGAGAGAGGAAACACTAGAGTGTCGTATCAGTTTCTGTCATATTCATTTCACTCCATCACTTTCTCTCCTCCAGGCCGGGAGTTCTGAAGGACTTGAAGACGATGGGATCCGTGTGGCTCTTCATATTTTTTGTTACCCTGCTTGTGTTGGCCAGACAGGTGAGCTGTTCCTCTGACAAACATTCCAACAAATCCCTGCATGTGAGACCAAAGCTCCACCACCTCTTTAACTAAGTAAATTGATTGGGATCTTCTTAACGAGGGCCTAGTCTCTCAGTCCCAGGAATATCACCAGTCCCTGGATGAAACCTTCCTATCCTGAGAAAGATTTCAAATAAGTACTATTAAGACTAATGGGATGTAAATACCAACTTATCTAGGCAGCTTTGGGGGTATAACTCTTACTTCTGGCAACAGGTCTGATTTGTTGCAACACTGATTCCACAACTTGAGAGCAGTGTGAGCGCTTTAACTATTCCCTCTAAAATGGCTGCCTTTCGAGGTGCGATCCTGTGCCTGAACAGGACTGTTACCTCCTGAAAGCTAGTCTGAAACCTAATATGTGCTCCCCCCCCCGGTCCCCCATGGTGGATCTGTCTGCCAATGACAGTAATGCCTTGGCAAGGCCTGATCTGTACATTCAGATTATTATCTCCTGTATCTTACGCAAGCCGGTGTTGGCACCAGGTCACGACCCGGCCCAGTGGCCCGTACGCCTCACGGTCGCCTTCCGCAGCGGGACGTCACTGTTGTTTGTGTCTTGTCATCGCACAGAGCGAGGTGATCAGATGTCTGTTATTTTTCTTTACCTCTGTGTCTCCTTGTAACAGAATGAATATTACTGTAGGTTAGACTTCCTGTGGAAGAACAAGTTCAAGAAGGAGTGTGAGGAGATCGAGACCATGGAGAACCTGAACCGTGTCCTGCTGGAGAACGTCCTGCCGGCCCACGTGGCAGAACACTTCCTGGCCCGGAACTGGAAGAATGAGGTGGGGGGCGGCTTGGGGTGGGTTCCTTTAGTTCAATGCAAATCCACCAGTATCAGGATCATAAGGCTCACAGCTGAATTATGAGAACAAAAAGCCCACAATGTGTCAGTTTAAATCTGAGAGATTTCTACCTGGTATAAACCCAAATCTCATTGGTCAGTGGACTGATGCTCCTGCGCTTGATTTGCTGCATTCCTAACAGGATCTCTACCACCAGTCCTATGAGCTGGTGTGCGTGATGTTCGCCTCCATCCCAGACTTCAAGGAGTTCTACACCGAGTCGGACGTCAACAAAGAAGGCCTGGAATGTCTCAGACTGCTGAACGAGATCATCGCGGACTTTGACGAGGTGCTTGCGGCGTACCAGTGGGTGGAATACGTGTTTAATTACTCGGAAAGCTACTGGGTTGGTAATAACTACACTGACGACAAACATCGTGACTGTAATTAAAAAGATTCACTCGTGCCGTTGGGGACATTTCATGAAGGAGCAGTTTAACATATCAGATTACAGACCTTGGAGAATCATCTTCGTTTTGCAGTTTATAATAAAAATGCGGCCTGATCGTGAAGGGTTTGTACCGGGAAGCAGACAGAGCAGAGCATCACACCAGGGGCAGAGTGTAGAGTAGAGTGTAGAGTAGAATGTAGAGTACTCTACTCTACACTCTGCCCCTGGTGTGATGCTCTGGCGATTAACACGTATTAACTCTGAACAAAGCTCCTGTCCAAGCCCAAGTTCAGTGGGGTAGAGAAGATCAAGACCATCGGCAGCACCTACATGGCAGCCACGGGGCTCAACGCCACACCCGGGCCCGAGTACTCGCAGGTATGGTGCTCCGAGCCGCTCCACGGCTGGTTTCAGCCCAGGGTTCGGTTCAGGAGGGGAGCCGAACGTGCCAGCTGTGAGAATAGAAAGGTACCCTACACTCAATCATTCCTGCCCTCGGTGACTCCCATGATTAGTAATTACAGCCTTTATTAATTATGGCTTCAGAGTTTTTTTTTAAGCCTTGTGGTTTGTTCCCTGTATTAAATTATTAGACTCTGACCTGAGGTTAATAAATGGTGGGATGAAATTAAAAACATGAATGATAATGAAATAGCGAGGTACAGGTGGGGGCAGGTTACAGCCCCTCCCAGCTCTCTCTGACCAGGATGCTATAAACAGTACCCCTATACTCCTCCATTACTTCAGCTAGGATATGTTCAAAAATCATCCGTTTCTTAGCTGCAGAGCCACTTCTTAGTGTGGTTTTCAGTTCAGTACTTTGTCGGTTGCTTCTACAAACATGCTTAGGCTGGGTTTCGAGGGGTTGCATTTCCATAAAGGAGCGTGAGGGGGATGCGGATGTAGGGTTTAGTGACTGTCTTTGACGTATAGGCCTTGGTCAAAAGATGCTGAAACGGCTTGATCACTTCCAAACAGATTCAGGGTTATGTAGGGTGTTTTATGATGCCGGCCAGCAGGGGGCGAGGCACGAATAAAGTCAAAATGACAGCAGCGATTGAGACCATTATTAGGGTCTTTGCAGAACAGCTGCTAGCTGAGGAATTAGGCAAGACACAACATAAATTAATAAATCTCTTCTTCAGCAGTCTGTCTGTCTATGGCGTGATTCAGTAAATGAGTAATCAATCATAAAACACTGCGGAATGAAAATATGCCCATCCAGACTGCAGATGATTTTAATGGCTCAGATTACTGTCAGTGCTTAAACTTGTTGCCCCTGTTTGTGAACAGCATCCTTTATCATTTGATATCGATGATGTAATTGACTCTTAAAGGGATAGCGTCAGCCGGTTGCCCCTGTTTGTAGACATCATGGTTAATTGAGTGATAATGTTGACGTATCTGCCTCTTAAAGGGATGGCATCAGCTGACTGTAACGTACTACCTCCTCTCAGGACCATGACAGGCAATACATGCACATCGGCACCATGGTGGAGTTTGCCTTTGCGTTGGTGGGGAAGCTGGACGTCATAAACAAGCATTCCTTCAACGACTTCAAACTTCGAGTCGGTGAGTGTCCGGGATGTGTGGGTAGCTGCAGTGTTTACTACCACTCGAGCCATGCATTTGCATGGGTTCCCTGAGGTGTGTGCCCCCTGTTGGCCACAAACAGTCACTACACTAAAAATGTAATTTAAAAACATGCTATCTTTAATATAGAGAGATCTGACTCTGGTAGTCACTTAATTTTTAAAATATCTGAGGGGGGCAGGGGGACCCTGAAATGACTTTTTGAGTAGGCCATCAGAAACATGAAAACTGGCTCTGTCCTTAGTGAGATGTAGAATGGAGATTCATTTCTGTGTCATTTTATATTTTAGATCAATGTATTCCAATCCAGTCCTCAGGGCCCCATCAATGGTCCACATTTTTGCTCCCTTCCAACTCTGCAGGTCCCGAGGACCGGATTGGAAAACACTGTTGTAGATTATTATTTTAGACGGTCCAGTCGAGTGACACAACAGGGACAATGAAGAAATGGCAGGACTGAGACCAGAGGCGATTCTAAAACCTATTTAGGGGGGGGGCTTCAACCACCATATTTTTTATCTCAGCCCCCTGAAAAAATTTCTAAATCCATTTAGCGATATGCCCTGTAAAAGTGCCAACCCTAGCAGGTATTGAACCCCCTCCTAAGGGTCAAATCCTACAGTCGCCCCTGACTGAGACACAGGATCAATCTGGGGGGGGGGGGGGGGGGGGGGTTTCAGAAATGGGGAAAAAAAACCAATATGAAAAATGATGATGACAGAAAAGTGTCTTTCTAACCTGCAAGGCATTAACCACGGACCGGTGATCGCTGGGGTGATTGGGGCGCAGAAGCCCCAGTACGACATCTGGGGGAACACGGTGAACGTAGCCAGCAGGATGGACAGCACTGGAGTACTGGGGAAGATACAGGTACCTGCCGACCATCTCCTTTTGCTTCCAGCCTTGAGCATTTTCAGGCCTTATTGTATGATTTTTGTAGCCATTAGGACTGAAAGCGTGAGTGTATGACCTCTGATTAGGGTGACTGGGTTTTACACACGCCGCTCTGCCATTAAAGACCAGACCGTTTATTATTAGAAGGTGCTGGTGTCGTATTCAAACTATTTTAACAGATTTTCCTATAATGGAGTTATTATACTGTGAGCTGTGAAAATATCAGTGTCAGAGAAAAATAAATGTCCTTCATAAAAGCGCCTTCTGTACGATTCAGTTGTATGCTTATACGAGAGAGGCACATTTCGTAGGTTTGAACGTTTGAGATTCAGATGACTCAAACAGACCGGGCTCTGTGAAAGGGTCATGCCACTGCTTTGCTCGCAGGTCACGGACGAGACTCGGCAGATCCTTCATAACCTGGGCTACACGTGTACCTGTAGAGGAGTCATTAACGTCAAGGGCAAGGGTGATTTGATGACCTTCTTCGTCCACACGGAGATGACCAGGTCGCTCTCACAGGGGAACGTGGTGACCTGACCGCCTATGAGAGGCCATCACATGTGAGGGTGGTCTGTAAATAGCCCGCCGTGTTTGTAGACGTCAAGCAGACCTCTTTAAGTTGTACCATGTCCGTGTCACATGCTGGAAGCATCCAGGAAAGCTGTGCGGTTTCTTTTTGTACAAAAAGGAAATGACCAAATGTTTTAATGTATTATTGTTTTTGTAAAGCATATTCATTAAATGTTTGTACATATCTAGCCTCTGTCCCTTCCTTATTGTGTCTTGAGGTTGGAAACACAAGTCATCTGAGGAGGGAAGGGGATCAGATTGAGCTTAAAAACGAAACACAGTGGACAAAGTCTGAAATAGTTCATGAAACAGCTTCCAGGCAAAAAGTACAAAAGAGACTTGCTGAATGAATATTATAATAATAAACTTAATATTTGATGGACTGTCTCATAAATATTCACATTTACATGCAAAAACACAGATCCATGGGTGCAGATCACTGTAAAGCGCTTTAACCTTATTGGAAGTGTGTGACGTGTTTTGACGCGTCTGAGTTCCCACTTTACATGGGAGACCATCCATAAGGATGGGATGGATTTTCTCAGTAGGAAGCATCACCGCCCAGATGCAGTAAGAGAGCTCTACCTTCTTAATTAGCTTAAACCGCCCAGCCGAGTGCCAGGTCAAGGCGACCATGACGCATGTGAAATTTAATTAATTAAATTAGCTTTCACAGGCGTCAGCCCCGTACGGACTGAGTGCTGCGTTGAGGCTTGACGAGCATCACAGGAGAGGGGGGGGGAGGGCAGCCCCTCAGCTTTCCGGCCAGCAGCACGAGTCGCGTTTCTGTCAACCTACGTTTTGAAGATGTGAACTGAAAAACCGTTAATGGAAGCACTCAAATATAAAGAAACTCTCAATTATTGTACAAAAGTTTTCACATTCGCCTGAGGTGGTTTTTGTGGCGAGTCAAAAAAAGAATTAATACGCAAGACTACAAAAGGAATATGTGAATTAGTAGATATGTAGGACACAGTAATTAGTCCTTCCAGAAAGCCCACTCCATGCTGAAGAACAGCACATGGATCTCAATCTCAAATTAACTTTGTCGACTTAGAGAGAATTTTCTTATTATTTGCACAAAACTTTAATGGAAACCCAGCTACAGGAGCTGAATTACAACTTAGCAGCTACATGTGTTTGGATAACATGTATATTCACCTTCAAATGCATAAAGATGAATCCGTTTAACTTCATTAGTGGCTGTTAATTAAGGAACCGCAGCATCACCACGATACACTCTGCATTCCTCATTCAATCAAGTGTTACTTGTGCCATGAGATATCCACAAAGGTAAAAGTCATAACACTCCTACAGATGTACCCCTGGAATGAACCTGAAATAATTCCTACAATTTTATGTTATTCTAACAGGGATGTAACTGGACAGGAGGTTATACAGGGAACTGGAAAGCAGAGGTGACGGCGGCTGCTGATGGATCCTGTAACTATAGAAACTATAGAAAGTGGGTTTATTCATCTAAGTTAGTAGCTGGGATGCTTTAGACACATCCTCTCATGCCACATTTCCTTTACTAGGTCATCAATCGTAAATTGTATCATAATTGTAACATCGTTTCACACATTACGACATTACATTCACATGTGCCAATGAATATGTCTTCAGCATTGTCAGTGTTAATTAGATAATAGCTGCGTTCGCAACGTTGTATAAATGACAGCAATTTGTATGTTAGTATATTGCAGATATGGCTACAATGTGAGTTTAACAGCAGCATATAACACAGGCAACGCTGTGGGTGTCAAGGAGTCAGGATGAGCGAGCGGCTTCCTTATGCTTTCTTCGATAAGCTGGGGGGGGGGGGGTCGGTGTTTGCGAGGGCTCGCGTTTAATGACATGCGTTACGGCAGAATCAGGAGAGGGTGACGCTGAGGGGGGCTCCGCTTACGGGGACGACGCGACACCCCCGAAGCTGCGGCTCAACATTCGTGGGAATTCAGGAGAAAGTGTGGAGAAGCCTGGTAAACAAGCTGCCTGTGGTACCACAAATGTGCACTGCCTGTTTGTAATGGGTAATGGGGAAGGCATGTTCATTATGAAAGTAATTATGTCAGTTAGGGCATAAATTCGGCGGGAGCAACGCTGAGATCCCTAAGTCACCATACTAAGAGGCTTAGGTCAGGGTTCGAGTGTTGCCACAGGCAGCTCTAAGCAAAGTGCAAAAATCAGTTTGTCCCGCTTCTATAAAGGGGAGCTTTTCTCTGTCCTGTCGCCGCATCGATAATTATTTGCCAAAGCATTTGAATAAGCCTCCTGTCCTACAGGTATCAGAGCAGCGTGTTTTGAATATGACTTTATATGTTTTAGATGTGACACAAATAAATACAAGCAGCCAGACCAGAACATAAAACAGATGCATAATCTTTTAGAGTAATATGGTTCCCCTAAGTACTAGTAGAACATAAGTGCCTTCCGAAGGTCATCTCATGTTCACTTTGTGCCTGTCATTGGGCGCCTTAAGAAGGACCTGGACGACCTTGAGTACCGCAGATGGTGGTTATCATTCAGGCTTGCGTGCCTCGCACTGCGGCCTTGTCAGAGCTCTGGTAATTAAGTGCTGGTTAGCTTCCGGTGCTCTCGCTAACGGTCGCTCTGCAGCGTTTTAATGGCTCTGAATGACTGGCAGGCAGGAGAGTGAGTCTGCCTCAGCTCAGCCCAGATTCAATAGATGCGAGGTCACCCCCCTGAAGAACTCATTAATTCCCACCCAGAACTGCTGGGGTGTATGTAATTCCCCATATACATGAACAAATTTCAGAAAATGAGATTAAAATGAAAGCCTGTTTGCATACATGTGTATGTAATTAACTCTGCTAATATGATCTCCACTCCATAGTTCACTGTTCTGATCCAAAGTCAAACTTTTGTTGCATTATTAGATATACATGCTAGAGCTGGGTCCAGGGCTGTAGGCCCACATGGTTCTGGAGGCCCAACATATGAAAGAATCCGCATTCCGCAGACTGGGAGAACTTATCGGCTGTTTGTCTAGGAGGTGGAGTCTCCTGGAGAACCCTCTGAATGAGACTTCATGTTCAGCTTTCCTGAACATTCACTAGGCTTAAGAAGGTAATCCCTGCAGGAACGCCCAGGATAGATCTTATGCTGATCAATCTCCAGCACGGGTCCATGGAGAAGAGTCTAACATCCAAGACTTACAGAAAGGAAGCTAACCATTGTTTAGCTCTGCAAGATTTTACTTCCGTTATTATTAATATTATTACATATTTAGGTGACACCTTCAGACTGAGGCAACCATAGGAACATTAACACTTACCGTCATGGGCAAAAGTTTTGAGAATGACACAAGTGTTGGTTTTCATAAAGTTTTGCCGCTTCAGTGTTTGTAGATCTTTATGTCAGACGTTTCTATGGTATACTGAAGTATAATTACAAGCATTTCATAAGTGTCAAAGGCTTTTATTGACACTTACATCAAGTTCATGCAAAGAGTCAATATTTGCAGTGTTGGCTGTTCTTTTTCAAGACCTCTGCAATTGGCCCTGGCATGCTGTCAATCAACTTCTGGGCCAATTCCTGACTGATGGCAGCCCATTCTTGCATAATCAATGCTTGGAGTTTATCAGAATTTGTGGGTTTTGAATCTGTCCACCCACCTCTTGAGGATTGACCACAAGTTCTCAATGGGATTAAGGTCTGGGGAGTTTCCTGGCCATGGACCCAAAGTGTCAATGTTTTGTTCCCTGAGCCACTTAGTTATCACTTCTGTCTTATGGCACGGTGCTACATCATGCTGAAGAAGGCATTGTTCATCACAAAACTGTTCTTGGATGGTTGGGAGAAGTTGCTCTCGGAGGGTGTTTTGGTACCATTCTTTAGGCAAAATTGTGAGAAGGCTTCAGGGCGCCCAAGAAAGTCCAGCAAGGGCCAGGACTGTCTTCCAAAGTTGATTCAGCTGTGGGATGGGGGCACCACCAGTGTAGAGCTTGCTTCTCAGCCCACTCCCTTGGCAGTTCAACCCCTGTACCTTTTGCAGAATATCAGTCTGTCCCTGATGTTTCTTCTTGGATAGAAGTGGCTTCTTTGCTGCCCTTATTGACACCAGGCCATCCTCCAAAGGTCTTCACCTCACTGTGCGTGCAGATGCACTCACACCTGCCTGCTGCCATTCCTGAGCGAGCTGCAGTAGTTTTTGTAGTTCCTTGAAGTTTTTGATGATCCGATAAATGGTTAATATAGGTGAGATCTTACTAGCAGCAACATCCTTACCTGTGAAGCCCTTTTTGTGCAAAGCGATGATGACTGCACATGTTTCCTTGCAGGTAACCATGGTTAAAAGAGGAAGAACAATGATTTCAAGCACCACCCTCCTTTTAAAGCATCCAGTCTGCTATTCTAACTCAATCGGCATGGCAGTGTGATCTCCAGCCTTGTCCTCATCAACACTCTCACCTGTGTTAACGAGAGAATCACTGAAATGATGTCAGCAGGTCCGTTTGTGGCAGGGCTGAAATGCAGTGGAAAAGGATTTTTTTGGGATTAAGTTCATTTTCATGGCAAAGAGGGACTCTGCAATTAATTGCAATTCATCTGATCACTCTTCATAACATTCTGGAGTATATGCAAATTGCCATCATAAAAACTGAGGCAGCAGACTTTGTGAAAATTAATATTTGTGTCATTATCCAAACTAGGCCATGGCCAATATTTACTTTAATTTAGCAGACGCTTTTGTCCATAGTAACGTACAAGTGAAGTGAATAGCACACTGCAAACATACAGTACGTGCTGTTGAGGAGTCGACTAGGCATAAGTGCAGCTAGGCTGAGCTTCCAGTGAATGCCCAGGTACAGCTAGGCTGAGCTTCCAGTGAATGCCCAGGTACAGTTAGGCTGAGCTTCCAGTGAATGCCCAGGTACAGTTAGGCTGAGCTTCCAGTGAATGCCCAGGTACAGTTAGGCTGAGCTTCCAGTGAATGCCCAGGTACAGCTAGGCTGAGCTTCCAGTGAATGCCCAGGTACAGTTAGGCTGAGCTTCCAGTGAATGCCCAGGTACAGTTAGGCTGAGCTTCCAGTGAATGCCCAGGTACAGTTAGGCTGAGCTTCCAGTGAATGCCCAGGTACAGTTAGGCTGAGCTTCCAGTGAATGCCCAGGTACAGTTAGGCTAAGCTTCCAGTGAATGCCCAGGTACAGCTAGGCTGAGCTTCCAGTGAATGCCCAAGTACTGTACAAGTGTAAGCAGCACTGGAGCAGGAGCTATAGAACATCTTCCAAACAAAGCAATAACCTAATAAGACAACTATTCAAATATGCAGAAAGTGCAACATTAAGAACATTCACCGAGCATGGAATGGCATCGGGCTGGTAGAGGTATTATTGGAACTGATGGGTCTTGAGGCGTTTCTTGAAGATGAAGAGGGAGTCTGATGACTGGATGCAGCTTGACAGCTCATTCCATTGTCAGGGAACATAAAGTGGAGTGAAAGTGATTAATTATCATTGTTGACACACATTTAACCCATATATGTTCAGTCCCCGTTTGGCCAGCAGGTGTTGCTGACCAGCCCATTCCCTCCTCTGTCTTAGTCCTAAGTCCCCAGTGTGTCTCCCCTGCTCCCTAAACTGCTGTGTGGCTCAGTGTGCTGAGTGTGCAGCTTGGAAAGTAAACCTGCCGGCTGTGTGTTTGAAAAATGACCTCATCCGTTTTTGTTTTGCTTATTTGAATTCTTGTTTTTTTGTGTTTATTGTATTAATTCCTTCCTGTAGTTTGCTCTCCTTGTGTTTTGTGCCTTTATGGTTTTCTTATTTGGTTCTTATTTTGCTCCATTAGTCTCTGACTCCTTGTGGTCCTTTTAGTTTGAGGTTTGTTACTTCCCCTAATAAACCCCTCTGTCTTGAAACTACCAGCGGATCATCACTCTTTTTTCCCACCTGCACCATGCTGCACCATAAAAATTCTCCTGAAAAGACATTAGGGTATCAGTCAATCCTTTCTATTAGATATCAGATATCAGTCATGCTGTCAATTAGATATCAGTCCAGCTGTGTTTAGCTAATGTTTCAGTCCAGGAAGAATGAGCCTCTCTGGATGATGTAGAGGATAAGCCCGGCTCTCCTGTGCTGTACGAGGGTTTCACAACACCCCGGGAGGTAAGGCACCAACGCTCAGCCCCGTGTTGGCAAATGCACTGCAATATCATGAAATTTGCTTGGTACCTCACCAAAGATGATGCAAAACCTGACACTCTATCGATTTACTTCAAAGGGGCATGGAAAAGCTTTCACATTGGTAAGGAGCGCTGTTCCTACCCTCTGCTCGGTCTTATATTATTTTTACATGAAAGGAGGAGAGTAAAATAGAGGTGAAAAATGGGGATATGGGGCACCTTCCATTACAGCTGGCATTTTAATGTTTTGTTTTCCCTAGAAAATCATTTATTCATTAATCATCCGACTTAGATTTCCTGCCATTTCATGGAGAATTTCTGTGCAAAGTTTTCATAACACCGAACAAAGCCGTTTGAAATCACAATTATCATGTTTAGCTGATATGATTTTAAAATAACGCCAAACCTTTCGGAAAGCCAGGCGCAAATGGACCCCAGCTTTTCGCACATGGCTGTTACGAAAATCAATATTTGCTCCGGTTGCGAAGGACTCGGCGCTGCGGTGTTGCCGCGTCCCGCTGAGGATAGGTTCAGAGAACCAGGGCACCATGAGAAAAGGGCCGGGTGGCGAATGCAGCCCGTACATGACGCGTTTTATCAGCCGCCGCATTAGCTTTTCACTTTAATCCGTAACAGCAGACAAACAACGTGCCGCTGTGCCTCTTCACAGCTAAACCCGCAAAAAGGAGATACGGTGACATTTTGTGCTATTTTTCCCGAACACAGTTACTTTGTCTCCATGACTAGGAAAAAAATAGCTATTCTAACCAGTCTGACCAATTTAAAATCAGCCTTTGCTTTCTTTGCATTTTTATTAGGCCTATCATTTAAAAAATTATTTTACATCATAATCCTTTTAAACACGAATGTATTATGTGGTTAAATGTTTGTTTGTCTTATAATCACGTGTAATTTCCCTAAATAAAGATTTATATGAAATTTATATGCACGGCACGATCCTTTCAGTCTCCTCTTTGCAAAATAAGTATGGAGCTTGTTTTACAAAGTGTCAGGAACTAGTTTGCTTTTGGGGAAAAAAAACCCCAGAACATTCACATGCCTGTTTTCACTGCGCGTTTGCTTAAATATGAAAACAGATTTAACTGGAACTATTGCTATTCCTTACACTCTCTATAGAATTTCTCTCTGAGTTCAATAAAGTTGATCTAATCTAATCTAAAAGGAAAATCAAATCAAAGATGAGCACTTTGCTGTTTTGTAAATACTGAATTAAAATAAAGGATGTGTGGGAAAATAACACGGGCAGAGATCATAAAAAATTTATCTGAACAATCCCAGGTAATAATTATAATAATTTCTAGCTCATTATGGAAGTACTGAGAACAGAACAAATGTCTCCCCTTGTTATTATTAGAAGAAGCAGTGTTAATCTGTCACCGACGTGAAAATTGCATTTTTTTTTTTCAAGACGTCAGTTGTGTGAAGCTGTTGATGAAGCACACATGCTCCGTAGCCCAGGCGGACAAAGCGTACAGAGCGCGGGATGCGATTCGGATTCTAGGTGTCGGTTAATGATGATAACCCCCCCGGGAGCTCGTTTACAGCAATAACACCTCCTCAGCAGTCATTCTGGGGAGCCGACCTTTCAGCCGGTTCAGAAGGTGCCCCAGATGGCAGAAGCCTGTGACGTCCGTGGGGTGTTTTCGCGTGGAGAAGGTGTGACCACACAAGGCAGCTTTCTAGTCAGGCAGGAAGGAGAGTAAGGAGACCTTCATAGCGAAGAAACCAACATGCCACCACACAGCCGTGTACTTCACAAACACGTATGAAAATTGCCCCCTTGGTACTGGAGCTATAGTTCAAAGGCAAAACTTGCAACCCCATTGAAATAGATTTAATCATTTTTGTTAATTACTGATTATGGCCACATGTGGGTTTATACATATCTAGTGTAGTGTAGAATTATACCCTTGAGGGCACAGCGTTATGCTGAAGTACAGTGCTAATTAAGTGCATGATGACTAAGTCATAAATCACCATCTATTAATCTATGCCCATCCATCTTATTAACATCACCTGGACACCAACCCAGGGTGCATAGGGCATACCCTGAATGGGATGCCACGCCGTCACAGGGCACATTCACATACACCACAGGCAACTTAAAGACTCAAATCAGCCTAACTGCAGATTTTTGGATGGCAGGAGACTCGTAATGCAACAGTGATAGAACTGCATACAGGAAACAGGGGTCGGAATTGACCCCTCACCCCAGGCTGCTATTCTGGCCACTAAACATCGCTTCTGTACAGTTACGTTATTTATCATCAGCAGATGCTGGGTCATTCCAATTATTTAATGAATTTTAATTTAATTCAAAATAAAGTTACTGGCTCAAAAGAAGCCAGTTTTGCTGCAGAACAGTTCCGGCCTTCCACAGATCCTCGTTTCGCCTGATTCTGACTGTCATTCCAGCCAGAGACAGCTTCAAACAGGTCTAAAAACTGGGATTGACGCCAGTAAATATCTCGTCATACATTTTCTAGACTTAGTACGTCCCCTGTAACGTTTTGCTATGACCGCATAAAAGTGCACAAGCAATACTAACCCATCACAGAAAAGCGAAGTTCTGCATGAGCACCGCTGCATCTGAATTAACATTTCAATAAAATTGAGCGCATTTAATATTACATTCACGGCGATTGCGTGCGCTGCACGGACATGCATACCATGCACTGTTTAATGCGCGGAGTGCCGCCGTCGGCAGGCTGCGGAGACCTACGCGTCCACATTTGACAGTTGGCTGCTCCCCCCCCCGCCTCAAGGTGTGACCCGGCCCCGGGAAAATGGCACTTCAAAGCCACACTACCCAGCAGCCCTTTCATCAGCGGAGATGTGGGGATTAGGGAGTCCGCTGTCCGCCACACCGCGACCCGGGAGCCGCTGCCCAGACAGAGAGGAGCAGCGCAAAGAGCTGCTATTACAGCCATCTTTACACGGCGCCAGGGGGTGGGAGGGGAGGAAAATTCATGTTTATAGTTATGCGCGTACGTCAAAGCAGCGTAAGTGGGCTGAGAACTTTGGGCAAAGGTTTAGAACTTTTAGAAGAGAATGAACTTCAGAGCTGAGTTGGAAAGCCAGCTAACGGTCTTTGAAAGTCTGAACTCTTCTGGTTTAACTCCCGACAGAATTGTGGGCCTACTGGACAGAGCCCCCTGCTGGACTCCTACAACCCAGCAATCTCATACAGTATGTACTCCCACACAACATGCTATTTACCCCCCACACACACACACATACACACACATACACAGCCAAACCATCACACCTCCAATCTTTATGCACACAACCCTGTTTCTACCCCTCTTACCCCTCTTACCCCCACAGCCCTGTTTCTACCCCTCTTACCCCTCTTACCCCCACAGCCCTGTTTCTACCCCTCTTACCCCTCTTACCCCCACAGCCCTGTTTCTACCCCTCTTACCCCTCATGCACCCACAGCCCTGTTTCTACCCCTCTTACCCCCACAGCCCTGTTTCTACCCCTCTTACCCCTCATGCACCCACAGCCCTGTTTCTACCCCTCTTACCCCCACAGCCCTGTTTCTACCCCTCTTACCCCCACAGCCCTGTCCCCACTCATTCCCCCATCTTGTGCCTGTTACCTCTCAGGTGCCCCCTGCCTCCATCTCCTTGTCAGAGCTACTTTACCAGTCACGTCATTTTCCTGCCTGACGGTTTGGAGCAGGAACGACCTGGAATTTAGTACTAGTGACATGCTGTGACCAATCACATCAGCGGCTGTAAAGGCCCCGCCCCCTCCCATGTCCTCTGTCAGCTTGCCAGTGCTTCTAACCCAAGGTTTAGCGCTTATCCATTATGGTTTCATAGGATTATGCAGAGTAATTAGTAAGCCTGAATGTTAACGAGCAAAAGTTTCCAAGTCGGGAAAATGAACACGCACATGTGGAGGGCGATATTCATCCTGATGGCGCGTGACAATTAAAAACAGAGTGGCAAAGTCAGGAATTGACATTCAGATCGATAACATATTTAACTGCCCGCTACAAGGTATGTAAGGAGAAGATCTACTCTCGGCAGATCAATAAAAGCTCTAAATCAGGGGTCTCAAACTCCAGTGCTGGAGGGTCGCAGCCCTGTGTAGCTTAGAATGGTTATGTGGGTACCTGACCACAAGAGGGAGTGTGTGTGCTTTAGTTTAGACCAGGGTTGTCAGAGCCTTGTGTAGCTTAGTCCTTTCCCTGTTCCATCACAAATGATTTAGCTTATGAGCTCTGTGGAAATTAGCACAAGGAGTTGAATCAGGTGTGTTAAATGAAGGTAAACCAAAAACTGTGCAGGGCTCTGGCCCCTCAGGACTGGAGTTTGACACCCCTGGTTTAAACAGACAGACACACAGACATCAGGACAAAAGTCAGTTAACATAGTCAAAGTCTACGATCAAACAAAATGGCAAAGATTTAACTGACTGAAGTGTATGAAGCAATAAGACTTGTTTCTATGTTGAAGTGTCTATATGTGCATAATTATATGCTGCAAATTATGATTATTAATAAGACCTTAATCCATGTAAAACATAGTTCTCTAATAATGAATCATGAGAGTAACATTTGGCTGTTTGGGCCACTGAGAAACGTCCATGAGCAGCCAGCACCATCAAATTATCCCTGGAGTTTTGTGCAGCTAGCCCTTACGCGTCGTTTCTGCGTTAATCAAAGTGCCACAACACCAGGCTGCTGACCGCCACATTCAGCTGTTTGTGTTGCTCCCAGGAGCTCAAGGATACGTGTGAGTGGACATCGACACCTTCTGGTGTAAAAATGTCGTTTTTAATTTTATTGCGGTTTAATGAAAGAAGCACCAGATGTGGCTGGCACAGAGGTTCGATAGGCATGCATGTAGGAACTGGGAGAGACGAGCGAAATATTCCCAAATGTATTGCCAGATATTTAATTAGGATTCACTCATCCCCGCAATAAACAGACCTTTGTATTTAAACTATTAAGTTGTGCCTCCCCACTCCATCAAACTCTCTCCTGCGTCCTACAAACACATATTTGCCGCATATTTGCAGTTATTCTAAACGGCGTCTCTAAATTTGCCATTATATATTATTGCTTTAACGTGACATCGAGCGTAACCCTGCCTGAAATAGCACGATTCCCCCAACCAGAATAAATCTGTTAATCATTCAGAAATATGGATGGTATAAGATGCTGAATAAAAATATATTAACTAGTTGAAACAACAAGAATCATAAAACATAAGTGTCAAATGGACGTTTAGTAAGTAACCAGAAATTAGCCTGATTAATGGATTTCGCCAGGCTAATAGTTACTTCGTAGTAGACTTAGAAAATCAATTGGTCTATTTTAAGAGTCCAGCAGGTGGCAGCATTTCACTACTAACCAGCTTCAAGACTGGAAAATACACATATAAATATCACGAAAGTTTTGTAATAAAGTAACAAGTGTCTACTTATTTAGTAAATTAGAATTCAAAATTTGTATGTAGAACATACAGAAACAGATATTGGTTAAACATTACACACATCATATGAATTAAACAGGGTAAACACGGATTTGAAGAATATGAAATATGTTGAACAAAAAGTTAAACCATTACGATATAATTTTAAAGCTTTCAGAAAGTCTGCAAAAGATGCAAACACTGCAGTTAGGCTGCAAAAAGACCACATATATTCAAATACAGCCCCCCTACATACTAATTAAATTGAAGGTTAATTAAATAAATAAGTGTCCAGATTGTCTAAAATGAAGGGAAGAATGTTCCGGGCCCGTCAGGAAGGCCATGCGGACTTACGAGGGGAGATTATATTGGAACATTTTTGGTAAATTCTTTAGTAACCAAACCATGAGAACTTACAGATGGGAACTTCCTGTCTTCATCTGAAAGTCATCATCGGCACCGAGCCGCAGTGGACAGAAGCACATGCTCCAGGATTATGATATCAAGCGACTGTCTCTCAGCTGAGCGAATAAGCCATGTGGTGTTCTTGTGTAACATTGCATTTTGTCAGAAAAGCTCTGCTGAAAATTGTGACGTGCGGGGTGCCGTGGTGATTTTGCATTTCACAAAGCAGAAATCCCTTTTGACAATGCATCCAAAGATACAAGCACCTCAGGCAGAAGACTACCAAGCACTGAGGGAATTATTTTAATCAAATGTGGTCACTCTGTGCTACTCTGTGCTGTCCATATACTGTGGTCTTCTCTATTACTAGAATGCAAATGAGAATTTCTGGAACGTTCCAGAATTTTCCAACTGTTTCCTCAAGCACCCAGGGCTGGATGAATCCCCTTTCTTTTCTGTGTGGAATGTTCTCCATATGTTACATGTAGAGGAAAATGTCTTTGGGAAAATAGGGTGTCTGGATGAAGCCCATATAACCAGAGGTGGAAAGTTCAGGTTCAGAAAGTAAAAATCCAGACCAAGATTTTGTTTCAACCAACCATTTCACTACTATGTGAACGTGACTCTTTATGCTCAACTGGTTAGTTGAAACAAAATCTTGGTCAGGATTTGTACTTTCTGAACCTGAACTTTCCACCTCTGGTTACATGGGCTTCATCCAGGCACCCTATTTCCCAAAGACGGGCATCAGGCTGAACGGCATCTCTAACTTGCCCATTGTGCCTATGTGTGTGCCCATAAAGGACTGGCATCCCGTAATTGGGCTAGATCAGCCCGCTGCTATTTGGGAAAGGCTTGATAGTATTATTAAAATACTGTACAGAAGAACCCAGTGATGACACAGGGAGAACATACAAACTCCACACACGGAGCCACAGCAGAGACTCGAACCCTGGTCCCAGTGGTGTGAGACAACAGTGCTAATCACTGCACCACCATGCTGCTCCTGACATTGCATTTATCCAAACTAATTTTGACTTTTTGAGCACTGTAGCATGTTTACATCACCAGACGTGGTCATTGACATGGTCCAGCCTCCAGTGCGATTCAGTCAGCTACTGGCTTTTTCCCAGCAGTGCACTGTATTTACTTGGTTAGCTATAATCACTGGTTGTCCAGAGCATAAATTAGTCTCCTGCAGATACATTACACAGCCTAATAAGTACCAGACTAAACATTTGGGGGGCAGAGATTTCTGAGCATGACTGGGAGGTGATAGACCCTTGACTACCTCATGGAATTATCTTTTTAAAAAAATAAAATAAAATCTTGTGGATTCTAACGCCTTGTAAAGCATATAACAACATATAATTCACAACAACACAGTCACATACATTGCAGATCCTTATCAGGATAGTGTTTTAAAATTGGCAGTGTATCATAAATGGCAAAACATATGTGAATGGAAAATAAAAACTGCTGGTAAAATTTAATATAAAAGATAATGTGAAATAGGTATTTGTGTTTATTACGGTATTCAGCTTTTTGGCTATTTATATTTTGTAGGTAAATGATGATGGACCCCCACATTAATAATGAGGCCAGTCAGAAAGATGAAGTAACTGGTGCAGTGTGTTTAATCTCACAGAGAGGAAGCTCCTTCTGCAGTTTAATAGGGCCCGTGGAGATGCACTGTGGAAGCTCATCAGTTAAGTACACAATGACGGATTTCTAACAAGCCTGATGTGTGCACAGCCAGCTCTCACAGCCGCGACGGAAACGTGCAAACTTTGACTGATGTGGTAACAAGATCATGAAGATTTTAGCAGGTCCGCTTAAAATAAAAGTCCTAATACCACGATTTACACATAATGTAACGTCATGCACAAGACTAGGTCCAGCTTGATTGCTGGTCCTAGAATGCATTAACAGCCATCTTATACAGTACTGTACTGTATACAGGGCTGGACCGCCCATCCGGCAAACTGTCCATTTGGACCCACCTCCTACGGCAAATTTTACCATGAGAGACCTCAAAGTCCATGGTGGTTTTAAAATCCCAGTCCACGATCTGCTGCTGTATAATATAACACTAAGAGGATGACACACAGTTAACCTACTATATATTAAACACTATCACGTTAATGATTTTGCCTTTATGTGTTCCTTTGTTTGTTTATTCTTTTTGTTAAAATAACAATCTTCTGAGATCTGAAATAAAATCTATTTTGTCTGCAAATACTAAGCCTAACAAATGTAATCATAATACCTTCCGTTACGGATGACATACAGAGCTCATTTTCTTGTTTAGACAAAATATTTCAAAACGACGTTATTAGAACTTACGTTGAAATATGTTTCAATTGTTTACTAAACGGAGAAACAGTATTCCATCCATGTTTCATACCCACTAGATCCGGAGCTTATTAAAAATCTAATTATGGTGTATTTTTTAATAAGAAATAGCTTATACAAATAAATGTTAGTTCTGGTTTGATTTCGGTGTCAGCACATGGGCCGTTGTGGGGGGTTTCTGTATAAAAATCCATCGACTAAACAATGAAGTGTCCTTGTTTGGGATGTTCAGCATGGGCATAACCTCGATGCCATGAACTCCGAGAGCACCCCCAGTCACTTACATAGGCTCATTACGAATTCAGAGCCTCATGCACCCAGCGGAGGTTCCCGGAGACCCCCCCCCCCTCTCTGTACCCCGCCCTCCCTCTCTCTACCCCTCCCTCCTCCAAACCCTCCCCCTCTTTGCTCCGACGTCCCCCTTCGGCTCCAGTCGGGAGAAGCGCCGGCCGGCGGCCGCTGTGCCATTCCTATTATCCAAGATGGAGGTCGGCCGTCGCTGCGCGTCCGTGCGGGTGTCCCGGTAGAGCGCGGCGCAGCTCCACGGCGGAGCGCTTCGGGTTTTTTTTCCCCCCCTCCCGCTTCTTGACGCTTTGGACGAACGAGGGAAGGAGTGGGGGAAAGGGGGGAGCGGCTCATCGGGATTTCGGTTCTTGGTCCGGGTGCCAGCCATGAGCTCCGGGGAGGGAGCGGAAGAATCGGGGAAGGACGGGGCCGACGTCGCGGCGTTCTTCAAACCCGGTAAGGCCGGCGGCGGGGGGCGGCTGCGGGCGGCAGGGGGGGGACGCCGCTGATCCGGGGCGTGGAGTTAGCAGCGTGTTAGCATGTGGTGCTAATCCTCCGACCAGGGAAGACGGGCTGCCGCGCTCCACTCCCGGTCCGCCTGGCCGTGATTATTAACCACGGTAATAACCAGGAAGTTATTAATCCGACTGTGGGATGGTGCTCATTGGAAATAAAAAATAATAGTAATAATAATAGTAACAATGGCAAAAATGTATATAAAAATGTAACCCGAGAGAGGCTCAGCTCTCAACCTCGGTAGTGTATTCTCTACATTCGTGACACATCAAATAAGGACATAATTTAAAATGTGTATTATCTCATACCACAAAGCTGACGGTGATTTTTGATTTTTAAAATTTTCTAATGTAAAGGCATAAATTGCTCTTGGGGGTGAAAGATACCGATCTCCGCAGCGCGGCACGCCAGCGGACAGGTACCCCGGGGTGACCAGGTGGCTCCGGGCGCGGACAGCGCGGCCGAGCAGCTATGCCGACTGGCACATGATACAAACATCCTCCGCCCAACCTTGTAATTTGACAGTGCCCGTGGGTAGTGAGAGTAACTGGATAGCCGCTAAAACAGCGTAACTGGCCAGAACAGAGGCGTGACATATCGGTTAGGTGTGTCTGCCTGCTGGCGCTTGAGGTGTAACGAAGGCTCGGTTTAGCCTAGCGTAGCATGTCCTAGCCTAGCCTATCGTAGCACGTCTTAGCTTAGCCTAGCCGCGCTGGCCGAGGTGGAGGCGGACTTGGCCGCGCGTACTCGACCGCCACACGGATTTGTACAAAGGCAGGATCAGCCGACAAGCTGCTCAATAGCCACAAAGAAGAGGAGGCCTTAATCATAATAATTTATTATTATTATTATTATTAATAACACAATGACCGCATTACTAGGATTGTAGGGAGCCGACGTCCCTAGGAATGATCGTATGTGATTTACATTAAAATGCAGTAGATGTGTCTATATTTTTGAAATAAGGACATAATGGTGGGGGATAAATTGGCAGCCCTGCTGGCTGCTTTGCACACGTTAACACGCCAGGCTGTCTCGCCTGAATCCCGGCCTCCTGTGTGGACGGAGCGGCCCGGTGCTCGCCGTTAGCTTTCGGGACTCGGCCGGACCGGGATAGTCTTCTCTCAGCCCCTGTATGCCGGCCTCTCGCCCTCCGAGGCAAGGTACGGCGGTCTGGGCGTCGATGCAGCATGTAGGGGGCGGTTTGCAGATAATGGAGCTTAAAACATGCGAATGCCCGGCTGGCATTATTTCAAAGTGATCTCCCAACTAGTTAATCTGGTAACTAACCTAGAGCTTGTTATCTAGATATTCCTTCCAGTTGAGTAATATTGCACACCGCTGGTTATAATGCGGACGAACAGCCCCCCGCCCTTTGTTACCTTATTAGGGATACATGAAAGTAGCCGGTTTTTAACGGTGTGTCCGTCAGGGATGATTTCACTTATCGTGGCTTTATTATGATGGGTGTCCATGGCAAGCAGCTGGACGTTCAGGAGGGGCGCTGGGCACACCCAGACCATGCCAGGGAGGGTGGCATTAATGAGGGCCACTGTGGCCATTACATCATGCCTGCTCAATGGCCCTTGTTCTCCAAATAGGCCGAAAGCCTGTCTATTGGCTACCCCAAAATGAATAATTACTTTTGCAATATACAAATTAATCTTGAATGGCTTTGTTTCTATCTCTGTGCCTGTATGATGTTTTCTGTGGAATATCCCCTGTTCTTGATGCCATTGCACCAATATTATCAGTCCTAAGCAAATCTCTAGGGTATTTACACACGCTGCATATCCTTTAGGATGAATTCTGGGAACAGTCCCCCAATAGACAGCATTGTGTCTGTTTCTATCTGATCATCTTTGGTCTTCCGGACTGTTGGTGTGTAGGTCATAAACCCTGTGTTGTTCTGAAATTATTGAAATATTACTCCATGCTGCAGAGTATTTTGTACAGTGTGGTTCCTTTTATATATAAATTGAAACTTTTCAGAGCAAGCAGACTGGTAAATCAGTTTTTCCGTCATATATAAAGCGGTTAAAATACATTATTTTAGCCGCTGCTATTGAGATTGGAAATATATCAGATTCTCTGGCGGTCTGTTACAGTCAGACGGTCTGTCTTGGCTTTGAGGACCAAGCTCTTGATCCTGTGTTCCCTGTAGGGTTCCTTCGTCAATGTACTTGTCACTCTGTACTTTCTGTGTCATGCTAATCTTCGGAGAGGTGGCAGCCACTTGGCCTGTCCTAGTGGCATCTTTTTAGTAGGTGTTCTGAGCTGCAGCCTCGATCCCTAAGTCGGGATTGGTCAAACACCTTGGTCTTATGGCCGCTGCACGCAACAGAACTCGAGTCCTGTGAGGAGGGCATCCGGTTGCTTGTTTCTCTGACTGATCCCCGATTCTCAAAGGTTGCTTGTGGTCATGTTGTTACTTTTTGTTCCCCCTCTTTTTTCTCAGTTCGCTTATTCTTGCCTGGGCTTGGTGGTCCCATTTTGCTTCCTGTATTTGACGTATAGGGCACTCTGTTCTGCGTTTGTCGTGCTCTCTTTCCGTCGTTGTGGATGCAACACCGTTGAGTGGCCTACCTGCCGCTTTCGTGGTCACTCTGAGATTGGTTTGTTGCTTGGGGGATGGGGTTAGCGCATAATATAGAGAAATATTAAGTGCTACCTAAGAAGTGTCTTGGGAGAGTGGTAGCTTAGCAACGGTCGTTAAGGGCAGCGGATCAAATGGTGCGATTGATTGGAAAAGTAGTCGGCCATATTCAAGACCTCAGAGGATTATTTGTTCAAACTTTCTTGTTGTGATCCTCAGTTTTGAAGCTCCATGCATGCATCATAACAGTCCTTGTTAGTTCCATTGAAGGCACTGGCAGCTGTTAGCTGTGACTATTGAACCGCTTTTACCTGTCTGATGTGTGTAGGTGGGATATCCTCAGTCAGGGGCTGTTGGGCTCAGCCCCTCTGCAGACCGGGGTGTGTTCATGTTGGGCCTGCATCGAGAGGATAGCATGAGGAGTTGGGGTGGCTGCAATGTTTAGGAAGGTGCTGGCTCTGTTGGAGAAAGGTCACAGTGACCTACATTTCTTTCTCCTGAAGGCTCCAGGTGCTCGGTCCTCCTGCAGAAGGATCTGTTGAACAGTGTCTCAGCTTGTGGCTCTGTTGCCTTAAAGTCGTGGTCCCATGTGCTGCGTCATTTCAGGCTTGTTAAAATTCGGCACGCTTTTAAAGGATTAATGAATTTTCCGTGTGATTTCCTGAAATATAAATGGATCACACATGCCTTGCCTCTGATCTTCTGAAGGGTTTTCTTTCCTTTTCCCCAAGACTGGATTCTTTAGTAAACCGCCCTATAGTTGAGAAAGGTCTCTGACGTTTGTTTTGGTTTTTTGTGGAAGCGTTCAGGTCACCGAAGGCTTTTTTTAGGTCGTCAGCGCGGTCGTATTCGACCCAGTTGCTGCAGCGCAGGATTGCCGCGGTCCCATGGCCCCCACTTCTGGCCTGTCCCCCCCGTCACCATGAACAACGTTACCCAGGATTCCGAGTGCATCCCACTCTGCTGTGACCTCTTGCCTGCTCCACTCTTGTAATTATTCTGCTTTCTTGTGGTCGGCAGAAAATGTTGTACTTGTTCATGATCCTTTAAGGCAGCAGTTATTATGGGATACTCAGTCTGAAGTGGGCAGGATGACCAATCCTGGCACCCTGTGAGCTTTTCTGTGTGTAGACGGTCAGCATCTTCGAATTACCCAGCATGCAGCCACCGAGAGTGAACCTAACGAAAATCACATTCCTTTAATTCTAGTCCAAAACTTAACATTACCAAATTAAACCCTCATGTAGTGTCAGTGACAAAGCACACATTTAACTGGCTTAAGGCTTTTTTTTAATCCCCTGTAAGCTTCTCATGATAATCAATGAAAAACAACCAAGGTAAAGCCACCCAACACCAGCAGCAAACATCTGCGCAAAGCTTTTAATTTGGCTTCAGATTGCTGTGTAATTTTCCCCTGTTGCTTTCAGGGAACGGTTTGTGGTCGGCAGTCGCATGGCATCCGAGTGGCTCGCTAGCTCAGCCGCAGGAGGGTTGGGAAGATCAGGGAGTTGCCTGTGATTTCACATGTCTTGGTTAAAGCTCCTTGGAAATTTAGTCGTTGGTGTCTTAGTGGGAATCGCTGCCTAGAACCACGTGTTAAGTTTTTATAAAATGACTGTGTTGTTTCCTCCCAGTGACCCTGACAGGGATGAGCGGAAAATGGATGGATTTTACGTTTCCTGGTGTCTAGCAGTTCTTTTTTCTATCGTGCCAAAACCTTCAGGATTCTACCACCCCATGTCACCATCGTTTAAAGCGTTTCAGTCGATTACCAGATGTCTTAGATATTCCAAGAGATTCATGTCACTCACACCTCGAGCAGAAGAATGTTAGATTTGTTACCCTCAGGTACTGGGAGGCTTCTGGTCAATTTCATGTTGGAGGTCCATGGGGAAATTCAAGTGGGGTTCAGAATGCACCTGAATTGCGGTGTCTTGGTGGTGGGGGGTGGGGGCGGGGGCGGGGGCTTATGTGTGTACAGGTTAATGCAAGGAATGAGGAAGAGCAAAAAGAATGTGGTGCACTTCCTGTTGGGTGTCGCCTGGAAAGCAAAACAAAGGGCTTCTGTCTTACTAAAGAGGTCCTTATTTATTTATTATTCAGTCTTTTTGGAGTGTTTTAGGTGGAGTAATTTCTAGAATTGTTAAGATTCTATGTAGTCTTTCTAAAGTATTAAAGTAACAATTTCTGTTCTCTTCGTGAAGTATTAAAAGTGGTGTGCCTCTGTGTACTTTTTTTTTTTTTGAGAATTTAAGGTGGAGTGCCTTTATTTCGGTAATCTTCCTGGAGTGTTTAAGGTGCCTTTCTGAGTGGCACAACTCGCCCCTCTTCATTGACGACCCTCCGGCTAGTAGCCCTTGACAAGTTAGCCACTGGCTGTCTGTAGTGAGAAACTGAGGGCTCACCATACATCAGCTGTGAAGTTATGACCAGCTACCTTTGTGTGTAAAATGGTATTGTTCAGGATCTTGTCTTGAAATGCCAGTCAGTGGTATTATCTGGTTAGTTACATTGGCCAGGCAGCCAAAACAAATTAACATGAATTATTTGGAGCCCTTTTCTGCACTGGAGGTCAAGTTTGGCTCGTATGACAAATCTTTTGGCTAAATACTTTTCTAATTTTGGCATATAAATGCGTCATGAGGAAGGATCTACTATGAAGACAGTTTTAATTCTCATATAATGGAAAAGGGGCCTTTCAGATCCTTCCAGATCTGTGGCCCTCTGTTCTGTATCGCTGGTCTGGGACAGCTGAATCCAGTCCCAGCAGGCAGGTGCGCAAACAGGGGCGTCGGCGGTGGCTGGCAGGCTGTAAGTGTGTCAGCCTGCCTTCTCCACGTCCCACCGGATGTCATCCGCCGCGCTCTGTGCCACCGAGCGCCACGAAAACGAGGCCGTCCTGCTTTATCTGAGCGCCAGCCTGAAGGGCATCCTGAGTCCGGACACTGGGAGGCGTGTGAGCGCCCCCTTCTGTCCTGGTTAGACTCTGACTGACTTTGAAAGCCTGTAGGCACTGTGGCCTAGCTTGGAGTTTGTTTTGTGGGGGGTGTCCACAGTTTATTCTCCTGTCTGTCTGCATCTTGGGCTGTCATGAAGATCTGCTGTTTTTACTGGTTGGGAAACAGCCAAAAGGGGAGCTGAAAACTTTACCCAATAGTACTCTGCTTAAAATCCTTCTAAAGCCTTGCAGAATGTTACTGTTTTAAAGTCCAAATGATTCTTACATTAGTGAATGCGTCTTGGAGTGAGATGGAGGGTGCCGCGCTGGAGTGAGATGGAGAGTGCCGCACGTGCACCAGACCGCACTTATGTAGAGCACATTCACAGGGAGAAGAGCCTGATTTGTTTTCCAGCACTGTTTAAGGGAGATTGAAGATCAGCCCCTATCAGGTGCCCCTCAGCCACTTTCTCTGTCCGTTTCCTGGCGCCACTTATCTATCATTAATGTTACAGGAGTTTTCCTTCCCTTTATAAGAGCCCCATACATTATGTATCGCTCTTCGCTTCCCCGTTTTAATTTCAGGAGGTGGTGTAACCTGAAATGTCCTCTTCCTCTTCGGGTTGCAGTCTCAGCCCCACAGCACCTCATCCTCCCGTCACATCTGGGCTTTTCCTGCATGCCGCTGAATGATGGCCCCGCAAGGCTGCCCTGACACATTTAAGAATAGAGCAGCAATGACCTCTGAGTAGTTCATACTAATAAATTACATGTAGTTCTTCATGCTATATTCCACGCCACTGCTCACCAACTCCTTCCAGCATATTTTTAATGCTGTGCACTTTGTGTCCGGTCAGGTTTTCCCCTGGCTGATAGTTCTGAGTCTGTTCATGGTGACCAATGCCCCAGTCAGCGTTGGTGCCCCCTTCAGTCAGGTGTCTCCGCAGTTACCCAGCGATGGCTCCCTTTATCAGTGATTGCTACTCATGTCAGCGCCAGCATGGTTTCTGTGATCGAGTTGAGGTCTTATGTTTCCAGAACCTCTCCCAGAATGTGCTGAATACTCCCTGATCTGAAAAGCGCTCCTCCTTTGGGAGCGATTATTATAATAATAGCCATCTAATGACAGTCAGTGCTGTTATGTAGCTACGAAGCTGTCGGGTCCCTGTTCTGCGTTATGGGTCCCTGGATGCATCCGACCTTGTTAAAGTCACCGTTCCTTTACCGAGACGTGAGTCTCTTGGTGTTTTTGTCATCCTAGTTCAAACTGTTCCTCTTTGTCCTGGGGGGGTTCAGAATGGCTACTGGGGGGAGGGGGGGTGTCATGGATGCGGTTGCTTCCTCAGCCATTCTCAGGCTGCGGAAAGTGTGAACATATTCTACTCGCCTTTCGGGTTTGAGAAAGTCTCTGGGTGCAGCTTGGTTTAATAAAGCGTTTAATCGCGCTTACCTGTATTAAAATGCTCTTTTAAAGCAGCTTGTTTATCAGTGAACCAGCCAGAAATGTCCCCAACAGAATTTTAAAGATGCCTTGAAGTTTTTCCCAGAGTTTATATTCAGTAATTGTCCCTTTGGGTTCTTAGTGTGTCTTATTGAAATTGAACTTTGGTCCAGTTTGTTTGTTGGGATTTGGAGCAGTAGAGAGTGCATTTCTTTAAATGGAGAAAGTCTCACTCATGTTTCTAGAGCTGCTGCCACCTCCTGTAGCACTCATACTGCTGCCCCCCCCCCCCCCCCCCGAACAGACTTTCTTTTATCTCTTAATAGCTTTTGTTCTGGGTTAAGTCCTGCATCAGTGTCTGTGATTTTACTTGGACCTGGTGTTTTAAGTCTATAAAAACACACCGCTGGCTTTCTGCGTGTCACATTTACATCCGACAAACTCGGCGCGACAGTCGAAGTCACCCTTCTGAAAATAAGCTGTCCTCTGGGAAATGTGGCGTGATGCGTGTAAAATATGAATGGGCCATGTTTTGCGGGGTCATTTAAGTAAATCCGCTTGGTTGGGTGTTATTTTGGAGAGTACTGGGGGGGGGTGTTATTAAGCAGATCAGTACATGGTCAGAGTTCTTACAATATAATGCCCTATTTGTCACTCCACCTAGTGTTCTTTCTTTCTAAACTACTAACACTGGCTCTTTAAAAGCAGGCCAGGGGGATTGACCTGTGAGAAAATGAAAGGTTTATACCCATATAGGCAGGCACAGAATGTCGGTCACCGGATAAACGCCGGGGGTTTCTATGACCTCTCTGAAGGGTAGGTTTGTGGCTGTTAGCCCCGCCTTTCCTCACCTAGATATAAATGTTTGTGGATCAGTTCGTGTTGTCTGGTCCTGTCTGGGTCATTTCAAAGCATCCAGGGGAGAAGTCCTGGCTCTGACACTCCTGAATGAGTAGGGCAGGGAAAATGGATTGGCTTTATTTTTGTAGTTATTAATGATTTTTTGTCCCAGTTTCAGTTCCAATTTAAAGGATGTATTTGAAGCCTAGCTAATGTGTCGTAGATGTTATGATTCATGTATCATGGGGTATGTGCCCACGGTATGGGATTAACCCTATAAACGTTTCGCGGGGGATGATTGTGAGTGCTGCTGTTTTTGAGAGGGTGACTTGTCTTGCCCACCATGCCAGCAGTTGCTTTTGTTGGTGAGTGGCTTCCGAGCAATGAAATCACAAGATGGGTCATAGAGGGAAGTGTCATTCTTGTATAGAAGCCTTTATTCCTGGTCCAATTTATTGGCCTGACAGCGGGCTGAATCACCCAATGTGAGCATGGCTGGCGCTGTCTGGCTTTACACAGGAAGTTGCTCGGGCCTCGTGCGCCGATAGGTGCCTTGCGGGGGAGGATGGGGGATCGGGTCGCCGGTTACCCGCCGTGAGCCCTGACTCACACTCTGCCGCTTAGCCGGAAAGGGGAGATGACATCATGCTTCTGGAAGGCCGTCGGAACCCGCAGTCACTCGCACGTTTGTTTATTGAGGGAAAAGCAAGAGCGGCCCGCTTCTCCGGTGGTGGAGTCCCTGCCTTTTAGGGAGCTCTGGGATTAGAGCAGGGTTTTTATGAATAAACGTAAGTGTCTGTTAAGGGTTGGGTGTGGGATGACAGCTTTAAATGAACATGATTGTCTTTCACCAGCAGTGTTATGGTTGTGTTCCATTTGTTCTGTTTTTAGGCGGGGACTTGTGTGAGCTGAAGAGCTAGGTTACATGGTAGGACTTGTCACAAACGGTTGTCACAAGCCAAACCCGATGTCCCCCTCAAGCATGCTGGTGACATGGGCCGTATCTACACTCTTGTAGATGCACGCGAAATGTGACAGCTGGGCCTCCCTCATTAGGGTTGGGTCAACTGCGTTCACAAATCGTCTCAAATCGCAATTAAATCAGAATCAGAATTCTTTGCAACAAATTAGGTTAAGATTACTCCTAATAGCAGCATCTGTAAACAACAGCAAAGGCCCATGTCAAAGGACTGTTACTGAAACAACAAACAAACAACAAACCATTAATAAAACAAGAGCAAAATTCAACTGGAATGTCAAGACGTTTATCTACAAAACCATCAGTCTGGTCCCCAAAACTCCAGGTTCCCAGTGTTTTGCATTAGGGTCACTCACTCTGGTTGTCACCCCCCAATCCAGTCAAAGCTCTTCTTGGTTCTAGCTGGGAGTCTGGGCTTCTCAGTGGGGCGACTTTAATGTAGGGCTGCTGCACTTCATATCGTGATGTAATCGCGATTATATGGCGCATGCTTGATAATCACCAGGGCTTCGGACAACGGGTGAAACATTTGTCCAGATGCCAGCTCTAGTGTGCTATATGGACATTTACTTACGGCCACAATTTGGTAAGCATATCGGTAGTACGTCTGGTTTGCGTGTCACGATACACGTCAATATTTTTCAGAGTAATCTGTATAAATTTGATGTAGCCTTTATGTTTCTTAAATTTAGTTAGCGGAGCACGCCACATGCTAAAACATGGAAGTGATAATCGCTGAAGTGGCGGTGAAGAGAGGGACAGATCAGCAGCCACAACATCTTTCCAAAGAGGAGATATTGTGGATAAACAAGGTAAAAAGATGGTGGTGGTAGGTTTTGCGGTTTAAAGTCTGACACGTTTAATAAACATAAGGATATGCCTAATTTATACAGATTACTAACTTGGGCCTCTGATGTATATTTTTGGTGCAGTACTAATCTGCTTACCAAATTGTGGGTGTAAGTAAGCGTCCGGACACATGTTTACGCCCGTAATCTGAAGCTCTGGTGATTATTGCACATGCATCATATAATCACGGTGTGACATCGTGCAACCCTGCTTTAATGCGACGGCAGCTTCCATCGCAGCTGTTCACATGTGGTCACGCAGCTCTCAGTGACACCTGTTATAAACAGCGTTTTCTTTTCAGGCTTTGGCTTCGGCCAGCGCTTCCTCCGAGCGATGTTTCCGACCACCCTGTTTTCCGTCGTTTCCTCTCTCCGTTCCGCTCTCCCGCATGCGATTAGCGATTTCTTTGCAGATATCTGGCGTGGGGCTGTCGTGCAGGATCTGCGCAGTAAAGCTAATTCCTGTTATTGCAGCGTATGGTACAATAGGAACAGTGGCCCCGCAGTCTTGTTATTGTTTATATTTTGTGGGGTGGTGATTCGCCTGCCCGGCTGCACAGATGTGAGAGTCATACGCCGGGCTGAGTGTTTACAGCCATGTAACGTCCACTTGGACTGCCCCCTTCCTGCGGGTCCTTGGTGGCCACTGTGAGAGAAAGCATTTGCTTTATCTGTCCTTTCCCAAAATATGAAGCTACGGTCGATGTTTCCAGCCGGATCACACAGGTAGGTCCTTTTTTCCTTTGTGCAGATGCCCCAGCAGCTGCTCTCATTGGCGGACAGCTGCCCCGAACGTCTTCCCCTTGATTTTACACGCCTGTCTTGCGCGTCTTTCTTTCTCGTTCTCTGTGTACCTGCAGCGAATGGCTACCTTGCGGTCATACTGTGGCCAGAATGCTGTTTGTGTATTCCTGGACCCTGGGCTTGTCTGTCAGTTTCTTGATTGCTTAGATCTTAATTCGTGGGAGGGGGGGGGGGGCGTCACAAATGTGCCCACATAGCTCTGGAGGCATCGGGGCTACGGCGGCTTGAACGATCTCGAAGTTGGTTTCGGGTCCGGATGGGACATACCGCTTACCTGAGGAATGCCGACTGTCAGGACCTGACGGCTGTAGCTGGAAGTCGACGGTGAGGGTGCAGAACCATGAGCCGCCCTGGCATGCAGAGTCCACAGGCACGGTCTACCCATCATGCCCCTCTTGGCTGCCATAGCTGCCTCCTTCGTTGTGCGCCGTACTCCACCTCTCTTCTTTGTCCAGTTCTCTTAGTGTCCGGGAATAAGCGGCTTCAATCCATGCAAAAACATTCTAAAGTTCAAGTGAACATTACTCACAATGGTGAGGCGGCCATTCCCAGAGCTTTCAGGATGACTGCATTGATGTGTTTAATGATGATATAATGTAGTGACAGGTGATTGGTCCACCTGACCACTTTGGGGCAGTATTTCCTAATACCTGTGAGAGGTACATTTCAGGATGTGCTGATAGATCCAGTGACTTTCTTGCTTCTAATGCAGGTTCTACCTGTAACAACCTTTTCTATAATTCCGTATGTTCTTAAGAACCCCTTGCAATACAGTCCCCAACAAACTTTCCACCTTACCTCTCTTCACTGGCTTGTATCTATATCTGCTTAGGGTGGGTTTCAGAAATAAGCTCTGTTGTATTACTGGTTTCTACTCTAAACAAAACCGTTCTGCTTTAGTACATTAATTGACCTGGTTTCAAAAGCCCAGTCACAGCTGAATCACAGAGAAAATCCACACCAGAAAGACTTTATTAGGGTCATTTACACGTCTGAATGAAGGCTTTGTGTTTGTAAGCCTTGTGAATGTGGTGTTTTGCTACACTAAAACTGGTCACACACAAGCTCACTATGCATGCTGTCTTTAGTGACAATACTTGGAGAAACTGTCCTGAAACTAGTTTAGCGAAGGTGTGGTGTAGCATTAGCATGATGAGATTATGTGCAAAGGTTCGTGCCAGTCAAGTGGGTGTGTCTTTGGCCTCCGAACCTCTTTGCACCCCCTCCACCCATGGCATAGGCAGACGGTGTGTTTTGTGCCAGATCTCCTTGTCTACGGTGCCGGGAAACACCTGGATGTTGTGTTACCTGCACTGTTATAGCAGGCCTGCCGATCTGTCATCACGAATGGCGTTTCATCAGGTCTCTGGAGGCCTCTCTTAAAAAGACCACACACACTCACTCAGTTGTGATCTTTGACTTGTGATCTATGCGTTTATCGTCATTTCAGAGGTCACGTGACAGGGCATCCACCAATCAGTTGCTCATACTTCCAGGAAGAGGAGGACACAGAAAACCTTCTGAGGCTTGCAGAGATTGTGTTCAGTGGTTTACAACCTTAATTTGTAGATGTCTCTGCCTTTCTCAGATCGGAGGGAGAAGTTGCTGCTGTTTTTTTTCTGGTCTTTTCTTCTTCATGGTATATGAGAGCTTTCTGAAGGCGTTCCTTGTAATCCAGTCTGTCGTCTTATGGCCAGAAGTTCATGAAAGCTACTATGAAAGAGCAGCTTGTGAAACTTTGTTATGCAGCTTTTCATGTCCTGTTTACAGTCGGCTTTAAGAGCACATCAACAGTCTGCCTCCCCAGGGACACGCAGTTGACTTTAAGTGTGTGCCGGTGTACGCAGGAAGCTCTCCAGCTGTGACCTCCGTCAGCAGGTGCCATGTCCCCACACTGCCACCTTCCTGAGACACAATGCTATCGGCGAGACTCGGGGGGGGTCGTCTGTCCAAATAAGATAGTGGTGGTATGGAAGTGGAGGGGCCTTGGCTGCAGGACAAAGGGCTCCGGGACTCTCTACTTCTGGGCGCTCAGCCAATGGGAACGTGCGCTCTCAGGAACAACGCTCCCAGATCTTGTCAGGAATGGGCGGTCTCCCTGTCAGCCAATGAGAGAGCGGCATGAGCTTCCCACATGAGCCATGCTCTCAAACATCGCTCTCTGACCTCATTTCCCACCTAATTCCCTAGAAATCTTTATCTCTGCAGTAGTAACACGAGTAATTTAGTTTCACATTACCGGCTGTGAGATAAGATGCATGTTATTTTCTTGACACTCCTATCAGCATAGCGGGTTCTGGTGTCTCCCAACTAAACGGATGCACTGCCAATAGGGAATCGTTATATGAAATCTGCTTGTGCGTTAGCTTGGTAGCTGAAGGGAAAGTGGGATGTACAGACTGCCCCTAATCTGTGCCCAGTTTTGTTTGGGGGGGGGGGGCGCTCCTGGGCCTTCAGATGGCTCCACCTGGCGCTCCACCTACACACATGCTGGGGCGGGTGGTGGCTGTGAAGGAGGGGGGCGAATGCTTGGGGGAGGGGGGGCATATGCTGTGCCCAGTACATTTATGGCTTTAAAGTGAGAGAGGTGGGGATCTCCTCCTCATTGGATGTTCCTTTTCATTTGCAATCAAACTAGATGCTCCTCCCCTGCCCCTTTTTTGGGCCCCTGTTCTCCCTCCAAGGCTGGGGGGGGGGGGGGGGGTGGCTGTGGTGTGTAGGAGGTCACCGCAGCGCCTCACATTTCATTCTCTCTTATAAATGACTTCCAGGTCTGAGGCAAACGTGGACACATGGGTGCAATTAAGGGCACTGTGTCTTAGCGGGATTTGCCGGGGAGGACGGCCGTTTCTCTGCATGCGTTTTAGAGGCCAGCTTCTTCAGACTTGATGATGGATCGATCCCTTGGCGTTTTCTGAGTCGTTAGTGTGCCCTTAGCAGCCACCTAAACGACGGGAGAAAACGACGAGCGGTACGGCTTGGTAGCAGTTTCATTCTTTTACGGTTCTGCTTTTTGATGTCTGTGTGCGGCCAGGACTCCAAGGGATCTGCAGAGAAGCAGCCTATAGGGCAGGAGGACTGCGCCCACATGGAGATGAGAGGACCCCCAATAAGCCAGAGACGGCCGGTTCTCGTGGCACTTTGTGCCCCCTTAAAGTCCCCCGTCCCACCCTGTCCCCCCACATACCCTCTCAGCATAACGCCACTCTTGGGTTCCACTTAAAAATGGAGCGCTCCAATCGAGTGCTTCCCTGCAGTCTGCTGCAGTGTACATTAAAGTTTGCAGAGAAGATTTGCAGGGAACAGACTGCATGGACAGCTTTTGACCAGGGGTGGTGCAACAGTTGGCTGTTAAATCATGAGACGATTTGGACGCACTGCTCGCCACGCACAGATTGATGAGGACTGGTCACTTAACCCTAGCATTAAACGATAATTACTGATAATTTCCGGATGCAATGGGTAGCACATCACGGTAATATAGGTGGCCGTCTGATGTATTTTAATATCAACCACTGCCCTGGTGTTTTTTGGACTTTCAGAGGTGAGGATGTGGTGAGTCTCTGGGTTATCCCACTGACCCTAGACTGGGGGGGTGTTGGGGCCCCGTGTACCCCACTGCATCATATTAATCACTTGGCTAACACCCACTTTGCAATGGGTGACCCCATTCTGCCTGTCATCTGGCAGTCCAACTGGACAGTAGCCTTAGCTTTGTGATATTGCAGTTGTCTGCACCCTGGATCTTCCCTGGCAGGCATTGGAAAGTCATGTCTCTCTTGCCCGGTCCCATACAAGTCAATTAAACGCAGGCTGTGAGAGAGACTCCTCTTTTAACGTGGGTCCTGGCAGAGAGGTCTTGCTCGGGGCTGGTGTCTCTCGCGTTGAGTCATCGGTCTGTCGCTTTGCCTTTTGGCGCCTGGTAGCTGTTCTCTATTGGTCTATTTTCAGTGCTTTTGGAATCAGCGTTACTCAGTCTGATCATTCTTTCCTGTGTTGGGTTGAGCACCTTCTGTAGTCCGGAAAAGCGCTCTCTCTCTCTCTCTCTCTCTCTCTCTCTCTCTCTCTCTCTTCTCCCTCTCTTCTCCCTCTCTTCTCTCTCTCTCTTCTCCTCTCTCTCTCTCTCTCTCTCTCTCTCTCTCTCTCTCTCTCTCTCTCTCTCTCAATCTGCTGGCCGCCTCACCAGCCCGGAACACGCTACAAATCACCAACCCTTCCTTACCCCATCCATCATGCTGGCTGGCTTGCCTTTAATTAAATGTCACGGCGGTTTCAGTCGGGCTACGAGCGCCCCCCCTCGGGCCCCTCTGCTGGGATGGCGTGACTCATTTGGAGGTGTCCTCGCTCTACACAAACCGGGCGATTTTAACGGAATCGCGGGCTGCTGTGCGGCGCAGCTCCAGGAATGCTTGTCTGTTGAAATCGCCTAAAGGTAGGGGCTTGGCAGTCTGGCGACCGTGCTGGGGGGGGGGGTCAGGCTTCCTGCAGAATGCAGGTCTCTTCAAAAGAGCTTCTACTCTGTACTCGCATCATGCCATAAGGAAGGAATGGAGCCAAATCCTGAATCTCTGTCTGCTGTGGCAAGAAAAAATGTATTAAAAAAAGCAAGTGTTTAGCTATGATGGGGAAACTGCAAGTTTCTGTCCTTGATGGAAACCCAGCTGTTCAGATTTCAGGTTTTGGCCACTGGCAAGTTTGCGCAAAAGCCCCACCCCCATCAAGCCTGGCAGCCAATGATTTTGCTTCTTCAACCTGACCTGTGCCTCCTATCTCCAAAATAGAGGGAGGTGGTTTATGACTGCAAGGTGGCAGCCCCATGCTCGCTCTTTTGACGTGGAGCATTCTGTAGGCCTCAACTAGGCATGTGAGTGGTTTATCATGCCTGAATTTCATTCAAGGCCTTTCTGATCTCTCCTGGACTGCCGGTTCTCTTGGTACCTCTCTCCAGGCTTGGTGTTATGAATGAAACATTTTTATCCTCGGTTGTATGGTGGTGCAGAGGGTCACTAATTGTGTTGCGTCTCTTGACCGTGGTAACGAGGACGTGAGCATGGAGCCCTGCCCCAAGAGCATGTCCGTCTTACCTTTCCCCCGCTGAGTTATTTTGGGCTGCCTCTCCCCCGCCCCCCCCCCCCCCCCCCACACACACACACACCTCTGTTGTGATTGTCCCGTCCTTGCCCTGATTCTTCTGTTCCAAAAAGAAAAATTGCCATAATTAGTAGTTAGTAGTAATGAGGTAATAAACACTTTAGTGATCCCCGGGGTAAAATTGTGTTGTCTAGTCACAGTCCACACATAAATTTTATTTTATTGTATGAAATTATAGTCTGTTGCTCTCTGAACAACCCTCCCATAACACTTTGTATTTCTTAGTTATGGTCTTTGACCTTATTCCTGGCCACCTGCTGAGGTGCTGCTTTCTGAAGGACATCTGGGTGACTGAGTAGGGGGTGCCGTGCCTTTGGGGTTATGCGACAATCGCATAGGTGCCGAAACTATCATCAGCCGGGACTGAAAGCATTCTGTTGAGCAGATACTCATAAATCAGTTACTTGAAAGATGAGTCGAGCGGTCGGATATTTTCCGTGTGTTGTGTTAGCAATAATTTAATGCGGCGTACTGACCCAGCGGGAGCAAAGTAAACCCTATGCTAACTGTGTGCTATGCTAACGATAATTTGCTAATATGAAGTACTGACCCAGCGGGAGCAAAGTAAACCCTACGCTAACTGTGTGCTATGCTAACAATAATTTGCTAATATGAAGTACTGACCCAGCGGGAGCAAAGTAAACCCTACGCTAACTGTGTGCTATGCTAACGATAATTTGCTAATGTGAAGTACCAACCCAGTGGGAGCACAGTAAGCCCAATGCTAACCATGTGCTATGCTAGCGATAATTTGCTAATGTGAAGTACCAACCCAGTGGGAGCACAGTAAGCCCAATGCTAACCATGTGCTATGCTAGCGATAATTTGCTAATGTGAAGTACCAACCCAGTGGGAGCACAGTAAGCCCAATGCTAACCATGTGCTATGCTAGCGATAAGTCACTGATGTAAAATACTAACGCAGGAAGGGCTGCAGTCTCACAGATTCCACAGCTACGTTTAAAACCATTAATGTGCTAATGTTTTGAGAGGGACGGCGAATGATGGTTTGGGAAGGTCGGCACTCTGCCGTGAACCTTTGCAGTGCCTGACCGTGTATGACAAGCCAAAACTAGCCAAAGCCGATGACCTGTTTAACTGCCCCGAGTTTGTGTGTGAGGTTCTTTAAGAAAAGGAGCTTAGCAATCTGACACAACATCATCAGCTGTTACTCAGAGTCCTCCTTAATGCCTTAGATATCCGGCAGGAGTCCTAACGTCTTTGGAAGCATGACTCATTTCTGGGAAATCCTGGCCAATAATTTTGTCTCATTCAAATTAGTAAAACGCTCTAGCGACGCCCCACTTGCTGCAGTATTACTGTGCCTCTCACTGACGAGCCCGTAGACCCAGTCCAGGGAGGCCAGAATTCCCCCCCATTCCCCTGTCAGGTCCATCATCAAGCAAAGTCCTACCTCTTTGCTGGTCTCCATGGCATCGCCAAGGGATCTTGGACCTGGTCCCTGGAATGGAGATCTTCATCAGAATCTGCTTGGTGCTTCTTTTGATATGCCCTAAACATATTGTGTTGGGGTTACGTTAACAGTGTGGCAGACCGAGGCGAAGTTCCCCTTTTTCCCGTGAAGCATGTTTGCTAGAGCTAATCTTAGGATGACTGTTTAAATCAGATTAGCACGGGGCAAGCAGGTGGAGGAACAGGCCGGCTCTCTCTGGGACACTGGCCTCCGGTGGACCGTTACCCTGACTGTGACCCTTGGTGCCAGCGGTGGCATCTCGCTCGCCGTGGGCGGGTGGACAGGCAGGTGAGGTGGCGTTCTGACGCTCAGACCCATTACACTGCTCAGGGCATCATCTCCGCTCTCAAAGCGAAAGTCATTCGGCTGTTGGGCGTGTTTGTTTTTCCATTGTTGGTCTTGCGGTGACACGTGTTCGGGTCGGGGGGGGGGGAAGCTGTGGGACACATCCTACTTGCAGTGATTCTCACTTCCTGCTTTTGTTTCTGCACATACGGTTTTGTTCTTTACAATTCTGTCGTCATCTGGCTAGGATTACAGTAATGATTTAAATAGAGGATTTGGGTCTTTGGTGAGGGAACAGCGATCGGTCGCCATTTTGGCTCAAAGTCTCCGTCATGTTACCGGGCCGGCCTCCACTCTTACCAGAATTACTGAAAACAGGATGCTCGATGACAAGAAACCTTGTTTTTATTTACCCTGGCTGCTGTGCAACTCATTCGTTCAGGGTTGTAAGCAAAAGGATCACTGAGAGGTTTTATAAACCAGGTGACAGCCAGGAGATGAATTTGTTTGGGGCGATGACCTGGCAGAGATCGCTGCAAAGCTGGAAATGTGACAATACCTGAATGACTGTGATCGTTCCGGTCTGAAAGCTGTCGCGGCCTAGTGCTTAAGGAACTCTCAGGTTAGGTACGTGCCATCTTTCATGGTTTCAAATGTTACTGTCGTGTCTGCTGGTTTACGCCCCGATTTTCCGGACCGACAAGCTTCCCTTGAAGCTTCCTGTGTGCTGCGGATTTATGAAGGAACCTGTATGTCCTTGCTGTTTCTCCCGTATCAGTCAGGCCTCTTCATCTCTGCTAACCAAAGCAGAGAGAACTGTGGCAGTGGTGTCACTGGAACTCCAGAAACTGAGGTGGAGTCTAGTCTGCTTTATTCACTGCATGAAGGGTGGGGGGGGGCTATTCTCCATGACAGTGTGTCCCCACCCTTCCCAAAATTGTCCACATGGTTTTGCCTTGCCCTTTGAGTCTTGGTCACCCCTTTCTGTGTATAGTGAAGCACTTTGATCACAACCTGCATTCATAAAGCATTTAGCTATGTGGGTTTTGATTTTGGCTTCGTTCTTCTATTTTTAATTTTCTGTAGTTGTGTTAATTTGCGGTGGTAGGGCGGTGTTTTAATGAGGTGTGCTTGTGGGAACTGGGAGCTTCATGCAGGATCTCATGGCCGTCTCTACACCTCCTGTCCCATCTGTCCCCTGACAACTGTGAACCCCATCAGCTGCCACCCTCTCTCCACTCCCACACGCTTCACACAGACCAATACTGCCCCCCTCCACACTTCACACAAGCTGATACCCCTCCCTCACTTCACATAGCCCAGTATCTCCCCCCACGCACTCTTTACACAGCCTAACCCCCCCCCCCCAAACATATACACACACTTCACACAGACCAATACTGCCCCCCACGCACTTCACACAAGCTGATATCCCCCCACGCACTCTTTACAGAGCCTGACCACCCCCCCCCCCAAACGCACACACCCACTTCACACAGACCGATGCGGCCCCCCCCAGGCACTTCACACAGCCTAGTACTCCTCCTACACACATGCTTCACAGAGATGAATACCCCCCCCCCCCCACATACATGCTCCACACAGACTGATGCCCCCCACACACAAACATTCACATGCCAAAACACATTTGTATGCACATGCGTGCAGAGTCCCGTGCATATGCACACGTGTATTTATCATACGTGAGCAGAGGGCTGCCTGCCACACCCTCTGTGACACTCATACATCCTCACATGCTGGCTGAGGCTTTCACACCGTCACGTTTGCTCACACACACACACGTATGAAAGCATAGACTGTGGCTTCAGGGCCTGTAATCAGGCATCCCTTTGCAGGGGGTGTTTATCTCCCAGTTACTGCTCCGTGCTCACGTCGGGCCTCTCGTTTGGCCACCGGCTGTAATGAACGCCGTGCTCTCTGCACTGACAGACTGATCTTGCTCACGGTCATAATTAATTTCTCCCATGTGGTGCTTTCTTGTCGTACAGCTGGACCTGTCACTGTCCTGGGCTCACTTTGATGATGTCACTTTGTTCTCAATAGACCCACACAGGCCATGCAAGTGTTGTGACAGTTAGTGCTGCACTGATGTGGAAATTGTGATCAATAATGTCATGTTTTTGTCTAATATCGCCAACATGGATAACCACTTGCCGTGCAAGTGTTGCTGCGCCCTGATCATTGAATGAACATATCTTTGCTTGGCTGTTTTCTTGAGATGGTGTCAACATCATTTTGATACATCTTTGCATACCAGGTCTCCCAATAGCTGTATCCAGGATGTCCCACATCACATTCAGACTTTGGTAAGGGACCTTATCGGCATCAGCTGGACCTTGGAGATTAATGTTATCTAGAATGAACTGGAAACTTTTCTGGTGAGGACACTAAATTCCGGTCGAACTCGGATGTGTGTGTGGCTTGGTCCTGCATCTCTGTGATTGCCAGCCCGTCCCTGCACAGAGCTTCATTGGGTTCAGTCCATTAATCTGCCGAGAACCGACCCAGCCTGTCTCCTGCCCCATTGTGGCTGAGAGGCCCAGCTCGTCGTGTGTGTTTTGTCTAGGGTTTATTAGCTCTCCTTGTCACCGTCGCTGTAAGTGCCGTGTGTCTTACAGAACAGTCGAACACAAGCCGATTGAGGCGCTGTGACTGCAGCCTTTGTCTGTCGCCTTCCGGGCCCCGGCTGCCGCTCAATGCAAGCGTGGCCCCAGCCAGCGCGTGACTAACGGTGCCCCGTCTCTGTCCCCGGGTTCACAATGCCTGTCAGTCAGCCTGCTGGGGGCCTTTATGATTTATGGACAGGCACCTCTGGGGGCAGTCTAAATTCCTCCTGCACCTGCCTCTACGAGCGTTACTGATTATAACCACGTCGAGGTTTTGAACTTGGTCACCTGCCCCTCCAGTGAAGAGTTTCCATGGCGCCCAGCGTTGGTGTTAATGTGGCAGGGGGGTGGGGTTGTTGTCAGAACGATGGTCCCAGCAGATGGACCAAAGCCATCACAGCTGTCACTCCCCGTTACCCACAGCTGCGGCTGGCGTGCTCCCCCCGAGCCCCCCCGTCCACTCCTCCCATCATACAGAGGGTTACTTTTACCAGCCTCCTCCCCCCCACCTCCTCAAATATCACACCCCATGGATTGTCCCGTCTCACTGGAGATCGGGGGGCTCATCCAGGCTGTCCCAGATTCGGGTCCGCTCAGGAACCTCAGACTTTCGGATCGCTTGTAATGGCCGGGCTGACCATCCTCTTCCGCGTCCTCTATGGGGGGTTTCTACATACCAGCCCAGGTCGTCTGCTAGACGAGCGGCAGCTTCAGGACCGTCGCAAAGGTATCACCGGGCCACCATCACCGCGTGAGTGCCACCGAGCCTGTCACAGATTGCCAGGTGACCCAAGACTGACACATGGCTTCATGAATATGCACACATGGGCGAGGACTTCGTGCGGGATGCGGAGCGTTATCCAGGTTTCGGCGGGATCTGTCCACCGCATGCGCAGTCGGAATGGGACTCATAATTAAAATTAGCTCCACTCTGCGGTAGGCAGATTATCCAGTCCACACTGCAGAGAGTTCACTAGGTCCGGTTGCTGTTATCTTTCAGGAACAGAAGCCATTTGCATCGGAAAAACCAACCAGTATGTTATCCATTTAAAAAGGGGGGAAAAAATCACGTTGAGTCATAAGATGATTATAGCGGTTATAGAACAACATGGTTACGGAAATGGCTTTTGGTATAGCCACTGTGAAGCAGGTGAAAGATCACTATGTGACACGAGCTTGTTTGCGTGCGTTCATGGTGTTGCAGAGTTGTGGGGGGTTAGTTATGCACTGGGGCGTCGTCTGTGTGTTCACTGGAGGTCTGAGCAGCCCAATCACACTGGAGTATTAGCAAAAAGGGTGGGATTGGGGCCCAGAGGGGTGCAGATTCCCTCCACTTTGCTTCCATCCGATTGGTCCGTTGTCTGGAGACCAGCAGAAGCCCGACCTATTACTACGTGTGTTTGCACAAGTCCTGATGGTGGGATGAAATCGCGTCCTACAGCCCACGTTATTTATACATCGTGGGGGGGAGGGTCACGCGGGGCTTTGTCCCAGAAAGCCATGCCTCTTGTGAAACCTTGTTTCCACGATTGGGGGGTGGGCGCCCCCCGCAGGTGACATACATGCCTCGTCTCGGCGGGGAACGAGCAAGAGGGCACACTGTTAGTCACCGGAAAGGTCTCTGTGTGTGTGAGACAGCCGAGGTGGGGGGCAAAGGTCGGCCAGCCTTGCCTTTATTTCTAAATGCCAAATTATTAACTGCTGGCACAGATACACTGAGCTGTGCCGTCACTGGTGTGGGCAGGGTGTTCCTGGAATGGGGGGGGGGGTTGGGCAGGGGTCTTGGCCGAAGGCGCACGGTATGCCGGGGCGCCGTCTGCCACCGTGCATCAAAGCGGAACGGGGGCCGACGGAAGCCGGGAACAGCCCTGTGAACTGCCGGGGCCCCGTCCCCCTTCCGGCACCTTCCGCCATCCCCTGCCGCGAGTGGCAGAGTGCCGCCCCGCAGGGGGAGGCTAAATTTAGCCCCCACAGGAAAAACAAAACGGACAAGGGTAGGGCAGTACTGCAGTTTCCATGGCAGCTCGCTCCCCCTGGGCGGGTGGGACGTGGCGGCGCCCACGGTGAAGGCTGGTTCGGCTCAGCTGGGCTGGACCGGGCCGGGTCGCCTTGAGAGTGCCACCCACTGCGCCCTGCGCCTCCTTTCAGGAGTGACCTTCACTCCTAATGACCCGCTTTTGTTTGAACAACCAGCATTCTTACCAGGTCGTCTCCCACTTGGCTGTCCTCTTTACTTCCCATCTTTCTTTCTCTTTCTCCCCATTTTCTGTTTTATCTGATTTACTTTAGGCAAGCGTGTGTGTGTGTGTGTGTGTGTGTGTGTGTGTGTGTTTATAGGTCCTCCATGGACAAAGCCTGCCCTTACTGACTGGTCATTATGTGGCTGAGGTTCGGCTCGTGCTTTTCAGCTTTTCAGTGCCCCTGACTGACTGCCAGGTTACGTCTCTCTGCCCCTGAATGAACTTCTGGAAAATTACAGATAAGTGACAGCATCCTGCTAGGGAAGCGTTTCTCGGGCGAATCCTGAGCCCTGAGGTTCCTTGTCATACACTGTTCCCGGTGATGGATTTGACAGGTTGGGGAGGGAGGTAGTCCTTCAGCACTGAGTGTGCAGCAAGCGGAATTCACGCTGCCCCTCGTCATCCACAGGTGAAAAAGGGACCGCGTGGTTTGTTTGAGGCCGGCTCTCGTTCTGTCTGCGTCTCCTTTCGATTCGTCCCACGTGATGATGCTGCCCCTCTGGATGGGTTTCTGCTTGATGAAGAACATCTCCATATCTTAAGTCTTTAAACTTTCTGAAGCATGCCAACATCACAGGCCTAACCCGGATAATTTGAGGTGATGACACTGCGAATATACATGGCTTAGTCGTGATGATATGATCAGGACAGTAGAGGAATTGATTTCAAGTGATGTCCCTTTATGCATAGCTCCAGCGCTCGTCCAGGAGCCACGGCTTCTGATCTTGTTGCCCTGATGCATCCATCCACCAGCTGTCTCTGAGCCCTTCGTGACTTTTTCATGCAGGTGTGCTAGGGACCTGCAGCTCAATTAAGTGTCCACAACCCGACCAGCCCGTCTCCCTCCTGCGATCCCCCCCTCCATCGCCCTTGGTGGTGGTGTGATGCTGATGGAATGAGGGACGGAGGACTGTCTGGGAGGAGGCCGTTGTGCTCCTCGAGGAGTCATTAAGGCCCCGTGGGAGGTGAAGGTTATACTGAGCCACTCCTACCCTGCGTGGTTTTCAGAGATGGTGGCACATACGTCACTCTGCACACTCCCCAGGTGCACAGGAGCTGTGTGTACCGGCTTTTTTGTTTTTGGGGAGGGGGGAGGGAAGCATAATAGTGGTTCATGACCTCAGTGGGGCTGGATTGGCCCCCGTCACACACTGACCCTGATCCCAAAGCCTGTCAGCTTTGCCTCAGGTGGACTCTTTGAGTTACGGAGAAGTGTGGCTGTGACGGGTTGCCAGATAACACAGGATGATCTCCGGCTCGCAGGGCGGTGCCTGCTGGCTGCTGTTTATCCTTGTTTAAAGCTTTTACTGAGAGACACCATCACTCCCAGTAGAAACTGAGAGACACTGAAAGATGGGGATCAGTCTCCTCCCCAGATTATGCCGCCAAGAAGGTGTGTGAGTTCCTGAAAACCGGGCTCAGACTCTGTAAGCTCTCCTGAGAAGTCTGGCATGATGGTCACCATTGGGGGGTGCTGTTTGCCAGCTCGTAGTTTTTTTTGGTTTTTTTTTTGAGCCTCTCAATACTCACCACTTGGTGCTGGAGTGCCGTGTGCCCATTACATCATCCAGGCATTGGCGGGGAATGGGGGGGGCTGTACTTCACTGCAGTCTCTCAGAGAAGCAGCAACCAAATGGCCCCCCTGGGGGGGCGTGGCACGGTGACACTGCTATCACCACGGCGACCCGGCATCGAGCCCGCCTGCTGACCCGCACACATGTCCGCTTCAGATTTCCCACGTGCCTCTGCTCAGGAGGCTGCAGTGCCGTTATGGTGGCGGCAGGAGGGGGGGGGGGGGGGTGGTTTTTTTTCTGGTAACTGGAACTGACGTCAAATACTGTTGTTAAGTTTTCACAATTGGCTACCCCAGCCAGAGTGGGGGTGTGCGGGCTGGCGTCCGTTTGATCGGGCCGGGGCCAGAGTGACGGTTCGGCGTGCCATGTTGGCTGCCTCCACTATTCTTCACTATGAAAACTGGTCCTGGAATTCATACCCTGTGCTGGGAGGTAATTGATGGCTTATTTGAAAATCTGTTTTTGGGGTCTGGTCTCCGAGGGGGGGCTTCATGTTAGTGGAAATATTTCAGAATATTTTTTGTCTGTCTCCCGCAAACGATTTGCCTTATACAGGAGACCGGCAGCTTGGCTTTATTTTGTAGGCGCTGGTAATTTTCCTCTATTGTGAGGATGGGCAGACCCCCCCTCCTGCCACCCTGACCCCCCCGAAGTGACGGGTGAGGGTGGGGGAGCGGCAGCGGTGTGAAAAATCAGGACCTGGCACCAAATGGCCCACCGGCCTGCTGCGATGTGTGATGTCATCAGGCAGCACGGCGCCCCCTCACATGATCTGACCCCACCGGTGCATTAAGGAGTGCTTGGATTTACATATTTATGGGTGTGGGTTGCCTGAATCGATACCAGTGCATCTCAGAAAGCATTGCTCCTTGGCAAAGGGTATTTATGAGGGTAGGAAGTCCCCCCTCCCAAAAAAAAGGAGTGCTATGAGGTGCCCAGCTCACCCAACAGCCACAGAGGGTTTATTTTTATCCCCATTCCCTGGCCCCTCCCACATCTGCGTGTGGCGTAGTCCTGGTCTCCATATATGCAGTATTGGTCCATCGCATTTGATGTGTTGTCAGCCCTGTACAGGTAAGCTTTACGAGAATAGCTGTTCGCTTGGAAAATAACTGCAAGCACTGACACGTCGCCGTTTCGGGTCTGTTTTTCACCAACTGTAAGCAACGTGTTCAGAAATAACCGGTCCGGCTTTCAGTCCACAGAACATTAACTCTGAGGTGGATACAGTGGCCTGTGTTGTACATGAGCCTCCCCGTTCAGCGGTCTTTCCCTGGGTTCGTGTGGCATTCTGATGGAGGGTACCTGCTCCAAACATTCGCAGAGCTGTCCCCCTCTGTCTCTTTAGGCCGATGCTGTTAATAAGGTGAGATGCAGGCTCTATTGGCAGCACAGTCTGCCCAAAAAACGCCCACAGCTGCCGCTCGCAAGCTCCACCGCCACTTCGCCTATCTTCCTCGGACTGATCCGCATTGCAGAATCCTCAGCCTGAAGTGTCATCTCTCTTCTTCCCCTCTCCCCCCCCCCCCCCCCCTCACCAGGGTTTCGCCGAAATGAGGAGGTGAAGGCGGTGGAAGTGCTGCCCATCCTGAAGGAGAAGGTTGCCTTCCTCTCAGGTGAGCAGGCTGGGGGCTAGATCGGTGGATACCCCGGTCTGGTGGCGATGTGGGGTTTGGCCCTCTTGCTACTGGGCTGCTGTCATGGAGACCAGGGAAAGGACGTAAAGGAGCAACTCATCAGAGAAACACGGCGTAACGCTCCCATCGCGATGCCTTATGTGGGGCTGAGATGCTTCCCAGCTGTTTGGAGTTAAAAATCAAACTAGTGGTTGAGCCCAGGCTGTGGTTCCAGAATAGTGCTTCCATTTTATAACTTTCTGTGTAATCCCTCCACATTTCTGTGCCCCCCCCCCCCCCAAATCTCTGCCATACATCCCCAAAGTTGCAGGGCTTGGGCGTGATCATCCTCTCTGAAACGCAGAGGGACAAGCCTGTTCATAAGCTGTCTGCACCTCTGACCGTGGATAAACGCCAATCCTATTTAACCGCAGGCCCAATTAGCGAGGTCCGGTGTTTTCCCGCATCAGAATACCCTCATGGATATTGAACAGCCAGTACAGTAGCAGTGGGTGGGACGCTCTCTCTGGGCTTTTCTTGGTGCCGCGTGGGAACAGAAGCCTGTCCAAAAGGCCTCTTAAGAGATTTTGTTGTGAAGCTGAAAAGGCAGTGCATGGGCCCCCAAGGGAAGAGAGATATTTTGGGTTTCTCCAGGGATGTGGTTTAAAAAGCCCCCCCATCTCACCCCCCAGACCAGAATGCTCTCGGTTCCACCTAATGGAAACAGTTTGCGGGACATTGCCGTCGCTCATAATGCTGTTCGGACTCCCACACGCTCCAGCCGCTCAAGCCACAGACAATCCCAAAGTTTTAACAGACAGCTGGAAGTCGACACGGCTCTCTGGGCTGTCCCACCCGTCCAACATCCCGACAGTAGCAGTTTGACTCTATTAGCCGGTAGCTTGCTTCACACGCCAGCTCACCAGCATGTGGGCTTTCATTGGGTGGAGGTGAAAGAAGCCGACAGTGACCCGATGGCTTGCTTCCTTCACTGCACGTCTCCCAATGAAGAGGGAATCGTTGGCGTCAAGTCCTCTCCCCGACACGGGCAATAATAGGATAGAGAGAGACGTAACACAAGTAGCGTATCAACAAAGATGGTGTTTCAGCTACAGGAAATAGGAGTATAGGGGTTTCTGTTTTTTTTATATGAAGTGGAGAGTGGGATTCCTTTTAAGGGGCCCGCAGTTTGACATTGTGCAGTCCTCGTTCTAACGAACTCCTATGGCTGTCAAAGGCAGCACAAAAATAATGACTCTGGATGAGGTCCAGTGCCGGCATAAGTGTCTCTTGTTCTGGTTGCTCAAAGCGGTCCCCTGCGCATCCCCCGCGTCTCCCCCCCCCCCTCCGAAATTCAAGAGTATACTTGCTGTGTTTTTATGGATGTGCTGCTGTTATCAGGTGGATGCTGGGAAATGGATGGCGTAGCTCGTAATGTGTGTGTGTGTGTGTGTGAGAGAGAGAGAGAGAGTGTGCGCACATGCCTGTGTATGATTGTTAACATTAAACCCAGCACCTTGTCTCTCTAAATAACTCCCACCTCCAGGGGGCAGGGACCGGCGCGGAGGTCCCGTCTTAACGTTCCCATCTCGGAGTAACCATGACAGAATACGACCGGAGGACCTGCGGCGGCTCATCGCCTACCTGGCCGGGATCCCCAGGTAGGGTGCGGGTTGGTCATGGGGGGAGGGGTCGGCAAGCTCGTGCTAACAGGGGAGCGAGTGGGAGGATTGCTGAGACTGCGATTTTCCAGAAAGGCATGGGTTTCGCACCGGAGAACGTCGGTGACAGCCCTGATAGGCCGCCGTGAGGCTCGCATGCTAAATTAACCCCCCCCCAGTCAAGTTTGGGTGACAGCTAGCTGGCAGCGTGGGCCCAATTCAGAGATCTGTGTATCTTCCCTCCTACTGGAGAAGGGGGGTGGGGGGCAGGTAGGCAGGCGAGCAGGCAGGCAGAGAGAGCGAGTGCTTCGAAGGAGGGGGCGGCAGAGAGCGCGAGAGAGAGAGAGAGAGATGGGAGAGTCTCAGCTCCTGTGTGGCAGTCAGGCGACAGGTTCTGCAGAGCAGTTTGTTTCAGAGCATTGAGGAGTCTGCTTCGGTCCTGCTGCTGTCGTGGACACCGGTGCGTTTAGGGTCGCCACCTCCTGTCACATAGTCGTGGTAAGCTGGAGGTGGTTTTGAAGAAATATTATGAAGAACAGAGCCTTTATGAGTTTGTACCTGTCCTAAAGCAAATGCTCTACAGCATAGCTGTAATTAGTAAGTATGTGTTCTGCAGTCCTTATGGCCTTCCGGGCTCAAATGCACTGGCAGGCTACATCTAACAGTGGTTTTATTTGTAATCCCTCCCTCCTCCAGTGAGGATGTGTGCAAACATGGCTTCACCGTCATCGTGGACATGCGGGGGTCAAAGTGGGACTCCATCAAGCCTCTGCTGAAGGTCCTGCAGGAGTCCTTCCCCAGCTGCATCCACGTCGCACTCATCATCAAGCCCGACAACTTCTGGCAGAAGCAGAGAACCAATTTCGGCAGCTCCAAGTTCGAGTTCGAGGTGAGTCCAAGCTGGGCATGATGTCGGAGTCCGGCTCCCGTTTCTGGGGGTTGGGGTGGGGTGGTAAAGCACAGCTGTAAGTGGTGCTGAGTTTTAGTGCTTTCCAATTCATCAAGTCTGTTGTATTTTTATTTTTCTGTTTTCATGGAGGCTGATGAAACTGACAGTATTTAAATGTGTTTATGCTGGAAGCCAGGAAACATTTGGAGAGTCCCTTGGGTTTATATATATCCTTCTTCCTTGGCTTCCCTTCAGGGAGGTGTCATTCACTTGGATTTGAAGGACCTGGGCGTGTGGGTTTATTTTTTCCTTCCCTGTGCTGTGAGCGGTATTGTGTGGAGCTGAGACTCTGCCGTCCGTGGCGGGCGGGGGCAGCGACGATGGCGATGGTATGGCCAGGGTGCGAATACGATTGTGGGCGATGTTTTCCGTGACATTAAAATGCTTTGTTTTCATCCCCGGTTTTGGCAGCTCTGTTAACTGTACAGCGTCATGGGTTTGTTTGTGCAGATTTGAAATATCACCTTCTTTTCATAACACCTTTTTCCATAATTTCATGGTGATGAGTAATGGGCGGGCATCTGATCCCGACTGCGCCCTGCCTCGTGCCCTGTGCTTCTGGAAATAAGTGGCCATTGGATGGATGGATGATGAGTGACTAAATTGATTATCGCCTTACTTCTTCCTCTGTCAGACCACCATGGTCTCCCTTGAGGGCCTCTCCAAGGTGGTGGACCCCTCCCAGCTGACCCCAGACTTCGAGGGCAGCCTGGACTACAACCACGAGGAGTGGATCGAGATCCGGGTCGCCTTCGAGGACTTCACCAGCAACGCGTCGCGCATGCTCGGCCGCCTGGAGGAGCTACAGGAGACGCTGTCCAAGAAGGACTTCCCGCAGGAGCTGGAGGGGGCCCGGCGCATGATCGAGGAGCACTCCAGCCTCAAGAAGAAGGTGATCAAGGCGCCCATCGAGGAGCTGGACGCCGAGGGCCAGCGGTTGCTGCAGCGCATCCAGAGCAGTGCGAGCAGCCATGCCGGGTCAGGCTCCGCCAACGCCGACACGCAGGGCCTGGTGCCCAAGATCACCGCCCTGCTGGACAAACTGCACTCCACGCGCCAGCACCTGCATCAGCTGTGGCACGTGCGCAAGCTGCAGCTGGACCAGTGCTTCCAGCTGAGGCTTTTCGAGCAGGACGCCGAGAAGGTAACTGCTCCCCTTGGGTGGGGCGGCACCCTTCGGTTGCACCGCATGAAACGTACCGTCCTGCTCATTCAGTTTCTATCACTTCAAACGCTGAGAATTTTCGGTCGGTTCTCCGAGCACTTCCATGATAGGTGATCCGCCTGGCTTATATTCTGCAGTCATGTATTCTGGAGCGAACGCACTCGATGTGTCTCATGCACGCGCCGGCGCCGACGTTCCTGTTTCTTCTGTTGTCTGACATGCAGATGTTCGACTGGATCATGCACAACAAGAGCCTGTTCCTGGCAGGCTACACGGAGATCGGGACCAACCACTCACACGCCATGGAGCTTCAGACGCAGCACAATCACTTCGCCATGAATTGCATGGTAAAGGCACTCTTCTGGCGGGCGTCCCCTAAGAGCTCGTGTGGGCGCAGTAGCCTGAACTGCGGATTGAGAAACCCAGCCTTTGTGAGCTGGTGTCATGTGGCGCAGGGGCTAAATAAGACAACACGTTCGCTTTGCTTATTTCAGGTTAAGGCGGCATAGCTCAGGACCATGTGGTGTAGCTGCTGTTCAGTATGTTGTGGGTTTTTCTGTCAGTTATCTTGATGTTACTGAGGTGTCAGTCAGGATTGTGTGGAGATGCTGGACAGGCTGTTTGTGTGATGAATGTGGGGGTGAGCGGGGGGGTGTGCGCATTTCCTTGGGTAGTGGTACTGTTGTGTGTTTGTGTATTTGTGGCCTTGAGTAGTGGTGTGTGTGTGAGTGTGTGGTTTCATGTGAGTGAGTTGGAGGGTGTTGACCACACACAATGACTGTTTCAGCTCACAGATAAGCCCCCATCTCCACAGCAATCAGGGGTTCGCGTGTGCTGACCTGATGCGTGTAATTACCCGTGCACACGGACACGCATGAAGTCTCTCACGCCCGCTGGGTCGCCGGCCAACCGCAATTGGTACAGGATCCGGTCCACTGGCGTCACCCTGAATGGGAGCTTAATTCGGCTTGACATTATCTCACCGAGTCTGAGAAGCGAGCTGGTTTCCTTCTCAGTGGCGGAAGCTGCGTTTTTTTCCTGCAGGTCTAGATTTATTTTGGTGGTGGCACTTGTGTAACCGGCACTGAGCATGAACCGCACATCATCGGCGGTATCCGAGCTTTGGGTGATGCTGGCTGAATGACACAACATCTCACCCCAATGCACACACACACACGCGCGCGCACACACACAGATGGAAGTGCTTTCAGCAAATCAGAGACACAGAATTATTTGGCAGGTTTGCAGTAATTATCACTGGTCTGTGTTGGTCTGTGCCGTGTACTCTGGGTGTCTGTCGTTTACTGTCTGCTCCGGTACTTATTGTCTTGGATTTATTGGCACTGTAGACTGAAGGAGGCGTGTGAGACTTTCACTCTGGTATGTACACATGACAGTACAATCCTGAAAGTTGTCATCAGTCATAATTAAATGTGATTAATGTGTATAGATATCCGACATTAGCTCACAGAGAACTCGGGGCATAGAGTTAACTTAAGCAAATGAGTCAAATCGGGGTTAATTGCCAGCTAGCTCCTCCAATCCCTTCGCATGGTCATTAGTGGAATCCCACCCCAGCTGAGGTCTGCCCTTCCTGTCATGCAGAACGTCTACGTCAACATCAGCCGCATAGTGTCGGTGGGGAACCGGCTGCTGGAGTCGTCCCATTACGCCTCGCAGCAGATCAAGCAGATCTCCGGGCAGCTGGAGCTGGAGTGGAAGGCCTTCGCCGCCGCCCTGGACGAGCGCAGCACCCTGCTGGAGATGTCCGCCGTCTTCCACCAGAAGTGTGATCAGGTGAGTGGGGGGATCGCCCTTCTGTCCGGGGGATCGTTCCGCCTGCTCCTGCTGTTTGGCTCTGCCTGTACGTCCTTCCACTTTTAGGTTTAAGGAGACAGATGTGAGATCATTCCAGATAATGAGCAGAGGATCTCATTGTGCAGGACGCATTGAGAATTGGGCCTCCGAGGCCTGTCCAGTGCAGTCTTGCCTACTCAGCTCCTCAGTGATCTGGAATTTCTGCTATTTTACATAGTGTCCTGTTCTGAGAATTACATCCCTCCTTGCCTCCAGGGCTTGTGCGATGCTTATGTAATGTACCGCATAGTGTTTGACTTGTTGATTCTACTGCTGGATGTTGGCAATGGATCCTCGAATGGTTTTTGGGTAGTGTCCCAGTTCTTTTCTGGTTGAGTTTGCTTGAGGATGTGTTCTCCCTTCAGCACAGTGCCAGTGGGGTTATCAGTCCATCTAGATGTTTGTATTTAGCCTGCGCTGAGCTTCGAGAGGGATTCAGAAAGTGACCAAGGCATCTCTTTGACCCCACCCCATAGTACATGTCCAATGTGGACTCCTGGTGTAAGGCCTGCGGCGAGGTGGACCTGCCCTCGGAGCTTCAGGACCTGGAGGACGCCATTCACCACCACCAGGGCCTCTACGAGCACATCACTGCGGCCTACTCGGAGGTAAGAGCGCTGGGGGGTGGCCCTGCGAGACTGAGGTGTTTGTGATGTCATCAACACACGGTTCTGTCCCCCAGATCATTCTCCCTTCCCATAATCCCGTCCCCAACGCATTGCGGTAATAATCACAAGTTTCAGAGATGGTTGTCAGCAGCAGGGCTTGGCAGTGATTTCCGGACTCACGCCCTGCTCATCTTCCCAGGTAAGCCAAGATGGCAAGGGCCTACTGGACAAGTTGCAGCGCCCCCTGACCCCGGGCAGCGCCGACTCGCTCACCGCCTCCGCCAACTACTCCAAGGCGGTGCACCACGTGCTGGACGTCATCCACGAGGTTCTGCACCACCAGCGGCAGCTAGAGAACATCTGGCAGCACCGCAAGGTCCGGCTGCACCAACGGCTGCAGCTCTGCGTCTTCCAGCAGGATGTGCAACAGGTGGGCGGGGAGGGGTAGGGCGGACCTCTCGGACCCAGGCGGCCGGTCCCCGGCGTTTGCGGTGATGCCCAGCGCTGTGATTACCCGTGACGTGCCACCCCTCATACGACTCCTTCCCTGCACATATAAAGCTGAAATTACGCCATGTAATTTGTGACCGCAGTGCTGGGCTCATGTCGGGCTGGGATCGACACCCTGAGCGGGACCGGATCGGCACTGCAAGCTCTGTGTGGACATGCGTGGGAGGGTGCTGTGGGCGGCAGTGGAGGCGGTGGTTCGGGGGAGGGGAGGCACACTCCCTGGCTCGCTTTCTCGTTAGCAGGTCCGTGCGTAGGCTAGGCAACGGTTGCCATAGCAGAGGCTGCTGCGGCTCCCAGGTGCAAGGCACGTCGCAGGCAGCTCGGAGCCTTCCGAGCGGGACGGGGAGTCGGAATGCAGGAATAGGACCTCGTTAGTATGCAAATCACAAAGCACTTTGCCAAATCTTAAACTGTCTTTCCTGCGAAGCTCCCTGCATTCCGTCACCTTAACGAACCTTCCAGCCCTTTCCCAGTCTTGATCGACACGGTGAGCGTGTGTGGGCATTTGTAAGGGTTTGTGGGTGTTTCCTGTCCAGAGGTTCAAGGACTCTCATACCCACCGTTTAGCATTAAGTGGATGATGTGTTTATTTCGGAGGACCATCCTGTCACCTGAGAAGTGGCTGGATGTGAGAGCTCCACCTAGTGGCGGAATTACTGCATAGGCTCGGCTTTTTGGATCCCTTTAGGAATTTGTGCTGTACCAGCGGAGAGCTTCAGAGGATCGAGTTCAGTCACATGTCTGGACTCAGCTGGAAATGCACCTGCATGTTTTCACTTTTTTCCACCCAGGAACAGGCCATTTGGGGGGTGGAGGGTGGGGGGGTCTCTATGGAAACGGTGAAATTTCTGCCTTTTCCATGGTTTTCCAATACACCCCTGAGGGAATGCTAACTACTAAGCACCAGATTTAAACAGCACACTGTGTGCCACCAGGTGTTGGACTGGATAGAGAACCACGGCGAGGCCTTTCTGAGCAAGCACACAGGGGTGGGCAAGTCACTGCACCGTGCCCGTGCCCTGCAAAAAAGGCACGAGGATTTTGAGGAGGTGGCCCAGGTGAGTGTCAGGGGCGTGTGAGAGAAGTGTGGCTTATAAAGGGGGGAGGGGGCGGAGGCGAGCTTGTGATGTAACACTGCGGCGCCCTTCGGCTCACCCCCCCCCCTTCCACAGAACACGTACACCAACGCCGACAAGCTGTTGGAAGCCGCGGAGCAGCTGGCCCAGACGGGCGAATGCGACCCAGAGGAGATCTACCAGGCCGCCCACCAGCTGGAGGACCGCATCCAGGACTTTGTGCGGCGTGTGGAGCAGCGCAAGGTGCTGCTGGACATGTCAGTGTCCTTCCACACGCACGTCAAGGAGGTGGGTCCTGCCTGCACCTTCCCACGTGCATGCAGACAGACAGACAGATGGTCAGTCGGACACAGACAGACAGACACACAGTCAGTCGGACACAGACAGACAGACACAGACAGTCAGTCGGACACAGACAGACAGACAGTCATACATTGTTCGTTTGGCTGCTTTTTGTACTGATGCTTTTCCACAGACCTCTTTGGTAGGATATGAAATTACTTGCCTTGCGAGAGATTGCCTTGTTTTTTATTCACGTCCTCTTAGCCGAACAGACTAAGTACTCACACCGAGGTCATGGCTCTACTGTGATTGTGGGTACTGACTGCGAGTGTCGCCCCCTAGCTGTGGACCTGGCTTGAAGAACTGCAGAAGGAGCTGCTGGATGACGTGTACGCAGAGTCAGTGGAGGCCGTGCAGGATCTGATCAAGCGCTTCGGCCAACAGCAGCAGACCACCCTGCAGGTCACCGTGAACGTCATCAAGGAGGGCGAAGACCTCATCCAGCAGCTGAGGTGACCAAGGGGCCCGGCTTCTCACCCCCACTGCTGCATACATTCCAGCCATGTTTCAGGGTCTCGGATGTGTATGGGATCCAGCGCACGCCTCCATCTTCTGGTCTCTTGCATTAGGCTCAATTTCAGATGTAACTAATGTAGCAAATGTCACTACCAACTGAGTGTGACAACTGAACTGTACCCCGCCCCGCCACCAGCCGAGGCAAGTTCTTAATTGTTTATTTACTGGGGCATGGTCTCGATCTGTGCAGTGATGGTTGTGGTACCGATGGTAACCTTTCGAAAACCATTTAGAGAACACGGCATGGAGGGGCAGCCCTGAGGTCACGGTCCCCTGTCTCTCCCCCTACAGGGATTCGGCCATTTCCAGTAACAAGACGCCCCACAATAGCTCAATCAACCACATTGAGAGCGTCCTCCATCAGCTGGACGAGGCGCAGGGCCAGATGGAGGAGCTCTTTCAGGAGAGGAAGATCAAGCTCGAGCTCTTCCTGCAGCTGCGCATCTTTGAGCGGGATGCCATCGACGTGAGTGCTGAGATCCGGAACCTTCCGCTCCCTTCCGACGCGTGTCCGGTCCGTCTTACAGGCGCGGCTTCTTGAAGTAATTACCAGTGTTGACACTAATCTCAAGGCTCCGTGCAGCGTTGCAGGTGTTCAGCATCCCAGGGGGATGTAGGTGCAGACAGTAGATGGTCAGAGCAGAATCTCGGAGCCTTTTCTCTGCGGGGCTCATTTCGTACAAATAGAGCAGGGGTGGGCAATCTTATCCGCAAAGGGCCGGTGTGTATGCAGGTTTTCGCTGCAACTCCTAAATTAGGTCACTAATTAGAGGACTGATTGGCTGAAGAGTCCTCACACCTGGGTTTGAACAGTTGACCTACAGGTTATCCCAAAAACCTGCATACACACCGGCCCTTTGCGGATAAGATTGCCCACCCCTGAAATAGAGCATTGCTCAGCTTGGCTTAAGAAAAGCAGGCGAGTAACCCAGGAAGCGAGTAACCCAGGAAGCGAGTAACAATCCCCTGGCATCTTAGCTCCAATTAACTGCCCATTAAGATGATGGGACTTTGGCAGCTCCCGCCATGTCCCAAACCCTGTGGATTAACACGCTGGAGTTCGCGAGGGTCAGAGGCCGGACGCGTTCATGACATGCCAAGGGTTTGTTTGTCTGCAGAATTCACCCCAGGACCCTCAGCCTGCCACTGTGCTCTGGCTTTCCAGAGCTCTAGGACGTTGCTCAATGAGGTTGCGTGTCTAACACCATACTGGCTGATTTTATTGTTCGCGCCCATAGTTCTCATAATTCTTGGACCTTGATGTCCATCTGAACATCTATGGTCAGATGGACCTTGAAGTAGAAAAAGTCATTGATTGGGACTCTTTGTATTATCATACTGAAAATGTGTGACCGCCCCCCCCCCATTTCAGATCATCTCAGACCTGGAGTCTTGGAATGACGAGTTGTCGCAGCAGATGAATGACTTCGACACAGAGGACCTGACGCTGGCCGAGCAGCGGCTGCAGCATCACGCCGACAAGGCCCTCACCATGAACAACCTCACCTTCGACGTCATCCACCAAGGCCAGGAGCTGCTACAGTACGTCAACGAGGTGCAGACCTCTGGTGAGTCCACGTGAGATCCCCACTCCGCTAAACGGCCGAAGAGGCCAGTGTGACCCTCATTTAGTGGGAACTCTTTAGATTCCCTTATTACAGTAGCTATTGGGTCATTTTGAAGAGTCATTGTTGGAGTGGAAAGTAAATGGATCACTCTGTTCCAGAAAAGTTCTTTTAAATCATATTTTTATTGTGTATTTCGACTGTCCTATGGGTCGTTTAAGGTCGCCTTTGCCTCACAGTTCGTTTTGGGTTTTGGAGATCCCTTTAAATAAAAGCTTGTGGTTGAAGGAACATCCGTGGTTTGGGACGGGCATGTCTGGGATGCACACTCATGGCCTGCAATTCCTTCTGCAGGCGTGGAGCTGTTGTGTGACCGGGACGTGGACATGGCCACTCGGGTGCAGGACCTGCTGGAGTTCCTCCACGAGAAGCAGCAGGAGCTGGATGTGGTTGCCGAGCAACACCGCCGGCACCTCGAGCAATGTGTGCAGCTGCGCCATCTGCAGGCTGAAGTCAAACAGGTGAGCCATGTCTCACTGATCCTGACCTGCACCTTGATGGTCATCTGGACCCAATCCATAGCTGGGAGCTTCAGCTCATGTGCCTCTTCGACACTGTCGTACAGCACCCTCTCATTACCTTGATTTTATACCTGTGACCTCATTTGCTGCCTTTGCTCTGCTAACCAGCCGCTGTTGTTAAAAACCAGCAGATTACTCACTTAACCTTCTTGTGAAACTCTTGCCCAGCGGTTAGGCAGACCTGCGGGTATCTGTGTGTGGTTTTGTGTGTAACCCGTGTATGCCTGTGCAGGTCTTGGGCTGGATCCGGAATGGGGAGTCCATGCTGAACGCTGGGCTGATCACCGCCAGCTCCCTGCAAGAGGCGGAGCAGCTCCAGAGGGAGCACGAACAGTTTCAACACGCCATCGAGGTGATCTGTGTTCCCCTTCACCATCACCACTATCCTCAGCATACTCCTCCTCCAGCACCATTCCCACTATCCTCAGCTCCTCTGCTGCTATCCTCGGCGTGCCTGTCCTCTTCTCCTCCGCTGCTGTCCTCCTCCTCCCCATCGCTGTCCGCGGCGTGCCTGTTCTCTTCTCCTCCGCTGCTGTCCTCCTCCCCCCCATCGCTGTCCTCGGCGTGCCTGTCCTCTCCTCCTCCATCGCTGTCCTCCTCCCCCCCATCGCTGTCCTCGGCGTGCCTGTCCTCTCCTCCTCCATCGCTGTCCTCCCCCCCATCGCTGTCCTCGGCGTGCCTGTCCTCTCCTCCGCCGCTTTCCTCAGCAAGCCCGTCCTCCTCTCTTCTGCCGCTGTCCTCCATGTACCCGCCTTCCTCTCCCCCACCACCACCCCCACCATACTGACCTGTCTTAGTCCCCGTAGGATTTTATTCACTTCGATCTACTTGGGTTGGGATTCGGGAAGTTATCAGCAGCTGTATTGGTGGCCCTTACAGAAAACGCACCAGAGCGCCCTCCAGGTGCAGCAGAAGGCAGAAGCCATGCTGCAGGCCAACCACTACGACATGGACCTGATCCGCGATTGCGCCGAGAACGTGGCCTCCCACTGGCAGCAGCTCATGCTGAAGATGGAGGACCGTCTGAAGCTGGTCAATGCTTCTGTGGCCTTTTACAAGACCTCTGAGCAGGTGGGAGCCATTTCTGCAGAGGTCCCCTTAGACCAGGGGTCTCCAACTCCGGTCCTGGAGAGCTACCGTCCAGTAGGTTTTCTATCCTACCCGGCCTCTGATGAGACACACCTGTTCTCAGGTAAATACCAGGAGCAGGTGTGGCTCATCAGAAGCCAAGTGGGACAGAAAACCTACTGGATAGTAGCTTTCCAGGACCGGAGTTGGAGACCCCTGCCTTAGACAGTTTTCTCTTTGATTTGAGCGAGTAATTCTGCTTCTGACTGTGTACACAATTCTCCATGATTTTTGTGCATGAAGTGCATTCTGGATATTCTGACTTGCCTCTACCTGACTCTGGGTATTGTAGTTTAAAGCTGTGTTGTGTGTGTCCCCTCTCAAAGGTGTGTAGTGTGTTGGAGAGCCTGGAGCAGGAGTACAAGCGTGAGGAAGACTGGTGCGGAGGAGCCGACAAGTTAGGGCCCAACTGTGAGACGGACCACGTGACACCTATGATCAGCAAACACCTGGAGCAGAAGGAGGCCTTTCTGAAGGTATTGTTGTTGATGCAGGTGCAGTCATGTGGGTTCAAGTGAAGCCAATCCTAATCTCATACCAGTGAGTCTGGCACCCCCTGCTGCATGCATATGGAAATGCAGTTCTAACAGCATTCCTCCCCTCCAGGCTTGCACCCTTGCCCGGCGCAATGCTGACGTCTTCCTGAAATACCTGCACAGGAACAGCGTCAACGTGCCCGGGATGCTGAGCCACGTGAAGGCACCCGAGCAGCAGGTTAAAAGTGAGTCCCACTGCTGTCCGTCCGGCTGACCCATGACCTGTCGGTGATGTTCCGTTTTGTGCTGTGTATCGGCGAGGCCCGATACGCCCCGCCCATCAGCGGCGGCGTCCCACATTTCAGAGCTGGCCTGACCCCGGATCTGCCGATATTGGTTCTATGAATAACGGCCTTTGCCGTTTAATGACGGGCTGTAAAAAGAAAGTGGGTCACGGCTTGCCTTTAGGGGCCTGACTGTCGGATTTGATTTCAGAGCCGCGTTTCATCCTGCTTTTCATGAGAATGGCGGAGAACATTCTAGAGTACTAAAAAAAAAAAAAACGCAATACAACACATAACCGGATATGACCGTGTCTTTGCGTGTCGGATTTATGTCCACCTGCAGACATCCTGAATGAGCTGCTTCAGAGGGAGAACCGGGTCCTCCACTTCTGGACCATGCGCAAGCGCCGGCTGGACCAGTGCCAGCAGTACGTGGTGTTCGAGCGCAGCGCCAAGCAGGTCAGTCCAAGGGCTTCCATCCCTCTTTCCGGAAAGACAAAGTCATTCTGAAAATCTGGGCTGTGGTTAGTTTCCCAGAAGGCCCGACCCACACATCGGCTCTCCCAGGCCGTGACTCCCCGCCCCTGAGAGGTCAGCAGAATAGTTTGTGAACTCCACAGGGTTTCTGTCTAACCCATAATACCAACCCTGGTCTCTCAGATGCGGCTGTCTTAATTGTTGTGGTAGAGAATCCAAAACATCCTTAGTCACGATTTGATGTGTCAATGTTAACATACGCAGAATTCAGGGATGATTCATTGTCTTGTGCCAGAGCTCCCTCTTGTGGCCATTTCTGTATTACAGTGCTGGTTTGGCTACAAGCTCGCACAGGGGAGCAGTAATTACATTGGATTTAATTTAATAAATGCTTAATTTTTTCTAGTAATGTCCGTCTTTTCTGCAATGCTGGACAGTTGCAGCATGACCTGTTCTCAAGTATCTATGTCTCACCATAGCTAATTATCAGGTTTAGTAGGTATGTGGGAGCAGGGAAATCTGTAAACTGTGTTGCGGACTGACCCTCCAGGACCGGAATTGGGGAAGTCTGTTATAGCATGTTCCCCATTCAACTGCTTAAGTTCCCTGGACGTAATGTGAATCTCCCCAGTCATCTTGTATTTTTATCTGGAAAAGACTTTGATCCTAAAGAACCCATCAGTATGAGATTCAGCTGTGCAGGCAATGTGCTGTTTCACCCCGAGTGATGTTCTTCTGGAAAACAGCTTGTCTTTCCGCTTTATACATTTTGCTGCAGCAGCTCGCCGCTGCACAATTATTGCCGATGCTGCTTCACAGTTTTGTGAAATCTCATGAGGGTGCATTTGCACATTTTGATTTGAAATGAAGGATACGGGAAGTGGAGACATGAGACAGCACTCATCTGACCCCGTCAGATCAATAGATTTTACAGTTAAATATTCCCCATTGATGTACATGGCCAACTATTATTGATATACCGTGAAGTTATGGGTCAGCTAACTTAGCATTAACATTAGCGAAGTCAGGGAATTTTCATACTGGTAACTTTGCTGAAATAAACATCAGTAAAATAATTGCCAATGATGTTTATAGAATTTAGTGATTAATTGTCATTGTTGACACACCACAGTGCACAACAAGGAAATGTGTGTTCTGCATTTAACCCATATGTGACGTCATGACGTAGCAGGGGGCAGCTAATTCGGCGCCCAGGGGGCAGTGGTTGGGGGCGGTACCTCGCTCAGGATACCTCAGTGGTGCATTGCTGATGTATGTTCCTATTGGCTGCTTGACCAAATATGAGATGATTATCTAGTGTTACTCATTATCAGATGTACTATACATGCACAACACCCAGGTACAAGAAAACCTTTTTCGGGAGGTGTAGTTAACAAAATGTGTGGAGGAAGTGGGGGTGGCTGGTTTCCTATGAAACAAAATTTAGAAATCTCGGTGATAAAATTTGTAAAGCTTGCTAAGTACTGGAACTGTATTGAGGATTAATGCTGCTTATGAAAATATTTGATATCACGGTTTAAAGTCTGTACAGTAAGAAGCCTGATATCAACCTAGCTGCAGTGTGAGAATTGCATGTTCTATTAATGTCACACATCGCCCAGCCCTAAATGAAATATACAGTTTGATGCATTTTAGACCTAGATTCTTGATCAAAGGACCAGTACTCTCTTGTCTTCTGACTAGAGGAAGGTTAAAAGTTTTTTTTTAGAATTCGCTAATACTAGTAAACAATTTAAAGACAAGCTGTGCTAAGCCACGCTTCCCAGTAAGATGGTAGTCACTTTGATGGCTAAATTAAGCCGTAGGCGTGAGGTCTCTGGAAGCCGTTGTGAAATTGTTCTTCGCTCGTGCCGCAGGCCTTAGAGTGGATCCACGACACCGGCGAGTTCTACCTGTCCACTCACACCTCTACCGGCTCCAGCATCCACCACACGCAGGAGCTACTGAAGGAACACGAGGACTTCCACATCACAGCCAAGGTAGGGCGCGTTAGCCTGTACCTCCGCTGTGCCCTCGCTCCCCCTCTCTCTCTCTCCGTCCCCTAATTCCACACTGTCCCTGCCTCAGCAGAATCCTGTGCCAATGGGCAGCTCACGTGATGTTAGTATTTTTATGCATAAGCAGCTAAATGGCCGAATTAGTTGATCTGTTTGTCGGGCTTTTTGTGGGGGGGGCCCTCCCTCCAACTGAGTAAGTCACATGGGGGTGTTTTTGTCCTACTGCTGAGCCACATGGTAATCCCCATTGTGTCCTCCTGCCAATGTCTCATTCCCTGCATTAACGCCATCGCCCCCCCTCCGCATTCACCTCACCTGCAGCAAACCAAAGAGCGAGTAAAACTGCTGATACAGCTGGCCGATGGCTTCTGTGACAAGGGGCACGCCCACGCCATGGAGATTAAGAAATGGGTTACCGCTGTGGACAAACGCTACCGGGACTTCTCCCTGCGCATGGACAAATACCGCTCGTCCCTGGAGAAGGCGCTGGGCATCTCCTCAGACTCCAACAAGTCGGTGCGTGTAACGGCTCGGGCTTTGTGGGGCAGAGATGACTGCAGTGGGGGGGGGGCTTCTTGTGGTTTTTCTGGGTCGGTCGGTCCCCTGCTAGGTCACTCCTGCATTGTTCCCTGTCACAGAGCAAAGACCTGCAGCTGGACATCATCCCAGCCAGCGCCCCAGGGTCAGAGGTCAAGCTGCGGGACGCGGCCCATGAGCTTAATGAGGAGAAGCGCAAGTCGGCCCGCAGGAAAGAGTGCGTGTCTGAGCCGCACCCCACCCTTAAACCTTCCGCCCTGCTCTGCCTCTCGTTCATTTACGCTTGCTGAATTTCTTGGCCCAGATGTCCGCCTATGCGGTTCTCCCCGAGTCCCGCTGACTCCTTTGTCCAATCAGATCCTTGCTGTTTTGGCCAGATGAGGAGCACGGGGTCGCTTGTTTCCAATTGCCCAGAGCGTCTCGCTCCAGATTAGCACCTGCCTCGTTTATCTGACTGTCAGTTTGCCTGTGACCCCCTGTGCCGCAAACCGCCATGCCGGTGATTAATGCAGGGGAGGTGCTTTGACTGGCCATGGCCTGCCCTCACGCACATGCCGAGCCCCGATTGGAGTCCATCCAGTCCCATGGATGATTTCAGCCAGTCACATGGATGTTGTCAGCCTGTTTTATTTGCAGTGGCATGATTTGTGGCCATTTCCATGACAGGATGAGGATTCACTTGTAGCAGGAGCTGTGTGCTGCTTTAAAAAGTGTATAGCGAGTACCGATGAGGACCCAATTTTAGACGTTAAAATTGAAACAGGGCAACAGTAGCTAATCCTCTGAGTGTTTGTGCACGTGTGTCTCTGCAGGTTCATTATGGCGGAGCTTATTCAGACGGAGAAGGCCTACGTGCGGGACCTGAGGGAGTGCATGGACGTAAGCTGCCCCCCCCCCCCCAAACAGCCAGCTTTAGGGAGCACTGTATGACTACGCGTCATTAGAATAACCTGCCTACTTTTGTACCATACTGGCCAATGTATATATGCTATTACACCGACATCATGTGGGCACTCATGTTCAGCCCAATCTGTGTCCCCTGCTCAGACCTACCTGTGGGAGATGACCAGTGGCGTTGAAGAGATCCCCCAAGGAATCGTCAACAAGGAGCACATCATCTTTGGGAATATGCAGGACCTCTATGAGTTCCACCACAAGTGAGTCTGCCAGTGTGCTGGAATATGGTGAACTATACTTAGGGTCTGTTAGAGTATAGTGTCCTGTATGTCGGGTCTGTTGGAGTACTTTGTAGTATACTTAGGATCTATTGGAGAACATTGTACAGTATGTATGGTCTGTAAGAGTACATAGCACTGTATTTAGGGTAAAACATCACTGGGTTTTCTGAAGTACGGTGTGCCGTAATGAGTAAGCAGTCTTTTTTAGCTGATCTCACACACGCCTCCTGTCATCACAGCATATTCCTGAAGGAGCTAGAGAAGTATGAGCAGCTACCAGAGGATGTGGGTCACTGCTTCGTCACCTGGGTGAGCGTGGGGAGCCGGGCTGCGCTCTCGTTAACTCAGACACATAGTTTTATACTTCTTCTTGATGTACAACGCGGCTGGGCTCACCACCGGCTACGCTGTACCTTCTTGTTCTGTGTAAGCCCAGCTGCCGTCTCCTGACGCCTCTCCGCTTGGTTCACTGTTTACAGGCCGACAAGTTCCAGATGTACGTCAATTACTGTAAGAACAAACCGGACTCCACCCAGCTGATACTGGAGCACGCTGGGAGCTACTTCGACGTGAGTGACCGCAGCCCATTCTGACTCCCTGACGGACCTGAGCAGGGGGTCACGGGTCACACAGTAAAGTGTGTGCCTCGTTATTTTACCCGACATTGTGTATGTCAGGAACTGTGGAAACCTTTCTGAACTCATGAACTACAACCTGGACTGTTTTTGAGTAGATATTTTAGGAAGCTTGAGGTTTTGTAGGTGCTCTCAAATTTTTTTTGACTTTGCCAAACTTACGACGATTTGCAAATATGACCAAAGACATACAATAGTTGCCACGGGAAAGTACTGTACTGTGTGGAAGCAGGACCATCCCAGCATGGCACGCATCTCCCAGTCTCATTCTCACACCTAAGAGTGAGTGCGATTATCCCATTCCGACGTATGTCCATTCCGACGTATGTCCATTCCGACGTATGTCCATTTCGACGTATGTCCAGTTGTATGTCGGGGACAGTCTGTATGAACGATTTAAGTAATTCTGTTTGAATATATGATCTGTAAAACGTGTGGATTCTCGTCTTTTAACTCCAGTTAGGAGTCTCTGTTGGCGTATTGGTGCAGTTAGTTACAGGGTAGCGATTGATCTCAGCGTGTGACTCTAATCAGGCTTCGGGGAGCCGGATGTCACCTGTAATCCTCTTATCCCTCTTACAGGAGATCCAGCTCAGGCACCGCCTGGCCAACTCCATCTCCTCCTACCTGATCAAGCCGGTGCAGAGAATAACCAAGTACCAACTGCTGCTCAAGGTCCGTCGCCAGGGTGGCCACGCTCGAGCCGCGTCTCGTTAGCCACAAGGACGGGCGTGTGTGCTAGCATTCTTTCACGGAGGGCTTTCCCATGGTCTGTTTCTTAGCATAACATGCCACCATTCGTGACAATCCAGAGAAGGTAGCCTTTAGCTTATTAGCATTCTTTCTGTTAGCCTAGCATTACTATTTGTACACGTCTTAAAGAGGAAGGGGGCATTTGGTAGCTTTTAGCCTGTTAGCACAGTCTATGTTAGCGTAATGCAGCTCACTCTTGGCGCTTCCATGTATCAGGCTTCAGCCACGTCTGTGATGTTTATCAGTCTAGCTTTATGCTCTGGTCTCCAGGAGCTCCTGACGTGCTGTGAGGAGGGTAAAGGGGAGATCAAGGATGGCCTGGAGGTCATGCTGAGTGTGCCCAAGCGTGCCAACGACGCCATGCATCTCAGCATGCTGGAAGGTGAGCGGAGCCAGGCCACGTGGGGCTAAACGCTCACGTTCAGCCGAGTTTTACCGTCTGAGGGCCCTAAATCTGTTGTGAAGCGCATTGCCTTTAAGCTATTTTTATTTGGGAAATGCGTGCCATGCTGGTTTGCTGCTTGTTGCCCGTGTTCAAACCTGACCTCAATCTCTACAGGCTTCGATGAGAACATCGAGTCTCAGGGCGAGCTCATCCTTCAGGAGTCCTTCCAGGTGTGGGACCCAAAGACCCTCATCCGCAAGGGCCGCGAGCGCCATCTCTTCCTGTTTGAGATGTCCCTGGTCTTCAGCAAGGAGGTCAAGGACTCCAACGGCCGCAGCAAGTACATCTATAAGAGCAAGCTCTTCGTAAGTGGCCTTCTCCAGCTAAACCCCATCTTTTGTCAAAGGCTCACATGGTCTTGATGTCTGATTCTTCTTACGGGGGCTGTCTTTAGACCTCAGAGTTGGGGGTCACGGAGCACGTTGAGGGAGACCCCTGCAAATTTGCCCTCTGGGTAGGACGGACCCCAACTTCTGATAATAAGATTGTCCTAAAGGTAAGCACATGACCTGCTGAGAGCAGCAGGCTTCCGTTTTCACCCTGTTCTGCGTGCATGACTGTATGGTGTTTCCTGTGGTTGGATGGCTTATGGGTAGCAGCTGGGTGCATCTAGGAATCTCTCTGCACCGTGGACCATATGTGTGAATTTCCCTTGGTAAAAGTAACCCAAGCTATTATCCTGTATTTGTATGAATATGAAATGATGGTTGGATAACATGCTTTCTGCCAAGTCGATTGACAGCTTTTTTATAGATGACATTTTAGTGTCTGTGGGTCCTGCCTAAGACCCCCCCAATGTTTTACTACGTATGATTTATATGGTAAGATCGTACTCCTTTCAAACCCAGCAGAACTGAAGCTGCTGTCAGTGTTAATTGTCGGAAAAGCATGTTACCCATTTACACGCCGGGTTGGTGTTCTCGGGGGTGCATGTACACCTTCCAAATCAGAATGTGCATCGTCTGCTGTGTGCTTTTAGTGCCATGGTGTGCTTGCTCTATTGTAATGAAACAGCCACTGCAGGCACACTGCTGGATAGGTGAACTCCAACACCTCAGCAGACTGACCCGTGTGACATCACAGGTGTGACATCACAGGTGTGACATCACAGGTGTGACATCACAGGTGTGACATCACAGGGAGCCCAGATTAGCTTTGTGTTCTTGTCACATGCCTTTCAAACAGACTCTTCTTCAGCCTTCGTGCTCTAAAGATCCAAAGTGGTTCGTTAATGCAAGTATTTAATCTCAGTTTACTAGGTTAGCCATTATTTGCGTCTGGATGACCCAAAAATAGCTTAAATAAATCTTTACCTTTTTATATGATATATGGTAGAATGATTGTAGAATGATTAGGGGGAGGATTTGCTTCTAATGCTGATGCTAAGACTAATGAGGCATGATGTGTAACATAGAGATTGTGTTAAAGAAGTCGGTGTCTTTCTTTTGCTGTCTGTCCGTGCCGTTTGTCATCATAATGTGTGAATCATTCAGTATGAAAAATAGTGAAATTCTCTGTTCTATATTTCAAACTAAGCCGCTAAGTCAGGGCAGCAAACACAGCACCATGGTGAGTACGGCAGCCAACAGCGACTCCATCAAATCGATGAGGAGAGGGGCTTTACTGGCGTCTAACCGTGTCACGCCTTCCCCAGGCCTCCAGCATCGAGAACAAGCAGGACTGGATCAAGCACATACGGGAGGTGATCCAGGAGCGCACCATCCACCTCAAGGGGGCGCTCAAGGAGCCCATCCACATTCCCAAGTCCGCCACCACGAAGCACAAGGGTAGAAGGTACCCCCCTGCCCTCTCTGAAGAGAACGTCTTGAGTGTTATTGCTCTTATTTATTGGAACTTTCTTTTTAAATTGTGTAGAACCTGAGTTGAGAATTGAGTCTTTTTCCACAGGGATGGTGAGGACCTGGACAGTCAGGGTGACGGAAGCAGTCAGCCTGACACCATATCTCTGGCCTCTCGCACTTCCCAGAACACCCTGGACAGCGACAAAGTGAGTCCCGGGCCTCGGATCTCTCCACACAGCTCCACTCCAGCAGACGGGGTGAATCCTGGAGTCCGATTTTAGGACCACGCTGCCGTCCCCTGACCCCTCTCTCTCCAATACGTCCCTATCTAGCTTTCTGGAGGTTGCGAGCTGACCGTGGTCATCCACGACTTCGCGGCAGGGAATAGCAATGAGCTGACGGTGCGCCGCGGCCAGACTGTGGAGGTGCTGGAGCGCCCCCACGAGCGGCCCGACTGGTGCCTGGTGCGGACCACTGACCGCTCGCCCGCCCAGGAGGGCCTCGTGCCCTGTGCCATGCTCTGCATCGCCCACTCCCGCAGCAGCATGGAGATGGAGGGCATCTTCAACCACAGAGGTAGGCAGGGATTATCCATGCCCCGCCCCCATATGGGCATGTCCAAAGAGGGCCTCCTCTGATAGGCTCTAGTCCCAACTGGGGGCGGGACTTTGTTTACACTCACACGTCACCACTCAGTCCTCTAATCTAGGCCCAAATGCACAGATATACTGGTATGTATGTCACAGATCATGTTTGTAAATTAGAAAACACACTAAAATGGTAGATCAGAACAGCTGGATGGTGAATTCACCTTTCTGTGGCCTTTTGTATTCCTGTACCTGGGCTGAACCTTCCTGCCAGACTTCTTTGTTCATTCTTCTTTTCACCACCAGAGGGCATGTGCTTCTGGTTATCAGCTGGAGATTCACTCCTGTACCAGTTTTAATTCACTTGTGATGGATCTTTGGCAGATGTAGGTTGTTTGCTTTGGATAAAGTTTGGTTTGAAAAGTCGGTCTCGTGCATTATAGGGGGAGTGTTGTTTTCCTTACGGGAGGGATTATTCTTATCATCCCGGGACTGATTCAGTTGAGTTTTTAATTAGCGCTTTTTATGTAATTTATATATGTACTGTGGGACGACACAGTTAATGTGCATAAGATGTTGGAGTTATCTGCTGACTTATCTGGGTCAGGAGGATAGTTCTGGATCGTTCCATCGCTTTCCCATCTCAGCGTGGCCTATTCGGCCCGCTGCCAGACGGGGGCTGACGGGTGGTGGGGGTAGTGTCCCCTGGGAGGCGGAGCTTACTTTCCCGTGGGTGCTGGGTCAGGACTGACGTCCCCTGGGAGGCGGAGCTTACATTCCCGTGGGTGCTGGGTCAGGACTGACGTCCCCTGGGAGGCGGAGCTTACATTCCCGTGGGTGCAGGGTCAGGACTGACGTCCCCCGAGGGTGTAAGGCTGTGGGATGACATCCCATGGGGGTGGGGTTTACATCTCCCATGGGCATAGGAACACAGCTGATGTCCCCTGGGGGGCTCACATCCTTTGGCAGTTTAGAGTAAGGCCCTGTTGTTGTCTGTTGGCCCTGCAGACACCCTGTCGGTGTGCAGCAGCGACTCCCTGGTCCCCGGTTCATCGGCCACGCTGCAGCCCAGCCATATCTCGGGCCCCCACAGTTCCCCGGGGCCCAAGCGGCCGGGCAACACGCTGCGCAAGTGGCTGACCAGCCCGGTGCGGCGGCTCAGCAGCGGCAAGGCTGACGGGCACGTCAAGAAGCTGGCGCAGAAGCACAAGAAGAGCCGCGATGTGCGCAAGAGCGCCGACGTTGGCTCACAGAAGGACTCTGACGACAGTGCTGCCACACCTCAGGATGAGACCGTGGAGGAGGTGGGGGGCAAGGCTGACTGCAGTGGGCAGGGATGCTAACCATGGCTGTGGGATTTGTTGCTATGGGGCAGTGTGTTGCTAGAATTAGTTACTATGGGCTGGGGTTTGTTGCCAAGAGACAGTTTGTTGCTAGGGGCTGGGTTACTGGGTTGGTTATGAGGTAGGGTTTGTTGCTACAGGCCAGTCTTTTGCTTGGGGTGGGGTTGGTTACTTTTGTCTGGGTTTTGTTACTATGGGATGGTTGTTACAGGGGGGTGGTTGGTTACTTTGGGATGGGCTTGGTTACTGTGGGCTGGGGTTTGTTGCCGGAGGTAGTGTTAGCTACTATGGGTGGGGCTGGTTGTCGTATGGGGCGTGGCTGGGTACATTGGGGGCGGAGCCGGCTTTCTCATGGCTGACACGTTCCTCTGCAGAGAGTAAGGAGCGAGGGGCTCAGCAGTGGCACACTGTCCAAGTCGTCGTCGTCGGGGATGCAGAGCTGTGGGGAGGAGGAGGGGGAGGAGGGGCCCGACTCGGTTCCCCTGCCACCCCCCATGGCCATCCAGCAGCACAGCCTGCTGCAGCCAGACTCCCAGGATGACAAGGTGAGCATGGGTACCACCTGTGGGGGGTGCCGGCGGTGCCATGGGGGGGGTCACCGTCCTCCAGCAAACCAGCTCCCCCCTTAGCCACGTCCGAGTCGGGTTTAAGGTTAAACCACTAAGCACAGACTCACTCGCTTCTCTGCTGTCTATAGCTTGGGTCTTTTACGGAGGAAACTTACACAGCCCTTACCACCCCAGAGCTGTCCGTAAGTAGCGGTACTATAAGAAGGGCATGATCTGCGTCACTAAAAACATCGCAAAGGTTAACATCTCGGATGTGACAGCCGTATCCAAACGGTCCTTACGATTTCAAAATGACATGATGCAATGCCCTCTGTCCCACCCCTGGATGGATCTACATGGAAATCACACATTTATTCCGTCGATTTGTAGGTTTTATTCGTACCGTGGTTGACGTGGCCCCCTGCTGGCCGTCATGTGCATGGGGGGTTCACAGTGTGCTCTCCAGGCCAGTGACGATTCTCTGACCCTCTTTCTTTTCTCCTCTTCTGTTCCTGACTGTATTGTTTGCCTTTAGCCTTTCATTGATTTGTGTTCTGTGTTCGCTTTATCTCAGTTCCCATACCTCTCCATCTGAATCACTCCCTCTCGCTCCTCCCATTTTTTTTTTCCTTCTTCCGTGCTTGATTTCCGGGTTTATAATAGTTCTTTGGTTTACTCTAGTAATTCTTATTTGAAGACCATGACTGCTCCCACTCTCATTTGTTTGGTAATTTCCACTATGAGCTTCTCTTAAGTTAACGATCATCTTTGATTTAGCCTTTTTAAAGGCTGACTTCTCCGTTGACTACTGCTACAAAGCTGTCGTGTACTTAAAACAAGAACTCTGCTATGGAGCGCAGCACCCTTCTCCTGAGTAATCATGAAAAGGCCCTTGGATTGTAATTCTGCCTTAAGGCTTTTTTGAAAAGCTCTGCCCGCTGAGAATTGTCCTCTAGCACTCTGTACTTCACCCAAAATCAACCCTTTTCCTTGTGCCTGCAGAGGTTGAGCTTCCTGAATTCGTAATACCTCGAATTTTGTTTATAAACGCTTCATTCCCCGTCACCCTTTGTTAGGCTTCTTTCGGAAGTATCCTTGCCAAAGGCAGGTTCAGATTAACGCTGGTGGCCTGCTGGGGCCCTATGCCCTGCCCGCCGGCTCCGAGCTGCCCCGCTCCCCCTCCCTTCACCCCCCAACCCCTCCCCCTCCACCAGTCCCCCTTTCCTCTGTACGTGGACCACCATTCTCCATGCTTGCCTGTAATTGGCACCTAGTAGCTGGCGAAGCCAGGGACCGCCCCCCTATGCCTTTTTTGGGAAAGTGGGAGTGTCCGGAAGTGACGGCATTGGTGAGACTTTCTGCAACATTCTGCCTCTTTGTGATGGACTGTGTTCATGACTGCATTGCACATTCTCCGGCCCTGAAGCGCAGATCTCCTGAAATGCCATGTCTGAGCTGAAAACCTATCTTATTCAGTAATGTGAATGCAAACATTTAAGCAAATTAAAAACACATTATTAATATTCTCTTTACTTTGGAGAAAAATTTTCCTTGATTTTCTTTGTCTTGGTTTTTTTCTATTTTATTTATTTTGCATTTAGTTTTAGAATGTTGATTTATTTTTAAAGTTACAAGTTGCATGTGGGTAATGTATGGGCAGGTAAAAGATTGATGTTTGTGGCGGCGGGGGGGTGCTCCATTATTTGGTAACAGCAAACTGTATTGCGTTAAGGATTTCTAATGTTAAAATGATATCTTGGCCAGTGTCCCATAAGCTCCTCTTATTGTCGTGTCATGGGCGTATTCTAAGACTCCCCAGTGCTGAGTATGCAAATTAGTCTTATGCAAATGAATTGCCTTGCCCCGCCCACCACAAGCCTCTCTAAGCCTGATGTTCTGTGTGAATCGCAGTAACGCTTGGGCAGATTTTGTGCGTTCTCTAGAAGTACCCATCTCACACTCATCCTTGTACCCCCTCTCCAGACATCCTCGCGACTCTCTGTACGCCCAAGCAGCTCCGAGACGCCCAGTGCTGCGGAATTGGTCAGCGCCATCGAGGAACTGGTCAAGAGCAAGATGGTAAGGTGCAGCCGTTCTGAGTGAAACCAATCAAAATGCGGGCTTCTCTGCTCACCTAGCGTTCTCCTTTATCGACGCTTCTATTTCGCTAATGCTAACCTGCTAATCTTGGACGGCAGCAGTGTTACGGTCGATTTTCTAACGTCGTATTCAAATGCGGCGTTAAATACTGGGCAACTCTGTTCTGGCGACGCAGTGACCTGCAGGAGCTGTCAGTCTGCGTTTAAGCCACCCTGAGACCTGTTGCCATGTGGTGTCTCCCCCCTTCAGGCCCTGGAAGACCGGCCCAGCTCCCTCTCTGTGCAGCAAGCAGACAGCAGCAGCCCCTCCTTCAACCCTTCGGACAACTCTCTCCTGTCGTCTTCCTCGCCCATCGACGAGATGGAGGAGCGCAAGACCGGCTTCCTCAAGCGCCGACAGTATGTTTCTGCCCGAGACTTTCCTCCCTTCTACAGGGGGTGCTGATGATCACTATATTGTTCTCCTGTGTGCTTGGAGGCGCTGACGTTTCTCCCTGTGTGCCGTCTTGCTGTCCAGCTACGTCCTCCTAGAGCTTATGGAGACTGAGAGGGACTACGTGAGAGACCTGGGGTTGGTGGTGGAGGTGAGTCTCGTGCCTAAGATGTTAGTGAAGTCATTCTGAAGTCTTGCTTTTCTCAGAAGATCCTTTTCTTAACACTAGAACCGCCGTTTCCCACACCAGTGAACGAATGAACGTCAAATTTCTTCAACCGCTAAGCAAGACATACTTCGGCATATGCGACCTTTTTGTTTTGCGCTAATGTGTCTTTAGCAGCAAATCTAATACCCTCAACCAAAAAGCCGTAATGTTCCTAATAGAGCGGCTGCTCTGTCCTGAAATCCTACAGCTAAAAATTTTTCAAACTCGGTATGTATTATATAAAGTGTTGTATAAATAGACACAGTTTATTTGTGAATTTGTGTTCCTCAAAGTTTCTGCTTTTTTATAACCTTATAAAGTCATTTTATATAAACCCAGATGAAACAATTAACAAATGTAGGTTTTATTTTCATGAATTGTGTCACGCACAGTTTTTGGCTGAAGCGGCTTTCCATTCCGTCTGTGATGTCTCTCCAACAGATATAAAATGTATGAGAAAACATTACCAGTCTCACTTTTTGTCTTTTTGAAATAATAAGACCACTTATATTCAATTCTAATAGTGATTAAGGTGATTGATTCTTTTGGTATTTGTTGAAGTGAGGTTTTTATTTTAATACTGTTTTAGGATTGAGATTAATTTCACTAGATTAATCTATCGAAAGCAAAATAACTCGATGAGCACAAAAACATATGACATAAACAACGACTGTATTATGGGTTTTGCAGCTTTTTTTTGTGGTGACAATAACTGATGGTGTGAGGATCATTGACTGTCCCATTGTTTGGGTGACCGGAGTTCTAATGCAATGGCGCATTAACGAAAACAAAAGGTGTGACACGCCAAACTACGTCGCTGCTGGCGGTTCTATTGTTAACCATGCTCATAGTTACAAGGCCTCACCATATAAACTCCAGCCGTCTCGAGGACGTCTGCTGTTTCCAGCCACCACCACCCCCCCTCCAGTATTAGATCTGCCTGCACGCTCACCCCCACCGCTTGTCCTTTCTAGGGCTATATGGCCAGGATGAGGGAAGAAGGAGTGCCGGACGACATGAAAGGGAAGGACAAGACCGTGTTTGGCAACATCCACCAGATCTATGATTGGCACAAAGAGTAAGCACAGCGTTCCTCGCTTTCACAATCCTTTGTTGTTTAGAGAAAGTGCTTTTTCCAGTAATAAACTACCATTTTGTATTTAGACAAATTATTTTTTTGTTTCCCCGAAAATGCAGCTTGTTCCTCGGCGAGCTTGAGAAGTGTCTCGAGGACCCTGATAGGCTGGCTCCACTGTTCCTCAAACATGTGAGTGACATCTTGAGGTCAAGGGTCAAAATATAGGGCACACAGTTGAGATTAATGGGACCTTTTCCCTAGAGATGGATTATCTGGTGAGTAGCGTAGCCGTGTGGGGGGACTGTCCTGTGTCTGAATGGCCTTTGCGTTTGTCCGTTTCCCGCGCAGGAGCGGCGCTGGCACATGTACATCGTCTACTGCCAGAACAAACCCAAGTCGGAGTTCATCGTATCAGAGTACATCGAGACGTACTTTGAGGTGAGCGTCCCGAAAGGTCAGAGTAATGGTGTCGGGATGGCATGGTCTGTCTGAGGCATCTGTGATACTGATCGTTATCCAGGCCGAACCTGAGGAGACCCGTCGGCGTTCTACTCCAGTGTTTCCCAATCTAGTCCTTGGGGACCAACCAGCAGTAGCTGGGAGGGAGCAAAAATGTGGACTGTCTGACAGGGAGCACAGAGGGAGTAAAAACATGGACCGACTGTGGATCCCCGAGGACCGGATTGGGAATTACTGTTCTACTCGATGTTAACAGTGTTGGTGTCTGGCTCCTCAAACACCCCCCCCCCCCCCCGCCCCCCCCCCCTTGTGTGTTGTCATGGGAATGGGCTCGGGTAACCTTGAGATTATATCGTCTTGGTAACCTGTGGTTCCTCACCTCCTTCAGGACCTCAAGCAGCGCCTGGGTCACCGGTTGCAGATCACAGATTTGCTGATTAAGCCGGTTCAGAGAATCATGAAGTATCAGCTTCTGCTGAAGGTCAGTGTGACACTGAGCGGGTGATTTTAATGGTGGAGACACTCCCCCATTTCTGATAGGTGCTCATCTAGCTAGCATCCCTGTGCCCAGGACCGGTCCTGGGTGGGACACCTGCCGTACTCACTGTCACACATGCGCGCACACATACTTACTAGGGCTGGGTATTGCCACTGATTTCCCGAATTGATTCAATTCTGATTCACAAGGTCTCGAATCCTATTCGATTTCTTATCCCATTTGATTCTATTCAATATCGATTGTGACACCCCAAAAGTTAGTAATCTATAAATTCAACATATCCTTCTGTTTATTAAATTTGGTTAGTGGAAAACGCCACATGCTACTGTTTTGGTAAGTCATGGAAGTGATAATCACTGAAGTGGCGGTGAAGAGAGGGACAGATCAGCAGCCACAGCATCTTTCCAAAGAGGAGATATTGTAGATGAAAGAGGTACAAAGAAGTCTGTGGTGTGATGGTACTTTTTGCAGTTTAATGTCCAACCGGTTTAATAAACATAAGCATATGGCAAATTTATACAGATTACTAACTTTTGGGCTACACAACACACTAAATGTGCTACTGATCATATTGTGGCCAAACAAATATTTATGCCCTTTAATCGCATCACATTTGTCAGCATTGATTGGTGCCTTTTTATTTCACACACACTATTGGTGGATAATAAATTCTGTTTGGCTGTAGTTTATTTTAGGCAAATTTTAATCTTTTTTGCTTTATTGGTAGCGCAATATTAAGCACAAATATTTGAGATAATCGCAATCTGAAATCACGTGGCCCTACCTTCAGTGGTCAGCTCTCACCATATTCTTTTCTCTTTTTTTTTTCGTTTTATCTGTTTTTGTCTGTTATCGATCTCGTCTGCAGATGGCCACGTGAGACTAATGAGGTTAAAGCTTCACACATCCACGGGAAAAGGCCATAGACTGTAAAAGGCGTATATTACAAAATCCATCTCGGGATTTTATGAATTGATGTTTGACTATGCAAATGAAGATCAATTTGAATCATGAAATCGATGTTTTGTTTTGTTTTTTTTTAAACCCTGCCCCAATGCTGCACACGAGCAGGCAGGGCTGTTCCCTAACCTGTCCAGTGTGTGTATTTCTGGTCAGTCGCCACTCTTCTTATAAATCCTGTAATTTTGCCCTAAACTCCCTGTTTCTTTTCTTCCTGTAAAGGACTTCCTCAAATTTTCCAAGAAAGCGGGTTTGGATTCGCCGGAGATGGAGGTGAGATTGCTGTCCCTCAGGGACCCCGTTAGATCTCCAGCAGCTAGAAAGGCTGATGTCTCTCGGCTATAACTGCCCTTCACACGCCTGACTGGCACTTGCATTTATTTGTGTATTTGGCGCTGTTGTCGCCTTGGGGGGTCTGTAGATGACGTCAGTGGGCGTGTGCGTTTCTTGCAGAAAGCCGTGGAGGTCATGTGCATCATACCCAAGAGGTGTAACGATGTGATGAACGTGGGGCGACTCCAGGGCTTTGAGGTAAGGGTCTGCCACTTAGCTCTGCCCCCATCATGCGCTTCCTCTGCCTTGCGCTTCTCTTAACTTAAACATGACCCTCAGTCTCCCTGAGTTCTCCTCTGGGCAGTTTTGGGATAGTTAGCACCCCTGAGATAAGCTTGATGCTGTTCTTCAGAGCACCTCTATCTGTTTCCCAGGGGAAGATCGTAGCACAAGGCTGCCTGCTCCTCCAGGACACCTTCTTGGTTTCGGACCAGGACGGCACACTCGTGTCCCGGATGAAGGAGAGGCGGGTTTTCCTCTTCGAGCAAATTGTCATCTTTAGCGAACCCCTGGACAAGAAGAGGGGCTTCTCCATGCCCAGCTTTCTCTACAAGAACAGCATAAAGGTGCCCTCATGTCGCCTCCTGCTGGTGGGGGTGTGTAATTGCACATATTGTTGTATCACGCTATACCCGTGGCCTCATGCAGCAGTGTTGCATGGAGATGGTTCCGCTTTCATTGTTTCTAGAATCATAAATTTCGATGAGCTCAAGAGGAGAACCCTGAGTCACGCTTAAATGTCATAGTAATGTCACCAGAGCTGTGTGCAGTTTTAAGTGTCAAGTGACATGACCCTGGAATGTTATCACCAAAGTGATTTGTGCATCGGGGCGTTTCTTCCTCAGAGTAATGTCATTCTGTTACCTTGGTGATATCATTCAGGTTACGGTCTCCATGGTGATGTGATTTGCATTGTGTTCTCCATGGTGACGTATCGCTATCCACCCCGCAGGTCAGCTGCCTGGGCCTGGAGGAGAATGTGGACGGAGACCCCTGCAAGTTTGCGCTGACGTCGAAGGCACCGAGCACCAGCAGCGACACATTTGTCTTGCACTCGAGCCACCCGGGCGTGTGTCAGGTGTGGGTGCTGCAGATCAGCCAGATCCTGGAGAACCAGCGCGGCTATCTCAACGGTACCCAGAGTGAGCGAGTGGGCGGGGCTTCAGGCGAATTGTCGCATGATTGGTCCTTCTATCATTCTGTGTCAAAGAATGCAGCAGATCAACACAGCTCTTTGTCTTGCCCCCCGCCCCCCAGCCCTGACCTCACCCATCGAGCACCAGAGGAATCATGTGGGCCCAGGTGTGGCAAGTGGGCCCAGCAGCAGTGGCGGTCCAGCAGGGGGCAGCGCCCCTGCCGGCTCACGCTGCCGGCCATCCCGCATCCCCCAGCCCTCGCGCCTGCCGCAGCCCCTCCGCCATCACCCCCCCGAGCCCGAGGGGCCGGACAAGATGTCAGGTACGTCTGGCCGCCACCCACCGTGTGCGTTGGGCGAGCCAGACCCCCGTGTGGAGATTCCCCGCATGAGGGTGCTGGAGAGCCCGCGGGGAGCCAAGCTGGCTGAGAGCGGCCCCAAGGACCCGCACGCGGACCCGCTGGGACCGGTCCCCAGGGCCGCCGTCAGCCCCCTAACTCTGAGTAAGCCTCGAGCTGGGGCGGCCAGCCCACTGGCCTCACCAATGGCGGCCCCCGCTTTCGGGAAGGACGGCTTCCTCCCCGGCAGCCCGCAGAAAGGCGCCTCATTCTGGAGCTCCGTGCCAGCCTCCCCCGCCAGCCGACCTGGCTCCTTCACCTTCCCTGGGGAGGGCGACTCACTGGGCCGCCAAAGCCAGCGGCACTCCACGCACAGCAAGGATGCAGATCGCATGAGCACCTGCTCCTCGGCCAGCGAGCAGTCCGTGCAATCCACCCAGAGCAACGGGGTAAGAGCCTGGGCTGCCTGGCCTGGCCGCCTCTTCAGCCTCTCCGGTACTAACTCCCCGCCTGCTTCGGACGGCTCGACTTCACTGACGGCTCCTGGGGACCGGCTGTACTAAAAAACTTTGACATGCATCTGGTGAATCTTCGCTCTGTCTTGCCACTTTAACCAAGCTTCCACTAACTTCTTTTGGGGCTGGGTAGCTCTGCTTTCTGCATCTTGGGGGCACATAGGCACGTAGACTCTCTCTTGCCTCTGTCAGCTGTTTCCTGCCTCTCTGGTGCTCCGAGCCGTTCCAAAAGTCTCCCTGGGACTCGCTCTTTCTTGTTCACTTTGTGTCGTGCGTTCTCCTGCCCTTCAGCTGCATTGGCCACACCTCCAGGACAGGGCCCGTCCCTCTCCACTTCCCTGCCAATGTGCTGGTTCCTTGCACACATGCTCACTCTCTTCTCTCAACCTCATCTCCTTTCGTTCTTCGGGGGCCTTTGCTTGATTGGTCCGTTTCATCTGTGTGCCGGCTTTCCTATGCCTGCTTTTAATTCTAAGAAACGTTTCTGGTTCTGTCTGTTTCTACAGGTTCCCTTTGGTTTTGTCTGTTAATGGTGATTAAATACCTTGTGCTTGATTTAATGCAAGTGTTTTGTTACCCAGTATTGCTCCATTAATAAGGAAGTTGTTCCAAATGTTTGTGTCAGTTTGTTGGACTTAGGGCTGGATTTGCACATACTCCTTCTGTGGGAAAGCTTATTATAGCTAGTTTAGCGAGTGATGTGCTTTTCTAGTTCTTTCTGAGCTGGATTAACACACTCAAATCTGCACAGTTCCTGAGAGGCCCATGGCATCATGGGTACTGAAACTCTAGGCCCCTGTTGGGCAAAATCACTACGTAATCTGTGCCTGTGGGTGCCAGCTAGTTAAGACATTCATTTAGGTGCATAGCTAGGAGCTATGACGGAAATAAGAACGGGGAACCCCTGTCCTGTATACACTGATGGGCAGTTCCTGGTTATGCGCAGAGCCTGAACCTGTCTGTCCCCCCCAATCTTCAGAGTGAAAGCAGCAGCAGCAGCAACATGTCCACCATGCTGGTAACGCAGGACTACGTGGCCGTGAAGGAGGATGAGATCAATGTGCTCCAGGGTGAGGTGGTCCAGATCCTGGCCAGCAACCAGCAGAGCATGTTTCTGGTGTTCCGCGCCGCCAACGAGCAGAGCCCTGCCGCCGAGGGCTGGATCCCCGGCTACGTACTGGGCCACACGTCCGCCGTCATCCCCGACCTCCCCGACGGAACCATCAAGTAAGAGCCCTTGGTTCTCGGGGACCGCGTGACGCAGATGCTAGGGTGGGGGTTCGGCACTCCTGATTGGTCTGCTGCTGGAGTCGATGTGGATAAGAGCCAATCCTAGAGGTTCGGTGCTACCCGTTGAATTATTTAATTGGCAGCTTCTCCAGCTTTTAACGAGTGGTTCTTTAAGAGACCATGCAACAGTAACTGCTTCGCTGGCCAGTCTTCCCGTGGCGAATGGATCGCGGCGTCTGGCTGAGGCACTGGGCCCCGTCCTGACTCCGTTTTCACCAACAGGAAGTCCTCGTCCTGGCACACCTCGCTGCGCATCAGGAAGAAGGCAGAAAAACGAGACAAGGAACTGAAAAAGGAGGGAAAGCTCGAGAATGGATACAGGAAGTCCCGTGAAGGCCTGGCCAACAAAGTGTCTGTGAAGGTGATGAAGCCGCTTCCGCTAACGTGAAGGCCGTGAGCCGGGCTGACGAGCCGCACTCAGACTGTCCCGTTACCAATTTAAGCTCCCAATTCCCTTTTTGATTGGATGCTCACTTTGTGTGTTTTGCTTTCAGCTTCTGAATCCCAATTACATCTATGACGGTAAGCATGAGCCTTTAATGTCGCCCTCTGGTGGATATCTGGGCCGCTACACCAGTGTGAGTTTGCGTGCGATAACTCATCTCTCTGTCTTCCAGTGCCCCCCGAGGTCCTCCTCCCGCTGAGTGACGTCACATGCGACATCGGCGAGTGTGTCACTCTCCGCTGTAAGATGTGTGGTCGCCCCAGGGCCACCGTCGCTTGGAAGGGACCAGATCAGAACACGCTGACCAACAACGGCCACTTCAGCTTGGCTTACAGGTGTGTATCCCAAGCCGGTGACGCCTAAGCTCCACCCCCCCCCCACCGCTACACACCCACGCGCTGAAACGTCTCGCGGCTCTTTCTGGCACAGCGACACCGGCGAGGCGACACTCCGGATCGTGGGCGTGTCCTCTGAGGACGACGGCACGTACACCTGCATCGCCACCAACGACGTGGGCACCGTGTCGTCGTCTGCTAGCCTCAGAGTACTGGGTGAGTGCCAGAGTATTCCAGAACGTTCTGCACCAGCACGCTGCCTGCCACACGTGGTCAGATTACTGTGTCAGTGGGACTCTGAGTCTCACATTACACCAGGTCCTAGGAGAAGTATCTCTGTTCAGTTTTTAGGGGCTTATGCAGAAACCATGAGCAGCTTAGGTGTGACACCTTTGGGTGTCTGTTGTCATTAATGACCCTTTGGACCTTAAACTCTTTACCAAGGGCTTCTAAGCTGAACGTGTCTCCCTGATTCTGGGTGTTTCTGCCATTCTATCCCAGTGTATCGTGACTGGCCTGTCTATCCTCCCTGGAGGCTTGAGCTTGTAAAAAACTAAATAACGCCTCTCGTCACCAGGCACGACTGGGGACGGACTGAAGGTCGCATGGAAAGACAACTTTGATTCCTTCTACACCGTGGTCTCTGAACTGGGCAGGTAAACTTCCCTGCCTGCATTGTAGATCACTATTACACCACAAATGGCGCCCCCATGTGGGTATATTTGTGTATTTTTATGGTTATTACTTAGATGTAGTTTTATTGAGCAGGAGCTTAATAATACTGCAACATTAATCGCAATTAACTACTGCGCCACCTTGTGGCCATGTTGATAATTCTCCTCCGTGATGCATTTCCCCATACGCCATGTGCATATAACCAAAGTCTGCACTCCTACCCCTCCCCTACCACACAGAGGCAGGTTCTCGGTAGTGAAGCGCTGCGACCAGAGAGGGAGCAAGCAAACGGTGGCAGCCAAGCTGGTCAACAAGAAGCTGATGAAGCGCGACCAGGTGACCCAGGAGCTGAGCCTCCTGCACGGCCTGCAACACCCCCACCTGGTGCGGCTGCTGGACACCTTCGAGACGGCCGCCAGCTACGTCCTGGTCCTGGAGATGTACGTCTGCGTGGCGGCGGCCCGACCTGCTAAAACTGTCACAGCATTTGTTCTGGCTCTGGCGGTGTCACAGCTGTCCCTCCCCGTCTCCTAGGGCCGACCAAGGCCGTCTGCTGGACTACATCGTGAGCTGGGGCAACCTCACGGAGGAGAAGGTGGCCGCATATCTGCGGGAGATTCTGGAAGCTTTGCACTACCTGCATAACTGCAGAATAGCGCACTTGGATTTGAAGGTGCGTATCAGCCCGTGTCTGTGTGGCATCACGCTGGGCGGTTCTCTATGCGTATTTAAGGCCTCTGATTGGATCCTGCTCTGGCCGCCTTGGGCTGATAAGCATGTGACGTGGTTTTGTTTGTCCCTCATGCAAGCCCGAGAACGTGCTCGTGGACCAGAGCGGGGGCCAGCCAGCGGTGAAGCTGGCAGACTTCGGCGACGCGGTGCGTCTGGGCTCCACCCGCTACGTGCATCCGCTACTGGGCAGCCCCGAGTTCGCCGCCCCCGAGCTGGTCCTGGGCGAGCCAGCGGCGCTGGCCTCCGACGTCTGGAGTGTGGGCGTGCTGACCTACGTGCTGCTGAGCGGCGCCTCGCCCTTCCTGGACGAGAGCGCCGAAGAGACCTGCCTCAATATCTGCCGGCTAGACTTCAGCTTCCCCGATGACTACTTCCAGGGCGTGAGCCAGGGCGCCCGCGACTTCGTGCGTCTCCTGCTGCGCAGTGAGCCCCCCCGGCGCCCCCCCACCTCCCTCTGCCTCCAGGAGCCCTGGCTGCAGCCGGGCCACGGGGCCGGCTCCCCCCACATCGATACCTCCCGTCTCATCTCGTTTATCGACCGGCGCAAGCACCAGAACGACGTACGGCCTGTCGGCAGCATCAAGGCCTTCCTGCACAGCCGACTGCTGCCGGCAGTCTGACGGACCAATGAAAATAAAGATCTCATCCTCTTTCACTGACCAATCGAAACCCACGGCCTCCTGCCGTGACTTGCGAAACCAGTGGAAGGTCATTCCCATGGAAACTTGAGTATTCCCGTAGTTCACCAGTCCCTTGCTGCTGCCTGGTGCGGGATCCCGTTACGGATCTGGCGAAAAAGTGGGAATATTATTCCACAGATTTAGGCGAAACGTCTCTCCACGCATCTGCTCGGATGTGGAATTTTTTCTAAACGGCGATTTAGATAGACCTAGCATGGAGGACAATGTTATTCCCAGCCTCTCTCTTTCCCCTCTTTCCTTAGTCCTCTTTTTCAGAGTATTCAATTCAGGTTGCTTGGATTGAGTAATGGGATTTTTAAGGGGAAATTCCCTGTCTTGTGGTTGTGAGCAGGGCGGGAAACGCCCAGCGTGGCTAATGCAGCCATCAGCTGTCTGGCTTTTCAGGAGTGAATTTAAAAAAGATAATTAAAGCAAAAAAAGTAAGTAATTTTTAAAAGCTGCCTCACGGTCTTGGCCTGACAAGCATCGCTTACAGAGTTTAGGTCGAGATCAGCACCCGGATTGTGGGTCCAGCGAACAGCCGCCGCTTGGGTGAAACCTTTCTGATTCTGTTCAGAGCTCTTTTAATTGCCTTGTTTATTTATTCTAAGGGATCGTGAAAATCAATGCCACAAGTAACAAGATTTTAAGTGCTGCAGCTCCAGCCTACGTAAAAAGGCAAAAAAAAGAATATCTTTTCTTTCTGCTTTTATTAGAACAAGTGATATTGCTCGGACCTAAGATATTTGCGCCTTACTTTGTACATACTGTCCCCGCCTCCCGTCCAGTACGTGGCTCGTCATTGGATGCCCTCGGGTCAGGAAGGACGCCGAGTGGCTGGGGGCCCCTCTGAGCGGCGGCGCAGACAGCGAATCGGATGGCGGAGCAACGAAGAGCGTTTACTGTAAAATGCACTCGTTATGTCATGTTTTTAATCTCATCACGTGCAATGTTGCGGCTTCAGCGTTTTATTTATGAAGACATCTGTACCTGTAATAAATGTATAGAAAATGGCGCTTTTAGTGCCACTAGTTTTGCTGTTTTTCTGTTTGACGCCGTTTCCCTCCTTCAGTATTATCGCCCCGAGAGTCTGCGTGTGTCTGCTAGCGTGCGTCTGCTAGCGTGCGTGTGCCCGTGCGAGCAGCAGTAATGCCTTTGTCTGATTTCCATAGAAACCCTTGCTTCCCCGAATGCCAAAGTATAAAGAGCTTTACAGAAACCCTTTCATTTTTGTTTTATGTTTTTGGCCTTTAAATTATGAATTATGAATGGCAATATGACTCGGAAAGAGTGTTTACATTTTGTTTTTTATGGATTTGTTTCGATTATTTTTTAATTTTTTTTACGATCACGATGAGGTTTTCCAAACTAATTACTGCAGCCACTGGCAGGTCATTTGGACTTCATTAGGGTGCCTGGGGGTGTGAGTGCAGTATATGTGGGTCTTGCTCCGTAACTGTGATGGGATTTCTCAGCGGACACATGGGGGCGACGCCCTCCCTCACCTGCAGGCATCTTCTCAGCGAGACGTCAGGAAGCTGCTTGCAGTTAAGTCACTGTAGTCTGTACACCTGCGGCCTTGGGTGGTTCTCCGGGAAATCTCCGACCGGGATCTGCCGGGCATGGGGGGGCGGAGTACGGCCCGTGCCGCCACCCCCCTCCCCGATTCTGTCCTCTTATTTATTCATCATTGTAAAGCTGTATATTAACTCGAGTGGGAGCTCAAGACAAAGTGCTTCTGCGCATGTGTGTGTGCCAACCTCACCCAAGTTTTTTTTCCCCATTTAATCCTTTTTTTACGTTTGCATGTGTATTGTGCTGTACAGAAACCTCGTGTCTGCGCCACGTGCTGTAAATATTTTTGCCATCAGTTGTTTTGAGATTAAACAAGCACCATGCTCTTCCGTGTTTTCATTTTTGTCCCCCCGCCTTATATTATCTTCTGATTTCTCGCCCATCGGGTCCAGGAGTCACTCATCCATCGTACAGCCCAGTCCTGTGGTTATTGGCCGCACTCTGTTTCTGTCTGTTATTATAATTAAACCTCTGTGAGAGACTAATCTTACCTTTTATTTAGACCTGTAAATTGATATTTTGAACCCAGATGAAACTGATTATTAAATCTGTTGATTTAATGTTTATATAGAACAGGACCGTGTGCAGCTGCACGTTAGCCCAGGATACGGGCTCTGCATGCGGGAATGGGTCTGCCACTAGAGGGCAGTATTGATACGTACATGACTTTCTTGTAATTTTATTGAGGTGTTCTGTTTTATCCAAGCGGCATACCTGATGGGGATACAATGGGCATATCGCCTTCTGTTAACTAGTGAAGGATGTAGCATGTTCCCCTGTCAGTACTGTAGTGTTTGGGTTAAAGTGGAGGGTGAAAACAGACCATAAGTAAATGACACTGTTCTCATTTCATTTTGAGCATTAGTACCGCAATGTTGTCTTTGCAGAGACTTTGAAACTTCTAATTTGTCTTCCCCTCCGTCGCTGCTTCTCATTCATCTTTATTAAAGCAGAACTCTGGTGTGAAATCTGAAGCCCGCAGTTCCTCTGCAGCCGACTGCTGCTTATTGTTGGAGCTATCTGGGGAAAACACGCCGGTCTCCCCCCCACCCCCCTTCCCAAAACACGTTGAGTTTTGGGACAGTCCGATGCCGCTGCGTTTGTAAATATTCGAAGCGACACTGAAAGCCTTTACTGGGGGCTCACGGTGACCCCCGTAAGCCAAGCAAACTGGGCCAATGGCTCAGAGCTGGAGTTCAGCGGCTGAAGAGTTTCAAGAAGTTAAATCCGTTTGCATTTCGGTGGGAAAAAAAAATCCGCCATGGCTTCGGGTGTCTTCAGGCTGGCGTGGCTGGTACGTACATCATCGTAGCTGATTGTTCAGCGTTAATTTCCGTCGCCTTCCCTGGGCTCGATCGCGGCCCACAGGTCTCTCCCCCCCTCCTCTTTCCTCTCTCCCCCCCTGCGCCCGTAATCCTCTCTGCACAGCGAGCGGCTCATGTTATGTAACCCGTCCTTTCCGGATCTTTCTCTGTACATTCCGTTCCAGCAAGCAGCTGTAACACTGCGGCCCTCGCAGAAAACCCCAAAGCTTCTATGTGCTTCAAGCCCCAGCGGGTGGGAGTCCAGCTCCTTACAGCCCCTTAATCGACAGAGTGTGTCAGCTTAATCAAAGTTGTGTGGCATATACAGTTGGCATATACTCAGTGCAATGAGATGCTCAAAACATAAAAACAATAAACATTAACTTATACACATCAATTTTCATAAATAGTGTGGAAGAGCATGTAGTCTGTGGAGTAAGTGGGTCATTGTTTGTGTATCCAAGCTGTATATTTTGAGTTCGCTGCTAGGATATTGGTCAGCAGTAGATCTTGGACCAGGGGGGTATTCCACAAAGCCGGACTTCTTGGTTAGCTGGATAACTTGTTGGATTTAAGGTAGTCTGGGTTAAATAGTATTATCTTCGGTCACTTACATTTAGCCCCCTTTACCTGCAAGTCAGGTGTGAAGCCTCTGACCAATCAGAATCAGTAATTATTAAACTAACTACCTGGGAGAACTGAAAACACGGCCTGGATTTGGAATTGGTCCAGATTTGAAGAACCCTGTCCTAGACACTCTCCTTATTAAGGATCTGGATTCCTTGAAGAGCTCTGAAAATCAACCAGAACCAGGACCAGAACCCCCCCCCACCACCACCTTAGAAAAGAGCCCCAGAGCCTGGGAAAGAACACTGCAGCTCAGTCGCAGACCAGAAAGGACAGGGGACCAATCGGTGAGGCCTGTGATCGGGGGTGCAGTGGGCTGGACCTTGGGTGTGGCTCCAGGGTGTGCCCAGCGTTGGCGCCAATGTAGCGAGGGTAGACGTGGTTGTCCTGGAGCCTGCACGCTCCCCCGACACGTCGGGGTGACCTTTTACGCTTACACAACGTTATGTAAACGCTTGGCGAGCAGCTCTCTCCAAACGCTGCTCCCTGGCCGGCTTCCTGGCCCGTCCCCGAATACTCAGCATGCGGCTTCCGTCCCCGCTGCAAGCAAATCTGATTGGCTGGCGTTCAGCAAAAGTTCGCGCCGACCCGTGTGTGAACCCCCCCCCCAAAAGCAGGGGAATAAAAAAACAGAAAAGCCCACCTCCAAGGGCGATCTGTGAGGCTGGAGCACAGCATGCAAGGCCTAGCTAAATGGCTGCAGAACCAGAGCGGAACGGATTAACTGGTCACGTTCGTGAGCCAGCCCGCGTCTCGAAGTGGTCACCGCAGACGGGCCGTTTTGATTAAGAGCCCTGGCTCGCACCCTCTAGAACATTCCAGTTGTAAACCGACCTCTTTAACGTTGCTGTGGCCTACCGGCCGCCTCGCCCAGCCTCGAGGGGGTGGGGGGGGGGGGAGAGACGGATGTTCTGGTCCCCGGGATGGACAGCATGTGTCTGGAGGAAGCTGGAAGGAGAATCACAGGCCATTCCCCAAGAGGCTACTTTGGATGTCCCACCGCTTTGTGGTTCATGGATATTAGCAGAGCGCTGTCCTTATCCGAGTATTCGGTTTGCACAGCTAACTTCCACCTTCGGGCAAACTTTGCGGTAGAGTTGAACAATCTGGCACTGCTTTAAAAATCTGGCACGTCCTATGTCTAGGCTAACGCTAGGCTAACGCTAGGCTAACTCTCTTCTTTGTTTCAGATGTGTTGTTCAGAAGCCCTTTCTGTGGGGGCTTGGGCAGGAAGGTCCTGGAACGGTGCCACTCTCCTCGCTGCCTGGGTCACGCCGACCCCAGAAGAACATTGTGTAAAGGCGCCATTTGTCACATTTCGGGTGGGGGCCATCACCGCTGTGGCACCCCCTGCTGGCTCTGTGACCCATGCCATGTGCCTCGGTGCGTTCATAGTGTCCTTTCTGAGTGTAAACAAACAGGGGAAGTGTTTTATCTGCAGGTTTTTCTGCTTGGGAACACTGGGAAATGGGCAGGAAGCTGTGGCGGATGGACCATCAAGGCTGTGGCTGTGGCTGTTCTCACCTTTTAGCAGCGAGGAGACCCCGAGAGACGTGGTGTGGAGTCTGTGGACCTGGCAAATGAAGGCCGCCATCTCAACAAAGTGAACCATGGTCAACATCACTATAATAGGTTTCATGTGTCTGATGTACGTGTGTTTTGTTATGGCCAAGTTGAACTCAACACCACAGCACTAATGTCACGATTGCTCAGAACGTAACGAGAAGGCTGTGTCCACAGACGGTCTGCACTCTGGTGCAATTGGTAGGGGCACAAACGTGACCACAGCGCCACCTGATGGTGACAGTGCCATGCAAGAGGGGTCCGAGACATTACCTGCCACTCTGTTTTTCCAGAGAATCTCTGGTGGTTTGTATCCTGCGGCATTTCTTCCCGTAACGAGCGATTTGTGAGACAAGCCCCAATGAATGAGCTCTATAATCACACAGAGTTTATAATTATCATAACTGTGGTTGTTTATGGCCTAGCTGTGTACTCGTTTTGACAGAGTTTTGCGCTATTTTGTTTTGGTGCCTGCGCTCGGCTGAAACATTGAAGAAAACACTGAAGGTTAGGGGATCTTCGGCTTGGCCGTACTGGGAGGTTCATGGCCTTGTAGGATATAACCAGAAATCGGATTGGTCTACCTGTCTGCATGCAATGCCCACATATATGTCAGTACGTATAACGTATGTTGCAACACACATACTAAACCTGACAATTGGCTGGTGAGCTGAATAACTTGTTTCAGCAGGGAAATCTACAATCTGTGTTGCAAACTGGCCCTCCAGATGCAGAATTGGAGACACCTGACATGCATAGTTAGTTACGTAACAGTTATGTAAATTCTAAATTTAACCCGGGTCTTGAAATATCAGCCGGTGTGTCTCAAATATTTGTAGGAGTTTTGGATTTTGAAAGTTTATTGAGTAAATCATCACACCTTTTGTTAAACAAAAGCCAGATGACTTGCTGAAGCTCATCTGCTTTCGGTGATGCGTACTGAATGCATGCATGCATGCGTGTTTGTCTTCATGGGAGCCGCCTGTATCTGTATATGATTTGTGTGTTACCAGTATGGCATAGTGTTAGCCTTTGCAAAGTGAACTAGCTAGTTAGTCTCTCCCAGCATGATGTGTGTGTGTGGTAACCTTCATTACCCCTCTCTACCTATGTCTGTTACTAGCCAGTGTCCCTCATCTGTTGGAGAATCCCCAGTAAACAGGTTAACCGCACAACAACCTACGAAGACACTGAATCATTTCCCCCAGATTTAACCAGACTAGTTGCCCACCTCTAACACTTTAACTTTGTCACAATTGGCTATTTTTACGATTCCTGTAATTTCAATATTTGAAAGGATTTTCTCAGCAATGGTGGAAAACAGGATAAAATTCCTGTATGTTTGATTTTTGTTTAATAATGGAATAAAAGTGACACTCTAAAGGTATTACGTTGTGTTTTTTGTTAAATAAGGCTCATTACCACCCACACCAATCACTCAGAATGGCCTGATTTAATCTGCTCTACACGGCCAAGCATAAGTGTTATGAAATGCTTTTTTTTTTTACACGGCTTGTGGGAAGTACGTTTATTTCAGTACATTTTGTCAGTAACACATGACTTCCTTCCCAAGGATAACATTTGCCATCCTGAATTTACTGGTTACCGTTAGTAACAGGAAAATCCGGTGACATCACGGCATCCTGGAAAACAGCCCTGATGGTGGGATCGTCCGCTTGTTTTTAACCTCCGTGTGACACGAGCGCGGGGTGCTCCGCCGCGACCTCAATTATAAATGTGCTTCGCAAAAAGAAAGTATTGGCTTCGGGCTGGAAAATAAACTCTGTCTTACACAATAACAAGAAGTGGAGCCTCAGCCCGTTTCTTCCAAAGTGCAAGTTCTGATGAGGAAAAGCTGCAACTTCGGCCGTGCGGTTGGATGAACGTGTCTCCAGTGCCTCCACATACGTGCTTCAAGGTGAACGTGTCTCCAGTGCCTCCACATACGTGCTTCAAGGTGAACGTGTCTCCAGTGCCTCCACATACGTGCTTCAAGGTGAACGTGTCTCCAGTGCCTCCACATACGTGCTTCAAGGTGAACGTGTCTCCAGTGCCTCCACATACGTGCTTCAAGGTGAACGTGTCTCCAGTGCCTCCACATACGTGCTTCAAGGTGAACGTGTGTCCAGTGCCTCCACATACGTGCTTCAAGGTGAACGTGTCTCCAGTGCCTCCACATACGTGCTTCAAGGTGAACGTGTCTCCAGTGCCTCCACATACGTGCTTCAAGGTGACTCGGATCTCCCGCGCAGTTTGATTACAAGCCCTAAACGGATCCTCCAGTTTCAGCTTAAAACTTATGATGAACATGCTCTACATTTTCTGCCCCGTGTCACACAATCGACCCATGAGTTTATCCGAGGGCCGCTTCGTCCTGAGGCTCTCTTTCTCCGCCCGTCGCCCCTTTTCACCATCATCTCTAATGAGATATGAGCCAGTTTTAGAGATGCCTGGATCCACACATCCAGGCTCAGACACCAATGAATCAAACAGTGGCCAAATGACCGGTGACTCATCTGGATGCGGCCCGGGTGGGGGTGGGGGTAGAAGGGGTAAAATAACAGACAAACCTTGTTCTGACTGTAAGACATGAATTGCATGGTTGTGAATAATGCATTTGTCGTGGAAAGTGAAAGGCCTCTTTGATTTGACCGTAGTGTTTAAGCAGGCCTCAGTCGGGGCAGACTGGGAGCCTGGATGACATGGTGGGGATGGGAGTAAGTGACTGATGGTGTTTGTCGGCTTTACACGTCCTTGGTATTGTTTACATGCGTTTGGTTTTGATTGGCTGACAGCCATGCACAGCCAAATACCTCCCCCGCTTCTCTCGTTTTTATTTCATTTTGATTGGCTGTGAGCCATGCACGGCCCAATACCACCCCGCCTCCTTACTTTTTATGTAATTTTGATTGGATGTAAGCCACCTAGACTCTGATACCTCCATCACCTCCAAAGTTTTTAATCCAATTTTGAATGGGTGTGAGTCACGTAGAATGTGACACCCATTCATCGAGTTGTGAAAATAGATACATATATTAGCTAAAATGTCGGATAAATATATCACAACCTAATTTCACATTCCAACAGAATCTTCCTTAAGGTAACTTCACCTCCTTCCCCACGACCCTTGGGGGTAGTAAAAATTAAAACCATCTGTCAAGAAAGTGGCCTGGTTTGGGTGATTCACTGGTGTGACAAAGGGCACGTGACCCCCCCCCCCCCCCCCTCTCATTGCAGCAGAGAGCAGCAAATTGATCCTTCAAGGCCTTCGGGCAAGTTTGCCTTATTGTGCTGCATTTTCCCATGTGGGGGTCATCATAGTGGCTGTTCGTATTTTCAAAATGACAAGATATTACCCCCCCCCCCCCTAAAAGAAAAAAAACACACACACTGGTGATATGCATCCTTCTGGACATTCTTTGCAGAACTGGGCATTCTGACGACTCATGGGAACCGATTGCATCATTTGAACCCAGCTGCAGTACTTATTAGGACCGCCAGGGGGTGCTTTTCACACTTCGCTATGGGAAACCAAAAGATGTTTTTTTTTCTGTCATGCACGCAAGAATCTCCATGTATGCATTTTCCCACTAATATTTAAAGTACTTTATTCCTGCATTGGCTGCTTTTCCAGGCTCTCACAGATGTTCTCTAAATATGTGCATGATTTAAAATTGTTCTGCGGCAGATTTGTTAACAAGTTTACAATGTGTTCTGTTTGTGCAGCAGTATGCTGGCGTCAAATTTAAACCTCACTCAACAGGAAAAAAAAAGGAATTCTCCACTGCAGAGGACTGACACACACGCACACGTACGCACACATCTCCATGTTTTTGTAAGACCCTTGGGTACAGCCTTGTAGGCCAGTGTGCCAGATTTAGTACAGAAATAATTTGAATTTAGCGCAGTGCCCAAGTCCTGCCAGGATTCCGTCAGGATTAACAAAACAGTCGTTAATTAATCCCTCCTAGAGGAGTCAACACACCATCAAGAAAATTACTCCAGAAAATATTATGACTTGTGATTAATTGTGAAAAACAAACCGTGAACATCAACTTGGTGCATAAATGTGACAGAAAACAACCCTTTGCTCGCCTTCAGCTGACCAAGAAGTGTGAGATGTGAGTGCGGCCGTGTGTGAGATATTAAGCGTGACACAGGACTGCCTCCCTGTAATGAATGCCGGGCCGTCTTTGTACCTCCTTAAATTAGTTAGACTCGTACACTCATTGTGAACGGCGTGACGTCCGCGCTGCACGCCACATTTCACGAGCGCTGTCGAGGAAACGAGCGGCGTCACGCACGTCGTGCCCCCCCCCCCCCTTCTCACTGCACCATGGCCCCCGCACCGTGAATGTGGAGCAAAGTTGAAGCCACGACTAGAGGCAAGACGAAGAGTGAGCTGAACGTGTTACTGTGCCAAACTGCAGTACTGCTCCCTGGTGCGGCCAGGATGCTGGCTTGGCCACATAGTGTATAATTACTGAGGTCTGTGTGGGTATATTATAGCTCTCCATGCCAAGCAAATGGAATCGTGCATCGCCTGCAGTGGATTATGGGTTATGAGGTTAAGTGAACAGGACTCCCTGGCATTCAGCATGATAGGTCAGGCTGCACCGTGGCAGAGTGGACTTGTTAGCCCTTTGGAAGGATGTTCAGCCCTCTTGCCCCCAGCCTGGCAAAATTTGCCTACTTGTGAACAGTGATTTTTTTTTTTTACCAAGACGGGTAACATCTTTCAAAGAGGAAGCAAGCTCTTCCTTTGAGGTCTGCAGTAGTTTCATTATAAAAGGCTGTGGTTTAAAGCAAATGGTGCTGTTTAATGTCGTTCATTGCCTGGCAGTGAGGGCCTGGACACAGACTCTGTACCCATAAACTGGGGACTTCCGCCTCTCCATCACGGCAGCCAGACTTGGTATTTATCCTGTAGCTGTGAAATGTCACCTCATCGCAAACTTTCTGCCACATAGATGTCTTTCTGGGGCAGCAGGATGCATACTTGTTAAAGGCATGCAATAGTAACCAGAAGGTTAGAGGTTCAAGTCCCCGTGGTTGTTCACACCCTTGAGTACCTTAATTGCCCCAGTGAACAGATTAAAAGAACAAATTAATAAAAATGAGTAATTTGCTCTCACTGGTACGTTTTAGCGGTTTGTTCAGTACCATTTCGTATCATTTAAGGTTCTGATGGGCCACAGGGTTTTCTCAGAGAGGCTCCGATGTTCCTCATGCTTTAAGTGGGTTTTTCTTCCTCGATGTCCTGCAGGGTCACTGGCAGCTTCGCACTCTCGCAGTGGGCGTGGTTTCGGTGCTGCTGTAATGTACCGTCCTGAGTTTGCCGACTCACGTACAAAATGTCCTGCCCAGAAACTGTGTGTTCTCTGTTGCCATGCAGAGCATGATGTCACACCGGATGGGTCATGAGACGAAGCTCCCGCCCCCTGCTTTTCATGGCTCTGATCCAGCACTCCTATTGGGGGACTGACTGGTTGTCCACACAACAAAGTGAACAGGGTCGAGCTCGGGTGACAGTCAGTTCTATGACATGCTGTAACAGTTAACAGTTGTTGGCAGGGTGCATTCTGGATGTTTGCATGATTATTACAGCACTTAACTTGGTGTGTTACCTGTTGTCATTACATTAAGCTCACATTCGGGCCACTGATATCCCTCCAGTTTAAAAGTGCTGCCAGGCCTTGTGTTAGGTTGGGCAGGCAGCCTCATTGTCCATTTAAGCACACAGCACTGTGAGGAGGTTCAAAGCACCATGAGAGAGCGCACAACATTTTGGAGTGGCCCTGAGCATTATGGGTAGGCACACAGAACCATGAAGAGGCCCAAAGAATTATGGGTAAGTGTACAGTTATCAATAGGCCCTAAGCATTCTGGGTAGGCGGACAGAACAGTGGTGAGGCCCTAAGGATTATGGGCGTGTACACACGCTTATCAATAGGCCCTAAGCATTATGGGTAAGCACACACCCTTATCAATAGGCCCTAAGCATTATGGGTAAGCACACATCCTTATCAATAGGCCTAAGCATTATGGGTAAGCACACACCCTTTTCAATAGGCCCTAAGCATTATGGGTAAGCACACATCCTTATCAATAGGCCTAAGCATTATGGGTAAGCACACCACTTGATTCCACCTGAATCCCTGCCTGCCAGCCCCTCCCTCAGAGGGAGAGCAGACCACACCTCTGTGCCTCTGAACGGTGCAAACTCATGGGGCAGTCACTCTCTGCTGTCAGTCATTTGCGGGTCAGACAGTGAAATATTTAGTGTTCCTGACAGCGGGAAGGAACAAGACCAGTTTTAATACACACTGCAGTGGAGAATCTCGCTAGAGAATGTCACTGGAGAATGTCACCTCACCCCTTCCAGCCGGTGCTTCCTGTTACGTTGGCCCTCACAGTATCCGACTCTGGCTGATTCTTCAGCAAAGGAATTTAAAGAATTAAAAGAGGGGAAAAACATCTTTGGTTTTAATAATTCCCAGCAATTTTCCCTCTCGCTCTTTCACTGCCAGAGACATTTGCTTCATTTTTCAGGGTTTGGAAAATGTTGGCAGGACCCAATAAGAGAGGAGCCAGATGTATGACATCATGGATTCTGGTCGAACTGTGACGGGTTTACGAATTAGGCCGTAATTATGTTCTTCCATTTTCCTAAGCATGTCCTACAGCTTGTAGGTTTGTATTGTTTGTGACGTTTGGTGTTACTCTTCTGAATGGAGCGTCTGGGTCCTAGGCCTCCCACACCGGGTGGTTCCGGGTGGTTCCACTGAAGCTGTTTCCACAATTAAATACCAAGCAAAAAGGCTGAGAACATTCAGCCAAATAATAAACCAATTTTATACCATCCATCCATCCATTTATGTACCTTTCTTTTGCAAATAGATTTCAGATTGTATTTAAATCATACTAGTCAAAATCACCAGTTTGAAAAAGGGATGAATTATGCTCATGATCAACAATGTTCAAGAGAGAAATTCAAAACTTTGTTGCCATTTGTACAAGTACGGGTACAAGTACAATGAAATTCTTACTTGCGATTCCCCCTGCAGACTTAGGTAGCATCAAACATAGTGAACTATACATACAATAAGTACAAAACAATATATTCAATATACATACAGTAGGTGCAACAAACATACAATATATACAGCATACACAATATACACTGTACATACCCAACAGCATGCAAATACCAGGATTTTTAGGTTATAAATAGGACGGAAATGTTATATGAATGTAATCAATATTACGTAAATGGTATCTGGCCAACCATTAGACTATCAGGTAGATCTGTGGAGCTCTCTGCTGTAGAGGTGCCACATTCCATGTGGACATATACCGCGCCCCCCCCCTCCCCCTTCCCCCGCCCAGTGTCAAGAACAAAAGTATTTGGAAGACAGTCCCTGATGTGAATCTGAAGGTAGTCTGTGGTTGGTTCTCTGGGCATGGTGATGGAGATGGTGTCACCCTTCTCTGCACCTTCTGCCCCCATCCATCCCCTCCATGTCCGCCTTTCCTGACGCCATGCACTGAGAACTAAGGTCTCTTTTTGTTTAATTTGCAGACCACTGACAGTCATCTGCCTCCCGTTTCCTTCCTTTTTTCTGTTCTTGGCTCACTAATCATGACATTCCTACTCTCTAACAACCTTTTCACCCTGTGATTTATCGCCTCCTGCTGCTTCATCACCAGACCCTCACTTCCTCCGCCCTCATTGCCTCATCTGATCTTTCTCTACCTCCACCCTCCCCAGACTTTCTTCATCTTTCTCCTGGTGTCTGGTGAAGCTGTTAAACGCTCAGTGTATGTTTAAGCTCTCCTGTTTGTCCGGAAGCTCTGCCAGGGGCTTGACATCCGTCTTATCTTCAGCAGCTCGTGGGATATCAGCCAGTTTCTCGGTGAAAATAGGACTCTGCGCTCAGATGGGCCAGGGCTGGACTGTGGGAATCTCACACCCTGGCTTAGTCATCATAGGTAAAGTTGTCAAACACATGTAGACCATCAGAGCTGTTGTTATAACTGTTTCCAAAAAGTATGTTTCCATAAATCTCCTGGCCTAGTTGTATAGTATTTTAACGACAAATGGACAGGATTTGAAGTGAAAATGCTTTGATGGGAGACACAGCCATTATGATGCCTGATCTTTAAATGATGTTCAGACTGTGGGCCAGGAGTATTGACCATCCTGTTTGCTATTTGAATGTCTTCTCAAGCTGCTTGGCCTTGTTGCCCCCTTGTGACTATGTCTGTACGAACTTGTGTCTGTCGTCCCTGGTTGGGCATCCCCTCATCCCAATGTGTCTTCAGGTTCTGTCTTCCCTCACCATGTGTCAGTCGTCCCTGGTTGGACATCCCCTCATCCCAATGTGTCTTCAGGTTCTGTCTTCCCTCACCATGTGTCAGTCGTCCCTGGTTGGGCATCCCCTCATCCCAATGTGTCTTCAGGTTCTGTCTTCCCTCACCATATGTCAGTCGTCCCTGGTTGGGCATCCCCTCATCCCAATGTGTCTTCAGGTTCTGTCTTCCCTCACCATGTGTCAGTCGTCCCTGGTTGGACATCCCCTCATCCCAATGTGTCTTCAGGTTCTGTCTTCCCTCACCATGTGTCAGTCGTCCCTGGTTGGACATCCCCTCATCCCAATGTGTCTTCAGGTTCTGTCTTCCCTCACCATGTGTCAGTCGTCCCTGGTTGGACATCCCCTCATCCCAATGTGTCTTCAGCTTCTGTCTTCCCTCACCATGTGTCAGTCGTCCCTGGTTGGACATCCACTCACCCCCCATCTTGCTGTCATTCTCCTGCTGTCTGTAGGTATGGTTGGCTTTCTCCTTCTCGTACCCCTTTCTCTCCAGAGCTCCTTCTACTGATCCCAAATGACATTAGCTTTGTGTCAGGCTCACATCAGCTGGGTGACATCTCCATCACTTCTGTACACTTCTGTTACCCCTGCTTGCAAGTATCCTACTAATTTTACCTGCCTGTCAAAATAATACATGTTGAATCGTTGCCGTTGTTACAAAGGTACTATGTGTTTACAGATTTAAATAATGAGAAATCAGTTGTAATACAAAAAACGCAAACATTATAATGAATTATGTATCCAATCCTCCATCTGTCTTCTAACTCCCTATCTTGGTCAGGATCACAAGGAGTCTTAGAGTCTATTCCAGGCAGCAGAGGGTCCGAGGCTGGGGTACACCCTGGATGGGATGTCAGTCCATCAGAGTGCAACTATGTGTAAAAATAGTATTTATTTTTTAAATCCCGTTTTACCGTAATAGACCATGATTACCATTATGAATCAGGGTTTTAAACGGTTTGCAGTCGTGGTCTGTGGTTTGTAGCAATAAACTGTAATTACCAATTATAAAATATGGTTATGCAAAAGTAGCCACAATCAAAAGATGAAATATTTTCCCCGTTGGAGAGTAGAAGTGGCTCAGTTTGACTCCTGCCTCAGAGGTGGGGAGTGGGAGTATTTGAGTAGCCTGAGCTGGAAAGTGTGACAGCAGAGTTGAGTCATTCAGATCAGCGCCTAGACACTCCCCGGGCTCTGCCACTCTCATTCACCTATTACATGATCTGAAAACTTTGCGTGTGAACAAAACCTACTATTATTATATAAAATGTCAGAAAAATGATTCCACTTTGTAAAGGTTCACAGACCAGCCGATGTACAATAAATCTTTAGTGAGCGAGAGTGGATCTTTACAGCACCAAACAGAGACTCAATCTCAGTTCTTGCCAACCTCTTAAAATGTGCCCCATGCATTGGTCAGTGCTGAACACACCTTCAGAGCTTGTGCTACCGCTGCTATCTGCATGCTGTCAGTCAGCCAATCGTGAGGATCACTCAATACATGCACGAATATACTCTGTATAAACAGCACCTGTGGCTGTTCTCCCCTCCGAGGTCCAAGGGCATTTACACACAGTGAGTTCTTGAACTTTTGAGGAGAACATCGCTGCTAATGCTGCATTCCTTTTTCCTCTGAGGTCGGAGGTCGGAGCTGGGGATGACATCACTCCTGAGTTAATCGTGTTCCAGTACAACAACTCAGAGAGCTATTTAGCAATACCAGTTCTAGCTAGATTCATCGTTAGCTATTGTTAGCAATTCCATTTAATAACAGCACATTGCGTAGTGGCATGTTCACAGATAGCGGTTGGACAGTACTGTATGTAAGACCAATTTAAAGAGACACAAATAAGACATAAGTGTTAATAAACAGTATAAAACTACAGCTTCCACTTCTGTTGATATAGGCTGCGGCCATCCTGAATTCTGAGGTTTTTTCATTTATTCATTTTATTTATCCTTTATTTCGCCAGGAAGGTTCCATTGAGATACAATATCTCCTCTTCCAGGAAGTCCTGGCCAAGATGGCAACAAATAAGAAAAAAGACAAAAGTTCCATATACATACATCCGACTTTCTAAGTCAGAATTCCAACTTCAGGAAGCGTTCCCATTGAAATTTCCGACTAGGAAATTCTGACTTCCGAGTTCAAATGGAACGCAGCATAACTTCAGGAGTATCTCACCAAGACCAAATAGCGCTATCATACTTTAACTCAGATAAGGGGAGGTGCTGAACATTCCTACAGAACATCGCAAATGGCTAATGAATGATTCTGACTGGGAGTTCTGTGCTAGTATTCAGAGGAACCTCAATATTTTGCACAATAACCAATCAAATTTTTTGTTGATCAAAATAACATCAAGGAAGGATGGGCATCTGGATGGTAGACACCACACTTCCAGCCACAGGCCTCCTGAAAATCTGCTCTGAGATTTTGAAGGGGCAGTCGGACCCACCCGGACCTTCTTCTGGGCAGGAAGATGATCATCTGGAGGAAACCAGACACGTTCTAACATCTCACCTGTCAAAGAAGGTTTCCCTGTTGCCCCGTGTATCGCCCTCCGTCATCACTACTTTACAGAACACACAGACACAACAATCTATGTGGCTCATTGGCATATAAGAGCCCTTAATACTCCAAAATGCTAAATGCTTGATATTTTGGTTTTGGTTGAATGTTGAATTAAATGTTTTTGAAAGTGATTCAGTATGAATTGGTGCTGATGAGATGATTCACAATGAGATGGAGAATAAGAGGGACAAGTGCATTAAACTAATTTGCACAATTTAAATAAAAACAGTAGGGTTATGGCTATATTGTTGTGCGTCCTTGTGGTGGACGTGAAGGAGTTGTGTGTTGTTCTGGTGAGTCTTCCAGAAAAAACCTTTCAATTAATCACTTTTCAATGGCCAATGCTGAGAGGTTTGGTGTTCCGGAGCCTTCCGTGTTTCATGGTCCATGCCATGTAAGGAGTGGGTGGGATTTTCAGCTCTTAGTAAATAAAAATAGTGTTGTCTATAATAATTTGAGACTCGAACCCTGATCTTACAAATTAACACCTTTTAAAGCAAACTGTGCCTCATTCCCAAGACCAAAGAAAATCCCTCTTTTACTTAAAAAAAGGTTTTAATTATTTTCATTATCGCACTACAGCTGCGTTGGCTTCTTATAATCTGAAAGCCCTGCCCTGAGACATTCCTTTGAAGTTTCTTTATTGTTAATCTTACCCTGAGACAAAATTTTAACCTTTAACCCCGGGGTGTTCATTTTCACACCCCCGTTTTTCACAGACTGAGCCGTAAGCTAAAAAATTTTATTCTCTTTTGGATCTGAAATATGAACCATGTTGGACTTCGTGTGATAACGTGATAACGCCTGGCTCAAAATGAAAATTAGTAACAGATCATGTGAGTGACCCCATTTCTTGTCTGAAGATTATATCAAAAGCAGCTTAACCCTTTCAGGGGTTAGACGTCTTCAGAGCAGTTCAGCTCAAAGTCAATGGTACAACAGCAGGTTCCTCCGGGGACTGGACCCAGCAACCTGCACACAGCCCTCAGTTAGTGGCTGTCCCTCTGCGTGCTGACTCTGTTCTCTGTTGCACACATTGGATATCTGTGTTGTTTAGTAACAGCTGTCAGTATTGGTCATCTGTTTTCAGTTAACTAAACTCAGTTTACTAAAGTCTTTTGAAAATACTTACAGCACTGATCAAATTATGACTGGATAAACCCTTATGGGACAACTTTAAGAATACTTCTTATTCCTGATGAATTAATAACAAATGGCATGACTTATAATGAATCTCTAGCACTATAATTTGAGCTTGCCAATAAGTCTGTAATGAGCACACTGGCAGCTGCAGAGTGTTTGGTGACCCTGAAGATGCACCAGGTCATGCTTGACTCACACTAACTCGAACTCTGTCTCACTCTCGCCTGCGTCCATCACTGCTCAGAATAAGGGCATCTCTTTCAGTAAGGATCTGGACACATCTGAGAAGATTTGCCGATATCATGCTTTTGCAGAAAAGGGACGTTCCCCATCATCTGGTCTGCTCCAGATTTTGAAAACATACAAGAATCATACTCAGACCCACAGGTTTTAAAACGTAATGTGACACGTTTCTAATAAAAGAGTCACATATCCTAATGATGCTTTAAGTGCAAGTGTTTACATAACAAAGCTTATATGGTGTTTATGATTATATAAATCAGCACAAATTAAGTTTTCAAAACATTAAATGCATGTCTTATATTACAACATATGCTGGGTTCATTGGCTAATGACAGGGTTGGTCCTCTGTTTGAATTATGGCCCATTGAATGCTCTTCACCTTAAAAGATCCTGGAATTGACCCTGCTGTCACCTCACACCTTGGGGTCTGGGGGTTCAGATCCCACACCTTGTGTGTGTGTGTGTGTGTGTGTATGGGGGGGTCGCATGTTCTCCCAGGGTTGCATGAGTTTCCTCCATGTGCTCCTGTTTCACTCCACAGTCCAAAGACATGCAGATATGCAGATAAATGAGTATGTCTAATTCTTCCTTAGTGTGTGTACCCTGTGATGGCCTGGCATGCCATTTTACGGCAGGCTGAGGGTCTCTGTGACCCCATATTGGATCAGACCATTTAGCAGGATGGATGGGGGTGAGATTTAATGAACAGGCTGTTTATATTAGGGGCTCTCTTAAAAGCAGACCTTCAGGTAAAGATCACAGGGTGAATGCCCCTCCTTGATTTCAAGAGGTCTGTAAGTGTCCAAAAATCCCCCTCCCCCCCTTTAAAATCAAACATACGTTTTATCTGAAACATGTATATATAGCACAATGAAGGTTGTCTAGGTAATTTTTAAATCCACATATATTAATATATATTAATTCATAGAAGATCTTGCACAAAAACAGTGAAAGTGGAAAAAAAACAGAATACCCACATACTTCACTTTTGACATTTTCAAAGGGATTCCTATGTTTATCAAGCAAAGCAGAAGACGTTGACTTTTCTCAGTGCCCTGTATTTATTTAATGTGAAAGTCTGAAACAAAGTGCTTTGCTGCAAAGAGGTCTCTGTTACTCTTCCCTTCTTTGATCGTATAACTGTGACATGACTTTCCATTGCTCCCAAACATGGCGAAAGGTCACACCAAGCAAGTCAAATTACTTGTTGACCCAAACTGTGTTGACTTTCAGTGGGAAGTTGCTGATATCTGTTTCACACAGACATAAACACCTTATTTTATTTTCCCAACCGTGTCAGGCACACTGGCAGACAGCCATGTTTGTAATACTGCTTGGGGTCCTTCCCTGGCTCTCCGAAGCTTGCCAGAGGTCTTTCACATGAAGTGCAAGTGGTGAAGTGCTGAATGTATTGAAATGCATATGTAGAGAGTTCTGGTAAAATTGGCAGTGCAATCGCAACACCGGCCAGGTCACAGTGAGCTGACGATGATACTTACCAAAGGCGATGCCAGCTGATCTACTCAAGACGTCGCAGGAACTTTGCAAGCACCACGAGATCTCAAGGGATCTATTTATGTGATTTTCAGATGTAACCTCCTGAGACCCCACCCATTCATTTACAGTATGTCCATTGTAGTGGACATTTTGTTTTTGCACCTATCTTTTCCCTGATGTTAGGAAACGTATTTATTCCTGTTGTGCACTAAAGAGGACATGCTGTGAAATTAAAAATAAAAATTAATTTGAAAAAATCTAAATTGTAAGATGTCTTATTTCCTCCAAAGACAAATAACCTAAAATTGAAGGACACTTTTTTCCCTTGGGTCTCAGGAGGATATCTGCTAACTGACCAACATGAACAAAAATGTTCAGTGCCAGATGACCATCATCAGAAAAAATTCAGCTGCATTTTCCTGCTTGTTTAGGGCAGCTTTAGTGGAAATTCATTACCTAAATATAGCAATTTCGCAGCAGAGCATAATAATCTATTACAATCAGATCAATGACTGTTTTAAGGTTTTGGTTGTCTGGCGCGAGGTCCAGGAGCTACCTGCATTTAGTGGAGGAACCTTCCGGCATGTCTGTTAAGCCTGTGAGGTTTATAATGATTAGGCCGGTAACGATGTGAGATTGACACTTGACAGAAATGACGGCTGTCCCCACAGACAGAGTCGCTTGGCTTTTATAGGTCTGTTTATAACTCGGCCTTGTCGAAAACAGGACCAGGCCCGGAGCGCTCTGCGCCTCTCTGGATTTAGCTCAGCGCAGGCCCATAAAGGCTGTTATTACTGTCTGGTTTGTCCAGTGGGACAAAACGGGATCTCCGGGGACATTTCCCAGAGATCACAGAGCGTAGCGAAGGGACCGGGGGATGCGTAGTGTCCCATGCAAGCGCTGGGAGTCTCACCTCTGGCACGTTGCTATACTTTATCACACATAGCGAAAGGAGGCAGTCGATGGATCTGTTCACTTCTACCTGTTTCACTGCATCTCACTGCACTGGTATTTCAAATAACCTAAGAAGTAAGAAGTGTTAAAATGTTTTAATAACCCGACCCATCAAGCTTTGTACGGTTTTAGTTTTAGCAAATTAATTTTTAAGAAATGTATTAATCTACTCTAAGCACATGACTCCTCAGTGTAAGAGGAGGCCACCTCATGGCACTGGAGTAGAGGAGACAGTGGGGTCACCCAGTCCCAGGAGCAATTGGGGTTAAGGGCCTTGCTCAAGGGCCCAATGGTGGGATCACTCTGCTGACCCAGGGATATGAACCAGCAACCTTATGAGTCCAATCTCACAGAGTCCACCACCCCCCTCCCCCCAAACAAATATATATTTCTTCTGTCATACTTTGTTGGTCTGTGCATAATTCCATATATGTTATATAGTTTTGATGTCTTAAAAATTATTCAAAAATGTAGAGAAACCTTTGTATAGGTAGGTTTTTCCAAACTTTCGACTGGTACTCAGTGTTACTGAGGACTTACATAATAGAGGATCAAGAAACCCTGAAGAAGTGTGCCGGGGGCGGGTGAGGGGGGGCAGGGAGGGGGGGTGACCGAAAACCTCCAGCAGTGCTGAGCTACACTTGCGGACAGGCGGCTCCCCTGACACTGTGCAGAGCTCCTGGCACGATCTCATCCCATAATTAGGTGTTCCCTGGAGAAGGAGAAGCATCACCACTCGCAGTGACATTCAGATTCCTGCTGGTTTTGGGAAGAACGGACTGTGCCGGATTTCAAGGCGGACGCTCAAGCCATCCCGGGGCCACGGGCATCGGGCCACAGAGCACAGACACGGGGGCAGCTGCAGGTGGTGTTCGGGAACCCCAGAAAAGCGTCATTGATTCAGGGCTCGGAGCTTTTATGCAGATGTGGACTTTGCTTTTGAAATCGTCAGACTGTGTGTTGGCTTGTGGTCAGATGTGTTGCAGTCATCCAGTCCAAAAGCATGATAAGACTTTCGAAGAAGGGGGGGGCACGGCTGCGCAGTGGATAGCAATGTTGCCTTCATGGGTGTAAATCACAGAGATGGGGGGTTGCAACCCCCCCCCACCCCAATAATTAAAACCAGGCAATACTACCCCCAGAACCCCCTTACATGGGTGGAGACCTCACCCCCTAAAATGCTCAACCCAAAGTTATACCCTTGTTTGGCTCACACCACTGGGCCGTTCAGATCCTCCCTGGCTCTATGTGTGGAGTTACATGTTCTTCCCGTGTCGTCATGGGGTTTCCTCCAATCTCTTACCACAGTCCACAAAAACATGTTAAGTTGCCAAATTGTGTGAAGGGTGTGTGTGTTCTACAATGACTTGGTGTCCCATATCGAGTTATCCCCTGCTGTAATCCTTCTGAGATAAGCTCAGTGACACTGCATAGGGAAAGTGAGCATAGAGGATAGATGGATTTTAGAGTGACGTACACTCTCAGAAAAAAAGGATACCAGTTTGTACCTTTTAGGGTACAATAACTTGTCACTGGGGTTGTACCTTTAACTGTATGTAAATGTACCTTTTAGGATGCAGAAATGGACTAAGGGGAACATTTTTGTACCATTGAGGGAACATTAATGTTGTTTGTGGATGTTCCTCTGAGGTACAGTTACTTAAGCGAAGGGTACAATTGATAGACCCTTGAGGGTACAACCTCAGTGACAAGCAAAGGTATACGAAGATGAATTGGTACTCTTTTTTCTGAGACCGTACATAAGACTTAACTAGGATACAGATCTGACCAATGTGTCAATATGCATATACTGTAGAAGTAAATATTTTCATGTATATTGCTCATTCACTGTCAGAAAAAGGGTGCAGTCCTGGTACAATTTTGTTCCCCGAGGTACAAACAACATCACTGTACCCTCAATGGTAGAAAAATATTCCTCAGAGTCCATTTCTGCACACTGTACCTTAAAAGGTATATTTGCTTACAGCTAGGGTACAATGGGAAGACCCTTGAGGGTACAGCCCTCTAGTAGTTATACCCTCAAAGGTACAAATCCACACTATTTTCTCACATTGTTGGGTAGATAATTTCACATTTTCATTGCATATATTCATATATTCAGATTTGAGATCTTAATTAAAACAGTAGGCAGACATCACCAAGTCAGATACCAAGAGTTTGTGTTGTTTGCCTTCTTCAAAATGCGTGTTTTTTATGTAGGCTATATAAATGCCTACATGTGGACTGCGACGGTAAACGTTTCGGCTGCGCACGGCTCAGGGGTTAATGAGTCGGCAGCTCAGGGAGGTGTCTCGCAGGCGAAGGGGAGGAGGGTGCCCGCGAAGAAGGTGGAGTTGTCGCTGTGTCGTTCACCCCCCACCCCACCCCACCCAACCCCGTGTCGGGTTAGTAAACTGAGCGGGGGGTCCGGACGGATCAGCCCGTCCTACACGGGAATGTGAGACGACGGACGCCAAGGAGCGCCTCTCTGACAGCGGCTCGGGGCGCACGGCGAAGCCGGACATCTACGCCTCCCTTCCCGAGTCTCCGCCTCCAGATCTGCCCTGCAGGGGTAAGTATTTCAGCACGTCGTTATCCTCGGTGCTTTTAATCATGATTATCTTAAAGAGACGTGCAGCCTGTGCCTGAACTGCACGTAGATGAAACGTGTTGCGGCTAGTGGGGGCTGGACGAAAACACATGGGGGGTGGATGATCTAAAAATACCTCTCCCCGGAGCGATAATACAACCTGTGTCAGGCCTGTTTGACTTTGAAACTAAACACAGATATGGAGGATTGAATTTTGTCCAGCCCCTCTTCTCACTTTGGCTGAAAGTGGCGAAGAAAAAGTCGGAGCAGTTTAACGCCTGTTTGACAAGCAGGACGGGGGATACGGACGCGTAAAGTTGCCGAGGTAATGTGCGTGTTTGGGGACATCACTTACGACCGGCATCAACTGAGTGTTCTTGAATTATATTTACAAACTGATTTGGCCAGCGGGATCAACACCTGCGCAGATACGGGAGATAAATACATAATATAGACGTATAATGCTCATGTAGCCTGTAGACTTTGCACTTGGCTGGAAAAATGTTTCGCATATTTGACAGATGCATAACAAGTTAGTGGAGTTGACTAAACTTTGCGTTGCTGTCCTGCTGCGGGCTCGTTTCTTGGACCGTGTAAGACATTGTTGGGATTTAGAGACTCCGGCGAGCATAATCAGGAAACGCAGAGTCGGGCTTATAAATAAACTGGTCAGATTCAATACGTATACTAGTGATTTTGTGCGTTTGTCTGTTTTCTGTGGTTATAAGCACTAGTCATACAGCAAATAATCCCGAGACGATATGAAACACTGCCCAAAACATGCGGACAGCCAGTACTAGTACCCAGTAATAAACTTGTGTTTTACGCTTGATCTTTAATGTGAGATCATTTTTGTGGCGTTTAGCCCTTGTTAATTGGGCTTTTAGTCCTACGGTTAAAGTACGAATTCATTAATCGTTTTATTTAAAAGGTGATTGCTTGTTCAAATCCCACAAATTTAACACATTCGGCGTGCCAACAAAAGTCGTCTGTTTTTCTTTGTGTTTGTATGTCTTCTTAAAATAGTATATAAATTATTGTATAAATTGTACCACCCTTGGTTGAATTATTTGTTCGTGTTATAGTACTTAAGTCATGTCCGATTTGGCATCTTCTCTCAGTGTTTAAGCAAGTGTTGCTCCTTAAAACGCTGAGTTTGCCAAAAAGCCCATCCGGCTTGGGACTGGTACCAGTGCAGTACCGAACTTCCAGAGCAGACACTTCAAATCATGCAGATGGCTATTTTGTGTCGTTTTGATTTTGCCGATAGGAATGAAAGTGTCTGTTATAAACAATGTATCAAATTCTCTAAAAAGCTGCCTGCTTTACGGTTAATTTTATGTGAAGTAACGTTGACAGGCTGAGCTGATGGCGAAATTTACTTTGAAATACCAAAGTTGCTGGTTTACCTTGTAAAATCTGTTAAAATGTATGTTAAACGTAGGAATGAACCTCATCCTAAGCTGTATTTTGAACTCAACAAATAAACAGTAACAAATGCCTAAAGTTGTATATGTTTGACCTGGGAGCTCTTTTGTGTTGTTTTTAAACATCTTACAGCCCGGTGTGCATCAGTGTCCCGACGTTTCCACAAGTGCCCCCCCACCCGGCCCCACGTCAGAAATCTGCAGAACTGCAGCCCCTGGACTGACTGTCTTTCCATGTGTATAAACATCTACTCTATTGTCTTCACAGAATTAGCCTTGCTGTCTTTCTCTCCTCCCCTGTTGGACTTTGTAAAAACAGATAAGAAGATTCCAGAGCCTGTTCCAAAACTGCCTGAGATGTATAAGTTATTGTGGACTAAAAGTCCCATATCTCAGCTGTCATTTTGATTCTTATTGGCTAACACCTCGCATAAATTTACATCTGATTAAGTCTGATGCGCAGTAGTGTGGCAGAAAGGTAGCATGCATGTTTCCACGCATCTCCTCAAGTGCACGGCTCTACTTGGCGAGACTGGATAAGAGCAGACATTAGTGTGAGGGGCTCATGTGGTCAAACAGGAAGGTCCATGCAGACACGGACCCTCCTGGGATTCTAGGCTCCTCCAACCATCTGTGGGCCGAGCTACCTGGAGCCCGTATCTTGATCTGCTTCTAAAAACAGGCCGGCGTTTGAGCCCGAGAAGTTTCCATTGTTTGAGGAACGTTATTTCTGCGATGATGGATGGCAAGACCCATTACTGAGGTCTGCTGGGATTTGACAGTCTTCTTGGAGTAGAACAGGCTCTCTAGTCGTAAGTCATTGGAGAATGAAAACAAACTCCATTGCCTTCTACTCATAACATACATCTCAAACACAGCTGTGTTAACTCCAGGTACAGGCCAGCTGGTGCGAATCGGAGGATTTCTGTTGCTTCATTAAATGTGCCATGAAGGCAGGACTTTGCTTCATCTTCTCCGAGATCAGAGTTGACTTCTGTCTAGTGCTGCTCCAGTGCTGTGTTTGATTTTTTTTTGTCTAATTCAGTAGGTATTAAAGAGGGGCGCCTCTCTCTAGTAGGAACTTAGTGCTGCTGGATTCAGAACAAGCCTAACGGCCGGCCCCTAGCCCTCATTCACAACAAGAACACGTTGGAAAGTGTCCATTGTGTAGTTCCAATGTCTAATTGCAGGAAAAAAAAGTCCAAATCCACCGTCTTTGGCTGGCCATTGTGCTCAGATTCATGCAATGTCTGGAGTCTCTGAGAGATGCCTGCACACAGAGACCTTACTCCTGGAATAATAATAAGTTTGCTTCCAATTGAAATGGTGGCTCACTGGTCTCATGCTAGCTCTTCTAGCTCTTTTCAGGTTGAGGCCTCAGCTCCAGACCATTTACCCATTGAAAGCTTTGGGATCAGAGCACTGGCAGCCAGGGCATAATCCTTTGTGCTCTGGATTAACCTTCTAAACCTCAGGCTGCACTGTTTTCCATGTGGACTAAAAGGTTACCTGGTATTTTTTTTTTGTTCAATTTGTGCAACAAGTACAACTTTAGCCTATTGGCTGAAACATTCTGAGCTGCAGTGAGCGTAGGTTCAGTCTCCGTAGCGAGCACTCCTCTCTTGTGGGGGCAGGGTGGGAAATCGGAAAGGTGAGCTGTGTGTCTGAGGGGCATTCGGAGACCGTAGGCATGGCCGGGACTTCGTGGCTGGGGCAGCTGCAGGAACCTGGCACCAGCCTCCTCAGGAGAATTCCTCCAGTTCAGTCTCGCGGATGTGGAAAATACCCGACCGGCTGCTCTTTCGAGAGGCCCGAGTCTGGTGATTCTGAGGGTCACGGATTATATGCTGAGTGGTCTTCGAATAAACATGCTCTCCGGGAACTCTGAAAAGAATGGAGCCAGACTGTGCCAGAACCGCAAGAACCATGCACAAGCGTTGAACCTAGAAGGTCATGTGCATGGTGAAGCAGAAGGTGAAGTCAAGGCCACCTCCCAGTCCTGCATCTCACACATCTGTTGCCTGAGACCCTTGTGTCGCTGAATCCCCTGCCCTAGGAATGGGTGCCTTGTTAATCAGTTTCTGCACTCTGACCCCAGTTTGCCCACCATCGCTGCTTCTATCATTGTTTCCATGAAAGTTGGTTGAAGGTTCACGCAGTTAATCTGTTCTCCTCAAAGCTAGACGCCAGAATTTTTCTTTACAGTAGAAACAGGAAGTTAAATGACAATGGTACCCTGTCTTGGACTGAGGATCACCATAAACACAGTACAGTAGCTGGTCTTGGTGTAATTTTTGTGATGCTATGCTGCTCTTCTCTCGTTTTTTTAATGTACAAAATAAAATGTTGGCTTCATGTTGACTAAAAGGTGAAGCTCTCCCTCCGTCTCGTGCTGAACATGCGGCTGACTCCTTTTCAACTCTTCCATTCCTAGATCACTTTTTTTGCTCCGTCTTGGCCTGGAATACGCAAAGCTGCTCATTTGGAGGAAGACACGTGTCCGGTGCAGTCGGTGGAACGTAACGAGCGTAATTAACAGCCTCAGTAAGTTTGTGTAACAAATGTGACCTAATTCTATGTTTCACAAGCATGGTGTTATTTTCATATAATCAGTAGAAAGTCTGTCTGTTTGCTGAGGAAGCACTTTATTGTCTTCTGTGACTACAGGACGATTCTGATTTCAGAGTGAGATGTTGAGGAGATGTAAGGAAATCACGGTGTCTTCTCTTGGCATTCGTGCCATGGAATTAGCTAGCAGTGGCTGTGGTTACTTCTCAGTTTCCGCCAACTGGGATCCTGGTGCAAAGGGGGCGGGGGGGGGGGGTGGAATGAAAGAATGCACAAACATTTTAATGGGGAGGGAGAAAGATCCAAACATGATGTTACACTCTGCTGGATATCAGATGACGGAGGGTGAGGGCACCATGTGGGAGACCTCTGGCTGCTGGTAGGGAATGGCTTCCACATTGTGTATCAGGTTACTGTTATTGTGTTTAAGGGGAAATCTTGTGCAGTAGGTTTAGTTGGGACATTACTCAGGAAACTGCCGTGTTGAAAGGTGTTGCATTTTCACAGGTATTGACAAGTACAAGAAAACCTGGATATTAATAGTCTTTATTTATACCTTTGATTGCAGTTTGGCACAGATCATTTTAGTGTTTTAACAAGGCAAAGTGCAGCAGGCAGCTGGGGTAAAGTAGGTAAACTTATCTGGTATCTTTATATGAGTGTTTAGCCTGCGTCGCCCTGTGTTTACAGAGGGCAGTGTGGTGTACATGCTAATATGCTCGCAGCCTCCACCCACACACGTCTGCAAGACTGTGTCGCTTACCATCGCGGAGTAATTTTTTGTTTTGTGGAGCTTACGGGTGTCTTGTTCAAGCTTTTATTAATATTATTTTACTTATTTTTTTTAATTCCATATGTCCCGCAGGACTATAAATAACCGGAGCTGGGGAATTTCTCACACCCTGGAGATAGCGTGTTAGCGTAGCATGAAGCTCGCCAGAGGACAAGGGAAGTAGAGAGTGAGAAAGGCTCAACCAAGGAGCCGCGTTCACTTGCGAACAAGTTCATCAGTTAAAAACCAAGAACCGCCTTTTTCAAAACTTTTTTTACAGTTATAGGTGACTTAAACCTGAAGCATGACTTTAGTTTTTCTCTTTTTTTGTGAAATGGGAACTTTGCTTAACTGCAATTGTTGTTTTGCAGTTCTTTCACTGTAGTGGGGAGTGGAGAGCAGCACACTGTGGACCGTATGTCAGATTAAAGTTACGGCATTCTGCCTGCCAGCAGTGCATTATGGTACCATCACGCTGTTTGAGGAAAGCGACCTTCATTTTGAAGGGGGTTCTGGGTTTAGGACTCTGACCCAGTTCCTGACATCCTAACTTTTATCAGCTGACTTCTTAAATTATTGCCCATAATTGAGTTTCTCCTGAAATTAATCAGACCCTTTAACCTTATCAGAGCACACATGACTTGGCTTGATTTATCGCAAGGTCATTCATTTTTCAATCGCTGTCACACATTCGCCGAAATGCTGAACATGAATCGTCCATATTACAAAAGCTGGAGGTGTTTACAGCACCGCCCCCCCCCCCCCCCCCAAAAACTCTGGTGCCATTTATACTTTTTGGGTACAAAAATGAGGACAGACTCATATTAGAACTGGCACTAAAATATTTGAATTCTGTTTGTTGTGTTTAGTGCCTGTGGATGTCTATCTGTCTGTCCATGTCTGTGTCTGTCTGTGGCTTTTCTGTGTGTCAGTTAACCACTAATTTTGTCTTTTTTTTGTTTTTTTTTTGTTTTTCTGTTCAGACTGTGTAAAGAGCACAAGTTTGGTGGAACAGCATTTTACTACAACACACTGGTGTCGTGTCCTTTGAATCTAGCAATAGCTCCTTTGATGCCTTACCTGCAGGATCCAGACTGGAATTTACATATGATACTCTGTGTGTGTGTGTGTGTGTGTGTGTGTGTGTGTGTCTGTGTGTGTGCGTGTGCGCGCAGCATCACGGTGACTCTGCAGTGCTCGCTGCCACGTCCTGCCTTCTCCCAGATGCCACCACTGCGGGCGCACATAGCCCATAAGCTCCTGGCTATTTTTGTTGCCCAGGGGATAGCTGTCAGTTTCATTTGGCCGCCTTGCTGCCCAAATCGGCTGCTTGTAAGAGTGTGAACCATGGCTGTCCGATGACCGGTCATGGCCAAGTAATCTTCTGTCCTGAGCGTTATGGATCTGGAAGCTGGAGAGGCAGGTCCAAGCTGCCCGGCCCTTCGTCTTCTCAGTATCGCTCTGTCGCTCTAAGAAAGCCGAGAATAGCGGCCCCCTATTTTAAGCCTCTGCGGAGCTGCATGTGGTTTGTTTCCCCAGCCCCCTCCCCCCTATCAGTAAAGATGGGACAGCCAAACTGAAGAGAGCGATCTAAGGGTGTCTTCGTCGGACCAGTCCACAGAACTGCGGCCGAGAGCGTGGCCGTTTGTCTCCAGGAGATAGATGACTAGGATTGACGCTGATTCTGTGCCGTCCCGAGGAGTCTTTCCGGAGGGAGGGAACACATCCCGTTTAAAACGACAAACTTACAGCCGGTGTGCCCATCTCAGTTTGTCTGACTGCTTGGCTGAAAAGTGCATTTGCCTAAATATACTCTCTGTGCCCACTAAAAATAACGGGTTATAAAGCTGATGTCATGGTCGGTATTATTAATTGTCTCTTTCTTTGTGTGTGCTTATTATTTCTGCAGGTCTCTCTCCCTCCAGTTGAGAGTGAATGTTATTCTTCATTGGGCCACGGGTCGATTGCTGATCACATGGCTTTGGCTGGATGTTCAGATTATTTTCTTCACCGCCCAAATTACCAGGTAGGATCATTGGGGGCCCCTCGCTTCGTTGTTCAACAATCTGGGCTGTAGGGGGCGCTCATGTGACCTTGGGGTAGGGCAGCTTGCGGTGCCATTTCTCTATTCGAAGCCTTGCTTTTTTTTTTTTTTTTTTTGGTGTTTTACTGGTGAAGATCTTTGCTGTGACTGGGCTCCCAGTTTCGAACTGGACATAGCACCCTGCAGGTTAAAGCTCCCCATCTGCCCCCAGGTGTGGGGCGGGACATAACCTGCAGCTCTGGAGGTGTGAGGTGATTGCTCCGCCCCTGGGTGTGTCTACTGAGACAGGGAGGGTTTTGATTGGTTCAGCTCCTGATTTATTTTCTTAAAGCCCACAAACGCTGAGACCCAGTGCCTCCAGAATCAGCACTCCAGTCATGGGTCCTGTGGTTAATTTAATGAAAGGATATTTCTCCCTCTGTTGTTATGCAACCAGGCCATCCCAAAGTCTCTGCAAGCACTGTAAACTCCTTAATGCCTCGTGGCAAGCCCCGTGATTGGCTGTCCCAAAGTCTCTGTAAACATTGTAAACTCCTTAACGCCCTGCGATTGGCTGCCCTGAAGTTGCTGTAAACTCCTTAACGCCCGTGACTGGCCGTCGCGAAGTCACTGTAAACACTGTAAACTCTTTAACACACCGCAACTCGCCCTCCCAAAGTTGCTGTAAACACTGTAGAGTTCTCATTGCCCTGTGATAGGTTCTCCCGAAGTTGCTGTAAACACTGTAAACTCATTATTGCCCCACGATTGGCTGCGCTTGCTTTCATGTGCCCATGTGCACACATACCGAGCAGAAAATGACCTAATTTTTTGCAGACTTATATAACTCCAGGGAACGTTACAGAATTTTGGGCAGTGGTCCAGAATGTTCTTGGAAAAGGAAATTGGCTTCGTGCCAAGGCCCTTAAAGGGACCTTTCTGACAGGCGCCTTTAATGCTGTTGAGTTGGTCTTTTTCTCCTTGACTGAATCAGCGTCCCCCCCCCCCCCCTCGCTTCTTTCAATTTATCTTATTCTTTTGCAAAACTGCAAAAGTATGTTGAAGACGGGCTTGTTTATTCAGCTTCATGGTGCTCAGAGCCACACAGGCGACGTCCCCTTGGCTCTGATGGGTCATTGATGATCTGGGGATGCCTTGTTTACAAAGTCCTCTGGCACTTTGAATGATTCTAAATATAGCTGATCTCAAAGTAAATACCATGCAGTTAAATGCTTCCCACTCTCTCCCAGTACAGTGAAATATTTTAATAGGCCGATTTAGGAAAAACGTCCTGCTTCTGGGAGCAGCTGGGAGGTGCTCCTGTGATTCCTAAGGCTGCAAATCAGCGTGCGTCTCCCTGAAACACCTCTGCGGATTGCAGAAAGTGCTTTGGCGTTTCTTAGTGCTGAGCTATGTAAGGGGCGTGTGCACAGACGCCGTGCAGCCAACACTCGTAGGCTGTGGTCGGTTAGGTTAAGGTAACATTTTAAAGGATGTTAAGACTGCCAATAGAGGCTCAGAAGCATCACATTTCTGATTAAATGGAAATGGACCAGTGGCCTGTACTGCGAAGCGGGGTTACTGGCTAATCGGGGTAACTTGTTGGATTTAAGGTACCACAGTTTAAATGGACTTCATATTCATTCACTTACATTTTGCCCGGACTACCTTAAATCCGACAAGTTACCCCGATAAGCCAGTAACCCCGCTTCGTAGTACAGGCCACAGGTATGGTTCAGTTAAGTTGAACTCAAAGCCTGGTCCATCCATCCACCCATCCATCTGTTCTCTCTAACTGTACTGGGTCTCAGTGACCCTGTCTATGGAGGAACAGGCTGGACGGGATACCAGTCCATCGCTGGACAGGCACACTAAGGGAGATTTTGAGATGCTTGTTTTTGAACAGCGGGGGGGAATCTAGTGCTAACTCCAGACAGGGGGGAGGGGATGGGAGGTGTGTACTCACAGCCCTGGAGGAGCGAGGCTGCTTTTTGTGTGTCTGTCAGAAGATGATGCTGTGTAAGTCTCTGAGGAGGCTTTGGGCGATGAGCACGACGCCCTGTAGGCATGGCCGTCGTGCGTACGCATGCCCTGCTAACCCCCGCCGGGCTTGCCTCTGTGCTGCGATAGCCATTATGGCCAGCCCTCCCTGGAAAGACGGCCTCTTTCTCAGAGCTGTAAATTTCTTTCTGGAGTTTTATAGCGGATCACTGGGAATCTCTGGCAATGCAAGATTCCTGGAATCTCTTGCACTGTTCTTCGATTTCCTGGAAACTGGAAATTGAAAATGTGTTTTTATTATTTTATTTATATATATATATATAATTTTCTTTTTGGACTTTGGCTCGAGCTGTTTTTGATTTTGAGGGCGTTTTAGCGCAGGGATCTGACATGCCCACCATCGCGTTTGAATAGACGCTGCTGGCCAAGAATCTCAGCTTACAAAATAAGCTTAAAGAGATTAATACTGCACAGAGACTATTTCTGCCCAGATATAATGAAATGAATGCATGTAGATTTATCACGTTTTATGAAGCCTGACGTCTTGGTTCCCCCCCTTCCCCCCCCGCGCTCTCTCTCACTCTCCGCAACTCTGATGCATGCTGAACCGCTCGCTGTCGTTTTAACCCAGTGAAGCTCGTAAACTCGACTTGGACGGGCTGGAGCAGCGGCGTGCAGAGCATGGCCCAGATACGCCTTTCATATTTGTGTTGGCAGAGAGGTCGACGCGAACAGATGGCTGTACAAAGAACTCTCGGGGAGGGGGGGATGGCCGGGTCGCAGACCAGCTCGGCGACGGTGCCGACCTGCACGTCCACAACGCCCATGGTTGCCGGTCAAAGGTCACACTGTGATCAGTCAGTTGGGATGATAGAGCAGTGTCATAATTTTCACGATAAGCCGTCATCTTCTGTTGTGACGCTGATTTTGTGTTTTCATACGAATGTGAGCCTCTTTCTCCATTCAATCAACATTATTATATTAGTTTGATTCTAGCTCGTGTGGAACCATGAGTAAAAGTTTCCTTTGTATGACAAGTTAACCTTTGATCCAACGCTTCTCTTGACTTTGAACTCTGGCCACTCCAACGCCATGGAGCCATGGTCAAAAATTACCACATGAAGAGTACAAATCCCATGGTACTGCGGCAGTGTAGTTACCAAGGTGTACCCTAGAAGGATTAGCTAAGGAATTAACAACTGCACCACTGTAGCATCGGTTTGCATTTCAATAGTAACTGTGTCGCTCTGTATTAGCCGATTAGCATATGTAACCATCATACGGGCACGTAGTGCAGTTTGCTGGGATTTAGGTTAAGAATCGGCCTGGGCGAAGCGAACATCCAGCAGAATGCCCATGGAGGCTAATCCTTTTAAGGCCTTTCTCCTCTCTGATCTCCCCCGGAGAAGTTATGCAAGATTGTGCAAAAGCTTACCAGTATGAATTAGAGCCCTTGCCCAGGCTAAAAATGTCATACTCTAGTGCCTGGGACTCGCTGTTGGGCTTGACTGGCATTTGTTGCTGTTTGCGGGTAAATTTTTCACATGCAGAATTAATAGAATCTTTGCTTGTTGCAGAGTGGAGAGTGAAAGGGTGTCTGGATGTAGAGGAAAGCGGGTCCCTCGCTCTCCGTCTGGCCTGTTGACCTACTTCACACGGCCCGGCCAAGAGGATACAGATCTGAGGGGGGGTTGGTCATGAGTGCCGCAGTCACCATCTGGTGTTGGACCACATTCACCCTGAATGGTTTAAGCTTGTTCAAGACACAAGTGGGACCATTGATCAGAGAGTTTTAGAACATTGGCACTGGATGAGGCTGATGAGATTTTGGGTGGTTATTTGACCTTGATACTCCCTCAGGTATTCATTTCCTCTGTTCCTCCACCCCACACACTGGTTATTAATATTTAACTACTGTTTTATGTCTGCACAAAATGTTATTCCTGATTTCTCTCTAGTCAACGCAAATGTTGTTGTGAAGCCACTGTTGAGAATTCGGGTCAGTTGGCTACATGTGAGTTACACTAATTAGGACCCCTGAGAGGCTGGGGAGCTGTTTGTTGTTGGCTCTGCTCATTTTCCCACCTTTATCATTATTGGTGGGAGAAATGGGGCTTCTAACCCATCGTGGCAGGGGTCACATGTGCTGCCAAATACTGTCTGGTTGAACCGAAGGGCACTCAAGAAAGTAACTAATAAGAAGCTGTGTTGTCGATTGGACAGCACATTGTAGATCCCGCCCATAATGTCTCCTATCTCAGTTACTACCTTTGTGCCAGTTTGGATCATGTTCAGTCTGTGGTTTGTGTTTGAAGTCTGTGATCTCTCAGTGTCTTTGCCCTTATCTGAAGTACACAGGAACAACAAGGATGGCTTCATAAAACTGCCCTCTTTATGAAGCGCAATGCTCTGAAAAGTTACCTTGTCTTTGCAGGGTAGTGTGGACCGCGCCTCCTCTCACCGTCCTGCAGATCTTATTGGGCCCAGTTTTCGGCAGCCGTCCAATCGGAACTCCCCAAGCCACCAAGGTTGGTGTCCGATGAACGTCAGGCTCTGCTCATTTTCACTGTATTGTTTTCAGGTTCTTGCCACCATTTAGGCACTATGTTGTTTCCTGCATTGCAGTGTAGCTATGGCAACTTAATTTAGCTGCCGATGAAATCCTTTCCCTGCAGTTCCTGCTGAATCAAGGCTTCTCTGTCTGACGCAAACAGATTTTCATGCCAGCTGAACTGTAATTCCTCAATATTTGTTTTATTGTACAGTAGAACGACATGTCAGGGACTTCTATGATAATAAAAATGTTTCAGCAGAATCTTGAGCCACATCGGGATTGTAACTACCCTTAAATTTGTCTAAATATCGGCTTGTATTTGAGATTACTTTGTGCTGGCAAGGCAACAGAGGAGAAATATATCCATCTCTTGGAAAGTTTGAAGCAGGATGTGATGAAATGCATGTTGGTCCCCAGCCTATAGTTCTCTGCACCTACACCCTTATTGCAATGTTTACTTACACAACTGCTTACACAAAAATGTTCTGAGGGCAGAACGAAAAATTATTGATTTTTGAGAGATAACCAATCAAACTGTAGAAGAGGCGGGTCCAAGCAACTACAGGAGGTGGGACCAACCAATCAGATGTCTTGGTCCCGCCTCCTGTAGTTGCTTGGACTCACCTGAAACATGATGTGACAGCTGCCTTTCTGGGGACACGTAAAGGGTACCGGACGCATCCAAAATATATATAATATTAACTTAATCCCTCTTAAAAATCTACTAGCTTCCCTGAAATGTGCAAAATGCTGTGAATCTGCCCTGGTGAGAAGTAAACTGGATGCATGTGGTGTTCCCAGAAGCAGCTCTCGTTATTCCGACACACTGCCAAAGATCCCTCCATACATCTACTCATGCCTACATCTATACTGTACATCCATCCTCTAACCCAGGGGTGCCCAACTCCAGTCTTGGAGGGCCAGAGCCCTGCACATTTTTGGGTTTCCCCTCATTTAACAAACCTGATTCAACTCCTTGTGCTAATTACCACACAGCTCTTGAGCTGAATCATTTATGGTGGAACAGGGAAAGAACTAAGCCACACAGGGCTCCGGCCCTCCAGGATTGGAGTTGGGCACCCCTGCTCTAACCGCTTATCTGATCAGGGCTGCAGCGGGGTTTGCTCAGCTTTCTGGACAACAGTAAGTTATTCCCTGGAATTCTGTCCAAGAAGAGTTAAATCCCATGTGGAAATGGCATCATACAATTTCATGCTGAGAGTAGAAAGCATGTATGGGATGGTCCTTGATTATCAGTAAAGTAAGTGATGGTGACTGGGTTTGGAAGCCGATGGCTGCGAGGATTGCTGGTACCTTTTATTAAGACCTTCCAGTCATTGAGAGCTGCCCCCTGTCTCATGTCGATCTTCTAGCCTCTTTTCTGGGTCAGCATAATGTTCTTGTGGAGAACACCAGCACCTCAGCACTTTACTTTGCCTTTAGAAGCATCCTCTTCATCCCATTGCCATCATCTTCATTCCGTTGCCATGGCCTCCCTTCTTCTTTCCATCAGTGTTATAATTTAGGTAGCAGGAAACCTGAACTTTCAGGACCTGCTCGCCGCCGCCCCCTGCTGTCTCTAAAACTTTATGTTCTATAATGAGATTGGTCACAGTCATGGTCATGCTGGTTAAAGAGTGTCCCAGCTTCCTGCATATAAGAAGAGGACCTGCTGTGCGTGTCTTTGTGTGTGGGTGTCTGTTTGTGTGTGCTTGGAGGGGGGGGTTCTATCACCCAGGGTTTGACATTAAGCTTGCCCACTCGCCTGAGGTGAGTAATTTAGATTAAGGGTGAGTACAAAAAGCTGAACCCTAGCCCTCTGGCTAGTAAAAATTGCATGTCAGACTACGTTCATTTACTCAATTGCCCTGGTTGGTTCCATCCCTGCCTGCCTCACCCCCGTTGCCTTGTTGCACCCCCAGCATCTCGGCTGAGAGGATGCATGTTCTAGAAACATTTCCTTTGCCTCAGGACTACAGTCTGGCATCTTTGGGTCGGCTTATGTTGGGTTGTGCCCAGAGTTCAAAATTCCGTCATCACCGCACAACTTTCTTTCAGGTAATAAGTTTTCTGATTCTGATTTGTGATGCCCACAGTAACTGTACAAGTCCATGTTAGTGTTACACAGAGTGCGGCCAAATGCCAGATCTTCATAGCTTCATAGGGTTTTCACACTTTTTGTATATGGTTTTTAGTATCAGAAAGCATTGAAAGTGTTCATTCAGTCTGTTTAGCCTAATCTTAAAGGCGTAGGATAAGGGTTTGGCCTAGGGGCCGGGGGTGGGGTTGGGGGGCATTCAGAGGTGAAATAGAATAAAACATGCTCGTTGGTTCAGAATTCTAGCAAACTGTATTGTCACTCTTGTAAAGCATAAACTCCAAACAGCATTTTTGCAGCCTGACCCTCCTAGGCCATCTTTGGTTGTAGGTGTTTCATTTTTATTTCCAGAATAAGTAATACAGTATGTAAGCCTTCATGTGGGTAACGGTACAATGTATCTCAGTTATGGCTGTTACTCCTGCAGAAACATGGATGCAGCGGGTGGATTCCCAGAGCGTGTCAGATTCTGCTGTTTCACATGGAATGCGCCAGAATGCTCCGGAATGTGCCGGAATCCGTCGGAATGCGCGGTGTAGCAGGCCTCCCGGCTCGGCCCACATGCGGCGGGGGTCTCGTCTCCAGTATGCCAGGAATGCTTTGTGTGGCCACACGCCGTTCTGAGTTAAGCGGACGAAACAGTCTGAATTTCAAAGCATACAGTAATTCCATTGATCTTGATTATTTAAGGTCTTTCCCAGGGAACGCCGTGTTTGACAGTAATCCACCAAGGCTTTGCATGGTCACCTACTCCTTCCTGGCACTGTATAGTTCTTTTTTTAGTTTGTAAATACCCTCACATAAACTTTTTTTCCCCTCACCTTCGGCTGCCGACTGAAGTCTTCACAAAATGCTTGTCAAGTCCCACCGAGGCCAGGGAGGGCAGTGAGGAACGTCACGTGGCAGCTCCACCTGTAAACGCTGCTGCGCCAGTGTGTTCTCATGCCCATGTGGCATCTGGGCGAACGGGCAATCTGGTTTACTCATTATATGCCTGTTAGATGACACTGCATTTATGCAATTAATATTTTGCCAGCTGTCACATTACTGTTCATTGATAGTTACTGCCTGTCAGGGTACAAAATACAAGATTGCGTAATATAGTTCAGGATGTCTGTTAATAGTATGGAATAAGAAGATTAATTTTTAATTTACGCAGCGATTAAATATTAACTCATCCTGCTCCACCATCGCGGCCTTTAACGATGCTGGAGCCCATGGCACAGTGACCTTGGATTTATCTGTGCCAGTCTTCAGTTGTTCATTAATGGAGTCTGAACTCAGTCTGACCACTGAGTTGCTGTGCACATAAACTGGTTGGTTCTCGTCCCATCCCCAGGGTTGTCATGCAGTATCTCCAGCTGCCTGGTTTAGCTCGAGGGGAACCTGTAAAGTAGCCAATGGGAAGTGGCAGAAGTTGGTGATTGACAGTTCAGACTGAACCCGCCCTCTCACGGAACTCACTCACCTTGCTACGTCATGCCGTTTGGTCACCAGCAGTGATATTTCATAGTTGAACTCGTGAAGGACTGATTCCCTTGCTACGCCTGCATATGTGTCGGGAACTATGCACTGGTTACTCTACATCAGGGGTCACCAACGGTATATCCTCAAGAACCAAATACATCAGCAATACAAAATACTTAGTCCAGATTCAATTGTTTTGGTTCAGATGCAGATCAGAGTCCACCAGGTTGACCACTTAATATAATGTTCAAGGAATAATGTTAATTATTCAAGAGCCTGTGAATTTATTCCGACAGTGTACCTGACCCATTAATGAATTTTGGTTTCATAAATTATTATTCTTTAATAACAATTAAGTTTGATTTAAAACCTGGAAGTGGGCTTGGTCAGTCCCCAACTTCAGGCATCCAACAGGTGAATTTTTTTGTGCTGGAAACCAGGTGCTCCCAGAATGGGCTTTTGATGACATCTAGTGGTAAATCATTGTAAAGATGGTATCTCTACTGAATTTGAGGTTTGGACTGCTGTTCACATTCAGTGTTTCTTTATTTTTCCCATCGGAAATCTTGCTTATCGAGATGCGCAAACCTTAAAATGATTATCGCACAAAAATACTGAATGGTTCCAAGTGCATGTAAACTTAATTTATTGATTAATCTTTTATTATTGTTACATGTTAGCGAATGTTCCCCACACGCTGTCCAGTTGGCCTGAGGTGGCAGCCGGCTTTCCTGGTAAAGCTGAGTACAAGTACTTCTCAGAAATATTATTTGCCACGCTGGTGTTGATGATTGATAATTTGGTGCAGGAATGTCCATGTTCTTCAGTTTCACAGATTCTCCTTTTTGGGCAGAAGTTGCTTTTGCATAAACTCCAGTCACATGCTGCTTTTCCTCTATGAACACCCCTTAATGCGGGGGGTAGGGGGGAGGGCTGTCCAGATGAGGCTTGGCTGATACCCACAGCTCTTACTTACACACATTCGGACCCACAGCAGGTTCAAATAACAAGAACACATCTCCCACTGGTGCAGGGAAGCTGCTGCCATGTTTGTGTTTCGTGTTCAGCACGGCAGGGCCGTGTTCTTCTCCTGACTTGTGTGAAGAATGACTTTTAAGTGAATGTTGAGTAAGTCTCTGTTCACCGAGATGACCCTCAACCTCAGGCCAACAATAACCAAGCCTTATGAGACTGGAACGTCTGGGAAACCTGGACTCTTATGCAAACCAAAAAGTGAGAATTAGTATCTGTCACGATCAGCAACCCCCTCCCCCAGGGTCCCGCGTAAAGAAACACCATTTTCAGTGCTTCAGCGAGTACGATTTCACCTGATAAGTGCACTTTTCTGCTCCATTGCATATCTATTCTACCTCAAAGGAAAACTGAGGCGTGTTGCGTCCTTTTCACCCACAAATGCCCAGATGCTCGGGGAAACGTCTCGCCTTCGGCTCGTTTACCAGATAATTTTGGATGTGGCCTTTTGTGACCCACCTCTGCTGCTGAGTTGGTGAGGTTTGGCACTTCACAGGGAGGACAGGATTCCACGGCCTTCTTGCAGCAACAAAAAAAAAGAGAAATGCTCCTAACGTCCCATTTTTTCTGGCCTGTATTTGCCCCCAACACAAGCAGGCTTGGGTTTAGTATCGGGGAGAACATCCCAAGCTGTTCCCATGGTAGTGAATGGCGTCAGAACCAATAAACCTATTTCACTTTGCTGTTGTATGTGTATGATTTTTGTTTTTGATGAAGAAAATGCTGTTTGTGTCTTGATGTGAACACACCCTGTGCAGTCTTACTGAGAGGGCAGTGACTGGCTGACCATGAGCCAGAACGTACCCTCATGCCAGCACTACCTGTAGGTTTCCTGTATGCTACCTGAGATCTGCCAGTAGGTCTACTCTTCTACTCTTAAGCTCATTGTAAGTTACACTTGGATTAGTTGGTAGGTTGTCTGTAGTCTACCTGTAGGTAACATGTATTGTACGTGTAGCCAATTTGTAGTCTACCTGTAGGCTCTCTGTAGTTAGGTTGCAGGCTATCTGTAGTTTATTTGTAGGCTACTTGCATAGTACCTGTAACTCTGGGTCCCCATTCTTGTCTCACAGAGGACGATGTGGACTTGGAGGCACTGGTAAACGACATGAACTCGTCCTTCGAGAGTCTGTACTCCACGATCAGCATGCCGTCCGACTCTGTCCCTCTGATCCATAATGGGCAGCTGCAGCGGAGCCCTGGCCCACGGCCCGGCCTGGCCCCCTCCCCCAGGCAGGGAGTCTGCCGCTCCCAGCCCATGCACATCCTGGCTGTCAGGTAAAGCTGCATCCTGTCAGCCCCCACCCCATAACTCTCAATGCCTCCTCTCTGAATGCGGTGCTGCTTTCTTAATGGCGACGACATTCTCTGTCACTTAGGGTGCTTTTCGACTGCACCAGGTGCTGTACTTTTGGTACTTCAAGCTGTTGGTTTTCCACTGGTGTACAAACTGGTACTTGCACCGAATGACATCATAACATAAGGCGAGGTATTTCGAAAAATGGCTGTAGTATATTATAGGGCTAGGAAATGTGCAACATTAATACCAAAATCGCATGTTACGCACACGTAATTGTTACATCACTAGGCAGCTAGATTGAAATCGGGCTTTTTCATACTGTTACTGACATTATAGCACTTGGGGTAACTAAAACATTTTTACTTTGTCATAAGAAACAAATTTTGAAAATTTTGCAGCAAATATTTTGAAAATTTTGCAGCAAATTCACACCATGATATTTCAAAAATTTCTAATATCATGCAGCCCTAGTATATTATGTAGCAAATATTATTTATTTCTTGTCATGCCGTCCAGATCTTACTCTGATTCTTCCGAATAGATTGCAATAAAGCATGGCTCTCTTTATTTGTTCACGTATACATTATTACTATTATTATTATTTTTATTTTTTTTTTGCTTCATTTATTGTTTTCTGAGTTAGTTTTTCAAGACGGCGGTTGTATTATGTTTTTTTTTTTTTTTTTTTTATAACCAATCGACAACGATCACGTTTGCAAGTTCCACCCCAAAGTATAGAAGTACCAAAATATACCCCAGCTAGTTTGGTACTTTGGATACTGGAACTTTGAGTACTGGTATTCGACCGGAAGTCAATGGAAAAGGGAAAGTACAGATGCAGTGCAGTGGTGCAGTGTGCACTTGCATCCCTGTCAGAAATGCTGTCACTGACAATTGACAAAATGTGTAATGAAATTGGGCATCTCTGTCGCCCCCTGCAGGAGGCTTCAGGAAGAGGAGCTGCGGACATCCTCCCTCCCGGCTATCCCTAACCCATTCCCTGAGCTGTGCAGCCCAGCCAGTTCCCCCATGCTGAACCCCGGGTCCCTGCCACAGTGTCAGCCCTCTGGCACATACGTAAGCTCTGGATCTCTCCCCAAAGGGACCTAGACTAGCCTCTGACTGAGCTGCGGCTTTCACTGGTCGTTTAATGGGTCTTAGGCTCTCATCACGGTCATGGATCACTACAAGTCCATCCTGTTTGCCAGTGTTTCTTGCGTGCTTGTTTGCACATGGTTTTGTGTGTCCTCTCTCCTTCTGTGCCTGATAGTTGGCAGGGACGTTAATGAATCCAAAGCCCACGAGCTGTGTGGTTTAATCACTGCTCTGCTATGTTTTTAAAAATGCGCTGAAGTAAAGCAGGTAAAAGACGGCTGGACTTTGCTCGTCCTGAACATGTCAAGACACTCAACCCCCTCAGTTTTACTTTCTTGCTGTCTTTTTTTTATTCTCCTATTTGCCATCTTGTTCCATCAGGAATTGACACAGTGCTACTTTGGCATATAGCACTAAGTCCAGCAAAGTCCTCAGACAGGCAGGCGGATGGACAGGCAGACAGATAGATGGGCAGGTAGAGCCGGAAGGAAGAGAACCAGGTGAACCGGTGCCATAGGCTAAAGTCGCTGACTGGCAGCGTGGCCTGACTTTGAGGCCCATCCCAGGCTGCTACAGACCAGACAGGATTAGTCTGTGTTTTCTTGCATGTCTGCTTGGGAATCCTCTTGGGATTTTCACTCCTCGTTCCCTGTCCCTGAGCCTCTGGCATGCGGTGACTTCCAAGAGCACCACAGACTCTGCTCCTCATTTTCCCATCCCGCATCTGTCCTTTTCACCTTCTCCGGGGGAATGTTTTCCGTTGTGGTTTCGAGGCCCGGATGAAGGCTGCACTGTCCCCGATCAAAGCTCCTGGCGGAGACGTGGCGCTCCCGGGTGGGCGGCCCCCTCGGCGCGAGCAGAATGCTTCCGTCGTCCTCCAGACATTTTTCTCCTGACAGGGACTGTTTTGTGCTGTCATAGCTAATGAGTAAGACCATGTCTGGTCTTCAGACCCCACCCATATTTTTAGTATTACACCATCTGAATGGAGCAGACTGCTGCTTTTTATTGGAAATGTCACACTTGGTTGCTGTGACTGTAAAGTGAGCCAGTGAAGTGCTTCTGCGGGGTAACCTCGTGCGTGGGGAATTCTTCTTTTACTTTTAAGTGACTTTGACGTTCTGCTGCGTCTTAGCTGTGTGTGGTTGTTCTTCATGAGGTTGTGACCAGTGTGATGCGGCTCCAGGTCCAGTCCGTTTATGGGATGCCAGTGAAGGCGCGTCTCGAAGCTGAGCCATGCGTCTGGGCCATGGTTGCGTGACCGTCCCGCGCTTCGTTTCCCTCCCCCAGGCACGTCTCTTAGTACTCTCTTGTTTATTTCTTTGCCCCCCCCCCCTCTGCCCCCACCAATCCACATGCAAGCAATCTGGCTCAGGATCAGAAATCCCTGCGATCCCATGACAGGCCCATTCCACACTGGACTCCCATCTCCTTTTTGCAAAGTTGTCCCTGAGCTGTCAGCCTTTTGGACATTCCCTCCATAACCTGATGCGGACATTTCAGGTCCAGAAAGTAAAAATCCAAACCAGGATTTTGATTCAACCAAACAGTTCAGTACTCTGTGACTGTGACTCTTTATGCTCAACTGGTTGGTTGAAACAAAATCCTGGTTTGGATTTTTACTTTCTGGACCTGAAATGTCCTCCTCTGTCCATAACCCACCCACGGCTGTCTGTGACTCTCCAGTGTCCTGTCTCTATCTTCCCACCATCCTATGTAATGTACACGGGCATTTTGCTGTTAGCTCCTCTCCATAACTTGCCTCCATCCTGTTCTCCGTTCTTGCCAATACCCTTTATGCATGGGCGTAAATTAGGAACCCCCCCGAAGAATCAAAACCAGCCAATACAACCCCCCCTGGACCCCCTTAAATGGATGAAGACCTCATCCCAAAGTTATGCCCTTGCCTCCATGACTCTGTGTGTCCCGTAAGCCTTGCCGTAAGCCCAAGCTGCCATTTTTACTCTATCGTCATTTCCTTGCCTCATTTGGGTTGGCATGGGTGCTGGTTTTCCAGCAAGAAGTTAGCTGTGCCACTGGCTCTGCAGTCTTGCTGTAGAATGTATGGATAATTAGCCACTAATGAGTGTGATTAAGGCAGAGTAATGGACTGGAATGAGAGCAAGCAGGTGCGTGGCATGGTCTGGTCTACAGCCTGGGCCAGCGTTTCCCGTTCAGAACCTGCATAACATCCCTGATTCTCGCACTTCATTTTTCAAACTTGTGCTTGCGTGGCTCCTGCAGACCTTGTCCTTCAGGATGGAAATGCCCGTATCAGGAATGTAAACGTCCCAGAAGGGCACAGCACCTTGTTTACAGCTGCTGATGTCATTTCAGCTGTTACAGGCCTTGTTACCTATAAACCACAATTCAGGCTCCAGCTGTTGTATTCAGACACCATATTTGCTCACGTCATCACAACACACCCATGGACGCAGGCAGTCAAAGATATAGGTTTGACCTTGAAATGCACAGTAAATAAAGTGCCCCTCTGCATGTTTACTGAAGATCTGACCCTCAGTAATAAACTGCTGTGCAGGGGATGGCTAAACTCCATCAGCCTGCCTTTTCATCTGGTACTAATTGGTCTTAATCAGTGTTTCCCAACCTGGTCCTCAGGTGCACATTTTTTGCTCCCTCCCAGTTCCCTGTCAGACAGTCCCCACTTTGCAGGAGCAAAAACGTGGACCATCTGCGGGTCCCCAAGGACTGGGTTGGGAAACACTGGTCTTAAGCAGTGATCCACTTTCGTAATGAAGGGATTGAAAAGAACAGTGATTAGTGGCAATGTTAGCCTCGATATCGCCGGAGTATAAATACATCCTGACATAACTAATGCTAGCGAGTCGTTGATATGACGGGACATTTCAGGAGGTTCATTCTTGGCTTCTGTTCCCTCCAGCCACTGAACCATCTCACTCCTGCCTTTGCTTCTCAGCTCGAGCATTGTAGGTATTACATCAGACTTGGGCTTCCCCCTAGAGGGTCGTTTTGGGGGAAACCCCTATCGTGGTGTGTGACTCATACTTCTGAATGATATTCTTCCTACTGTATGTGATCCCAGTGATTCATGCATGAAAAATCTTATTTGCTTGTTGGTTTTTACTTGTGTGTGGATTAGGTTTATATTGCATTGTGGGGACCAAATGTCTCCCACAATGTAATAAAAAGGTGTTTTATGACGTTGTGGGGACCATTTTTCAAGTCCCCACAACATCATCCCAACCTGTTCCTTGGGGACCGACAGACAGGCCGTGTTTTTGCTCTCTCCCAGCTCCCTGCCAGACAGTCCACGTGGACAGTCTGTGGGTCCCCGAGGACCAGACTGGGAAACACTGCTGTAAATGGCTTCTTCTTCGCTGGTTGGCTCGTGTACCATTTGGCAAAGATCTGCGTACTTTAACAAGCGTAATGATGCGGTGCACAGGCCGACAAGCCCTCAGCTCATTAATCCAGCTCCGTTTCACAGTTTGCTGTGTGGCAGTACAGAACTTGTACATTCTGTTTTGTTATTTTAATTTCAGTGGAGTTAAGTATTTTCTCCCAATATATCTTCTGAGCTTTTCTGCTAGAATGGGTTGAGCTACTGGTTGTCGTGGAAACAACAAATAAGAGTTGCATTGATGAGGATTGGAGAAGTATGGTCTTCAGTTGGCATGAGAACTTTTGGGCTTCAGAGTTTGTCTTGGGCTTTGCAGGGTCTCAATTAGGCTACAGATCTTCGGTATGAGGGAAGGACTCAGGGTTACTGAAAGGGCATGCAGCAGTGAGTATGGAAGGGGGCTTCACTCAAACATGCCCTATCAGCATGAATTTGAAAAAGCTAGGCCAAGTCCTGCAGCTTGGCTGAAAATCACAGGGAGCTTGAGAGCACCCAGGGCCTGGTTGTACCAAAATCAGGGTACGAACTGGTCACCCTTGGACAAACATGTCCCTGGAACATGACACGGTTACGCAACGAATGTGCTGCCCGTCTGAAGCATGGCGGGATGTTTTGACTATGTGGGAAGTACAGTGTGGTAGAAAAGCCCAGATATCATTGCCCATGTTGGCCACGGGGCAAAGAAAAGCTGTTTGGGCAGCGGCCAGAGTTTCTCCACCTTTCTGAGATAATCTTTCTCTGGCAATGCTGCTGTAAATCCTTGAGAATCCAGACAATCTGGGAAAAGGAAGGAACCCAAAAAAGGGTCTTTGCCCTGGCGTTTAACCATGGGAACAGGAAGGGCAGATTCCCATCCAGGTGGAAGGATACGTGTCTGTTGCCATGGAAAGCAGGCCATGGGGGGTGGGGGAATGCTGTGAGTCCACCCATAAGCCGCTGACCTTTGTGTCTGCCCCCCCTCAGAAGATTCAGACGTCACGAAATAGCTGTGATGCCCTTTCTCTGCCTGTATCTCGCTTTACCTCCAGGTTAAAATACTCCCCTTTGGATGTTATGTCTCCAGCCTCGAACCTGATGTTTTATGTATATTTATGAAAAGCACTCTCCAGGTTGCTGCAGACTGTTCCAGAAAATCCAAACAACGAAAGTGTGTATAATCCAAGCACGAAGAGCACTTCTCCATCGCCTGAGCTTTGGGTTCTTTTTCAGTTGGGAAAAGGTTCCTGCAGACAGCAGGTCTGCGGGTGAGGAATGTGTGGCGTGCGCTCGGCTGTGTCAGGGGAGTTGTTTAAATCCTCGTTTACACCATAAAAGCTGCATCAGGCGAACGAACGGCTGCTAAATGAACAGACTGCAAAGCGTGATGAGTTCGTTAGTGCGAGAGCTTCACGCCAAGGCGGTAATTGCGACCGTGATGAATGCGCTGGCGGCTGGGCTCCCCCCCCGCCCCCTGACCCCCCCCCCCCCCCCCCGTTTCGGGGTCTCTCCTTCCTGCTGCCACGCAGGTGTCCTCCCCACATCACAGTATCCCTGAGTACCCCTCTGCTTATTATAAGCCTTAATGCTGTGCCCCCCCCCGCAAAACCCTTTGTCCTATTTATTTGTGTATTCTTAGCTCCTTTGCTGTTTAAACAGGCTGCAGGCCTGACAAATGGTTGTGGGGGTCGCTCCAGTCCTCCACAGTTGCATTGTATGCACGGGTAGGGGCGGTGAAGCCTTTTCTGTTTCGGCATATGTGCTCAGACACGCCCAGGAACTCGCAGCCAAAGTGCATTATGGGAAATCTCCTCTTCAGACAAGCCCAGTGTTAGGACAGAAATGAGCATCCCAACCATGCACATGTAATTTAACTAGGCATAAAAGAGCTGCCAATGAACAGCCTTCACCCCAAGAGAAATGTGTATGTGACTTTTCCGGAACACTCCAGACATTTGACCAACATTGAGAACCGTCTCTGGAGCTTGCGCTGTCAGCTGATCCTAATTAAGTGAGCGGAGAACTCAGACTGCGGTCCCAGTCAGCACTGATGGTCCGGTGTTCTCTAAACCCTCCCAGCACAGCACAATTCCTTTCTACCCCCTTGTCTGGCTTTAGTTACCATTCAGCCTTGTCTCATGGTTTAATTTTACTAGTGCAAACTAGCAGGCTGAATTTTTAGGACGGCTTTATGGAACCATAGATCTGTTAGCAGTTAGCCTGGCTTTCCTGACCCCTGCCAGACCCCCTGTTCTCTAAGCAAAGATAGCAAGGATAGTGTTCTTGGTGCCTCAGGTATACCCATCGCTTGTGGACGCGGGAGGCAGTCCTGGATCCTAGGTGTGACAGCCTGGTCCATGGCCCTGTATGTGTCTGTTTTTTAGTATTGTTTCGTAGTTCTCTTTTATTTCTCTGTAACTTTAAGTAATCTAGCTGGAATATGAGATGTGGGGTCTGTGCACGGAAAGTCTGGAATTGCTGCCCGTTTTGCCGTGCGCCACAGCACGGACGCTGGTTTCCTGTGGTCGGTTTAAAGCGGTTCCCCCTTCTGACAGCAGCCTTTGTCGGCATCAGTTTTCGGCTGTGGCATGACCGCGAGAAGGTCACCTGAAGGGCGTAATGATTCAGCTCCCCCTGGGGGAGTTGGGATGGACAGGAAACCCTCCCTCCTCCGGTTCCTGTTGCCATTTCTTTGGCCGCTTTTGTCGTCTTTCATGCCGTGAGCTGAGTAGCTCTCCATTTGATGTCAGTGGTCATGGAAAGGGTGAGCAGGGAATGCTTACAGTGGGACTGGGTGAAATTTGCATAAGTACGTAACCTCCAGCCGAACTGTCTATCAGTGATGTCTGCCCCTGTAACTTTTCTTCAGTTATGATACCCTCAGCCTTTTAATTACACTTTTGGGTGGTGGTGGGGGGGCAGTTGTGACGGCATGTTAAATTTGCCCCACTGTACTCATCGGAGACCCCTACTGGTCAACCATGTGGTTTCAACGGCTGTGCTTCAGTCCTTATTTCCACCTCCTCAACATGGTGTATCAGGAGAGCACGGACAGTTTGAATACCCTAGCTCTCCAGAAGCCTGCATGCCAGGGCAGCTCGTAAGCAGGACTCATGTTCTTGTTTGTTTATTTAGCAGATCTTCCACACTGTCTTTATGCACATCCAGAGCTCCACCCCCAGCTGCCACCGGTCACCATTACATCATTCTGACATCTGGGTTCTCCTCTGGTTCTGCATACTCCTGGACTGGCTAAGCAGATGGAGCTCAGTAGGACTGGGGAATGTCATGCATTGACTCCACCCCCCCCCCCCCCCAATCACTGAGGGCTCAGTACCCATAGGACCTCTGTAAAAATAACACCCAGCCTATTGATCCAGCCCCCAGTGCGTGTGCCCAGTCCTGCCATCATTAATCTTTAAAGAGGCCGGCCTTTCCATGCCAGACAACTCTTTGACTGTGGCAGCCAGATGCCCCAGGAGAGTGAGCCTGAGGGCAAACGGATGCCATGGCATGGCTCAGGACGGGCGATAAGGCACCAGCCACCACTCCTGCAATCACCAGGGTGTTTGGGTGGTCAGCATCCCCAAAGCCAGGTCTCTCGGGTGATCAACGCCATCAAATGCATCTGTTCCTGTCAGGTGTTAGCTTTGCGGTTCCCCTATCCACTTTCCAAGGATCTTTTTGTGTTTGTCGTGGAGGTGGTGTTGAATCCTAGATGTACCCAGGGCATGGCATGATGCCTCTTCCAGGGGACAGTTGCCTTCATTGAGTTGCTGCGGTCTTCAGGGTTTAGACCACTGTGGCAAGGCTGACGGCTGCTGGCCAGATTGTTTGTTTGAAAGTCCAGTGTCCTTAAGTGGGAACGCTGTATGTGGGGGTGGGAAGCCCTTATGTAGTCTCTCTCTCTCACACACACACGCACACTCGCACACAGGCTTGAGTGGCCATCATACACCCCCATTCCCAGCTCCTGGCTGCTCCTCTGGGTCAGTCGCAACCCTGGGCAGGTTTGGTTTAGGAATGAAGCATCCTCAGTGTCGTCATGGACAATGTCATTGATGGTTGACAGTAGCCAGGGGCTGGGGGTCTCTGAACCGGAAATAGAGCTGTCAATCTTGGGGATTTAAGTGGTACCCCCCACCCCCACCGTCTTTGGGTTGGGGATTTAAGTGCAACAGCCCCGCCACACTTTTTGGGTTGCTCATGATTGGGATTGTTCACCCCCCCCCCCATTCCCACATGTCCCCCCCAGACCTACTCTATGTTCTTGCAGCCCAGTATCGGTGATGTGCCGTAGGGTGTGCTACTGGGCCCCCTGTTCTCTTTTCCCCACTCACCAGTGCCGTTGCTGCTCGGTACTGCATGACTCACATTCCTGGGAATCGGAGAAGACCGTGCAGAATCCCCCGGAACGTTTCCCACTGTCTGCATTGTAGGAGACACCAGAGACTCGCCTGAGAGCGCGTAGGTGTGAAGTCAGACGTATTTAAGTGGCCGCGTTTGACCGGACAGGGAAATCATACACCCCCGCCAGTGGCTACATGCTACTGTAAAACTGCTTTACATACTAACGGCTTGCTGCCGTTAGCCAGGCGTTACCAGCGGAACGGCGAGAAAGCAGTGGTGAATCTTAACACACATTGAGATATCATCGGCAGGTGGGTCACAGGCACATGGGTCTTTTCTGGCTTTGGGATTTTTTTTTCCGGAAGCTGGGGGGGTTCAAACACACAGGTTTATTTCATGTGCCCTTTAATGAGCTTTTTCCGTGTCGTGACTGATTTTTTTGGCAGAGAAGTTCAAAGCGTGTCTTAGAAGGGGTTGGGTGGGGGGGGCATAACAAGCTCTCACTTGCCACCAGTCAGAGACGTCTGCAAAGGAGGGGCGGGGGGGGGTCTGGGGAGGGTGTAGGGGGCGTGACAGAAGAACTCAAGAGAGAACTTTGTCTTGAGAGAGAGCGAAACTGCAGATCAGCCAGGAAAAGTGTGTGTGTGTGTGTGTGTGTGTGTCTGTCTGTCTGTCTGTCTGTCTGTCTGTCTGTCTGTCTGTGTGTGTGTGTGTGTGTGCGCGCGCGCGCGTGTGCGCGTGCTCGCCTGTGGGAAACGATTACATCAGCCCCAGCTAGCCCTACCATTGGTTGGGGTGGTGTGGTTTTGATTCGCCACCTAGGAGCCCTGTGTGCCTGTAGTCCTTTTGTCAGTGGCTAACTCGGCACTGGCTGTGTTTGTCTGGAGCAGCCCGTACAGAGTCATATTCCTGCTGCTTAGAGGCACGCTCTCTCTCTCCCCCCTACCTCCCTCCCTCCCTCTCTCTCGCTCTCTCTCCCCCTCTCACACACTCCCTCCCTCCCTCCTTTCCCTTCTCTCTCTCTTTTTCTCCTCCTCCCTCTCTCAAGTCAGGCTCACTTTCAAAATGCCATCGTGCTCTCCTGACTGCTGCTTGCTGCAGGCCGTGGAGGTAAGGAGCCGTCTTCTGCATGCCGCTTCCTCTCTGTCTCACCGCTATTTTTAAATGCCGGCTCCGGCCAGGACAAGGGACCCTTTGAACAGGAGCGTGCCGATTTTCGTTCACAAGTCAGCTGATGCATTGTGGAAACTGTGTCCGATGCAATGAAGGCAACGAGTCCTAATTAAATTCACTTCTGCCGGGGAGGGGGGAACCTGATCTGAGACTGGGGGCTGGGGAGTTGACACTAGGCTTCCTGTTTGATGCCGTGTCTCTCGGCAGACGCGTAAATTTTTAGTTCAGCCTTCTTTCGGAGGTCCTTGCTTTCCGAGCACAGAAAACAGGCGATGGGTGAAAAGTTGCACCGGTTTTTGACTCGTACCGCTTGAGCTGTGATCATTATGAGAGCCTCGTTAAGGAGACCCGCCTCATTTCTGGGAGATAACGTCGGCTCTGCGACTTCGGAAATCCACAGCACAGTGAGAGGCATCTACCCCCTCGTTCTCCCCTCACTGCATAACGTTTGCAGACCTTTGCAGCATCCCCCCCCATCCCTGTGCCCTGCGTCGCTGAACAGCAATGTGTAATTCTATGATTTTTTTTTTTTATGTCGGGGCTCTCATTGCAGATCATAAAAATCTTCAGTGAGGACGGCACGGGTAGAGTGGTGGAGATACCCGCCGTGATGACAGCTAGAGACCTCTGCCAGCTGTTGGTCTACAAAAGCCACTGTGTTGACGACAGCAGCTGGGGACTTGTTGAGCATCACCCTCTTCTGGGGTTGGGTAAGTACTGGCACGGTGGTGCTGGCAGCCTCCCCTCTTTCCTTACCTTCCCCAAGTGAATGAAGGAATTCTTGGTTTTAAAGGCGCTGGTTTTCAACCCCCCTCCCCCCCTCCCCACCGGGTCATATTCTGCTGTAGATTTTTTCATAACCTTGGTAGTTCATGCTAAAGGCTTCTCTTCTAAGCCTGAGGCATTTGCTCAATTCATCAGGGACGTCTAGAACGTCTCTTGTCATCTTGACTCCTAGAGGAACCTTGATGATCTGCTGCGAGTCCCGGGGAGTGCAGGAGAGCGGACTCAGCCTGAAAGGGAAGCACCTGACTTAGCCTGATGAAACTGGAGACGATGAGCTCATTCCTTCCCTCTGGACAGGAAGTCACCTTGCTGGCAGCCTGATGGAGGCACAGGCAGCCTGTATGGCTTCTTCCCGGGGTCACCCTGATCCTGTGCGGCTTCTCCCCCGGAACCCCCATCAGCTTGTACGGCTTCTTCCCGGGGTCACCCTGATCCTGTGCGGCTTCTCCCCCGGAACCCCCATCAGCTTGTACGGCTTCTTCCCGGGGTCACCCTGATCCTGTGCGGCTTCTCCCCCGGAACCCCCATCAGCTTGTACGGCTTCTCTCCAGGGCCACTTTGAGTCTTCCCCCTTTTTCCTGCCACTATGTCCACTGTGCCGATCACCATGGATGCGAACTCTGTGGGGCAGCAGTTTCTCAGCAACAAGTTGTTGGAACATTCTAGAAAACCGGAGGAACTTGTTGGAGGCCCTTTATGCAGGGGATTAAAACTTAATCCTGGCAGCAGCGGGTGAAGGTGTGTGCCTCGTGGTTTTGCTCAGATTATGGGATGCCACGAGCCACCTTCCTGCTCACTCTTCCAGATGAATGCAGCAGCACAGGCCCAGGGCTTACACACTATGGTGGGAACATCCTCAGTAGGCACCTTTTTTGACAGACAACCTCCCTGCACCTTGGGAGTGTGAGAGCTCCTCAGGAATAGGAACAAGCCATGGAAGGTCACACAGAGAGTATATTTTCACAAAGTCAACAAAAAGGCCCGGAAGGGGAGAGCTGTGTCCTCTAATGATGTTTGTACTCTGAAACTTCTACATAGCACACATAATGTTTCCTGAGGTTTTCTTTGCATTTCGAGGTATGTACAGCAGCCTGCGCAGGCCATTTTTCATTAGGACATTTGATATATAGACAGCACTGTAGCTAAAATGAGATTTTCCAGCACATCCATTATCTGCTGCTGCGATTTTTTTTGTCATATGGGCCTTGGCTGGTGACGAGCCATGCATGCAAGCCCCAGGTATGCAGAATCGTCTGCTCTCAATTTCGCCCTGTCACTATAGCAACAGTTTGACTTCGCGAATGAGGTTATTTCCTCAGCTTGCAGAGTTGAGAGCAGAATGTTACCATAATGCACTAATGCTGAAGATCATTAATGACCATGCAAGCATTTTGGGACCTCACATGCCATTGAATTCGGTCCACAATTTGCATGCTGCCCAAGTGCAACGTCTCAACCTAATGATCAAGTTTCAAGAGGTGGACTAGCTGCTTAACTTCACCCAAGGCATTACAAGCAGCAAAAGCAACATCCCGCCCATTTTGAGCCAAGATTTTTCTTCCTGCTTTCTCCTGCTGATGAGAGACATCATCTCCTGCTAATTTGGGGGGGTGGTATGACCCTTTGCATCTCAGAACAATCTGTTGATTTTCAGCATCCGTTGCATCACAAACATGTAATTGGCATGTGCTTTGCCATTTTTTGTGGAATTACATATGAACTGGTCATAAAAAGAAAACATGCTTCATAATTTGTTGGCTTTTGACTAGAAAAAAAATCATCTGCAGAACTGACTAAAATATTTTAACCTGAATATTGTGGTTCTTTCCGTTGAGAGTTTCATCGTGTGACAATAGCTCCAGAAACCCTTTTAAATATTTTTTTCCCCATCTTGGTCCAGTTTGCTTCACACTATCTCATCCTCCACTGAATGCAATCACGCCAATCCCATGACATCATCCCTCTGCAGTGCCCCACCCTGGTCCCCGTAAACTTCCTGCTAATGACAGCACCGGAGCAGACATTGAGGGATGATGTGTGCTGAGCCCTTGTAAATAGCTGGGCTTTTCTGCACCCTGTGCTTTATGTGAGCTTAAGTGACCACGAGTCCATGGGAGTAGAGTTTAGTTATGTCATATGAAGGAGAAGGGCTGGACATGTCCCTCAAGACAGCCATCTGATGACTAAGTCTGGATGAGGTTCTGGACCATGTTCCTGCTCATTTTGTTCTTGTGTAAATGGTCCAGGAGGTTTCATGTTGCAGGAGGACTTTAAGTGGACCTGTGGGATGTATGAAAGCTGCAGTTGCCATTTTTGTCAAGCCTTTAATGGTGTTGGTCATCTTCTCACAGAGCGGTGTCTTGAAGACCATGAGTTGGTGGTGGAGGTTCAGGCCACCATGTCCAGCGACAGCAAGTTTCTCTTCAGGAAGAATTATGCCAAATATGAATTCTTTCGAAATCCTTTGGTGAGTCACTCCCACCCATCAGCACGTGTGTTTATGAATGTGCGCGACACAGGAAGGTTTACAGGTGTCCCATGCAGTGAAGAAGTAACACATAATTTGTCTCCTAAACTGTACAGTATCGTTGCAAACATACTCACTAATGAAGTTGTGTTAAATAATTAGGTCATTGGCTTTTGAAGGCTTTATATTACGCAGAACCCTTCGGTGGGCTGTTATTTAGCTGCTAAAGGACCTTTGAGTGATATGTGGTGTAGGTGGTTGAGGTTTTGGAATGTGCCGGGAATACAGTATTTTTTTTTTCATTTACACTAATAGAAAATAGGCTCCTACTATTTGAAAATTCCCTATCCAACACATTTTTCGGAACAGATTAGATGAAGGATTTATGAATTTACACTTTTCTTCACACATCTTGCATTTTGTCTGCAGATTGGATTGACTTGAAGGATTTATAGCCTGCAAACAATAAATTGTGATTGTTCTGTATGATTTATGTGAAGTGACTTGTCTGAGTAATTTGGAAAATTTGTAGTGTCAAGCGATATTTATAATCCCACTAAAATTAGCCTCACACAGGCATTTGGAATCTATCTGCTCGATGGTTTCAGGGAGAGCTGCTCATGTGAACCATCTTTGGTCCTTTATACCTACCTAAAATATGTAGGGCTTAAAAGTGTTTCCTGTTTCTTGAATGTGGCTTTTTTACATGTATTAAATTCTTACCAATGAAGAGCGATGCTTTGGAGGCAGGAATGAAAAACATCACAATGGCCCTGGTTTCCCCCATAAGGATGCCTTTGGCTGTGATGTCATGACTCATGGTGTGACTGGGGTTCTTGAGAGGGTCTGGCACAGATCTGAATTGCGCAGAATGACCCAAGCTTGGTGAACCTTTGCAAGGGCTTCCTCCCTGTGGGACCAGACTCTAGTAAAAAGCATTTGAAGACCAGTAACTGTTGCTGTGCCACTCAAAACATCAATGGACTTAACATCCATATGGATAGCGGCAGATCTGCCAAGCAAAACGCCCCTCGTTGCTTGGAAAATATTCCTGCATCGCAGCTCACAGACGGACACTCCTTATAGTGTTAAGTGTGCCTTCCAGTGGAATTACTGGACCCAGGTTATACAGGAAACACGCTCCACATCCCATTATGGATCGGTCAAAGCTTTCAGTAACATAAAACTTCTCTGTCCGTTTCCACTCAAGCAGATACTGTTTCACTGTCCGCTGCTCCGGACGTCACTGGTGCTCCTTTCAGTGCTGGGACTTCAGACAGCCAGGGGTAGAATTGTGGTTTGGTGGCCAGTCTTTTGTGGCTCATTCACTGACTCCGTTGATGCAGGAGGCCATGAGCCACGTTGCAGGTCTCAGACAGTGGCTCTAGCATTACTTTTTCAATTAGGTCTTAAATTGCAGCTTTGAACTGCCTGCAGTTTCAATAACATTCTCCTTTCCTTCAGTCCATTGAGATGATATTAGCTTCCAAAAACTTCTACACAGTGCATGTCAAGCTAACGATAGTATGGAACCAGTTGTACCATTGATGGAAGCCTACTGCTTGCTTTGAAGGTCACACACTCTTACCATATGCTTTTGTCACTTTTCACGATGGTGTAAGTTAATAACTGCCTCATACAGTTTCACATTCTTATTTTAGCTTCAGTCCCATACAGCTATGGCAGGTGGACTTTACATTTCGATGGCCACTGTAGATGCAATAGAATTTTGTTCCTATGTAAAATCTTACCTTGTGACCTCAGTGACTGTAGTGATTAATTTCACTGTATTGTCTACTGCAGTCTTCTTCAGTTGTTAAATATGATCATATGGAGACAAAACATATGACAGGTTGACCTGTATTATGTACCTGGGATTATGGGAAAAGCAAATGTTTTTCCTCTGTGACTCGACCAGCAGACCACAAAGGAACCCAGTGGATCTCAGCACGGTAAACACTCTGTTACTCGTGACATCCTGCTCAGTTTTGTTTTAGGGAAGCCACTCGCATTGGCCCTGCCCTGCCTTATGGACAAACGCGCCCATTCATTGTCAATCACATCAAGTGCTAAATTAGCATTAAATTGTATTTCTTTGCACATTTTGCCCCAAAAGTATGAATTTCTCCAAAGGGTAACACTGTAATCATGGATGATGGGGTAGGAAAATTAGAATTAATTATGCCCAAAAAGCCAGCTGCTGGTCACACCCTTTTCCTGCATTTTTCTTTTATAGAATTTCTTCCCCGAGCACATGGTAGCATGGTGTCAAGAGACCAATAGCACCATACCGCAGTCACAACTTTTGCAGGTGAGACAGCAGAGAACTATAAGGCCGAAAGTCAAATCTGGTCTACTTAATCACCTGATTACAAGTGCCCACCCAGAAAGTTGTGAATGTTGAATTCCAAAGGCATCAGAATCACTCAGATGCTAACTCTCTGACTGGCTTTCAGAATTTCTTGAATCCCGGCAGCTACCTTGAAATTCAGGGGTTCTTGTACCTGAAGGAAACTGCAAGGAAATCATGGAAGAAACTCTACATGTTTCTAAGGCGGTCAGGACTGTACTACTCAACGAAAGGGATGTCCAAGGTAAGAGCAGCACCCACACATATTACTCCTGTTCCCGGTGTGAAGGCTCCCCTTTCATGCCCTGACTGATGTTTCCTCCAAATTTGATTTTTGCCCCTTGAGTTTTTGGTCATTTTTCTGTTCAGATTCGACAGCTTAGAAATGGCACAAATGTAGCATATATGTGCCATACACATGTGTTAAACAGTTTGCGCCCATTCAAGTTGATCCAAACAGCATCTCATCCAAACAGGACATTCACACTGATCACATTACTCATTCATCTGCATGGCACCACAACCTAGTACTGCCCATCTGGCTATATACAATTTATGATTTGATTTGTAAACACAAAGTTATAAGGTCATTTGTGCGGATCAGATCTGCAGCTGTTTATAAGTTCATAAATGCACCAACAACTCTTAGAACAGCAATCCCTTATTCTATAACTGCAATTCATGTGACCACTTTAAATAAAATCTTAACCTTTCGATGTGTCAAAGGAGCCACGACATCTGCAGTTGTTGGCTGACCTTGAGGACAGCAACATATTCACAGTAATCACAGGGAAGAGGCTGCACAATGCTCCAACAGACTATGACTTCTGCATCAAGGTAGGAGACCACGGGATTTTGTCTAGCAGGGCAGAATTAAGGCAGGATTTTCTTAATTGCATTTAATTTTTGATGTTCTGCAGCAGTCCCCTTTCATTTACAAATGTAATAACTGGAGTTAACTGCCCCCTGTCCTTTCTTAGCAAAAATGGGAAGGGTGAGAGATGCCTGTGACAACCAATGCCTTATCCTTATATTTACCGTTCTTACGTACCTGGTCTAAAGGGATGCTCAACTTGCAGTATCCGCTTGTGTTTAGGTTCTTGACATGACTAACGAGCACTCTGCTTGGACCTATGCTCTGCAATACTTGTCTGCCTGTAGTTCTACCTGACTGATTGGTTGACTGGTTCACAGCCTAACAAGGTGAGGAGTGAGACTAAAGAGCTAAGGATGCTCTGTGCAGAGGATGAGCAGAGCCGGACCTGCTGGATGACTGCCTTCCGTCTTTTCAAGGTAATGAAGGGGTTTATTTTGGTGAGAAGGGATGGTAAGTCGAGGAAGAGGAAAGGCAAGTAAAGGATAAGGGAGAGCAAATCATGGAAGAGGGAGGGCATGCCAAGGGAAGGGAAGGGGAGGGCAAGTCAAGGGATGGGGAGGAGAGGGCAGGTCAAGGGACGGTAAGGGGAGGGGAGGGCAAGACAGTGGAAGGGAAGGGGAAGGCAGGTTAGTGGAGGGGAAGTCATTGGAAGGGGAAGGCAAGTCAATGAAGAGGGAGGGCAAGTTAAGGGAAGGAAAGGACAAGAGAAGGGGGACAAGTCAAGGGAAGGGGGGGACAGGTTAGGGGTGGGGAAGGGGAGGGCAAGTTAAGGAGAACAAGTCAATGAAGAAGGAGGGGAGAGCAAATCAAGGGAAGGGAAGTGGAGGGGTGGACAAGTTGGGAAGGGGAAGGGAGGGAAAGGTGAGGGAAGGTTGAGGGAAGGGGAGGGCAGGGCAAGTCAATGAAGAGGGAGGGCAAGTCATGGGAAGAGGACGGCAAATCAACGGAAGGGAAGGAGAGGGAAAAACAAGGGAAGGTAAGGGGTGGAAAAGTCAGGGGAAGGGAATATCAGGGCAAGTCAAGGGAAGGGGAGGGCAACTCAGGGATGAGGGAGGGCAAGTCAGGAAAGGGGAGGGTAAGTCTAGTCATCCTCTAAGGCAGGGGTCTCCAACTCCAGTCCTGGAGAGCTACCATCCAGTAGGTTTTCTAACATACCCGGCTTCTGATGAGCCACACCTGTTCTCAGGTAAATACTAGGAACAGGTGTGGTTCATCAGAAGCCAAGTGGGACAGAATACCTACTGGACAGTAGCTCTCCGGGACTGGAGTTGGAGACCCCTGCTCTAAGGCCTAAAGCATAATTGAGATACCAAATACGCCAATGAACTGAAGCCTGCTGTCTGTTCATTGCCCATTTCACCTTCATCATCATCATCATCTTTTTTGTTTTTATTTGCACAGTATCCTTTAATTCCATCAGTAATTTTTGTTTGTAAGTTAGCTTCAAGTTTTTGGGTGCAAAGGACAAATTAGCACATATTTTAGCATTTATGGATAACCAGCTGCATTTAATCTTCAGCCGCATGACAGATCATCTGTTCCAAAAAGCCTTCCAGGAAACATACAGTCTCCATTCACGCAAATGTGTGTTTATCCATCCTGCTTATGCAACATCATTGCAATCAGCATTGATCTGAATGAGAACCTTTGTTTGACCCATGCCCCAGCTTGACCAACTCTTGCTGACACCAGATAAAATTGTCAAATTATTGACTTATTTAGTCATCATTTACCATCTGCTGATTTTTGCCTTGACAGCATGGAATTTCATTGTATCAGAACTACAAGCTACCCCAACAAAAGAAAATGTCGGCTGCCCGCTTTTCCTCACCAGTGGTAAGAAAGTATCTAAGTTCATGTTAAGTTTTGTGGACTTGAAACCAAACACTCTGGTCCAGTGGTATCACTCTGGCACGTGATAAAGTACCATGTACATCTTCTGTTTGTCCCATCCAGAGGAGTGTGTCAGAGAACTCGCTGGTAGCTATGGATTTCTCAGGGAGGACTGGCCGGGTGATTGATAACCCCGTGGAGGCTCAGAGTGCTGCAATGGAGGAGGGTTACACTTGGCGGGTAAGTACCGGGAATCCCCCTCAAAGAAAAAACTTCCTTTACTTATAGTTTAGCTGTTTAATATTCAGTTTACCTTTGTTCTGTCATTTTAACCAGCCTTTAAGTTAGTAGTAGTAGAAGTGGTATTGGTAAAATGCTGAGTTCTGAGTTCTTGTTTGTTAACACTTGTTTTTCACTTCCAGTAAACGCTGCTTTGCTGAATGTTCCTGTTGTTTGAATTCTTCCCAGAAACGAAGTCAGCGAATGAACATCCTCGGCAGCCCAAGTCCCCTCCATCCATCTTCCTTAAGCTCCAGTGTGTGTTTTCTCATAATGGGTGACCTCAGTGTGCCACATTTGAGTCCTTGACGTGGGCTGACCTCCATTTCTTCTGTCTCCCTTCAGTAGTTCACAGGACCCAGTTGTGGTTCCATGGACGGATCATGAGAGAGGAATCCCACAAAATGATTATTCAGCAAGGTCAAGTAGACGGGTAAGACAACATCACGACCGCTGCTTGACTCAGGGGAATCTAATATACCTCCACTTTTTTTTTTCTAAAATGCTTTTCTGTCATTCTTTGCTTCAGATTATTCCTTCTGCGCGACAGCCAGAGCAACCCAAAGGCGTTTGTGTTGACACTGTGCCATAACCAGAAGATCAAGCATTTCCAGATCTTACCCGTGAGTGTCCTCCTCACAGGGCCCTTGGGACCTTCCCCTTCTGAACTACTATGTTATTAAGAAAGTGTTTTCCAACATGTAAATATGCAATAATATTCTGCACTGTAGATTATTGTACTTCCTGTTTCCTAAAAAGCAGTGTTTAATATAGCCTGATTCCCTAATCGATTGTGGATTTATCTAATACTTTACTCCAGTTTAGTTTTATTTCTTAATTTTATTTTATGTATTCTTAATTCTTATGCCTCTGTACCTCTGCAGTTTGAAGAGGATGGACAGACATTCTTCAGCCTTGATGATGGCGCCACAAAGTTCAGCGATTTAATACATTTGGTGGAATTCTACCAGCTTAACAGAGGAGTCCTGCCCTGTAAACTCAAACACCCCTGCACAGTCGTGACCTTATGACCTATTACTTGATTTTATTTTTTTTTTTTGACTGAACTTCAGTTAAAAAATTGAGCGAACGTTTAAACTTTTCCATCCAACACCCGACCCTCTCGCGATAAGCTGCCTGGCGCCCCCTGCTGGAGAACATGCTGGAATCACTCGGAATGCTGTGATTAAGAGAAGAGTGGAGAACAGTCGGAAGCATTTGAGATGAAACTTTCATAAACTGTCCACTTCCTGGTTTTAGCAAGCAGTCGGCCCAGATTTTCAGTCAACTTTAACACACATTTTAAATCTTTTCATATAAAAGATAAATCTAAAGTTTTTTTTTTCTTCTACAATCCTTTGAAAACTTTTTTTTAGGCTGAGCCACTTTAATAGACAAACACACAATAGCTATGAAAGTCGAATGAGAGAAATTTCTGGCTGCAATATCGACAACTTCACGTGTAAAGCTGATTGTTTACTTTATTGACTTTTTATATACCTGCTTGTTTGTTCGTCTATTGTTATTGTCGTTGCGTTTTTTTTTTTTTTCCCTTTTTCTTTTTGCACTCTCGCTGCGACCCAGGCCGAGCATGGTGGTACTCTCCGTCCTCTGCCCATTCACTCCTCCCATCAGAGACGGGTGTGAGAAGACACTGCTTCATCTTCTTCACAGGGAGCCGCTGAAGTCACATCCCCTGCAGAGCCCTCCCAGACAGAGTCCAAATGGGGGAGACTTTATAGACAATGAAAAATCATATTTACCCTGCCGACCGGGCACAGGACACCGATTATTCCGTTTAACAACACTTTGGAGCTTTTTCAACTCCATGCGTGAAGGTCAATCATTTTGCCTGTGTTTTTGATCCATATTGCCACATATCTTTATCTCCAGCCCGTTCCTGAGGTCTGGCTTTGTCCTTTGATAGCGCCACCTTACGGGCCGGCCTCCCTCCATGTGACCACCCCCTAGCTTGGCGTCCGTGCTCCAAGATCCAAAGCGGAAGTGTAGCAGTTTATACTGTGCTCTTCCTGCTAGTAAACAGGCACCTTCTCGTTCACTCCAACATTGAGAACGTTGGCTGCTTTCCACTGGGTTCAGGTAAAAGTGAAGAAGAACCTTCCATCTTTAGTTTGAGATTTGAGAATACAGTCGATCATAACCACTATACTCCCAGACCTCTGTGGCTCTGTCCCGTGTCTATGGAGAAACTGAAAACCAATATGATTTTTTCACACACCCTAACAAACTTTTTTGAATCTGCATGGAGTTTAGTTGAAGCCAGCTTGTTTCCTGGCATGATCTTAAAGGGGTGTGTTTAGAAAAGAAAAATAAACCAGATCCCCATGTTGATCCCAGTGCAATCCGAAAGGAAAGGGTGTCCTCCTTCGAGACGTGTCAGGTTTGTCAGAACGTGAGAACGACGAGCCATATTCTTAGCATTTGCAATATGCTTGATCAGACGTGAGGAAGATGGCAGAACCTCACCATGACTCTTATTATTGGGATGCAAACTTATAAAAACCTAGGAGAGCCATCTCACGTATGATATCCATTGGGAATGAGATCATTACTTGAAGGTCTTTCTTGCTGACTTGGAATTGCAATTTTATGCTTACTAGTAATTCCAAGGCTGGCCTCTGGGCCACGCCGTGCATTTTGAGGACACACATGGAGAACTTGACACCGTAAAGTTCCCACTCTCCAGCCCCCTCCCCCATGTCCCACTCACCTCACGAAGTCGGTGAGTAGTAGCTACTGGGTTTTCTGCCTCCTTTTTCATATTTCATTATTGAATGGAAACGCCCCCAAAACCGAGCATTCAGCACTCCTTGCTCCCAGATTCTTCCTGGATGTTGCCTTCAGACTGTCAAGCAATATTTAGATTTTGTTTATATTCGTTATTTTATATCGGTGTAACCCTTGAATCACTTTTCTTTAAAATTCCTGTTTTTTGCATATAAACAGAATAAGCTATTCTCTCCGAAGGAATCATTGCTAAGCTTTCTAAACATGGGCCTAACGATGACATTAGCAGAGTATCACTGTACTAATTGCAACCCATTCGTTAAGACATTTTCCTTAATTGCTGTCTTGATCTCAACATTATTCTAATCATTCTCGACGTACTGTAGTACCAAGCTGTGTTCTTAAAAGACGTGATGGCGGATTGACGACTGTTACTTTGCACTTTTTCCCCGATGGATCTTACGCGTCTGTTCTCCGCGTTAGCAGGGTAGCGCGCAGATGCCGCTCCCATTTTGCCAAAGTACACTGCTAAGGTGTGTCCTTGCACACTGACAAGCACTCTGCACCTTGCCAGCCCGTCAGCGGACGACAGCTGGTCGTTCTTGTGCAATTATTTACCCGACGAAAACACCTACAGTAGAAGGACGTCGGCCGGGGATCAGTGCAGGCAGGAGAAGCCTCACGATCCGAATCGCCCTTGGCGTGTGTCAGAGAGACTTTATGGTGATGTGTAAGAATACGCAGTCCTTAACCTTAAGACTTGAATCTCCCATCGTCGTGAGTTGAAAGTGTCACCAGCCTTCCATCTTGTTTCCACACCAATGTTCCCCATCCCAGGCTGGCCTAAGGTGTCCTCTTAAATTTGTGACGAGGGGCTAACGTCAGTGCCTAGAAAAAAAAAAACGTTTGTACACTTTAGCTGGGAAGCCTTTTCTCACCTCGGCTACTGGACCTGTTCTGTTGAAGCTCGTGCTGCGTTTTTCCAGAATGTTCCCCACCCGTCGCAAGCCACTGCGCGGGCTCCGTAACACTAAACACCTGAGTAACGTTTTCCCGCTACTTTCGACAGATTTAATGCTTGTAGATATTTGAGAGAGGTGTCGCTACATCGAAATACAGTGGTTTGATGTTGTCATTCTCCAAAGAACAGCTGTATGTATCATAGTGTTTTTTATTTTTGCTTTTTTCCCCCTTGAATTATGCTGAGCGCTTTTTTGGGACGCTGTCACTCCTGGTTTGGTGTGCGATTGTATTTGCCCCCCTACCCGTAGCTTGTCCTCGGTGTCCCTCGGTGTTCTTCCGCTTTATCTGCTTCTGGTCAGCTTTGCTGTGCTTTTAACGCGACCTTCGTAGAGCTTGTACTCATATTAATATATTGTATAAGTGCATAAATCTATGGAAGAAAATTAGATGCAACACTGTATTTTAGGTTACAGATCACTATTTGCTGCAGTTCTGTTTTTAATCATAACTGCATTCAAATGAAGACCTTTCTAGTGCTTTTTAAAATATTTACTGTGCATATTTAGTTTGTTTACCTTTTGTAAGAATATCTGAGACGTTTAAGCTGAATTTTAAAACTGGACTCAGCGCATGCTATCAAGTTGCTCATGAAAAAAGAAATTAAGCTAAAACGGTTGATGAACTCACTGGTGAAAACGATTTTTTTTCTTTTTGTCAAAATGCGATCTTGCTGTATTGAAAATAAAATAGTGGGTATCATTTCAAAATACAAGGGACTCGAACCCGGTGTCACATTGAGGTGCATCTTGGGACTGACACAATGCGGCGAGTTCATAGCTATTTGTGGCGTAAAGTTATGCATAGTTATCAGGTAGCTTCACATCGGGAGTGCAGGACGCGGACTTGTGTCCTACAAAATGATCATGAATGTAAAAGGGCTGCTCAGGGTTGGGATGGTGCCTGTTGAGAACTAGCCTTCAAATCGGCAAGATCGTCCCAAAGTCTTCTTAAGTCACGTCTGTGAAGAAACACCAGGCAGTTAAGTTCATTGTTTTATATACAGTTATCGGTGTGTGCTGCATTACGGCAGTAATGTGGTGCCCTTAGCACAACGCGTGCCTCCTGTCACATCTCTCTCTGCACTAATGTACACCTGGCAGACTGACCAATCAGTGAATCTCTTTCCTAGCTCATATTTTAAATATATTATCACAATGCAAGTTATAGTGACTGTCAGAAAGAAAAGAAAACACATCCATGTATGTATTTCAGGGAGTGAAAAGCAGTAAAGTTGTTTGTATCGCTTTATAAGAGATATGACTCATCTATTCACAGTGGGCTTTGCTTCATTCTGTAAACGGCTGAATGGCAGATAAATCTCAATTGTAGCGTTTTCAGGTATTTTTGTACGGATAAGGGACTGATATATTCTGTTTATTGTAAGTAGAATAAAACATTAATTCATTGCTATGAGTCTAAAGCTGTTTTGGTAATATCTTGCTTGACTGTGTGGCTTAAGTCCAAAGCTTACATGTTATGAATCCCACTCCAGGCTCTTCAAGCCCGGAGGTTTGTGTGTTGAGTTGGTGTGGGTTTCCTCCCACAGATCAATGATGTGCAGCCTCCACACAGGTGTAGCGGAGACACCCACAGTGTGTGTCTGTGTCAGTGTCCTACATTAGACCAGCGATCCTTCCAGAACACATGCGGTGGGATTATGGTGCGCTGTCAGTAGTTGACAGGCAGGGATTATCCGTGCAAGGTATTTCCACCCATGGTGGGATTTGAAGCATCATTTTTCCATCTCAAGATTATGGGCCTGAGCACTGCTGTACACGGCTGTTTGTTGACGTGTTTGCGTCGAGCTTGGATGGTTTAAACCCTCAACTGACATTTTTACTGGTCCCACCGTGGATGGAGGCCACAGTTTGACCTGAACGCAAACACCAGCTGGTTTACAAAGAGCCAAGCTGTCCATAAGTATGAGGAAATACACTCTTTGAAAGAGCCTTTGTCAATAAATATTAAACACTGATTCATAGCTTTCATATAGTTTGCTAGATACAGTTAGACAAATATCACCACAGTTACCACTGTTGTTTTACATTGTGTTTAACTGTATTTCAAGCAAAGACAATAACAAGAATATAATATAAACTGATACATAATTTCATATAGCTTTTATTGATTATGTATTGATAATCACGCTGACATTGAATAATGTTATCAATAAAGTAAAGCACTCTAAAACCATACTTTTATTTCATAGCCTAATTTAGAACATCGCATATCATAATTCCTAGTGTTGACTACCTTGCATGATGGGATGAAGGTTATAGTGGATTCTGGGCTTCATCACTTGATTAATGAGTTAAAGAGCAATAGCTATGAAACCACTGACATCAGCCTTGGCCTGTGGTCCAGATGCAGGAACTTGTGTCCGGTATTGCAAATGTATGAGTAACGTGCTTTGAAAGATTGCAATACCATCTGATCCTTGAGTTGCAAAGACAAGATCACATTTTCTTGCAGGTACACAGCCTTGGCATTTCTGACCATGTATATGTGATCGTAATAATTAGAAATCAACTGGAATTGCTACCTAATCATAATGTCTCAGCACTCATCTGAATGGTGGGAAATGACCCAGAATTTAACCCCCTGTCACTTATCCATCCCCATGATGTCCTACCAGCAATTGGGAGGGAGCAAGAAGGTGGACTTTCTGCGGTCCTCAAGAGCAGGTTTGTGAAACACTGATTTAGATGAAGGGTGAATACAAAAATCCGAACTCTAGCCTACTGGCTGCACGTTTTTACTGAACTAGCCCTGTTGACTTATAGCAAAATGTCTTAAGTTCCTCCTCTGCTCATACCATTCTCACACTGGAGCATCAGAATTACACAGTTGAATTTTACTAAATCAAAGAAATAACAATGAGTTATGACTTCGAAGCACCTGTTTTATAAGACATTATTATTTTATTATTATTATTAAGTGTCCAAAGAACATTATTGTATTTGTTATTATTATTTTCCTTCCTTAAAACTGAATGGGCAGCCTAAACCGTAAGAGCTAGACTGAGCAGACTTGGTAGGAAGATGTCCATTCCTACCCACTACTCAGACCATCCCAGTCAGTCAGTCAGTACATTTCGGCTGATATCTCCTGACCTGTTAGTCCTATAGTCGAAATTCTTTTTTCTACAGATACAAGCAGCCATTTCCTACAACTTTCAGAGTGAAACTATTTATTATTATTATTAGAGTAGTAGTAGTAGTAGTAGTAGTAGTAGTAGTAGTAGTAGTAGTAGTAGTAGTAGTAATAGAAATAGTATAATTATTTTTATTACTATTATGTTAATATTATTTCATTATATTAAATGATACATATTCAGTGGGTTCTTAGACAAAAATTAGCAATATTAAACAATAAACAATCTATTTCTTCACTCTGTGTGCTTGTTTAAGATGTGAGTCTGCAGGACGGAGTAGTGGACATATCAGGGGGGGGGGGGGTGTGTTTGTGCTTGTTTACACTTGCTGCCATACTTGCAAAAAGCGCAAAATGAAGTATGTGGGGGTTTCCACCCACTTCGCCACACTCTATTCCTGTCGACAAGCCCAGAACATTTTTTCGACACACCCACTAACCTTTCAGTACACCCAGTTCTCCAGCCTGCAGAATCCTAGGTCTGTATCCATATTCAGGGACTGCATTTAAAGACCAAATGCGTCACAGTGGTGTAACAAGGCTTCCCCTTTACGAAGGCTTCTTCAAATGCGGCCCAGAAATGCATCCTCCTATTGTCAAGTCGTGAAGGATCTGCTCGATGGATCCTTGGCAGCACGACACATCCCAAAATTAATTGCACAGAGGCAAAGGGGGCGTGTCCTGACTAGGCAATAGGAGCAACAGTTTGTGATTCAAGGGTAAGGTTCGGAAACAGCTGGTGATGGCCAGACCGTCCCATTTGACAATGCTTTCCATACAACCTTGAAAGCCCCTGTATTCAGACACAGCTCTATAGTTGCCCATCCCCGTCAACTATTACCACCATTGCTAAAATAGACCAAGGATGTTTCTTAATACCATGAACGCAAAGACCGTACTTATGGTCTTGGCAAGACCGGTCCTGCTAACCTGCCTCCCACAAACAAACTTGGGGTGCAATGAATCATGGGATTGGTCTTGTTTGGCGAGGATGCAACCAATGTATCTTTGATATTTGGGACAGGTCAAGAACAACATCCGGGGATTTTTCCCATCCTCCGTGCTTCTCTTCTTAGCACTGGAAATGGTCTTCAGCAATGGAAGATGACATAAAACGTGAATACAAGTATGCAAACTACGAAACACCCCAGGTCTCTGCAGGCTGGAGAACTGAGCGTGTCGACAGGAAAAGAGTGTGGTAATGGGTGAAACCATGCACATACTTTCCATTGCGCTTTCTGGAAGTATGGCAACAAATTAAACAAGCATAAGACATAACTTGCACTATATGAACAAATATGAAACTGACATTTCATTATCGATATCTGTCAATCGTAATTATTGTCAGACCTAAATGACTGGTGAATATCTGGTCTCTTTCTGAAATAATAATAATGACACTTTATTGATTCCTGTGGAGAAGTTCTCTTTTTGACAGCCCCATCTTGCTGTCCATGACATATTGGTGAGTGCAAGCCTGGCTATGAAGGGCGGCCACCTGCAGTGGCACCCATGGAGCTGGGAGTTAAGGGCCTTACTTAAAGGCCCACAGACCTGACAATATTCCTGAAGCTGGACTTGAACTAATGACCTTCTAATCATAGGCACAATGGCTTAACCTGTCGATTCACACGCTGCCCCCACAACATTAAACGACATTCATTGACAACATTTTTAGCCAATAGAAACAATGTTTTTGCACACCACATGCTGCCTTCGATATGCCCACTATCCCCACCTGCAGAGACTCGTGTCTTGGAGTGGGGACACCAACAGTGATGCTCGCCTAGCCCTGACTAATTTTGTTTTTAAGAAATTTTAAAGGAAGATTTTTATGAAGCATCCCTGCCCCTTTTCTTGCTAAGAGCAATCTGCCCATGTCACTCCTTTTAGGCCTGGCACAGGTGGCATATTCCATCTAATTGCATGAGTTGGCATACTAATCTAATTAGGTTGCAGGAGCTGCAATCTGTCAAAGCGTCAGTTTCAAGAAACAGTCAAAAGCAAACTGAATTTTAAAAGATAGTCTCAGTATTCCTATATAGACAGTTGTTTTATATCGACTTGGATTTAAGAATAAGTATCAGGCTAGAAATGGATACTTTGTAATATACATGGACAATCATATTCTAGCTAAATGTTACAGGGTGAAAACCAATGCTTTATCTGCAATCATTACAAAGCTTGATGCAATTTATTGTTTGTATTTATTGTTTATTTATTGTTTGTATAGTGTCTCTTATTGTCTGTGTATGAGAGAGTCCTTGTGTGCCCCAGCACACTTGGCGAATAAAAGCTGATTCTGATTCTAATTCTGATGTAGCATTCTAGTAAAAGTACACTTTCATCCATACCATGATCCGATTAAATACATTTGTTTTGTTTTTGTAAATGGAAAATGCTAGTCTAGTAATAAACAGTAAACTTGTGAAAAACGAGATGTTAATATTCACTTTGATTTTTTTTTTATTATTAAACAGTGTTTTTGAAGCAGCATATCCTACTTACAGTTCTGAATTCCAAATGCCAATGTGTACCAGTTCTGGGGGCTGTCACTACAGAGTCTGAGTTAACTGTGGGTGTGAGTTGCACATGTGCCGTCATTGAAAGCCAAATACAAAAGCAAGTAAAAACTAATTAAAAATTATTTAAAAATAACAAAAACTGAAAACTAACTAAAAGCAAGCCAAGTACAAAAAACGTATATGTGCAGTTCCTGTGAGTGGCCTTGCCAGTGTCAATATAGAATTAAAGGTAATTTGCCATTTTATGAAAATGTATGCCAATACATGATATGGGTCTGAACTTTGTATAATTGGTAAGGGTGCAGTTTTGGCAAATGGTCTGACGTCTTTTATTACTTGAATAGTTTAATACTTTAATATTAACACGGCTGACTCAGATCGGCAACGCATATGCGACTCTAATCCACGGTTAACTAAAATCCTGTAGTGACAGGGCCATCTGTACAGAATATGGGGCTTGCACACGGATCTAGATGCTGAGTGATTTCTATGCCTTACTCTGTTATATATTACTAACGGGCCATGACGAAGGAAACGCACCTGCGCACTGAGTATCCGGACGTCGTATCTGCACCGAACGTCACTTCCGTCTTTCTTTTGGTCTCCGGACTGCCATCATGGTGAGCGTGTGGGGGCCTTCGCCGGGTTAAAACATTTATTTTTGGGGCCGTCCAGTCGGGTGCGGTGTCTTGGTAAATGGCGATCGCGCAACATAACAGCCTTGGGAGCTTTAGGCTACTGGTTTTCCCCTGTGCTTATCGCATATATCTGTGTATTTTATTGCCCGTCGCCGTGGCGATCTGGGCATCGTGTTGCTTAAAAACGCGACATTAGGTCGGGCGGGTTCCCTGCTGCAGGCCTCGTTGTCTCATTTACGTCTTTTAGTCGTAATTTTATTTTACCTCATTTATATGTATATATGTATATTTATTGGGCTTTCAGTAACTGGATGAAATATCAATTTCGAGTTAGCTAGTCCATCAGTTCGTTTGAAACGTGATTGTTGCAGTGATGTGCTGTTGGATGCGGCTTCATAAACTTGCCTGGATCCCTCAAGCGTATTACGCCTATAAATTTATTAAATGTTACTCATAAAATTTGTCTTGGTTGCTGAACTGTAAACAATCACTGGTAATGATTTCTAAACACGATAAGTTATTAAGCTTGGTATCCGCACGTATACGTGACGGATATCTGCCCGTATCCAGCGGCAAGAACGTTTTCCCATTTAAGTTCTGCTTGGTCTATTAGATTTGTCATGAGTGATATTTATGTGCATCGCGACACTGAACTTAACAATAGTACGACTGCAGAGCGGGCATACCTTACGACCGCTGTCTGCATAGTCGCCGGCAGTCCAAGACGCCATGACGTCACCTAAAAATATTGATGGTTATATTTCAGGGGAGTTTCTCGCGGATTCGCTGTGCACTTTGCGCTGATTTGGTGATGAGTGTATTTGTTTGTATTTACATTCCGTGATAGTCATTAACATGAATGGTATTCTGTCTGTGGACAGCGAAGTGAGAGATTACTAAATGGTGTAATAACTAATGTCTGAATTTAGGGCATATTGTTTTGTGATTGTCTGTACCTGACACTGTCTATTTTGCAGGTTTTCAAGCGCTACGTCCAGATTGGCCGGGTGGCCTACGTGGCTTTTGGACCCTACGCAGGCAAGCTGGTGGCCATCATAGATGTCATTGACCAGAACAGGGTATGTGCGAGACGCTGCTGCTCTGTATGCCAACGGCTTGCGTGTTGGGCTGTCCCACCACGGGGAGTGGAGGGGTGGTGTTGGTGTCCGTCGGTTGATGCGGCTTTCTTGTCTCCTAGGCTTTAGTGGATGGTCCGTGCACCGGCGTGAAGAGACAGTCCATGCCCTTCAAGTGCATGCAGCTCACAGACTTCATCATCAAAGTGCCCCACAGGTCAGTTGTCCAGCATGAACATTGTGATGGTGAAATAGTGTAGGCATGATAGGACGCCATCTCCATCAACGGCCATGAATGTGGTAGTAACTCTAGAATCAATCTTGTGTGCAAAAACCTCTATAACCGGTCCCCGCTGTGTTAACAGTGCCCGTCAGAAGTTTGTCCGTCGCGCGTGGGAGAAGGCCCAGGTCAACGAGAAATGGACTCAGAGCAACTGGGCCAAGAAGATCGAAGCCAGGCAGAAGGTACGATCTGCAGGCGCTAAGGGAAACCCAACGTACTGACAGTCATGTTTCTGTGATGCTGACTTGCTGGTGATGATCTTTTGCAGAGGGCCAAAATGTCAGACTTCGACCGCTATAAAGTGATGAAAGCCAAACGTATGGTACGTTCAGTCTCCTCCACAGTTTCGTACAAATGCCATCCCTCTCCTGTTGGTGATTAGTTGAGACCCAGAATGTAAAAATCTGCCCAGCTGAGTATAGAGTCATACTCAAGTGCTTGGTTGATTCAAAATCATGGCTTGGATTTTTACTTTCTGCACCTGAACTATGCACCTCTGCTCTATCCTTCCCCTTATTTTTTCCAGTATTTATTTTTAGTATTTTTAAGCTGTATAAGAGATTGCTATCAAACGCCATGGTAATCAGAAATGATTCATGCATATAGGTCATTCCCACAAACTTGCAAAATTTTCTAAATAGTTACAATGAAAGAGTTTGTTTTTGTGTAGAGCAGTTGACATCAACTTCTTATATAAATGTTTTTCAATTTTCAACTTGCATATAACCCACAGGCAATCGATTTGTATAAGATATATTTGCTCATTTTTTTGTAATTTCTGTAAACCTTTCCCTGGATTTGATTACATACTTATGTTACAGAAATAGATGGTGAAACTGATTAAAAACCATAGAGGCAAATTTCAGTTGTATAATTTGAGTCTGCCTCAAAAATTCTAGAAAGCTGATATGGTACAGTAATGAGTTTGTGAGAATGATCCACATGGTTACGGTGTTTAACTCAGTAGTGCTGGTTCTGCTGGGTCGTGTCCCAGTAACTGGCTCCCAGGGTACTGGAGATGTGCCTCCTGTCCTGGCATTTAAGATGAGCCCTGTGGCTTATCCTGAACTCTCTCTTCTGCAGAGGAACAAGATCATCAAGCATGAGCTTAAGAAGATCCAGAAAACGGCTTCTGGATCAAAGGCAAAGAAAGCATAAACTCGAATGAGAAAATAAAACCGTTTGACAGTTTTTTTTCAGACTCCCCTGGTTCTTTGTGTGTGTGTGTGTCTCTCTCTTTTAAATTACCCAGCATGGGGATTTTCCCCCAGTTTTGTTATGTTGACCATGGCAGTTTTATGTAACCCCTGCCTTCATTAAAATGCAGATCTGGATCTGTGAGCTTCTCATTTGGGTTAAAATTTGCTAGGTTGTGCAGCGGACCTGAGGGGTTGTAGCTCAGAACTGAAGAGCACAGCTTATAGATGCTCATATTTAATAATAAACCCAAAGAACCCCGTGGAGATGTATCACAGTCTAAAATCCAGATATGGTGTTAAATTATTGCTTGCTGAAATGACGGCCGAGTGTGTGTCATATTGAGAGATATGGCAGTAATGTTTGAATGGTGGAAAAGGGGCACGTTAACCAATGGGGGGAGGCTCTGAATAGGCATTCAACAGAGCTATATGGGTTGTCTAGAAGCTAGAATTTCTACTATGTATTACTTGGGTGGTGGTTGCTAATTTTGTTGTCGTGCTGGGGGGGGGGGGGCGGGCGGGGGGGGGGGGGTTGCAAATCGACAAGCACATGAAGTAATTTTGTCCTGCAATCCCGTTGCTGCTCTAATTGTGTAAAGTAAGCAAGGATACGGTTGATTCCCGCAGTGTCCGGTAGATGGAGCTAAAGTTCATGATGAAATCATCGCTGTTAATGTGGGAGAACGAGAAACGTTTTTTTTTTTTCTGACGTGATACACTGCAGTTACAGATTACAGCTGAAAAGCATATTGTTACTGCTGTCGGAGCTGCCGTAATTATAAGAATCTGTGCTAACAATATAGCACTATTTAAATCTTCATTTTCCTTTGTTGATAAAGCTCTAGCCTTAACTTGACTTTCCAGTTAATTCAGATATAATTTTTGGAAATTTTACACTATTATCTTTTTACACTATTTATCTTTGGTCCAGAAACAAAATTAAATAACTGATGGTAAATGAGTCTAGTTGAAATGGAAAGACTGAATGTTGAAAAGTTACATGAAATATTTTGCTCTCAAATTGGTTGAAATCTGCTCTTATTTCAACTACAGTAAATATAGTTAACAAGGTAAATCTGCATAATTTGGATATGTAAATTCGGCAATGTGAAATGCTTCTTTACATGTCAGTATTCGGACTGTAGCATGAGAGCACTGAGGTCCCATAACCGCCATGATTCCGGGATGTTATGTCTTCTCTGAGATATCCCCCCACACCCTCATAAAAATGCTGGATTTTAAAGTTTAAATGTGCACCTGGTAAGAGGGGGAAGCGCCCTGGGGATTAACTCTCCGCCCTCAGGCTCCGGCTGGCCGGTCCGGCCTCAGGGTCTGGCTGGTTGGACTCGCTGTCTAACACAGTCCCTTTGGCAAGCGGGGTAGGCTTTGCTTTTTTCACAATTATATAACTTTATAAAAATATTCAGAACTGTGCACAAATGATATATTATTAGTCAGAAAGTGTTTAAAGCTATTTATCTGGGTGATAAATTTATATTTGTTTAGAACAAAAACATTAGAACATGTGCAAATTATGAGTAACACAATAAAAACTAACAGGAAATTCTTCTCCAAAAATTACTGATATCTTTTTGGACGGTCACCTGAACACCATTTCGGTTCCAAAACTTTCCTCAGGGGCCAGCTCGATTAATTAATTAATTGAATAAACTGAAAAGGTCAGTGAGGCATTGATTCATCATAAGAGGTGTGCTAGTGGTCGAGTGCAAAACAAACATGGATGTGTTAGATGGTTACAGCAAATACTGGGGCGACTTTAGGGGAGGCTGTGAAATGACTAAGCTGACACACTTTGACAGAGATAAAGTCATAGTTTTACACCAACATGAAGACCTTAAACATGGTTTCTTTGCCTGTCTAATTACAATAAGAAAATGATGCAAACTTTGATGTCTCCAATCCTGTGGATTATTATCGTTTGCCTTCATGTTTCCTTCAGCGGCTCCGTCCTCCCAGGTGTCCCTGCTGCTGCTGCCGTCTGTTCCTGCGGCTTCACCTGAAGATAGCAGCACATCGATCTGCCGGATACTTCGCACTGCTGAATGACATCCACAAATTCAGGCCATTACTCTGGGAGGGGGGGATTGTGCTCCTTGCGTGTCTCGGGAGGGGGTTGAGGCGACAAACGGGAGCCATACCCAACACTGTCAGAAAAAAAGTACCAATTTGTACCTTTGAGGGTGCAATTACTTGTCATTGAGGCTGTACCTGTAAGGTTCTGCGAGTTGGACTCTAGTTGTAGGTAAATATACCGTTTAAGTTACAGAAATGGACTCTGAAGTACATTTATGTACCACTGGGGGTACATTAATGTTGTTTGTACCTTGGGGTATAAAACTACCAAGGCTGTACCCATTTTTCTGACAGAGAATGTCTGAGTGGCTAATCAGGAGAATTCCCAGTGAGCTACCCTGACTGGAGGCTGGTGACGGGGGTATTGTAATTATCTTATAACGCTTAAGCTTAGACAGTGGTTCTCAAACTGTGTGGCATGCATTACTGGGGGGGGGGGGGGGGGTTAGGCATGATCCAGGCTGATTGTGGAACGAAAATTAATATTGTGCACAGAAAAATTTCCATGGGGTGTGACATTCCTGGGCTGAGTGTCAGTCCAGTCCATTGGCGGATGTCTGGCAGGAGGCTCAGAGGGAACAAAAACGTGGACTGGATTGGGAGACGCTGCTCTAGAGGGATCAAAAGCTCAAAGATACACCCACATTGTTTCAATTCATCCACATATTGAAGGAAGAAAAGGATGAAGGACAAACCTAAGGCTTTTCATGTAGGAGGGTAAGTTAATAAAAGAAGGATGTTTGTTCTGGTGGTATTTGCAGTGTCTTTATATAACGCCTAGGGTTACCTGCACCTGCGTGCGAAGCAGAGTTTGCAGTCATTCCTACGTATCCATACCGAGTAACACTCAGTTACCTCGTTTTGCCGACAGATTTCATCAGAAGCTGAGACCAGACCTCGTTCTCCAAAGCCACAGGCTCCAGCTCATTGTGGGAGACCCCAGACACCCTCAAACCTGCTGGAAGACTTAATCTCTCTAGCGTGTTCTGGGTCTCCAAGGACTCTGCCCAGTGGGAGGTATCTGGAACAGCATCCTTGGGATCCGATTGGGTAGCTTCGATACAGGATGCCCAGGCCACGTCAACTGACTCATCTCCAACTGGAAAGGACTTCAGGACTTCTAACTCAGTCAAGGAAAGTGAGCTCAGGCCCCCGATGGAGAAACCTCACGTCAGGCTGCCCGTTACCGTGACTTTCGTCTTTCGGTCATGACCATAGGTGAAGGGAGGGGTGTAGATCGACCGGTAGGTAGATCATGATCATCGCTCGATGACTCCCGTTTCAACACTTACATACCTCTGTCACTATGGGTGGACCAACTCCCCCATATGGAAGGAGCGATCCACTGTGCTGCAAAAGTGCTGGATGTCCTGGTCGAACCATCTGCAAAAAAAGTCAACAACAACAAGAACACCAATAATAATAATAACAACAACAATAATAATGAGAGTGAGCTGGCCATGAAGGGCAGCCACCTGTTGCAGCATTCATGGAGCTGGGGGTTCAGGACTTTGCTGAAGGACCCAAGATGTGCTGAAGCAAGGCTTGAACAGGTGACCTTCTGATAACAGGCACAGAGGCTCAGCCCACTGAGCAATATGCCGCCCCACTGGGGTTAATTGGAGTTACCAAATTGACAGTAGGTGTGCATGTGTGAGTGAATAGTGTGTGTGTGCCCAGTGATGTAATGACACAGTAGCCTTCCTTGGCCTTATGAACTTCCTTATGAAAGTCTCTGCCCCTCCTCTTTAGTTTTCAGTATTTATGTGACACCTATAATAATAGATAATTAATGCTGATAATTAATAATAATGAATGTCTCAAGGAGAGGCCACATGTCATAATGCAATCTTACGGTAGCAGGAATTTCATAATAAAGTTGTTTCTCTGCCGTGGAAGCAGCGTTATGTGTCAACCTGTACGAGAAGCGTAACTTTACACGATACCTCTTCCTCCCATCGGCGTACGCCAGACATAACCCTGGATCCAGTCCAAGGGCATTTATTGGGTAAGACTTCTTACCAGCAGCTGCAGGCAATTAGGACGGTCAGGATGACAAGTTTTAGTTTAATTCTGGGCCTGGCGGGTTAATAGATAGCACAGGTCACTACACCCGGATATTTCAGCAGGTTAATTTGCAGTACACTTTTTGCTTGCCAACTGAAATCAAATGTACAAATTATAAGATAGTCTGTGGTCATATTTATGTTTGTACACCATATACTTATTTTTCAACACCACACCCCAATGTACTGTTTGCATTTTTATATCTATAATGTTACTTATTTTCTCAACATATGGCAGTAGGTGGCAGAGTGGGTAAAGGCATAGACCCAGAGCCCAGAAGGGTTACTGGGGAGATCTGGAGACTATGCCAGGCAACAGAGGGTACTGGGGTACACCCTGGATGGGATGCCAGTCCGGCACAGGGCACATACCCACTGCAGGAGAACACCCAAATGATGGGGGGGGGGTAGCATGTAAACTCCACACACACAGACCTGAGATTCAAACCCCGAATGCTAGAGGTGTGTGACATCAGTGCCACTCACTGAGCTACCAATGTCCCTGGGTTTGGTTTCAACATTGGTAGGGACTAAATTAGCCCCAACCCCCCCGCCCCCTCACACACACACGGTACTCCCACAATATTGGTAGGGACATGTCCCTACTGTCCGTACCCAAATCCACGGCCTTAACAATACCCTACCACCCCTCAGACACTCTGCTGTGGTATAAGCTGGTAGCTCATCGTCATCGGCACAGCAAAGTCTGTCAGGTCAGTGTCGAGCTGTGAGTCTGCAAATCAAACAAATGACTCAAAGTTGACCGCATCACTGAATTAGAGCGGGTTTTATGTGCTGACTTACGGAGACAGGTGTTGTTAAACTAATGCCGACTTTTAAACTCAGTGTAAGTCACCACCTACGAGTGCTACTGGAAATGACTGCTATGGTACTTGGCTGCATCTAGGCCAACAGCAGCTGTTATGGGGTAAAATTGACGAGAGCATGACCACTTTCTGTTCACATAACTCTTTTTCCCCTGGGCTATAAGCCTCGAATGTATGCATTTATGACACTGAGATCGGTTGTGCTGCAGAACTTCCATGACTGCTTTGACCTAGAACTGACTGAGGTTGTTGGCTGTGTAATTAACTTTTAATGACGATATTGTTCTTTAAATAAATCCAGGCTCCATTGTGATTTTCTCTCTTCCATTCATCTGCACCGAATATCCCCTCAGCGATATTTCAGGAAGGCAATATTCTACACTGCATGAAATATACTAAAAAAAAAAACAAGACACCCACCACATGTATAAAAAAAATCCTCTATACTAAATAGGGTTTCAGGATCATTTGATGCAGTTTATTTTAAAATTTGACTTTGGCCTTATTGCTGCTTGGGTGGATGAGGTCCTACAAATCATAAAAAAACCATTAAAGCAGCAGATTCTCGAGCTGTTTTAAAAAACAAACATCAGAAACACTCCACGTTATGTTTCACCAGTTTTCATTTGAATAACGCAACGTGTGGCCTTTTATTTTTAAATAGCTTTCTAAACATCAGGCTTCGGGCTTTATTCCTGGGAATATCGGGTATGAACGGCTGCACACAGCATTACGAAACGACATGAGACAAGGTTCATACCCATAGATTCCAGTAAACACACCTTCATTCCTGCAAATCTCTACCAATGACCTAAAAGCTAAACACAGAGGTATTTTGAAACTCATTATTAATGTGGCTGGTCTGATTACCGCCCATTGGCCTTCATGATAAATATGAGTAAATAATAACATAAGAGGTCCCAAACAAAGGACAGTGGTCTAGATATGACCTGAGCTGGGCCACACCTCCCTGGGTTCTGCCATACAATGCCTCGCAACGACCTTCTCGCGACTCAAACCATGCAGTTTTGGGGAAGGGTCCCTGCATTAAATAATAAACAACTGTGTTCCTTATTTCGGAGTTGCTGAAGAGGAATGTTCTGCTAACTAGCTAGCTAGCTTTGATATTCTGACTTTCTAGGTACGGTCAAAGCATGACGCGATCATATCCCCAAAGTCACTTTTCGAATCAGTCCCAGGAACAACAAACCCCACCCCCCCTGCTAGGAGGCTACACAGCTTCTTTATAAAGAAGACGGTCTGTACTGTCACCACACCTGGGCTCAAATCCCACTTCTGACAATAGTATGACGCTTTCACCCAGAAGCAGGTGTGGTCACCAATTCAGGGGGCAGCAGTCCAGCCACATCAGCGACCCGCCAACCAGGCTCTGGCTATTGCTGCCACATTTCAATTTAAAAAAATCCAATTTTGTTGTCAACAGACCATCCGGAATGCTGGCACAAACCTCTCGGAAAAAGAGCTCTTTCTCAACAAACAGTAACACTCCAACTGACGTGTTTTCATTCTCCTACAACCAAATATTTAATTAAAAGACAAGGCCATCGGCCCATGCACTCATTCTTAAAGGAAACCACGGCATTAGTGCCGCATGAATTACATTGTTAACGTTGTATTTAATGGCTATTTTCGTCTCAATTGCTGCGGTTTAATGCTTTGTGTGGCTCAGAGGGGTGAGTCTTCTTCCACTCCGTGACGTGGGGCTTTAATCCGGCCGGACCGCCGCAGTACTACCGCGGAGCGGAGAGCTCTGCCTCGGCGCCGTCTGCTCAAGCCCCCCCCCCCTGCCGGTTTGCTGGATCACACGCTTAAGGTACCCGGTTAACGCCGCCTTAAGCGCCGCGGGGGAGCCGCGTTTCCATGCTTGCGAGGCGTCGCTCTTCTCCGGGATAAGGTATGCATGCACTCGAAGCGACGGCTCATTGAATTCGTGTTAAAGCGAAAGTCCCTCCCGCTGCAGACCGGGGCTGAACCGGGACAGACTACCGGGGCCACGCCGGCCTGCGTCTCTAGCTGACAGAAAGGGATCGGATCCCGGGGAGCGTGTAAGGCGGAGCGAAACGGGGCGAGGGGCTGCATCGACCGCAGCTCTGTCTCGGTCTCGGCGCACCGTAAAGAAGGTGTGATGAAGCCCATGCAGATTGACGGGTAGGTTTTCGGAGCTGCGGTAATAGGCAGGCTGCACGGCCGCTTTGTGCAGCCTCTTACGGTGGGTTCGGACGCCCAACCGCCCGCCGCGGCGGCTCCTCTCATCCGCCGTTTGATGTGAATGAAATGATGCAAGTTACTGTGTTAATGGTGTCGAGGGACGGACTCTTCCCGATAATTAGGAGGCTTTTAGTTATTCATTCATGTATCAGGCATTTCCGAAATGCGGGATATTTTTTTATTATGGCGATCGGAGGGGCTGTGCGGTGCGGTGCGGGTCTGGGGGGGTGGTTTAATAACAGGCGAGCCTCGTTGCGTTTGGATAAACGGTTTAACAGCTTGTACCTGCACGGAGCGCACCTGCCCCGCTGTCTGTGGGAAAATATAATCAAAAGCATGTGTCTATCCGACATCTTGGCGTGTTATATTTTTATGTAGGATAACGGCTGCTCCCCGGTCACGTACAGCACCATCGGACTTATTTATAGGCGAAACTGGCCGGACCGTGATATTTATATATCTTATTTAAGCGTAGATTGCCTAGTATGGTAGGTGATTGTTACGATAAAACTGTGCATATTTTTCTCGACATCTTAAAATGTTTTGTCATTTTGGCCCAAAATCCAGGGTTGGTTTGTCTAAATGCACCTGCTTATAATATTACACCTGATGTGGCCGCCGAATAAACGGGAGTGAATCTGGCGTCTCCGGCTTGAAGGGATGTATTTTGGGACAGACATTATACACATCATTCGCCTCCCTGGAGAACCGGGAAAAAAAGTTATTGAACTTGTACAAAATTATATAAATTGCGCTCCGGGTCATTCTCTTTGATAATTCTTTACCGCAGTGCCTGCTTGAGATTTCTTAAAAAAATAAATTTGGTTTCTAGTGTTTTGCTAACAATATTAACGTCATGCTAGTGAAACAAGGTACATCTAACATGTATGGAAAAATATCTCTAGCATGTCGGATTACCAAGGTAATCTTTTGCTTTTGTATTATCTTAAACCTTCAATAAATAATGCTGCAGAAGCTGCATAAAATTAGGTTGTGGCTCAGAGATGCCTAATATCTAATCACCCGTAGAGGTGAGCTTGATGTTTGCTTTTCGTTTCAGGGGGAATTGGAAGCTTTGATTTAGTTTTTATTTTTTATTTTATCTCGACTTTGACCCCCCTCCATGTGCTACTGCAGAAATGCACCTACCTCACGATAAGAGGCCAAAGGACCTGCCGCCTTAGCAACGGACGCTCTTCGGCCCCATTACCCCTCCATCTCCGTGCCAACACCGGGCGTTATTCTATGGCATAAACTCAAGCCTCTTAGTAGATGGCGTTTTAGGACTAGCCAGCGCTGTTAATGCACCGAGCGTAACGTCTCCGTAGAAGGCCTCTGTGCAAAGGTGTGACTGCTTACCGTTTTATTCACTGGGTTTGTAGTGTGATTTATATATAAAAAAAAAAAAGAAAAGTTCCTCTCTGCTATGTAGTCTGTGTATTTTCTTACCTCTGAAATATTTGTGTTGGCTGTCTATGGTGATATTTAAATCATCTCCATCCATTGTTGCTGGATTTGCCTACTTCATATTTTGTGATCTTTTTTTATGTGTTTTTATTTTTTTACCTTCTTTTTATGCAATAATTAATTGAAGACTATTGGATAATTGCTGTTAGAGTACTTTAATAAGCTATATATTTGAAGTATTAAGAGAAACGTTTTCTTAGTGTGTATTTCGACTGATAAAACCCACAAGCAGTGTCAGCTCAAGTGAAAATCCTCTGAGCATCTTTTGAGCGCATCTGATAACCCTAATCCAGGTGTTGGCCAGGCTCCAGTGAATGCTTTCATATATGAGGTGGCTTCGGTCTTACAGCCTTGGGGACGATCACTTCTACGTCCTGAACCCGCTGATGACCTGTCAGTGATTCGGGCCAGCAGCGGGAATGACAGGATAAGAGTCACTGTCACAGGGATCTCCGGGAACTTCATTAGAAAAAAATCTATTCCTGAGTTATTCAAAATGCGGTGCTTGGTCGTTAATGTGGTGTCGAACTGGATAGGATTCGCTGGCAAATTTAGAGCTGGCCTTAGCGTAGTCTGAAAATGTACACGTTCAGACATGTTTCACTGGGCTATACAAGATAGGCGTTATTAACGGTAGTGGGACAGTGTTTTTTTTTTTTTTGGTATAATTGTTTGCACATTATTCATGTCTATAGTGCTTGAGAGAGAGATCTTTTTCCATTTGATTATATGTAAAAGCCGGACTATATTAAATCTGTGCTTTGTGATTTGGTTTTTAAATATTCCGCTGGGGCTTCTCTGTCTGTTCTGAATGGGTTTGGAGAAATAGAGAGAAAAGCCGGAATATTTCCGAGTTAATTCACAGACTTAACAGTCATTGTAGGTAGTGATTCACTGCACCCAGTGCCCAGAGCCTCTCGATTAAAACTGAAAATCTGCTTGGAGCGCAGTGGCAGGAAGCCTTGCCCACGCTTCGCCTCACTGTAATGATTTTCCTGGGCAGCTGTAACTAATTCAAGTAACCACTTTAGCGACGGACGGAAAACCGTGAAATAAGCCAAGCCGTTGTCAAAACACAGCCTCCCCTCGTGCAAATTGAATCCCGTCTCTGAGGGGAACCGGGGGGGGGGGGTGTCCTCCCGTCCCCTGTGCCTTTCTGCAGGTGACATTGAGTTTCATGGTCTCCTGCCTGGCCGCGGTGACCCTTCTGGTTTACCGTTCAGCCATTTTCTGCGTCTCTGTGATTAAAGCTGCGTTTGAGGCCCTTAACAGTCTGATTACGGGTAGATTTATTTCAAGGAGTAGCGACGGTGTCCGCTTGTAACCCGGAAAGGTGACCCGTAAGTGGGACCAGTTTGTCGGGACATTGGACCTGAGTATGGTTCTGCATTGACCCCAGGGGTGTAGATTTGGATATGGACTGTAGGGACGTGTCCCAGCAATATTATGGGAGTATATGTTTAGGGTGGGGGGTCAGAGCTGATTTGGTCCCTACCAATGTTGAAACCAAACCTATGCCCTTGATTGACCTGCATCCTCTTGTATGTTAGTTATGAGCATCAGCTCATTATGGGATGTCTTTTCATTATGCTGTAATTTGACGCCATGGTCTCTTGCAAACAGACTGCCTGTTATGCCTGAGAGATCTCGAGAGTAAATCTGCTGGGATCTACCAATCTGGAGCCCCGCTGGCTGTTTACCACAGTGATTGATCAGGATCCTCGGCTTCTCTCTCTGCCAGCTTGCGCCAGCGGAATGGTACTGCCGCTCCAGTAGGTTTCCAGGCCACGCCTTGGCACGGCTCCCCATGTGCTCAGTGCTAATTTGTGGCAGCTCGAGCTCCTTGTTCCGCTCGTTTTCCGATCAGTGTGAGAGAGTGGCTGTGGTGGATCTGTCGGATGTTTAGGGAGGAGCTTAGGTGATGGGGTGCAGATGTATTTACCTGATCAGGTGACCAGTGGCGAAGCCTTTATTGCGATTTCATGAGCTGTAGCCATTTTAATATCTTGCTATTTTTGGATTGTCATACATTTCTGGGTATTGAAATACAGCTGATATTTTACGTCTGTCTTTGTTTTCTTATGTTCCTTATGTTGTTCTTGTGTTGATTCCCCATTGCAGTGCTGTTCGAACCCTACCGCCATGGGCTCCCGGCCGTTAGGCGACGCACTGGAGTGAGCTGAGCTTTTTCTGTGGCACTGATACCCTCTCCTCATCCGGAGTCCCACCGCCCTCCCCCCCTCCCCCGGACGGGGCGAGAGCAGCCATGGCGGGCTTCAAGCGCGGCTATGATGGAAAAATCGCCGGGCTGTACGACCTGGACAAGACGTTGGGGCGCGGGCACTTTGCGGTGGTCAAGCTGGCACGCCACGTCTTCACGGGGGAGAAGGTGGCGGTTAAGGTCATCGATAAGACCAAGCTGGACTCAGTCGCTACGGGCCACCTCTTCCAGGAGGTGCGCTGCATGAAGCTGGTGCAGCACCCCAACATTGTGCGCCTCTACGAGGTCATCGACACGCAAACAAAGCTGTACCTTATCCTGGAGCTGGGTGACGGCGGCGACATGTTCGACTACATCATGAAGCACGAGGAGGGCCTCAGTGAGGAGCTGGCTAAGAGGTACTTTGCCCAGATCGTGCACGCCATCTCCTACTGTCACCGGCTTCACGTGGTGCACCGCGACCTCAAACCCGAGAACGTGGTGTTCTTCGAGAAGCAGGGCCTGGTCAAGCTCACCGACTTTGGCTTCAGCAACAAGTTCCAGCCCGGAAAGAAGCTGACCACCAGCTGTGGCTCCCTGGCCTACTCGGCCCCGGAGATCCTGCTGGGGGACGAGTACGACGCTCCGGCTGTGGGTAAGCGAGGCCCTCGCGCTCCATCTGCCTGGCTGGGACGGGGCCAGGTGACGTAGCCGGACACTTGTGCAGCAGGTCCTGTGTTTACCGGCCTGACGTGGGGGGGGGGGGGGGGGGTGTGTATGACCCAGCCGTATGGCCTCATTTGCACGCGAAAATCCATTTTACCGGCACAAGTGATATTACTGTGTGCAAAACTGCTCAGCTTTAATAATTGCAATAATATAATGTGTGATGTGCATTTGCTTGCTGTTTGGCTAATCTTGTGTGTACAGATGCTATAGCGAGTGCGCTACCAGGAAATTACAATGTTTCGCTCCTAGTCCTCCCATGTTGACCTTTATCTGGCGAATAACTGAAATAAAAATTAAAAAGCTTCCTAGCCTGTGATGCTCACACAGCGTTAACATGTAGCTAGCCTGTGTGCTAATATCCATCGGGGTGCAGACCCAGCTTGTGATGCTCACACGGCGTTAACATGTAGCTAGCCTGTGTGCTAATATCCATCGGGGTGCAGACCCAGCTTGTGATGCTCACACGGCGCTATCATGTAGCTAGCCTGTGTGCTAATATCCATCGGGGTGCAGACCCAGCTTGTGATGCTCACACGGCGCTATCATGTAGCTAGCCTGTGTGCTAATATCCATCGGGGTGCAGACCCAGCTTGTGATGCTCACACGGCGCTATCATGTAGCTAGCCTGTGTGCTAATATCCATCGGGGTGCAGACCCAGCTTGTGATGCTCACACGGCGCTATCATGTAGCTAGCCTGTGTGCTAATATCCATGGGGGTGCAGACCCAGCTTGTGATGCTCACACGGCGCTATCATGTAGCTAACCTGTGTGCTAATATCCATCGGGGTGCAGACCCAGCTTGTGATGCTCACACGGCGCTATCATGTAGCTAGCCTGTGTTCTAATATCCATTGGGGTGCAGACCCAGCTTGTGATGCTCACATGGCGCTATCATGTAGCTAGCCTGTGTGCCAATATCCATTGGGGTGCAGACCCAGCTTGTGATGCTCACACGGCGCTATCATGTAGCTAACCTGTGTGCTAATATCCATGGGGGTGCAGACCCAGCCTGTGATGCTCACACGGCGCTATCATGTAGCTAGCCTGTGTGCTAATATCCATCGGGGTGCAGACCCAGCCTGTGATGCTCACACGGCGCTATCATGTAGTTAGCCTGTGTGCTAACCTTGGGAGTGCCTCCTCCTCCTCACATCTTGTCACGTTACCAAAAAAAAAAAATTGCTTCATACCAGGAGCTCTGGACCCATTTTCTTGAATATTTTTCTGCAGTGCTGATTCATTTCATGTGAGTATTGGCGGTGAAGCCAAAGCGGGGGACGGGTGGACAAAGCAGAATAATGTATGAAGGTGTTCATACGACGTGGTTGTCATCAGCTCCTAACTGTGGCTGGTCGGGGGGGGGGAGCTGGGGGTCGTAATCCAACCCACACGCTGACCATTCCATACCTGCTGAATTGACCCCCAGCTCTGGTACCCGGTTCCGTAAAAGCATGTCCCTGATGTGAGCACCATTAGTGTGACACTGTGTGGGGGCCTGCTCCGCCCCCCCATGCCCCACCCTCCCATGCCCCGCCTCGTGTGTTTCTGGAATCCCTGGAGTCTCAAAGGAGTTTGTGTGTAGTATGGGTGTCTAGGTGAGGCAGATGCATTAGATCAGAGCTACTCTAATATTTGGATACTGCTCTGTCTTCACCACTGGGACTTGGCTGAATAAATACTTACCCTGGTAATAAGGGTGATGTCTGAACACTTTGCACCTTGTGAGAACATCAGTCGGCAGCCTTCTGCTAGGTCTTCGTGGGGGGGTGGGATCTGTGCCACAACGGCACAGGGAGGCACTTTGTGGTTCTATTAAACCATAATTACCCCCCCCGCCCCCTTCTGGCAGATGTTTATGAACCCTGGAAGTGACCATTTAGGGGTGGTGTTAAAATATCCAAAATCTCTGTTGTTAAGCAACCAAATTTTGGTGTCTCTTACAGTGGGACCCTGACGGCACTGTGAGGGTCTGTAAGCGATTGTCTGTGTGAGTGATTGTGCCTGATGGACACGCTCTCAGGTGAAACGCCCAGTGTGGGTCATAAAATCACCCAACAGGGGATTCAGGCCTGGGGAGATCTTTTGGAATCCCCTATTATTCACGATCGCCCTTTAACCGCTGTGTGTTCTGAGTGATTGCGTGTGCGGATGGCACGCTCTCTCACACACCTGGCGGTGAGAATGCCACGACGGAATGCCAGGAGCTCCCGTGGAGCCGCGGAGCGTGCCGGCTCTCGTCAGAGTCCCGTCACAGGTGGCCGTCTCATGGCATCGCGGTTGCCGTTAGCTTAGCTACTGTTAGCATCCTAACATTGCTGATAAAGGTAGTGCTCACCGCGGATACTTCATAATAAGACGATTTAGTGGACGCGTCAATAAGACGCTGTACATGTTATTCAAACAGATGGCTGCTTACATAACATTCTTTCAGCCTTAATGAGATTAAATTACTGCACTATGTCCCGTGACGTGTAAATAAACCAATGCTCTTGGGAGCCTGTCTAGGAGTTTCTAGTGCCCCGACTCACAGGGACGTAAACAAACAAAATGGCTACCCGTTATTCTTAACGCTGTGCTGGTTTTCGTAGAGAACTCTTTTGGGCCTTAATAAATAGTTCTTTCGTCTGACATTTCCGACCTGATTTCTGCCCAAATCACACGCCCCATTTAATCACAGACAATCGTAGCATTGGTTCAGGTTTGGTTTCTGCTGGGCAAAGCCGTCCCTCCCGATATTATGCAGGGTCACTCTCCGCAGTGCCTGTGACCGTTATGCTAACAGCAGGGTAATTTTGCTTCAGCCGGGTGAAGCAGTGAACTGTGGAACCGCGCTTGTCCTGCCCTCTGCCTGCCACAGACAGGGGAAATTCTTGTAGGTTTTAGATGAGCTTTGGTACAGCTTCAGAAGGCCTTTCCTTCTATAAATAAACCACACCTTGGACTTCTCAAAGGCTATGGGGCAAAGCTTGGCCAGCCCACAGCGGGGTTGGTTCTGTGCATGACTCATGAACGAGGAAGTTCCTGAAAGATGGTTGAAATTTTTTTTGGTGGCTAAAACATAGATCTAGAATAGATCTAGACCAACACGTTGATGTCGAGCTCTCCATGTAGTTCTCCTTACCAAGCCTGCGTTTCATTTACCCCCCTGCTGTGGTCTCTGTACTTCAGCACTAGCTACACTAACTATTTTATCAACGTTTTCAGAAGCTGGAGGCTGCCTCCCCTTAAAAGGTATCGTAGTTTCAGAAGGCTCATTGCATTTTGAGTTTCGAATCCATCACAGGTTTAGCTCTCTGTCTGAAGAATTTCACAGCCCCTGCAGTGATAATTACAAATGTGTACTTGTGGCAACTTGTGTTTTCACTATAGCAGACATGGTTACACCTCTTGGTTGCTATGGAGATTGTCACCTTTTTCCAGTATGTTGGTGACAGGCTGCTGTGTTCAGCGATCAGAGGTGTGGCGTGCATGAGCAGATACCTGAATATCCCTAAAAATATGTGGGTTAGGGATCTGCGCCTGTATCCAGGAGGTTGTGGGTTCGAATCCCATGGCCGGATGAGTAGCCGTATCACAGTTAGGCCCTTTAGCAAGGCTCTTAACCCCAGCTGCCCCAGGGATGCTGCCATGGGAGCGCTTTGCTCTGGGACGGTACATCTGCCAGCAGTGCCTGTAGCTGGTTATCCCCTCTGCTGTTTGGATCTTGTGGTCGGCTGCAGGAGCCCAAGCTCTGCCAACAGCCCCCTTTGCAGCCGAGGAGCGCACACCAAATTTGTTTGTGGTTCTCATTTGCTTTTGACTTTGACGGAGCGCTTGCTGTGATGTTGCCTAGCAACCACCCCTTTTTCCTAATTACCCCCAAATCACCAGGAGTGTATGCCCCCGGGGAATGGGTGGGGGTGAGGATAGTACACATCCTTCCTGTCCCTGTTTATTTGCACAGTGATGTGCATGGGGGGGGGGGGTCCTAGGGTGTCCCCCCCCCCCCAAACTGTTGTGGAAGGAGCGAAGAGGCAACTTTTTATTATTGGATGCCTCTATGGCCGCAGAATGTTTGAAGACCTTTGGGCTGGTTGCTAAGATACGTTTCAGTTGTGCTTGAAAACCTGCATTTAAGCGACAGCGTTGAGGCGGAGAGGAACTCGAAAGCGATCGTTGTGACGCGGATGCAGTAAACAGCCCCGCTAATCTTTTCAAGGCGGTGTCGGGGAGGAAATGGAGGGAGCAAGCGAGCAATTTTGTCTTGACATCTCCTGCTACATGAAAGGGTAGCAGTAATTTGCCTGATGGTAACAATTTCCCTTGGTTCCGCGTGCTTGGGGAGGCTGTTATTCAGAGGATGTGATTTTTATATATAACCTTGTTTTTTTATATTATTTATGAGCCAGGGTTTGACACTTTTTTTTTTTTTTTTTTGTCAGTGTGTGTGTGTGTTTTGCCTTTAAGACAAGGTGACTTGATGCTGTAAGAACAGATTCCTGACAGTTGTCAGCCTGAGATGAAATGATGATGTATGACTCTTTGGTAATGGTGAATTTTGCAGGGTTCATCTCTGGGAGATGTGTGGTTTACAGGCACTTTCTCCTGGGAAGCTGGATGCTAATGGGATGCTGTTCGATCTACAGTGACTTACTAATTTCTGGTTATTTAACAGTTGGTCTGGTTTGGAGCTCTGCGCATCTGGGTATTTACCAGAGCCGGTTGGGTTTGGAGCCTTGCACATCTGGGTATTTTACCAGAGTTTGTTGGGTTTGGAGCCCTGCTCATCTGGGTATTTACCAGAGCCGGTTGTGTTTGGAGCCCTGCACATCTGGGTATTTTACCAGAGTTTGTTGGGTTTGGAGCCCTGCTCATCTGGGTATTTACCAGAGCTGGTTGTGTTTGGAGCCCTGCACATCTGGGTATTTTACCAGAGTTTGTTGGGTTTGGAGCCCTGCACATCTGGGTATTTACCAGAGCTGGTTGGGTTTGGAGCCCTTCTTAGCTGGATATTTTTCAAAGCTGTTTGGGTTTGGAGCCTTGTTTGGAGACCCCAGGGTGCAGCCTGGGATGTATCGGCCAACAGCGGAGCCCTTAACTGCCTTTCTTAAACGTTCTTTGATGTAACCTTGCAGAGTAATGGGTCAAACTGACAGAAACTGCCCAGGTCCCTGATCTTTCAAAGCCACCCCCCAAAGCCTGTGCAGATGTCATTACTCACGAACGTGGCTGTGCGAGCTGCTCTGTTCCTGTCTTCGGGGACAGATGGGCGGGCAGGCAGTGAGATGCAGGCTTCAGTAGTGCGACAGAGCAGCCCAGACGTTAAGCTGATGCTGCTGCGTGGGACACAGAGCCGATGAGTAACGGAGCAGAAGAATTGGCACCGTGTGATTTTTAAATAGTTTGAATCTTTCATGGATGAAACTCCTACCCCCCCCCCCCCCCCCCCAACCCCGGCCACCCCGTACTTTTATTTTTAGAGTTTTCGAGTGTGTGGATGAAACGGGGGTGTTTGATTTGAAGTTGCGTACTTGGCTGAGCAAATTTGTTGAGGTTATTTATTATTGCTGAGGTTGTGTCTGGGGGGGGGAGGGGGTGGGTTTTTGTGATATTTCCTTGCAGCTATGAAGAAGTGAGCAATGCAACGGGCCTTCCCAGCTATATCACTGGGGGATGGGGGGGGTGGGGGGGGGGGGTTTGGGAGCTATGATACAGGTGACAAAACATTCTGATCAAGACTGACCTTAATGGAAGCTCCTGTATTGTCCCACAAAGTGCAGTTTGCATTCCTGGGATTTGTACCCAGAACCAGCTGGTTTTCCCCTTATTTCAGTGTGTGTCTTTAGGAGCCTGTGGATACATTTCACACAAATCAAGATTATGCTCACAATCAGTGTTGTCACCATACCAAAATCATGACTTCGATACGATACCTGCCTAAAATACTCCAATGCCAGTGCAGGAGCAAAACTACTGCAAGAACCTAAAACATCATGAAAATGAATGGATGAGGAACACGGAACTTAAAATTGGAGCTAGATAAGATTTTACCAACTCTGAGCTACTAGTTAAGTTCTCCCCAAACGAGCTTGATGGGCCGAATGGCCCCCTCTCGTTTGTAAATTTCTTATGTTCTTATTTTCTGAATTAACATTTTGGCAATATCAGTCAACTTAATAAAATATTGTGTATTTTGTCACAGGTGCACAGTTATACTGAATGTGTTTTAACAAAACTAAAATTCAGTTGCAGCTAATGAGCTATACAGCCATTAAACATGTTTTTAATACATTTAATAACACTGATAATTGAATTGTAGCAAATAATTAGATTAAGGTCGTGTTGATAAAGCTTACGTGGTGTGCAGTATTACCCCTATATTTGAGATTATGTGAATTCTTTTACGGTTCTTTAAATTTGCATATCACATCACTTAATAACCAGCAATACACCACCTTTGCACAGGTCTACACTCAATATTTACACCAATGTACTGCATGCCATCATTACCTTAATGTCGAATTAAACAGGGTACCACAGCCCTTTAAATTCTTCAGATAAGTCAGGATGGATGTGGGTGAGATGTTTTGCGAAGTTCGACATATTGGTTCCCGCAATCTGCATTGATTTAAAAAATCTTTTGCGCACAAGCTCTGCAGCGTCCGTGCGCTTGTTCTATTTTGCTTCATACGTCCGCTTTGTCAACAAGCTGTGGATGGTTGGCACTTGTACTTGCAGTTATGGCTGTCCTGTAATGGTGACACTTGTGAACGAGTCATTCCTGAGGACAAATCCCTTACAGGAACTATACACTCACCGTTCACTACTCTGCAAATATTTTTCGTTCTTAAATATGAGGTGAAAGCTGCCTCCCTCCTTGACTATGGCCAGTAAGAGCCAGTGAGGCATGTAAGAGCACAATGTAAGCAAACTTATGATTGGCTGGTAAATAAACCTGAAACTGAGCATATGCACCTACAGTGAATGAACAACCGAGTTGGTGAGTGACTGAAATACTACTGGTGTAGCGTATAGCCTACATGTGCAGGAACTTCCAACATTCCAACAAATCATTTTAACCAAGGTCTATTCATGTTTAGACTCGTTAGCTGACTATGTAATGAGCTGTTAGGTTCGCAGTTTTAACAAACATGAGTAGCTAAGGTACAATGTTGAGGATCTTGGAATATAATTCAATAACAAATATTATTTTTCTTGCATGACTTATTGGTAGTATTTAGCGTGCCGCTTAACACTATTTAGCATGTATCGGATGCGTTTCAGATCTATTTTATGCAAACAGGAAGTGCTGCTGAACGAGCCGGTGAATGAATCTGAACAAATCTGTTAGATGAGCTGAATGAAACGAACCGTGCCCCAAAAAAGTCATTTGGCCCGTCAGCGCTCTCCTGTCTGTGAAAGCTGCAGGGTGAGAGAGAAAACGGCCGGCTTGCGGGGAGAGGGAGAGAAAGCAGAGCACTGCTGAGCTGCTGGTGCACGGCGACGCAACGCGTAGGGAATAATCTTAAAGTACCGATACTAATAAAATGGATAATGGTGTTGTTTTTAACAATGGGGTATTGCGGTGTTTTTTCTGTATTGGTATACTGTGCAACACTATTCAGGATTACATTTATTTCACCCGAACTTACAGTTCACCATTAGGTGATATTATTCTCAGGTCCTGTTCAGTTGTGTAATATTAGTTTAGTTTAATATAATGCACTTCAAATGTATCGTGGCAGTTTAAAAAAAAATATATATATATCCCCATTTGTCTGTCTTTGTGTTGTTTCCCAGTATTCTCTGGGGAGCAAAAACACACTGCAAAGACATGTTGGGCCCAGTCCAGCATCGAGATTGGGGGTGGGGGGGGAGGAAGAATGTCCTGGGGAGTGGGGGCAGGGGGTGGTGGTGATGAAGTGCAAGTCTCCCAAGGGTGGTGGAGCGAATGTCCCGGGGGCTGGGGGGGTGGGGAAGTGATCCAGGGCCGCTCCACATTCAGCATGAGATTGGCTATGGTGACACCCCAACCTTAACTCCATAGAGAATGGAGCAGTTGGTCAGTGTAGGGTGGGGACATCACCACCCCCCCCCCCCCCCCCCCCGAAGGCTGCCCTTTGCTGGGGGGGAGGGGGGTTTTAGGAACTGTTCTCCAGACCTTGAGACTCCTGGCAGAGGGCCTGTTCTGCATCCTCTCTGAATTAAATGGTAGACAGCCAGTGAAGGACAACATGGCTGTGTGTCTGTGGACTTAGCTAAGCACTCTGGCACAATGCTGAGATCTGGCTCATTTTCATAGTAGCCCTGGGTATGTTCCACCAGCTAATTGATCATATGGGAGGAAAATAATGATGATGTCTTGTGTGACAAAGCTGCGCGGCCCAATCAGTCTGCCGCTCAACATGACTGACAGGCTGGGAAGGTGGGAGGCTCCGCCCCCTCAGACAGCACAGACTGGTAATCCTGTATGTAGTGCAGGTGGTCCCTAGTGGACCGATAACTGAATGTATTCAGTGTACGAACAGCTGACATACTTGGAAATATTGCCTGCACTGATTAGTTTTATTTCAAATTCCCCGACTAACAATTTGATACATGTACCTTTGTCAGCAACTAAAATGAACCAGAATCTGCAGTTCTCTAGCCATAAAATATGAGATTAATTCAAATAAACTCGTCTCACAAGTAGACTTCACACTTTACATGCGAGAGCGGTTTTGGAGCCGTGTCTCGACTGCTTAATGAGCTGTAAGATCCGGAAGGTTCTCCCGGCTCCCTTTGTTTGTCTAATCTCTTTGCTTGTCGAGTCATTTATCTCCCTTTAAACAAACGAGCGGTTATGTGAGGACCAGCATCAGACCTCGTTTTCTGGGGGTCGCTTGTGATATGGGTAGCTTTTGGCTGAAGTCTGTGGTGTGTTTGCTTGGGTACGGCCTGTCCTGTGGTCCCAGGGGACCTTTTCACCATTTCACACTTCCTCCTTGGCTAGCAGAACAGCTGCAGACCACTCCTATAGAGTGCAGACCATTCCTCATAGACGCTGGCCCAGAGCGGTACCCATGCATTAATGATCTGAACCCAGTTAGTGTGTTAGCCCAGAATATTTAATCTGCCTTCCTAATGACTGTTTTCTAACTGCTCAATCCAGCGAAACTGAGAACTATTTCTGTAAAAGCATCCACACTTTCCTGGTCATCAGTCATCACAACTAATTTTATATGAAGCCTAGGGCCTTGCTGTTGAATAGTGGGTCTCGTTACTGTCTTCTGACCGGGCGTCCCTCTGTATCTGCAGACATCTGGAGCCTGGGCGTGATCCTCTTCATGCTGGTGTGCGGCCAGCCGCCCTTCCAGGAGGCCAACGACAGCGAGACCCTCACCATGATCATGGACTGCAAGTACACTGTTCCCGCTCACATCTCCCTGGACTGCAAGGAGTGAGTCACCATCCCCTCTGTGTGCTCACCCTGACACGTGCGTTCGCGGAAACTGGCACGTGTGCCGGCAGGATATCATCTGAGGCTCATCCCATGTACGTGCCAGTATGTGCCAGGGAGTGGGTACACACACACGGTGTTGTATACTCCCCCCCCGAGCAGGGCTTTGCCGTGAGGAGGCTACGCTCTGTTCACCCTCTGCCTCCCCTGCACGCCTTCCGCCCTCAGTCTCCATCGGGGAGTTTTTCCCCTCAAAGCTCTGTAGCTACATTTCCCAACACCATTGAAGTGTCGCCACTGTCTGACGTTACTCTTCATTCAGGCCAAACAATGATCGGCCTTTCAGCACCGTCTGTGCTCAGACGTCCTTTGAGATGTCGAGACAATTGGCGGAAATGCCGACAGACCCGGGCCGCATCCGAACTTTGTACTCTTCCCTCGTCTTTGTTTCTAGAGGAGACAGTGATGATCCGGCTACTGATTGGCTGGACTTCAAAAAGGGCTGTTACCGATTGGCTGGACTTCAGAAAAGCACTGCATGCTTTAACTGTGATGTATTTTTGAGAAACGAGTTTCCACGGCCCCACCGGTGAATCCTGAATGCCGGTTTATCTGACGCCTCCTGCTTCAATGGGGATGCTTTGCTCCTCAGCTGATGATCAGAAGGGGCTGAATGTCTCCATCAGCATATGAAGGATGGAAATGGGATTTTTGTTTTCCAGCATAAAATCAGATCGTTCGTTTGGCGAAAGGCCCAGTTAATTCTGAAGTAGAGGCCAATGTCAAGGTGAGCTGGATCATCAATAAATAACCAGTTAAGTAGTTTTTTGCTCCATAAATTCACTCTGAATGAGTTGAGAAGTAGTAGCCACTGTTCGCACCACCGGTCAAATATAAACGTCCTTCACGTTGTAGGCTCAGAAACTCAGAGGTCAGTTAATGTCAATTAATATCAATCAATATCATGACTGTGTCTGTTTTGCCGGCGTCTCTCTTGTACATGAGATCTCCTTGCTGTGTTGATCAGCTTCTTTCCTGCAGTCCTAAAGCATGGTTTCCTAAAAGCTGTTGCTTCAGAGCGTCATATAGCTGTTAACCCCCAATGACTGAGCTCAATCATATCTATTCTGTTTTTTTCTGACTCTGGAGATACATACAGAACTTTATCCCATGTGGCTTCCTGTAGTCTGGGTGCTCATACTTCCAAGGTTGCCTGCAGGTCTAGAATAGTGCATGTGAGATGTATGGAAATGCATGGATGTATGGTTGTGTGTATGGAAAGTTGGGCAGCGGGACTCGGAGTTGTGTACATTGATGGGGTCCCACTCCTGAGGAGGTCGGTGGAGCTAAATTCACCAGTAGCCCCCCACCTCCCACTGAGTGAGTTGTACTGCATGGAATCATCAGTCAGAAATGCAACTGATGGTGTGTCTTGACTGTTTGACCATTTGCTCAAGTCTGGGATTCCTGACTCGTCTTGTTTATGGATAATTTCCAGAAAGACCTCTCAGCTGTTTTTCTTCTCAGTGTGGTCCTCACCTGAGGCCAAATCCCAGGCTCACATCTTCAGCCTCTTTCTATGGACTTCCTTATTTCCACCCCCGCCTTCACCATTTGTCCTTGGGGTCCTCCTAAGGTCTCATTCTTCGCCGTGGTCGAAGGTGCAAACTTCACTGCTGAGTTAGAAGCTTTTGTTTCCACATAGATTCCTGCTGACTCTCTGGAGAAACGGAGCTCCAGACCTCCGTCAGAGGCTTCCGAACATCAGGCCGGATAAGGCTTACCTTTCCGCCTGGACCCTCTTCCTGTTTGCGAGCCGGCAGGAGGGCAAAGGCGTTTCCTGGCGGCGCTCTGTCATTTTGTCACTCTGTGCTTGAGCGATTGTCCCCGCAGGGCCAGGAGTTTGCTCGTCCTCCCGAGTGCTTGGCACCGAGGTTCCTCCATGGATATTCCTCAGGAGCCCTCGGTCCTGGGTGGCTGGACGTTACACCACGCGACGGCAGCCTGCCAGGCCGGCACTTCGGTGCGGAAAGGGCTCACTGTCCGTGCGCTCGGATGGGAGTGAGTACCTGCAGTGTAGGACTGTTGCTGTGCCCAACTCATTTACTGAGCGTTACAGTGTGGATTCCTACTTGTCACCCTCCTTTCATTGGAACAAAACAGAAATTAAACAGTTGCTATTTCAGTAGGTGCCATAGCACCGAACTGTAGTGCCTGTTTGGTTTTTCCTGTGGCACCGCTTGGCCACATTTTTGGAGATGCTTTGGCGAGGATGTGGATCATGCCTCTTCAGGTCGCTTTCGAGAGCGGCCGTGAAGGACCATGTCCTTGTAGCCCGTACAACTTTCTGGTGTGATGTGATAGATTCCCAAGCAAGTGAGGTGTTAAGTTTTGCAGTTGTGACATACAGACACCGTTTAACCCATATTAGAACATGACCTCCCTCAGATGGGTCACTCGCTGTTTTATAATGCAAGATTCTGCTCTGAAAATGCAACCGACTCGTGTTAAAATTGCTCAGAATATGTAGTGTCCTCAGCTCCTTGCCTTCTGTCTCAATATGGCAGAGAAGATGATTCTGGAAAACAGCCACCGAGTCCTGCGTGGGCTTAGAATCAATGTCAGGTTTGCATGAAACGTCAGCGTGCGTCTGCTACAGTACTGGAAATGGCACGTGACCTCCAGGTGACCTCTGCCCCCCCCCGGGAGCAATGACTCATTTCATGTTTAAAAGAAGCCCTCGGAGAATCCGCGTTGCTCGCATGCCTCTCCTCGGTCCCCCTTTGCGAGCTGCTGACGCACTCCTGAGTAAACAACCTCGTCATCATGGCTCAAAGCGATTGCGTGGGATTGATTTGTCATGTGCAACCCAAAAAGAGGATAGATGTATAGATAGATAGATACACAGATAAACCCTGAGAGGATGTTTTTCTAGTGTTATATGAATTGCAACTCTTTCCTCTATATGTCAGTCTGTGCCGGCTACCCCTGTGGCTCAGGCACATCGGGTAGACATGCTGGGACTATCAGCACAATGTGTTAAACTGACCGCTGTGTGCAAAAGCCAGTGAAGGTCTCTGTTTCCACAGAAGTTGTTTTTACTTGGGGAAATTATCAAATAAAAGGGCTCAGTGGTCATTTCTATGTCATGTTCAAGGCTACTACAGCATGTCTAGATCATTCGGGGAGGGGGGATACAGTTTGGCTGTAGAGCTCTGGGTCAGTGAGCTCTGGTCTGGGATGTTCTCCAGCTCGGGGGGGGGGGACTGTGAGGGTCGTCTGATTCATTACTTGTCTGGATCAAAACCTAGTAGATACTGTGGAGTTTTCACGGCTGCTGTTGAACAGACTTGGGCTGACGGATGTGGAGAAATGTGCTATAAATATCCCCCAGATGCATGAACCGGACCAGAAGGAAGAGGAATTTCATCCGCTCCAGGATAAGACATGATTCGAGTGATAAAGCTTCTTTTGTTTTTTCTAGGGACTGTATCCACGGCAATTTTAAATGCCCCGAAACCATATCTGCAAAAGACATGATGCACAAAATCCTTGCTTGGAACATTTTCAGGTCTTTCATCAATCTGGATGTACTGCCCTGTTTATACAATTATTTTGTCTTAAACCTCTCCCTGTACAGAGGCTGTTGGCGGTTAAAATTAACTGGAAAACCAGTAAATATACCAACCTCCCCAGGAACAGCAATTCGTCTCAGCTCTGTCTCCCAGAGCTGGTCTTTTTCTGATTAGACTTCAGCACGGTTAAAGCACGGCAACATTTTGCATGTGCCTCGCCGCTAAGCACCGAGTCCTCGCCTTTGTTGCATGGCAACGCTTGTTACGTCATGTGAATAGTCACCATATTTCTGTCGCAGGCAGCATAAACAAAGCTTGTTGCTATTTGTTTTGTAGGAGACGTCTCTGTGGCACCTGGGTGAGGTGCAGTGTAGAAATGCGATGAGATCGATAGTGAGGCTACAGACAGTACCTCCAGTTGCGAAATGCACAGCATTGCTCTCCATGAAGCTGTCCTTACAGGCTACAGATAATAGGATTCTGAGCCCCGAAAAATAGTACCCTGTATAAAAAAAAAAAAAACCTGTCGTGCCAAGAGAAAATGAACAAGATGTTTTTATGGATACCAGTGGCCATTTTGGTTCTAAGATGAAATGGCAGGCTAAGTTAATGGCTCTGGTTCTGCTGGATTTGGAGTAGATGCTGATTATAGAGGTTTAGGATATGATGAACTCATCCACCAGTCACTTGTTCAAGTAGAGTTGCAGAGATGTAGAATTTCACCCACGGAGTGTAAGGTTGGGGGCACCCTTGATTTGTTGTTGGGTTTGGGTTTACCTTTCTTTACCTGGAAGTGTGTGACTGCACACCTTCACTAAAGTGGCCAGCTGGGTTTTTATTGAAGCAGTGGGAGTGGGGGGGTGCTCCTCCGGTTGGACGAGCAGGGCTGAGCTCATCGCCGACTTCCTTCTCGCTTCTTCCAGCCTCATCAACCGCATGTTACAGCGGGACCCCAAGCGACGGGCCTCTCTAGATGAGATCGAGCGGCACGCCTGGCTCCGGGGCGTGGATCCTTCGCCGGCCACCAAGTATAGCGCCCCGCTTGTGTCCCACAAGAGTCTGTCTGAGGAGGAACACAACGGCATCATCCAGCGCATGGTGCTGGGAGACATCGCCGACCGCGAGGCGATTACCGAGTAAGAGACCAACATGGAACTGTGCTTATCCAAGGAAATTGGTGTTTATTGCTTCGCATTAGTTCGTCTTACATCTCTGAACTGTGACTCCTACTTCACTAATGCCCCATGGCATCCCTCCCTTTGGCATGGGCTGGCTTGATGTAGGCCAGAAGAGAAAAGGCTCTGAAACAAGGGGTGGACAATCTTATCCGCAAAGGGCCTCTGTATATGGAGGGTGTTTGGGATAACCTTTAGTGCAGCTCTGTCGCACACAGGTGTGAGGACTCTTCAGGCAATCAGTCCTCTAATTAGTAATCTAATTGCAGAAAAAACCCACACACACAATGGCCCTTTCTGGATAAGATTGCCCAACCCTTGTGCTAGACAATGGGCCAATATGCCAGCAGCCTGACAACATAGCATTAAATGTCTCACAGAAGCAGTCTGAGATCATAGGAAGAAATTCATCAAATTCATCAAATCAAACGCTGGTAGCTAAATCAACCCACTTGCTTGTCTCGAGTTATGGCCGACCTCTTAGTGCTGCCGCACTCCCACTCTGCTATCAGTTTTTCAGTGAATAATTGTATCGGGCAGAATAATCCTGCTTGCTCCCAAGCTCCTGACTCAATCTAGCCCTGGGGCCCGGACAGTCTAATAAATACTCGCAGCAGATGAATCAGAGTAGAATATGTTCATTGCTCGAGGTGGGGGCGGGGGCACAAATAAGCAACCCCTCATTCTGAAGGCAATCTGACAGTGGAGGAGTCTGTCCATGGTCTCCCATGGATAATTCATCTCTAAAGGTTCACCGGCAAGGCGAAGGTGAAGATTCTCCTCCAACCTCACGCTCTTTGCCCTCATAATCGCACTCCTCGTCTGTTTCAGAGCACTGGAGACCAACAAGTACAATCACATCACTGCCACGTACTTCCTCCTGGCAGAGAGGATCCTGAGGGAGAAGCAGGAGAAGGAGATGCAGAACCGCTCCTCCAGCCCAAGCAACATCAAAGCCCAGTTCAGGTATGACAGTGTCGTAGGAAAAGCCAGCTGATCCTAGGTGCAGTTTCAGTATGCAGGACCAGCCCACCAACAAATCAGGCCTACCTTGGCAAAGAGATGTAGCATCATTGAGGGTTACTTAAGAATTACAGTAACACCCTGGTGGGTGGGGGGGGGGGGTCTGCTGTGTCTGTTGCCAAGAGTTTGGTTCAAGTTCCCACGTAGAGGACAGCTCATTCAGCATTTGGTTTAAAAGGTTCCTTTTCAAACACCATTCAATCTAACAGCATGTTACACCAGCCTGTGTCACTGTGCTACTGTCTAATATTTCGTGGTTCCACTTTTGCAGGCAGTCCTGGCCCACGAAAATCGACATGCACCAGGACATTGATGACAGCCTGGCTGGGCCGTCTATCTCCCATCCTGGGGGACCACAGTCACCGGCCCGGAGCACAGAGAACCTGCTGAACGGCCATCGCAGTAAGGGGCTACTGGACTTGGGCCGGCGCGAGGAGCCAACCGAGCCCTTGGCGCTGCCAGTCGCCAGACCTACCGCCGGACCTTCTGCCAGACCCACCCCCAGCCCGCCCAAACCCCTCGGCACCACGCCTCCGACGGTACCGGCAGCCCCCTGCAAGCCACGTACTTGCCTGTGTAGGGTAGAGGAAGATGAAGAGGAGGAAGAGGAGCAGGAGCCCTTGCCCCTACCAACCCAGGTGGTGCTGCGGCGCAAACCCCCCAATGTCCCCAACCGGCTGAGCTCACGCAAGAGCGCCCCAGTGCTAAAACAGATCTTTGAGGAGGGCGAGTCTGACGATGACTTCGACATGGAGGAGGGCCTGCCACCCAAGCTGAGCCGGCTGAAGATGAGCATGGCATCGCCGGGAACGGCACACAAGCGCTTCCCCCGCCGAAAGAGCCAGGGCCGCGGCTCCAGCTGCTCCAGTTCGGAGACCAGTGACGACGACTCGGAGAGCCACCGGCGCCGCCTGGACAAGGACCCGGGCCTCACCTATGGGTGGAACCGTCGAGACAGCAGTGAAGGTCCACCTGGGAACCCGGGGGGCAATGGGGCTGGCCCAAGTGGGCCCCCTACAGAAGGGGGCAACGCTGGGCCCGACAGGGGCAGCCCCCCCACGGAGGGAGAGGGAGGAAGTGGGGGTGGTGGAGGAGACGGAGGTAACAGAGGGCAAGGCAACCCCACCAACTGCTCCAGCCACACTGCAGCGGGCTCCGCCCCCGGCTCGGTGAAGACCGCCGGGGGTCTGGTGGAGAGCCTGAAACTCATGAGCCTCTGCCTCAGCTCGCAGTTCCGCCATCTGGCTAACGGAGGCGGTAGCGGGAATGGGGGGAAGTTCATCATAGATCCACGTGGAATCCCCGGCATGAAGACGCAGGAGAGGTCTCCATGGAGGATGTGCGTCAGCGGCTCCAGCGGGAGCCTGGACCGCGTCTCGCTGCTTGGGGGCGCCGCCTCTGGCGCGCGGGCTGACCCATCGCCCGCTCACGCCCGTGCTGAACCAGGCCCTGCCCGAGAGAATAGCATGAACCTGAAAAACAAGGTGCTACAGCTACCTCTCAGCGACAAGACCATCTCTGTGAACATCCAGCGTAACCCAGAGGAGGGGCTGCTGTGCACGTCCGGCCAGGCCAGCTGCTGCCAGGTCATATGACGGCCGGCGGGAGCCAGCCACACCAGTAGCAAACTCCATACTTGACCAGTTCCCTTCCTCTAGTAGCTGTGACCTTCCTCCATGCACACCACTACCTAAACACAATCTGTTTTTTTCTTCCCTCCCCAGTGTCATCTTGTCTTAACGAAACACAGGTGCACACTACTTAGTCTTTGTGTTTTCTTTTTTTTTTTTAACTTTCATCTTAATGTCCGCCCATTCCTGTATCCCGGCCTCCTTTTTGGGTTTCGAGGAGGCCGCGTTTGAATCCCGAACAGAGCGCGGTGTTTGAGGGAGTGTTCTGAGGTGTGTGGCTTGGTGGCAGACAGACAGAGCAATAAGTGTTTGGGGCAGGTCGTTTTGGCGGGGGGGGGGAGGGGGGGCAGAGAAAACAGGATTTCCAAGCCTCATTGGTTAGTCTTAAACACCACAACCAATCAAAAGGAGAGAGCAAAGTGGTGTATTTATATCATAAAGAAGCTGTATTTTTTCCCCCTTATTTTAACAGTGAATAAGATTGAAGAGCTGTTAATTTATATTGCACAGAGACAATCTTTTGATTCTTTTAAACTTTTCTGGAGATTAAAAGTTTGTTTTTAATTGTTCTTCACTTGCACTGAATCACTTAACTGTACACCTTCGTCACACTAACCCCGCATATCATGCTCAGTGTTGCATTATTTTGGGCATTTTCATTTCCAGGCATCTCCCGGAAGTGCCCCCCCGGTGGTCCTTGCAGTCGTCGACGTGGGGTACACCGCCATCTGCAGGTCGTCAGTCGCACTTTCAGGTCTTGGCCTCCCCTGGGTTAATGTGACCCGGGGCTCTGCAGTTCATTAGACGACCTCTGGGGTCAGGACGGGCTGCGTAGGTGTGCGTAAAATGAACGTCACAAAGCCAGCAGGCGGGCAGCCTGAAGCTGAAGCTGTGCAGACAAGCTTCAGTCATGCCACAAAGTCAAAATATATTTTTTTTTTTTACAGTAACTCAAATGTTAAATTATTCATCGGGTTCATTTTAATAGACAACTAAACCATATTAGAATAATGTTTAATAAAAAAAAAAATCATCTATAAATCATGCATCATAATTTCAGTATTTTTTTAAAAAGCTTATTTATTATAATCTTAGTTTTTTGGGTTTTTGATTCCAGCAAATTGGTTGCACATTTTATATAATATATGTAGATGTAAATTTTTTTTTTTTGGATACTAAGGTATTCACTAAAAAGTGTCACGTGTACATATTTCTAAATTTTATGTTTTTTTTTTATTTATGTATATTATTATACATAGAGGATTTTGTGTTAAGTAGCTGTGGAGTGTCCAGGGCCTCACTGCCCATGGCCCCCTGAACACCCCCACTCAGAGCTCTGCTGTGTTCAGGCCTCTGCGAGCCGCGACGGTCACTGCTATCGGTCGTTAGCCTTAGCGAACTGGATGGAAGGAGCGTAATCGGGATGGGGGGTTCAAAGGGCGTTGGCAATAAGCTAATTGTTGCAGCTACATGTAAATTAATATATTTTTATTTTTAAAACATGTACAGCCTTGGACAGGTGATGATGACCCCTGTGTGTGTGAGAGCGTGCGTGTGCGAACATGGTGCAATCCCTGTGGAGCAGTGTTGGCCTCTCGATGACTAGCTGTCCGATTATACCCTTTTATTAGATATTTATCGCGAAAGAGAAGTACCAGATACCAGTCATGTGGGTCTGACGTGCCCTGGTGAACGACGTGCATGTGTTGTACATTTTAAAAAAAGGGGAAAAAAATGGATAATAGCGACTACAGCAGAAGAAATTGTACAGGTCAAGTTTGTCACCTGGCGTTAAGGGAAAGTGGAAATTAGAAATATTTAATGGAAAAATCTAATTCTGTACTGAGAATCTGTTTCAGAAGTTGAATATAACCATGGTAATATCCAGAATTAAATGTTGTGAGAAAACAATCATTGCTTTGTGCTTGTGTGTCCTTTTCCAGTGGATTTGGTTTCTACAGTTTTATTTTGAGGTTAAACCGTATTGCACCTGCTCTGTTCCTGTCATTACCACATTCTCTGTATCATAGCTTAAAAACCCAACCAGAGGAAAAGGCTATTTGGCTTGGGTCTTGGGGGCAGTAAACAGACCCCCTCTTGCTATGAGATTTGCAATCTAGTTTGGGAGTGATGGCCCTCCTTTAGGTGTGTCCGTCACACTCTATGTATTCTGTTCGATGCAACTGGATACTGTTTTTCCACGTCTTGTTTTATTAACCAGTAAACTACCCTTCAGTTTTAGGCCAAGATTGGATGGTTAACCCTTCCTAGAATTCTGGGGAAAAATGCCACATGACAAATCCACTGTCTTACTGTTGTGGGTGGGTGCTGGGAGGAGGCTGGTGACAATAATGTTCTTAGTTATTCTTATGCCGAGGAGCTCATTGTCAGTCCTCAGAGACTGTCACTACCTCCGGTACTGTCATCCCACCCCTGCCCCATGACAGACTGCTACTTAAGCCTGCAGTGTCCCCTTGTCATGTGACCTGTTATAGGACATGATGCTAATTATGAAAAATGATGGAAAAACTAATTGTTAGTGATGTGTAGCTCAGTAGCTTCGGACACTGTGCCGGTTGCCGGTTTGAATCCCAGGGTCGACAGTGATTTCACCGTAGAGCCCCTGAGCAAGACCCTAACTCCCAATTGCACCATGCACTTGGTGATCCTGTTTCCTCAAATGTGTGCTGCTTTCGAGAAAAAGGGTTTGCAGAATCGATAAATAAAATGTTGGGAGACCTGCAACCAAATGCTTGCCAGTCTTTGTCACAAATCTTGCACGCTGTATTTTAGGGAATCTGGAGAAGCGTGCTCCTCTCAGGGCTGCGGTGGACGGCTCCCCCCGAGGGGCCGAAGCCGACGAGGGGTCGACTTCAGCAGATGCCTAAATAAGGAATCTGCTGTCACACGGCTTTTCGAGTGGAGCGCCGCGCGTCAGGGTCCGTGTCTGCTTTGTGTCGAGCGTGGTCGGCAGACGTTCGCGTTACTATGGCGAATAATGAGATTCTGAGCCGTCTTGAGACCGTGAAGGATTCTGTGGATGGGCGTACGGCCGTGCACAGAAGAAAAAGAACCACCGTGTCGGCTTCAGGTCTTCATCCCTTTGATACGGCCCGTTCCCGATGCCCGTCGACCCCGCTGTCTTCTCGGCCGCCCGCTCTCCAGGCAAGGCTCCGTGGACCGTGGCGTGCTTTCACAGTGAACCGGTGATGGTGTGATAGCCTGAGGGGCCCCGGGAAGAATCAGAGAATGAGACTAATCCGCAGGGTGCGGGATCTCTCTCAGACATCATAGCAGAAGAAGAAAAGGCAAAATCACATCAGTACAGGTGACCAGGAGGATTGATGCAGTTTAACATTTTATTGAGCAGAATTCAAAGGCACCCTCTTTCATTCAACACCAGGAGCAGGCTGGCAGCAGTGTGGAGCCGCCGTTTCCCTTCTTCCCGATTAACACTGCAGCATCTCACCTGCTTGCTTTGGGTCTGAGTTCAGCATTTTCAGCCCCAGCTGAACAAAGGGGTTTGGCGCGTCAGTCGAGTTTGTTCTTTTCCCGGGAGCTTCACGGAAATCGATTTCTACCAGCGAGGGGTAATCAAACCAGCACCCTGCTCCCATCTAACTACTGGCTACTTTAAAGATAGCCCCAAATTAAACCATCAAATGCATCTTTTCCGTCAAGCTGCCAGTTTGATCTGTTAGTAGACGACCGCTAAGCATTTTTACAACCCAGAAAGAGCATTTGCCGTTATTATCTCTGTTTGCACACAAAATGCTGACCAAGGCAGATTCACTGTTGTAGACTGTTCACATGCGCGTCTTGGGGTACTGATCTGCAGCAGGACAGTAAGAAATGGGGACTACATGCCACATGGGGTCCCAACAGTCCCCGAGTCAGTGTCACACACTCTCTGGTGTCCCTGGATATTTGGACGACTCCTGGCCTGCAATTCCTGAGCAAAGTGCCAAGATCCCTCCGGACAGTATGAGCACCGACCTTCCGACGGGAACTGGAGCGTGACAACGCAGGGTGTGTGCAGCAGGGGGCGTAACAGTCAGTGACCTGCGCTCATAACCACAATGATTCCCAGCAGAGGAGCTGCGGTGGTATTTAGCCCATTTGCATCACGCAATTAACAGAAATGCAGGTAAATAAATAACGAAAGGGAGGTCATGCAATATTGGCTTGGCCGTGAACACCAGTCTGTAGTGAAGCAAGGGCTTCGTTTAAAGCGTGTCAGTCACAGCTCAACGGAAACCGACCATAATAATCTAACAAAGCTCCCCAGGACATCCTGTTCAGTAGAACTGACATTGATTCTCACCCTGATGGCTTCCGCTAGCTGTGACTGCTTCAAAAAGAGAGACAAAGTGTACAGTTTAACGGCACTGGGTCCGACGGTATCCCAGCATGGGGAGTCAGCTTGTAAATGCCGCTGGCTTCCCTGGGACGGCGCCTCAGCTGCCCGCGTCCGCCGTGTCGCCGGGATGCGTCGTCACTGGCCTTTGATCGGTGTCGCTGGTGCTTCCAGCATTTTCTGCCAAAAGATGAAACATTTGTGAAGCGTTCTGATGTTTTCCTCCTATCACAGTGTCGATGTCTCCCACACATTCCCAGCACTTACATATCCCTTATATCCTCTTTTACAGTACAGTGCAATCCTTAATCTAGGAGTCCCTGCTTGTGCTTCATTTTTATGGTGACCAAAAGAGCTGAATAATGCAGCAGTGCTTCTGTCTTGACTGACAGGGATACAGGGACACAGGTTGCCATATTGACCAATTACATGACTTTTTAAAAAAATTAAAATAAAAAAACTCCCCAAAGAGCCTAGGAAGCATGAATTCAGAGCTCCAGACTGTTGAAATGCTTGAAGATGTCTGTCTGCACCCTCAGCTGAGTGATGTGAGTGCAAATGTGTCCCTTGAGAGACTGTGAAGGGGTGTGTGTGTGTGCGGGGCAGAGCAGAGCCAGCAGCCTGGGGATGGCTTCACTGAGCATGTGTGTGCAGTGCTCTGCTGGGAGATTGTTGTCAGTGAGTGTAAGTCAGAGAGAGAATGAGACCGGATTCACCCTGTGTAAGTCTGTCTATGGCAGGGAAACTCTCTAGTGAAGCCATTCAACTTCAAGGGGTTTTTGTGTCCTCAGCTGAGACTTTTCAGTGTGAGCAGTTACCCCGAGAGGCTGTCTGTGCTGTGACCTTATCTGTTCCCAGCCTTTCTGGCAGAGCAGAGTCTGTACATGAGACCCAGTGGCAACGACATGGAAACTGGGAAACAGTTAAATGGAGGCTGCTGTGCACATTACAGATATACCTGTACTGGTGCAGTATAGTATTTTATATATGAATTTAGTATACCTCAGTACTGTACATGTACTAGTTTAGTATGCTTTTTTTCTATACTCAGTGCTGTACTCTACTGACTCAATACTAGTTTAGTAAATATTAATACTGTAACTGTACTAGTTCTCTGTGACGTATGTACATTACATATTCCTAGCAAAACGCTGCATTCCTGAGCATCTCCTACAACCGTGCCCCCCCCCCCCACACTCCAGTCCCCCAGCTGTGATGCACACACCCTGAGAAAAGTGGAAAACTCTGCGGGTGCAACGGCACAGACTGGCTATGTCGTGATAACATGAAAACAAGACCTTGGCATGTCTTAACGGCAGAGTACGTGTTCTGATGTGCCGGTGTGTCGCACGGCAGACCTCGGGCAGAATAGAGAGTCGTGTACTTCTCTTAAATGGGTCTCCGTGACATGGACGGGGGCTGTGACCTGGTAAATATTCAACTGTGAACTTTTGAAGCCCCTCTTGGAAGAAAGGACTGGGTTTGCAGGCAAGCACATGCCCGGGACAGGCGTCTGCTGCAGGAAAACAGCCAAAACAGCCTCCAGGGAACAGCTGCAAGAAATGCTCCAGCCAGGAAGCCCGTTCTGGATGGAGACGGGACAATGAGCACAGCATGTGGCCACCAGATCCTCCAGAGGAAGTTCATAGGAGCTACCAGCCTCGGCCGGCCACGACCTTTGAGGAGGAGGCCATGACCACTGGCCACTGTGTCCCAAGGAATGTGTCCTGTGGCCTGTATATAAAAAGGGGCGGTGCAGTGTTGCCTGTATATAAAAAGGGGCGGTGCAGTGTGGCCTGTATATAAAAAGGGGCGGTGCAGTGTTGCCTGTATATAAAAAGGGGCGGAGCAGTGTTGCCTGTATATAAAAAGGGGCGGTGCAGTGTGGCCTGTAAATAAAAAGGGGCGGTGCAGTGTGGCCTGTAAATAAAAAGGGGCGGTGCAGTGTGGCGTGTTTATACAGGGACCGTGTAGCATGGTATATTTATACAGGGACCGTGCAGTGTGGCCTGTATATAAAAAGGGCCGGTGCAGTGTGGCCTGTACATAAAAAGGGGCGGTGCAGTGTGGCCTGTACATAAAAAGGGGAGGTGCAGTGTGGCCTGTATATAAAAAGGGCCGGTGCAGTGTGGCCTGTACATAAAAAGGGGTGGTGCAGTGTGGCCTGTACATAAAAAGGGGAGGTGCAGTGTGGCCTGTATATAAAAAGGGCCGGTGCAGTGTGGCCTGTACATAAAAAGGGGCGGTGCAGTGTGGCCTGTATATAAAAAGGGGCGGTGCAGTGTGGCGTGTTTATACAGGGACCGTGTAGCGTGGTGTATTTATACAGGGACCGTGCAGTGTGGCCTGTATATAAAAAGGGCCGGTGCAGTGTGGCGTGTTTATGAAGGGGCCGTGCAGTGTGGCGTGTTTATACAGGGGCCGTGCCGTGTGGTGTTTTTATAAAGGGACCGTGCAGTGTGGCCTGTATATAAAAAGGGCCGGTGCAGTGTGGCGTGTTTATGAAGGGACCGTGCAGTGTGACGTGTTTATACAGGGGCCGTGCCGTGTGGCATGTTTATACAGGGACCATGCAGTGTGTCCTGTATATAAAAAGGGGCGGTGCAGTGTGGCCTGTATATAAAAAGGGCCGGTGCAGTGTGGCGTGTTTATGAAGGGACCGTGCAGTGTGGCGTGTTTATACAGGGGCCGTGCCGTGTGGTGTTTTTATAAAGGGAACACACTTGCTGCTCTGTCAGCACCATCTCTCCTGCCCAGGCACAGTTATATGCAGTTTCAGACTTTTCCAGAAGGACGAGGAGTTTCCCTCGTTTACCTTTTTCTTCAGGGCCTCCATGGACTCGAACTCCACACGAGCCAGTTTGATCTGGATGTGTTTGGGAATATCAGGGATCACAAACGCCAGGATGAACTTCAACACCAGGAATACGTGCTGTGACCAAAACAGAGAGAAAGAGAGAGAATCTCAGCCAAAACTCCACACAATTATGGCATCAAGGACAGCTTGCTCCGTGACCGCCTGGAGGTCTGAGGACATCTCTCAGAGTCCAGCTGTCTGCTGAAGCAACCTCAGACCCCGTAAACACAGTAATCATAGCCTCCGTTCCACTCCGCTGCTGGGCCTCGTTATCTTCTGGCAGACCTCTGAGATGCGTGTTACACCCTGGACTAAGCGTTCAGTCAGAGGGCATTCGGCTTGCTCTCTCTGAGGCGGACTTTTCTCTCTTTGGCGAGTCGAGTACCTCGAAAGAGCTGCAATTTTTTCCTAAAAGGAAGCGAATCGAGGTTCAGATGTTCCCGCCTCATAGACAGTCACGCTTTGACCAAGCAGGGTGCCAACTCTGTTGCACAGCAGCAAAGACAAAAAAGCAGCATCTTACCCTCTCCTTAAGACGACACTCTTGTCCTGTGATTGTTTAATGAACCACGATGACATGACTTGGGAGCCCAGGCGGTGGGGGGGTTGGACTCAGGGCAGTTGCTGGCAAAGTGACCCTTTATACTTTCATATACTATGTTCAGTGCGGGGCAGCTTGTATGGTACTGGCTAAATACACACAGGCTTGAACCAGAAGGCCAAAGTCCCAGGGGAGTCCATCTGTTGTACCTTTGAGCAGGGCACGAACCCTGAACTGTTCCGACAAATATTCAGCCGCATCAATGGGAAGAAACGTCTGAAACGTGGCACTAAATGTAACTTTGCGTACGGCATTCCAGGAAAAACGGGACGATTCTGGAGAAGGAAGCCCGAGGAGTCTGGTTTGAGGTTCAGGGTGCGGCCAGAGCGTCACCTTCCCTCCAGGGCGGAGAAGCGACCCATCTAACACAGACCAGGCGGCTGCCTCTGTCTGGCGGCTCAGGCCCGGCACTGCAGCCAGAAGGGGAGGACTGCATCCCGGGACAGCACTCCGATCGAGCCGGCATCCCAGAGAGCATGACTAATCGCCGCGACAGGGAAGAAAACTCTCATTTTCATATTGTTTACTCTCTGAAACTCGCAGCTGAAAGACAACCAAGGGCAAAACCATGCCAAGTTCAGATTTAGAAGTAATTACATATTTGAACAGAAGTTCTGCATCCTGTCAGTGCTCTGGGAGCTGTGGTGCATTGTGGGTATTCCACCAGGACAATGGCTAAGCTGATATTCTACAGCAGGAGTTTTCAATCTCTTTGAACTAGCGACCCCAAATGAAAACAGAACAGAGATTACATGCAACCTCTGTTACTGATCAGCAAAGGGCCCGTGCTCAACTCCGATCCGGCAATGCCCAGGCTGTGAAACACCTCTCGGATTCTCCTCACGCTCCAGATAAAACGGTCTGGTGGAAGCAAACCCCCCCCCCCCCCCCCAGTCCGTGATGGAGAATGCTGCCTGTCCCGTGTGCTTCCTGTGCACGTCCACAGTTGTTATCACCGGCGTGACAGCAGTAATCGCGCGGCAGGAGAAACTGCTTGCATTGTCACCCACCTGGGTGACTCATTTTTCCTGAAAATGCTCAATCTGGGAATTTCATACTGGCAGAGGAGGAGAGAAACACTGCCAGAAAATCAGCTTGTCAGGTCATTAAAAAATCATTTGCACCAAATATGATCTAAGAGGACAGGCATCCTGTCCTGGGTGCAACCCAGCCATGTGCCCCCTGCTGCCATCGGTGTATGGATGGATGGATGGATGGATGGATGAGTCTAAGACAGTCTTAAGTCAAAATACTGCGGTGAGCTTCAAAATTGCTATGCTTCGATTTTATTTGGAGGCGGGGGGGCTCGGTATATTTCTGGGGGAAAAGGAAGTTGCATCACAATCAACTCGAAATGTCTTGCTGACTGATTGGCTGGCAACCAACGTCTTAGGTACTAAAATTCTGTTATTCTAACAAGGAAGTCTGTAAATGACACTCCTGACCTCCACGATTCCTATTCCTATATTTATATTTTTCATTTAAAAGAGAAACAGGGTCAGAAAGGCAGTTTAATTAACACAGTAATACTTGCGTTAATTGTTACAGCTTCGCTATTTGCCCAGAGCGCTCTTCACTGTTTACTGCTTTATTTCCCAAACCCCTAATCACTTCTGATCAGCTGGTACTGCATCCCCTGGCAAACTGCTCACCGGTCAGACAGTCTGTGAATCGGGGCGTCCTTCTCCGAGCGGAAATTAAGCGACATGAGAAAACTGACAAAGAAAAAAAACGTAACGAAACTGAGAGCACATGGTTTCTCAAACAAAGGCAGCTGGATGACTTTCGGAAACGGCCTGACACTAATCTCCCTTTTGTCGGCGAGGGGACACACAGCGACATACTGTAACCACGTATCTGTCACTCGGGAGATTACTGCCACTACGGCAACTGTGCAAATGCAGATAAAACCCACGGCTAATTGAGAAGTGCGTGTGTGTGTGTGTGTTTGCATAGATCACATTTGAGGACCAAATTGTCCCCAAAGTGTAGTAAAACCTGAAATTTCCATACTTTTGGGGACATCTTTTGAGGTCCCCATTTGGATAACCTCAGTTTTATAAAAATCTGTGAATGCAATCAAAAAAGTAAAAATGCCAAAAGTCTTGTATTTGGGTTGGTTACCAATGGTTAAGGTTAGGGATGGGTAGGGGTTAAGGGAATATTTTCCCATAGAAATGAATGGATGGTCCCCATTTAGATAAGAAGACCAACATGTGTGCGTGTGTGTGTGTGTGAGAGAGAGAGTCTGTGTGTTAGGTATATATAACGTTTTGGGGGACTAACTGTTCCCACAATATGATAAAACACGTTATTTAGATGTTGTGGGAACCACAAGGGAAAGCTCAATTATACAAGAATCTGTGACTGCAAAAAAAACAGTGGTTTAAAATGCCAGAAGTCTTGTATTTTGTTTGGTTACTCTTGGTTACAGTTAGGGGTGGGTAGGGGTTAAGGTTGTTATTGTTGGGATTATGGTTATGCCCGCAAAAATGAATGGACAGTCCCCACAAAGATGTGAATAAAAACGTGTGAGTGTGTGTGTGTGTGATTGGACAACACTGCCCCCCTGACTGCCAACTGACACCAAACCCCAAGTGAGGAGAACGCAGGGAGAAGCCATGAGCCACATCATCGGATGGCACCTTGCAGTCGACGCATGTCGTTGATGCTGCCTGTCGTTGATGCTCAACTTCCCTTCTTTCGACTAATAAGATTCTGATAAGCATTTTCTGGGAGAAAGCCCATGATTTTAGACTGCAGACATTCCCATGGCCAGCAGGGTGCGTAGCAGTTACAGAAACCTGACTGTTTCTCAAAGGCTGCCAGTTCAAGACCCGAGTGCAGCCCCATGGTGTCCACAAGTGAGGTGTGTAACGACGCGAGGTGTGTAACGACGCGAGGTGTGTAACGACGTGAGGTGTGTAACGACGTGAGGTGTGTAACGGTTGGATGTGAGAAGCACATCCAACCGTATGAATGCATAGAGAGTAAAATATAAGCCATTAAAAGACACCTCAGACAAAACGGATCTGCTCAGTGCAGTATTCATGGGCATCATGACTGCCCCCTGCTGGTGTACATCTGTATCGTTTTGTATACTATGCACTGTATGTACAGGATCAGATGAGATGGCTCCTTGTTGTCATATGAATGGACAGGCACCAGGTCGATAGCCGGAAATGAATTCTGAGGAGGTTCCGGCACATGGAATTCCAGGGAGGTTCAAACTCATTATCATACTCTGTGACTATGTGTTTGGTCAGGAGCAAACAAATTTGTGGGGGGGGTTCAAACCCCTAATTTTACTATGCGGCCCCATGCCTGATGGCCACCGATAACAGGAGACAACGTGGTCATTCAACCACCCTGCGGCAAGATAAGCAGACCGAAGCGGATCGCTTGAACCAAGATGGCCATCATACTCTCTCACTAGAGAGGATTTCTTGACATTCGTACTCCCGCCGTCGCTACAGGTACTCTCACGTACCTCCTGCCATCGCAACAGGTGCTCTCGTGTACCTGCTACCATCACTCGTATACCTCCTACTGTCATTACAGATACTCTTGTGTTCCTCATACCACTGCTACAGGTACTCTCGTGCCACTGTACTCTCTTTCTTCCATTATCCCTCTTTCTCAAAGCTAAGACCAGTGTAACAAAAATAAATGATAATCAGTAGTATCCCGGTCAGGATCCATCTCCTCCATTCTCCGTTCCAGGTATTTTAAACAGCACATACTCCTATATCAACACCACTGCTCCAAACCTGCCACTATCATGCTTTCTTCCGAGGCTTACTGGTCGCCGTGGCTACACTGTTGCCTGGATACGGCTCTCTGAAGCCTGCCCTGATGTAATTACCTGAGCACTGAAAGTGAGCTGCCGAGACAGGATGACAGCGATGGCATTTTCGGCCCGGATATGAAATAAACTCGGCAGATTCCAGCCGTGGATCACTCTCATCACACTACGGCGTATAAAAGCGAGAACGTCCCTACCTTTAATTCTGCAGTGCTTCCAGAAAATATTTCTTGGAAAATTACATAATTAATTAATAAAATAAATAAAAAAAACACTACTGTGTTTTATCAGGGTTAAAACGGTAAAATTAATAAATCACTTGGCATGACCCTGTAATCTTTTAATTAAATATTTCAAATTATTTTTAATTAAAACACGCTGCATCATTATCTCTGTTCCCACGACCCCATTCCACCCAGCCGCTCCGCGGTCGCGTCCCCGTCGATGTTTTCAGCAGGACGGAACAGAAACAGACCCCGTATTGTTCTGGCTCAGTGTGCCGTACTGCCCACCGAATGCGGCCAGACTCTCGTTAGTGTAATTAGCAGAGAGGCCATGGACTATAGCTGCAGGACTGTAGACACACGCATGAAAAGCTTTAAGTAAAGGTAGGGCTAGTCCTTACCCAGAGGCTGCCTGATATACCTCCTTCTCCTGGCTTTGTTCACCTCGGGGGGCCAGTCTGAGACTTCACTTAAGTACCTGACCCCCTCCCAAACATCCTGGTACGCTCCCAGACGCTCCCAGACACCCAGCCAAGGTGCCCTCAGAGATCTACTGATCCCCTTCCCGTGCTCCGGGCTGCTGACAGGAGGCTTGTCAAGCGCTATGGTGCGTCTGGTGTTTATGTCTCACCCACCCAGCAGGGGGCGCTCTTGTTGTATGGGGTACTGAGCCTTCAAGTAGCTTCAAGAAAACAAGTGAGTCTCCTGGGGTGAGGAGGGAGAATCATCAACACGCGTGTATAAAATCTGTCTTATAGCTTGGACTGAGTCTTTTTTTTGTGTCTTTAACGGTTTACGGTCGTCTCCTAGGTAACAACTCAGCCGCAGGATCAAGGCCCAGCATGTGTACCTGTACAGGGCAGAACCAGAGCAGAACCAGAGACTACAGCAGAAGGTCCTCCAGATGAGAGAAGAGAGAAGGAAAGTTGAACCAATAAGTTTAGGGTCACAAGTCTCCAATGCGTACAGCAGACAACAGAAACAGCAGCCAGTCATTTATGAGGACAAAAGAAGCCGCAGCCTCTGTATGCCATCAAGGCCAGACTTACACACGAGCCCCGAGTTCTAAAGGTCCCAAAATTTTGTTTTTGCTGGTTACTGCAGCATTTTGTCCTGTAGGTTGGGCCCCAAATATTCAGCCCTGGGTGCTAGAATGGCGTGTGATCGGTTATGCTTACGGTGCGAATTAAGACTAAATGTCACATTGAAAGACAGAGTCAAAAAGATTCACCAAATGACAACATGTTTCAAACACTGGTCGATCTCCTTGGGGAGGTGTGCATTTTCCACAGGACTGTGTTCAGCCTGAAGGTTGCTCTGGAGCCAGAAAATGGACAGAGACCCTGGTGTCTGTCAAATAAAACATTTGCAGACAATCGGACGGCTCCCTGGCGCCCTCTGTATGTGGCTAGGAGCAGTGCTCCAAAGGAAATGCTTGTTTGCTTTCACCTTACTGTGTAAACCAGCATGTTTAGGGAAATCAAATTCAGGCGGAAAAATGGCCGCTCTCCAATCCTGCTCCCCTGAGTCGGGGCAGAATTAAAGCAGGCTTTGGTTCAGCCATGTCACCAAGGTGGAGCCCCCGTACCCCCTGATGGGTATGTTTGGTACCGCTGTCACCAATCTCTGCTGAGTGCTGAGATATACAAAAAAAGAAAAAAAAACACAGATGACCAACCTGGAAATGCAAAAAATGATTCCCAGGAGCCAGAAAAGGAGCCCCCCCCCCAGTACCCACAACCGTGTAGTGGGATCGAATCTGTTCCCGGGCTTCAAAACTCTGAAACCAGACTTGTGGTTTTAATGTATGGCAGTAGTTGCTGTGAGCAGCAGAGGGCGTAGTAGTTAAGAACAGGGACTCACTGGGAAGCTTCAACCCACTTCCATAAAGTAATTGCCTCAACCCAACAAGTCAGTGCAGAAACGATGCTAAATGGCTCCTATTCCGTGACTGAGTGAATGGCAGTACAGAATGTTAGCTTCACTCTTATCTGCAGGAAGTATTTTAAAGCCAGAACCAAGCTGGCAGCAAAGAGCCCTGGCAGGGTGATTCAGCACTGACCTCTGTCCCTACGTTCATACCGTCATGACAAACCTTCGAGTCGGAGATACATCTGTGCCGTGGAAAGTTCCGGCAAGTTTGCTAAGTCACGGAAGGCCTCTTTATCAGTGCTGTGTGCAAACGTGGACATTCCCAGACCATCATATATAACTGCCGTCAACCTTCAGAAACTAGCCAATGAGTAACAGGGAAAAATACATCATAAATACATCATATCGTGAACCGAATATGAATGAGATATGATATGACACACTTGGGCATAATGGGCTTGTGTAATTTTGGTTAAACAGGAAAAAAAAAAAAACAACATGTACGATATGTTGTAAACACTATATGAGGGGTGGTCACTCACAATCGCTACAGACTGGAAGCATGACTGGGGCGATGCTGTTATCGTCTGGAATCAGCATGACGTATCGTACAGCATATAGCCAGGGAACAGATCAAAATTCAACGTCTGATGACTACTGAATGTGCGTCACCCAGCCATCGTACAGTGAAGAGCATCTGCGTGAGGGGCAATGCAGCAGGGAAGCTGCTTTCATTCATCCAGTCAGAAACCAGAAAGGTCACCGTCTGTCCCCCCTCACTGACTTTAGGTGTGTCGGCTGTGGGACGTCATCTGGTCCCAAACAGAAGGCATCTGAGGAATGTGTTTCCCACATTCGCCGCGGTATCACCTCACATCTTTCATCCAATGAGATTGCTTACCTCCACCGCCACCACCAGCAGGATGAGCTGGCTCTCCGACTCAGGGAAGTATGACTTCACTTGCGGCGACATGCCAATCAGCGCACAGTTGGTTACCACGGCGATGATGCTCATCGACTCAAAGGCCAGCTGTAGACGATAGTGGCTATCATCATTTGTGACTCCCATAGCAAATAGCCCATATCTATAGTGATGTGTACAGAGCAGGACAGCAAGGGAAAAGTGCCCATTATCCTTTCTTCATGAATTATGTACAACTCTACATAGGCCTGTTATATTATGTACTTGGTACCTGAAGTTGATTCTCCTTGTAAACCACTTTCCATAAAAAAATCTATAAATCGAGACGGCAAAGTGACTGCTGACCCCTTGTGGAAGGACATTGCATAACTTCAAGAACATGACTGATACAAACTACTCCGGGAAATCCGACGCTGACCGCGTGAAGTCCCTTACCTGCCACACGCCGATGTTGGCTGCGGGCTCAGAGAAGGGCCTCTTGAACACTTGGCATATCTTGAGGGCGTCCGAGTAGATCTCCGTGACGTTGTTGAGCACCACCAGCAGGGCGGCGATGGGATAGACACAGGAGAAGAGGCTGACATAACCAAAGAGTAAGAAGAGCTCCAGGTAGTCATCGAACGTACCCTGCAGGCAGGAAAACATAAAACACTGTCACCCATGAGCTCACCGAGAACAGCCAGTAAGCTCAGATTACATTTCATACAGCAAACTGGTCACTGATATTTTACTTACGGTATCAGTCAAAAGTTTGGACACACCTGCTTCTAACCAATCTTATTGTACAGTAAAAGACCTTGAGACAATGCAGCAATGCACATCAAATAGTGTAACAATCAAGAGAAGCGTTCAACGTCTCAAAATTTTCTCAAATTATAGACTCTTTAAAGTTGCCCCATTTTGCTTAAATGACAGTATTACTCCTAGCATTCTTTCAACCAGCTTTGGTTGGTGTGGGAGGTGTGCATTTTCCACAGATATACGCCAACCAGGTCTGGGCACAAGTTGGCTACCTTGCTCTCACTCTTCGTTCCAACTCACCCTAAACCAGCTCCATAGGACAGTGTTTCCCAACCCAGTCCTCTGGGAACCGCGGACAGTCCATGTTTTTGCTCCCTCCCATCTCCCAGCCAATGAGGAACACCCAATACCTGGTACAGGTGCGCTGGGAGCTGAGAGGAACCAAAAACGTGGACTGCCTGGGCTTCCCCGAGGACTGGGTTGGGAAACACTGCTATAGGGTTTCGGTTGGTGGATTTTAGGGACTAGGTCATCTGTCACAGCACTCCATCGCTTTCCTTGTTCACAAGATAATACTTATTACATAACCTCGAGGTTTGCTTAGGGTCGCTATCTTGTTGAAAAAGAAATTCATTTCAGTAGCAATGTCCAGATATTTGACTGGTACTATACATGCAAAACACCTGAGCTTCATGTTCATGTTTACCCTTAAAAACAAAGACTGCATAACCTTGACTACCAGAATTATTATCTTTTTGATTAGCTGCTTAGGAAAAGACCCTTTATCTTGAGTGGAAAAGGTTTTTGCTGAATAAAGGTGTCCCTCTTAGAGATTTCACGCAACCATATTGCGACCACAGTTTCAGGATCCAGAGGCCAACAGGAAGCCCTCACCAGGTAGGTGCTCATGTCCGCCTCCAGCATGACCTGTTTCTCAAAGGGGAGCTTGGAGCCCAGGGCGGTTTGGCTCTCATTCCTCTGGACCCGCTTGTTGCGGCGTTTCTGGAGCCAGAAGGGGAGGAAGGCCTCCAAGAACTGGTTCAGGATTTGGGACGTTATCAGGAGCGTGGCGAGACTCTGTAAGGAAGCGGGACACACCTCATGCACTGAAGCACTGAATCGTCTCCGAACATGGCAGACAGCAGTGCAGAGCTGCTGGACTTCTTGTTCTTTTGAGTTATTCTTGTCTTAAAAAGATACAACTGTAAATTCAATAGAAGTATACATTCTAATTGCTCCAGCTTAAAACTCATCAGTGAATTCAGTATCTCCTAAACAAGACATAGACCTAAACATGGCCTTAAGCTCCACGGAAGTTGGGCAGCTGGTACAGTAAACACAGCCTTGCAGGCCTACCTGTCGGAGCAGAGGCATGTCCTGCATCACGAACGCGATGTAGAACAAGGAGGCGAAACAGTTCAGGAAGTTGAACTGCGGGCAACAAAGATGGAGGAAGATTAGCAGCGGCCCTTGTCTCCAGGGTCGAGGTCACAGGTCGCTGTGGGCACGGACGTTCAGGCATGTGCTCACTTACCACCAAAACTTTAAGAGTTAAATGGTTCTGATACGTTGACTCTAGACGATGATTTTCTGCAAAAAAAAAAAAAAAAAAGAACACAAAAATAAACATAAGCTGCACCACTTTTCCTCAGAGTTCATGGAGTTACAACTTCACCTCTCCACTAGACACATGACCACCAGTTCTCAGGACAACAAGCTCTGCTCTGTTCTCAGTCTGTAAACAAGCAGTGTGGCGTTTTCGGTGCATTAATGGTTTGCTGGGCATGGAGCGGCAGGGTGAACAAGAACCTGGCTGGCATTAATTAGTAAAGCTTCCAGGTTACTACTTACAGTATGGTGCTTTTCCACTGCACCAGGTATTGTACTTTTGGTACTTTAAGAAAGTATGATCATTTTTAGATGGGTTTGTGAGAAATTTACTTCAAACTCCTTTTTTTCTTTATAAATATCTGAATATTTATTACACCAAAACCATATCACAATATTTGAAAATCTTTCAGGAGCATACTGCCCTAGTATCATATACTTCTTTATTTCTTGTCATGCAATCCCGATCTTGTTGTATCTGTTCTTCTGACCAGATCACAACTAAATCATGGCTTTTCATTTGTCCATCCACCATTATTGCTTATTTTTTACTTTGTTTATCGTTGTTTTCTGAATTCATAATTTTTTACAAGACAGTGGTCATACTGATTTGGAAGCTGGCTATTTGCATAACCAATCAACAAAGAAACATTTTACAAGTCCCAACCCAAAGTACCAAAAATATACCCCAGCTAATTTAGTATTTTAGATACTGGAACTTTTGGTACTGGTACTGGACCGCAAGTCAGTGGAAAAGGGAAAGTACCAAAAGTACCATAACAAAAGTATGGTACCGAGTGCAGTGGAAAAGCACCCTTAATGAAGCTTGGTTCCTTCATAAAGAACCAGGTTGCACTGTTCTGCAGTGTGTTCTGGATTGAACCCCCCAAAATGGAGGGGATATGATCATTTTAAAATTGTGTATAACATTAATGTTAGCTAGTGAGTAGAGTCAGAAGGTCGTAGCTAGCTAGTTGGTTACGTGAACATGCTGCTTCAGCATCTCCTAAATTAGGTACGTGTTTATTTAATATTGGGTAGAGGCAGTTTGTGGCCAGTGAGTGGTGGTTGTAAACACACCGCTGGCTGTGAGGGGAAGTGATCAGTGTCACAGAAGCGATGGGGAAGGTGTACATACCCCAATCGGTTAGGAATTCGGCAGCATAGCGGTAGAGACGGTTCATGATCTCGATGACCACGGCATAGACGATACTGGGCAGGAAGAGGAGCAGGCCTGTCCAGAACGTGGGCTCAACATCATGCAGCCCCAGCACCCAGCCCTCTGCGTCGAAGTAGACCATCATGACGCACAGGGACACGTAGAGGCACAGCAGCACGAACGGCAACGACACCAGATAGATGCGCAGATGGCGCTTGGCGTTGGGGTAGACAGGTTCCTCGCGGCCCGTGACGGGGTTGTGGCCCAGGACGCCGTGGAAGCCGGGCCGTGGCTCCTCGAAGGCCTTCTTCCTGGACAGCGTGCCCCAGCTATACGCCAGGCAGGCCCCGAATCGCTTCCACATCTCCAGCATCACCGTGGTCCAAATCAGGTTGCAGATGGCGAAGACTACATAGTTGTCATAGTTCTCCCAGTCAAAGAAGTAGTAGGGAATCCCAATGATGGCCATGGGGAGCATAGCTAAGGTGAAGTACTCCAGAAAGCCGAAGTACAGGGCCAGGCTCTCCCCGAAGTAGCGCCGGATGTCATCTGGAGCGAACAGAATACCACGGTAAGATGGCAATAGCCACAAATCAGGGGAGGACGACTGTCACTAACTCATCTACAAAGAGGAGAGGCTTAATTTACAGTGATGGTCCTGTACTGTCCAATGAATAACATCTTCTTTCAAACTATTTGCAATTGTATCGGCGATAAGAGTTATAAGGCAATTATTTCAATACAGCACGACTTAACGCTCTTATAACACTCTGTGTGTTTGGAGGTTGCAACAAAGTAATTTCAGCCCACATAACATCTCAATTTAATGACTACATACGGAACTAAAAATTTAGCTGTTCTTTTATAACCATTTAGCTAACTTGGTAAAAAAAAACTGGCGTAGGAGAAATATTGATATTTGTGGGGACACAACTTAATTTAAAGTTTCATTTTTTTAGAGGGACAAATGAAGTCGAATTAAATATAGGGTGGTACACGCCCCCCCACGTTCCTACACCCCGGCTTGAAATACCATCAGATTGCTAAAAATATTGCACTCATGTCACACGGTAAACAGCACATGGTCCACACACGGGCTGGTTACGCAGTCAGTGCACGGCATGGCTGGATGAGGAAGAACTGGTTCCAAAAAAAGGTTCCACTTTGATTGTGTGGAAATGGTTTGTTCAGAAGTGAACAGTTATTGACCAAAGTGATCCATGTCCATTTGTACTGAAAACTTTAGTATAACAAAACAACTATAATGACTCCTGCAATTTTTAAAAATATCTACAGTTTTTTTTACATACCTTAATAATTAATTAGATTATTGCTCAAGTAGTGTTTGTTGTAAGGACAGAATTGCTGATTAAAAGGTCAAATGGTTAATTAACATTACTATATACATTCCAATTTGGTTGGTTTGTAAACAAACAAAAAATGTTGTGACTCGTGATTTTAAATAAAGTTTTTCTATTCAAGAAAAAATTTACAAAAAAAAAAAAGCACTTCCCTTATCTGCAGACCTGCACCCTAGAATAGAGAAGGGGTCTTTGGAAGAAACCCAGCCTGTAACAACTCTGGAAAGCCACTGATGGAATTATCGCTAAGGCAACCAAAGAGTCAAACCATCCAATCACAGACAGGACTTGTATTGATTGTTCATCTACATAACACAAAAGTATCATTAGTTAACCCAAAAGCAGCCTTATCTTGAGTTGTACTCATATGCCAGTTGACCTGCCAACAAAACATGACTCATATGCATCAGGATGTGGCAACAGGGATTTCCAATGACCTCTGCGAATGAAGAACGCCATCTGTGGTCTCTCAGCTGCCTGCCTCTCCCATCTCACACACTTACATTTACTTATTTCGCAAACACTTTATTCCAAGTGATGTACAGTTGATAACGTAGGGTCAGGTGGTCCCAGAAGCAACTGGGGTATAAGGGCCTTGCTCAAGAGCCCAAAGGGTGAAATCACTCTGCCGACCACAGCATCTGAACCAGGAACCTTCTGGTCATCAGCTCAGAGTCCAAACCCACCAAGCCACACACCTCCTTCAGCCACGCACACCTACCGAGAGGCTGGAAAGCCATTCTGATCTGCTGGTACCAGGTGGAGGACAACCTCTTCAACTCCTCTTTATCATGGAGAGGGAAGATCTGGAGAAGGATCCCTTTGGAGTGCATCCGACGCACTAATTTTATAAAAGGGGTAGGAATCCGGATAGGGTGAATATTAGACACAGACTCTAACATGGTTTATCCTATTTATGTACAGGAGGGATAAACTGCAAATAATATGTGTCTGACAGAATGAGCCTCCAACGGGTGTGTGAAAGATTTACATGCACCGAGTGCTAATTACGATAAATAACCAAAGACACAAAGTAAACCAGGCACCCCCAGGGAATCATCCTGACAGCTGGCAGGAAGTGGAAACGGCATCCTTACCGATTGACTTTCCCGGGTACAGCTTGATCTTGGGGTAGCCGGGCACGTACGTTTCCTGCTTGGCCCGCAGGGTGTCCAACTCATGCTTGATGATGAGCTGGCACTCTGCCATGCTGAGGAAGCCATCGCCGTCCCCTGGTGGGCGAGCAAACACCGCTTATGCCTGAGTTTGCCCATTACTGGTCTAACAGTAATTAGTACAGTTAACATTAACTGCTGATTATGTTAGCTAAGCGCGGCTAAACCCGTGTTGGCTAGCGGTAAACAACCAGCTGTGCAAGAGGGTAATAGCAGGAATCTTATGCTGCGTTCCATTTGAACTCATAAGGGATAAAAACCCAACTTGTAACTCATTAATTCCGAGTTGCGGAAATTATAACTGGAACGCCCCCTGAAGTCGGAGCTCAGAATCCAAGATGGCTGCACCCCGGATCAACAGAAGCTAAAGCTGTAGTTTTATGCTGTTTATTAGCACTTGCGTCTTATTTATGGTTTATTAAATTGGTTGTACACACAGTACTGTCCAACCGCCATCTGTGTACATGTTGCTAGGCAAAATACCGCGTAATGTGTTGGTATCCACTAATATTGCTAACAATTAACTGGGCTAGAGGTGGGGCCAATTTCATTAAACAGCATTTCTTGTTTAAACAGACAATTTAAGGTACTCTGGCTAAATGTAAGTGAATGAAAATAAAGGCCATTTACAGTTGGGTAAATTAAATCTGACTAGTCATCCAGGTAAGCAAGAAATCTTGCTTTTTGAAACGGGCCCCTAGTACTGCTAAGTGGCTTTCGGACTTTATGTACTGGAATACTGTTAACTCATATGTGACATCATTCCCAGTTCTGAATTCCCACCTCCGAGGTAAATGGAACCCAGCACTGGTAATCTAAGGCTCTGCGGACAGAATCTAACAATGTGATTTAGTGCCATTAGCACCCAGGAACTGAGCTCAGTCTCCTCACCCTGGAAGTCCTTAAAGTCCTCCCGGTTGGCGTAGGTGAAGGTTCGCATGGAGCCGTCACTGAACTCCTTGATCAGACCCAGATCCTCTGCACCAATCAGGAGCCTCTGCCAGGAGGCCCCCACCAGGAAAATGTTGGGGTTCTCCTTTTTATCATCCTGGGACAGCGCTGGTAGGAGCCGACTGACCTGGAACTCAGCTCCTGACAAGTTGCAAAGGAAACCAGAGGATTAAACACACACAGACATCCCATTTCTGTCTCCCGCAAATTGACAGCAGCTCCCTGACACCCGCGAATGATGTCCCGCTAAATCTGCTTTTCCGCTATTCAGTGATGGTAAAATTAGCGGGTATAAAGTCTTACTGCTGTTCCAATGCGTTATCTGCTATTTCTCAAGAAAAGCACATAAAGCAGTGAGAACTGGTTTTCAGTTCATTTACCTGGTAAAATAAAGTTTAAATAAATTACATAAATACTCTAACAGTACACGTAAGTTAGTGGTTTATTTATTGTTAGTTACTGTAATGTTGCGCTGCTTTATTCGTTTAATCGTCCAGTCTGTGAAGAAGGCATTCAAGTAAGAATTGCATTGTACTCTGTACATGACAATAAAAACTTTGAATCCTTGAAATACGTGTATTTAATCTTTTTCCTGGCAGCTATCTTTTTACACAGAGCCACTATACACAATAGTGTTATTCACTGCTAACAGTTTGTATCAGGAGCTGGTTATTGTAAAAGAAGTAATGTGCATGCAGGTGATATTTGTATAGATGTATTTACACCCTTCTGGCAGTGCTGCCATTGCAGTCAAGTCTCACAGACTACGAGGAGTAGAAGTTGTCCGACTTGGCTGCAGTCAGTTTATACTCCACCCCTGCAGCCGCCGGTGTTCTGTCATAAAATCCTACCTATCGAGACGCGCCCGAGCCTTTCTGCGCATGTGCAATTCCACCGTCTTGGGATTAGGGTTAGGGTTTAGGGCACAGGTGTCAGACTCCAGTCCTGGGGGGCCGGAGCCCTGCACATTTTTGGGCTTCCCCTTGTTTAACACACCTGATTCAACTTCTTGTGCTAATTACCACACAGCTGTTGAGCTGAATCATTTGGGAAAGAACTAAGCTACACAGGGCTCCGGCCCCCCAGGACTGCAGTTTGACACCCCTGGGTTAGGGTAAGGGTTTTGGGGAGTTAGGGTTAGAGTAAGAGTTAGGGCTATCGATTAGCACTACGGTAGCATTTTTCGACAAGGCAGCATAAATCGACAGAACACCAGCACATCGCACTCCACGTCTCATCAGCTGCAGACAGACCAAAGCCCAAGTCGAACGCACCCATTGCTTCTTTAAGGTAGGATGGGCAAAATTACAACGTCGTCGGTGATTGGCTGTTGTGCTGGCTTTCAGTAAACCTCTCCTCGATAGGTCATCGAGTTGTCTGTCTCAGCGCATTCTCTAAAACGGAGCAAACTTGGTTGATCGAGTTTTATAGTCTGTGTGTATCATCATGATCGTCCTCATTTTTTATCGATAAAAAATCGAGATCGCTTTATCGCCCAGCACTAACTATTAGTATTATTTGTAGTAGTGGGATAGCGTTCTGGGAAGATCAGGAGAACTGGACACTTTGAATGCTTCTTTACCTTAACTGGGTAACACTTTACTTGACGGGGCACAAATAGAAATAACTCAGATACTACTGAAGGACTAAAGATGAACAAATATAGTTGCTACTTGAGATAAAAGATGCGTCACAATTCGTTAATGATCAACAAATATGAGATCAGTATTTCACTTGTGTTATCGATTACTTGGCCCTTCAGCAGTTCCTTAGTAGTTCCATCAGTAGTTCACAAAATTTTACAGAATTAACAGATATAGTAACTGCTTGGGATAAAACATGCGTCACAATTCATTAATGATGAATTAACATGAGATAAATATGTAACTAACACTTAATTTCTGGTTAATTAATACATAAGTAAAAAAAAAAAAAATACACAAGTAATAGTATTATACTATATTATTTGTGCCCCGTCAAGTAAAGCGTTACCCGTAACATTCGGTCAACGTTACCAGAACGGGTAACTGTTAGGCCCCGCCCCCTGTTATAAGGCTGTTCTGGCAGTTTCTCTTACAGCCCTAGCTGCCACATTACTAAAAACGATCTAGTAACAGGGGGACGAATACTATCATAAAACAGTAATGAACAACTATCCTAAGACGGAGAGGCATGTCAACGCCGACTGGACTCACCTCCATTACGTTGCTTTTCTTTTATTCTGCTTAATAACCACTCCACAGCCTCTTCTTTGGTGTCCTCCGCTAACTCACATACCACCAGCGGGGTGAACTGGGTTTGGTCCGCAAACGACATTTCTGCCCCTGCTCGGGAAGAGTAAACGAAAGGTCGCTGATCTGTCATGGGGTCGTTTAAAAGTTTTCTTTACGCAACCTACATTCCTACATCAGTGTTACTGTCACAACACTGGCCGCATAAACAGCCCGTAAAACCAAACTTTCATCTGTTTATTTATTTATAGAGTATTACTTGCGATCACTTACACATAGGCTACTGCCAGTAGTATAGCTTAGTCATACAGCCGAATTCTGGAAAAACCTGCTATTCCGCTTCAGACACCGTTCCGTAGTTTTTCAGAAACGATCAAAGCCGAGGGTTTTGCCGGAAGACCAATCGGAACCGTAAGGCCAGCGCGGCGGAATCTGCCGCACGAACCAGGCGGATTTCCTAAGCGGGCCGGGGGCAGCTGGGAGGAGCCTGGGATCCCCACTGCAAAGCTGCGTCCCCCGATCGGGGACACCGATAGTTCGGGAGGAGCGGAATTTTCATATAACTGCTAAAAAGTATCGCTGACTGATACACCAAGGTGGTGTTTATACGCCATAGATTTGCGATCAAAGGCATGTACGTTAACGCCCTCATCAGGCCGTCGGTCGCGCACTGCCATCCGGCTGCAGGCGCCGTAGGAAAACCTCTACTTACCGGATCGCTTTTGCATACGTCTATTTTTATATAGTTATTCTTTCGGGAGAAGCTGGGTGTCCGAGGCATTCATATGTTGGCCGCCAGAGCGCCGCTGCTGCGACCCGGCTGCTTTTCTGGAGGCTGTTGACGTTAGGAATCCGGCTCACGTCACGGCGACAGGGGTTGGTGCCCCGCGCTTCGGCAGGGGAAAGTAACACACCCTGCTTTGGGAGAGGCTCCGGTAGCGGGACACGTGCCGGGATCGGCTCTAATGGCTACCGCGACTAGCCTGGCCGCTCCGCAGCTTCACACCGAGGGCTCCTGCTGTGTGTGACAAGGGCGGAAGTTTGTAGCACAAGAAATCAAAAAGTCACAATGGGCGCATTGGGAGCTGCAGATATGCGGAGAGCTATATGGACCCGTCAAAATGGGAACTAAAGCCACTGCGTTAAAAATATGTATAAACCTATTTTAAGTGTGAAGCGAACCGCGAGACCCATAGAACTACATGGGTTTGTCTATAACTACTTACACAGCAATAAAACTGCCTTGGTATAATTTTGATAAAACAAATGACAAAATATAAATGAAATATAATATCATAATATAAGAATTAATGCGATATATATGTGAATGTGAATTAAAACGATATGTAGCCTCAAGGGCGTAGATTTGCTCTGGACATTGGTGGGGACCTATGACTCCACCCCCCCCCCCCCATCCCCTGCCCCACCCACCAACCCCGCCACCCCAACTCCGTCCACGGAATGCATGTTTTTTTAATATGCTGCAAAATGCAAAATCACTTTACATTAATACTAGCAATGCTTCGATTGATATTAATCCACTCGAAATGCAATTCATTAAGTTAAATTAAGGAATAGTGTAATGTCAAAGGAATGGAACCACTTAAGGAGTAAATAGTGAGTAAAGTTTTTTGGGGGGCTGGACAATGCCTTTAATAGGCCTCACCTTTGACCCTAACTCTTCCCCTCTGACTGCACTAGTACCTGACAGGATTGCCATCTGATGAAATAGCGTGACAAAAAAGTGAGACATGTCAGTTCAAAACTTTTGCCAAAAACACTAATGAATCACTTACATCCTCAGCCTATCACTCCTCATAATGTTAAATATTAGTATAATCAACATGTATAATACACACACACATATTATATGTTATATATAATCAACATTCAGATTCACCTCCTGTGACTTTGCCTCTTCACCTGAACTACAACATGGCTGATCTGCTTCTGTCCCCTAATAAAAAAACATTGAGGGATTCTTATGAGCATTGACAGAGAATGCCTCAGCCTATTATTGGTAACAATTTTAAATCTCAGGACAACCAGGCATAATAATATCAAGTCATCGTTCAACATCACCTGTGACCCCTTCTCTCCATCACTGTCTGATACACAGCACAGTTGTTTAGGTTCTGTCACCTGACAAAACAGGATAAACACATGCCATTTAAACAGCAATCATTTTATTTCACTTTTTCTGAGTCTTAGTGTGCAAATCTCGAATCAAATCATTAATGTTTGCCAAATCAGTGAATGCATTTTAAAAACTATTTGTGCAAAGTGGATTGTCTATTGGTGAACTGTCAATAAAATTCTAGCCATGGCAATATTAGTATGTAGCATATCAATTTCTTTCACAAGACTGATTTCTGACAAATAGTCGTCATTAGATTAGGAGAACTGACATGGATCATATTTATACTTTTACATTTAGCTGTTTAATCTGCTGTTAGTTTTAAGTCCGTATTCACAGACTATAGCTGCCTTGCTATAATGAATGTGCGTCAAAGCGGTAAAAAAAAAACCCACTAGCATTAACGTTAACTGTTGTCGTTACTTTGATGGACTTTGATGGATTCACTAGCGAACTTGAAGTGACTTACACTTTTCTTTGAAAAAAAGCTCCTTATGTCCAGCTTCTTTTTTTTTGCTGCCGCCATCCTCACATGTGTCACCCAACACACCTTCTTGCACGGGGAAAAAAATCCACTGCATTTGGCGCTGCTTGTATCTCTACGCAGCCACAGCCTCTCACATGATAGCAGGGAAATGCACAGCCAATCAAAATGTTCATATGTGTTTTGGGGGCGGGAGGACTCAAGGAGAGAACGTGATTTATCCCTTTCTGCGTGTCTAGGTTAATGTTGACAGCACGTTTTTTTTTTTTTTTTTTTTTTTTTTTTAAGTGGATTAAATTATTGGTGGGGACATTTCAATGGCCGGAGGATATTGGTGGGGACACATCCCCTCCGTCCACCCTAAATCTACGCCCCTGTGTAGCCTACATTTATGAGGACTTGAATTTGGTAATGCCCGTAATTACGACAGAACGGGAACCAGTGGATAAGAATTAAACATAAACCCACAGTATCAAAATAGACTGAACATGAAAGAAACAATAAACATCACATAGCCTACCGGTTTCTAATAGTTCCAGGTTTACACATTTGCTGGCTTAATATTAAATGGGGGGGGGGGGGATACAAGTAAATCGAAGGAGCACGTGGCTGGAACCTGGGGTCGTCGAGGCCACGCCCCCAGTGCTCTGGTCACGCCCCCAATGTATTGGCTGCCGCTAGTCGGGACAACTGCCCTCGGGACAAATGCAGAGATGGACGCGGGGTCGGCGACAGCGGCGGCGGGCGGACGGTGAGTTGGGTCCGGGTGGCTTAAGCATATGGGCCGTGTGAACTGCAAACTTTTCTTGTTTAGCTTTATTGACCTTCATCTACGCAGTATTTCTAATTTAATTTATAACGTGTCTGATGGAGCAGGGAAATATTTTGATTGAGTTTAATCTGCTTCATGAAAGTGTTTTTTAGGCTATACGTGCGATTTATTTTTAATAAAACTTTAACTGCCTTTGATGGGTTGTTTGTAGGTCGGCAGCTGATCTGCGTGTTTTGTATCTTCGCTTAGTATATTTTCGCTTTAGTGTTAGTTTGAGGAATGAATAGATGATAGGCACTAGGTGATAGGGGCTGTATTTCACTGCCGATCGGAAGCACGTACCGATACAACAAGATCCCCAATATTTCACGTGCTATATAGTGTTATATCCCTTGCCTTCGATATTCTTTTAGACGGTCGTGCCCAAATAAATATTATGATTGTTAAAATGACAAATCAGGGATTCTTTAAAGTTCTGCCTAAAGACATAGACTGTTTTGCACTGATTACATTAATTTTAGCGACTGTTTTGTTGTTCTAATCTCTCTTCTATATATACAGCACTTTTTGATGTATGTAATGCTTTAAATGAGACGGAAATTACAGCTAAGTGAAGTAAAGAACTTAAGCAAAAGTATTTATGTCTATAATTATAAAGTCCTTGCACCCGTTGCAGCTCAAAACGGTGTCCTTTAGGTAAGTACTGTAGTCTATTTCCAAACTTTTTCATATTAAAGTAAAGACTCCATTCAGGAGTAAATCAGTCTATTCTTTCATGGATACAACATAATAAATGGCATTTAAACGTTGTCAGATTATTTGTATTATCAGTTTAGGAGTATGTCCATATTTATTGTAAAGGATAGTGTCTTTTTTCATCCTAAGTTTGTGTTTTGTTCATGTTGCCGAATCCACACCTGAAAAGGGTGGAGAAGCTGTTGGTGATCAAAAATGAAAAAAGAGAGAATCAAGAATGTCAGTAATTTGGTGGTAAGCTGCCTCTTTGGTGTCGACTCTTAGTGAGTCGTGGGAAATTTTATTCTGCTACAAGGGTAGTTAGCATCTCCGTAGTGGCGAAGGTGTTCTGGGATGGAGACTCTGGACTTGTTTGCAGACAGGATGGATGTATGAGCATTTAGCCAGTGTGGAACTGACCGCCTCCACGAATCGATTGTAGGTGGATGTGTGACATCACACTTCCATTCGCATTTGTTATATTTGATGCCTTATCCTGACTTTACCATCTTACAGAATATTCCCAGAGTGGGAAAACTAGATGTATAGTACTTGCTTGTCCTCAGTTTGCAGAATACAAAATCAGGGCTATAAATACTTTGCTGACTATAAAATGCGCAATTTATAAAATCGCTTACAGGTTTAGTGAAATCTTTCCGTGTCGTTATGGTTTAGCCAGCCTGTAGTGAAATCTGAGGCCTGTATGGTCATGCCCGTTTCCAAATACAGTAGATATCAACCGGTGTTTTACTACAGAAAACACTGCATATGTCTCTGCGTTACGTCAGTCATGATTGCAGGCATGTAATCTAAGAGGGAACTGTATTGATCCCTGTGAGGGGAAATGTCTTTGTACAGTATCACAGAAGGGTAAATGCAACAATGGGTAATTTAGGTAGAAATCAATGCAGAAAATAATAACATAGGAAAAGGTAGACAAGTGTATAGAATAAAAAACGATTAAAAAATCACACTGAATTAAAAAAAAAGATATGAACTGCGCAGACAATGTACCATTATGGTAAATCCAGTGTGAAATGGCTGTTTTCTGACACAGCTCCTTTGGGGTGTTTGTGTTTGAAGGATCAGCTCGCATGTCGAACTTTGCCCCCCCCCCCGCCAGAGGACACGTGGCTGGCCTTTGCGTGTACTTCCTGCGTATTTGTCATACGACTGTGGCACCATGGTAGAATCGTGATGTCAGTGTCTCTGCTGGGGAGGGCGGGTGTTTGTTGGGGTCATAGAGCAGTGTTTCTGTGTTACCAGGGGAGAGGTGCCCACGGTCTGCCCCGTATCCATGCCGACAGAGGTTGTGTTCTACATGTGTGATGTCGCTTCTAGAACCCGGGGGAGTTTCTGTTATGGAGGTTTCTGGGAAAAAAATGAGGAACCGGTGCTGGGAATCGGGAAGCTCAATTGCAGCAGATTTAAATGTTCAAAGACATGATGGAGAAATGGGTTGGATTTATACATGCTGTCAGTCAGTTAATCGCTCATTGGTTACTTCAGTCGACCAGTTAAATGGTTCGCTTGAGTTAATCCAGTGAGTGGTTAACAGTGCATGCTAGTCTCACGCCATGAGTTTCACAAATGGAATTCTCACATCACAAGATCTGAATGAGATTCTAATGGTGACAGGGGTTCTGCTCGCAGGCTCGCCGCACGCTTAGAGCAGGACGGTCTTAGTGTAACACTAAGCATGTGTAAATGCCACCCGCTGGTCTCCCAAAACTTGGATGGGAGACCAATTAGGAAAGCTGAGTTGCTGCTGGAAGAGATGCTGGTGTGGCTAACAGGTTAGCCCATCCTGTGGTCTGTCTGGATCCCAGTTCCCCAATGCAGTGATGAGAACTCTGTGCTGTAAAAATGGTGCCGTCCTTCCGATGAAACGTAAAACTGAGGTCCTGACTCTTTGACATCATAAAAGATCCCTGGGCCTCTTTTGAAAGAGTTTGGGTGGCACCTAGATGTCCTGGTTAAAATTGCCCACTGTGGCCCTTTCAAATGTGCCCTCCTAATCATCCCCTATATCTAACTGGTGAATCCCCTCCTGCCCCTTCCCCACCTTAGCTACTGTTGTGGTGAGCGTACTGGTGCAGAATGGCTGCCGTAGCATTGTCCAGGTGGGTGCTGCACAGTGGTGGTGGTTGAGTGTCTTGTAAAGTGCTGTATAAATGTAACATCATTCATTCATTCATTCATTCATAATTATGAATGAATAATGGATCTGATTGGTCCTGAAATTAATCGCCAGTCAGATGTAGCCCCTGGTGTTTTTTTTGTGTGATGAGCAGGGGAATCCATCTCTGTGATCTCGAGGTGAGTTCCTTGGTAGTGCTCAGTCCGGCGATCTTTGACTGCCTCATCACCTCAACCTCTACGCGCATTTATTCACTCTGTCCTAAGTTCTATCGATGGACCACGTGTAGGCCGTCTAGCGGAGAGACCCTTGTGTGTACGTCTGCACAGCTAGCGTTCCTTCCTGCAGGTCATGGCGGATAACCAGCTGGCTTCCATCTTGGTGCCCCACGTCACCATCCCAGCTGAGAGATGCAGAAGAGAAGATGCTGCAGTGTAAGTCTCCTCATGAGTCTTTCAAGGGTTCCTTATACTCCTGATTGCTGCTCGACGCCTTAACCACTTCTAACCCTGCCCCTATCCTTCAGCGATACAGAACAACTTCTCCAAGCAGCACATCCCGATATCAAAAGGCAACCTGATCTGGACGCTGCTTTTCAATGAGAATGATTCCTGCCGGACCCCTCTGGTGCTTCTGCATGGCTTCGGGGGCGGAGTTGGGCTTTGGACCCAAAACCTGGACATGCTATCCAAGCAGCGGCCCGTCTACGCCCTAGACCTGCTCGGTTTTGGCCAGAGCAGCCGTCCGGAGTTCAGCGCTGACGCCACTGAAGCAGAGTCCCAGTTTGTGGAGTCCATAGAGGAATGGAGAGCCGAGGTCGGCCTGGAGACCATGGTCATGCTGGGGCACAACCTGGGTGGATATCTGGCCTCTGTCTATGCGCTCAAGTACCCTTCCAGGTCAGTGTGCCCTCTAGTGGAGACATAGACTTGCAGGTTAATGCTGGGGACAGTGTAATGGCCTTGTACTGATACTTGATACCATCCACGACTTTAAATAGAAATGTTATCCTTTGTTTCTCTGAAATCCAGAGACCCTTCTGGGTAATGAGGCTCTCGCGTGTAATGAGAACAATGGCCCTGTTTCAGCTCTCTAAGTGCTGCTAATATGGGATTATTTCTGGCACATATGAGGCCTTGTGAGTGGCTGAGTGCAGGAATGACACGAGCGTCTCGGTTGGTCCAGTCAAAGTGCTTTGCACAGTCACTGTAGCTCAGGCTGCAGAATATGAACACTTGTCTCCAATGAATGTATATGCCTGAGAAAGATGTTTATGATCCTCCTGGGAAGGAGGTTTAAATCTGCTTGTGTGGGTGCAGAATGAGCACCTCCTAGAGGAGTCCTCTGTTGCCAAAGGCTGGTAGTTTTGCTAAACCGGTAGGCCTGTATGACTCACGAAGTGGCAGACAGCCATCGGCTGAAGGTGCCGTCTGTAGGTGGATGGCACACTTGCAGTCTGATTCTGGACCATTTCTTGCTTACAAAAAATAACTCTAAAATGGAGCTTGATTGCTTATGAAGGATGGCTTGTTCAGTGAGATAGCTGGGTGGTGGGATTAGTAAACTGTTCAAGGATCACAGGAAGGGTCACACCCCTTCTGAGGTGTTAGTTGGGTGCTCTTGGTGGGGGGGTTGCACCTTCAGCAGACTGTTAGAACCTTAGATTTGTCTGCAGCTCCGGTTTAGACTGAGCTCCTCTGGTGACTTGTGAGCTGCTGAGTTAGCAGCTGGGATTTGTGGTCTCCAGGGTGAAGCACCTCATCTTGGTGGAGCCGTGGGGCTTCCCCAGGCGGCCGGAAGCCAAGGAGAGGGACCGTCCCGTCCCGGTGTGGATCAAGGCGGTGGGGGCCGCCATGAGCCCCTTCAACCCTCTGGCTGGCCTGCGGCTGGCAGGTCCGCTGGGTAAGCATCTCTTCTCTATTCCTGTCAGCGCTGCTGTCCAGAACTACCAGGGCATCTCCTGCCTACCCGCTGCCCTGAATTCATCTGGTACAGTCTTACAGATGAGAAGTTTAGCCAGTTGACTCTTCCTCCCTTGACCTCCTGGTTGAAAATGTGGGGAGGGGGCTAGGAGGGGTCCAAACCAAGCTGTGCATACTTCTGTCCCTCCACTCGATTCATTAGTGCCCATTGCAGATTGATTTCCCAGCCGAAATAAGGTTTTTGCTTCATGTCCATAAATGAAATAGTTTTTTAATGTAGTTTTGAATCCTCTTCAGACTGATGCCTTGTGGGTGTCCCTTTCTGCTGCTCAGGCCCCGTGCTGGTCCAGGCCATCAGACCGGACTTCAAACAGAAGTATTCATCCATACTCAGCGACAACACGGTCTCCCACTACATCTACCACCTCAACGTGCAGAGTCCCAGGTAGGCCCGGGCCAACCCCCAGCAGATTTTTCAGCGCTTTCGCAGATCTTCCGGCCCCCGCACCCCGGCTCATGTTGCATGGAGTTTTCCTATTTTAAGAGTAGCTGGCATTCCTCAAGGAAATTTTGCACTATTTTTACTTGATCGCACCCTCGCTGCAGTGGCGAGACGGCCTTCAAGAACATGACCGTCCCCTACGGTTGGGCTAAGAGGCCCATGCTGGAGAGAGTGGGCCTCATCCGGTGGGACGTCCCCATCACGGTCATCTACGGCTCCCGCTCCAGCATCGACAGCGACTCGGGCAGCGCCATCAAGGACGCCAGGCCCGACTCGCGCGTGGAGATCGTGGTAAGCTAACATTCCGCCTCTGTGGGCCACTACAATCTAAAGTGTTCTCTGGCATGCATTATTATCAACGATTATTCTGTTTGAAAGGAAAGTGTTTAACATACGGCCGGCATGTAACCCTAAGCCCTTTCCGCCACAGGTGATTCGAGGCGCCGGCCATTACGTGTTTGCGGACCAGCCAGAGGATTTCAACCACCAAGTGAATCTCATTTGCAGTACCTTGGATGGACAGTAGGGCGCGTGCCTGAAGTGGGTGGGGCAGAGGGTGTGGGCGGGGCTTGCCGGGGCACATTGCCATTGGAAGATGTCTCAGGGATGCAGCTGAACAGTACATTTAAAAAAACAATTTTCTTATAGTTAGTTTCACCTTTACACCCATCTGCTTCGTTCTTTTTGACTGTGTGAGCCCATACTGAGTCTCTGCAACGCCAAACTGCACTGGCATCAGGTTCTGACATCCACTGAAGTTAGTCTGCTTGGACTGACCCACAGGTCTGGTGCTGCTCAGTCCATTTTGTCCCTGCTGGAGTGTTGGGGAGCTCAGTGGTTCAGTGACACTTCCCTGGACATCTATTGCTATATTTCTTCACTGAAGAGCTTTCTTGTAAGACCTGTGAGAGGTTGATCTGTGTATAAATCTTCCCGAGGACCCCAGGGCTTTTCTGTATGTAATGTCTGCATATGCAAACATGGGGAAGAGATTAAAACTGACATTTTCATGAGACCTATATGGCACCTTCATTTTCCTCCAATGGCTTTTCTGCAAGTCCTGTCAGGCCACGCTAAACGGGAATACAGGCTCTCCAGTGTGTAACTAGGACAGCTGACATCTGAAACGTCATTATTCTCTTTCTCTGTGTCAAAACCTTCTCTCCTAGCCGACCTGTCTAATTATCCTAAGTCTTTGTCTCGCTCCATTCAGTTTCAGTCAAACTAAACTACTGCCAATGGCTATTGTATTCGGTATGATGGTAACACATTACCTGACAGGGCACAAATACTGAGTATTAACTAGTGAAATATAAATCATGAACAAATATAGTTGCTACTTGAGATAAAAGGTGAGTCACTATTCATTAATGATGAACAAACATGAGATCGGTATGTCACTTGTGATATTCATGACTTGTTCCTTCAGTATTTTCTTCAGTATTTCACAAGGGTTTACAGAATTAACAGATTTAATAACTAATATAGTAACTGGGATGCATCATGATTCATTAATGATGAACAAACATGAGATAGGTATGTAGCTTAGACTTACTTTGTGGTTAATTAATACTTAAGTATTAGTATAATACTATATTATTTGTGTCCAATCAAATAAAGCATTAGCAGTACACCTCTAGTGCAAACAGCCTGATCGTCCAACACATTTATTAACTTGTCTTTTTCTCACTGGGGACCGCTGTACCTCCAAACAGCGAATCATGTGGCTGCAATCTAATCCTACGCAGTTTTTTCGAACGTGGCGTGATTGTCGGTAGCAGACATGATGGTTCTAGCACCTCAGAAACGGCCACCTACCTGCGATCTTTACACACAGGTCTTTAGAGTTTACAGAATGGGTGAGTTTCCCGAAGCCTTCTTAACGCTACGTCGTTCAGAAGTTCTATCTTTTAACATAGAACTCACGAACAATGCAGCTTTTAACATAGAACTTGTGAACGACATAGCGTTAAGAAGGCTTCGGGAAACTCACCCAATGGTACGATGAAGAAAAGACGTCCGAAGTAGTTTTGTTGCTGAAAGCTCAGAAGATAACAGGAAGTGAAAAAAATATATAATAGTGGTGTGCAGAATTACCCCTCTGATTGTACAACTCCTCTATGCTGAAACACGCCAATAATGAGTCCTTCCCAGTACTATATAGCTTGGTGTACCTAATAAAGTGGGTCCTATCCGGTACTAGCTAGGTGTACCTAATAAAGTGCGTCCTTCCTGGTACTAGCTTGGTGTACCTAATAAAGTGCGTCCTTCTTGGTACTAGCTTGGTGTACCTAATAAAGTGCGTCCTTCCTGGTACTAGCTTGGTGTACCTAATAAAGTGAGTCCTTCCTGGTACTAGCTTGGTGTACCTAATAAAGTAGGTCCTTCCTGGTTCTAGCTTGGTGTACCTAATAAAGTAGGTCCTTCCTGGTTCTAGCTAGATATAACCACTACAGTGGGTTCTGCCCAGAACTTGCTAGGTGTACCTAATAAAGTTGGTTATACCAGTACTAGATAAGTGTACCTAATAAAGTGCGTCCTGAGTGTAGGTGTCTAATGGCGCGTTTCTACTGGCATACAGGAACCGACCCGTATCTAAGCCACACCAAAAAGAGAGACTAGTTACAGCACAGTTCCAGCTCGCTTCAGTTTTCCACTGCAGGAAGGTTGGCTTGGTGAAGGCACTGCCAGTTTTGGAGAGTGACAGTGACGTAAAACCAAAGAGATGCTTATTTACCGTTCATACGATGCATATAATTATTTACAATGTGCAATGTTTTCATTTTCCCTTTGTTTTTACTGTGTGCTAATTTCTGTTAGCATATCTGTGAGAATCATTGTGTTATGTTAGCATCAAACGCAACCGGAATTAGCTTTCACTTGTGTAAATTTTTATTACGAATCCATTCCATTGAGTTGTTATATACTACTTTTTTAAGCAGGAGGTTGGAAATTTTCAGATTCCAAGTTATCAGGAATGCATCAATGCATTGCAATGTGCGATACTACTAATAAAAATATATAGAATATGCTATTATCAGATAATACATGCTTATCGACACAGAACTCCATGCATTTTGACCAGTCAGATGGTGGTGACGCAATCAGCTCGTTTTGGTCACACTTTCGGCCAAGTTTACTGTCCGCACGGGTATGGATTGGTTCACATACTTTGCAGTGGAAATGCGTCAGTTCGCAGTGTGGGTCGGGTTCCTGGTGGCAGTGGGAAAAGTGCCATAACTCTCCCACCACCCCAGCTCTTGTTGTTGACTCTTTGGATCTTTGACTCTTTGGATATTATCATTTTCCCTCCACAGCCAAAGAGGTCATTGGTGCAACCTTATCGTGACAAGGCCGAACTCTAGACCTCCGAGGAGGGGGGTTTTAGTCTGGAAGCATAGCCCAGACGTCCCAGCCTCTACGGGAGGGAGCCCAGTGGCCTGACCGCACTGGCCGAGGTGAGGGAGGGCTACTGAGGTGAGGTAGGGGTCCCATCTGACATGAAGGCCCCACAGCTTTCTTTTGTATCTTTAGCACGTTGAGCAATCTGGAGTTTGTAAAGCTTAATCTGCAGTGTTAAGCAATCCTGGAGGTTAGAGGCAGCTGAGGGTCAGGGGTCGATTTCAACTGTCTGCTTCTTGATTATTATTATGAATTTTTTTCCTCCTTAAGGAGGACAAAGTGCGAGTGTTGCTCAGTGATGTTTACACAATTCCCTGGATCGTAAATGTCTCCTGATACATTTCTGACTTATTTGCCTGCTCAGCTGTCTTGTTGGTTCATATCCTCAGCTGGGGATGGTCTGTAATGGATGTGTTGGGGTGTCATGCTTCTAAGTAGATGGGTCTTGCATTAACATGAGCACCTATGGGGAAAGTGAGGCATGCCAGTTATAAGTGTGATTTCACTTTTGGCCAGCAGAGGGCATTCAAGTGCTCCCAACCAGTCTCTGGTGATCACCAGTGCCAAAGTGCAACAATCACATTGCCATCAATCAAGGGGTTCCTTAATGGAAGAGAGGTGCTTGGAAGACTGATTCCCTGTGAGGGTTTTTATTTTTTCTTAACCAGAGAAAGCTGCATCTTCACTATCTTGTCCTAAAATTGCCACTTGAGGTTTAGCACAACACGTCCTGAATTTCCGCTTGGACACTCAGGTTTTCCTGACTTGCAGCATCCTCTGTCTGCCACGGCTGATGATTTCTGCACGTTAATGGTCATTCAGGAGCTTCGGTCAGCTTTCACTTTAAAGGGGTTAAGCACGAAACTGCAGTCGAATGTTAAAACTGCTGCAGTGCACACCCCCCACTGGTTGTTTAATCCATTAAACTAATCAGGGCTTTTAAACGACAGTAGTAATTTCAATTTAACCATATTATTGTAAGTAATATTTTGATTAATATTAGTCTCAACGTTGGCCTAATTTTTTGAGCCTGTGTTCCTCGTGACATCAAGTTACCTTTTAAAATGTAATCGGATGCCCTGACCACGACCCCCAGTGTAACGGCCACCCATCAAGATGCAGGAATGGTGAGGCAGCACTAAGCACCAATGTGGGGGAGGGTGTGCAGTGCGTTCTGGGTAATGGTAGTGGATCAGGCTGTAGAGGAGACCACCTCACAACCCTGGGCAGACAGAGTGCCACGGCGTTGCTAGGATACCCAGTGGGCTCCTGTATTAGATCTAAATTATAAAAGACTGTGAGGTGCTGCCTTAGACCAGCGTTCCCGCAGGCCTCTGTCCCCGCCCTGTCTGTCCCGGTAGCGGTGGGGTTCGAGCAGAGGTTGGAATATCACCCAGTCACCTTAACACAACTTGTGTGGCGAGTTTTCCTGTTTCCTGTTTCATGCTCTGAGATGGCCTGATGTAAAATAACCCCAATGCTTTAAATACCCTTTTTGTTATCATCGTACGATCACTGTTAGGAAATGAACTCTGAACGGGGTCTTTCTATAGCTGGTCATCCATGATCATGTGATATTGGGTGTTTCGCAACATGGGAGTCCCGCTAGACGAAAGCTCAGGGGATAGCGGGGGGAAAGAAATGGAACGTTCCCAACTGTAACAACATTTACTCAATAGCTGTAAAAAATTTCCTAGAAAATGTCGTTTATGAAAATAATGAATGTGAGCCACCTCAACAAAGGGATTCTGCTTAGACATGCACATGATTGGCTGGTTTTGGTGACACCCTGCAGTGCTCCCCGCAGCCCGATGGGCGGCTATCGATCAGCGGGGATCCGATGTTCGTCAGGAAGCGGCGACCCGGCATCCTGCCGCGGAGTCAGAGTCGTCGGGCTTCGTCTGTCCTGCTACGGGATGTTGCTTGTGCTCTGGTGAACCGCAGATTGGAAACCCAAACCCATGGCCGCATCTGCTCCGTGCTGTTTGAAGGCAAGGCCTGGTGCGGCCTTCTGTCTCCCTGGGCCCTATTTTCTAGGCTACATTCAGCCCCTCACATGCTCCTAGTGTGTGTGTGTGTGTGTGTGTGCGTGCGTGTGTGTGCGTGTGTGTGTTAGGTATATTTAATGTTTTAGGGGACTAAATGTCTCCAGAATCTAATAAACATCTGTTATTTTAATGTTGTGGGACCCCCACAAGGGTGAAATCAATTTAATAAAAATCTGTAACTGGAATCAAAACACTAAAATTGCCATAAGTCTTGTATTTTGTTTGGTTACTTATGGTTAACGTTAGGGCTGGGTAGGGGTTAAGGGTGTCATTGTTGGGATTAGGGATTTGTGTGTGTGTGTACGTGCGTGCATGCATGCGTGTGCGTGTGTGTCTGTGTGTGTCCCGGCCTCATTTGGCTGTAGTATTGATCAGTACTGCCACTCCACCCGAAGCGTTTTATAGCTCTTGGAATTAAGCCGTTCATTCACCTTAATGACTCCTCGGTCATTTTGCACTTTGGATCAGCTGTGCAGCCGGCCAATAAAGAGAGGGCAGAGCAGCTAGTGTGGAACCCGGTCACGTGGCCCTGCGGCAGCCCTGTTCTCAGAGGGCAGAGTCAGCGTTCCCTGCGGGAGGGCCCAGAGCAGCCGCCCAGCTGCTGAAAGAGTACCGGATGTCCGTCTCAGCTCGGGTAACGTCCCCGGAAACCACAGCAGACCGTGGTTCCTGTCTGTCCCTGGAGGCCAGCGCTGAATCCACTCAGTCTCCCTTAAAGTCTAACCGCAACGGAGAGGTCATACTGATCTGGGATCAGTGGGTACAGACGCGGTGTGGTCACACCCAGCCAGGCCCTGTTATGATTGGCTGAGTGGATGCCCGCATCACGCCCCCACCCAAAATCGCCTCATGAGGCTGGTGGGTCTTCCGCGGCCTTCGCCGTTGAGCCGCTCACTCCATCCGCTCCCCTTCCGGGCTCTTGTCTCCTCTGGATCATCTCCTGTCGAGATGCCGTTGGATTCTGCGTTTCACCAGAGGCGTGACACCTGGTTAATTAAATGCTTGATTCGCCTTTGCCCTGCAGACCTGGGAGATGCAGGACGTGGGACCTTAATCAGAGTCCCAGCTTATGCCCCAAGTTAATTAAGATGCAATCTGGTAATTAGCTGATTTTGGCTACGTAAGAGGTTTCGGAAAGGCTGCGAGGTGGACGGCTTGGCGCTGCATGACCGGCAGTGAGGCCCATTTTATGTGTGATGATTTAGTCCTGCAGCAGATGAACGCTGCTCTCTGTGCCGAGTCTCGGCACGTCGTAATTGCAGGTTTTAAACGGCTGAACTCAGAATTGTTGGAATTCTGGCTGGAGGCATCAAGAAGGTACAAAGCATGTACCAGAGGAATCTCTGTGGCATCACCCACCTCCCCAGGGCAGGCAAGAATGGGAGTTGATCTTATGATGGGAAGATGCACCGGTCCAGAAAGGCAGCAGCGTGGCCCATAGGATCTGGCCTTGGGTGACTCTTGGGTGGCCTTGGGTGGCCTACACACACTTGTGTCCTCACATCCCGGTTCACTGTGCTACCCAAGGAAACACATCAGTGCCCTTGCTCACGCCCACAAGCACATCCAGCGCCCGTAAAGTGCGTCGGCTGCTCCTTCCGTACCCCCCCTCCCCACCCCTGCTAATAGGCCTAATGCTTCCTGTGGTGATGCCCACGGCTGCATTAGCCTCAGATGTGTGATTGATTTAGAGTGAAGCGTCTGGCTCACCAACGCCCTGCTGCTTCCTCTGTCCAACCTGCCGGGGCAATTAAGACGCTTAAAAGCACATTTTCAGGAAGACGTCGGCCTGATGAGTGGAAGGTGGCCCCCGCGGCCCCCCCCGCCGGGGGCTTCAGGGTAACACAGCGCGGTGGCTAAGCCATCCAGGAAAGGATGTTAGTTTCGTGGCTGCAGAGGGGGTAAGTATTAATACCCCCCCTCAGCCGGGGGCTGTTTGAGGGACATATCGGCACTTTTTTTATTGTATAATTTCAGCGGAAGCCTTGGCCCTCGATGGGCCATAATTAATACTGACATTTGTTCCCCAGAAGTTAATTTCCCCATTGCTGTTTTTTTAAGAGTATAAAATTGGGATTATTTCTTAATTACTTTAAGATAGCGGCTGGTTTTGTGAGTAATTTACTTCTCTTTTTTTTTTAATTAGCCTGGCTGGACAGGTGATGAACCGTTTTAGCGTCCCTAACCCAGATTGTGTCACAGGAGTTGCTATTCTTATGTGACACAAACACACGTTTCCGGCCCGTGGGATTCACATGACATCTCTGAAATCACGCTGATTGGCTGTTCTTTCAGCACAGACGTGGCCTCCTCTCTACGGGAGAGATTTTAACATGAAGGCGATATCATGTGACCCACGCGGTCTGTAGCTCACTCCCCATTGGCTAATGAGATTAACAGTGTTCTCCTGAGATGCGGGCTTGTCCAGAAACTCCATAAACCATCTCAAGACATTAGGCACACTAATAAACAGTAACAGCCTATGGGGGAGGGCTGCAGCTGCCGGCTTCTATTCGTAATGCTTAGGATCGACTTACCGACTGTCGTCTTTACATGCACAGGGCATCACTGGACACCTTGGACACGCAGCTCAGTCAAAATGAGGATTTCCTTGTCATCTTACTGTGTGAGCAGCTAGATCCCATGTGATGACTTGGAGTGTAGCATCATGCTGAGATCTTGTAGACGGTTATGGGGTCCGGTGTTCGGTACAAAGCTTTATTCGCAATCTGTGCAAATATGAAGAACAGGTGCATTGGAATGCTTCTTTTTGCATAATCCATCATACTCTGTATGTAAAGACATGTGTACACATGAAGACATAGCTGGGGTTCCTAGAGCAAGGTCAGCCGTCCATTCAGTGCACCTGGAGCATTATTTGGGGACAGAGACTCGCTGTCTCTGGGTGAGACGAGGAGCTAAACCACCTGACAAGGAGATGGGAGAGAAGTTGGGTTTAACACGTAAAACAGGGGATGGTCTCCTGTTGAAATGTTGTTCGGTTTAGCCCGAATTTCACCAGAGGCGTGACACCTGGTTAATTTAATGCTTGATTCGTCTTTGCTCTGCAGACCTGGGAGATGCAGGACAGGGGACCTTAATCAACTCGTGCCCCAATGGGTTTAACCAAACCTCTGGGTAAGATGAACCCAACAGACTGTTTCAGCATCAGGGAAACAACAATGGGGGTTTGTGTTTGGGAAGAACCAGGCGTTAGAGTCTGGGCACATTTCTGTGTCCGAAAAGAAAGCAGCTCACCTACATAACAGATAACAATTCACAGGTGAAGTGAACGAATGTCTTCATCACATCACCAACTCCCCTCCCCCACAGGACAGGCTGGGAGGGGCAGGAGGAGTTAGGCAATAGCCTCAAAGCATCTCTATTTGGGTTTAATAGCTATCCAATCAGGCGTTTCCTAAGTTCATACATTCAAAACCAGAATTTACTCCGTGCCCTCTGAATAGAATAACCTGCATAGAATCACCTGTGCTGCAGTCAGGAAGTTTGATGCAATAAAATGGAGACTGCGGCAGCCTTTAGAAAGAGAAATGCTACATATGAAGAATAGTCCCAGGCTGGTATTAAGGGAGGCCCCTCTGGGATATCTGTGTGACTACTGCTCTTTGATGGGACTTATGATGGGACTCACTCTCATTTCATACTCTAAACACTGTGTTTTTCATAAATGACAGCTGCATACCTGCCAGTTATCTGAAAATCCAGTAATCTGTTGGTAAAGTATGGCATTTAAGTGTTTGCCATCTTCCCATTTCTGTGTTTTTGAAAATGCGAGAGTAGGGAAAATGCAGAAATGTTTCTTGTGGGCCCCCCACCCCGGGAACGACGCCTATAGAGTTTTTGTGGCCGCCTCTGGCAGCCGTATGACATGGTGGAGACGCTGCCCTGTTCTTGAGATTCCCTGTTTTATATGTTGGAGCCACAACACACTAAGCATTTATTAATCCCCCAGCCAATCAGGCGTCTTCCATCAGATGTTATTCACTCTAATGCTCAGCCAATCGGTAAGTGAACCTGCTTGACCCTGTCTGTGTGCTGTATGCCTTCAGACCACTGTTCGGAGGAGCAGGCTGTTTGCAGACGGACATAATAACAGAAAGCCCAGTTTAGCAATGCTGGACAGAGAAAAAGCAATCCTTAAATCGACCGAGCCGTACATTAATAACTCAAATAATATAAGCAGCTCCTGAACACCTAGTGTTTCTGTCACATCTCTCATCGCTCATAAGGAGCAGGTTGACTGGCCCACCCAAGGCCTGGCTTTAAACCAGAGGGGAGGGACTCCAAAATGAGTTTCTAATTACATTCAGGGAGGGGGGGGGAAAGATGATGAGGAAAATAAGAAAGTCAGCCATTGGGGAGAAGCCGCTCACCGCCAAGAGAAGGATTTTCGGTTAAGAAACAAACAAACAAAAAACGAAAACGAGAATGGGAGGAATATTATTCCATCCTCTTCCGATTCCTGCTGCTCTTCCCTCTCTTCACGGTGGATCTTCCCTCCAGGATGAATCGCTTTTTCATGCCTGCTCCTCCCAGAGCCCTAATGTTTCCAACGAAACGAATTCGTGCCGTATCACTGACAAGGGTCCTCAGCCCGAAATAGCGCGCTCAGCCCAGATAAATTTAGAAAGTAATTTAAGCCGGACCGGAGGAACGGAGCATGGGGGAATATGAAAGACTTGCCGTTCGCAGTGACCGGCTCTAGTTTTTAACCGCAAAATAAACACAAGCGGCTATTTAAATTCCTCCGCATCCCCCTCCCCCCCCCCCCCCCCCCCCCCTGCCTGTCCCGAGGAATCCATTTAGAAAACGAGCCTGAGATTCCTTCAGAGGTTTTTCTTGGAAATGGTCACTGGTGCACGAAAACCAGGGCACTGATTTTTAACTGTTTTCTGTAATCTTTGAGGTTCACCGTTTTTATTGTTTTTCTTTTTAATGATACCAAATGATTAATGATGCTTATATGGGGATGTCTGATAGGGCTGCAGTCATTTTGGCTGTGTTCCCTAGAGTCTGGGCCTTTCTGTGGCTCTTGGTTGAATACCCACTCAAGAGTGTGGTGGAGACTGATGCAGGGGGGCAGCATCCCCCTCCCCCCAGAATGGGATGTGGGTTAGTGTGCCTGTATATGGTGGGGAGAGATGAGCGTGGTCACCTGACTGGGAATAAAGATGTTATTTCAGAGCATATTCCATGCCGTCTGTGTCCGAGTACAATACCATCCAGGATGGTGGGCCGTAAGCCATCGTATCACATGTTCGTGTCTTTGCGTGTCCACATACACATACGTGGCTGCCATGTCTGTCTCATTTACAGTGTTTTATAGGCTCTAAGGCCCCATGATGCCCCCCCGCCCCCCCAAGAAGACAGGCTGACAAGGCATGCCTACATGCTGTCTTTGAGTTGAACTCCCCTGGTTTCCGGTGGAGTTCAGCTCCATCCCTGCAACCCACCCCCCCCCTCCTTGGCACGGGTTCGGTGCTGGGTGATTCAGCCTTTTTTTTCCTTCTTCTTCACTCTCTCCAGCTCAGTCTCTGGTCTCGGCAGCGCCACCGTGTGTCAGGTCAGAGTGGTGCCGGTGCACCGTGGCGGGGGGGGAGGGGGGTATACGTGACAGCGCCAGGCAGGGAGGAAGCATGTGAGGGCGGGGCATCTTAAAAAGACCAGTCACCATGCTGGCATCTCCGTGCGTGTTGCATGCTGGGAGCCCTGGATCCATTCACCATGTGACTTGTGCTGCCCGGCTGGGGCACCTGACAGAGGAATGAGGCCGCACTGTAGCGTGTGGAAAAGATACAGTCGTCTGTTTTGCCCTCCTTCTCTCCCTCTCCCCCCATCTCCCCGCTGGATGGAACGATGGCACCTTTTCTCCACCACCATGGAGCTCCCAGTCACAATCGGGAAATCTCACTGGCGTGATGTGAAGCGCAAGCAGAGCTGAGGGAAGCGGCTTTAACCCACCGAACCGCTGTGGACGTAAAACCAGCACTGAATCAGTACTGAGAGATGGATGTGAACATTTAGAGCAGTGGTGGACAAATGGTCGATCGACGTTTCCAGTCAGTTGTGACAGCATAATGTCACTGGGGGTTGAATCAGACAGGAGGGGAGCCCAGTCAGGTACACAGAGAGTGGTGGTCCTGAATATGCCACTCTCTACATTAGTTTATTATTTATGATCACAACCATTTGTCAGCATATTGTTACCACGTTAAAGAAATAGAAAATTAACTTAAAAATGTTATTTTTATGGGTATTGTATACAGAGACTGACATTTCAGGTCCAGAAAGTAAAAATCCAAACCAGGATTTTGTTTCAACCAACCAGTTAAAGAGATATTGAACTGGTTGGTTGAAACAAAATCCTGGTTTGGATTTTTACTTTCTGGACCTGAAATGTCCGCCTCTGATTGTATTTATTGTGTAGATAAATAAACTTGATTTTTAAAAATCACAACATGCACATGAAGCTTAGAAATGCATCAAAATGGCAAAAAATACCTCTAGTGGAGTCTAACCAGTAAGTAAAGTTTTGCCAGCATTACAGAAAGAGAAAGAAGTCAAAATACTACAGAAATCAAGATGTCATGTAGGAATGTCATCCACTCGAGAAATGAATGTCTGGTCAGAGCTACTAATGAAAATTTACATTAAAGCTCATGAAAAATCATGATTTTAGTATGAAACCAACCTTTTATTAAAGCATTCACTGAAGGAGGCGGAGCTGGGCTCAAGCAAGGTGCAATTTGGACATAAGGAGGCGGAGCTGGGCTCTGGCAAGGTGCAATTTGGACATAAGGAGGCGGAGCTGGGCTCTGGCAAGGTGCAATTTGGACATAAGGAGGCGGAGCTGGGCTCTGGCAAGGTGTAATTTGGACATAAGGAGGCGGAGCTGGGCTCTGGCAAGGTGCAATTTGGACATAAGGAGGCGGAGCTGGGCTCTGGCAAGGTGCCATTTGGACATAAGGAGGCGGAGCTGGGCTCTGGCAAGGTGCCATTTGGACATAAGGAGGCGGAGCTGGGCTCTGGCAAGGTGCAATTTGGACATAAGGAGGCGGAGCTGGGCTCTGGCAAGGTGCAATTTGGACATAAGGAGGCGGAGCTGGGCTCTGGCAAGGTGCGATTTGGACATAAGGAGGCGGAGCTGGGCTCAAGCAAGGTGCCATTTGGACATAAGGAGGCGGAGCTGGGCTCTGGCAAGGTGCAATTTGGACATAAGGAGGAGGATCTAGTGTATGAATCCAGTCTGGCTCGATGATCCCATAACATTGATATTTTGATAGGCAGTCATGTCTGTCATCAGTTGCCATGCCAGTGATCTTCAGCTGATTGTCCTGGACGACTACTGAGGAGCTGATTATGGAGTGGCATCTAGACGATGAGAAAACATTACAGTGGAGCTCAAATTAGAACTCACACCAGGTACTGCGATGTGCATCCAAATGCACAACCTTCACGACATCAGACACTGGGCACCTGCCGTGTTTCCTTTTGGGGAAAAGAGCCTGTAGGAGGGCAGAGGAAGGGCATGGGGGGGAGGGGGGGGGGTTGCCAGTGAAGGATTTCAAGCAGACACCTTAACCAAAGTCTGGTCGCAAAGAGAGGATAATTACAAAACTAAATAATAAAATATGAAATAATGGTCCCTGGCTTCTGTAAAAATAATAACAAAACCAAAGTGCTGGACAGAGACCTGGACAGAGACCTGGACAGAAACCTGTGGAGAATGACTCAGGGTCCTTTTGTGAGAGACGCTTCTAGAATGCTCTGTGGGTTCTAGAAGAGAACGGTGCCATGCGGCAGCCCTCAGCCAGGAGAAGCAGGACTGCATCTGTCCTCCATGCTCCAGCCTCCCGGCTCCCCAGTGTGAATGCATTGGGGAGGGTTATTTTTAAAAGTACGGAATTGGCAGCCAAGTGAGGGATGACTGATGCCGTCTGCGAGACGCAGGGACCCGGCCGAAGGCTCACATCCCACTCCGAACCTGCCTGCAGAAGAGGGAGGGGGGAGGGTAGTCTCAAGTTTGAGCCAAAGCACAAATGAAAACTCCGCACTGGCTGGGCTGAACGCGATTTCGGATCACGCGATTCGTCCGGGTGAGGGATTGGTCAAGACTAATTAACCAAGAGCTCAGCCGGAACCAAAGCCAGATACACAGTGGACCACCGGGGACGGGACCGGCAAGCCCTGCCTCGTTCCTGTTAAATCAAAGCGAATTCCATCCATCACGGGGGCTGGGTCGTCTTAGGACATGTTAACTTCAGCAAACGCCAGCAGGAGGTTGTATTCTCTGGATTTCAGTGCGGTAGTCGAGCATTGCTGCCTAGATGGTCAAAGTGAAAAGGAGATATCAGCGAGAGGATGCACTGATCTTTACAGTAAAATACCACAACTCGCCTCTTGCCTTTGAGGAAGTCTATCTGTGTCCCCATCTTTCGGCATGAAGGTCACAGATGGCAAATACCCGAGTAACGAGCTAGAGAAATGAGCAAGAGTGGCTTTGCGATTCAGCACTATAATCTCTCTTGAGGTTGGCATTGGGGGGGTTGCAGGAAGTGAGCAGAGAGAGATGTCATCTGGGAACTCCAGAAGGGAAGGTGACACTGGGCACGCCAAGCCAGGCCGGCATGCCAGTGCAGGAGTTCATATGGTACCTGACACTGGACAGAAACTAGCTGAGCTCCTGAGCAATTTGGGGGGGGGGGGTCCCTGCACCCACATTATACTTTATCAAGTGATTTGAAGCTCAGTTGGTTTTTGACTCTGCGGAGAAGCCCTACTAGAAAATGCGGCAGAGGTGTCATCCAACGAAGAAAAAGAGTAGTTTACAGATTATCCAAGCTATTATTCCCCTCACCTGTATAGCATTAATTGGCACTTGGAATCCCAGGACTGGGGGGATGGGGGTGACTTCTTGGTCACATATTTGCACTGGGGCCTTATGCAGCCATAATGGAAACAGCTGGCTCCCGTCTGCAACCATCACTTCGTGCACATCCAGGCCTCATACGATATTTAACTACTTCTCTGCCAGATCCTAACATGCCCCGAATCAAGGTACCGCGGTAACGGTGACGGCCCGTGTGCTGCGTGCTGCTGGACCGCTCGCCACTGCAGCCCCCTGTAACCACAGGCTTCCACTTAATGTCGCCCACAGCCTGAGCGATCGGGGGCGTTCGCAATAGCTCTGCGGCACCTTGACGGGGATAATTTGCGAGTGGGTTGGTTGTATATTGCAGTACTCTTGGCTTCTACTGGGAGTCTTTAACAAAAGAACACGAACATAACACCAACCCCCCCCCCCCCCCCCCTCCAACTGAGCACCACCCCCAGCCTCTCCTGGTCTCCTCTGGCCTCCTGTTGAAATTTTAATGTATTCAGATTGCTTGAACACTGCAAGGTTAAGACATGCAGCTCTTCAATGGTGCTTTGGGACCTGGGGGGGTTGGTGCTGGACCTGGTGCCAGTAGTCACCCTGCTTAGGTGCCTGTGTGATGTCATCAAAAGTCACCTTGACTCCACAGAGTGGTCACAGACATACAAACATTAGTTGGGTGTGAAGGAAACAGCAGCCCAGATAATGGAGCTGCACTTATCTTTAGTGAGATCTTTTCTTTAATCCCTTGGTATTAGGTTTGTGCTGCTCATTTAAGTTCTGCATGGGTAAAGGGACACTCATAGTTCTTAATTGTTGAATCAGGTCAATCAAACACCCATGATGTTTCCAGATAGAGGACATAATTTCCCAATACTCCATTGTCTGTTCTGTTTTTCTTTTTTATCAACTTAGGAGGCTGTTGAAATATTAGGATTCTTAAACCGTGTTTAAAACAGAATTTTTTTTTCTGTGCTAGGTGACAGTGACGAAGTGACAGGCGCTTTCTGGCCGTTTCTCAAAAGCATTACAACTTTCCGGTTGGCAGCGGGGGCACTATGCGTTTCAGTGATTATGCTCGGGAAAAGTGGTTGATCCTGACGGCAGAAGAAATGGTTCTTAACGGGATGGGGGGGGGGGTGTTTTAATATATTTCCCTTGCATTTTGATTTTAAAAGTGGCACGAAAAGACCCGCGTCAACAACGCCTGTTAATATTAGATACTGATGGAAATGCATAAAACCAAGGCTGAGTTGCGGGGGTCGAACGATGAAACCAGTACGGAGATCGGCTGAGAGGGGCTCTGAGACCAGTCCCTGTCCGCAATCTTAAGGCAAAACGCAGAGCTTTCATGGGAAGAGGATCCCGTAACACTCACATGGTCTTCAGATACAGGGCACAGAGAAAAATACGATTAATTCCCACGCATCGTGTTATAACTCAGTTACGAAAACAATTCTCTGATTTTCTGTTCTAATTTTTTTTTTTTAATTAAAAATTGTTTATTGTAACACATCACTATCGTTTATTTTAATATTCAAGTCAGGACTGAGGTTACTGTGAAACTATAATTCTAAAACAATGTGCAAATGTCAAATGCTGACAAATTCAGTGTAAGCGTACAATACATTCCAGCACAAAACGGGACAACGGCGTTTTACATCTACTTCAAGGTGATATCGCAGGTTTAAGCAAAATGGTAAAATATTTCACTGAATATATGAGCATAACCGCCATTATCATTTTCATTAGAGGTGTTACATTTCTAATAAATAAATAAAATTATAGACATTTTGAATTGTATATCAAATGATATCTCAGGCTTTAATCTATATATATAACCGTGCGACGTGAGAACACATAGTACAAGAAAAGCTTTTAATTTGTCAGGATAGTTTGAGAAGACTGACACAGCGGTAACTTTTAATTTGTCAAACTAGTTTGACCTGACAAACATGACTGTAACCCTGCAGAGCTTTTCAGATTGCTTCCGTTTTACTGGTAGTGACGCCTCCCCATCCTAACTATAATGTACAAATATATAACACACGCAATAATGCATCAATGTTATCTCAGACACTAAATCAGTACCTCCCACTAGAGACATTTAAAGTGCCCGTCCGTCCGTGCGTGCGTCCATCTGCCTACCACTTACCCTGATCGCAATAAATGTAGCCTAATAATTTTATTAATTATAATTATTGCTGTGTAGGCATAATTATGTACATAAAAATATTTCAGGTATTTTTTACAGTTAACATAAAACTGAAACGTGCTTTTTGGTTATAACATATGTAAGGACAGCCTGTGTAAATACGTTTTAAAAACAATAAGGATCAGGCTGCGTTTAATTCTGACGGTGTTTCGTAGTGAAATCTATCGTGTCTGCGGCTAACCGGGGCAGAGGGGTAACACCGGCTTCCCACCCCTAACTGCACGTAGGAAACTCGGCTTGTATCTCGTCAGGTAACTCCATGGCGTTATGTGTACTTTCTCGATGAAATATAGTCATTTTTAGAAAGTATTAGGCATATTATTATTATTATTATTATTATTAGTAGTAGTAGTAGTAGTAGTATTTAAAAAAAAAAACATTGCATTTTCAGGTAAAACACATACATTTTATGTTCTTTGTGTTATTAATTTCCTATGTTTTTTAAATTTGAAGAATATGGACTACTGAAATAAAAAAATACATAAAAGTAATTTTGAAAATATGACATTGCCTTTGGAAAAACCCCAGTAACGCATTTAAAGAATTGAGGCAAACTGCAGCGTGGTTTCCTGTGTGTGCAATGGCTATGGCGTGAGATCTGGACTCATATTGATCGCATTAATAGGCTAGATATTCTTTAAATCCCATGGCGAAAACATTAAAATGTTCACGATGTTCTAAGGGACATCGATTTTTCTGGAATCCTAAATTACTGTTTGTACAGGAAATTAGAACCAGTTTTACTTTTTAAATTTAAATCTGTTTATTTATTTGTATAATTTGAGAAAGTCCATGATCCTTAAAAAAAACGTTATTTTTACGCGAAGCATCGTATAAAACTGCGTTAACGCCATTTCTGTCCCAGCTGTGCATCGTCTCCCTAAATGACGTGGTGAGAAATTATCCTGCATGTAAGAAACTCTCTTCATGACAGACTAATTTCTTAAACTAATGGCGTCTTTAGTTTTCACTTTACTGCTGTGGAAAACGTATGATGTCTCTCAGGAAGGTGGTTTGCTGTTTAAAAACTAGCAATAATTATTAAACTGAGATATGGACACCATCTCTGTACCATGAGCATATGGAGTGATGAAGACAGAAAAGGAGGGAGTCTCATCAGTATCTATGCTGAGAATGTAGGTGCTGGTCGTGTGGTTTTCCTTCTTTGGCCTGGGTCGTTCGGGGTTTGAGACGCCGTATCCAAGAGCAAACGGGGAGAGATGTGTTTGTTTCAGGGATGAAGCAGCAAAATGGCTGCCAGAAAATGGCAGAAGGGGAAGTCTGGCAGGACTGCTTTGTGTGGCCGGTGCATCTGAAGGCTCGAGGCCCAGTTTAGCGTCCCGGGTTACGCAGGTCGCTGTCGAGAAACGGGGGCACGGCAGAGTTAAAGAAAAAACAAACAAACATGTGGGCGGGACGTGCGATGTGCCACTCTTAATGCACATGACAAAGAGTGACAAATGGCTTTACACCCGCACCTCCATGGCGTACATTTCCGTGACTCATCACCTGTGTAATCAATCAGCGAGCGAGCATCGCCCGCCCGCCCGCACGCACGCACGCACCGGCCGACCTCACCGCCCACGCTCCGCCGGGCCCCCTCTCTGCTCTGCGGCCTCGCTGACCTGACCTGGCAAAGGCGGGTCTTGTGATGCTGCTCTCGCGTTTCTGACCCCACCAGCGCCCCCCTCTGGGCCAGCAGGAGGGCCGCTCTCCTTTCCACTTACACCCCTGCTTCGGTCGGCAGTCAGAGCATCACAGCAGCGCAGAGAGCTGCTGCACGGAGAGCGAGAGCCTCGCTAAATACATTCACGATTTTCCCCCACCTCTCTATCCTCCACCCTTGGAGTTCTTGCATTTTAATGAGAGGTTTTGTGTGTATGTGTGTGTGTGTGTGTGTGAGGGGGGGGGGGGGGGCAGCTTCATCGGTGAGACATAGCAGGAAGAGACCAAGCTGCGGCAGTGGGTGAGGGGGGGGTTCACTGAATGGTACGATCCAGCAGTACAAACCCCCACTCCTGCGCGATCCTCTGTTCTCTGTGCGAGGCTTTACCGAGTGAATCCCATTCTCCGGCAGGGGAGCGCCGGGCCAGCAAGCCGCCAGGAAGAGCGGGCTTCAGGTGTCAGCGTCAGGGGGGCACCGAGGAGATGGCCAAATCCACCGGGGCTTGGGGGGAACTCGTGCAAGGTAAGGCCCCCGCCTGTCACATGCACTGTCGCTTGGGTGCCTCGTCGTATGGGACGAACGGCTGACGGTGTCCCCAGAGCTGCATGGGGGCTGCAACCTCCTCGCTACTGGCGCCCCACTGAGCTCCCCCCCATTATTACACCTCCAGCTCCTGTCTCCTTCCAGGAGTTTGCTGCCTTCTGCCACAAGTTGATGAACTCTGATTGCATTAAAACATTGAGAGTGGCATCCAGACAAACATGTAAAACATCTTCAGAATGCGCTCGCGTTGAAATGCCGTGACTCCGGAGACGCCTGAAGTCCTTGCGCTTGCAAGTGACAATGTGTATCTATGTGACAGTGTGTATCTATGTGACAGTGTGTATCCGTGCAACAGTGTGTATCTATGTGACATTGTGTATCCGTGTGACGGTGTGTATCCGTGTGACGGTTTGTATCCGTGTGACGGTGTGAATCCGTGTGACGGTGTGTATCCGTGTGACAGTGTATATCGGTGTTGCCATTTTCACGCGACAAAGGAGTTCCCTTTAACTCTCTACTATGCCAGGAAAAAAGTTTTCCAAAACGAAATTCCCTGTGCACGAACCGGATCGCTCCAGTCGAATGATTCCAGGTGCGCAATACAGAATAGATCCATATCGGACAGGGCTCTAGTCCGGGAGGAAGCGCCTTCGCTTACGGATCGAGGCTGGGTGTATCCGCTTTCTTCCTGGCTGACTTTGGTGGGGAGCAGCCTCGGGGAGGGGGGGCTTGGTCTGGGAGCACGGATCGATCGATCACCCGGGGGAGGTGGGCTGGAAGGGTGCGGACACATCATACACACACAGGCATGTCTCCCCATCACAGTCTGAGAGATGTCAGATGACCCCCCCCCCCCCCCCTTTTACCCTCACTCACCAATGTGCTCGGTTTTGATGAGCACCCGCCCATTACGGGTTCTTGGGCCCCTCCCCCCCCCACCGCCAAGCATCAGTCGCTCTCCGCATGTCAGCTGTCACACATCATGTTGGGACACTGACACGCCAGATCTTGCTGCGATAAAAATTATCATTAGACATGTTGTAATATTTGGGGTTTTTTTTGGGGGGGGGTGGGGGGGTTGTCCCCCCTTGCGAAGGGCTCTGTCGTTTTCCTCACCTGCATGGAGTCAGGTGCTGTGCCTCTCTGTCCTTCATGGAACCTGGATCTCTCATCGCTGCGTGTTCTCCGTGTCCCTCCTGCCTGCCCGTGGTTCCTATCGCATGTCGGGGGAAAAAGATGGGAACGTTAGTGCCCTTTGTGTCCGTGGCCCCCCCAGATCACAGGTCCGTCACCAGGCCGGAACGCCGGAACGCCGGAGCCCGTGGTGTGCGGCAGGCAGCCAGACCCCACACAGGGGCCTAGAATCTTCACACAGAAACCGGCGGATTTCCCCCCCCATGGAGCCTGCATTCCGAGCGCTCCTCCTCATTCTCCTTTGTCCCCCCTCCCTCTCAGCGCAAGGTCCGTGTTGCGGCTGCCTCGTTTCCCGTAACACGTCCGACCGCCAGTGCGGGCTGGGGGAGCTGTTTGCCGCTCTACTGTTTCTACTTTTTTTTAATTTATTTTCTTAATTTGTAATTAACCTATTGACATCATTGTATTTTAACCAAACGCGTCACACTGTATCTTATTGCTTTCCTTTTCCTAAGTACACACATGATCATCTGTCTTAGGATCTAATACAATTTTAATTAAAATAGTCAGGAACAGTCGTGTTTAACCGTAAGCGGCACCGTCAGCGACTCCCAACCCGCCGTCTGCGAGGGCCCCAGACGTTACGGACAGACGCCGCACCTTTCCGTCGTTTAAAGCTCACCCCGCATTCATTTGGCATCACCGAGTTGTTTATTCACTGGACGCACCGTTCAGCACAGGGTGTGGCATCGTCAGCGTAATGACCGGGCGTTATAGTTGAAAATAAATAAATAGAATTAACTACTTCACCCCACAACCCTGAACCGGATAAGCAGGTGGAAGATGGATGGATGGAAGGATGGATGGATGGATGGTTGGTTTATCCATTGAATTGTATAACTCATTTGATTCGGTATGTGAGAAAATGGCTGTTCTTGATTGAAACATAGGAATTTTACTTCGTCATTCTGAAAATATATTTTTCCTAAAATATTCTCACAATCAGTTTCCTGACTGACGGAACTGAGAGAAATTATCAGTAATGTTTGCCACAAAAGCTGTACTTTTAAATGTTGTTAAATGTCAGCTGAAATAGACGTGTCACATTTAAACCGCGTCGTCACTCTGATTCAGTCACTCTGATGCATTTTAACCAGTATTTAAATGAACCATCTCACTGTCTCTCTTTTACCAAATAATATATTTTATTTATCAGAACAATTAAATTTCATCATCATCATAAATATCTTCCAAAAAATACTGATAAATTTATTGTATTTTTTCATGAATTTTATGAATTTCTGTCTGACAAAATATTCCTTTTTACAAATTATTTAACATAATGCAATTATACAATATAGGTGAGGCAAAACATAAGACGAAGACAAAATGACAAGAAATAATTTCAAGGTAAATTCACCACTACATATTGTTAATATAGTCATTGTAGGTTGTTAATATATATATATATATATATATATATATATATATATATATATATTTTTTTTTTTTGTTGAATACACTTTATTCAAGAATGCAAGAAATAAAACATTTAAATGAGAAAAAATTAAATCCTAGACATTTCTATTTGTCACATTATGGTTTTTATAAATGATCATTTTATATGTATATAGAGAATATATATTTTTTCTGTATAGCCTCATGCTGAGATCACAGAGCTCGAGGCTGTGGCCGTCTCGCCTCCAGTCTCCCACCAGCGGTATTTAAAACATTCTGGCGGCCGCTGACGGGTGGGGGGTGGGGACCCGACTATCACAGCATATGGAAGCAGGTAGCGGTGCTTTGTTCTCTGTGGCTGTGCCGGTGACGAGGGCGTTTTCCAGTCGCTCTGGCCGTCCTGGGCACGCCTGTGCATTCGGGGCATGCCTCTGTGCCTCTGCATGTTTCAGGGGCGAAATTGAGGGCTGGGGAATCAAAAGGGACGCTTCAAAGTGACGCTGACTTCAGGCATTTCATCGGGAAACATATTTCCCTCTGAAATCCAGCTGCATTTCTTAAATTACCTTGATGTAATTTATATATATATATTTAAAAATATTATATGTATTTTTTCCTGATCTGTACCCCAGTGAATTTATGGTAACTTTGAATCCTAATCTTGTTTTCATTCTTTATCATGTAGAACATTTAAAATATTCCAAATTTTTAAATGCAATAATAAAGATAGCATTTTCAATTGGTCTTTCATCAGATGTGGAATAATGTGTTAAGTGTAAAAAAACTTTTCAAATTAGATTTTGCAAGCTTCCCTGCAGTTTTTTATAGCTATTTTTTTTAATGGAAAGCATTTTCTTAGCACTCAAATAAGCTTGCAGGCTATGAATTAAATTGGATCCTGCAGAGAGATAAGGATAATTCAACCCGAGATGCTAATCTGTGATTGGCCTGTCCACCGGGGCTGCTTTAAGTCATCATTCGTAGCTAATTGAAGGCACCTCATAGTTCATAGCTAGTCATAGACACATCATTGTTAGAAGCTAATTAAAGGCATGTCATCATTCGTAGCTATTCAAAAAAACATCAGTCATAGCTTATCAGAGGCATGTCTACAGAGGCGCAGGATTTCATTTTGATGTTTTTTTTTGTAAGACTCCCCTTGACCCTCACTCAGGTGTGTCTCGGGGCAAGGTCCGCGAGCCAAATTTCATGGTCTTGGGTACCTACATGCCTGGCAGGGGACTCAGAGACTGTATGTTGAGTGGCAAAGCGGCATGTTCTGTGTTAGCCGCTGTGCTAATCGTACACAGGCTGTATGGTTAGCGGCATAGTGATGTGCTCAGTGTTAGCCTCTGTGCTAATCGGCGTTAGCCTCTGTGCTAATCAGTGTTAGCCTCTGTGCTATTCGTAAACAGAGGCCGTACTGTTAATGGCTCAGCGTTGTGCTCTGTGTTAGGTTCTGTGTCAATTATACACAGGAGCTGTACAGTTAGCGACATAGTGATGTGCGCAGTGTTAGCCTCTGTGCTAACTATACACAGAGGACATAAGGATAGCAGTAGGGATGGAGAAAAAAATTTCAGTTACAAATCCTGATTCTGTGACGATTTTTATTTCTCCAAGAGAGTTAAAAATCAATTTCTTAATATTGATTTAAACAACTTGCTGTAATTATGTTGGTTACATTTGTTACTTCTAATAATGTGCAGCTGGCGTGATTTTATTAGGAGACAGACGCGTGCCAGCCTACCACGGCACTACGGTGGATGAGCAAGCCTGCAGAGACTTTTCCAGCGCTGTCTCAATTTAAATCCAAAGTCTGGGCAAACTCTGAATTCTATAAAGTAAACAGACACCTAGAGATGAGCATGACTATCTGATGGGTTCACAGACTGGCGCAATTTTGATACAGCGGGGAAACAGGATTTCTTTTGGAATTGTGTATTATTAAAACTACAAACACAATATAGGAACAGCTGTAAACCAAACAAACAGCGAGACTGTCTATGTGTTTGAATAACAAAACCCCTAAGAGATGCTCATTTGCACAGTGAAAATAAAGTAAAATAAATAAAAATTCAAAAATAAGACTGCATCATGACAGTCATAATGAACTAAATCCCATGTTCTGCATTGCTAAGCATGGCCACATATATTTAGTTTACAGTTATTTCTCAGCCCGGTATAGAATTACAGAGAAAAACGGCGGAAATGCCGCCGGGAGATTATCCTGCAGAGGCTGCATCTGCCTTGCCGCGGTCGTACACATACACGGATGATATTGTGTCAAATGAGTTAGCATGTTGGATGTGTTTTCAGCAACATATCCGAGCATAATAGAGCCAACAGACAGTCTTGGTCTTATCAATGACTTATTCTCATTGGTGTTGGTATAGTTGGTGGGGAAGCTAAAATGCCCCCAAACCACTGATTTAACTGATGTGGGAGGGTCTTTCAACTCTCCAGCAGTAACCATAACCAACTCATAGCCACAATTAGCATTATGTTTTTCATGCTGAACATCTACTTGTGAATTTAGGTTCCGTCTGTGTCACATTGTGTATTCAATGTATTATTGTGCATATGGAACCAAAAATGATGTAACACCACGAATATGTGTATTGTTGCAGCCCTTGTCGTTACTTTAAATGTAGACCTGAACTGCTCATCACCAAAAACACAACAAAATTGTGATACATATCGAATCAGCAACAAAATGTCAATATAATATCGATTCTCTACCAGTTCCCACTCCAAGTTAGCAGCATTGCGCCATGCGTCGTATTAGCCTCTGCGCTAACTGTAAGCAGAGGCCATACAAATACTGGCGTGGCGATGTGCTGTGTGTAAGTGCCCGGCGCCATCACAGCCTCCGCGTTAAACGTACGCAGAGGACAAGATACCAGAGTCAGCGACTCACCAAACCCCCATGTTATTGCATGGTTACACACCCATCTGCATTGGCGTTTCCCTGAAGGTCTCCACCTAGGCATGCGTGTACCTTGGTGAGTACATGCCCGTCTGTATGTCTGCGTGTTGGTTATTAGCGTGTAGCAGGTGTCTGCGGGAGCGTACGGTGAGTGTCTGCACATGCGAGCAGTGACAGGGGCCCTCGCTGCAGGGTTCTCGCATCGTTCAGGCTCTTCCTGTCCTGGAAAGAATCCTTCTTCCTGACCACCCGCAGTGCTGGCTGGTGGCCGCTGTTCCCCGACTCACAAACAGGGCGGGGCTTCCAGCCTATAGCATGCTGACATCCTGAGAATCCAACGTCCATTTTGCGTGAAATATCCCCGTCGGATAAACCCCTGCATCCTCCCTACGATCAGGCCACAGTGATACTCACAAACGCTTTTCTCTGTAATTTACCATGGTGAGATCTGGGATCTGTCACTTTGCTTTTTCATACTTAATTGCAGACAGATTCATTAAAAAAAAAAAAAATAAAAATCAATTAATAAGCACCGTTTTTCGAGTTCTCTTTGGGGCTAAATGAAAATGTAACCAGATTTCTGTGACCTCTCATACTGCACCGTAAATAGCAGACTGGGGACTGTGCTGAAATAGCCGATAATGTGATGGTATTCGAGTCTCTGCCTGGGTGGGGGCAGGGTGGGGTGGGGGGGCAAGCAGACAAAAGGGAGGTGCAGTTCAACAGCTAGAAGGCGGCAGCTTCCGTTGCCACATTTGTCGTTTACGAATGAATGCCAATACAGTTCTGGCCTGGGGGGGGGACAGGAATGGGGGTAATGGGGTCTGGTGAATTCCTCCCCTTGTGGAGGCAGCCATGCAGGGCCCAGTTTAATATAAGAGAGCGGTTAACATCTATCAATAATGCAGCTGGGGGTTAGTATCTGAGGTGCAGCTCATTGGGGGGTGGGGGCTTTGGGGGGGCGGAGCGGAGACCCGTAATGTCTGTCACGTGATTGGAGGATCCAGTTTGAGATCACGCACGCCCTACTTCTTCTGGCGCCGTCAGAGAGTGTGTGCGTGGGTGCGTTACACCTTAGCATGCTGGGGGAGTGATTGAGGGGTGTGGGTGTATGGGCGACCGAGCCTTTCACGACGACGCATGCTGTTTTATAAATGTCACATGAATGTTGCAGAAATGTTCTGCGAGCAGCGTTTGCTGATTTCCCAGCCTCCTCCAGTGCTGGGTCCAGTTATACCCGTTTATCCAGGCGGAGCAACGAGCAGATGTCTCTATACGTCCACTATCTGTCTGGAGACCGCGGTCCTTTGTTTTGTTCATTATTTGACGCAAATCATTATTTTACTGCAGGTATTTCAGGCATTTATTTTAATCTTATTATTTTGGATGTAATTATATTTCAGTAATGTTTTTTCAGAGATGCTCTAAGTTATCCCACATCGTCACCTGAATTTAAATACAAAAATCTCTTCAACAAACTAAAATTAATTGTAATGGAAAAAGTATTTGCTAACATATTTTAGTTCTAATACATAAATGACAAAAAACAAAACAGAAATCAGTATGGATTATCATTTTTTAAAAACATAAAGCAATGTTTTTTTTTAATGCTTTTCTTAACTAAATGTATGCAGTTGTAGCATTATTATATAAAACACACAGTATATAATATGATATGTGTATATATTTATATATAATAATGTAATATAATACTAGAGCGCAGCTTAATATTAAATTTTTTATTATTATTTTTTAACTTTCACTTTGTCTTTTACTTCTGTAATCCTGTTACATTTGAAGGCTTGAGTATGCTGAGTTTCAGAATGTAACCACTTTATTGTATGTTATCTATTTTACATTTAAAATATATCCATTTATTGCTCGTAATATTTTGATGGATATAGTTTTTGATTGGTTATGAATGCTGGACAGTGTTTTTATAGCATGATTACAAGAGAAATTTTAAGAGCGAGAAAGTTGATATGTACAGACATTTATTTCTGTATTTTCAAGGGGAATTCTCACATTTATATGCCTGTTAAAAATACAGATATGAAACATCTTTGAAGTAGATATTTGTGTGTAACTTTTGCAGATTTTTATTCGATATCTAGTGTGCTGTATATCTTTACCTAATATTAGCGCATGAACTTGTCCGATATGTTAAACATGATCAACATGGGAATTACCTTTATATGCTGTTCCCCTGTTCTTTTAGCGTAGCTGACGATACACATTCATATAAGTATATAAATAATCACACTTCACAGATACTGCCAGCAAGTCCGTCGGATGGTTTTGTGCTTCCAAAACGCACCACAGCAGAATATGAGATATAATGATGCTCTTCTCTGAATTAATTTTGCATTGAATCATTTTTCACCCTTTATATAAACCCCCTCCCCACCCCCCCACCCCAACATCTCACGGAGGCCTGCTCATCTTAAAATGGAAATTTCCAAAACATTGCCTGCCCCTAAAATCAAGATGATCAAAGTGACCTAATCTTCAGGTCACTGTGTCAGAATATTAGCAAGAGCTCCTGTTATTTTATTAATATTTATTTGTTTATTCAGGGTGTATTTGGAGAAACTTAAAGAGTCTGTTCAGTGTAAGGATGTTTTATGATTTATATGATTTATGAAGGCACAGATGGCTTACGCGATTCATCATGATATGACAATCGCTAAACCATTTAGGTCAGACAGGGTGAAAATTATAAAAGTAAAATAAAATAAAATAAATGAGGAATACAACAGCAAAAAAAATATCTTTTTTAAATTCATATTATGATGCCCACAATTTCTTCATATAAAGTCGCACTGATCCGTGACTGTAAGGCAGTGATGCTGCGATGGAAATACTTCCGAATGTTCTGGGTTTAAGCATATCAGAGGGGTGTTTCCCTACACATGGGGATGAGTTGGGGGGGGGGGGTGGCGAGGACGGAGGTCTGGGGCTCGTGACAGCCAACATTGTGATCCTGGGAGAGACCGTGAAAGTGAACATATCCTGCAAACCTTTCTGACACCGATCATTCTTTCTTTCCATGTGTTTCTCCGATTTCCCCTACAACAGATTTGAAGCTTTTGGAGGCGTCGGTATTTGTGTTTGATTTTTCATGCTAGGTTGTGACTCGTAAAAAAAGAATGGGCAGACTGATTGAAATATAACAAATAAATATTCCCCCCCCCCACCACAAAGCTTAGAACTCCATGGCAACACACATTAGCCAATTTACTATGGAAAGTTCAGCCTGAAGAGAGCATGAGTTCTAAAAAATGGCCGCTTCCCCTCCACGGAGGAGACGCGTGGGAACAGGGTGCGAGGAGCCCAAATGCATTTTGATCAGGCTGGTTAGAGGATAACGACCTTTATTAGCACGCTGTTGATTCAGTAACGGTGCTACGCGATAAATAGATTAGCCCTTGTGAGACTGACGGATGTTGGTTAGGAAAGTCACTGCTAGCCGTGGATGTTAGTGGTTTAGAGCCGACGGTCGACTGTGTCCGCAGCAATCCGGTCGGAAATGCAGAGGCGGTCAGCGGGATGTGGTCTAACAAATTAGCATGGGCGTGTCAGAGTGCTGCCTAAATGCACAACAGGAATGTTTGTGCTTCGTGGTGGTTGCGGGTGACAGCAGAAAAATGCATGCGGTCTGCCAGGATAGTATGGGGAACGTGGAAATTTTGGCCCGAATTCTGTAAGCTGCCAGAGACCGGCCTTATTGTTGCAATCCAGGCCGGGACGCTATTGTGAAACATACAGTATGAAATTCTCCTCAAATGTTACATTCCCCAAAGACAGTGATGAAATAGATGACAGGACTTAAATATTTAAAGGATGAGGAAAGGAGAGATTTTCTGTTATTGTTAATAACGTTGCATTATCAAACTCGGCAGGATTATTGTTTTCATGTTGCGACACAAATTAAATGCGTCCCCACAATGTGTAGGTCTCCATCCCCCAAGGCGACCCAAACAGATGAGCACAGACTGGTGGTCAGAATGAGAAGTGCAGCTCGGTGGATGGCTGGTATGCTGTATGCCCTCCTTCCTGTACTGCGTTCTCCTGTCTGGTGATAATTGGACGCTTGACCTGCGACCAGCAAATCTTAGTGTCTGGCGACATGATGAATGGTCTCAGGATTTCACAATCGCTACAGCCTTCTGCCCCCTGCAGGTTAAAATCGGTAAATACCCTTGGCCGCTGACATAGCCCTTCATGTAGCTATGCTAAATTCCTGAATGTCCTGTTGCCATTGAGATTTCACCTTCAGTGTAAATATATAAAGGCCGCTGACTGTCACTGTTACCCCTGATGCATTTTAATTACTGGTCGCTATTTTGACACCCGTCTCACTGTTCTGTGTCTAGCCAGCTTTCGTTTAGTGTAATTCAGCCCCGGAAACGCTGGTGAATAGTGCTTCAGGTCCACAATTTTGATTTCCCGAGAGCTGTGGGACCCTGCAGCATTTTGGCCAGAGAACAGACTCTGCTTATTTCTGATCCTCTGACCATACGTTTATATTCCTGATAAGTCGAAATCCAAAATATATGAGTATGTGTGTGACATTCTGGGTGTATTCAGTATATTCAGCATAAATGGCACCTGCACAGTGAACACAGTGGTGTGACTGTATACATTTGCAATTTTAGAATTAGAATTAGCTTTATTGTTCCCAGATGGAGATTCTAGAATTTAATTGTACGCAAATGCAGATATATCTGTGTGTGCGTGTGTGTGTGTCTGTATATATAGTGCTTTGACTTCATAGAAACATGTAACTAAGGTAACCAAATTAGCCTGGAGCAGGGCCTCCTGAAGGAGATTATTTCGGCCATGTTTAATCCCTCCCGCCTTCTGCGGATCTCTAGCCTGGATGCGGCCTGCAGGTGTGTTACGGGAAGATGAAAGTTTAACGGATTGACGGGGGCTGGTCATATGGACTTGCTGGTGAGGGTCTGGCGGGAGATGGTAAGGGGGTGCGGATTCCTGCCGGCTCGCTTGCTTACCTCGTCTTCCAGGGGCTGCAGCCCCCACAGATTGTTGATGGGCGACGATTGAGAGGGCTATACCTGCAGCAACCCCCCTCAATGACAGTTAATCAGTGTCATAGTAAAAAGAGGAAACGGGCAAATCCGCGGGCAGCCCCGGGCTTAAGGACCCAGACAGGAAAACTGCTGGATCAAATCCCAGCAAAGATCTTTGACGAAGGACTTAATGTACACTGCCTGAAGGTGCCTGAAATGTGACGCTGCTGGTTGTCTGCGTTAAAATGGGGAGAATCTGGGCCCTTTGGATGGAAGGCAGGAAAACAGTTCAACACAAGAACTGGCTCCTTTCAAGAGACACTGACATTTGACTGACAGCTTTACAGAAGATGTGTTGCTCGTGGCAACCGGTCATAGCAACCAGTGAAGGTGTGTGTGCCTGGTGTTGAAACCAAAGCATATAAACTGAAATAAACTGTTTCAGCTTATATACGTGCTTGTACACATTAAGAAATTGATTTGTAATTAGTGGGATTGACATGCTGTATGGTAACAGCCGTAACAGAATCTATCCATCCATCCATTCATCCCTTTTCCACTTGTCCTAGTCAGGGTTCCCAGAGACTACTGGCATAAGACAGGGAACAACTCAGGGTGGGGTGCCAACCCATTGCAGGGCGCGCTCACACACCATACATGCCTAGGGGCATCCCCATGTGTGGGGAACCGCCCATCTGTGGGGGGGGGGGCAGAGTACCCAAAAGGAAACCCCACGAGCAGAACATGCAAACTCCACACACATGGAGCCACGGTGAAGATTCAAACACTGGTGTCAGAGGTGCGAATCAACAGTGCTAACCACTGCACCACCATGCTGCCCCCACGTATATTATTTATTATTATTTATAATCATAATAACAATGTAGTTAATGTTTTTAAGTGAATGTCTTTTTAAAATGTTACAATTTATTATTATTTATAATCATAATAACAATGTAGTTAATGTTTTTAAGTGAATGTCTTTTTAAAATGTTACACAATGAATGTTTGCTGCAGGTCTCATTATTGACGCACAGTGTGTGTGTGTTTGTGTGTGTGTGTGGTTGTGTGGGTGGGTGTGTGCCCATGTGTCTATACGTGTGAAGCCAGTCAGCACCCCCCCCCCACGTTCCTCTAGCTCTTGCTGAATATTCATAGCTCCCGTCTAATTGATGCGTTCCTAAGAGCACATTATGCAGCTGTAATCAGGATCGCAGTGAAAGATGCACCAGTGTGTAATATGTGAACCTAAATATTCATCACTGTCCTCCGAAGCTTAGATGAGGGGTGTAGAATCCGGCTCCCAGATCCCAGCAGGATGGACGGTGTCCAGACAAGGGACACACCTGGACCACCCCCCCCCATAACATGTCAGCTCTCCTGCTCTTTATGAGAAAAGCACATCAGTCCGTTTGTCTTGTTTCGTTCACAGGGCCCCAGGGTCACCAGAGGGTGGACAGTACCAAGGCCCATCCATCCATCCATCCATCCATCTATCCATCCAACCAAGGCAGCAAGGAAAATTCTGGAACTGTAAGTAAAACCCAACGCCAGCTCCCTCTATGTGATAAATATTGTACTGCAGCTGGCATGGTATGGTGGTTTAAACACGCCCGTGATCACGCCTCCCTGTAGCGCCCGCTCGCCCCGCATTCCCCGCACGGCCGTGATCGCGCCTCCCTGTACCGCCCGCTCGCCCCGCATTCCCCGCACGGCCGTGATCGCGCCTCCCTGTACCGCCCGCTCGCCCCGCATTCCCCGCACGGCCGTGGTCCCGCCTCCCTGTAGCGCCCGCTCGCCCCGCATTCCCCGCACGGCCGTGATCCCGCCTCCCTGTAGCGCCCGCTCGCCCCGCATTCCCCGCACGGCCGTGGTCCCGCCTCCCTGTAGCGCCCGCTCGCCCCGCATTCCCCGCACGCCCGTGATCGCGCCTCCCTGTAGAGCCCGCTCGCCCCGCATTCCCCGCACGGCCGTGATCCCGCCTCCCTGTAGCGCCCGCTCGCCCCGCATTCCCCGCACGCCCGTGATCGCGCCTCCCTGTAGCGCCCGCTCGCCCCGCATTCCCCGCACGGCCGTGATCCCGCCTCCCTGTAGCGCCCGCTCGCCCCGCATTCCCCGCACGGCCGTGGTCCCGCCTCCCTGTAGCGCCCGCTCGCCCCGCATTTCCCGCACGGCCGTGGTCCCGCCTCCCTGTAGCGCCCGCTCGCCCCGCATTCCCCGCACGGCCGTGATCCCGCCTCCCTGTAGAGCCCGCTCGCCCCGCATTCCCCGCACGGCCGTGATCCCGCCTCCCTGTAGAGCCCGCTCGCCCCGCATTCCCCGCACGGCCGTGATCCCGCCTCCCTGTAGAGCCCGCTCGCCCCGCATTCCCCGCACGGCCGTGATCCCGCCTCCCTGTAGCGCCCGCTCGCCCCGCATTCCCCGCACGGCCGTGACACCATCTCTATGCCGCGTCCGCCTCCCATCTGCACTGCTAGCGCCTGCCGTCTTGCATTTCTGCCAGCACGTGTCAGGTAGCACCCTGCCTTTAATTCTGAACCTGCCTGAATCCTATATGCATTTAAACTAGCTCTTTTTAGGGTCAAGTCCCTTCTTATTTGGTTATATTAATTACATTTATGTATTTATGTTGTTATTTAATTGAAAAGGGGGAGCATCCTTGAATCCACACTCGCCGTTTGCTGTTTGCATTTCATTAATTCAGCAGCCGCTCTTATCCAAAGTGACATACAACTGAGAAAGCAGGTCGGACCATCCCTGGAGCAACTGGGGTTAATGCCCTGTCTCAGGGGCTCAGTGGAACCATCACTTTACCAGCCAAGGGATTCAAACCAGTGACCTTCCGATCACAACACCGTAAACCGCTGAGCCACACAACAACAGGGCATAGCCCTGTGTCACGACAAAGTCATAAACTGTAATGGCTGAGACTGCGATTCCTTTCAGAAACAGTGTAGCCATCCCCACGTTATGGTTAATGTACCGGCGCTCCTGTCCTAAGCTGCCACTCAGACAGGAACGTCAATTGCATTGTGGGTAAATGCAGTCCCAAGGAATTGCTAAAGTCCCATAAAAAAAATGTGGAAGCAGGTTTCTGGCACAGGAAGAAACCACGCTGGGGGTCCGGACTCCATGAGCCCCCCCGCCCCCCCCGGTAATCCAGGCACAAAAGCGGGCAGTGAAAGAGGCAGCGTGGCCATTGTGAGCAGCAGGGCCAGACCAATTACCCCTTTGAGCGGCTTGGCACCCGGGGCTGGGGCACGCGCCCGTCTCTGGGATCCGCACGCCGTGCGAAATCTCCTTATCCACGTTCAATTAGCCAGCTCCAGCCGCGGAATCCGGCACTGCATACAGCCTGCCGCCCCCCTAAACCGCCGGCACTGCACACAGCCTGCCGCCCCCTAAACCGCCGGCACTGCACACAGCCTGCCGCCCCCCTAAACCGCCAGCACGCCTCGGCCAGCATACAGGCCCGGCACAGTCCGCTAGCTGCTGTCAAATGATGCTGTCAAGCGATCTTTAACTATTTTTTAACAGTTGAACAATCGCGTGGGGGGGGTGGATCTGAGCAAGCTTTAATCTGTCTTCGCTCTAAAATAACTGTAGATAATCTTGTTTTTTATGGAACAAAAACTGACGTTGCTTTTCGTGCAAATCTTTAGCGATGCTTTTTTTTTTCATGAGGGCAATGCTGCCTTTGCAGTCAGAAAGTGAGATTCTGAATATTTTAAGGCCATTGTTCATTTTGTAGATCGTTGTCACTCTTAGCACAGCCCTGCCTGACTATCACCCCTATTTATGAAATTCTCTGAAGGTTAATTGTCACTCTGTCACAAATCCCCCCGTTTCTGTCATGCTTGCCGCTTGTCTTCTTCTTGCGCAATGAGCAGATTAGGCGACATCGCACTGGACAAAGCAGATTCTCTTAGCCAGATAATTCGTCTGTTTCGTATTCCAAGTTTGCGGAGCTAATTAAGAATTCAGTCCTTTTGGGCTTTTCCGTAGCGCGGAGATTACGGATATTTTTGTCCGTAAAAATACAATCGGCAAATCCTTGAGCTGTCCGTCTCCGCTGCAGGCCTTCCCCGCTTTTCCAGAGCTGTGCCTGTTTGGAATTATTCGCACACAGCTGCCAAAAGAGATCCTGAGTTAATTTGCATTTATCTATTTAGCAAGTATATTAAACAACAAAACTCAGCACAGGTAAGTAGAGAAGAATAATGAGTGACTGCGTAGGAGGGGAATTATTAATCACCTAGTCGTGTGATCAAAAAGCTAAATATAAAAAAGATTTAGACAATAATTAGGAATAAAATAAAATAGGACGAAAGGTTAAAGACGGTGATATAAAGTACATATGGTCTTCAAGACTGGAACCTATCAAATATCACCATCTGTCTTATTGCCGATGACTTTCTACATCACTGCTCTGCACCCTCAAAGGATTATGGGAAGGCTCCTGTGATTTTAATCCACCTTTAATAAATGTCTGAAAATATCTTTTTTTTTTTTTTTTAAATGACCAGTATAGCCATTTTTATTGTAGGAGAAAAATATCTCCTAAAAAATATATATTTTTTCTGTCTAAATGTCCAGCCTGAAAACCTTTCCTGCACCCCTAAATTATGGAGTTTAAAGGTGCTCTTTGATTCACATCTCTGGCTATCTATCATGGTGAGTATGAGTTTGGGACGTGGTACAGTCAGGGCTCTTTCTTGACATTCACAGACAATCTGCTTCATTTTATCTATATCTGATGCAGAAATATTTTTTCTAGCTCAGAATTTAAAAAATGCTCTGGTGTTAATTACTGCTAATTAGATTCTCTTATCTGCCGATTCGTTTAGCTTGTGATTCTCATGCAGCCCTGAGTTTTTATATATTTATATTTTACACACAGTGAAATTTAGTGTGTATGAATAATTTCTGATGCTGCTGGATGTCATCTTGGCATATAGGTGTAGGCCAGACGCCCACCAGGAAAGACCCCCCCCCCCGCCAAGGCTGTCCCTAGGCACCCATACGCTGTCACGGCCGGGGACTAATAATAAGCTGCGTCCGTTGCAAGGCTCTTCACTGTTTAACGGCAAAACAGCGACCTGGTTTGGAAGCAGGGGGCCCAGGGCCAGCCGGAGAGCATGATCCGCCACCGGCTGCCTGGGCTCTCCCACGCCATGCGGGGTGAATAGGGAAGGCAGTGCGTGTGCGTCTGTGTGTGTGTGTGTGTGTGTGTGTCTGTATGTGTGTCAGCAGTCTTTGTGTGCGTGTATGTGGCCGTGTTGTAAAAAGTCCAGATCCTCTGCTACATGAATAAAACGTTAAATAAAACCATTCGACTAATTTTACTTGAATTCCAATAAGCATCTGATTTTGTTTAAGCCTCTATCTTCAGTTACATTAGGTCATTTTAGACGATAAAATGACTCTTTCTGCCTCTATGGGGACACAGACTCGAGGCTGGTCCTTTGCCCACATGCAGCTGTGCGCTATTCGTCTGAACGCGAGGCAGCCTCTGCCTGGGACTGTGACAGCGACTTCTGATAGACGTGCTCCCTCACCCTCACCGTAGCGTCTACATTTCTTGGAAAGACGCAACTTGCGAATTCATCACGCAGTTGCATGCGGCGTGGCGTGCATGCGTAATACGGGTGGTCAGGGTGCTTAGTCTGAGCCTTCCTGGTATCGCACAGCACAGATGCAGTGGCATGGAAAGAGATGCTTCCTTCTAATCTGGGTACAGCACCAGCTCGGCACACCTTGGGAGGGGGGTCGGAGAAGGGACCCGGGTTACCTCGCTTTAATTAACACACTGCACCTGCACAGAGCTCCTAAAGTATGCCATTTAAGGAATCATAGCTTCTACATTTACGGGAGTCATAATTTCCCACAAAATAAAAAATCCCCTCGATCTTGTTACCCCTCAGTGCTGCTCACGTTTCCCTGATACCCCCATTTCGGTCTGGTTGACATTCATCTACTGAAGCAAGCAAATGGGAGGCAGAAAAGCAAACGTGTGTATCTGCATGCGTCGCGCATGTGTGCATGTGGTACGCGCGAGTGCCTTTCAGAAAGGAGGCAGAGCGGGCAGCTTCACAACAGCTTCGAAACAGGGCTGCCATGGAACCAGGGCTTTGGTACGTGCCTCCTGGATTCCTTATACACATACACATCGCGCTCTCTCTCTCACACACACACACACACACAGGTTTGTAATTATATCTTTGTGGGGACTCTCCATTCATTCCTATGGGGAAAACTCTAATCCTAACATGAACACCTTAATCCCTTCCCAACCCTAACCTTAAGACTTTTGGCTTTTTTAGTTTTTTGATTGCATTAGCAGATCTTTGTGGGGACCTGTGTGGGGACATAATCCACACACACACACACGCACACACACACACACACACGTGTGCAGTCCCCAGTCTGCTCTTTCACACGCTTGCAGAGCAGCCAGCAGACTGACTCTGGCAGGAAGACGGTTGCCGAGATACACATTAGGTTGGATCTCTTAGTTGCTTAATGGACACCCCCATCCTAGGTGACTTTGGGGGTTTTCAGGTTGATCCTCGATTCATTTGCACAATTGAAAAAGATTATGAAATGTGGGGGTACAGCAGAACTTTCCGGGGACCGTAGCTGGTTACGGTACAACTGCCTCCCCATGCCTGGCTCCCTCCATGCTTCTGTGAGGTGAGCAGTGACACCAGCAGGGTGGCTTGGACGTGCCAGGGAAGAACCTGAGGGACAGCCAGTGACCTTCTGGCAAACTCCAGATGATGGTGGACGGTCGGGAGATGGGCCTTGGTGAGATGAAGCCCTCTGGTGGGCGTCTTGAGATGAAGCGTCTTTGCGATCTGAGCATCTGTATGACTTGGAGTTCGTTGTCTTTTGACCCTTAATTGGTCAGACAGAAGGTCCCCGTTAATGGTGTGCTCCAGAGAGAGACGTCTCGAAGCTGTCTGTGGATTTCTGGGCCGGCTCCACGACAGCCTGGCCTTCAGAAGAGGCCTGAAAGATCCCATGGAGACAACCAGCCCCTGGTACTGGTCTCCAAACTGCGCATGATAATTCTTCATACTGCTTCTCATTATCGTATTTCCTACCTGGCCTGTCCATCGGCCGCAAAATGCACGACGCAAATCCGTCACGGCATTACTGAGAGGCAGCAGATGTCTGCAAACCACCCATCCCAGTCCTCACCACCTCAAGCTAAATTTAGACCAGGAAACATCTGAGCTTGTGCTAAGAAAGGTGGCCCACCTCAAGCCGGACGGATCCAGCTGCATCAGTGACCGCAGAAATTGCCGGTCCGCTGCAGAAATATCGCATTGCTGTCCCTCGCAGTCAGCTGTTGGCCCTGCGATAAGATTAACGGTCATTCGGCTCTATTTCTCGTCACAGTGCGAAAAACGCTGTTTTACGATGTGCAGAAGCTTTTCGAGTTCTGCCTCCTTTAATGGACTAATCAGTCAAGGACCCGATGCCCTGTTCTTTCGATGTATTCATGTCATTTTATCAGTTATTTCACTGTCCTCATTAAATCCCTGTTTATTAAATTTCTGTATAAAGTGAAATATTAATATGGGCAGAATGAAAAGATTTTCAAAACAGAAAAATGGCATCAATAAAATGACGCAGAGTCCACCCTACAATGTAGGACAGCAGAGCAGAGTAAAAGGAAGGTACAAGGTAGTGGCTGTTTTATGACAAATGTGACGCATTTCTGTCAGTATTCACGACTGATGTTCATTTGGCATGTCCCAAACACTGCCACACAGGTCCTTGCCTTAATTCTGCGAACTGAATCTGTTACCTTGACAACCTTTGGGAAGGCTGGATTGGTCAAAGGGATCCATAGGCTATGCTGAGGCCTGCTCCGTTAAATCCTGATACCTTTATTATTAATCACACTGGGGTTTACGCTCAGTGTCAGGGTGACACATTACGGTCCCCAGTGTGGAACACCTGCCAGATTTGGGATGGGACTCCTGCCATGTTCTCTTCCAGGACGCTGTACGGTATCTGACTGCTTCACTTTTTTGTCTCTGCCCTGATTCACGGTACTGTTTCACAGCCAGTCGTTAGCATTCACAGGACATGGCTCAGTACAGGAACTACATGGGTCAATTACAGATGGTGATGTCACTTCCTGGAATTGAGGAAATAGGGTCGCCAGTTTTATGGAATTATATAAATGGCTGTATTCAACAGAAGCTCTGCTAAGAGTGATATTTACTCCATATAACTGTGGTTTCAGTGGTCACCTCTGACCTAATTATGACAATTAATCAGATTGATGAACAAGCTGGATTCACCGCCACAGTAATAGCAGAACAGGTTTAGGCTGAATGGGCTGGTATCTGTGGTCAGCCTCTTCTAACATACTTCAGTCTTCCTATGATGCTGCAGAGGGGGTGTCCCGTTGCATCATAGCCTCTGGGGACAGCTAAGTTGGGCAGGTGGGTCCCACCTTGACGTTACTCCCCTAAGAGTGTCAATGCTTCACATGCAGGACACGTGTACGGCACGTGCGGGTTGTTGTGGGACATGTGCGTGTCGGGGGGGGGAGGGGGGTTGCACACCCCCACCAAGAGCAGTGATATTGTTCGCCTGAAGGACACTGGCAGTCATCCAGAGTCCGGGGTCGGCACTCAAAGCCGTTTAATTGAAACCGTAAAGCAGCTCTTGGCTCAAACCCCGTGACAATGGGATTGACCCTGCGGGGGGGGGGGGGGGGGAGGATGTTCAGGGGGGCGAGAAAATGGGGGATTAGGCAGGAACGCGATGGAGGGATGTCATTTCAGAGAGCCGACAGACGGACTAGCGGACGGATGTCTCTCCTGGAAACAGGTCTCACCAGTTGGTCGAGGTCACTGGGCCAAATGGTAAGGAGTGGTTTCGCTCTGGCTCCGAGTGGCCCAGATCACGCCGTAGTCACATTTTGGGACTCGTAGGATGTATCGTGCCATCAAAAGATCCACCTAGTACAGGGATGGGGAACCTGTTCCATGGAGGGCGGGGCGGGGCGGGTTTTTCGGATAGCCTCTCCATCAGCCAATAATAAAACAGTGGTTCTCAACTCCAGTCCTGGGGACCCACTGTTATTGGCTGATTGAGAGGTCATCCCAAAAACCTGCACCCACACCAGCCCTCCGTGGAACAGGTTCCCCACCTCTGACCTTGTGAAACGATCTGAAAGAGGGTGTAATCCATGTAGCAAGTGTGAGTGCGGCTTGCTGAAAGCCTTCCCTTGAGTCCTGCCTCCAGATTCATGTTATTTTTGCCGACACGGTGAGTGTGTCAAGAGTGAGTGGGAGAGTAAGGGAGACATGCTGGAGGACAGGAAGTGAGGCTTTCATTTGAAAACCAAATACGTGTGAACCGTGCGTTGAACCTCACTCTCGAGGTTTAACTCTGTCGTCTGGCCCCCTTAATGCCCGTCATCTCGCATGCAAAGCGCAGGCTTAAAAGCCTGTCTCCGCACCATGCAATTACGAATCTCAGCTCGGGGAAGCGGCTTAGGTGGCAGGGGTGCTTGAAGAACAGAGCAGGGGATTGTGGGTAAAGTCTGTCAGGTGTCAACGGCGGGTCTGCCACACTCATGTCGAATCAGGGGAGACAACTGCCTCGCCTGCCTCAGCCTGGATTCCCCGTCAGACTTTCAGTTTCACACTGTGGGAATAAAAGGCTTTTCTCTCACACATACACACACACACACCGCGACACATACGCGCACGCTGACAGCGGCTGCGTCAGAGGCCTCGCAGCAGCATCGTGATTCCTGTGGGTGCTGCAACTGTCACAAAGCGAAGCTCGTCCTGTGCGGCTGCCTAGCGAAGTCACAGGCTTAAAGAGCTTAAAGTACGTGTTTGTGGGGCCAATTCATCAGGTCCTTATGAATTTTTTAATCATAAATGCAACATCAGCAGGCTGTAATGGCACTTTTACACTGAGACAATACGGGTGGTCTTTTCCATACGGATCCTCCTGCCTCTAAGGCTTGAATAAAACAACATCTGAGGGTGTTTTCTGTTTTGTTTTTTTTGTGGGGGGGGCAGGTCAGTTCTACTTTTGGACACCAGATGCCGACTCCAACTGGCAGAGGGGCCCAGATTTAAGCCAACAGGAGCCACTTAGCGAATGTAATGTTGCCTGAAATTTGTCGCGGCTCATCTGGATTTTCTCCGCCCACAGGTCGACGGACGGCAAGCCGTGGGTAGGGGGGGGGGTGCCGGTGACCTGGGGGGGTGGGGCAGCTGGTGTTGTGAATCAGGCCGCCGAAGTGAAGCCCGGCTACTTCCCAACACCAGGGTCACACCCCCACCGCGATCGGCAGCTGCGGGGGGGACGCCCATGCGACAGCGCGCAGCTCTGCTGAGAAGATGTGGCCATGTCGCAGGTTTTGAGCTTTTATGCGCTGACACCTGAAGAACGCAACTTCACTCCACATCAGTGAATCCATCAAAAGTCTTGCATGTTTCTTAAATTTTGCGTTGAAATTGTCACTCCATTGTCTTTACCTTGAAGAAGGGAAAAATCCAGATGGCCACAGTGGAGAAGAAGCCCCCCCCCCCCCCCCCCCCGAACTGAGAGAGGAGGCACAGAGACAGTGTGTCTGTAAAGCTGCAGCTCCATGCTTGTGCTGGGGGGGTCAGGGTCATTTTGGACTGAATGACTGCTAACAAAATGTTGTTGTGAATCGTTTGCAATTAGATTTCATTTATAGGTGTATTTTTGTGTATATGTTTGAGCATATAATAGGTTTTTGAGGACAGTTTATTGCACTTGATTGAATACATTTAAATATTGTTTTGCTTTTGGATTTGTCTTTTATACAATTCTGAAATTTAATGATAATTTGAGTATTATGCAAATACACTTCAATATATGTATATAAATCTGATGGTTTTGGATGTCACATGCATCGTTGGTCTCATGAAAAATGTATTTCCCTAAAAACTTTGCTTCATGAGCCTTTTGGTTCAATATTAGCCTCGCTTTCACTTCCTGTTCCTGGAGCTCTTTTGCGGGGGTCACGAACACAGCAGCTCGTTTTCACAATTTGTATTTTCAGCACATTTCACACGTTGCTATCCTGTTTATTTCTATTCATATCTGCGTTCATACTCGGCTGCACGCTTGGAACCTGAAACAGTGTGGTAGGACAAGGTTATATCGTATTTACACTTTCAAATCTTGCAAATCTGATTTGATCCCGGCTGTAGAAAATATTTCATTATCTTGCAATACAGGGATGGTGCTGAAGTTGCTCTCGAGCTCCCCCTAGAGGCCAACTTGCTCTTCACTCTTTGGGTGGTTCACTTGCGACATTGTGGTTCTACTCAAAGAGGTTTATACCGATTATGAAAAATAAATACTAATTATTACAATTATGACAAGCGTCACAACCAGAACCCCCAGTGCTGACAAATCACAAAATAAATATACAGACGATGGGAGTAAAGAAGTAAAAGTTGTTCAATGTCGATTAAATGAAATTTGTGTAATAACACAATGTATAATATAATAACTTACATTATTAATACAATTAAAATCTAATAATAATAATCATAATAATAATTATTATTATTATACTCAAAGTGAGCAGACGATCTAGCACAGAAAGCTGGAATTTTGTTGAAAATAAAAAAAACATTGAAATGTATGGAAAAGCATCTCTTTTGGTGGAAAAGCAGCCCAGTCCCCTACACCCACAGCTGGTCATTGGCCATTCCAGATCCCGTGAAGATGCCCAAACAAGAAACGACGTGGGACGCGCTCCATGTGTGGACTGACCTGACCGACCCCAAATCCTGCCATGCTGCAGGGGCCAAATCGGAATGAGCCCACAGAGGGCGACACAGAGCGGTTTGGTCCATCTGGTTAATGGTTAAAAACATGGGCGCCCACATCAAATGCCAGTGCATTTTCACATTGCAAACAGTCACTGTTATAACTGCTGCCAAGCAGAATGACGTTCCAGTGAATACACAGTACTTGCCGCATATTGGATCTGACTGCTGAAATGAATCCTGATTAGCCCCCCCCTCTGTTCTTAATCAGATGGGTGCTGGTGCCACGGAGAGGCTGGTGACGAGGTATTAAACGATGCCCCCCCCCCCAACTGAGAATGTTTTTAACGGCGGCTAACATCTGCCCTCCATCCTTTCTCCTAGCGCTACATTTAGCAACTGTTGCCGTGGTGACCGCAGGAGGCGAGGGGCAGAATGGGGACGGGGGGGCTGGATTCCGCAGGTTCTCCCCCGGTAACGAGGATTCCAGGCCCTCGAATGCTTTCCCAGCTAAACATGCCCAGGTGGTTCCAGTTAAGGAGACTGATTGACTCATTAAAGGCCCATTTAAACCATCTGAGTGGAGCTACGGGGAAGATGAGATGGTCGGCTGCGAGACAGAGAAACCAGCCTGATGGCTCTGCTTGGATGAATCATTTCCTGTTAGGTATTCCTTTTAATTTCCCTTCTATCCTTGTTTAATTAACATTTCCCCCTCTCTCTGTGCCCTGTTCTTTATCGCTGCCTGGCCCAGCAAATCGTTTCTTTGTAAAAGTTGAGGAGTTCATGCTGAAGCCCTCAAACCGTTGGTGGGCACAGGTGGGTAATGCCCCCCAAGCATACTTCCTGTACACTCTTATTTAGAAAGATGTTCCTCTATGCAGCTCAAGATGACACGGAAGCATTACTGTGCTCGTGACTGAGTATAAGTCTCTTTAGGCTATGTGAAGTCTGTCTGCTGCGCACTGGATATCTAAGAGGACGGTACACAAAGCTGGATTGCTGCTATGATCATGTGAGCCAGAAGCTATACGTCCCAGATCTCCCGGAAGTTCCCGGAGTCTCCCGCAAAGTGACACCAGCTCCCTGACACCCGCAAATGATGCGCAATGTCCCAGAAATCTGTTGTTCCGCCATTCAACTGAGGCAATATTAGCTGGCAAGAACTTTTTTACCACTCTCTAGCCCCCATCAGCGAATCCGCCCTTAGTCGGTAATATAAATACGGTATTACCGTAATATCAGCCAAGCATTGGCCAGCATCCCCGCCCTGCCGGTGCCCCTCATATCAATCAATATCTCTTAGGTGGGATGTTTGAACAAACTAGTTTCTTCACTGGCTGTGTTACTGGTTAATACTTCGCACATCCAGTGAGTTAGCACTGGAATAAGACATGTAAAGCATCCTTAGAGCCAACTGGTCACTAGCACAAAACATGGGTGTGCAAACTCATTAAATTCTAAGTTACGGAAATGAAATATCCCATTTGAATAAAGTTAAATATGGTTTTGGAATGCTGACTGCAAAAGACCGTGACAGGGAGGGGAATCTTGTTTGCCCCCTTGCATCAGTCGGCTTTTATGTAATGCATTTATCTAACGCATTTCTCTACCAGAATAGCTGAAGATGAAGTATTTAAAGCCCTCATCAGGCGATGAATAATTTTTTGCTTATCGTACATCAAACGGCAATGAAATGATAAGCAGTGTGCTTCCGTATAATTTCATGTTTCTTCGGTTCACCCAGCGTTGCTATTGGCGGTTTGATTCGCTGCCAAAAGATCACATGACGGTACAGATCATGTGACCGTAACACCTTTGCTCTTTATCGCTCTGATTTCAAGCCGTGGCTGGCTAAACCTTGCAAAAGCTGAGATAACGTGATGAAAACTGTTGATTTAGAAAAAAGACTTGTAATCGTAATTGTAAAACAAATCTGGGCATAGATGGATCTAAGGGTTAGCCTGGGTGGGTCCACCAATTCACATTAATGAAAATATTTTTTGTAATTATTTTGATTCTTCACTACATTTCAATGTGAATTGTTTTCTTATTAATTATTAAAATTACGTATTAATATTTAGAACTTCCCGTTTTATGTTTTTAACTCGCGCCTATTTTGTTTTATGCTGCTTGTGCAAACATTATGGCTAAACAGCTACCATTGGCCCATTTATAATATATATATTTTTAAACCACATCTGGAGAAGGACGAAAAAGGATGAAATCTAAGCCTGTTTAAGCAAACATGCCGTAACGAGCTTTATTCAAAACTACTAACGGCTTTGAAGAAAAACTCTATGCACTTGAAAATTGTTGGACCTGAACCGCCACGATTCAAATGTATCCTAAGATGATTGAGCTAATTTACCTCGCATTATCCCTCTTCCTTTAATTACTTTGTCCTTCACCCCTATAATTAACCGTATTGTTTAAGGATAACACTTACATCACAAAATTCCAGCAATCCTTGAAAAAGAATCAATTCTATTTTTTATGTAAATCTGTTATGTTTTGCACTGAATTAACTTGTTTCATGCTATGAGGTGTTTGGGGATTGAGAAGTTCCTTCCTACGGCCCTACCCTGAGCAAACTGAACTGAAGGGATTTTGGTTCGAAGAGATATGGCGCCCTCTTATGGAACCTACGAGGGGATTTTGCGTCGATTTTCTGTGCATGTGGAAGATTAGTAGACGTTACGGTATTTTATTAAAAATGTTCTTGACGTGTAATAAACTATTTGTTTAAACAAATTTGCATTTTAATAATAAATAAATAAAATAAACACACCAATGTGTCTGTATTTAGATGTTACTTGACCACAAGATGTGACTATAAAAAACTTACCCTTTGATGTCATCAGTAAAATCCATAATAGGATTGACAAATATAATAGAGGAGTAACTTAAACGACTGAACATTTTATTTTGGTAGATAGACTCAATTCCCAGACATAGAATCAATCACTTTCCAAACTGTTTCAGTTAAATTTTAAATTACATCTGGAAGTTTTGCTCTTCGCTTATCATACGGAGTCCATTGTTTAACACCGTGCCCATCCTCTCCTCCTTACACCCAGAGTGATGATCCCAGGCACCCATGTGGCATGGGGGCAACAAGCCAATCCATGATCACGGTCGGGCTGGAGGTGAATGTCCATCCTAACCCACAGCATGATCTCTTTGTAGTTTTTGCTGTAGTCTTTTCGAATTGGTTGTTCTGGGGTCACCTGACTGTCTCTGATGCCGTTTGCCTGTGTGAGCCCTGTGATGGACTGGCATCCCATCCTTGGTTCCGGCCTAATACCCTAAGCATGCTGGGTTCAGTCCCAGGCTCACCACAACTCCTACAATAACTGGTTAGATCTTGGACTTTCAAATTGGATTCATGTGTTTTTCTTTTTTATTGATTGATATACACCAGGGGTCTCCAGCTCCGGTCCTGGAGAGCTACTATCCAGTAGGTTTTCTGTCCCACTTGGTTTCTGATGAGCCACACCTGCTCCTGGTATTTACCTGAGAACAGGTGTGGCTCATCAGAAGCCAGGTAGGATAGAAACCCTACTGGATAGTACCTCTCCAGGACCGGAGTTGGAGACCCCTGATATACACACTGCAGAGTCCTCTAGATCAGTGTTTCCCAATCCGGTCCTCAGGGACCCACAGCCGGTTCACATTTTTCCCCCATTTTGCTCCTTCCCCGCTCCCGCCAGCAGTCCACATTTTTGCTCCTACTGGGAGCTGGGAGGAAGCAAAAACTTGGACTGCCTGTGGGCCCTAAGGACTGCATTGTGAAACACTGCACTAGATTAGTGGAGTGTGGCTCAGCAGGTTAGGATACTGCTAGCAATCAAAATGTTGTCAGTTCAAATCCCAGGGTCAGCAGAGTGATTTCACTGTTGGCCCTCTGATCAAGGGCCTTTACCGGCAACTGCCCCAGGGACAGCCACACCCTTCTTTCTCCATTATATATCACTTTGGATAAAATCATCTGTTAAATAAATGTAAATAGGTCTCATGTCTGCCCACAGTTAATAAATTCCTCAGTGCAGACGTATGAACAGGGCCATCTGCTGGCTCAGATGACCATTGCAACTGGCATGAACAGGCACCCTGAGGTCCTGAGCACCTTCCTCTCATTGGCTTATTAACATCACAAGGGTAATCAATGGTAATTTAATTGTGTTTTTAAATATTTGCGTATTTCCTTAGGGCTAAATCCATAATCGGTTTCTCCATAGCCAAGATCTTATAATTGCAAAGGTTCAGCATGAAGAGCTCCTGTAGTTTCTTGATGTCCACTTTTGCCCACCATCCCTTATGGGACATCTACCAGCATGGTAAGAGAAGCATGGTGCTCAGCGCGGTAGATTTCATGGCTACCTGGGAGATGTCCGTGGATTCCAGCCTGCTTTGAAGCTGAATTACCTGGAGCACGGTGGAACCATGAGTGGCCACTCAGCATGCTAGCCACCCAACATGCTAGCCACCCAACATGCTAGCCACTCAGCATGCTAGCCACCCAACATGCTAGCCACTCAACATGCTAGCCACCCAACATGCTAGCCACCCAACATGCTAGCCACTCAGCATGCTAACCACTCAATGTCATGCTGTTCTCCAAGCTTCCTGAGCTGGGCTTCCCTCTCTTTGGGCTGCACCCCTGTTGATAAAGTGGGTCTGACTTTTCCTGGCCTCCAGTCTTTGTGGAATGTTTTGTTATCCGTTCGCAAGAACCTGTAACTGGTAAGCAGTATCTTTCCTCAGATACAGACCCACAGGATCTGACCTCTGGGAGTGTCCAAAACACTGTCAGGAACCAGAGGCCCAGATTCCCTAACCCCACTCTGATCATCAAGCATCAGGCCAGGTGGGGGGGCTCGAGCCCACGCTGTCCTGGGTGGGGGGCTGGAGTGTGTGCTGGCTCACGGTCTTGTGGTTATTCCAATAGGGCCAAATTAGCAGTTAGAAGTCGCTTGGTTAGAATCCAAAACTTAGTCCTTTATTATATCCAACAGCGGTTGCATTCAATATGTGACACTTGCGCAAGAGTCCGTCATTCAAAGGTACACCGGCTTTTATACGTTTTTCATATCTCTTCAGAGGGGTGCGTGTCCTAAGCATCATCCTCTCTGGACCAATCATGGTGCTTCCTTTTCCAGGGCTCAGGTAATCCTCACCCCTATGTGTCTTACCATTACTCCCTGTCTTCTTTGGCGTCCAATTACTTCCCTTTTGATAGAATTGTCAATCATATTCTCTGGAAGCACAGTCATGCCAAAATGGCCACCGCAATGTTTTGTATAGTAATGGCAGAGGGTGCGGAGTCAGCCAAGGGCACCGTGACAAAGGTCCAGGCAAGACGCCCAGACGAGCCGTGGGAACCCAGGTGTCTCTGTGGTTGCGCAGCAGCAGCCTTTGGAAGCTTTCGCTGGCCGCATATTAAAGCCAATTATACTCTTTGGCCTTGATCATAGCGGTAAACAACAGAGATGAATAAGATTCATACAACCAGGGCGGAAATAAGATACAGTTACAGAAACTCTGAGGCTAGTTCATGCAGCAATAATTGGGCTACAATGCCATAAGGTCACATGTTTATGTCCTAAGGATTACGTTCACTAAATGTTAAATGATAAATAAATATTATAATGCTAAATAATAATCTATAGTGGGTGGCTTGTTCAGAATGTGACCTGGGCCTCCGGGATCTGGCTGTTCTCTTAGGGTGACCTGTGAGCTTCCTCTGCTGGTCTTCACTTTGTTTGTCTACACAGTAGGGTTAAGGGCCGTGGGGGGGAGGGGGCAAGGGTGGGCTACCACCCACGCTGCAAAAAATCTCAACTTCGCATGGCAGTCACAGCGTACTTGAATGGTCTTTTTTTCAATTTAAAAACGTGTTTATACTCAAATACTTTCAATCTGCACGTCTGTTTTAAAGTAGTTTGTACTTCTCAACCATCTCGTTTTTTTAAAGCAGACTACTGACATTTTATCGCTCGTAATTCTGCATCGGTTCTCTAAATCAGGGCTGTTCAAATCACGGTCCTCGAGGTCTGAGCACTGCTGGTTTTCCAGCCTTCCTTTACCTGTGAGCCAGGTGTGAAGCCTCTGACCAATCAGAATCAGTAATTATTAAACTAACTACCGGGGAGAACTGAAAACAAGGCCCGAATTTGGAATCGAGGGCCAGATTTGAAAAGCCCTGCCCTAAATTAATTATTTGCTTATTTGATGGCTTTATAGACTTGTGTCACTGACTGGTTGACCTTAAGGTCTGTCTCAATCATCTTTGAGAATGGCACAGATAGGTAAAGGTTACTAAGGGTTCTTTAAATTAATATTTTATTTTGTTCTTTCCTTACTTTTAATGAAAAAATCTGAATATAATTGAGAAGAAATTACTTAGTAATTATGTGTGTTACCTTACTGTGAATAACAATTAGTTATTTCTATATTTTATAATGTGGAATAATTCAAACTTTCACATACAGTACACACACTGATGTGATTTATAAGGGCATTTAAAATATATTTGTAGACATACTTGCACAAAACTTACCGTGATGTTAGTACTGTATCAGTGACGTTGATTTAAGAGCAGGTTCATAAATTCTTGAATAGATAATTGAATGCAGATATTTAATATCTCCACTAGGGGGAGTGTGCTATCTAGCGAGTGTTTTTTTTTTTGCCTTGGAAGCTGCACTCTGCAAGTTTTGGCGTTTTAAAAATCAAACTAAGGGACGCATGAGTCTGTCAGATCTGTGACATGAACTGTGGACCATGAACTCTGAGCGATGCTGTTTCTGAATGTTATTTTGTGGTATGTCATTGATTGTCATTAAAAGACTTGCCGGTTTTCGCAGACTGTTTTAGAGAGGTGAACCAAACACTTATGACCCAGGGGGGTCTAATGTTGGGTCTGGCGTAAATCAAAAGAGACACACCCCAGAAGGTTCTAGAGCAAGACTGGTCTTTCCTGTGTTAGGAAGTATGGGGGTGGGGGGGCATTTGAGATCAGCATGAGATCTAAACATCTCTGCATCTCTGCCGCTCATTGACTGGCGGCCCCGAAGATGGATTGGCCCTCCACAGGCCTGGCTCCGCGCTCCCCTTCGGAGGGGGTGTGAAGGTGTTAATTTAAAGACCCCCAATTGAGCAGCACTCCGCTAGCTTGACTACTTCCTGACGCTGTGGAGTTTTTGCCCCAGGCAATGGTGCTCAATCACAGACACCGTAAAGGGGCCCAGCCCTGCCTGACTCACAGCCATGGCTGCTTGTTTGCACCACGGCAGTATTTCTGTTTAAATAACGAGAGGCAGGGTGATCGTTACCAAAGACCCAAGAGATTCATCAAGCGCTGCTGGGGTTGTTTATGGATCTCCGGATTTCAATGCACTGTCCATTAATTCAGCTAATAAGCGATTTTCTACTAATTCATAACTCAACAGTCAAAATCAGTGTCAGTTGTGTGCAGTTTCATTCTGCTGCCTGTTTAAAATCAGCTCGAATTAAATTACTAATATCACGAGCGTTTTATCCTCGACCACTGAGTGTCGTTTATTTTTTTTTTTAAAAGGATTTTGGTGAGATTTACCAGTATTGGGGTTCAATCTAAAACCGAAATTTGGAATATAAAATGGTTTACGTCGTTTTCGTATGATTATGCCTTTCTAAAGCGATGAACATCCATTTAACCCTGCAAACCTGTCCGGGACAAGCGGTTGGAAGATGGATGGAACATCCATTAAGCGAGATCCTTTAAAAGTATATTTTTGGAAATATGTCACATGGTAGTCACCAATCATCGTGCGTCCCTTTCCCCCGTTTGCTTGTTATTTCACATTTTTTTCCTGGAATGTCATGGAGTATGCACTTATTGAATTAACTCCAGCAGTTCAGGAATATAGAATGACGCCAATTTGTGGGTCAGATTTGGCAAAAGCACAAAAATTGCATTGTGGTCTTCCCGGAAAACCGGAGCGGCTCCGATCATATGCTGCGTGTGATCGGACGCGGCGGCGCTTAATGAATTTCTTAAGTGTGCTGTTTTGGCCGGAGGGGGCCCTGGCTTCCTCCTGGAGTAAATGGCTGCGGCATCTTTGGACAGAGCAGCTGCTTGTGAGGACAGATGGGGCGAAAGCAGGAGCGATCCAGAGCTGCTTTTCATAAAGGATCGGATTATTGGGGTCGAAAGGTCCTTTTCTGCGCTGCGTCTTACTGCTTGGCGACCCACTGCTTTACTGGGCATGCTCACATCTGGAATCCCACCCAAACCCTCAGAAGTGCCAGAAGGGGATGGGACATTAAAAGCTTTTCTTCCAGTGTTGCTGCTATTCCCCACGGGCAAGTGTGGACAACGCGGTACGGAGACGACAGAAATATACCATATGTAACGTTAAAGTCACAGCACAAACACAAACCAGATTGTCTGGCTTTATACACTACATTGTACAAAGATTAATAAAAAAATATGAAGTAAAGATACACTGAAATTAATGGCCTATCACTGTCGGTGGTGTTCTAGTTAACCAGGCTAAATGTAGGAACAAATCCGATTCTTTTCTAAGATTTTCCATCTTATTTCTATCGATCGACCCTGGGAGTAGCCAAAACAAATTATCATAAATATTACACGCACTCCTTATTTTATAATACCGTCTGTCTACTTCTGTACAATTAAGATTAAAATTATTTATCTATTGTTGGGAGTCTCAGGATCCTGAAATATTGATACAATATTCTGAAATAAATTAAAATTCATTCACAAAATCAAAAAGATTTTGCAGCCTTTCTGGCGTCTATTTACAACGCAATAGCATTCAACAGAAATGTATGAAATATATTTCCATTACATGGTAAAGGTAGGCCTACATGCAGTAAATATACCATTACACTGGTTACATATAAACGAATGAAATTATATTCGCATCATGTAAAACGAGCTGTTTTTTCTTGTTTGATCTTACTCGCCATATTCGTTTTGTTTTCTCCATTAGTAAAATAAATATAACAAAAGCTGCTAATTTCCCATGATTTCTACACAATTTCCAATAATAAATCATGTCGGTGTCACCTTGGCTATTCGAAAGAAGGTTAAAATTCGAGCAGAAACAGTCTACATTCATATAACACACGGGCCTAAGGGGACGCATGGCGTGTATATAGGGGTGTGTGTTGCTTACACTCCGTTTTATCTACGTGGTCTTCGTTTTAAAAGGCGGATTCCTCAGAAAAAATTACGGGATCAAATAGCCCTGCCGTGTAGTCCAAGCATCTCAGGATTGTTACTGGCGGTTCTGAAGCTACTAATTAGCGGCCAGGGTGTATTGTTAGTTAAATGTTAATTACAATGGGGTTACACGCTATAACAAACTGGGAGAAAGGAAAAACAGATCACCACACTTCCAGATCGTGTGGTTGCCAAGGTCAATCTGCTCTTTAAAAATATAAAACTAAACAATGAAACGACAAAGATAACACTTCGATCTTTTGGATGTGCATTCGAGTTTGGTTTCATAAGCACAATTCGGTTTGCAATATGTTAATATTTCTTAAAGACGCCTTACGGATTTCGGTTCGCTGAGAACCTTTTCATTATTCTCTATGTGGTGTTACAACCCAGTAACCACTAACCATCATATCTCGTTAATGACAAAACAATGATGTTTTTCTTACACGGGGAATGTAATTCTTTAACAGCAACAAAACGCGATTCGTCCTCCAATAGTTAAATGACACAGACTAAGACATATGTGTGGCAGGGTTGGGGCCATTCCGGAATGCATTGATCAATTCCAGTCCAAATCAGGAAATGGAACTGGGATTGGAACCTAAATCTCCCTGAAATTCAAATTCAACTCCAATTCTGTTCCCTGTAGTTTTTCTTTCCAATCCCAGCTCCAGTTCAATTTCCTGATTTGGACTGGAATTGATCAATGCATTCCGGAATGGCCCCAACCTTGATGTGTAGTGAGACCAGGTCTAGAGGATCCTGCATGTAATTCACATAATTGCGGCTGGCTTTCCGAACCGAACCGAACCGGGTTGATCAGTGAGCATTAAGCCCGGCGTGACAGTTTATCGCACTTTCAGGTGAGGATGGCAGCATAGCGCACCTGCATGGTTGCGCCGTGTGCGGATCGCCGAGTTCAGCAGTGGAAGAGTGTAACGCCCTGCCCCCCCATGCTTTGGCCTGGCCCCTAAATGATCAGGCGGAAGTGTGTTCACCCCGATCGGGATTATAGGGAGTCTCATCGGCAAAACGAGTCCTGCTGGCTGGCACGTAGCAAGCGCTCCTGGCTCACGCAGTAAGGAAGGCGCACTTTAAATTGAGCCAGACACGCACACGTTGGTTTTTTTTTTCCATTACTGCACTGTCTGTTTGCGCAATATTAAGGATAGGTGCGTGCTTTTCTTTTTCGGTCGGACGCTGAGAGGAAAGCTGAAGAACAAGCACGGGCTTTCCCGTCCGGAGAGACTCGGCTCTTTCCGCAGTTTGAGTGCACATGCTTGCGGGTTTGGGTGGCTCACGGCGGGGCTCTTTTGGAGGATCCGCGTTTTGAGACGCGATCGCGGGGGAAACTGACACGGCGGGAGCTGCGCGGTGTCGCATTGCTCCCGATCAAATGCTTTGATGAATTATTCAAGCGCTCCTCGGCCGACCGCAGCTGCCGTCCGCTGGAGGGGACCCGATGGTGGACTGAGGAAGGGACACACACAAAAAAACCCGGGCCTTTGTTATTTTCACTGGTAAAAAAAAGATACATTCATGTTCGGATCAGTGAGACTGATAAGGAGCTGGCTTTAGGAAGCCCTCATGGACATGCGGTGCTTGGGGGAGGAGGGCAGGAGCGGCAGCCTCGCGACGGATTCCGCGTTTCACGGGAATGCAGCAGCTGGATATCGCAGGATTACAAAATAAACCCTCAAAATGAGGCTAAATTACCAATGACTTAAAAAAAAACAGTAAACGTGAGCGCTCTTTGCAGCTGGCGATGAAGAGGATTGCAAAATTTGGACAGAAGTAGTAATAGCCGGCGTTTCCCGAATGACAAGAATTAATGAATATCAGAAATTGTCTCTAAAATCAAGCAATTCGGCCGACACAAGCAATTAGGCCTCCACCCGTACATGTATTGTGTATCAGGTACAAGCATTTAATTTTTTTCCACCGAAACGTTTTTGATGGGCGCATGTAATTTCAGATGTTTATTAGAAGCCGGACCCGAATATCCGCTGTTTAGCTACAATTAACTGCGCAGGAACGATTTTGCCAAGTGAAGCAGATGTCTGCTTTAGAGGGTGCGTTTTAATAACTATCTACTTTCCAGTCCGACATGGCGTCATTTCCAGACTCCGACTTGCAAACATGTCCGCTGTGCAAGGAGCTGTGCGGCTCCTCCGCTCCCATCTCCTCCAGCTCCTCTACCTCATCCTCCTCATCGCAGACTTCCAGCTCCTCTACCTCATCCACCCGCAGGCTCCACGTCCTGCCCTGCCTTCATGCCTTTTGCAGGCAGTGCCTGGAGGGACAGCGCCATCCGGGCGACCCCCTGAAGCTCCGCTGTCCCACCTGTGACCAAAAAGTCTCCATCTCCGAGTCCGGGGTGGAGTCGCTGCCGTCGTCCAACTTCCTCTTCAGCAACCTGCTGGATGTGGTGGTGTCCTCTGAAGAGCAGACCAAGAACGGGTGCCGGGGCGGCGGCGGGGGCTACCAACGGCCGCACGGCGGGCTGCTTCGGCCCCACCGCCTGGGGGAGCCGCACTGCAGTTCGTGCGATGAGGGCAACCCCGCTACCTCACACTGCCTGGACTGCCAGGAGTACCTGTGCGATAACTGCGTCCGAGCCCACCAGAGGGTCCGCCTTACCAAGGACCACTTCATCGAGCGGCTGGTGGAGAGCCTCCACCTGGGAGTGCGCACCGGCGGCTCCGGCGCCCCAGTCACCCTCTCCCAATCCTTCCATTCCAGTTACTCTCTGCTTCCCATCTTCCAGGACCGGATGAGCTTCTGCCAGCATCACGACAACGAGGTGAGTCCACGGTTGTTATGTCTGTGTTATTCTAGCGCAGTTTTAGCAGATCAGCTGAGGGATCTCATCCTCTGAGAGTCGCTCACGCTCCTAAGTGTAGATAGTCTTCTGGTTTAAAGAGCCTGCGGGTTATTTTGTTGATGGCGAGGTGCGGTTAAGCAGGACATGTACAGCTGAGTGAGCCTTAATTATTAATGCGTTTTGATTATTTCAGAAAGTACATGTGCATTGGGGTGTGTGGAGGGTCTTCTGGTGTGTGTGTATCTGTGTTTGAGTGTGTGTATGTGGGCCTACTTTTTTGGATCTTCACTCCTGGTTTTCGAGTTTCTGCTTGTTTGGAGTCTGTTATTGGGTCTGACCCGTTTCTTTCTGTGCGTAAAGCTACTCTTCTCGGTGTAAATTGGCTTTGGTCCGGGGCGCTGATTTCCTTGCTCGACGTCGAGGTCCGGAGGAGCCGTGATGTAGGAGGGGGAAAAAACACGCCAAGGCATCTGCTTTCCGTCTTTATTCGTTTTCTTCATTCGTTTAATTTTTGATTGTTTGCCAAAAGTGCAATGGATGCGTGCCGCTTTTACGCGTTAAGTTCCATGTCATTGAATCAGCAGTCATATTGGGCGAGATGCATCGTGGTTGTATTACGGCTTGGCATTGCATAATACAAGTTGTATTGGACCAGATTGTTATTGACCCCTCTATCTGTTGATGAGGGAGTGTGGTGTAGAAAGGGTAAAAATATCAATCATCCCTCTGACATGCAATGAGCAGTTGATCTTTGTCAACATATTCCTTATGTGAGTATCTACAGAGGAGTCCTTACTGGAGAATGTGGGTTTAGGTTTCTGAATTGTTGGTTGAACTGATGGATGTGAAGTGCATATTATTTTAATAGTGGTTTTTAATTAGGGTTGGAATATGTAGGCACTCATGTGGCCAGACTGCAAAGAGATTCAGTCTGTCCGGGAAAACATGACGCACTAATGAGTTTAGCAGCAGTTCCAGTGTCTTGTGATGACCTGCAGTGCATTATGGGGCTCCAGACAAGATGGATGCCGCTTACAATGGTCTGTCTCCCATCTTATCTGTGGGGGGATGGCTGCTGGTGGTCATGTCTTACAGTGTGATGCTCTCTCTGCTCAGGCCTGGTCTCCCTGTCTGATGGCCTGTTGAATTCCATGAATCACATTAGACCGTCAGTCAGTCAGTCAATCAATCAATCAATCAGTTTATTTGTATAGTATGTTTTCAAAGTCAAACAAGTTGACAGACTAAAGTGCTGCACAGTGGGAGGTAAATTAAAGTATGGAAAGATTGAAGCAATAAAAACAGATGGAATAGAACTCCAGTTGAAACTTGGTATTAAAAGAACAAATCAACAGACGGATACTGCGTATTAAATGGTCAAAGAAACAAACGTTGTCGTTCATTTGGGCAATGACCCTGTAACCTCCCTGAAATCGCCACATTGGCACCGTCGCGTCTGTCGTCTACTACAAGTATCATATATTCTGCTGTACCACTGCTGTACCACTGCTGATGTCGCTCTGAAAACGGATCCTCGCAGTGACATGGATGTGTTTGAAGTGCCAGAATCTTGCCTCCTTCTGTCCTTTAAGGCTGCCGCAGTCCAGGTGGAACATGTCCTCTGGCCTTACTGAGATAATGACCTGCTGATGATTCTCCTGCGGTAAAGAGGAGCTGGGGGGGTGAGATGAGAACGGGAAAGCACTCTCGCTGTCCTCTTATATCTGCAAGGTCGGCCGTAAGCAGGATCGTCGGAGATCCTCCGGCGGATAGGTCTCTGGGTGGGATGGCCTTGGGATTCTGCCCTCCTTCACGGCCTCTGGTTTTCACATCTCAGCTGGCTGATCTCCGTCGTGGGAGGACAGGAGCCACCGCCATGAGCCAGCTCTCCGCCGGCTGTCAGGGTGACTGTATTCGCCCGGTAGGACATGTGGGCGTTTTTGCTGAATTTACCCTGAGTGGCTATAAATCAAATAAAGCTAAGAGCTTCCTAATCTGTGTGGTTATTAATGACAGGCAGTGGAGGATGAGCAAATATGTTGATGATATGGAATTAAGGTACTAATGGTGCTACGGTCAGTTTTAAAAACCAATGTGATCAGGTCATTTATACAGGGTGTCCTATTGGGCATACAGGCTGACCCACATGCTTGGTGAAGGTGAAGATCCGCTTGTATGTCCTGCATGTAACACTACTTTGACTATTAAGCTGGTTTAGTTGTACTGTCTTTTTGGTTTGGTTTTTAACTCCCTTTGGTGTGTTTAGCATTTTACAGACTCTCTCTAACAGGTTTTTAGTAAAGTCAAGCCAGAGGCTTTCTTGACTTAAGATGTTCAAGATGTTTTTCTTTTTTAGTTTTTATAATTGTTTATGAAGCTTCAGCCTTTTTCGTCGTTCGGTGTGTTTTTCCGTCCATTTGCTCGCTGTCAATATAGTTCTGCTTGCTAGCATGCCGTTAAAGTCAACGAACCTGACTAAATGGAATTAAGGTCTTTTTTTGAGTATGAATTCTTAAAGATTTGTTGATTTCCGTCTCTTTGTGGGTGGCATGTGACTGAGTACTGTTTTAGGGATCTGGCTGCTCTGGATGACCCTTGTACTTTGTCCAAATCGTGCTGCTGTCTGGAGATTGGAATATCCCCCCCCCCCCCCCTGCCAATCGGCCCACGTTCTTATGGAAGAATGCTGGTCCAGCCCCCCGGATCAGGGGCCATTTCATGTATCGCTACAGTTGGCTAATGATGGTCTCCATTCACATGTAAATACTTTGCCAGAAGCTTCCATTGTTTGTGGGGTGGGGGGGTGGACTGACTATGGCGTGGCCAGTGCCATTGTGTGTCTGTGTGTGTGTTGGGGTGGCGGGGGGGGGGTGTCCTTGAGGTGTGGTGTGAGGCTGGCCGGAGGCGTGAGGGCCCCAAGCTCTGTCCATTTTATGGGGGGGGGGGTGGTTTTTTGAGTTTAGCATCCTGTCTGACTGGGGACATTTCAGTCTGTCTCCCCCCACAAGGTAGAGAACCTGAAAAAAAAACACTGTAGGAAAAGGCTTCATGAAATGTTTATTAATCCTTTTTCATCAGTTTTTTTTTTTTTTGTCTTTATCGTTGCCTTTCTAGCAGTTTTGGTGGTTCAGGGGTTGATAATCACCTTAATCGGAGTCTGTGGGAAGTGATTAAGAATACAGCTCAGTATGGCCTTCGCGCATGTGGGGATGTCTGTCTTTTTTATGTTTGTAATCACCACTGATTCTCACCAGTGTTTCCACAAAACCCAGTAACTGCGGCCTTCGGAGCAGCTGCTGGTCTGCAGAAAGATTCTCCGAATGGGAGCTGCTGGACTCTCGTGGTTGGCGCCACAGATTCCTGGACCCCGTTTGTTTTTTTTCCCCGTTGTGGACAGCCCCCCCCCCCCCCCATGCATGTTTGTCCTCATGATTTGGCTTCTGCTCTCTCAGGGTGTCTGTGTACCATTTTTTTTAAGTGAGGATGCAGGCCTGTCCTAGTGTTGCCGTGGGTAACAATCTTTGAATCGATTCGGTTTCAGCCTCTCTGATTGAAGAATCGCTTTGCCCTCAGTGCTGGTTGGCTGTTCAGGTACAGCCTGCTACTAATCTCCCTCTGTCTCTCTGTATGTGACGGATGTGTGTCGGTCTGATGCCCGGAAAGGTGCCCATGTTGCACCCCTGTTTGCCTTATGGTTCTACCACCATTCCGTGTGCCGGAACGCGAGGCTTAAACCTTAAACGAGGGCTCTTTGGTGTCGCTTCCCACTCTACTTGACGTGTCCGAGCTGAAACGATCGGGGGTTTTATGGGAGGGAAATAAGAGCTGGGGGGGGGGGGGAGGAGGGAGGAGGGAGGGAGTTCAGTATCGCCCCCAGCATACGTGTAAAAGAGGGTGTGCGGGTGATCGTAGATGTGAGTGACGTGGCGATGTTTGGACACGTCTGCAGAACAGTCCGCCATCCAGTCCTGGGACTTGCTGGGCGTTGGGGGCGTGTGGGCCAGCATGGGGAGGGACGCGCTATGCCGTCCGACTGGACTGTCTGCATCTCCAACCGCAATGGATTCAAAGCGCTTCGAGGCTTGTTAATTATATGCTTTGGCTCAGAACCAAAAAACGCACATTATCGCCCATTTTGGGGTTAATGAAAGTATTTGCTTGGCATTTAGTTATTCATTTAGGTTGAATTAGATGTTCTGGGTGTTTCTTTTGGGTTAATGAATTAATTCCCGTGCCGGGACCCATGTGACTTTCCCGCTGAGTCGTCTCTGCGGGTCCGGAGCTGATTTGGCGGCATAGCTGCCCTGCCCTGGAGTTCCGGAGCAGATTGCAGTGGTTTAACTGGAGTGGACCCTCAAAATGGAGAGATGATGGTCAGTGGGCTTCAGTCGTGGGCTGATAGAGGTCTGTGAGAGGAGATGTGCATTGCTGTGTTCACTCCCAGGCTATAAATATGGGGGGAGGGGGCGGTACCCCTCTGACGAGGCTGTGAGTAAAGACTAATTGTGGCTAATTAACACTGTCATGTGACTTAAGTCTGTGGAGAGCTCTTCGACAGGAATGTTTAATGAGATTTTCTGGGGAAGCTGTACTTTATAAGGCATTTCCTGGGGTGTAACACCACTGGGGTGGAGGTGTAGAGGGAGGGACAGAGCATCTGGAGAGGAGATAGCAGGAAGCCCAAAATCAGATGGAGGACTGGGTGGAGTTAGCAAGCTGCTGCTCTGTGAAGAGCGAAGCCTCTTCATGCGGGACTCTGCCTCGCTGCTCAGATAGGGGTGGGTGTGAGCGTGTGATCTCCTGTCAGAGGTATTCTGCCGGCCAGGGACGTATCTGATCTGTGATCGTTTAAAACTCCTGCAGAATGTTTAGCATAATATGAAGAAGACTGAGATTTGATTGATTTAGGTGTTTTACATTTCGAAAATGATCTTCTTTTGGGGAATCCCCCCCCCCCTCCCTCCCATATACACTGCCTCCCTCACTCCCTGGTCCGTATTCTGGAAATAAGCGGTTTCAACCAGGAACTGCCCCCCCCCAACCCCCTCCCCCCCCCACCAGCCTGACCCCTCAAAGCCACACATGGCCGTCTTATGACTCCTGGTATTTCATTAACAGCGACACAGAGCGACGCTCCTGCTCTCTGCTCCTGCTCTCTGCTCCTCCTCAGCCGCTTGACGAGCAGAGACCGCCAGCTCACCAGCTTGTCTTCTGGTGACTCACCGGGTAAATAGGTTACCGGTTCGACCCCTTACGGAGGCTTCTTACAGCCAGAAGCACTGCTTTTGTAAATCCAGTCAGCACCACCCCCCCCCCCCCCCCCAACCTCCACCACAGATCAAATGATGGGAGTACGCTGTCACCATGGCAACCTCCCTTGTGGGTAAACCCCCCACAACCAGATCTCTCGCTTCCCTCCATCCCTTCCCCCTCTGCAGGGTCAAAAATCAAAGGTCGCTAGGTCAGAGCTGACTGGGTGTCACATTTATCCAAAGACCAACCAGAAGGCACCTTTTTATAAATCATTTAAATGATTTTTTTTTTCCCTCTCACCCTGCTGATTTTTATAGATTGTCGGTCTTTGTGTTTCTATCTGTGCCTGTTTTTTGTAGGATGCCTCACTTTAAATACGCTTTACAGCTTCTTTCGCTCCGTTTTCTAGAAACACAAGGCTTGCTTTTGACCTTAAAGGGTGACTTGCCTTTCTGTTTTAGCTTTTCATGTCGTCGTATCTTTTGGGAGCCCTAAGAGATGGGGGCCCTCGGCTGGTGGGAGGAGGCGGGAAATGAATGAACGTCCGCTGGTCCTCTTGGAAATGCGGGTGGAGGCGGGACTTCCTGTCGCTGCGCCGGCCGTACGTACCTTCATGAAGGAGCGAGTCCTGGGCTGGGAGCGGAGTGACGGAAATGGCCGACAGCTAAGTGGCTTGCTTGGCCGGAGGTCTGCTTCTTAGCTAAGCCTGTTGCCCCTCTCCAGCTTCCCATCTTCACTGTATCTTCACCTCTCTGGGGCTGTGCGCCGCCTCCCCGGTGGTCATGTGCCAGGGGAGGCCCCCTGCTGTGGATTCCTACCACGGTGCGAATGAGGAATCAATCCCACAATGCTGTGGTTCTGGTGGGTCTTCCGCCTGGTACCTCGATGCCTTGACGGTCCGTCTCTGGATATCCTGGGTCCTTTGGCTTTCAGGTTCTGTTCAGTGCCATTTCCCTCAGACCAAAGGACAGTGCTCCCCTGAAGGTTAACACCATCACTACTGTGGGGTGATGAATGTGCCCCCCCCCCAAGCCTCTCTTCCGGTGGCCGGTGTCTTTTTTTCTCCAGGAAGTCCTGTTGCCTGTAATCTATGGCAGATGTCTTGGTTTGGTCCGACTGACTTCAGATCTCCGGGATATGTTTACGGCACGCTCTTGGTCCACCTGGAGATACATTGGCGTGCCAGGCTGCGTTAGTCACCTCACCTTTTTACCGCGGTGTGCCTCAGGAATCCCCTTCAAAGGCCCAACAGCTTGTTCGTCACAGGGACTGAACCTGAAGCCTTTTGGTCTCATTCAGGCTCGCTCGCTTTGCGTCTTTAGTCCTCGTGCGCAGGCTGTTTGACTCTACCCCCAGGGCTTCTGTCCTGACTAGTAAGTTTGGTCTTCTCCAGGACTGGTGCAGTGTTACTTCCCTGTGGAATTCTCTAGAAATAACACAGTAGCAGCTTTATATTCGCTCGTGCTGGGCTTGGGGTAACCTTTTAGATATGTTTTGGTTGTTATTGTCTGATAAAGGCAGCTCTGTGCCACAGACCAGTGTGAAGTTCCCTCTTTTAGAAGCTGGAAAGCGCCGATTCCTTGGAATGATTTATTTCCTTCCGAAACCCCTCCCATGTAACGATCATTCCGTAATCCGCCTGCGCAGGTGACGGCGTGCCCGACCTGGTACTGGGGAGATGCTTTGGGGGTCTGTGTGGTTGCAGTGGGGTAGGCGTGGCCCTGTCTCTGCCCCGTTTCTGCCCCGTTTCTGCCCCGTTGTCATCTGCAGGCACTTATCCCAGAGCAGATTCCGTCTCCGGCATAAGAAATCCTGTTCCCTGGGATGTAATGCGCGACATGTGGTATATGATTAATAACTCTGTCCCACGTGCTCCCTTTAGGAGATAAAAGTTTGGTTTTGTCAACTGGGGGGGGGGGGGGGGGCTCAGAATTTTGGTAAATCAGCTGCACGGACAGAAGCCATTTTTTAAGCGAACATTTATATTGGTACCTGCTGGTCGTCCAGATCCTGCCTGCTTTGTAACCTGAGAGGGCTGATGTTGCGTTAAATGCTTGCTGCGTGCCTTTGCAATGTGCTTAAAGGCTGTGGGGTGGGGGGCGGCCTTTCTTAGTCCCCCCCCCTCCCTCATAAATCAGAGAGAAGGCCTTTAAATGTGTGGAGGGCTTTAATTCCTTAGATATGGCTGCGGCTGGCGTATGGCTTTGAGGCATCCGGTGACCTCCACAGAAGTGCCCCCCCCCCAGGACTGTCAGGAACCCAGATGATGGTTTCATTGTAAATTCAAAGTGTCCATCACAAATTTTGCTCTGGCTTCTGGCTTATGTATGAATCAAACTTTAAAAAAAAAAAAAAACAGTTTATGCATAGTAAGACTTTAATTGAATCCGCAAGGATTCGCCGCATGTTGACATGTTCCGGAGATGGGCTGGTGGTGCTGGGTTTTAGCGAAGGCTGCAGTAACTGTTAGCGGCCCGGGGCCCCCCCTTTGTCCTTGATCAGTGGGTTTCACTCTTATTGTTATTTTCAGCAAACCTACTGAAGAGGCTTTTTCTCATTGGGAGATTGGGGGGGGGGTGTTGAAAATAGCCCTGGGTGTCCTGTCAACCCAGCCTCTTTGAAGGTGGTCACTGCTCGAATGGGCCCCGTTATCAACCCGGTCTGAGAAGATCCTGGCTCCCAGCATGGGGGGGGGGGGGGGGGCACAAAGGATTGGCCTTATTTTGAGAAAAGGCAGCACGGGCCCGGCTTTACACGCCAGCAGGGTGGTGGCCTTGAAGGTGAGTCATTCCGTCGGACCCCCACTTTGAGGTTTAGACGGTCACTCGCGCTCAGTCTCCAGTGGGTCTTCAGAGACGGTGATTCATCTGGTCCCCCTTGGCACTCCTCGCGCTAACTCAGCCGCTGCCTTTCCTTCTGGAATGTTCCACCAGGAGAGTGTGTTAAGGATGAAAAGGGGGGGGGGGGAGCCCTTAAACACTGAGCAGTTGTGTGGCGTCTTGCTGGTGGATGACCCCACCCCATTTAGAATGTCCCAGTGGCTCCATATTAAACCGTCAGTCTGCCTTCAGGGTGGGAGTGGGGGATGGTGTGTGGGTGGGTGTGTGTGTGTTTGTGTGTGTGCGACTGCTCCCTGCCCTGCACCACTCCTCCCCATCCCACCCTGATCACTGATAATTACCCTAGGGGGGTATCTGCCTACGAGGGTCTGCTTTACTTAGTGCCCCACCAAGCAGCAGCCATCGTCTCCCATCATGGGGAGCTGGGTGGTTCTTCTGGTGCCTTCTCAGGCTCTCTGTGATAACCTGTGGCTGGTTGTGGTCCCCGATAATCCACCCGTGCCGCAGTGATCCCAACACGTACGGTTGGGGCAAATGGCACATTGCAAACACATGTGCTGTTGATGAGTAGAGTTGGCGTAAGTGCAGCTAGGCTGAGCGTCCAACGGATGCCCAGGTGTAAGCAGCACTGGAGCAGGAGCTACACAAGAACTACTAACAAAGTAAGAACCTAATAAGACAAACTACTCAATCTGGTGGAGCGTGCAACATTACGATAATTTGGGGAGCACGGAATGGCATCGGGCTGGTAGGGGTATTCTTGGAGCAGATTGGTCTTGAGGCGTTTCTTGAAGGTGGAGAAGGATTCTGATGACTGGATGTGGTTTGGCAGCTCATTCCACACAAGGGAATCTCACGTGAGGGACGTCAGGACCGAGACTTCTCGTCTGGTGGGATCTCCCAGCGGCCTTTGTTTGCTAACGGAGGAGCGTGAGGCGGGGCGTGGATCTTAAGAAGCCTCTTGATGGAGATCGGCGTCCATCTCTGAAAGCCAGCACCACTGACTTTATCAGCTTCTCTGCTCCTCCTGTAACTGGCTCTGTGCAGCTGGCTTTCTGGGAAGGGGGGCCAGACATGTAATTTTCTGTTGCTGTCTTGCATGTTCCACTGGCTCTAAGAACATCCATAGCAACAGGGTAGATCGATGTTTTGTCACTGAAAACACATTGATCAGATGCAAACTACTTTGCAGCGGTCACAGAATTCTTCTCCTCCTCAATTTCCTTTAATAAAGAGAACATTCATTCACTCAGTCACTCACTGCTAGGCGCTTGGTAAGATTGAGTTTTGAGTTCTGATGCCTGATCCGGTACCTATGATTTACTGCTTGCTCTGTGCTGAAGCTGAGAGATCGTCTTTTCGACCCTGTGCACCACGATAGACGTGTCCTGTTCTGTAACACCCCGGGTAAGTCAGAATTCACACTCACGTGGCCTGCTGCATCTATGTCATTGGATTGTAGATTTTTAGTTACCTGGGGTGTTATTCATACGGGCGGGGGGGGGGGGGGGGTGCCACATGAGGTCCGTGTCTAGTTCTGAGTCATCTCATGTAGCTGCGGTGTGCCTCTCTCTCAGGTACGTGTATGCAGTGTTCGTTAATGCCTAAGTATGCAGTGTTCGTTAATGCCTAAGTATGCAGTGTTCGTTACTGCCTAAGTAGTTAGCTACCTACAGATATCCAGTTACATGCTTCTCATTTTTATCTGTGTAGTTTGCCTTGGGAACCTGTAACAATCTGTGATTATGAAATATACAACAATAATGTGCAATAACTTGTCACAGTAACACCCCCCACCCCCCCAGAAAAAAAAACCTGTAACAGTGATCCTCTTGCTCTCACTGCAGTACAGTGTCCTGCTGCCAAAACTCCCTTGTAGGCCAGTAGGCTAGGATTCTTAGAAATGCATGCTGACAACATGGAAAGGGAATGCCCGGGCCCTCGCTCGCCGGGGCCCTCGCTCACCGGGGCCCTCGCACGCTCGGTTCGCTCCCTTTTGGGGTTGTCCAGCGGGGGTCTTGAGTTCTTCAGCGACGTTCACTGAGCCCACCATGGTCCGGCTTCCCATAGGTGAATGAACTCTGCTGTCACTGTGCGCCCCGCCTCCGCTCTGCTCCATGGCTGAGAAGGGGGGGAGGGGGGAACCGGCAGTTGTACTGATGATTAACGGCGGCTCCAGAGAGATGGCTGCTCGCAGGTGGGGAATATGGATGGATGGAGGGGGGCTGGTTCTGGAGTGGAATTTCGTTGAGCAAAAAAGCAGAGGGGTTATACCGTGCCTCTGGGGGGCCCTGGCTGATTGGGCTGATGGCGATGCCCCCCACCCCACCCCGAATCTTCAGCTGGACTGTCCCTGATCATGACCTCGACTCTGCCTGTGTTAATCATTTCCTCAAGCCCACAGCGCCCCCTGCTGTGTGGCACTGATTGAACCCCTGAACACCCCCAGATGTTTCTTTATCTGAAGCTCCATGTGCTCCCCAGGTCTCCTCCCGCATGTTCGGTAGCGAGCGTCCTTCCTACGCAGCTGCGGGCCCCCCGGACGGTGACTTCTCCCTTCCGAGGGCTCCCGAGCCCCTGCATCCGCCCCCCCCCTAAGCTTCTACAACCATGAACTTTGCCCCCCACACGACCGTTAAAATTAGGAAGCTGCAGGGTGTGTGACCCGAGTCGGGTGGGTGATCTCACTGTCCGATTAGCCCCTTGTCGCCGCCGGCCCATCTCGGGATGCCTGATGAAAACTCCGCGATGTTACCGGAATTAATCCAGGTTTTTCTGAGTAGCTCAACCCATGTTCCGTGCCGGCCCATGTCACATTGGGTCAAAGGTGACGCTGGTGTGTGGGCGAGGCATCGGTGCTGCTACTGTGGTACCGGTTTGGGCCGGATCGACACTCCCTGTGTGAGTATGTAGGCGATGCCACCTCCTGTTGTGTTTAGAGTTGGATGTAATTAGTTGTATATTTAACTGTAATTGGTGAGAGCTGACTCAGAGGGATGAGCGGGTATTTTGTGCAGGTATTTACTGAGGTCGCATGGGTTTACTGAGGGATGTTAAGGGTTTAAAATTGCGATTTAGGAATTGCTCCGATGAGCGGAGAGGAGTTGAGGTGTGAGATGTGGCCCAGGACCGGATCGTGTATCAGTGATGTCGAGTGATACCTGTACAGGTACAAGGGTGGGGAGGTCACTTCAGCGTTATGCTTTGTCTTTTGAGGGCGGCGTTCTTTGTTCAGATTGACAACATGGAGTCCCGCTGCTGTACTCTCAGCTGCTGGTTGTTGACCCCCCACCAGTCTTCAGGGTCTTGGACCTCTTGACGGACATGGGGCGCACGCTGCATGTGTTGATGCTCCCAGGGTTTTCCTGGGTGGGTTTTCTGGTTAGTGTGGGGGGGGGGCTCCACATGCCAGCCCCTGCCCCCACTGCAGACCATCTTCCACCCATAATTAACATTTACAGTTGGATTAATGTGCGGTTCTTAAGCTATAACGCAGTAATATTAATTTTTGAGCATCAGTGTTTTATTTTTTAGAAATTCATTTAAGCCTTTTCATGGTAGAACCCAATGTTGTCTTCTGTCTGGTGTGTGTGTGAGAGATGCATCGTCAGGACATCCTAGTGGGGAAACTGGCTGTACAGCATCTACTGGGAAGAGTGGGAATTTTAATCTTGGAAACAGGAGATGGAATCCTGTAAAATCAATAAATTGATTTTCTTCCTGTGGGAAGACAGTGTTTATAATCAGGGGGTGAGGGGGTGGCTTCTGTGAAACACGAGCATTGTGTCACTCGTGATACAGTGGCGAGGAAAACGGTGAAGCGTGTAAATGGACACAGAATTCTCATTGCTGGGCTCAGAGGACATTATGGGATGTTGCCAGAGCTGATTTGTAGATGCGGGGAATGAGCGCCCCCCCCACCAGAGGCCTTTGTTCCCGGCTGACCCTGGAATTTAGGAAATGTTGGGGGCAGGGCAGGGCCTGGGGGAGGGGTGGGTCTCGGGGGGGGGGGGGGGAGGGGGTGCATGGATGCCGAGGATGCTCGGTGAGGGTTGGGCTGCGTCGTCATCACATTCACCCGGGGGGTGGGTGTGGGAGTCATCCATTATAGATGGAGTGATTTCCATTGGGCCACTGAGGCCCCCCCCCCCGTTCCCTTGGTGCAGCGGGGGTCCGTGTTGTGTTGTGAGTGTCTCATGGTGTCTGCTTTGCAGGGTCACTTGCTCCTGTGAGCATCTGGAAGCTTCATTCACGCTGGGGGGGGGGATGTTTTGCTTTAGATTTACCTTTTATTGGTGCCAGCAGGGAGCTACTGGGGGAATATGGCTGGGAAAAAATGAATATTTTTATAATTGAGTTAAAAGTTATAGTTAAAGCTTTAGCAAAGGCCTTAAAATCACTCGTTTCTCATCTGGCTGATCCTTAGACCACCCCCCCACCCCCCCACACTCTTTGCCCTCCAAATCACCTTCTCAGCCCGTTATCAGCTCGCTGTTGTTCTTCACTTCTCTGTTATTTCTGTGACGTGTTTTTCATACCGGAATCCCCCTCCACCAGGGCACGTGCTGCTAACGAAGATCATCCATCTGGTGCTAATTGGACCCAAGCTCTTTGGTTCTCCTATTGACAGGCCCATCGATTTCACTGTCCCCGTCACGCGTTACTTGTCATTTTTCCGGGTCGCGGGGGGACAGTGAATTTCCCCCGGAGGAGAGAAACCGGAGGGAAAAAAATCCACACTGGATTTTCACGACAGCCAAGTTCACACGCAGAAGTGGATGTACTGTGCGGAGGGGAGACGTTTTATTTTGATATTCTCATAGGTCTTCTGAAATCGTCACGCTGGCTGTGACCCCCGTGCTTGTGTCCAGAAATGTGTGGCATGGTTGATGTACACTAGCGCCCCCTTGTGTCCACCATAGGAGTCGCTACCCACATTGTTCCACTGTTGAATTACGAATATTGCCCTTCAGTTCTGAGAAGCTAGAGTCCACTTCTGCGTGAAGCTCACCCCCTCTTTCTCACATCCCCCCTCCCCCCCCCCCCCCCGCCCCCATTCCTCAGGTGTTCTGCTTCTTCTGCGACACCTGCTCAGTGCCCATCTGTCGGGAGTGCAGCGTGGGCCGGCATGCAGGCCACAGCTTCACCTACCTGCAGGAGGCGCTGCAGGACTCGCGGGCCGTCACCATCCAGCTTCTGGCCGACGCTCAGCAAGGGAGGCAGGCTGTTCAGGTGCGTCATTTTCCCTGATGGAGGGGGCCTGGATGCCATGGTGGGGGGGGGGGGTATGGACAAGAGGAACCGGTGGTGAAAGCCTTTGGCCCCTTTTTCTTTAAATCAGAAGAGAATATGAAGATTTATCCATGGGGGGCACGTAGGGTACAGATTTTTACATGGTCCCACTGGATGAAGCAATAAGCAAATCACCGAAGTGGAGAGATGTGTACATGGGAGAGTGGAACAGGGTGGCCGTATCCCAGAATTCCCTGTTGTTGACTGGTCATTTAGTAGTATCTGGCAAAGAAACCTGTTGTGACGTTTTTAATTGGTGAATGTTGCATTTAGTGGACTGTGAGTGTGTGCGTATGTGCGTGTGTGTGCGTATGTGCGTATGTGCGTGTGTGTGCGTACGTGCGTGTGTGTGCGTACGTGCGTGTGTGTGCGTACGTGCGTGTGTGTGCGTACGTGCGTGTGTGTGCGTACGTGCTACGTGCGTCTGGGGTGGATGCAGCTGGGGAACAATGGCAGGGTCTCTGAAAGGGCTTGTGAGCAAATGTGGTGATTTTCCAATGGAATCGGCCCCTCCCACGGGAAGGAGGATGCCCCCCCCCCTCCTCCTCCCCGGGGGAGCTCTGACAGTGGGCTAGCCCCCCCCCCCCCCTCCTCCTGGGGTTTGATGGATGAGCCACGACACAGAGGAAATGCTTCAGTCATCCTGCCACTTCAAAGGTGTGTGTGGGGGGGGGGGGGGTGGCCATTCGGCAGGGTGGGGGGGTGGCACTGCAAAGCGCCCATTTGTCCTGGTCAAATAAAGTTTTTAAAGAGGGCCAGCCCCTCCCTCTGCTCATCCTGCTGGTGGAGTAGGGGGGTGGATCTGCAGGGTTTGTGGGAGAGACCTCTACAGAGCTCACAGTGGAACATTTCAGGAACTTCTCAACATTGCAGAACAGGTCCGCACTGCTTTTGACAGATGTTTGTGTGCTCCGTCTTTGAGCCTGTAAAGCGGGTCCAGCCAGAACCCCTATGTGTGGGGGGGTCCTCACACCCCCTGCTCTCACAGAGCCGTGTGCCGGTTTGTCTACAATCAGAGTGATGCAGAGAAAGATGCAGATGTGATTGAGTACTATTACGACGCCTGCGTCCTTTACGTACGGCCTGGACTGTTACTCATACTCCTGTAGGGTGATTCAGTGGGCTGCTGGGATCTGAATACGGGTGGGGGATCATATGATCCCGTTTCTGGTGGTCAGACCTGGCTTATGACTGGATTCTCAGAAGTCTGGGCTAAAGGAAAATGCCATCTCATTACCGGTGGAGTTTATAGGCTTGCAAACACAGGCTGGAATTATACGGTGCCAGTAATGGTTGGCCATCAGGGACCCCTCTGCCGGGGGGCGGGGGCCTTATTTTATCTAGGGGGGCCTGTTTGGAACATTTCATTACCTGGCTCTTGTCTTTTTTTCTCTTACCCTCTCATTTGACCTTTGCGTCCGCCTCGTCCGTTTAAAAGGAACTGGCAGTCTTCTGGAACTTTCCAACTTGGGCTCCTTGACTGGCGGGGTCACCGTTGCCACAGTAGCTGCTTAGTATCAGGGGTTGCTCACGTCCCTCTCTTGCAGGGCTCCCCCGTCTGGCCATCCGCAATGGCGCCATGCTTGGCTCTTTTTTTTTTTTTTTTTTTCCCCCCCCTTTTGGATCGAAAGCCATTGCGATGTGTCCAGCCCTACCCCCCATCCCATCTCCACCCCCCAGGAAAGCTTTGCTCATTTGTTAGTCTCCCAAGAGTTAACCTTGGTAAACAAACCGCACTCAGTTCCCTGCCAGTAAATGCCCAACCCCAGCTCAGAGTATTATCTTGCCTGACCTCTGACCCTGAACTTGTGACCCCCAGGCCTTCTGGAGCCGCTTCGTCCGACACCTCTGATTGGCTGCTCCGCTCCCTTTGTCTCCAGGGGCCCGCATTTGCCTGGGTTTGGCCATTTTTTCCCTCCACACTCGGCCTCCACCCTTTATTCACGGTGTGTCACTAAGCCTAGTCTTCACCATGCAGCTGTACTCTCGTTTTACACGATTATGCCATCAAATCGGTTAATCTTTGTGTGCCACATTTTAACGCGTTTTAACCCGATTTTCGTTTTGTTGGATGCTAGCAGAGTGCATAAATCCCCTTTCTATGAAATGTGGTTTAGCAGCATGGGTGCTGACCCCCATCCCACCCAGCAGGTGGCGCAGGGAGTCGCTGAGTGTGCTGGTGGTCCGGCCCTTAGCCCCCCTGTCAGGTCTCCATTAGCCGCTGGGAATCGTGGGTCTCGTCAAGGCTTCTGGCCCGAGTCCCATGTCGTGTTGTTTTGGAGGGTGAAGGTGTGTGTATTGACGCGTTCGGACTGGTCGAATGTTTGTCTGGCACTGGTGGACACCGGAGGAGAATATCTGGGTTAGTGCTGGGGGTGTGTGGATATGGGGGCCGGTTTCCCATTTCTGATGATGCCCAGTAATCCTGTTAGCGTAGCATACATACCTGCGTGGTGAAGCTGAGAGGCCATTCCCTGTTACCCTTCAGGGACTCTGATCATCGTGTTTTTATGTGCAGCTGGGATCCTTAGTAATTAGGGGCGTAATGGTACACAAAGTTCACGGCTTGGTAAAAACCTTTTGTTTTGGGTTTGGTGCGATATCAGTTCGGCAGGGAAAACAATTTTATTTTAATAACTTATTAAAACTTCAAGCCCAATTTGTAACAGTTAAAAAAATAAAAGGCAATGCATCTGTCTGTGTCTCTGAATGACAAAACCATAGACATTTATTTGCACGTTGTAGAAACAATTTTATGTATTAAAAAAAAAAAGAAAATAGCGCAACAATCAAATTGAACTCAATCCCATGTAAATAATTTGTTCTCTACTACTAAGTACGCCAGGCCTGAATTTCCTGGCAAAGTGATTTAAATGCCATAGGAAGACTGTCTTGTGGAGGCGGGTTCTGCTTTGCTGCCTCCGGTCGTAAACACTGAGGAGATGTCATTTCATGCTGCTGCTGGAAACACTTGCGACACATCGAAGTTCAGTACAACAGAGCCGGCAGACAGTCTTAGTCTTATCAAGTACTCTCTGTGTAATCTACTGTTCCTAAACAATCAATTATTGTACTAGCCGTAACCAATCCATAGCCACGATTAGTATGTTTAGTAGTAGTAGCATTATGTTTTCTGTGTTGAACATCTACTTGTGAATCTAGGTTCTAGCCATGTCAGTAAATTAATATATTAGTTTCATTGTGTTTAATGAATGGAAAATTATGTACTAATTGTACATGACGAATACATGTACTGTTACAGCCCATGGGGAAAAAAAGGAGCACTAGGGGCGGGGGGGGCAGACCTCAGGATTTTTAATTTGTTTTTGTTTTTTGCCATTTATCAAGCAATTGGTGATGGTAGCAATACTTGTTGATATGAAGAAACTATAATTTGCGAAAATGTTGTAAAATTCTCTTATGGAAGGTATTACACAGAATATTGTAGCTGATTTAACTGGAAATAAGGGCTAACGGTAAATGACTTGGGTAGAAACGTATATTGCGGGTGTCTGTCAGTTAAATATTTAGTTGAATGTCTGGGAGTCAATTGTCCTCAGTGGGATTGCTGCTTAGTGTCGCTAAACCAGACGGGCTTTGGTGTTCGTGCCACTGCCTTAAATCTGGTCCCGTCCGGTTGTATCCTGAGGTGCTGGCTGGCACCCCCCCCCCCCCCCCCCCCCCCTTATGGTACGTCTGACGCGTGTCTCCTCCTGTCTCTTGGGATTCGGGGCCTGCTGTGAATCGTTTCTCATTCTCCCTACCCCCCGACTTCTCCTCCCCACTTCCCGCTTCCCAAATTTTACTGCCCCTTTAGCGGTCCAACTTGAAATGGCTGCTGCTGGGAAGGAGGTTACCCCCCCCCCCCCCACCCCATCCCATTGGCCTTTGTCAGGCCCTTTGGGGTTTATGAACGGCTCCGTGTTTGTGACCCTGAATTTGGCGGTTCTCCTGTGTCACAAAGGAGCCCTTATCCCAGTGTGATCTCTGTCACACTCGCGGGCAGGGGTGTGTGTGTGACCAGTTGCCCCCCCCCCCCCCCCCCCCAGCCACTGGCGGAAGGAAGGGCTTTGTCAACAACAGCCTTTCAATGGCAACAGGAATGTGGTTGTTGTGAATTAGTGATAGATCTTTTGTGGTCCTGATAAAGAGCTCCGTGCATTCATTCCTATTGCGATCCAAAGTTTGCTTAAAGGTTCTGTTATTTGAATACAGCTTTGACCAGAGTAAATGTTTGGAGATGCAGATAGCTACAGTATCCATATGCTTTCATATCTGCAGTAGTGTATCCCTTTTTCTCTGTTTATTTTGACTTGGTCAGTGTGTCTTCTGGGTCTTTATAGCCGTCTAGGCTTGGACTACAAATCAAAGACTGATTTCTTGGAACCCTGTTTTGTTCAGTTCAGCCAATTAAATCGGTGTTTCCCAATCCGGTCCTTGGGGACCCATGAACGGTCCACGTTTTTGCTCCCACCCAGCTCCCTGCTAGACAGTCCACATTTTTAGAACTGGCAAAAAATGTGGTCTGTCTGTGGGTCCCCGAGGACTGGATTGGGAAACACTGGCCTAAATAGTCTCTCTTATGTACGTATGCTTCAGCTTAGCATGGAGAAGGTCCAGGCCATCGCCGAGCAGGTGGAGATCAAAGCCAAGGTGGTCCAGACAGAGGTGAAAGCAGTCGCCCTGCGGTACCGGAAGGCCCTGGAGGAACGAGAGTGTGAGCTGCTGTGGAAGGTGAGTGGTCCAGTTCGGCTTGCACCCAGAGGTCACTCCTCCAGGATATTTCTGTGTGTGACACCTGCTACTTTGACTTCTTGGTAGGTGGAGAAGATCCGGCAGGTGAAGGCCAAGTCCCTTTACCTGCAGGTGGAGAAGCTTCACCAGAACCTCAGCAAGCTGGATGGCACCATTGCAGCAGTACAGCAGGTGCTGGACGAGGGCCGCAACATGGACATCCTCCTGGCCCGCGAACGCATGCTGGTGCAGATCCAGGAGTTGAAGGCGCTCAGGGGCCTGTTGCAGCCTCAGGAGGATGACCGCTTCATGTTCACTCCGCCGGATCAGGCACTCTTCATTGCCATCAAGTCCATGGGCCTCGTCAGCAGTGGCGCCTTTGCGCCCGTCACCAAGGCCTCGGGGGAGGGCCTGCGGGGAGCGCTCAAGGGCAAAGTTGCCTCATTCACAGTAGTGGGGTACGACCATGACGGAGAGCCCCGCCTCTCAGGAGGCGACGCCATCTCAGCTGTAGTCGTGGGGTCGGACGGGACCGTATCCACAGCCGATGTGCTGGACCACCAGAACGGCACCTACACAGTCAGCTACTTGCCTAAGATGGAAGGGGAGCATATAGTGTCCGTGTTTATCAGCAACCAGCACATTGAGGGCAGCCCCTTCAAGGTGCTGGTCAAATCGGGCCGCAACTACCAGTCGGTGGGCATTCCGATAGCCTCCTTCGGGGGTGAGGGGGAGGGTGATGGACAACTGTGCCGGCCGTGGGGCGTCTGTGTGGACAAGGAGGGCTACGTAGTGGTAGCTGACCGCAGCAACAATCGCATCCAGATATTCAAGCCCTGTGGCACATTTCACCATAAGTTCGGCTCGCTGGGCTCGCGGCCAGGCCAGTTTGACCGACCAGCTGGCGTGGCCTGTGATGGCCAGAGGCGGATCATCGTGGCCGACAAGGACAATCACCGCATTCAGATTTTCACCTTCGAGGGACAGTTCCTCCTGAAGTTTGGGGAGAAAGGCACCAAGAATGGGCAATTCAACTACCCCTGGGACGTGGCTGTCAACCTCGAGGGCAAGATCCTAGTCTCAGACACCCGTAACCATCGCATCCAGCTCTTCGGGCCCGATGGGGTTTTCCTGAACAAGTATGGTTTTGAAGGCGCCCTCTGGAAGCATTTTGACTCACCGAGGGGCGTGGCTTTCAATCACGAGGGCCACCTGGTGGTGACAGACTTCAACAACCACAGGCTGCTGGTCATTCGGCCGGACTGTCAGTCGGCTCGTTTTCTGGGTTCAGAGGGCACCGGTAATGGGCAGTTCCTACGTCCGCAGGGGGTTGCCGTCGACCAAGAGAACCGTATCATAGTCGCAGACTCCCGCAACCACCGTGTCCAAGTGTTTGAGCCCAACGGTAACTTCTTATGCAAGTTTGGGACTCAGGGTAATGGCTTTGGGCAGATGGATCGCCCGTCGGGTGTCGCCGTCATGCCAGATGGCGTGATTGTCGTCGTCGATTTTGGAAACAACCGAATCCTCAAGTTCTGACCCCAGAGCTCTTGGGGAGGGTTGACAGAAGAAGAAACGGAAGAGGGGGATTTGATGAGCACATCAGGAGTCTGCCGCCGACTCGATGACTGACGTCTCCCGAGGATCGGTAGAACTTCTGACGTCTCCTGTTCCTTTAGGGGGCAGTGTGGACTCTGATGTGCCTCCTACAGTTTCCTTTAACTGATTCTCAGGGAATTTCTCACCTTCTTGAAATATTGTGCTCTCTGCATCATACCTACCTCATGTAGTCTATATATGAATGTACTTGCATTTGTTGTGCAGAGATTTAGTCAGCGAAGTTTTACAAAGAAGAGTCTACCTCAGTGTTTATTTTTTCTGTTTTGCAAGCAAAATACGTTTTTGCACAGATTTTGGTTAAATAGTTTTACTGTGCACATTTAGACAATTCGAATCCTGAATGTTTTGAAGATGAGGTCCACGTGGCTACGTCTCAGATGAAAAGTGTTGCAGCAGTGATTCCTGTCTGCGGTTCAGTATACTGGTGGAATTTGAGTTTTTTTCTTTCTTCAATGTAGTTTTGAGTTTACCTCCATCTCTTACCTGGAAACTAAAACAGGAAGTCTTTTTCCCCATGTGTGATAAAGTGGAAATCAAAATGGCAACCTTAATGTGGTGCCAGGAAAATCTGTGATTTACATGAAATCCTGTCACTTTATAACGGGACCAACTGTATTGAACAGAAGTTTAAAAAAAAAAAAAAAGTTTGGATGAGGTTTTTGGTAGTGTTAGAGGTGATATAATGCTCAATAATTGATGTAGAATCTAAAGATCATATAAATAATTAGTGTTAAAGAGGCTTTCAGTCAATTTAAGAGCTATAAATTGAGAACTCCTGCGTGGAGATTTTATTGTATTCTTAGTCTTGGTAGATTGAACATGCAGGACAGCATGTATTCTATCCTAACTTGGTACCAAAAAGTAGACAGACAATTTAGTTTGAGTAAAATTAATTTTACTTAATTCGGGCCATTTTCATTTCCTTCACTTAAGAGTGGCCAGAGGACGCGGCAGACTGGCACTCGGCCCCGAGGTCCGATGCATGTGACCGCTGAAGAGCGGCGCTTTGTGATTGGGCGCTCAGTAAAACACGCTCCTATTGGCTCTGGAGCTTCGGATGAAATCCAATCCTTTGCACGACTACTGCTGTCGGTTTCTATTTATTGGGTTCCTTTTTTTTTTTTTGAATCTGGGAAGTTTTTGGTGCTGATGCACGCAGGCCAACTGGAGAATCATGCCTCCCGCTTCAGCTAGACAAAAGAACCGCAGATAAACTTCTGTGTGGTGGCCCAATTAGTCTTTAGTGTTGGGTATTTTTTTAAAAGTCTTTTTTGACAGTTTTTATATATAATATAGTGAGTAACTAACCTGGCCTCCCCACCCTCCCAGAAAAAGCACTAACATCATGCTATGCGTAAATTCGAGAAGTGATGGCTGAGACAGTCTCGCGACTCTCATTGACATGATTGTACGTAGAATATATAGTTTCTCCAAGCGAAACATCATTGTAGAATTTCAGGCCTTGTCAGCTCCTCCTCCTCTTCCCCCCAGAGCGCTTTCTTCAAGTGTATGGTTACAGGTATTTCTTGACCAGGTGAAGTCTACCTGTGTCCCAAGACATGAGCCTCATCACCCAAACTGTGCAGCTCTGTAAGTGATGTTGGTTTTCTCAGCTGCTCTGCACTTCCCGAACAGGTGTACTGCAAGGACATGTGCAGTGAAACTGCTTTATTCAGAAAGTGACGCCACAGACTGCTCAATGAATCTAAAATTGATGGTATCAGATGCTCTTCAGAGTGCATGTAATTGACCTGTCTAATGCTAACTTGCAGAAAGTGCTCTCTTCCTCTTTCAGCATCCATGCTAAAATCTCCTAAAAGGGGTCGGCCCTAAGATTTGTAATCTGTTACCCTCTTAGTTGTATTTGTAAATGTTAATTGCGCAGTATACTAAATCCCTATTCACAAGAAATGTTTCTGAGGATCCCATTCAACAGACATGGTCAAAAAATTTTGGTTCCTCAAAATTGTCTAGGGTTTCTGTATTCGGTGATCAATTCTCTTGCAAAGCCCTGATCTCGTTGATCTTGTAGGCATTTGTGCTGGATTAGTCCGGTTAATCCGTGTAAAGCAGCAAACAAATTTACTGCTCTGTACTCCGTTATTCTGCTAAAAATCCAGCAATGAAGTAAGAGCACATGTGGATTAGTTCCTCTGAAGTGGGTCCCGTTCATCTTTCTCTTGGTTCAGTCAGTCCCTTTTCACTGCTCCGTATATCCGAAATCAGTGTGACGTTTGCCACGTTTCTGGGGTGTATGGTGGCACAAAAGACCCTTCAGAAACATTCAGTTACCTTTCGTTACGCTGTCTAGTGAATGGTGCCTTTTGTTTTATCGGGACGCCGGATAGGACACGTCTAAAGGAATGTGCCAAAAAAGTATCCCGTGAAATGGTTTGTTGCCAAATGGCTGGCACGGGTGACAGATCGAAATCCCAGGGTGCCAGGTTCAGGAGGTCAGTGTCATCACCGCAGGTTCCTTTAACCTGGAAACCTGTTAAGCTGGAGCTGTGGGGAGGGGAGGTGGTCATTTTAGGGCGTCACATGTAGATAGACCGGTTCCAAATTGTCCAACGTCGAGCAAGAAGTAGAGCTTGAGGAATGTTACTTTTTTTTTTTTTTTTTTGGTCTGACATTTGCTGAGAGTCCAGCCTGGTCTCCATCCCCTGCTCCTCACAAGCTGGTCATGCTCATTGGAACATGGCTTCGTTCCTCGACGGCACCACACCGAACCTGAACCCCCCCCCCCCATTGACCTCCGTATGACCTCTGCTTCAGCACAAAATCGAATTTACCTCAGTGGAATGATTGTAGTAGCTTAGACGTGGTTAGTTCAGACGTCCTTGAAGAAATTTAACTTATTTTAAGAAAGCAAATGAAACGTGGGAAAAGAGCTATGTTTTATAAGTATATATTGAGAATAAACTATTTACCGAGTTGTTAGCACATTGCCGGGGTGGGGTGGGGGTGCGTGAACTAGCTTGAGTCTGCTGCTGCGAACACAAGAGCTACGCTGATGATGTTTGTGTTTCAGTATTATGTAAAACATTCATCCCTTTGAAACGAGTGCTCTCACAAAGATCCTTAGGTCTTCACTCTGTAAGAGGAAAAATATTTTAACTTGTTTCGCATGCTTTAAAAGAAGTCATAGTAGAGAAGTGTTTTGTATCAAAGCAAAATGTTTTTTTTTTGTTTCTTTTTTTTTTTTTTTTTTTTAAATTGTGACCATACCAAAAAGTGTGTGTTTTCAATGTTTTGGGGGTTGGTTTTGTTGTGAGCTTTAGATTACATTGCCCGTCCCCTTCAAAAAATAGCTTTACAAAGCCCAGGCATGACCCTGCAGGAACTGAATCGTGTTGAGATGGTGATACCGTAGAAACCACTGTATGCTTGATTCTCTGTACGGTACATCTCCTGTAACTGCCAAAGATTTCCTGCATCCATAGCTAAATGAACGAAATCAACTTTTAATTGTTCTTTGAGGTCCTGCTGTCTATTAATACCTCATTATTGGCCAAAGCAGGAGACTCACTGGATCTGAGACCAAATATTCCAGTCCTATCTTAACTCTAACCCTACCCATAATTAACATACCTCTCCATGTGACCTTTAACATGCCACCTCTGGTACCTTAAGAGGGTCTGAACATGTCGTTTGCTTTTGTGAGTGTTCAGTGTGTACGTGGTGTTGACGCTGTTGTGGATGACTGCAGCCGATCTGGAAGGCGGAGCTGGTGTTGGAACGGTTGCCTGAACAAAGTTAGAAACGTGCTGCTTTTCCCAGTAGATTTTTTTCTCCAAGATGTAGTTGGCGACGTCGTATCCCAGCAGCGAAGCCAAACGGCAGGATCGCACGCCGGGGAGGGGGTGGGGGGTGTGGATTCGTTTGTCCCTTTGGGCATATGGCTCTGCTAACCTGTTTTGTGATCTCGTTTTTCCTGATACCCGTATGGAGTTACCAAAATGGAAGAATGTTAGTTAAGTGCATGGTCTTGGACCGCTTTTAATGCTTATAATATAATCTTAAAAATAAAAAAAATATAAAAAAAAGAGGGAGGGGACAATAAACTCAGGTAGCTTCCCAGAGTCTTGGATTTTGGGAGCTTAAGTAATTGAGACATTATGTAATGTAGTAATTTAGTGATTATTACCTCAAATTGTCTTTTGTGTTCGTGTCCATATACAGCATTACCTCTCAGCCTAAGTGTAGTTACCTCCTTGATTTAATCCTGCAGGATTTTAATGTGATGAAAATACCAAAACTGAAACAAGAAAAACAAAACGTGGGAGACGTGCTCATGGCGACCTGATAGGAATGTACTTCTCTTTAGGATGGGTTACTGTATCCTGCCGATTCTCATTCACACCAAATTGCTGCTCATGGTAGAAGGGGGAGGGTTCTGGCTTAAAGACCAGACAACCTGTTTGGAGATGTTGATGTTCTACAGCCAAAGTCCACCACAGACAAATTTGCTAGGCGTATGTCCTGCTCGTCCAACAGTTTGTTTACGCTCTTGGGCTGAATCGGCTGCCCTCCTTGTAGATCTTAAGTGATCAAAAAGTGGGTAGGGGCCCACAACCGGGCCCAGAGCTCCCCCTTGTGTCCTGGAGGCTTCTGCTCAGGTGTGTGTATCTTGGAAGGTCCCGGGGGTCCCCTGAATGTACTGCCCTACTGCTGCTGTTTTATGGTGGGTGGGCTGGGCCTCCGCTGTGTCATACGTGCATTTTGTGTGTGTGTGTCTGTGTGTGTGGGGGGAGCGGGGGAGGGCATGGCAGGTGGGGCTTTGAGCTGCAAACTGCAATGACCACCCCCAACCCCCCCAATCCCCCCGGCCTCTCAGGACAGACGGGAAGTACCACAAATGTCATCTCTTCTGTCCAAATAAGGCGAAGGAGACTCTGCTAGTCACTTGCAGCCTTTTTTGTTGTCTTACATGGACTTTAATCATTTCCTATGCAGTTTGATTTGGCTTTTGTGTTTTTGTTTTGTTTTTTTAAACACAATAAACTTGGGTATCTTGGATATTGTAGATCTTGTCTGACTTTTTTTTTTTCCTTCTTCTGCTAGAATTCCTGCACCCCACAAGCCCAGTGAGGGTGGGGACTGTGTATCTCACACACTATAGGACAGCCCCCAATAGTGATCATCCTGAGATCATACCCTGCTTGTATGCACCTGTCCATTTATGGTACAATTAGCAGTTTTATTGGTAATTGCTGTTGCTATAGTTGGCTTCATCCTAGTCTCTCCCATGTTTGCTTAAAATTTTAATGTTTGTTTAGTAGACATTTTTGTCCAAAGCAACATTTCGTGAGCTCCAGTTGGGCACTATCCCTGGACTGCTAAGGGGTTAAGTGCCTTACTTAAGGACCCAACAATTAAATCTCTGCCATCACGGAATTTGAACCAGCAACCTTCTGATCACAAGCATGTAGGCTTAACCCACTGAGTCACACATTTACCACTCACTCCTGCTGTCTGGAAAAATTGTGATTTAAGGAGGTGCCTGACAGTAAGGTTGTCAATGGGCTGAAGGTGGTTTTGTGATACAGGATTTTTCCAGCAGTGTGATAGTCTGTTTCTGGGATTGTGCCTGTATCTCTGCATCCTGTGCCTGTCTATGATGTCGGGATTAGAGACGGGTCCTGGGGTGTCCTCTGGTCACAGAGAACTTTCCGGAAAGGTGCGTCACAAGAACCAGCTAGAAAATGCTGACATGTCAACAAAAAAAGCCCCCTGCAGAATGTAAGGTGAGTGATGTTTATCTTCTCTGTCCCACTGGGACGCGGGAGTCTGGGCTGAGAAACTGAACCACGGCCGGTGAGGGGCAAAGGACAGGAGTGCAGTGGTGGGAGTGAAAGCACGACACCCAAGTCAGTGGTCATTATCTATTCAATGTGGTGGTTTGGGAATCATTCCTAGGGCAAACTGGGTTTCCAAAGCCACAGTGAATGACTATAGTGAGTTTCATCACTAGGTGGTTTAATCCACTGGTGTCCAGTTCCAGTCAGAGATCACTTACTCTACCCCACCCCCCCCACGATCTTCCTCCCATCAGCATACCCCCCCATTCAGAGGACAACTCTTAAAAGGTATCAGAGGCAGCCATTTAAACAAAACTTTTTTTTTTTTTAATTCAACTTGTCAAAGCATCTCAGTATTTCCCAAGAGAGCCTCATCCTCTCAAATACAAAATAAAACATTTCTGTACGACCCCCCCACATTATTCATAAATACTTCAAACTGGAACTGCAGTGACAGAGACCGTGTCTCTGGCTGCTGCACTGTGCCCCCCCCCCCACAACTCCAAATCATTTTCGCTGCACTGCTGTGAAGGAGGGGGGAATCTGGATGGGCTGCACTGGCTGGAAGGGGCCACCCGGCCTTTTGCGGGCCTCCCCCCCAGGGGTGGCCTTGCCCGGAGGCAGCAGCTGGTTCCTCCTGATGATCTGCAGAGCCAGCTCCGTGTTCCCTGCCGGGGGGGGCGAGAGGTCGTTTTTCAGCAGCTCGCAGTCACACATGCACCCTCCGGCCCAAACGGTGACACACACACTGAGGATTCTTATCAGCTGATGACTGTAACGGGGAGCAGAAGCCACACTGGCTAAAGGCTCCATTAAAGCAGGTTTGGATCAGTGTCACATGGCTCTGTGACCTTTGACCTGTGGCTCCAGCCACCAGCCTACATGTGAATATTTCTGCTCTTCCCCTCCGTCCCTCACAGCCCACTTACCGTTCTGCAGCTCCAGGTAGACTGCCAGCAGGATGGCTTCTGGAGGAATCTCTTTGGTCTGGACCATAGAAGCAGCCTAGGGGTGGGACACAGGGCCAGTTAAAGGGGCACTTTGTTAAATGGAGGAGAGTGGGCGGAGCATGGCAGGGGCGTACCTGGTGAAGGCATCTGCGGGCCTTGTCATATTCACTCCGCAGGCAGTAGGCACTACCCAGGTTGAAGAGCATCATGGCCCTGGCGGAGTTCACTGTGCTGGGGTAACAGAGGGGGGTCTGCTTCCCCGCTGGTGGGTGGAAGGGGGGGGGGGGGGCATGTTAGAGACGCAGGCATCGGGACTGCAAGACGGGGACGCCCGCCGCCCAGAGACACAAGGTAGGATACACACAATCACAGACTCATACGTTATATGTATACACACAATCACAGACTCATACGTTATATGTATACACACAATCACAGACTAATACGTTATATGTATACACACAATCACAGACTCATACGTTATATGTATACACACAATCACAGACTCATACGTTATATGTATACACACAATCACAGACTCATACGTTATATGTATACACACAATCACAGACTCATACGTTATATGTATACACACAGACACAGACTCATACGTTATATGTATACACACAATCACAGACCAATACGTTATATGTATACACACAATCACAGACTCATACGTTATATGTATACACACAATCACAGACTAATACGTTATATGTATACACACAATCACAGACTCATACGTTATATGTATACACACAATCACAGACTAATACGTTATATGAATACACACAGACACACAGACATGACAATGACTCACTGGCCCATTGCCCCACATACATATGGCATTGCACTCACAGGACTCCAGCTGCTCCACATCGCCCCGGTCTGAGCCTGTGAACGAAACAGGCGTGGAGTCACGTGACACACAGTTACCTCACAGAGCAACACAGAGCCGGGACGAATCCCCCCGCCGCACACACTCCATAGTCACAGCAGGACTATGCCTTGTTTAAGCACAGAGAAAGGGATCACCTTGGTCCTGCTCGCTGGACGAGACCCCCAAAAACACATCGCTGACGTTTTCAGGGTTCAGGTGGGTGATGGCGTCCGAGATGCGGTCCATGGAGATCAGGGCCTCTGCTGCGTACAGGTGGCCCAAAAACCTGAACACACACGCGCACACAGTAAACAGCACCATCATTAAACCGTGATGTTCTACTACGATCGGCTTTGGTTTCCTAATGATGCCAGGCCTGAGCACCGTCGTGTGACGTGTGGGAACGTGACAGGTGGTCACCCAGCATAAAGAGTCATGCAAAGAAAGCCGAATAAAGGGATGAACCAGCGCTGGTGGAGGAGGGGGGGGGAAGCAGCTGCAGGCGAACTTGGAAAACATCACCGTCAATGAGTGTAAATGAAAAGACTCCCATCTCGATGTCCAGACACACAGAGGTGTATCGACTGCCGCCGCGCTCGATGAGAATGGCGGAATGCGACGGCTCAGGGTGTCCTTAAGCGGGTGTGAAGGACAGGAGAGCCTGTTTATCTCGCTTCTAACGAAACCTGACGCTTCTACCCGAAACACAAGATGATCGCTGTCCTGGCCTTGGCTGGACGCTTCGCCCCTTTGGGCAGACAGAGAGGGAGACAGAGAAACACGAACAGAAAGACATAGGGGGACAAAGAGAGAGATGGGGGGAGAGGGAGAGAGACACATGGGCGGACAGTGAGAGGGGGAGAGACAAGGACAGATGGAGAACGAGGGGATGAGAGAGAGACAGCTAGACAGAGGAAAAAACAGATAGGGAGGGAGGGAAGGAGGGAGGGACAGAGACAGACAGCAAGACAGAGACGGATAGACCTGCAGCAAGCCATAGACCTGCTACCACAACGAGACGTAGACAGACCAGACCTACTTGAGGGAACCGGAGAGCTTGGGCTGCTGCAGCAACTTCTCAGCGTGACTGAGGGAGATGACGTTGTCCCCCAGAGCCAAGGCGACGTACGCACTGCAGGCCAGGATGGAGCACCTGCGGACAGCACACCTTAGGTCATAATCATCCAGCGCACCCCCAACCCTGGGACGACCCCCAAAAGCATCCTTGAACTTTGGTAACCCCCAGAAAACTGGGCCTTGCTGTAATTTACGGCTGTCAAGGAAACAGATGAGATTTCAATCAGGCCCAGCGTGGTTCTCGTACTGCAGAAGTCTGACATGTCTGCGTTTTGCCAGTCGTAAAGACCTACATCGGCATGGTGACCACAAAACAGCCTTAGATACCATTCCCCATGCCACCCCACTGACCACCCTCTCTCCTCAGTCAGAGCGACTCCCTCCTTAAAGACCACCCTCTCTCCTCAGTCGGAAAGCGACTCCCTCCTTAAAGACCACCCTCTCTCCTCAGTCAGAGCGACTCCCTCCTTAAAGACCATCTCCAACACAGTCTACACTGAAGGGGCTCAGGTTCACCACTCCATGCGCCTGTTTCCATTTACGCTCTTTGCTTTATACGACGGCGCCGAACCGGGATTGAACCCCTGCCTCTCAGCCCTGCGGGCCCCTTCGGCATTCCGGGAGGCCGGGCGAGTAAGCGGCTTGGGTGCTCATAAACTTGTCACAGCTCTGAGAGTCAGGCCTGGGTCAGTTGGGGGGGGGGGGAGCCCATCAGCAGGGACACCCGCCTGCTAGTTAAGGTGTGCCCAGGAAGAGAGGAGAGGGTGGGGCACAGCGAAGCAAAGGATGACAGAGGCGTCCAGGATGAAAAATGACAGCTGAGGATGGATACAGGATATAGTCAATGTATATTGGGGGAGGGGGGAAGGAAGGGAGGGAGGTGTGCAAACAAACAGCTGCCAGGAGGTCTCACTTCCTCTTGGAAGGGCCATTAGCAGGCTACTAAGCGGGTGATGGGGGGGTAGGCCGACCCCCATCCATCCTAGGCCCACTAGGCGCTCCAGGCCCCCCACCTGGGTGGAGCTGAAGCCTTTCTGCAGCTGTGCCTCCACTGGAAGGAGATGAGGAAGGTGGGCAGACACCCCCACGGCACAGGGCCATACGCCAGAGTGACCCGGAGGAGCACATGAAGATCCGGAAGCTCACCTCAAGTTCTCCAATTCCTGCTTCTTTAGAGGAGAAGATGGAGGCGCTGGGACAAACTTGTCTCCTTCTTGGCCTTTACTACTAAAACATAAAGAAGTTATTGAACAAAAAAGACAAAAATATGTAAATAGACAAACTTAGCTGTGTGCAGCCAGAAGGTGAAACTAAAGATGAGGGACCCTGAAACTCTTCATACTTCTGAAAAGACTGGGACGGTGTCAGCGCCCCGAGCAGCGCCCCCCGCAGGCGGTCACCTGCACATGTCGCTGTTCTCGCTGCCGCTTTCCGTGCTGCCGGACTGGCTGGAGCTCTTTGAGCCGTTCTCCGCCTTGCCATCCGGCTGCTGGTGCTCGGGCAGGAGGAGGAGAGCATTCCTCAGGCAGATGGCGGCAAACTCCATACTGGCCACGGGAATGGCTGCAGTTTGGCCGTCGCTGCAGAGGACAGGGCGTGAAACGCACAGGGTTAAACCAGCCTGCTTCTCACACACACACACACACACCCCTTCCCACTGTACCGGCCACACACAGCCTGACAGGAACTTTATTAATCCCCGAGGGGAAAATAAGGTGCAAACAGCATCAACATCAAACATCCAGCAGAGCAATTACAAGATGAAAGACCTGCACCACGGGGTCAGAGGTGGAAAAAAAAAATCTTACACAATGAGTCCCCCTGGTGGTGGACAATTGCTACTTCTACAGACCACAGAGCTACAACATTTTATGGCAAGGAACAAAGGCTTCAATACCCATAAAGTAAAGGTTTATCAAAGCTGGCAGATTGAGAGGAGGTTGCATGAAGCACAGTGAGAACTCCTGCACAGACCTGTAGACCGTATTCTGGCCAGACTGTGATGCCAGGATGATCTTGCGATGGTATCCTTGGCCTACGACTGACTGGACAATGCCCTTCTTGCTGGGAAGCCCCTTGGTCTCCTGATCGGAGTTCTGTCAGAGAACATAAGTAAATAAGACCCACAGCCTTCAGCTGGGAAGAGTCACTCACTGAGTCATTCTGAAATGTTACGGCAAACTACAACCTACTAAATGACTCAACTTAGGAGCATATTTGAAATCTAGTGACTTTTGACACTTTCAGATATCTGAGCTCATATGGGGGTGTGGAACAGGAGCCGAATCAGGGTGGTAACTAGGCCCATCACTGGAACATAGTAAAAGCATCTATCTCAAAGTTACTACGCAAGAATGACACCTCCAGCTATACACTACTGCCTAGACAGGGTTGGGTGAACTTATCTGCAAAGGGCCGGTGTGGATGCAGGTTTTAGGGGTGACCTTTAGGTCAGCTGTTCAAACCCAGGTGTGAGGACTCTTGCGTCAAGTTCTGTCTGTGTGCATCGACTCAAACTGTGCAAAGCAACAGTGCCCCCAACACTTCCTGCAGCATATTGCATCTTGTAGGAAAATTCCATTCATCCATCCATTCATCCATTTTTTGAAACAGCTTATCCTATTCAGGGTTACAGGGGGTCCAGAGGCTACAGGAGTAAGGCAGGGAACAACCCAGGATGGGGCGCCAACCCATCGCAGGGCACACTCACACATGCACACCTTCAGGCAACTTAGTAACTCCAATTAACCTCAGCATGTTTTTGGACTGTGGGGGGGAAACACCAACACCGACACGGGGAGAACATGCAAACTCCACACACATGGGACTTTGGTGGAGACTCGAACCCACGTCCCAGAGGTGTGAGGTGACAGTGCTCACCACTGCACCACTGTGTCGCCCCCTGTAGGACAATTTTATATGCCAAATATGAACTTTGACAGTAAAAAACAAACGCTAAACTCAAAACGCTAAACGCTGGCTGTTTTTCATTAATCACTTCAGCCCCAACAAAAGCAGACATGGCTGTCGACATGCATTTAAGTATATTAGCCGTATCTGACTAGTTAAATAACTGGACATACACCTGAGTGTAACCAACTTACCCCCTTGTTTGCCGCAATGCAGCACTCTGCAAGTCGGAGCCACAGTCGAGGGTTTGAGTGGTAAATCTGCACCGATTCCATGAGGCACTCAAACGCCGCTAGGGGGCGCCCTATGTGCAGTAGCTGAATCCCGCAGTTGTACAGAAGCTCGTAGCGCTTGTTGGCTAACAGGGCACACATGGGAACTCCGGAGAACCTCTTATCTGCAACCGAGAGCCACACACTGCGTGAATGCCAGGGGCGGGGCCACACCGCCAGCCTCGATTGACCAATAAATACCTACTCTGCCCGTTGGTGCCGTCACGACTGCCGATCTGTAAGCACATGTTGTCGTTTTCCTGCAGGGCCTTCTTGAAGTAAAAAATGCCCAGGTTGTGTTTGCCCATCGCGAAATGAATGCAGCCAAGATTGTTCCAAAACATACAGCGTACACATTCACCTACAACAGAGAACAGACGTGTTCAGTCAGCGCGGAACTCCCGGTTCCTGCCGCGACCGGACTCGGTGCCGGTGGCCGGGTGGAGCTGGCCGTTACCCGTCTTCATTGGTCCCGGATGCTCGGTGATGTTGGAGCTATTTAAGAGCTTCACAGCCTTCCGGTAATTTCCCCTCAGGTACTCGAAGTTGCTCTTGAGGAAGAGAGAGGGGGCAGACTGGAAGCAGGAGAGACAGGGAACAAGGAGCCGGTCAGGGAAACGCGGAGGGAGGGCCAGTGAGGTGGGAGGTGAAGGAGCAGAAGTGTGCTCACGTTTCCAGCCGTGTTCATCACCGACTTGATCTCCCGTTTGCACGCCTTCAGAGACTTCATTTGAATGTAGGCCCGTACTTTATACTGCGGAGACAACATCCGTGAGAGTCACACGGCGAGTCACAGAGTGGGGTGCATCGGAGTCACGGGTCGAGTCACAGAGCAGCGTGCGACGAGTCAGAGTGGGGCTCGTCAGAGTCAGATGGTGGGATGCATCGGAGTCATGTGTCAGGCCTCGTCAGAGTCACAGAAGGGGGCTCGTCAGGGTCATGCTGTGTCACAGAGCATTTCACTGAACTGATCATTGATTATAAGCCACGGCATTTACCTGGTGAATTTTAGACTTGGCTGCCTCTACCATAGCGATGTACTCTGTCTTCTGACTGCCACCGTCTTTATTTGAGTTGCTGCCAGCCTGTTCAAACACAAATGAAACATTTTACATTCACCAGCCAACTTTTTAAGATCTGTGGTCGTCACTCATCATAAAGCAGCAGCACAGAAAAAAGCAAGGAATAGAGATAAATACCAGAGGTGTCTGACAGTCTATATTTGACTTTGGCCTCATTCCTGGGGGTCTGTGGGTACCCCCATGCCCACAGGTGCAGGCAGCTACTGACACACACTGGCCACACACAGCAGCTAAAGGCAGCTCCTGATCCGGTGTATTTGTGCTAACGCTGCTGGACCTGTCTGTCTAGTCAGCCCCCTGCCTTATCCTCAATCCCACCTGGCCCCTCCGAAGGCAGCATCTGCGCTTACGCAGAAACAGAAGTTTACGTGGAACATCACCTGGACAAATAATGGATGCCTTGTCACGCTGTGAGCTCCAGCCCTAACCACAGAAAAGCTATCAATACAAAATTAAACTCACCCCTTGCAATAACGCACAGAAAATAAACATGACTGAACTGCATCAATAACACAAGACAGTATATCAGCGAGCTGTGATGAGCAAACAGAAGCCCAGGTCTCAGGATTGCATTCTTATATACTTGCTAATTATCTGACTGATGATTTGTTGGTAAGACTGTCAAAAGTTTAATATCTAGCAAGTTTGGGTTTGCCCGTTTTTTTGCCCAGGAATGTAATATGTAAGGTTATGTACCAACAAGGTTTACAGGCAAAAAAAGAATGAACACTGGACCCTACTGTTGCTTCAGGGCCTCTTCACACACGTGCGCGTACACATACAGTCAAACCAATGTTATTGTTGAAGCAAACGTTCAGCATCTCATCTGCAGCTCGTAGGAATATAAATTATAATAAAAAAAAGAACCTCAGATTTGCCGTTTTTGTTGTTTCCCTGAACGGACAGTTTCTCCAGCATCGCTAAGAGATGGAGAGCCTTTTCAGGCTGGAACGTGAGAAGATACAGGTCCACCAGCAGGAAGCAGACAGCTTGGGCAAACTTCTCATCTAGGACAGAGAAGAACCTTAAGCCATGCCAAACTGTGGCTCGGCCCAAACATCAAAGCTCCAAGCAGATGCAAATGCGAGCCTGAGCTTCGAAGCAGACAGTTTTCACGTGAAATATGAGGGTCACGTACCAAAAGGCTCTATGAACTGGTAGAGCTTCTCTCCTATGGATATTGCCTCTATATACTGTCGCGTGTGATACAGTACGATCGCCTGGTTGTAGTAGAGAATGCTGTTATCCACGTCATCCAGACCATCCATCTCATCGACGGCAGCGTGGACCTGTGGCAAAGACACAAATACCTTGGGTGTCAGCGAGGTCACCGCCACGCAGAGCAAATCAGGCCACGATCCAGAATATTCCCAGAACGGCTACCTGGTGTTTCATCGCCGTGAGGGCCTGTTTCAAGGTGTCTGTCGTGGTCTGCCCGCTTTTGTAAAACTCGGCAATGGATTTGTTCATTGAAATTTTGTAGTCCTCTTTGTTTAGTTCTTGCAGGTTTCCGAGGTGTTTCAGCGACTCGTCATAATTTCCTGCCTGGTGAAAAGATCCGTACAGATTGACACTATGTAGGTGTGCGTAAAAACACAGAAGTAAATACCATGGTTAAAACACAGAAGACATGTAAACTTTTGGGGAGGATTGGAGATTACCGTAAATGCTTGGAAAGCGCTCACTGCCAGTTCCTTTTCTTGGTCTGTGATCGCTGATGAGGAATTGTCCTGCTTCATCTCTGCTGGCTGATCTATCGAAGAAAACAGTATTGAAAAGGCAGTTTTACAGTTTAACCTGAATGGGTAATCTACAGCTGGCGCACAAAAAAATACAAACCAAGACCTGTATCCCCTAATTCATCCCCAGATGCACAGCTACGGTGATCTGGTGCTGAACAGCTCTACGTCATGGGCATCAGCTGAAGGGTAAATAAAAACTCCTTTCCTACGCCACTGAATGATTGTATAACCACCAATTACGTTCCTTACAAGCTCACAGACTCCCAATATTTCCCATATGGAAAAGCTGTTTCAAAACACCGTGACTCCCAACACTGTCTAACCTGACTCGCCACTTATGGTACCCAACGGATCCGACGGCAGTCTGAGAGTGAAGAGGCTGGGCTTGGCCACACAGCCCCACTGCCAGCCAGGACGCTTGTACAGCCGCCGAAACCAGCGCTGCGTAATGTAGCATTTAAATAAGCATGGAAGTGGCAGGGGGAGCCCACCCGAGACGGGCATTTTAACAGGTGCTCGCCGGGCAAAGCGAACACCCGACGGCACCCCGTCGCACTGGAGCCAGGTTGAATATTCGACAAAAAACCGAAAGAAGCGAGTTACCTCCGGTGTTGTTGTCTGACATTTCTGTAGCTTTCAATAATCCCGCTGGTGGCCGGATCAATAGCAATAAAGAAAATGGCTAAGCTAGTTAGCTACCTAAGGGGCTACCTAAACGCACGGTTCCAGTGACTTGTGACCAGAACCGCGGCCCCACTAAAGCCGCTGGCCTCTCGAAAATGCACTGCGCCAAAGCCTTCGATCGGAGTTCACACAGCCGGCAGATCTACCCGGTTCCAGCGCCTGCTCCTCTATGTTTCACAGCCGGCGTTCCGCCATAAGCGTCAACCCCAACAGCGAGAAAACAGGAGCATCCCGTCCTGACAGCGACCCCTTCTGTTTTGGAGGGAAAGCGCAGGCGCCTCCGGCCATACCGTATTTAGCATACAGATTAGTTGCATTAGCGCCCTCTTTCGTCTTTCACACGGTTTGCAAATAGATTTTCAGACGTTTTATACATGTACAAACACATACGGAATATGGAACGTCATAATACTCAAAATTAAATCTATCCATCCATTTTCCAACCTTCAGCTGCTCTCTCCTCCTAAAGCAGTTACAGAAGCAATTAATCACCAAAGCATGGCGGAACCTATGAAAAAACAGGATAACAGAAATAGTATTTATGAGTTTTAGTTATTATAGTATATAATTTTCCTCCCTGTGTGTCTGGATGGTGCCCGAGGAGGAGCGCTGGTTCAGTCCCATGGAAGTGTGACATCGTGGGTGCAACTTATGCGTGGGAGCTGTACCAGGGACAGGGTGATGGGCCTTTGCTTCTTGTGTGTAAGCATCCCCCTCCTGCACAGAAAATCTTATGTTGCACCAATCCACACCTGCAGGGGGCGCCATTAAGCTGATTTCACATTTTTCATCCCAGTGATTTTACTCTTCCATGTGAAGTGGAAGTTGAAAATCTCTGCCTGTTTAAGTTTGGGTCAGCCTGAAGTCATTTTTATCTCGACTGTCATTATAGCTCAGGCCTATTCAACTGGCTGCCCGTGGGCTGGATGGGGCCCTCTTGAATTTTTTTGCGGCCTGCAAATCTGGCTGCCATCTGAACACTATGATAAATTAACCTGTAGCGATTAACACAGCAGTGTCACACGCCGGTGGAGCAAAGGAGAAGAAGCGAATGCAGGTGCAGGATTCAGAAAAACTTTAATCAAAATAACTCAATCAAAGAACAGTCATCTAAAACAGAATCAGAGTATGGGCACAGAATCCAAAATAGCAGAAACACAAAAACTAAACAGAGACATAAACCAATACAGCTAATACTGAAACTAGCGATTAGCAATGCAGACACATAAAGCAAGACTAGACTATTGCTTCACAATGAACAAATAAAGTCCTTAATGAGCCCGTTAACTCGAGGCAGCCGTATCTTTGCCGCTTCTGGGGTTTGTGTGTGTGGGGGTGTGGCAGCCATCTTGTCCTGCTGCAAGTACCCATGGGAACTGGAGTTCCTTACAGAATGGATAGGCGAGGACATTAACTTTAACAAATATGAATATGACAGAAGTTGGATGTGAATATTAGTTATACAGCATATCCTGATACTGTTTTACTGGTTTAAGCACCTTATGTGTGTTTGAAATGGTTTTTTATAGCCTATTTGATGCACCTCAGAGTAAAGGAATGTCCAACACATTCAGTGTTTGCAAATCTTTTACTGAACTTTATTAAGGGTAGCTGGATGCACATGAACACACATCTCTCGACTAGCCACAATAGGAGCCAGGTCCCCACGAAAACATGCCAACCGCCCAGTCCTGAGCCTGGGACTTCTGGGAATCCACATACTGGTCAAATCAGGAGGAATTCCAGTGTAGGAGAGATTCTACTCCCAATCTTGAGGCCTGGCTCCAGAGCTGGATAAATGGCTGACTCTCTCTAGCTCATGACTTCTGATATCTTGAAGGACCCCAGATTCCCTTCCGGCAGAGAGGTTCCGGCCATGTTCACCACAGCCAATGTCCGTTGCCAAGGTCTGATCCGCCGAGGTCCTTCCAGCTCATGCCTGCCTCCCCTGTGACACCACACACCCATCTTTCATTATGTGGGAGGGTCCCACAGGATGTCTCCCCCAAGCAATTTTCCACTGATCCTGGCCTGGTCTCAGTAACCCAGCTCTGGCTAGATAAGCAAAGCTGTTGTTCATTTTTACATGTAACTTTTTACAGGAGATGGAAGGTGAGCTAAGTGGCGGGGCGTGCAAACGTAAGCAAACGTAAGCAAACGTAAGCAAGATTCAAACCACGACAAAAGAGAAAGGGCGGAACAATTTTGGTTAACAGTCACGATTAGTGCACACAGTTGTTTTTCTTCTTTCTGAAGAGTGTGCTCTGCTGTACTGGTAAGTCATGTTTCAAACTTGAAGGCAGACTGCAGGCAGGAAAACAAAGCAAAAGAACAGGAAGTGGAAAAGGGCTAAGAACAAACAGACCAGTTTTAACAAGTACAGACTAGTCACTAGTGCAATTAGAATTGTTTTTTTCTTGAAGAAAGCATTCTATTGTATTGGTAAGACACATTTTACACTGTTTGGAGTTTGTACTTTTGATGTTGGATACTCACACATTTAATTTTATATACAATTATGAGTGTTATTTGAACATTTATAGTCCAATACGTCGCCTTCCTCAAAATGTTTGTTCAATTTCTTTTTTTGAAGACTGATAGGAAATTTTAGCATCTTATTGTAAACATGTTTATTAAAAAAGAAGTATATAATTATATTCTTTAAAAGCGTTTCTTATCATGTGAGTTAGTAGCACCGGCGGGGCGCATGTTCCATCATTCCTCGCGTGCAACTGTAAATAAATAGCCCTTGTTGTATTGTTGCTGTTGTTAATGTTAATGGTTGCGTTTCCCTATTGTCGCGCGTGTGTCTGCCCGTGTCTTGTGTATACCCAGTCCGATCCTCGCGTGTATTTAGCGAGTATGTAAATCTTCCACCATGTGTGCATCTTGCAGTTCGGCGTCTGACAACCTTGTGTTGCCCGTCTATATATTTGGGTTTGGTGCTCGTTGGGTGCATGTTGTAGTTCCTTTACGGACTGTTAATAAACAGCGGGATTTCTCCGGCAATCAAGTCTCCATATATCTCTTGCTCCCGCGATACCTCGGCCCGCCCGTTTCCACACTAAATTGTGTTTTTCTTTAAAGTTTTCACTATAAATACCAGGAAATTAATTAACAAATATTATCTGGTAGACTTGTGAATGAATTAAACGAATTCCAATGCTTTCTTGCAGGAAAAATTGTCTTGGTTCGCATACAAATTGGTTCTTTTGGTTCTTGACCACCTTCCGGGAACGGATTGTGTTCGTGAACGGCAGGCACCCCTGTAGTTTGATCTGGATTGCTATATGAGAAATCTGTGATCAGTAATAAAACTTCAAAACATAGACCTATTATTCAGATGCCTGTTTATAATTATGTACCGCAGATGGAATTTTTACCACCACTGTCCTATTTTTCAGCAACTGTTGTTACAGCAAGCTCTGTAGTTTCAGAGCTATTTTTTTTCAGAGCAGGTAGTTTCCTGAATTCTGAATATGGATTGTTTGAAACAGCAACTCTTCAAGAGGCATTTCTGACGCTTATCCAGCCTTTATAACATACTACCTTACCAATGTCTCCTGACCAAAAGCATACAGTGGGCCTTGTTTGGCTACTTTAGAAATTAAAAACATACTATGCCCCCCCCCCCTCCAAGGAATGTGATAGCACTCTTAACTGTAAAATGAGCAAAGTTGTGTGTGACGACATAGAGACACACTATAATGAGAAACCCTCTGCTCTCAATCTGAGACTCAAGCACGATGTGTCTAATGAAGTGTAGCAAAGGGTTACAAGTAAACTTGTCTCAAAAGGCCCAGTTACAGTGAAGGAGAAGCTTGCAGAACAACCATGTGAATCCCCTATACCACAAATGCCAGACATCCCAAGTACTTCTATCACATCTTACTTCCCCCCAGCAAAGAGAATTAGTGTTGGGCTTTTTTGACGAGGACGATATTGAAATTTCAAAAGTTGAAGCACCTTTGTAATTAGAAGAGAGGTCCAGGAAGGAAATACCTTTATACAAAGCAAAACAACAACGGAGGCATGAGGAGTACCCATTGATATTTTGGAAAAATAATGCAGACAAATACCCATTATTGACAAGGTTGTACAAACTTTACCTGTGTGTTCAGGCCACATCAGTTTCATCTTGAAAGAATTCCTTCTACTGCTGGTGATACAGTTACTGCCAGCAGATCCTGGCTTGACTCAGTATATGTTGACAGATTAGTGTTTTTAAGAAGAACTTTAATCATATTAAGGACATGAGTAGTATGCTAATGCTATCATAAACTGCTGATAAGTGACATTTCTGAATTAATACACTGAAGAAGAAAGACAATCAGTTTGTTTTATTACAAATTTGGTAGCATGGTAATTCTGAATATTTCCAAATAATAAAGAATTAATTATTACATACCATTTTTACTTTTTTATGTCTTGCAAACTGGTTTGTGTATTGCTGTATTATCTCTTGATATGGTTCCTATAGTCCAAGGCTGGGTAATACTCAACACTAATTATGATACAATCATGTTTGATGTTAAAAAAAAAACAGAATTTTGTTGTAACTGTCAAATGTTTCTTACACAGGACTGTTGACCAACAATGAGTTTTAAGACTTTGGACAAACTGAATAACTTGAGTGAGTATCGTGCGGGCTTTGTGTGTTTATCTCATCTGCAGAATAAAGTAAATAAATGAGGCCTGTAGATAAGTTGGTCTGTAGTACAGAACAAATCCCTTAAGAGGAAATGTGATGTTACAGCAGTCAGTAGGCCTACAGTAAGTAAAAATTAGGAAATGGTGATCAATAAATATAGGGCATGTAAAACTATCGGAAGAGAAGATATAAAACATTAAACCGCCATAGACTTTGATATGTTAAGGATTGCAAATACTATGGTAGTATTATTTGTTAGTAAAAGTGAGTGTACAATGTCAGTTAGCATGTGGAGTCCAGGAACGGGACATGCAGGACATTTTTGGGTGCTGGGATTCACTGTTACCAGAAACAAAAAACCTACCAGTACAGGGCACAGGTGACTTAAAGCAAGGAAAACCCAGGAGTGCTAACAGTTACTCCTCTATCTATATCCTATTTATGCGTCACAGTCCAGATGTGGGAAATGCGATGTGTAATTGGTTGACTTTCTTTTAGTGAACAAAACTATAGTGAGGTCTTGCGCGTTTGTAGACAAATTCAATTTTTGGTACCAGAGGAGAAATTTTAGTGAGACTTCCAACAAAAGCATTTAGCTACAGAGTCTATACATACAGTGATATAGTAACTGAACAACCATATGAACGATACTTTCTTTCTTCCTGTCTGTCTGTCTGTCTATTTATCTCTTTCTCAAGCAATGTACTTTTCCTTAGACACTGAACAAAAACCTTACATGAAAGGTACTGTTGAAAACCCTTTTTTGTGATGACTTCATCTATCTATCTATCTGTCTGTCTGTCTGTCTCTCTGTCTATCTGTCTGTCTGTCTGTCTGTCTGTCTGTCTCTCTGTCTAACTTTCTGTTTGTCAGTCTGTCTGTCTGTCAGCGGCCCCCTCAGTAGTAGTCGCCCTAGGTGGCTGCCTATGCTGCCTATAGCATGGACCGGCCCCGACCAGCGAAAAACACAAAGTGAATTAACTCCCCATGTTTATGTCTCCACAGCTGCACCTGAAGGTGCATTCAAGCCAAGTATCACGGCTTCTAATCACGCTACAGTTGTCTCTCCACAATTTTTTCACTCAACAGTCAAAGGCTCTGTGACCTGCACTGTTACCACAAAAGAAGACAAGAAGCCTGCTGATGGTAAAGTTCTAATTAATTTAATTAATTAGTTCCCAAAAAGCAAGAGCAGTGTGCATTATTTTCTGAATTATGGTTTTATACGAAGTGTGTAGTCATTTACTGAATTGCAGTTTCTCGATTGCTTTTTCACGTTCATGTTTCATGAACATATTTTATACATAACATGACTATTAGTGCATTTCTCCAAATCCATACAGGATCTTAAGATTTAAGGGTTTCTAGTAAAAATTCTTTTTCTACTTGTTCTGAATCGATAAGGTGCATTTGGGTGGATGGATATATTTGGATGGAACGTGTGACTCGTCTCTGAAATTCAGTGCACCCTCATGTATTTTTGTGTTGTGGTTTCCCCAGTTTTACGATTAAAACCAAAGAAGGGGAAACGTGTGCGTGCTGCTTTATTGTCGGCTATCTGTCAGAATTTAACCAAGGATGCGAGTGCGAGAGCGAAATACAGCAAAATAGTGTGGTTAAGCTGAAAAAGGCAATAGTCACTCAACACAATAGCCCCGTGTCTCCCAAGCAAATCGCTCGGTGATGATCAGTGAATTAGTCAGTGCCACCAAAATGAAAAGTACATTGATCATCATTTTGCAGAGAGTCAAAATGTTCAGCTATATTGTTAAAATGTTCTATAATTCTGAATGATTGTTGTTTCCCATTCACTCACTGTTACTGACAAAACCCAGAGGACCAACTCTCTTTTTTCTGGAAATCAGACATGGAACGTTATAAAAGAACCTCATTACCATGTGCCTGTATTATGGTGCAACACACCCCAGCAATCTGCCAGAGGTGCATACCTGTCTATCCAAGAAATGGCTGTGGCCCTTAATACATATACATTAATACATTTGTCACATCTCATGGAGATGTGACAAAGGCTGACAGGAGGACTGTTCCTGTGTAGCAGTGACTGTTTAGTTCAGTAAATTTACTAAAGATAGCTGCTAAGACTCTACCACGGATCCCAAAATCTGTTGGAACACTGGACATTCATATTCAGTGTAGGTTACGTGTTTTGAATGCCAGTCCAGTTTTCTAGTTCTTGCAGATTGGAGGATTATTTTGAATTCAACTTCTGTGAATTCTGCGTCATATCTGGTGACGAGAAATGTCAATCTGTAGTTAATAACCAAGAAGATCAGCGTTATTAAAGTGAAATAAGGGTTTTGTTTCTTTAATTACCAAAATAGGCTATTTTTCGTAAAAAACAGACAATGATTTGCACAGTACTAATTTGGAAGGATCAACTTAACATTTCGACTCCCAAATAGGTTTAACTCAGGTTTGATCTATCATACACATCATCAATTAAAGCATGGTGTGGAAAGTAAATATTTTGCTGGGGTGCCGGTTTTCATTTTTTATATCCTGTAAAACTTGTGGACTGTGAAGAGAAAAGAGAACATGCGCGGCAGACAGCCGCATTTTTACCATTGAATATAACTTTTCACAATCAAATGTCTGATTTCTTTTTTAATTCAATTACATAATCAAATTTAGAATCTTCGTTTACAGCAGTATATCTTTGCACTATTGTTTTTGCACAGCTGCAGTGTCCCATGGGAGGATGAACTGTTCTCTGTATCTCCAGCGTGGAGTCCCATCCCTTTTACCCATAACACACTGTATCTAGTGTTTTGCTAAAGGTCTATTGCATTGGAGACTGCTGTATATCCCATGAGAATATTGTTAATTGTTGTGCAGAAATATTTGTGGTTTTGCTTATATGGTGTTTAGAATCACCTACATACACTGTTGGCTTGATCAGCACATTTAAGCATCTGAGAAAAACTGTACATCGAGCAACTGATACTTGTGCGAAATGAGGACAATTTGCATTGATGTACTAAAACATTTTCAATTTGTGGGCAAATTATGAGAAATTATGTGTCAAAGCAATCGAGAAAAACTGTAAAACAGTCATGATGTAAACATTTAAATTTTGAATACATTTTCACACACGGTACTCCTTTCCACTGGTCACATCACTGATGTATAAAAAATATCCAGTAATTGTAAATATCTGAATATCAACCACTCACTTCCTCTCATTCTCTATTAAGATAAAGGCCGATTCCCATATGCTTCATTGTTCACGTTTCACTGACCAGTGACTTGGGAATTAATGTTTTCTTGATCTTTCACATCAAATTCTTGCTCTTTCATTTCTAACACAATCTTTGCTTCTATCAACAGCCAACCCAGGACAAGCTCAGTCTGCTGAGCAGGACGATAAAATGGTGAGCGGCCAACAAAAACCTGTCAGTGAATCAGAGAAATGCATTCTAAACATCCTAATATTATGAGAAATTTCTCTGAATTCCTATTTTATATCTCAAATTAATAAGGTTTGGTACAGTTTTGGAAAAAATGCAGATTCACCCACTAAAATTTGAGTTTGAGTCAGAATCTAATGCATATCACAGATTTTATATATATGCTTTTTAACATGTTATGCAAATAGATTATGTATCTAACATCATTTATACAAAACATATTTTTAATTTATATTTTGTCTTTTTTTCACAGGAACATTAAAAAAATGATGCCTTCAGAACAACAACAATGTATTTCCCCAGATGGTCTGCCCCCCCCCCCCCCCCCCCCATATAATCCATACTCCTCCCACTCCCCACCTTTCCAAAAAAGTTTTATCAAAAGCATAACTTTGTGTGACGTGTCTCTATATCATCATATTCACCAGCTTCGGGTCTGCGGCTGTCCTTTGTTTTGTCACCACTGAGTCACACTGCTTCACTTTTTTCAAATGCCGGATAAAAGCACCACAAAGGAAAATTCCTTGTATGGAAACATACTTGGCTAATAAAGAGGATTCTGATTCTGATTCGGATTCTGATTCGGATTCTTTTGGTGTGATTTATTTCAAATTGATCATCACCTGTACCAATGGTTCTTATCGATATGATTAAACTTCTCCATGATAATATTTGCAGATAAATTTTGCTGACCATGTACAGGACTGCGTCTGATAAAATCTCCCAAACAAGGGGGGGTGGCTACAAAAATATATATAAATACAGCTCTGGGAAAATATTGAGAGCACAGCAACATTTTTAGTTTCACTCATTTCTCAATTTATGGGTGTGTGTCTGTGAATAATATATATTTTTTGCAAACCCCAGTCTAGCTCTTCCCTGCTTCTCACTGATGAAGGGCTTCTTCCTTGCTTTATGGAACTTCAGTCCTGCTTCTAGGAGCCTGATACACACTGTCTTAGCAGTGCACTTCACACCTGCACGTCACACCTACACGATTCTTGAGAAAATTCCAGATGAGTTAACAGTCATCTCTGGCATTAGAACATCGCTTCCACCCTCTACCTGGCTGGTTTTTGGTCATTGCCAGTGTCTCCTGCTTCACCTTATTCTTGTGTACTGCTGTCTTAGAAACTGAATAAGGAAGCAACCTGCTGCTCAGTGTAGCCTTCTGCCAGCAGAACCAGGATTAAACCAGGATTTGAAAATGCAGATTTTTTAAAAATAGAGTGATCTCTTAATATTTTCCAGAGCTGTGTGTGTTTATGTAAACATACACACACACATACACAGTTTGTTGCAACTTTCAAATATTTCTTATGCAGAATTTGGTTGTTGATCTACAGTGAGTTTTTGTCCATGGGAAAAAGTGGGTAATTCGAGTGAGTATGTTGCGGAATTTGTGTATTTATCTCATCTGCAAAACAAATAAATGTACGTAGATAAGTAGGTCAGTAAATTATCAATCCCTTAAGGGGAAATGCGATGTTACAGCAGGCAATACAGTAAGTAAAAATGAGGCACTGGAGTAGTCAATAAATGCAGTGTGCATACAAACACAGATATAAGGAGCATGTGCTCATGTGTTGCCGCACCCACCACACGACAAACCACCTCAGGGATGAGAACCTGAGTGCAGCCGTGTGGCAGGCGACACCTCAGCACCACACTAGTCCAAATGGACCAGTATGAGGTTTTCTTCCAGTGATTGGAGTGTCAATCCTGCCACCAGGCCCCAAGTTTTTCCCTATAAGTCGGAGGACCTCCTTATAAGGCTGGATGTAGATTAACGTCATACCCAAGCCAAAGCAATTGCAGGTTAAGGGCCTTACTCAAGGGTCCAGTGGAGGAGGATCACTTCTTTCATTTCAACCCGTGATCTTCTGATTAATAGTGTAGAACCTTTGCCTCCGAGCTACCAGTCCACCCTTGGCCTACAAATGTAAAGATGTAAAATATATGCTCCGGGGTGTAGCTGGCTGACGTGCTGATGAACCCTAGAGCATTGATAGTTACTCACCTGGCTCTTTCCTGGCCAGTGGTCTCACTGGAATGTTTTAAATACCATTCGGGGAGGACTGTGGGGGTGGGGGTGATGGTTATGGGCTGTGGATTGTGTAGCAGCTGCGGCTTACCTCGCTTCTGCGGCTTACCTCGCTTCTGCACGTTTTTCATGGCGACGGTCTGTGGGGCCGGAGACGCTGAAGGTGACGTCAGACTACGGGAGACCTTCCAACCTGCGAAAGCTAAAATTAACCGTTTGAGAGAATCAGAACCTGAAGAGTTTCTGATGACAACACGCACAGAAACACAGCTGTTTCACAGTCCAGATATTTTCTATGAACAGGTCTATGCTGCTCAGCCCAAATGGCAGTGGTCACCAAAGACCTCCTTTTGACCGCGATGTCACCCCGCGGCCAGACCACGCCGCTGCTGAAAATGCTGTCCATGCAGAATTTGTAATGTACACAGGTCACTGCCCCTAAAGGTGAAGTTCATTATACTTATGTGGCTGGACAGGGAACTTGATGTGTAAATAGTTGACTTGCTTTTACGACACAGAACTATGGTGGCTTATGTGTCTGACTGGCTAAAGAGAAATTTCTGGAAGCAAAGCAGGAAGTTTACAAAACAGTTTAGTTGTAGAATCCATGTGAACAATACCCCTATGAACAATACCCAAGTATCTCTTCAGCCCTTCCTTCCTTCTTTCCTTTCTCTTTCTCTTGCAGTGTGCTTCCTACGAAACAGACTGAATATAACACAGAAAATCTGACGCTGCACTGGTCCACGCCTGCAGGGGGCACCATTAAGCTGATTTGGTATTTTTCATCCCCAGTAGATTTACTTGTCAATGTGAAGATATGGAAAGTTGAAATCTCTGCCTGTTTAGGTTTTAGTCAGGTTGAAGTCTCTTTTTTTTTTAATCTCGACCATCATTACTGGTTTTTAAAAAGAGTTTTTGAAGCTTTCTTAATAGCATTTTGCCCACTGGGTCACGCGTGGACCGGAATTCTTTTGGGCTGCTGGACGAGATGAAAAGAGGATAAAACGAAGCAAACATATGCTGGCCAGAGTTTTCCCATTAGAAATAAATTGCATTTCGCTGAATGACGCCTCTTGAGTTTCCAGGGGGGCGGGCTCTCATTATGTCTGTCCGAGAGGTTCAGCATCACGGAGGATTACTGACCCCGCATCTCTGCTGCTCATCCATATTTAAGATGCGGAGAAGTAATTCCCAAAAGCTGACCAGCACTGATGAGCTTTGGTCCACCGGGGCTGTTTAAATCTCAGATTTTATGGATCAACTTCCAGTGGTTATACAGCTGATATACTGATATACTGATATACTGCTGCTTACAAAACAATACTACTATACAAAAATGATGATGATAAATTTTATTCTATTTGTACATATTTTAATTTCTATTTCTATTTTTTCATTCTTAACTCTCTTTATATTCTGTATTTTATTTTTATTATATATATATATATATATATATATATATATATATATATATCTTTACATTTTATTTTACTACATTTCATTCTTATCTTTTATTTTTTTATTATTATTATTATTACTACTATTATTATTAAGGGGTGACATGGTGGTTAGTACTGTTGCCTCACACCTCTGGGACCTGGGTTCAAGTCTCTGCCTGCATTACATGTGTGTGGAGTTTGCATGTTCTCCCCATGTCGTCGTGGGGTTTCCTCTGGGTACTCCAGTTTCCCCCCCCCACAGTCCAAAAACATTCTGCGGCTAATTGGAGTTACTAAATTGCCCATAGGTGTGAATGGTGTGTGAGTGTGCCCTGCAATGGGTTGGCCCCCTGTCCAGGGTTGTTCCCTGCCTTGTGCCCATTGCTTCCACAATAGGTTCTGGACCCCCCCCCCCATGATCCAGTTGGATGATGGATGGATTATTATTTGTATTCTATTTAATTCTTAGTAGGTCAGGCACTGCAAATACACTGCATGTCGTACTATGTATGATTGTGTATGTGACCAATAAAAATTGAATTTGAAATGTATTGTTGCAGTTGCTAATATTTTACTCTGCTTGTATCCTGTTTTATTTTGCTCTGCTTGTATTTAAGTTTTTTCCTAGTATGAGCCTCTGTGTTTGGTCAAGTTTCCTGTGTTTGTTAACTGTAATGTATTCCACCTATTTCTTGCTGTCATGTGCCTGTACTGGGGTGGCTTTCCCGAAAGCAATTGATCTTAACGACTAACGAACAAGCTAAAGAATGACGTATAGGTAAAGAACGAGTTAGCTCTACATGCGTTTCCGAAACGCTTCATTATTTCAGAATTAACGATGGAACTCTAAGTAGTAGTGCGTGAGAAAAGCGCAGACTGTCCATGACAGGAACATCGATTCCATGTACAGTGGTACCTCAGAACTCGAATTTAATCCGTTCAGAACTCCGGATCGAATCCTAAAAAGTTCGAGTTGCATACACACCTGCATACACACCGGCCCTTTGTGCATAAGATTGGCCACCGCTGCCTTAAAACAACTTATTGAGGTGTTCAAAATCATGTATCATATAAAAATCATATATTTTAATAAAATAATTTTTACATTTGAACTAAAAGTTAAAATAAAGAACAATGTAGAAAATAATGAGTGGGTCGGAGCACTTGTACATCTACGAACAAGATAACAAGCTACTTCAGTTACAAAGCTTTCAGGAAAGCCACTCCTGATTGGTTAATTGAGTCATGGCCTGTTAGTCTTTTGTATTTAAGCACCTGCCTTTGTTCATTTGGACGTTCTGTCCCCTTGCCTGTTCTTAGTTTTTGGTTAGTGTGTTCTGTTCCCTTAATCAACCCCTTTGTCTAAGAGCTGTAATCGTATCGTCGCCTTCTTCATGCACCATGCCATGCCGTAACAAACCAGCTGATTTAACTTTGCTCACCAGAGTTGATCAGTTTTTCAGTGTCAGCCTGGCTCTGCATTTCTTGCTCATCATTACAGTGAAATGTGGGAATTACAAATGGGTTAAAGGAACCTAATACAAATAGGCTATTTATATCGCTTTTTGTGATTTTATACTACTTTTTTACTTTTTCACTTGTATTTTTTGGATATATTATTGTATGCTTTCTGGTGAAGTATGTTTGTAGATAACTGTGGACCCCCCCCACCAAAGAATACGAATGAGAAATCTAACAGACAGTTTTCTTCCTCCTCTGTGATTTTAGGAATGACCGCTCGGGCCCCTAGCTCTACCCTTTCGCAGTGGGAGTGCACCCTCAGCTCCAGATTCATCAGCACCCTGTACGTCATGTCACTGACATTACTTCCAGATGGCCCCCCGCAAAAAAGCAGGATGGCTGTAAGTTCAACGCCCACTGTCAGAAAAAAAGAATCAGAATTTGTACCTTTGAGGGTACAATTACTTGGCACTGGGGCTGCCAGTGGTACCCCAGCTATAGGTAAATGTGCATTTTGGTCTAATTTAAGATACAGAAATGGACTCTGAGAAACTGAGAGGGAGGAGATAAGAAGACAGGCCGGGGTGACTAAACGCGGACTGGACAGAAATCTCTTCATTTGGAGAGAGGAGTACACGTTAGGCAGATGCAGTGCACTCTGGCCAATCCAGTGCCTGGGAGAAACAAAAAAGATGCAGTATTGCATGTGCAATAAATTAATATATGTCAACTTTATAACGGTGCTGTTGTCTTTCTGTGATATGGTTCTCAAACTGGCTGATGTTCAGTACAGATCACAGCCAAACTGCTGACAGGCGAGACTGCAATCAGCTGCCAATCATTGACCTTCCCTGAGATCGATAAAGGATCCCATTGCCGTAAACATGGCAGTGAAGGAGAACACATTGTAAGCTTCTTAGCCTCATTTGTTTCATCTGTAGACCTACCTCTCAGCACAGTGCCATCTGCCTGATTATTTGCCAAAACATATCTACATCAATTCACAAAACAAACATTCTTAAGGTGCCGACTGCTGTTCAACACAACACAGAACACCAGTCATTGTCCATGCACATCTTCCATGCATAATTTTGATGTTTCCTTTCTCTTTCTCTTGCAGTGTGCTTCCTACGAAACAGACTGAATATAACACAGTGCATCATTCATATCTGCTGTCGTTTAAGAGGTTCCTGTATGACAGGTTCATGTTTGCAGACTATCATTATTTTTGAGCCAGGTCAACCATGGTGCGTATGGTCATTAACACCTCGCTTGTGTGCAGGTGTACCAGCCATTACTGCGTGGACTATTCTGTGTGTTTACGTCTGACCAGCAGGTTTCCCTGTGGTTGGTGCAACTAGCACCGCAGAGAATTTAATCTCAAACATTTGGGCAGGTTACTCAGTGCCAGTTAACCTATTAAACCACATTGGTGGCCACCTAAGACAATATTTCCCAACCCAGTTCCTGGGGACCACCAGACAGTCCACATTTTTGCTCCCTCCCAGCTCCTGGTAGGGAGCAAAAATACATATACCATCTAGCAGGGAGCTGAGAGGGAGCAAAAACATGGAGCGTTTGGGGGTAACGCTGATCTATGGTACCATCTGAGGGAATATCGACACAGTAAACCCATTTCACTTTTTTTTCGGTTGGGAGCTGGGGTGGGGGGGGGGGGCAGTGAAGCTAGCCAAAGGGACCACTTGGGCCTTGACCTGCCTTGGCTACCAGTAAATCAGAAACAGCAGAATGACATAAAAGCTTCAAAATGTCCTTAGGAAGCACACAAACCCTCTGCTACACCAGAAAATGGCAAAATAAATGGAAAAATAACGTGTGCAAATTAAATATTAATAAAACACTGGCTGCCCTGTAATAAACAATAACTTATTAAACGGCAAGTTCCCATTGAGGAAAACATTATTCCACTCCTGTTCCTCGTGTTAGTGAGATTGTCCTAATGGGTATAAATGAGCCAAATATTAGATCTTGGTACCCGATAATAAAGTCGTACTGTATCTTTTTCTCCACTTTTAAAGTGTACTTGTAAAACAGAACTGCACATCCTGGTCTCGGGCCACCTAAACTTCATGAATTTATTGAACAGTTTGGTTTAAGAAAGACATCTTGAAACTGAACGCAATGCTCACTTCATCCCAGTATGTTCTTGCTGGGATTGTGCTGCGATGGTCATAGCCGACGCCCCTGAATCCAGCCAACCGGAGATTAGGGAGTCACAGGTGAGGGCGGAGCCTGGCTGAGCTGCCCTCGTGCAGAAGCACTTCGGATAAATGACACAATAAAACAGCGGCGTTATCCTTGTAATTACTGTGGCTGTCATTGCTGTGGCTAAATGAATATCCCTTGTAGTGCTATAGCCATCCGTTGACCTTTCAAGGATAACAAACCCTGTTTATAATTAGTCATACGTGGTTATTTATTCAGACAATAAGCCTATTAGTCCATCAGTCGGCCTGTACCACTGAAGAAGGCTATTTTAATAACAAACTGCAGTACGGTCAAGCTCTTCAAGACTCTAAGCAGCTGTGTTCAGGTGTGTGATCAGGGCAGATGCTCAGAGACAGTTTATTGGTTTATTGGGAGGGGGTCCCATAGAGTATAGCCAGAGGGTTCTTCTTGATTAGAGGATTCCCCAATGAAGGACAGAAGTTTGGGCTCTTCTACAGACCTGTACATCTCCACCATTTTGTGCAATGGCTTTATTTCCCCTGTGTTTCAGCCTGAACATAAATCTAAAAAGCAGCTTGCAACTTCCTAGAGATGTGAGAGCATCCAGTTGGACATTATGAAGGAGATGGTGAAGCGCTGCATGCAGGGGGACAGTGCAGTGGAGGGCTCACGTCTCACTGCAATCTTTAATGTCTCCGACACCAGTAATCCGCTGTAATGAAAATATGTGAAATCAGCAACTAAGTCAGCTGGACCTTCTTAAATCCCTAGGAGGCCGAGTCCTGAATCCACCGCTGCCTGGGTGACGTCTGTTTTCTTCACTTGACTTCCAGCAGCCGGGACATTTGGAGAAACAGATACAGCAGCGATGAAGCAGCTTAACCAGTGACCTGTGATGACAAGGTCATGTTTAATAATACATGTCAAATACAAATAGCATTTAGCTTAAGCCTAATAATTACTCAGAAATATGACTTACCAGTATTTTTTCTTTCGGCTTTATTAAATCATTCCAACAGATATTTAAATATTCTATTTACTCATGTTTAGCACATTAAATATAATGAGATACTGGCCTCTGAATTATTCATCCGTAATTTCTCACTTTTCAAAGTGATGTGTCAGATTGAGGTAGGGATGCTTTGAAAGACCAAACAGCGCAGCAGCTTAATGCCCCAAAGCGATGCCAATGACCTTGGGCGAAAAGTGCTCTGCCTCCTACCGGATAAACATGTCGTGAGAAATCAGAAGCGAGGGGAAGGCGCTGTTCTCATTTCCTCATTGCGATCCAGTTTCTGGAATGATTTATCATTTTGCTTCCATCACAAACAGACCCACTCAGCCTTTCCCAATACCCAGAACAAAGGCAATCCAGTTCTAGCACTGAGGTTTAACTGTAACAGTGGCCAAGGTATGGTGAAACCCTGGTTCTCTTCCGATCCAAATCAGGAAATGGAACTGGAGTTGGGATTAGAAAAAAAATCTATGGGAAACGGAATTGGAATTGAATTTGAATTTCAGGGAGATTTAAATTCCAACTCCAGTTTCATTTCCTGATTTGGATTGGAACTGATGAATGCATTCCGGAATGGCCCCAACCCTGAAATGTGATTCCTCCTGCCTTTTACCCAGTATCCCCATTCCCCATGTCTCTCAGGAATCTGGAGTGAATAAGTCACATGTTCATTTAGGCGCTGAAATCTTCAGCCCTAGCGGCCTGCGCTGATTTTAGTGTGACCACAAGTACCGTCACTCAGATGAGCTTCGATCTTTCTACTGAATACCCAGACCAAGAATATACTGGGATGCTAACAGATTTATGTTGGGTTAGTCTACACGCAATAACAATGGAAAACTTATAAGATCCAGACTTTTGAAATGGAATGACAGTTTAATGTTAAAAGAGCACAGGGTTTATTCTCCCGTTTACAAAGATAGATCTTAAATCACAAGTGAAACGATAGCTGACTAGAACCAAGCATTCTCACAGGCTGGAGCAGCTGATGCTGTTGAAGATAAACCCCAGAAAACTAGCATAAAAACAACGAGACCAAAGGAACGGGATGGAGGCCCTGTCACGAGGAAAGTCTGCCCCCGGCCCTGTGACAAGAAAGCAAGGACCATTCATAATGTCAGATGACGTCAAGGCCCCAAGAGCTTTTCCAGTTAAAATGCTTCCGAGGGCTGAGTTGCTCAGTTCTTCAGGGGAGAAGGGGTGATGATTGGAAATAAAATAATACAAAAAAACATTTAGTTTCCTCTTAAAATATTGGGACACTTGAAACGTAGGAATTCAATTTGCAGTTACGTTCCATCCTAAATAAGCTGCAGCTGTTATTGTAACTGATAAACATGACCAAAAAAATGATACCCCCCCCCCTCCATACTGAATATTACCTCCATTACTATCCACAGCCTACAACCCCCCATCAATGACCTCGGCCTATACACCTACAGCCTCGCAACACTGCCAGCTGTAGCATTTCCTCATGTTCCTAGATGGGCTCCACATTACCCAGAGTGGGAGGTGCGATTGCGGGACGACTGGGCAGAGATCCGTGTGGATGTGCGGGTAGGAGGCCTCAGAGGACGGAGGCGGCAGCTTGATCTATGCTTGACGGGAGCTAGAGGATGACAAGAAGGGTCACAAGGCAGCAGATTTACCCCCCACTCTCTGTCCCACCCACACCCATACAGCACCGTGTGGCACTCCGTGATCCCCCTTTTACATCTGACCCTTTCATCAGAGTTTTCACAAACAACTCTTAACATGCCAGGCCCCTATGATGTTTCAGATCCTAAACAGAAATCAGGCCTAACGTGCCGATTACACAAGTCAGCACAAAAGGGCGTAGGTCCGGAACGGCTTTCATATTACAGCTTTCTGCATTTCTGAATGAACCACTATTGTGTTTCCTTCTTTAAATGAAGCAGCGTGTGTTTGCTTTCCATAATCTGTACAATATAGTAACCAGTGCAATAGTACTGTGTAATATAATATAATTACCTTGTGCAATTTCAGTCACTAAGGCTCCTCACTCAAAAATACTGGAGTGTTGTGTACTGTTCTGTCCTTTTATTGTTCCGTATATTCATTGTGAATTGTGCACTGTAATGTGATCGCACCCTTTGCACTTCATTGTGTTGCCTGTTTGCACCTTTTTGCCCTGTTGTATGTGATGTTCAGTGTTACTAGATGTTGCACCGGGGCCATGGGGAAACGTCGTCTCATCACACTTTGTACATGTATAAAGCCGTTGATGACAATAAAGTGACCTTAAGCTTATAATAGCAGGGAGGTCAAGTCGTGCCCAGCCTGGCTGCCCAGAGCAGCATCATTACAGCAGGCAGAAGGAAGCATTTAAAGGACCATCAGGGTTTTTCAAAATGTGTCTTATCTTATTTCAAACAAAACTTTCACTGCATTTTCAAGTATCACCACCATTACGCATTATGTGGCTTTAACAAGAATAGCACCTTAGACTGTGATATGACTGGCACCCCTTCCAGGGTGTCTCCTGTACCCCTGACCAAGATAAGCAGCTAGAAGATTAATGGACATTCCCGATTATTAAGGGTAATCGCCTATTGTGGAGTTCAGGACACACGCATTGCAAAAGTGCGTGAATAACTAACTCAAGTTATTAAATTAAAACGCAAATTGCTGCGCCTTTTTGGCATTTCAAAGTTCAGAGGTCACCCAACAAACACAAACCCAGGACCTGACCATCAGCTGGCATTACGAAAGACCCTTTATGGTTGCAGCCGCGTGAAATCTGCACGCTTGAACTTACAGAACAGCTGACAATAGAATTCAAACTCATGCCGGACAGACGGTTAACAGCGGCGAAAGGTTCTGACAAGTCACAAACCTGTTGGCTAATTATTTAGTTTACGCACATTTCTTGACGGGGGGAAGGTATTCTGAAAAGCAGGGCGTGTTTAAAATGTTAAAGCAGATCTGCCTTCACAGAGAACTGGGACACTTTCATCCGAAACAGAAATCACTAATTATGACCTGGGGGAGTCCAGCTAACAGCTAAGAGAGGCCCCAAAGCTGGCAAAACAAATATATATATATATATTGTTTCACTAAGAAGTAAGAATATTAATGCAATTAATATACATAATCTCAAACAATATCAAACAGGACATAAGTCTGCATTTTAATGGATGGAGGTGAATAGGAACCATTTTTCCCATTAAAAATGAAAATAAATTCACTCGTGGGGGAGTCACCATGGTAACGTAATCAAAGGGGATTATTTTGAAGTTGGAATGTGGCTCAGAGGAGATACAAGCTTCAGTGTTCCATCTTCGCACATACTTTTCTGCGGGGGGGGGTAGGGGGGGGCGTTGTCTGTAACGCTAAGAAAGGCTTGTTTCGGACTAAAAACACTGACAAAGATTGATTGTGCGTAAATAGACGTTTACGCACTGCATCCTGTTACACGCTAGACCATTAAAAGTTATTATGCTGTATTTACATGCAAATTTCCTGAGGAATTATTTGCATTATTTGACATTTTCACAACCAGCTGAACAATCTGCCAGTATAACGGACTCGTGAATGTTAAAATTGTTGCCCACCCCCCCACACGAGAGGAAACTCACCTGCCCCCGCCAACCCCAGTACCCTTTACCTTCCTAAATGACATGCACCATTCGCCTTGCGGTCAAAATCAAATTCCACGCTTGGCTTTTAACAGGCCCTGAAGATGACCTATACCGTAAAGACGTTTTTTAGAAAGGACACCCCATTTAATTGTCCATTAAACGGCCCCCTGTCAAAACATTTCACAAGATCATATGTTATTAAATAAATGTCCATTTCAGGCAGCCCAAAAAGACCGAGAGGCATCTGGCGCTGAGATTATGCTGGACAAAAGAGCCACAACCAGCTGAACCACAGCGCTGAAAAATACAGAAGAGAAATATGTATGTGTGTTCAAAGGCTCTGTTGAAGGATGCATGGCCAAGCTCCAGTGAAGCATCTGGCTTTAGAAATGGGCAAGGCTGTGTGATTTGCAGTGGGATTTCCAGTGTGATTTATGTTGTAACAGGAGACAAACATCTGGGGGGTTAAAGGTGAGGAGACAGTTTGATGTTTTTGTTCTCCATTTTAAATGTAACCCCCCCCCCCCAAAAAAAAAAATAAAACGAAACCCAGATGAAAGTGTGAAAACTAGCATGGAGCCTCAGATTGTGCCTGATCCGTTTCCAGAGGCTCAGAACCTGCTCAAGGGACGTTAAAAGAGCCAAACCTGCATGTGTTTCATGAGCCACCTGCCGGGAGCAGACAGCACTCACCTTTACCTGCGGATTTACCTGCTGTCACTCGTTTAACGTTTCCTACTTCGTCAGGTTTACTTGTGCCCGGTTCCTCATCTGAGCAGCTGGAGCATGTGGTAGGTACAGGAAGGAAGGATGTGACTTAGTGAAGTACAGCTCACAGGTGACTGACAGGACACACAACCAGACGGGGGGGATCATGTACCACAATATTAAATGTGTCTTCATTTGTGCCCCCCCCCCCCCCCCCAAAGAAAATAGACCTTTGCATTTTAATTATTAAGTTATCAAACTGTCTCCTGCAGTCTTGTCTGGGCTGTCTCAGTCGTGTCTTTTTCCGTTCGACTTTCCCCATTTCTCTGATTTGTTGTGTTCTTCCATCAGCCAGATGTTAACAGAATAAACATTACCAGTATCATTACAAACGTATATTTGTCTTGCAAACCTGATCCCAAAACAAGCTAACCAACAGTTAACTTGCAATTCTTCCCTCTTCATTATTACTGTTATATCTGAATTATACAGTTGAATTTCAGTTGTTAATTTCTTTGGGGGGTTCCATTTTATTTCCTGTTTTATCTGAGCAGTGGCTGGTTTTAAATGTGTTAAATAATTATATCAACCCACCCAGTCATGAATAATTGTCATAAGGTCCTATTTTGGTCTTAATTTGCATGATCTCCACCCATATTTTGTGGTCTGGTAATGCATATTCATTTTAATAAATTCCATATGCATGAGAGGAATTGGACAATAGATATATAGAATATCATGGATCTTGTTCATAGTCATCAAAATCCTTTATAGGAATTGCTGCTAAATCTGGGTTTTCCAGTAAAACCGGCATGACTAGCTGTCATGTGACTGGACAGATGGAGGAGTTAGTCCAGAACTCCTGCTAGTTCATCTCACGTATCGACTCTGCTTAGCTTCAAAACATGAAAACCCATAAATGAGCACTGCTGTTGTGTCCCTGTTTCTAATGTGCTGAGTCTCTGAAGACTTTGAGGAACAAGCTTATATGCTGAGGTTCTGGCTCTGCTCCATCTCTGAGGGATTGAGGCGTGAGTTGACCCCGTCCATCTCACGCAGCAAGCATGGCTAATGAAGCTAACATGGCTAATATGGCTAACACAGTTAACATGGTTAACACAGCTAACATGGCTAACACACCTAACTCGGCTAACACAGAACATCTCTTCACAGAATGACTTCCTATCCTGGACACGCCAAACCCTGTACACTGAGTTACTCGGGTCAAGGACTACTGTGACCAGGACTAGTTAGCTGACTATAATGACAAACGATTGCTAACTAATAATTACATAACTGCTTCAACCATATTACACGGTGATAGCAACATTTCCAATCAAAGGGCACATGTGTGGAAGATCTACTGTAATTCACTGAATGTAATAATGTTTACTAAACTTTAAAAGAAGTCTAATTATCCCTTATTCTGGTACAAGACACATGCAAATTCAATAAGTTCAGTGAATCACACCGAATGTCTGTCAGCGGTAATGCTGTGCTTTTCTCCTCTGAGGTTCATATTCTTAATGTTAATTAATGCATTTCCAAGCAGGCTGGGATAATATAACTTGTTTAAAAATTCACAAAGCAATTTCTCATGTTTTTTTTTTTTCTGGAACCCTAAAATCTACACTGAAATTAAGGTGGCTCAATAATGGGAAAGGAAAAAATGAGAAGAATCAGTGTTATGTGTTTAATGGCATGTGCTGTAGGGAAACGCGCGTGAAAGAGCTCAGCGGACCTCGGTGATCATGTGACTTCCTGCTGCCAGGTTTGCTGGCCTCAAACGGGAAGCTGTACCAGCACAGGGAGGAAGACAAAGCAGCACCAAGCCGGCGTGACTGCCGGACTGGGCCAAGAACATGCTTCTGATTTGTTCAGAACTGGTTTCAGGCGGATGAGGGGGCTAGTCCGCCCAGAGCACTGCCCTGGAACATACACCCCCCCCCCCCAGACTGAGCTTCCAACGGATGCCCAGGTGTAAGCAGCACAGGAGCTACACAAGAACTACTAACAAAGTAAGAACCTAATAAGGTGACTATTCAAACCAGCGAAAAGTGCAACATTAACAACATCCAGGGAGAATGTACTGTAGTGGCATCAGGCAAGTAGACAGAGATTTCTAGCGTTTTATAAATGACAGTAATCACAAAGCACAAAGTTAATACATGATGCAATATACTGTAAAGTATAAACTGTGCAGCTTCCTGTTGCCATATTAATAAAATATTACGGCTATTACGCAACTTTTTAATGTCTTCTTTTCAAATGAATTCTCAGTTTTTTTCACATTCCGGGCCATCATGGGGTTGGACCCAGTCATGTGGAGTCACGTGATCTCGCCCCAGGGATCAGTGCTCATTCTGGGCAACATTCAACAGAGAGGCATCCCATTTTCATGCATCATTATTCCAAGCATTTACATAGGTGGTGGGGGAGGGTATTGAATATGAGTAGGTCATGTGAAGTGGGGGTGGCAATGAATGCCTCCCTCGTTAACCCCCCGCACTTATTTCCACCTTCCCGGCAGGCACGCCCCCCCCCCTGTGACAATCTGCAGCCGTAGGAATTTCTAAATTCATGCCCCCCTCCAGTCTTCTGCTGTCAATCTGCCTAAGGGGGGCCAACTCATCCGCCCCAACCCAGACGGCGTTGCATCCATCAGCCACCGCTGGATCACTCAGGAATGAGTCACAGAAACTAGCTTTCCAATTATCCATGGATTGATTAATTAATCAACAGCTTACACGATTGCTTTGCTTGTTTGGATGAATTAATAAAAGTAACTTGGGCAGTTAAAAACAAGCCACCATGTCACCTCTGCATCCCAGTGTATTTTAACTAGAAATGTCTACATCGCGAAATTTCTTTCTTCTTCCGGCTTGATGGCGACCTCTTTTCGTGGCAGACAGCTCAGATCTCTCCTTTCATCTTCCCTTTGGTAGGAACGTCTTCATCCCAGGGCGTGGAGCTCATTAATAATTCACCGGCTATGTTATCCAACACCTCCCGTTGCATTATGGGTAGTGCACCGTAGAAGGAATGACTGACGCGAAGATCCTACAGGGACTCGTAGTAACCATGGGGCGGCTATACTGTCAACAACAACCAATAATAAGGTTGTTAAATGACCTCCCTACAGCCCGTGGTGTGCCAGAGAGTCGCGCCTGATTAAACATTGATGTTGTTATCTGCTGACTGATTGTTACATGGCGAACCGTCCTGTCACTGCATCCGCACTCTGGCTGTCCTTGGGCCAATCATCAACCACGGTCACAGGCAGAGCAGATACCTCATGCCATTCTACATACCTAAGGGGGGTTGTTCATCTGCAAGTGTGGGGGATTATGGGATACGTCGCTTCCCAGTGTCGTTTCCTCAAGTCCCCATGAGACGGAGGAGTATGAGCAGAAGCATGTCCATCACCTTTTTTTTTTTTTTTTTCCTCCCTCCTCCACCCCTCCTCTGCGGAGGACTACTTTATTTGTATTTATTTATTTATTTTATTATTTATTTATTTACTTTATACTTTTATTTAGTTCCTTAAAAGAAGGAGATGGAGGGGAGGGGAGGGGAGGGGAGGGGAGGGGGGGGGGGGGGACAAAGGAGAAGAAGGGGGGAAGAGAGAGAGAGGGAGAGAGAGGATGTCCATCACCTGCATCCTGATCACTAGTTTTGATGCTTTCTTTATATAATTAATGCTTAATGCAAGTCATAAGCTGCCCCATAAACTCGGCAGAGAAGCAGTCTGTCTCTTTGTCATTATTATGTTATCGCAAAGCGTCCCACAGCTCTCTGAGAAGCTTTGGTGGGAACTGCGTGGCTTCATCGATGGGCTTTTAACTGGAGTGTTTGGAAAAAGGCACCTGACACACACTCGCTCTGGAGTATGCCAGCAACCCCGCTCCTGGGCTGGGGTCTCTGGTGACTGTGCCCATTGTTTTCACAATGCCCGCTTTTCAGCGACATAATTGATTAAAATTGCGGAGGCTAAGCGAGGCCCAACCCCCCTGATTCGCTCGGCTGCCTATTGTGTCCGGGCCTCCGGTGAGTGTGCATCGTGCGCTCCGGCCACCCCCCTCCAGACCCCATCCCCGCTCATCACAATAACCTGGCCGGTCTCTCTTCGCCGTGGCGAGTGGAGGAACGGCGATTTGCGCGGTGGCGTTTCATCGCTCTCCCCAAATGGAGCACACTCGTACCCTGCCAGGATGAGTGCCTCTGTATGAGCCCCTCGCAGGACGTACTACAAAGAAAGCGAGAACATGTGTTGGCGTTCCGCTTCAGAGACACACTAGCGTCATGCAGCCGGAGGAGTGCGGAGAGGATGGCAGGCTTGTGCAGGATGGCTGTCTCTAACGAGCCCCAGCCTCCACACCAGTCCAGTCCTGAGGTTATCCTGACGCTTACCCCAGGAACCAGAAGGCACAAGGCAGAGTGGATGATGCCCAGATGAGATGCCAGTCCATATTGCGCAGGGCATTTTATTTTAAAAGCAAAAAGTGTTACTGAAAGTTCTACTTTAATCTCAGACATCACATATATACTGTAAAACCACTCAGAAGTGCAGAACGGCTCTCATACACAATAATAATTTAAAAACAACAGAGTCTCTTAGGCTTAAAGTGTCTTGGGCTACATCTGCATTAGCATAAATCATGAGGCTTGAGAGATTTGTGGATAAGTTTGTTGATTTTCAGCCAACCTATATATACTGCTGTTCGTTATATAGAGCGATTTTGCTGGATTTGATCATTTATAATCTGAAACTACATGTGTAATTGTAATTTTGAATTTGAAAACATGGGGGGGCTTGCAAATTTAGAGCCGAATTGATGACTATGAATGAGTTAAAATAACAACAGAGATAAGTGGAAGCTAAATTATGTGTAATTAAGCACTTTTATTATGCTTTTAATTTGCATCCATGTGCTGAGGGAAAGAGGGTTCTTCAGGTTCAGGTTCCAGGGTGAACATTCAGAATGGATCATGTTAAGAATCTTTGTTTAAAGCAAAAGCTTTCAGCAAAGTAATTTTTTTGTTTTTTTGCTGCTGGACGTGAGATACACAATAGCACTGAATCAGCGCTAATTTGAGTGTGCTTGCAGTGCCCAGTCTAAAATTGTTGTTCCATTATTAGCATTTTGAAACATTAAAGCCAAAAATTCACATGTCTTGTACTGACATAGCTTAACAAAGTTACCTTTGCTTTATAAAGTAACTAAATGATCTTCTGACATAAATCCCACTATGCATGGCTTAGAAATTAGATGCAGTAATAACCTTTTTGTCTAGTCTGAATAAAATGTTTTCTAGTATGAGAAAATCTGATCAAATTTAGATACGCTGAAAATAATTTGTTGTCAGCTAACTTGTTAATAAAATACTTACGAAACTAAAGTTCATTACTCCAGGTTTAAATTAACTATACAGGCTTCACAAAGGTTTGCTTTATGTCATGACAATGCTTTGGTCAATGACTGACCACCTATACGACAGTCGTCCCATAAGATTATAATGGAGCTGAAAATTTCCTATCACCTAGTGATGTCATAGCCATTGTAACGTCAAAGCAATTACTCATGTGTTTGTGTTGATGCTAGTGTAAACAAACCTACTGCCATGCCAGTCATATAAAAGTATAGAACATACAATTATATACAGTATATAATACTTGATAATGATAAAACAACTATGTCACAGGTTTATCTATTCACTGTACTATACTTTGCATTGTTACTTAGGCTATACCACATAGTCTAGGTTGTAGTAGGCTATACCATCTAGGTTTGTACCACAATGATGCAATCGCCTAACGACGCATTTCTCAGAACGTATACATGTCGCTAAGCAATGCATGACTGCATTAATTCCGGTAAATGAAACTACACTGTACATACATTTTTTTTTTTACTTTATATAGGTTGTGTATTCATCATGTCATTCCTGCTTTTACTAAATGTTAGTGATATTTTGAGTTTTTAAGTGGTATGAGTTGATAGGTTATTTTTTTTGTGTCAGAGAACACCAAAACATCGTCCCATAGAAATTAATAGTAATTGCTTCTTTGCTTTAAGCCATTTCAACTTAGAAAAAGGTTAATGGAAACACTCTAATTTTGGATAGCGGGGAAAATCGGCATCTACACATATAATCCATGGAAGTGAATAAGTTGAATGTGCATAATTAGTATGAACTAAAATTTGACAGGCCCAGAATGGTACCATGGGGTACACCATAGTTAATTACATCACAGTGTCTTCCCGGTGCCTACCTGTACTGCTCCATTATGGCACTACACTTTTAAACTCATTTCACCATTACCTAGCCTTGGAGGAAGGAAATCATTTTTAGACTATGGAGCAGAGTTACATGGATTATTCTACAAAAACCTAAATTGGTCAAATCTGTGCCACAGTATTTGCTTTTGTTCCTGTTTGATAAAATTGCTTGAATTCAGCTGACACATCTCAGTGGAAAAAACTTGAATGAACTGGAAGGCAATTCATGTTATCAGTAAGCACTTCTATAATCAGGTTGTGGTAATCTGGAGAATCTCTCAGGAAGCAACGCCAGACACACCCTGGATGGGATGCCAGCCCTTTCCAAAGCAGACAGACAGACAGACAGACAGACAGACCCATGCCCATGCAAGCTGGGAAGTGCCATTCAAAATCACTATGAATCTGAAGGTTAATTTGAAGGTTAATTTCGTTCCTTGACTAATGTCTCCAGCATGGAAACCCATTGTTACAGGGCAAAAGAACATAACTACTTTTCATACAACTGAATATGGATGAGGCAGCAAACTTTATTGTGTCAGTACAGATATAGGACGAGCCTTTAGGTAGGGCTAATCATAACCATACCCCTATAGGTAGGGCTACTCATAACCATAACCCTATAGGTAGGGCTACTCATAACCATAACCTTATAGGTAGGGCTACTCATAACCATAACCTTATAGGTAGGGCTACTCATAACCATAACCCTATAGGTAGGGCTACTCATAACCATAACCTTATAGGTAGGGCTACTCATAACCATAACCCTATAGGTAGGGCTACTCATAACCATAACCTTATAGGTAGGGCTACTCATAACCATAACCCTATAGGTAGGGCTACTCATAACCATAACCTTATAGGTAGGGCTACTCATAACCATAACCTTATAGGTAGGGCTACTCATAACCATAACCCTATAGGTAGGGCTACTCATAACCATAACCTTATAGGTAGGGCTACTCATAACCATAACCTTATAGGTAGGGCTACTCATAACCATAACCCTATAGGTAGGGCTACTCATAACCATAACCTTATAGGTAGGGCTAATCCTAGACTTCTGGTATGGCTAGGCTTTAACATTTAGTAGGGCTAACTCTCCTAAAACTGGGCACTGTATGTCACTGTAATATTCCTGAATGTTAAGTACTTCTAACACCTTATTATGAAAGAACACATGAAATTCCAAATATACTTTCTTACTTCGTGATGTGACATAAAATGCATGGTTCCACTTGAATTTGAGCCTTTGCTCTTTAATAATGGGAATACATATTGTTAACCTAAGTCACTAAACATACAGTAGGTGATTCCAGACCCTATTTTAGTCTCAGCCCCCCTGAAAAATTATTGTTCCAAATGCATTTCGTGATCTTGTCCTGTATTTCTTAGGGGCTGAGCCCCCCTAAGGGCCAAACCCTACAAACAGCCTTGCCACAAAGGCTTAAAAATGTGGTATTGAGGTGTCAAAAACGTAACCAAGGTTATAGCTATCACTGCACCCAGAGAAATGCTGTTCTGGGGGCTGCCCTCACAAATATGTTTCATGCAAACTTTCCAGTAATGGAGACAAAGCAAGAGCGTGCCTGGTACTGGGGGGAAAGTGGTGCTTCTTCTGTAATTATTGCCCTTTTCATAAATTACCTAGATGGAAATTAGGGGACAGGTGTCCAATTAAAGTAGCCCATCGATTCAAAGAGAACAAATTTCTCCTCGAGTGTCATTTGAGAAAAATCACTTCAGAGTCCCTCTTGGAGAAAAATAGTCTCTGTAAGTGTGTGCTTTAAAGGCAAACACTATATTGCTACCCATTGATGGGAAGGAGCTTAGACAAATCAGCGCTTGGCAGCAGACAGTTTCCTCTCCTCCCCGCTTAACAGGCTCATGTCTCCCATCACTATTCATAAAGAACTCATGATTCCAGGCATGAAAAACTTTGATCGGCTAGAGCTGTACTACAAGAGGCTCTGCAATGATGATACCAGCATGAGCTTGTACCACTTAAGTCTGTCAATTGAACAATCTACACCCACCCATTCATATAAAATACTAGAAAAAATTAAGAGGCAGAAAATTTTTCAGGTTCACTCATTTCTCAATTTATTGGTATGTTCCAGTGTAAAATATACTTTTTTTTTTGTTGTTGCAAACTGCAGCCTGGTTCTTCTCTGAATTCTCATTAATAAAGAACTTCTTCCTTGCTTAATGGGACTTCAGTCCTGCTTCTAAGAACCTGATATGAACTGTCCTAGCAGTGCACTTCACACCTGCACTTAACACTTCCCATTCCTTTTGAGGGTCACTTGAGATCATTCTCCAATTTATGAGGCGCTGCTGGATAAGTTGACAATCATCTCTGGTATTGGAAAGTTGCTTCTGCCCTCTACCTGGCTGGTTTCTGGTCGTTCCCAGTGTCTCCTGCTTCACCTTGTTCTTATGTACTGCTGTCTTAGACACTGTGAGCCTGGAAGCAGCCTGCCTCGCAGTGAAGGCTTCTGCCAGCAGAACCAGGATTTTAAAATGTAGATTTGTTGGAAAATATAGAGTGGTCTTTTCATTTTTTCCTGAGCTGTGTGTCTACACACACACACACACACACACACACACACCTAAATCTAAATTCATTTCTATGGGAAAAACCCTAATCCCAATCACCCTTAACCTCTACCCATCCCTAACCTTAACCATAAGTAACCAACCCAAATACAAGACTTTTGGCATTTTTACTTTTTTGATTGCATTCACAGATTTTTTTATCAAAAGATGTCCCCAAAATTAGGGAAATTTCAGGTTTTACTACACTTTGGGGACAATTTGGTCCTCACATGTGATCCATGCACACACACACACACAAAACCAGGCCCTCAACCCAAAATGTGTGAGGCCACAATGTTGAAGCAACCCGAATGGAAACCGAAATTAATAATATCCAAATACATGAAAACAGAATGATAAAAGAAACTATGTATCAATGATTAAATGTATCGATTATTTTAAAACAGTAAAACATTATGCAACTGAGTCCTAAATAATTTCAAAATCGTATGTAAGAAAATATATATAGCCTATATGTTTGTATGAATATATATGTCTTGAGTATGAAAATCAAATACCCATATTAATCAATCAAATACCGTACCGACAGGTACGACAGGACCTTGGCCAACCGTATCCATCTCCCAGGGCAGCGAATCGATGCCGTCCAACACGAACTTTAAACCACATCCTCAATTAGAGATCCCCGTCTTTTCACATCGCGTTATTCCCAGATAACTGGACCGACAGCTGCACTAATCAAACAGGGCTGTAACTCAGAGAGTCCAGCATTTATGGCAGGCGCTTATCTAATTGCCACGAAAATCAATGTAGATCGCAGGGAAAGTAAAGAAAAATCCCATTCGCTGTAAAGATCGCTCATATTAAACAGTATAAAACACGATAAGAAGAGAGATTAACATTTTTATGAGAGCTTCATTCATAGTTCAATTGAGTGTTTTCCATTTCTATGTAAATATAATCTAAATGAGCAAGAATTATCGGTTAATTTGTTCTGATTAGCTGTACTTTTCCGGGTCCGGACATCCAGCCACCAGAGGGCGCTAAGGAGCCTCTGTCCATGACAGACTGCGGCCGATAGACCACCCACTTTCCAAAACGGCCGGTTTTCCCAGCACGTTTTGGATGCTTTTCTACACCAGGTTGTGCTGTATTATACGTTTTTATTGATCATGGCGCAGAAGGAGGAATCTTTGTCATCACCCTCCCCCCAAAGTCACCATTTTGAAAATTCTGAAAGATTCCCCTGTTGTACCTCACCAATTAATAATTGAATAAGGTAGTTATATAGCTGTATAAATCTGTAGGTGTGGAATGACCAGATAAAATGGCTCACGGCAACTCACCGCTTTACACACACACACACCCTCTTTTACCTCGGCATTTCATCGTTCTCACCGTTACTATTGGTGTGGAGGTTTTTCCTCCCGATGTGATATTATCTCAGGATTTCCCCCGAAGACTTTTTCAGAACAGAACCTCTAGAATCCCCATGCGGGTTTTTGGTCTCACTGGAGGTTAGGTGACACAGGTGAGAACCTTTCAGAGGGTGAAGGTGAGTGTTTGTGGGATAGACAGAGGCACACACTTAGGGGGAGTGCGGTGGGTGTGCGTGTGTGTGATGTATTCAGATCGTTAATGTGTGTAGGTGTGTGTGTGCATCAGTGGGCAGTGGGGGGGGGGGGGGGGGTTGGGCAGTGACAGCACCTCCCTGTACCCTACTGCGTCGGATTGCGACCGTCTCTCCCCTGTCTGCGTCAGAGCTAGGCAAACACAGCGGTGGACGAGCCGGCCGGCTCCACCTATTTAAGGGCCGGCTTCCCCTCAGTCTTCCAGGAGTTCGCCTGGCTCTCTGCACAGCACCTCAGACTCACAGCCTGAAGGTAAGAGCCTGTCTTACTGGGTCTCCCTGACTTTGTGTATGAGCTCCTGAGCCCCCTCTTTGCCAGAACTGTCCACAAGAGAAAGGTATTTAATCAGTGCTGGAGCTGCTAATTGCGGTTTGGGTCTTAGCATTTTTCCGTTTGTAGAGCGTGTAAGAAAGATACACACAGGGATGAGGGATTTTTTTTCTTTTCAGTATCGCTGAAAGTGTTCATGGAGTACAACAGAGATGAACGTTCCTTTGCAGCTCTGAACAGAAGAGAGAGAGAATGGAGATGGCATGAAAGTCACTGGTTAATTCCTGAGTGACACTCTCTGGCTTGAAATGCTTTTTTAATTCAGATATTCTACGGTGACTGTGACTTAACTGAACGCTTTGCTCACTCTGCCCAGTCTCCATAACAAAGACCAAAAAGTCAGCACCATCATTCCCAGCCAGGCAGGATGCTTCTGGTACAGGGCGGGCAAATCCAAGCCAGGTAGCATGACAGATTCCAGTGATTCTTAAGGGATCACATGCTGACAGATGCTGACAGATACAGCTGCCGGAACAGATCAGCAGTTATACGCCGAAGCATTCGGGAACTGGAACACACTGGAACATACTCATCTTAGATCTGACTTACTGCATGGTTACCATTTCAGAAATACTTTGTCTCGCTGCTTTGACTTGTGGATGCTGTATTTATAAATCAGTCTAATCTTGGGATATTGATTGACCACTGAATGATGTCACTGGTGTCCAGCAGTTATCACTGTTCCCGTTACCATTGATAATTTCAGTTTAAGTTCCGGTGAGTTTAGCTACAGTAGCGCACCATGACAGACCCTCCTCTTTCTCTCTCTCTCTCTCTCCCCCCATCCCTCACCAGAAACGATGAACAGTGGATTTTGCATGTGCGTGTTGCTGGCTGCCCTGTCCAGCAGCTGCTTGGGACGGCCACACTACACTCCCTCCCTGGACGAGAACAGGCCCGCCCCGGCCCAGCGGGACACTGGGCTGCCAGATCACCCCCGCCAGGCGCGCTCTGTGTCCCTCACCGGCCAGAAGCAGCTCGTCCAACAGGAGCTGGCCGTGGAACCTGGGACCAGCCTGAACGAGCTCCTGAGTAGATTGATCTCCAGGAAAGGTGAGACGCCCGTCCAGATTTAATCTGTGCAAACCCTAATGCCCCCCAACTGCTATCAGAACTGCCAGGGGCATGGACCTGAACCAGGAAGGCATTGGGTTTAAGTCCCAGTGTGATCATCTTGAGTAAGAGTACACTGTGATCGGGGTGAAACTGCGCTGTAAATCATGCAGCAACACACAGACCTGTGATGGATTTACCCATGGTCTTGCACTTGTTAAGATTTTTTCATTTAATTCATTCATGTGCAGATTTTTAGCAATGGTAGGAAACAGTTACAAGAATCTGTGATGTGCTCTCAAATGGCAAGAGTAATAGGAAGTGGAAATGGGCTCACCCCACCCGTTAACTGATTGGAAAGTGTGGGAGGGGCCTGGAGCATGTAAGCACAGCTGCGCAGCTTGACTTCACTCATTGCTTGGGGTGGGGGGGGCAAGGCTGAAAGACAGACTGAGGGGGGAACATGTGTATTATTTACTTGGAGCATCATTGCCTGGTGTTTTGGGGCAGATGGTGCTCCTGCATCCCTAAACGCCAGGCTGACGATCAGACCATGTGATGTGAGGGGCCGCGTTCCAGAGTGATAGCAGACAGGCTCCTGCTTCTGAGGAACTGTCAAGATGACGTTTAAAAACCATCGCTTTACCGTTTTAGGAGTTTAGGAAATTAAACGCTATGCCGGAGCTAATCGATTCCACAGCAGTGTCACCGCGGTACTCCGCGTTTCAGGCAACTCTCCAGCGGTCTGTCATTGTAATCCAGCCCTTTCGAATGAAGATAAGACAAACAGGAAACCTGTTACTTAATTAGCTCCCATGGAGCTTAAACAGCCAGTGATTGACAGTTCTGACAGTCCCACTCACTATGGACTAAGACATTTTCAAGTCGCCTGGAATTATTAGGCACGTTTTTATAACATGTTGCCTAACTACTGATTGCCATCCAATGCTGTTTCATTATGGACTGTCCCGGTGCAGAAGAGGCGTTTTTAAACTGCCGTCTACTTCTCATCCAAAAGAAACTCATTGGAACAGACATCCATTTACTCAATGTTGACACAGCTGACGGAAACAGGGGGCTTTTAATAGTGAAACATGGTACAAAGGCACAAAGACGATGTCATTTCATAAGGCAAAAAAAATCCCGATAAACAAAACACCAGTCCGGCCATGTCTCCCGGCAATCATGTTAGGTATATTTTCCCACCGTTTCCCCATGAATTTCACGGAAGGATGTTATTGTAAAACACAGGCAAATGAACGGCCCACTGTATGCATTTTTAATTAAGCTGAAATATTGGAATAAGAATAAGAAGGGAAAGAGGAATATATAAGCCACGTCTGTACAAGAAAGCACACGCTCACGGCGGCATCGACTCCGCTCCTTACAGAAGCTGGCTGGACGGGGATGAATCTTCTTCATTTAGTCAGGCTTACATTCAGCTCCCGCGACTTTCTAATTTTTCTACACAGCGATACTGTTTGTAACCGTTTTAAATCTGTTTATAAGTAGCCTATTTCTCTTTAGGTCAGAAAACAAGATGTTTAACCTTAGGGTGAGTATTGTTAAAATGGGACACGTGACAAAATGGGACAGAGAAACATTGTAGTTAATATATGTGTTTTGTAATACATAATTTTGTTTTTCATGTAGTGTTCAAGGGGCATTCGTGTGTTTTGAACAGTATCTAGTTGGGATCAAGGCACTGAGATCATTATGCAAATTTTTCCAGAAAAAATTTCAGAAAGTGTCCCATTTTAACAATAATCACGCGACAGGACAAGCCAAGATATGATATTGCTGAGGAATGAAGCATGTAATTGTAACAAAATCAAATTTCATTTGCGGTAACCAGTTTTACCAGTCCAACGTCGGAATTATAAAACTTTAACAGCCCGTCATTCACACACGTGTAAGTGCTCTGCTCCGTTAATCGTGAAAACAGTGGGCTGATTGCTGTACCTGTTTTAACTGCAATCTGCCCTCAGCCAAAGAATGGCGAGTGAATGAAAGCAAAGGTCGTTTCCATAATGATGCTCCAGCGCAAGAATCTACTGGGATCAGAACAGGAAACGCAGGCGGCAATAACGCGGTTCTGTGTCGCGAAGTCCTGCAGTGCCTCTTCACACCCTGCAGGCATCAGCAGGATCATTTGGAAAAAAAAGAACATTTGATACAAGAGATACAAGATACTTTATTTGTCACATACATGGTTATACAAGAATAACATGTAGTGAAATGTACCCTGAACCCGTTAGACTGCATGTGCTAATCAAATCAAAAATAGAATTAAGAATAAGTCAAAAGTTAAAAAATAATGATGCACATCATTAGAAGGTCGCTGCGTACATGCAGATGACTGTTTCCCCCCCATACAGCATGAATAACACAAATATTGTATTACAAATGGTTAGAAACTGGAATGTCCCCTAATTAGAAAGTAACATTTTTAAAACGCCACACACTAAACTGCCGGTAACGTCTGGACTGACCAGGATTAATCACCCGCATAAAATCCCAAGCGCCTTGCAGCAGTTGCCCGTTGTAGAAAATATTCGATAACTTCCCAGTGCCAGAAAACTACGTTTTTCGATGACACTAAAAGAGAGTAATTTCTGTAAAACTTTTTCAAAAGTGCTGCAAGCATGGGGCTAATAACGTTGTGCTTTTGGTAGAGGTCGATAATAAAACCAAAAGTTTCGAAAACTGGCGTTCATATAGGATTCGGTGGTCAGAAACGCAGTGTAGCCCAGCAACCTAGAGGGTTATCTCACAAAAAATGAGAACAGCATAAGACTGAAGAGGCTGTGAAGTGAGATCGACCGGTTATTAAGGCGGAGACTCCAACCTGAATTTAACGGCATATACAACAGCTCGCTTTGAAACAACGGTGGAAGCAAGAATCACTAACAAGATTTACTTTCTCCTTCACTGCAGGTACCATCCGACGGAACTCGACGATGAACAGTCGCGCCACGGGCAACCACAGGATAAAAGATTATCAGGGCTGGATGGACTTTGGTCGGCGCAGTGCCGAAGAATACGAGTACACCTCCTGAAGCAGGGAACGGGGGAAGACATTTAAATCACCGGCTTAAAATCTGTGTCGAAAACACCTATATTTATTATGTATTTGTTGTACACTGTTTGTAAAACTATATGATGCAATATATACATAAGCCAAATTTTGCAGAACTTGGACTGGAAAAAAAACTTTTTTTCTTGATATGTAATTTTTGACTATAATATATATGATCTAATCCAATGCATATAGAAACACTTTCACAGAAAATACTACATTCACTTCGCAACAAAAGCATAAACGTTTTTATGTGATGCTTTAGCCTATCACAAGCATCAAGATGATAGAACAGGCTATAACAGTATACAACACATCTATGCAGTACATGCAAATTACCAAATGACTGGGGAAAACAATGGACATTTAACTGCGTCAGGTATTTTTTAATTTGCGTATATAATTAATTTTACATTTACGATGTCTAGGCCCAAGGCCCTGAACCACCCACCACAGCGTAGCACTTCCTATTAATACCTTAAATCCGATTTTCTGAAATGGTAGGCAATTTGAAATGCAACGTTTCAAGGGAGCTCAACAAATATCACGAAACACAGTTCTCAATAAAATAAGCTTCTCATTAAAACATGTTGATATGGAACTAAAAATAAATTAATGTAACATGTCTGTGAAACAATTATCGAACTAAATATACCGTTATAATCGACAAAACATATCGCTAATAATACTCTAATAAAACATATCGGTCATACAATCAAGCTAAATGTAAAAGATTTCAAAAAAATAATTAACAAAGCATACATTTAAAAAAATACTGGTAAACATGTTATTGACGTAATCACTTTCTGGAAAGGTATGAATGATCTTAAAACTTATGGGGTAACTTGAAACTCAGGATTGCATAATCACGATTGCGTCTTCAGCCAAACACCTGATCCACACGTGACAGAAGGAAGGACTTCATATGAGTAGGAGACTTAGCCTTACGTTTCACAACTCCCCCACCTGCCAAATCTCGGCCTATCCATCCCGAAACAGTCAATTCACAAGTGTATCTGAAACACAATTAGCCATTGGCAAATATAACGACGGTTTAATATGATATAAAGATATTTAAAGAAAAAGTTGGAAAATAGTGGAGAGGAAATAAAACTCCTCATGACAGACTACAGGAAGAAAAACTCTCTTTTGGCGAGTAGAAACCATTTGAAAATCAGAAATGTGTGAAAATGTTGACATAGGCCTATCAAATAATAACAGAGTAATAATAATATGGGAGACATTTGATCAAGTTCAGCCAGGGATGGTCAACATCTCAGATGTTTTCTGAAGATAAACCTTCAGCTTGGCAAATGAACATTAAACAGGCCAGATGAGTGCAAGTGTGGGAAAAGACCAGAAAGATAAAAATCATTCTTAGTTATAGCAAAATTCATGATGTAGTCTTGAGATAAATCACTGCTCCTTAGCTTCAGCGACAGCGAATGATATAAAGGACCCCCCCCCCCCTCCCAAATGGGGCTTCTAGGGCGGCAGGATGCACATAACCACAGCAGTATGAAAACCGAGGCAGGGGTGCGATGGAGAACTTCCGAAAAATCAGAGCAGTGATTTTAAAATGGTCCTTTGGGTCCTCGACATAATACCTCACTGTGCAGCACAGCCAATCAGTGTTCCAAGCCCAATTTGCGTAGCCCTCTCATAAAAAAAGGAGTAATGTTTTGTTTTTGTTCTTTGCAAATTTGTATAACTGTTTGATTACATGTCCAGCAGGTGCAAGATTTAGGTAGGTTTCATATGCGTGTAACCACCAGGATGGACCTACACGATCTCGCAATATTCTCTGTTAAGCAATATTCACGATGTCATGCCTAATTTGGCCTAACTGGCAGAAATAAAGAATATTCCTGTGTCCAGTCTGAGCTTTGCTGGCAATAAAGAAATATTAGAGTGATGTAATTCAATGTATTCACATAATGGAACGTGCAAATTGATTTTTGCGTGATGTGCGCATCATTTCGTAATGATATTACTGTAATATCCTTCAGTCTTGTGGCAAATGAAAGTGGCACGGACCTGCATTCTTAATGAATCCACACAAAGGAGAATTCACAGGGAACTCAGCTCTAAATGAGGACAGACTTGGTAAATAACATGCAACATAGAGTGAAAATAAGTAATGGTTGGGTCCTGATCTTCACTTGGCAATAATAAAAAAAATCAACACTTCTTACACCAGAACTGACACATTTCAACTGGTTTAAAAAAATGCCCCCCAACTGTTCCCATGCACGATAAGCAGTTAGAAGATAAATGTATGGGAAAAGTGTCACTCTACACGCCAAGATACTTAAAGATTGAAGCTCACCACAAAACTGAAGTACACTTACAAGCATGTGCGACAAAGTTCAAAACTAAATATAACTAAACTTTAAACAAAGAATAACTTAAACATGTATCAAAATACATCCTCACCTTGGTCAGAGACATATATTTTTTTAACTAAAAAGCTAAATGTTATTTCTGCTGACATTTCTGCTGACATACTCTAGCAGTCTAGCTATGCACAGGTCATAGCTAGAAATTCGCTCCCCCCCCGACAAAATGTTACCTTGGGCCCCCCGCCTAATTTAATGTAAGGTTTTCTGTATTTAGGGGCCCTTGGCAAATTCCGGGCCCCCTGAATCTGTCAGAGTACCTGTGCCCCTTGGGATATGGTGACTGTATGTAAGGTCACTGATTTAAGGCAGAGAAATGTACATCGCTTTGAAGAAATATGTCTGCAAATAAAATGCAAATAAGTGGTTCTTCAAATGATTGCTTATTAAAAGGGCTTGGGTCCATTTAGGTGGTGCTGTGTGGCTTCATGGATTAGGATGCCTGTCATCAGAAGGTCGTCGGCTCAAATTCCCACGGTTGGCAGTGCTGGGTGTTTTGAGTAAGGCCCTCGAGCCCCAGTTACTCCAGGTATTGTCTTCCCTGCTCTCTGAAAAATGTATGTCTGCAACAATTAATAACTACAGTTTAGGATTTATTTAATAGATTATTTAAATTGCATCATCATAAGCATGGGAGGATTGCGACAGGAGGTGGATTGAGACGATTGTGCAATAAACTGCAACCCTCCTATAGAGAGTTGAGGCACAGATCTTTAAGGTTCTCTTCAGGACAGAGACGCAGAGAAACTGAAGTTGAGATGCTCCAGGCTTGATGAGATTACATCGTCAGCCCCAGCCTGATTTAATGCACAGAGATTAAATAAACCCCACTGCTCCCTGTGTCAGTTCCCAGGTACAGCGTCTGACATTGAATGTTATGGAAGATCAGAACAGATGGATATATTGAGTTACATTCTTAGTAGAGACTGGTGCAATACCTGTTAAGTATTAAGGATGAAGTTACGATCACCAGTGGAGTTTTTTGAGGATGGTGTGATGCTTACTTTAAGAATCTCTGATATTATTCCTGGAGGCACAAATATCTGTCTGTAATTCCCCAAATCACCCTTTCTGGAAGATCTGAACCCCCTATTCATCATTGTCAATTACCGGAAAAAAATAAATGGGTTAAAAACCATTCAAAGTGTTTAATCCAATCAGTCATATTTGTCTGCTTGACAAGAGAAAAGAGCAACACGCTGGGTATACTGATGAAAATGCCACACGTCAAATTCAACTAAATATTCAGTTCATCTGACAGATGGAGAAACACGTCCGTCATTTTTTTTTTAAAGCGAAATTTGGTCCTTGTCTGCCTTTATCGGCACACAAAACATGCATCACAATTTATTGTCTTCAGTGATATGACACAAACGATATATAATAAATACTACTATGAATAAAATTAATATTATTCATATTTTACCTTTCTGCTTTATATTAGTTTCCTCTTGTTTTGGCGCTGTGCCATTTTCATCCGAACAGATAAAGAGGTAATCTATGTTCTCCCAAATTTCTGACAGGAACACAAGGCACTTTTATATTATTGCTTTTTTTATTGTCATTTCACTCATTGTTCAGAAAACTTTTTTTTTCCACAATACAGCCCCGAGAATCCGATTACACCATAGACTGGACATGACATGAAGATCCTTCCATAACTAAGTTAAATGATGCGCTTATTTAACGAGTCAAACTTTTAGAGCAGAATAACTAAAACTGTTAAAAATCAGTAAAAGCGACTGTAACTCGCTTTTTTCTTGACGGCCTGGGCAGTTTGCGCCTTGGGGGGACGCCCATTGTACTCTGCAGACGCGCCGCCAGGCACAGAACAGAAGCGCCAGCCGTTTGATCGCTGATTTCAAAGACCGTTTCCACATTGCACAACGAGCTGCAATATTCCCAAGTATAGATGCTTCAGGGGCCACAATGGTCCGTATTACAACATTTCGAGTTTTACGATGGGTAAATGTTTGTCACTTTCAGTACAATATTCAATAAATTGCATGAGATATTCGACATTTTATTATGAAGTAGAATTTCTGTTAATGATTGTGCCCAACTGCAGGCTAATGTAGGCCTAAGTGTTCTAGCATGTTCAAAGTAAACTAGGTTAGGCTATGATGTTTGATAGGTTAGGTGTACTGTATTAAAATGCATTTTCACGTTACGATAACCCCGTCGTAACCCGGGGAGCGTCTGTACCGTCATTTGCCCTCATGCTTTAGCGTTCGCCCATATCCGCCTTAGTAGAGCCAAAGCGACCCGACGACAAACAGATCGCGTCATTCGCGGGTGTCAGGGAGACCCCCGGAACTTCCAGGAGAGATGTGATGTCAGGATTGTATTTTGAGGAACGTTAATAAATACAAGTGGAAACACGTACAAATAATCCGGGGAAAAAACGTTTTACGGGCAACCCTACAAACCACTCCACATCTATTTCTGATATGTCATATTTTATTTATAACTTAGTTATTTTTTGCAATGTTTACCCATTTCCATTACACGAGAAGGCAAAACTGAGGGAACATTATGGTTACATCAGTTACGTCCACTTCAAGACGCGTTCTTCTTTATCCCTTAACAGCACCATATTCGTTTATTAAAACGGCTGCATAAACGTTTCACGTTACTTGTTGAATATATATTTCAGTGTATTTATACAAAGGCAAGGCGTAGCATAATGGGCTCAAACCCAGTATGGCGATTGTAAAGCCAAGCGTGTCTTCAACGATCCACCTGGAAATTTCAAGTTTTTTTTATTGTTTTTATTATTATTTCGGTTTTCTGATTATGAACGGGGTTAAAACAAGACTGCCATTCTTATATGGTCACTATAAGTAACTGTATGAACTTCTCCAAACTATACATATCTGTAACGATCTAAACTTCACTGCTGATGGCACACGGACATACAGAAGGAGTCTGGGTAGAAATGGGAGGGATTTCCACTGGTTCTCAGGCTCTGAGTAACATCTACACAAGTTACCCTTCCCACCCCAGGGGCTGTAATGGTGAGCTCTGGGAACCAGAGCAAGGTCCTACAGTGCTGGGGGACATGGAGTTGGTTCAAATGGCCAGAATGGAGACACGGTAGCTGAGGATGTACTGGTTCAGGTGCAGAGAGTACCAGGACCCAGGGGTGGGGGTGTCCGTTGCTCACTGCAGGCTACTTTGCCTAGGGAGCTTGGCCCCCAGGACGTCCTCGGGGCTGGGGGGCCCTGGTCCCTTCATGGCCATGCTGGCCCCCACCACGGCGGGGTAGCTGCGGTTCCGGCGCAGGTCCGCACTCAGGGAGAAGGGTGGGCCTGGCCGGGTCAAGGTCCTCAGCGGGGCCCGGGGGCCAGCCACGCTGAAGCGCTTCAGCTTGTCGACCAGGTTCAGGTTGTAGATGCTGACGTCAGTCTGGCTCTCGCGGTCGGCCTGCTTCCTGCCCTCCGCCGTCACCTCCCGCAAGATGAAGTGGGCGGGCCGTGACGCCAGGAAGTTCTCGTACGACATGCCAGAGGTCTGGAAATCAAACGGGGCGTCTGTGTCGACCGCTGGTGATTGGTTCGTGGGGGAAGTGGGGGGTGTGTGTGTGGGGGGGTCAGGGGCAGGAAGGGTGGCCGCGGCACTGGATAGGGCCCCGTTACCAGCCCGAGCCCAGCTCGGGGGGTGGTAGACAGCAGCGGAGATACCCCTCTCCTGCAGGAGGCGCACCAATCCCAGGGAGGTGCTGGTGGTCTTGGTGGAGTCACGCAGGTTGGTGAAGGACTCAGCCAAGCTGAGGCGCCGTGGGGTGCAAGGCGTGGCGGCGGGGGTGGCTTTAAAGGTGCTGGTCATGATGCAGGAGCCCGAGGCGGCGTTCAGGCTGTGGAAGACGAGGAGTTTAGGCTGGGCGGCGGGACTGAACACCACAGCCGAGACACTTAATCCTTCAGATCATCAGGGACTGAAGACCACTGGGACTGAACACCACAGCCAAGACACTTAACCCTTCAGATCATCAGGGACTGAAGACCACTGGGACTGAACACCACAGCCGAGACACTTAGCCTTTCAGATCTGTACTCCGGCTCGTACATTGGATACAATAAAGTACATTACAAGCCTCCTAGTGTCGCAAGGTGATGCTCGATAAAGGACACAAAGCAGCCACTCACAGCTAAGGCTGCCTGAGGGCATCACACCTTGGTATGCATCAGCCAAAATCAGCCAATGCATTAGCCGAACATGGTCCCAAAGTGACTTACAGAGAAGGGTAGTAGATCATACTCCAACAAATAAATGCAGGGTATCTGCAGAATGTTTTACTTATTTAGAAACAATAAATGATAAATTATTAGATATGTAGGTTTACATATCGACTACAGAGGAATTCATAGTCACCATGTCCTCTGATCTGAATACAAATTCAGCACCTTTTGAAAAAGTCAGCAGTGAGGAATCGCAGGAGCTGTGTGGACAGCAGGGGGTGCTATTATCCTCAGCGTGTCTTTTTTCTTTTTTGGCAGAACAAATCACCCACCCGCCTTTCACTGCTTGTCATGCGAAGAGCGTAGCTTTGAATAAAAGGACAACTGGTAGATTGGGGGGGGGGGGGGGGGGGCTTACCTGGGAGTGACTTGGGTCAGCTCGTCCGAGGGGTGCAGGATGCGACAGGTGGTGAAGGTGTAGGTAGAGTTGGTGTGAGACATGCATTTACCGGGGTAATATGTCACTAAAGGTAAAAACACATGGGGAGTTAGTGTCCTGTACACATTGCAGCACAGCAGAGAGGCAATTTATCAGTGAAATATTCAGACACGTTTCAATATCTCTGTGCATGAAAGAAACATTCCTGCTAGTAGAGGAAAGTCTAGCTATTGTTGATTTTTTTTGCATAGCATATAAACAGTCCACCGCTGAATGGCTTCCCCCATATCTGCGGTTTCAGTTACTGTGGTTTCAGTTACAGCGGATTAAGTTACCACAGTTTCAGCTATCATGGTTTCAGTTACCACAGTTTCAGTTATCACGGTTTCAGTTACTGTGGTTTCCGTTATCACTGTTTCAGTTATCTGTGGTTTACAGTGATCCAAAAAAAATGTAAAATGTGTAACAGTATGTTTTTTTCATTGTTTCTTCACCCTTTGATTGGTATAAAAAGCATTATTTTCATTGCTCTATCATCCCTTGACACCTGAGCATGTGAGCGGAGTAGAGCGGAGCGGGCAGAATTTGGTCAGAGCGCGGAGCGGTTTTTTAATTAAGGCTGGAGCGGTCCCCTCTGTCTCGCTCCAGTTTCGCTCCGATACCGCTCACACTACGACTCTGAATTACCTTTCTCAGAAACATGAGATTGTGCTATGCGAACAGGCGCAAGCCAGAGCAAAACGTGAGCAAATTTTACTGTATATGGTTGTAGCATATCAAATCTATGAATTAAATAAAAGTATAAAAGTCTATAAATATTGGTAATCAAATAAATTAGTTTTGTCATTCAAAGTAGGTCTAATAGGATTTTTTAATTTCACGTAACGCTGTCAGTGAAATTTTATTTTATAGAGAGATGCAGCAGCGGCATCAACAGAAAAAAAATGCGGAATTTAAAACGTGGATGCGTTTAGCCTGTATACAGTATTATTTAGGCTATTAAGCCCACTGATTCCTTTATTTTTAAGCCTATTTTGTGTGGAATGCCATTGCCAAACCTCTCCATTGTTGCCTATATGTTGTTTAAAAATAAATATTTTCTGTTCTGAGTGGCAATGTTGCCGTTGCTCATATTTCTTTATTATATAAGGCTTCGGCGTAAGGTGACATTTGTTAGGCATGCAGATTACTGTATTTGTCCCTCTTAAATTGGAGCGAGCGTGGAGCGATTTGACTGGAGCGGGAGGAAATTTTAGTGGGGCGAGGAACGGTGTTGAGCGGAGCAGCGTAGGGCGAATTAGAGCGGAGGAGCGGGCGGAGCCAACAGCCTGCTCCACTCCGCTCACATGCTCTGCTTGATACATATTTCTTCATTGCTCTATCATCTCTTGAGAATTAGGCTGAAATGTCAGAATCCTTTCCAATCATTTGAGAGTATAGTACTGTATTATAATGTACTTTATTATTACTGTATTTAACGTTGTAATGTCTTACTGTGTGTAATTTATCAATTACCATATATAATATGAAAATCCCATTATATAGTGGTACCTCAGTTCTCGAACTCATTAGAACTCGAATTTCTTAAAAGTCGAACCAACCAGTTCGGAAAAAAAATACCTAGTACTCGATCTGAATCTCAGAAGTCAAACCTTGAACGCCAACCTAAGATAACTTGTACGCGCGGGAAAATGAGTCACGCGGCACGTCTCTCAGCGGAAACAAAGGGTAACGCTTCAGTCTCAGCCTAGCATTCGCTGTGATAGCATCGTGCATGTTTACACAAGCTGAATACATATATTTAGACAGTAAAAATACATTTAAAGAATGATCGACAGTAACAGTAATTATTACTATATAATAAAATACATTTAAAAATTAAGATTTCTTATTATTTTAATATTAATAATAAACCATTAATACATTTAATTATAATAATAATGTCAAGCTGGGACGGAACGGAGTTAAAGGCGCAGACGTCAGGTTAACGGGGAATACGGGGTTTAATTACAGGTAAGGCAGGCAAAACGCAGACGGACAATACAATGACCGGACTGGGGAAACAAACTGAAACGCGGACTAAATACAGAGAACTTATGACAACAACCAGAAACAGCTGATCACACGAGGATTCCACACAGGGTTAACGAGGGGGCGTGGCACACGGAAGGAGCGGATGATTGGGGCAGGACAAATTGTTCTTTTTTTAACTTTACACATTGTTTGGATACATTTATTTTCTTACTTTACAAATTACTGTTTTGATAAATGTCCTTAGATGTGTTTAGTACAGTATATGCTCTTCTTGTTTAATCCGGTTAATTTTGTGTTTAAATTCTAAAAAAAAACATATTTAGGTGTCATTTTTTGGGGCCGGGAACCAATTAATTGGTTTTCCATTTTATCTTATGGGGAAAATTCGATCAGAACCCGAACTTTTTAGGATTCGATCCGGAGTTCTGAACGGATTAAGTTCGCGTTCTGAGGTACCACTGTATATGGAGTCTGCAGATGGTTTTCTATTATCTGTGCTTTTGGCTATCCACTGTTTTGGCTATCTGTGCTTTCGGCTATCCGCGGTAGGTCTTGGAACGCATCACCCGTGGATACTGCAGGACTACTGCACTTTCCTGCGATATCTGGGAATTTAACTGGTTAGATTAAGTTTTCATGTTATGTAATAATGAGGGCATGAAACTTCATCAAACTTTGCTTTTGTCAAAGAGTCCTCCATTTGCAGCAATTACAGCCATGTAGACCTTGGTTGTTCTAGAAGTCAGATTGCTGAGGTAATCTGACGAGATTTCACCACGTGCTTCCTGAAGCATCTCCCACAGGTTGGATTGGCTTGATGGGCACTTCTTATGTACCATTCAGTCAAGCTGCTCCCAAAACAGCTCAATAGAGCTGAGATCCAGTGGCTGGCCACTGCATTACACTGCATTATACACAGAATACCAGCTGACTCATTTTTCCTTGAAAAGTTCATGCATAGTTTGGAGTTTCGGTCATTGTCCTGTTGCAGGACTAAAGCACAGCCTTTCTTCTTCCTCTGTCCAGTTTCTGTGTTCATTTGTTCATCTCCGTCTTTTCTTTTTATTGGCCATTTTTCTGCCTAGAGGGCCAGTTGCCTCTTCACTGTTGACACTGAGATTGGTCTTTTGCGGGTCCTATTTAATGAAGCTGCCAGTTGAAGACCTATGAGGTGCCTGTTTCTCAATCTACACACTCTATTGTATTTATCATCTCGCTCAGTTGTGCACTGGGGCCTAACTCTGCTCTTTCTGCTGTGGTTAGAGCCAGTCTGCGCTGCTCTGTACACCCAGGGGTGCCGTAAGGGGTGGGGGGGGGGGGGGGGGGATTAGGATGATTCCAAGAGCCCCTGAGTTACAGGGGCCCTAAAAAATTGTAGCCCAAAATATGTGATCGCCCCTGTGATCTTTCTGATCTATCTGATGTTATTTTAATGGACAAAAAAAATTGTTTTTTTTTCCGAGAGCAAGGAAATTTGTAAGTGACCCCAAACTTTTGAACAGCGGGGTAAATTCTTAAAGAGTTTTCATGGCAGCCCTCTAAGCTCACCTGGGGCCTCCAGCACGGTCTGATGGCTGCCAGGGGTGGTGCAGGATGATGCGTGACTTCCACCCGGGATGGGGGTGGGCCCCGGAAGGTTCTGGAAGAACACCTCGCCCGGCTCGTCCTCCTCGAAGTCAGCGAACTGGTAGACCTGCTCCAGTTCCAGGTCCAGTGGACGGAAGCCCTTGGAGATGACGCCGGGCCGGGAGTCCAGGATGCCCCCCAAGTTGGGCTGTGCCAGCTGCTGCCAGTGGTGAAGGGTGGCAGAGCCTGTCCCAAAGCGGGGGGACGGGGGCGTGGTGAGGACAACAAATGATGGAGCTACACCTCAGGCCTCCTGAAGCTCATCCACATCCAGAGAGCATTGATTTACAACCTAGAAGGGCAGATTCTTACAACTTTATATGCCACAAATGACTAATAATCATTTGAATGTCTGGAAATGGCTGGCACTGCACACACTCACGTCACCAAAAGTCATACTCAGGGTAAAAGTGTTTGTCAGAATATTTCTGTAATGTTATGAGACGGTTTGTGTTTCTGATTTGGATGTTATTGACAAAAACCAACCAGTTGAGTACTCTGTGAATGTGACTCTTTAAACTCAGCTGGTTGAAACAAAATCTTGGTCTGGATCTGTACTTTCTGAACATGAACTATCCACCTCTGCAGTCAGGACACAGAAACCATCCCAAAAGTGGAAAGTGAAACTGTCAGCAGCATCACCATCATCTCCAGCACCAGTGGAACATGATTTTAGTCTCTTTCTCTGTTAACACTTCTAATGACTGTACGATGAAACTTGTATGTCACTTGGGACAGAAATGTCCGCTAAAAACAAACACAAAAGTAATGTGAATGCAAAAATTTGATTAAAATAATGGGCACCTCAGACAGATCAGGTGAATGGAATGATAGATGGACGGACAGAAACGTTTGTAATGACCTTCCTGGTGCCGGGGTCCGCAGGCCACAGACCCAGCAAGGGTCATTTAAATTTGCCTCTGAGTTTGGACCGCTGTGAAGAGAGGGTACCAGACTTCCAGTGGTACATGAGGGACCTGGCGGAGGCGGGGTTTAAAAGTAGGCGGGACAGGGGGCGGGGCCCAAGGGCAGTCACCTTCTAGGGGCTTGACGATCTGCAGCTTGTCGGGCAGGTAGGAGCGGCTGCAGTAGGTGTAGCCGGACAGCCCCGAGAGCGAGGTGCCCAGGGACATAATGCTGTCACAGGGCGTCAGGTGCCCCCCCCGCGAGCTGCCCTCCGACGACCCACGCAGACTCCGCTCCCGCTCCTCCTTGGAGAAGCGCCGCTCGCTCAGGTAGTTCTCCCGCCGCAGGGACAGCCTCCGCAGTGCCAGCTCCAGGTCCTGGGAGTCGGTGGCCATGCGGGTCCCCGGGTGCTTGTTGGAGTCGTCCGCGCTGGTGCCCGAAAAAAAACAAAAAAGATACAGAACACAAAAAAACACACTAAACATTTTCATGCCCACAGAATTGGCAGTCCCTGCAAAAAACACTGTAAAAACACAGTACTTAGAAAACACTGGTAAAAAACAACATGGCGGTTTGTGCAAGGTCTTTCCACACAACTGTGGTCTATCGGCCGGAGTCGATGACAAACCCACCTGTCGTCTGGCATCCCCACAGCAATGGTGCTGCCAACACTGCCCCCGTGTGGTCTGGGCCGAGATGGGGATGACTTCAGCGGGGAGGACGAGCGGTTTGACCCGGGGATGTTAGCGACTGGGGTCCGAGGGGCCTGGTTGATGTGCTTCACGGTCTCAAACACACGCTTGTGCTGATCACTGCTCACACACATGCATAAACACACTGTGGCGATTTTACTCCTTTCAAATGAGTAAGTGCGAGGTGTACGGTTCTCAGAAATATACCATGTTTTTCCCTCCACACTGTAAATCTCCTTCTGGGGTACAATATATAATATTTTCATTGGGTAGCTCTCTAACCTGCCTGCGTGTGTGGTGTGTGTGTGTGTGTGTGTGTGTGTGTGTGTGTGCGCGTGTGTGGAGTTTGAATGCTCTCTCCGTTTTGTGTGGGGGCCCTCTGGCCTCTCCAGTTTCCAATTTCTTCCCCCAGTCTCCAAAGTCATGCAGTTAGACTAAGGCAAGTTAAGGTAATAAGCCTTAATATTTTGACAATTAGACGACATGCTTGAAAGTCACGCTACAGACTTACTTCAGCTCTGGCGTCTCTGCGTCGTCTTGCTCCATCTCCTTGCGCATGGAACCCTCAATCTCTGCAGCCAAGGAGTCCTGGAGGCCAGACACACACACACACACACACACACAGATCACTGTCAGCCCAACCACCAGAGATAATTTCATTACTTCATGGAGAATGGAATGCGTTGGCCGGTTTGTTGTGTCTGGGGCTCAACTTAGTCAGTCCAGGCCCATCCCTGCCCCCTCCCCCAGATGTTTCAAAAACTCAATAAATAGTTAGCAAGTAGAGTTTGAAGATCGTAGCTAACTAGCTGGTTGACAGGATGTGCTGCTAACACATCAGGAATGTGTTTAATAAATAATTTAGTGTACTGACTGTTTATGGCCAACAGGGGGCCGAGATCTAGGGAACCCATGGGCTGCCTTCACTGTCGCAGCTAGCCAGCTTCACAAGCGGTGTCTGACAGGCAGTAAGGCTGGCCTTGTGCAACGGCCCCAGGATCAGACAGGACGCCCACCATGGGGAAGAAGCCGAGGGGGTGGATGCGACGGGGGGTGCTGTAGGGCAGCGCCTTGTTCCTCAGGTTCTTAAGTTCCTCCTGAGCCTCGTGCAGCATCTCAATGCACTCGGCGTACTTGTCCTCCAGTTCCTGCAGCTGTTGGAAAACAGGAAGGAGAGAAGGAATATAACCATTTGTCAATTCTGAAGGACATCCTTAGATCTACAGAAGCTTTGCAGTCAGAATCCTAAAGCTAGACGCTCATGGAGTTTGATATTGGTGCTGGAGGTACTGCACTGACCCACAAGCTTACCTCCTGCAGATAATGGGGCTCTACCCTGATCCGGAGGCCTACCATCTCACGACATGGAGGCCTACCTTGCCCTGGTGGTACAGGCAGGAGTTCTCCACCCGATGCGGAGGCCTACCTCACCCGTTAGCTGGTGCTGTGCATCTTTGGCGGCCCTCAGGTGCTGAGTGAGCTCCTCATTTTCGATGGCATACTGCCAACAGAAAGATGAGTGAACAGCAACTGTGGTCAGGTTGGAGAAGGTGATCATTAAATCAGGAGAACTTTAAAATTGAAGCAGCAGCTCCCCCTAGAGGAGGAACTGGGAGTGGAACACTGGTCAAGTGACTAGGAATTGCAAAATGCCAGGATTACTACAGGTTACGCACAGATTTAGCTTTCTTCTGCAGGTCCACGATCTGGGATAGCAGGTGTGTGATCTCTTCCTGCTGACGAGAGGCATCCTCCGTTTTCCTGGCCAGCTCCTCCGCGATGGACGAGATCTGAAGGCTGGACTCTCCTTCATGTCAGTCACCGGAGTGACAAGAACAGGACGACGATGAGTTATTGCCAGATTTCTGTACATTATCACGTATAATCAAAGACCAAGAAAGGCGAGGCAGTGGTCAGTGTCTGTGCTCCTTGTCTGTAGAACGAGCTTCCTGAAGACCTGAGGTCTGCTAAAACTGTCTGCTCATTTAAAAACAGTATTGTTTACCGCAGCTTTTCAATAAATTAAATCAGTTTAGCCAAACACTGTACAGTAACTACAGTGTAACTTCTTTTCAGTGAAACATTTGTTTATTTGGCTTTAATGGTTTTCAAAATTTTATTTCATTCATCTGTTGCTTTGTCTATTTATTTATGTTTTGTCTGTTAAACGTGATTTTAATGTCTTTTATTTAAATACATTCTTCTACATTGCGTCTGAATTGTGCTGTATAAAAAAACTCGCCTTGCCTTAAGTGTCCCAATGTGTTTACCTAATGTCAGTCATAACTGTGCTCAAAAGCTCAGGGTGGTAAATTATGAATGATATCACACATTGTTTATATGACATACATATCGAACACACCTTCGGAACAGACACAATCGACAATAAGCTTAAACCAGGGTTTCTGGGAAGCCAGTGACATCTTCATGGAGGACCCTGTTCACACCTGATATTAACGTGCGTCCTGGGTGATCCGATCACAAGTGGACAGCACTAATGACGGGTGTGAACGCACCCGAAACGCACTGAGGACGCAATTGAGATCGGATCGTTCAGTCCACATTCGGAGGTGGTCGGGACACAAACAGCCACATTCTTATAGAAGTGAATGCAAATGTGTCCTGGGTGGCACTGAAGGACCGCCTACCCAGCTGACGTCCTCCTGTGCGCGTAAGTAGCCTACGCATATGTACGTACGCATTAAATGTGTGAGTGGTACTTGACGTGATTTATGTCACAACGTATGTCAGTGCAGAATAGGTCACTGTGTTGTAAACTGCATTGTGAATAACAACATTTTTTATCTACAACAGCAGAAAAAAAGTTTGAAGCTGCTGGGAAGCGGGTTTGATATCGGACTGTCGTGACCCATTGGCATGGAAACGCTGTCAAAAGTGCGCATTATTAATGTCATGCAAGTTTGGGAAACAGTGTAAGAAGTGATTTATTAAATATGTCTTGTAATTTGCACAGATCATATTTAATATGCCCTTTGATTAAGCTTCCATATTTATGTCAGAGCTGCTCCAGACGCAGGCGGGGTCACATGATTAAAAGTGGCCAATCGAGACGCATGTTAATGCCGGGTGTGAATGGACGTATTTATCGCTGTCCAATCGTGATCGGATCACCAGGACACGTGCTAATATCAGGTGTGAACAGGGCCTTAGAGACAAACCAGCCCTGCCCACCGTTCTTGGGCAGGGAAATCAATATCTGAATGGCAGGCCAGAGCTCACAGCTAGGGGGCGTATTTCCCCCTGTCAGCTGTTGCCAAGCGAGCACGCCCGGTCACACCCACCCCGGCCCGCGGTGCGAGACTCACTGAGCTCTCTCACGCAGTCGTCCACCAGCTGGTGCTCCTTCTCTTCGTACGAATACGTCTCTGTCTTCAGATGGGAGGCCTAGCGGGGGGGTAGCAGACTGAATGGCACCCAGACGCTGCAACATGAGCACCCCCCCCCCCACCCCAGCACATGCTCCCCTGCTTACCTCTGATCTCAGAATGATGTTCTCCAGCTCCAGATCTTTCAGCTTCTTCTGCATCGAGTCCACTGGGAAGTAGCTGGGCATGGAGGACGTGGACCGGTTCCGCCGCGACCTGCCAGAGCCCGAGGAGCCGTCCATGAACGAAAGGCAGAACCACAGGGACTGATGAAAGGAACAGGCCATGGAAGACAGTGGCGGTGGAGGGGTAGCGGGTGGCTAAAATGCCCATGACAGAAAATACACCCCCAAAATCAAGGAATGATGCTGGACGGTCAAAGTTCATCCAGGTCTCATTGAACCAATGAAAATTATTACTGGCAGGGACGCGTAAATGTCCACTGTGGGGGTGACAGGGACAGGCAGCCGACCCCGGTGGGAGTGACTGGGACAGGCAGCCGTCCACAATGGAGGTGACAGGTGACAAAGACAAGTAGGTAGTCACTATGAAGGTGGCAGGGGATGTTGGAATGAGATGAAAACAGGAATAAGGACAGCTGACCACAGTAAAGACAGGTGGGGCGGCAGCCAGAAGGTGTAGGGGACAGATAGGGGGCGCTCACGGTGTGGAGCCGGACGAGTCCCCCTCGCTGTCATCAGCGACGCTGGTGTAGAAGCGGAGCAGCTCGTCCTTCATGCTCAGTTCGTGGTGCAGTTGAAAGACCTCCAGGGTGAGAAAGCAGTGAGAGGCACGATGACTGCATGAAACCCCACCCACGATTTGGGCCCCACCCACAACCCCCACCCAAGCACCATGACTCTCCCACAAAACCCAACTCAAGCACCACGTCCCTCCCAGGAAGACCCACCCACGTATCAAGCCCCTCCCGTGAAACCCGACTCACCCCCCCAGCCCCCTCCCAAAAAACCCACCCAATACCCAGGCCCCTCCGAATAAGCTCCGCCCATCCCTCACCTCGTCCTGGATTCGCCCCACTTGCTCCTCCAGGTACTCGTTGTGCTGGATGAGATTCCTGTTCTTCTTCAGCAGCGACTGGCCGATGCGTGCGGCCAGCTCCAAATCCCGCTCCCTCTGGGGGGGTGGGGGGGTGGAGGTACAGGACAAGGCTTCGGTTTAAAGGGCCAATGGCAAGCCCAGGAACACGGCTTTGAAAACCTCAAGTAAGTCTGACGAGATGAATCAGTTCCCATCAGTTACATCATCAGTCACCGAGGGGTTAAAGTAGGCAGAGGGTGACAGCACTTGATAACCACACCCACTGGAAATCTAACATGCTCATTTCTCCCATCACAGGGCCATTGATTATGCTGGACACAAGCTAATTTAGAGCCCCCTTGTGGTCTATTTTATTATGAATTTAACCTGATCATACATACAGGCTACATGCAGATTAAAGAAAGATATGAGCATGCAGATCCCATTATGGCTGGGCTTCTCGGATAGACACAGTACAGTGACGATACAGTCTGCAAGCACAGCATGCCCCCCCACCTCTTCCAGCAGACGTGTGACTGCATCGATGTCACTGTAGGTCTTGGTCATCTGGCTCACTCTGTCAGCACATAGCACTGTAAGCAGAAACCACACAGGGACCACGATCACTTCAGCTTATGTCACTCCGCATGCCGGCCGCGGATGGCTGCACTCCTGATGCAGACAGTGACTGAACTGCACTATTAACGGGGGTCAGAGTTGAGCCAGTTGCCTTTGACATGTGAGGGAACAGCACCACCTAGTGGAAAAATATGCTACCACACTGACAGGAGAGTACAAACGCCACAAAAGTCTCAGTCCTTACTGTTATTAATCCCAACATGTAAGGGTGTAAAGTACCGTAAATCTACTGCAGGGGCATCCAACTGAGACCAAGTTACCTGCAAACATCTTATTTTGTGAATTTAAAAAATCTACTAATTTTCTTGCAACTCAGTTTTCCTTTTCTGTTACAGGCAGAGTGGTGGTTCTGAGCCTAGGGATCTGTGTGAGCAAGTGGAAGGTTGCTGGTTCAAATCCCATGAATGCCCAGAGTGATTCTACTCCACTGGGCCCTTGAGTAAGGCCCTTAACCTGCAGTTGCTTTGTCCTGGGTATGGCGTTAATCTACATCCAGCCCTGCATGCAAGTCCTCCGAAAATTTGGGGGTTGGTGGCAGGATTGGCACCCCAGCCACTGGAAAAAAACACACACTGGTCCATTTGGACTGCTGAGGTATTACCAGCCACATGGCTGCACTCGGGTTCTCATATGTCATATGGTGGGCGTGGCTCCTTACGCACTGTAATCAGTGCATGCTCCTTACGCACTGTAATCAGTGCATGCTCCTTACGCACTGTAATCAGTGCATGCTCCTTACGCACTGTAATCAGTGCATGCTCCGTATGCACTGTAATCAGTGCATGCTCCTTACGCACTGTAATCAGTGCATGCTCCTTACGCACTGTAATCAGTGCATGCTCCGTACGCACTGTAATCAGTGCATGCTCCTTACGCACTGTAATCAGTGCGAGCTCCTTACCTCTCTCTTAGTTTTCCGTATTGTGCTGCACTGTAACTTACAATGCTGAATTCAAACCTGTTGTTTTTTGTAAGATCAACAGATCTAAATGTTCTTTTACTTTTGATTTGTACTTGTAAAACCAGGTACATTTTACTTTCACTACAGTTGTATTTCACTGCAACTGCAGTTACTGACATCTGATTCCTTAGCATTTGATATAAATCGGGCATCTTTTTACAGTAACCTGTGAACTATATAGACCTGATTCTAAATTAATAAATTCCAGGCCATTTTCGAGGTACATTTTTTACTGGCTCTTAATATGGGTGACCTGGCAGCTGAGAGGCAACAGGGGGCAGCACTGAGACCTCACAGCTCCAGGTCTGGGCATCCAGCATGCTCTCCCTGAGTTGTGTGGTTTACCAAAGACATGAAATAGGCTAATTGACAGCTCTATATTGCCCCGATAATATCATAACAGTCCAGTTCATTAATTAAGCCAGGATAACAGTTCGTCCCTAGACCCGGTCTGAGAACTACTGGCATAAACAGAAATACTGGTTAACATCAAAGCACAATTAAAGCTTCATCTCATCACATTACAGGGCACTTTTCAGGATAAATTAGAAAGAACAGAACAAAGCGAACCATACTGTACTGTCGGTGTGAGAGAGATCAAATAAGCTTTCATGTGTGGAACCATTTTTAAACACATTAGACTCTTAATCCATACATTTTTTTTGGGAGAAATCAATTAAATGAATATTTTTATTTCCAAGGCATCAAAGGGAACACAGTTGAATGCATATGCCAAACCTCAAACCCCATCAGAGGCAAGCGTGGGCATAAACCCCCTGTGACAGCCTCTGGGATTGGACGACATGGGATGGCCATCACTGGGGAACCAATCATGGGGAGGCTTCATGACCACGCCCCTAACCCACATGACTCTCTCTGGAGATCACAGACAGTGCCACTTTCTATAATGTTGGTTGTCATGGAGACTGCCTCTGTCTTCAGCTCAGATCAAAGCTATGAGGTTTTCGGCTTTGAGACCCAGCACAGAATAAAACGGCTCATGCCTGCTGGGTTTGACCATTCGCAGTGCAGCTAACCAGCTCTAACCTGCCACGACTTATTTTAAGGTTCTGTGATCCACACTAAACTAGATCAACCTGGAATCTGCCTGGGAACTTGACTGGAATAATGAGGATATATCCTCCTGAGACTCCACCCATTCATTTATGTCCATTGTAGTGGATATTTTATTTTAGCATCTACTGTATCTTTTCACTGATGTAAGGAAACATATTTATTCTTGTTGTATACTAAAGAGGACATGCTGTCAAATTAAAAATCTAAATTGTAAGATGTCTTATTTCCTCCAAAGACAAATATCCTAAAATTGAAGGACACTTTTTTCCTTGGGTCTCAGGAGGATATATACTGAGGACACATTTCTGGTTGGTTTCTTATTCATTATCCATTTAATTCCTCTATTTTTACTTTAACATGTGGAGGTGTTGGTTTTGTACATAACAAATTTATTTACTGTAAAAAGGTTATAACTTTAGAGTAATAGTGAATATCTTGAGAATCTGAAGGATCTGATATACGATATGACATTTCCGAATAAACATTCATGTCCCTCAGTGTCACCGAGCAGCTTCACAGCGTCGGGAGTTGGGGGGGGCACTCACGGAAGTACTTGAGCGTCTCCTCTATCTGCTCGGTGGTGAGGTCGAAGCTGACGTCGGCCGAGATGAGCGGCGTGTGCAGCCAATCATCGTGCTCATAGCCGTAGATGGTGTCGGCCCTCAGCCGGTAGTGGGGCAGCTGCTCTTCCAGAAGGCTGATGATCTCCACTTCTGGAAGGTCGGTGCTGTTACACACGTCTGAAAGACACGGGGCATCCACGCTGTTACAATGAGAGAGGGACGGAGGCGGGAGCTCGACTGGGCAGACTGTACTATTAGCTAATAATGGATGGATGGGATTATCATAAGTTGTCAGTCATCAACCATACTGCCGAATATTAATCACTCCTTAATGACAAAAAAAAAAATTGTCAACACAAGCACTGGCATCTCTCTACCTGAAGGGGGCGCTGTGGCACGTTTACTTGCAGATCCCGGATTTCAGTACACCTTACACCGAATGCAGCTACATAAGACTTTAATGTAATGAGATGCAGAAGATGATTGCTTCTGTTCTTTTAATGAACATTCTTTCTGGGTTGGGGTAAAAAGCAGGTGGTCTGAGTTGGCTGAAAATTAACGTTTTTATAGAAGAACAATTCAAGCCTGTCACTTTAAATCACCCAGATACCTGAAGCAGCATCTATCTCTAACAGACTGCATGGACTTAGCATTCTGCACTTACAGGGTGTTCCAGCGATGCCAGATTGTCATCTATCAGCTGCTAATGGACCAGAAGCATCAGCTGCTACCCCCGAGTACATGCCAATCTCCTACCCCCCCTCCCCCCGCCCCAGTACACAGGAAGCACTTCACATTTACCCCAGCAGCTACATCCACTGGGTAAATATTAAAAAGTTTCAGCTGAATTGATTGCTGGTGCCTCCAGAGAAGCTGACCCACGTTTCTGGGCTTTGAGCAGATGGGCATCGCGCTCAGAAGGACCTGACTATAGTCAGAGGCAGGAGAACCAAGGATCAAGCCCAACACGAGACAAGCTTAGAGAAATAAGGGAGCCTGTGTTATCCCACTCCTCTGTATCTGATCACTGTATCACTGAATTAATCACTGTATTAATCACTGTATTATTTTGTACAAATTTATCGACCTTATAATCTTTTTGGCTCACGCCCCAAACCGTTGGCACCCTACATATGCCACTGTCACCTTTTTTTACACACTTATTTTTACAATTTTTATTTTTATTTGTATTTTTTCATTTTTTTTGGACTTTTTTCCTGGAGGCCTGCTTAATTGTATATTTCGTGCCACCATTTGCACTAAAACAAAATCCTTGTACTTCTTGTACCTGGTAAATAAAAGGATTCTGATTCTGACTGAGGGTCATTTCCCCTTTAAATCATAACTGCACCCATGCTGTGGTCCAGCAGAGGGTGCTAAAGCTCCACCACCAGCTACGCCTGTTCCAGTGACGTACCAGTGATGGTCCCCGTTCCACTGGGCACGTACCAGTGATGGTTCCGGCATCTCTGTAGACGACACGCTCAGGCAGGACCCCGGACGCCGTGGGCTCGCTCACATACTGCTCCTCGTCGGCGGGAGCGAGCTCGAGGGGGCGGGGCTCCGAGGAGGGGGGCGGATCCGTGACGTCCAGCTTGGCAGCCGTTTACTGGGGGGCGGAGGCAGGTGCCATGAGCAGGGCTGGATGGGGGGGGGGGGGCAGGGAGAGGTCAAAAGACTGGAAGAAGGGTGCAGAGAAGCAGAGTGACCCCACACCGCCGCAACGTCAACGCAGTGTCGAGGCTGACAGACCGCCAGCAGACCTTAACTTTAAAAGTAAGACAAAAGGCAAAAAAAGAAGCTACTTATGCTGGGGGGGTCTGGATGGGGGGGGGGTCTGGCCTACTCAGTGAGCTCTTCCTCTCTGCGTGAGCGTCTGAGCCTCATAGGGAGGATGCAGCATGTGACCTGGCAGTCAATCCCACTCGAGGGGGGAGTGGATCTGAACCAGAGGGGTTCTGTGTCCCAGTGGGGCACTGCGCTGCTATGCATCACTCACTGCAGCCCTGCGGTCATAAGTGCTCCAGCACTGCACCCCAGAGCCGTCGTCAGGTGGGATTCAAGCTGACAGCTTCCATTCTCCGGGCTGCCACGACGAATAAGTGCTGGCCCGACTCTGGCCGAAAGTGAAAAACAGTGAATTAGAGGCCGTCCAGCTCCTTGTTCTTACAGCTCACCTGCTGGCCACTAGGGACTGTCCATTTGGCTGCTACCAGAAAAAAAAAGTACTCCAGCAAAAGCCAGGTAATGATTCATGTCCCCTGGGACGTCCTAACTGTTCTCAATGAGTCTGACGTGAAATTCTGACAGAAAAAATATTTTCGGGTCCCAACCTACAAAGAAAAGGCGGCTGACATACTGCCTGAACTAAAAGGAAAAGTCACTTTACTGTCTATTAAACCATCTGCACGAGTCCATTAATAATGCCTGATCTTCATCTGGAGGTACAGCAGGCCAAACCAATCAATCGGGTTACATTAAGACGATTGGCCCTTATGAACCACACTGGTGCGACCTTGTGATACTGTGGCACAGCATATTAATCTTGTGAGGGGGTGGAGGGGCAGCTTGAAGAAGTAGTTTGGTCAGATAGTCATCGTCCAGTTTGGGGGGGGGGGGGGCATCCTCTCACACAGAGATGAGAGCAGAGCAGGCATTAGTCAGGACAGACAAGTGCATACACACACTGCAGGGGCGGCTCAGGACCAAGGGCACAGTGTGGGCATGGAAATCCTGCCAGATTCAGTGGGGGTGGGGCAGTACTTTACAGTACAGAATATGTAAAATTATACATAAAATTGGGTGGGGGCAAGGTGAAATTTGTGGAATTCCTAGCTATGCCACTGACTTAGAACCAAGCCCCTGCGTTATCTCAGCGTTACGTGATCCACAGTCTCGGCTCTGCAGAGGTTCATCTGAATGCTCTTCACCTGAGAACGGAGCCCCCTTGGCTGTCCCCCCTCCTCCAAAACAAACCATCATGGACGTGCACATGCCCGCGTTTCCCCGCTTTCTGTGCGTGAACACAGCAGGTTCCCATCATGCATCTGTGAATCGGCCTCTGCGTGAAACAGCCTATCGCATCTGAGCGAGGACTCAGGCGCATGTTTGTGTGGCACATGTGAGCAAAGGGTATCTATACCCCCTGATGGGGGGGGGGGGCAAGTCACATGACCGTTCCAGACCAAAGGAACACCAGAGGTTAGGGGCCAGATGTATCCAGGCCACACAGCAGTGCAGAGGGTTGCGGACAAAGACGTGAGATTCTTAATTGAACACATTAGGCTCAAATCCCAGGTGGGTCTGCTGATGCACTCAGGATAACCTGCACTAAATTTCCAGTAACATAAACAGGTAAAGACTAAGTGGATTTTTATTGGAGAGTGTCCACTAACTGACTGAATAAATAAATAAATCGAGGTGTCTGATTCTGAGAATTTAGCAGGGTGTGTGGGGGCGGGTAGAGTTGGGGTCCCCCAAGATAAATTTTGCTGGGGGGAAGGGGGGGCATAATGACTGTTGTCAGCCCACATAACCCATCGGCTGACTGGGCACAATGTCAGATGGCCAGTTCCGACAAGCCCTTAAGATCCGGCTGAACTCGTGATGTGAGATCTGTGATTAGCTACTGCAAAATAAAACTGTAGTGCAATTCTGAGCGCAAGCGCCGCCTACAGCCTCCACGTGTCCGCCAAACGACGTAAATATGCAGAGAATTTCAGATATGGGAAACGTCTACACTGTAAACCCAAACATTATAACTAACTTATAATGGGAAGTACCTGGTACTCAAAATGTGCCAAAAAGTTTAGCTAACTATTATTTTTCAGTTTATTCAACATCTATCAGAGATTTAAATTAACAGTACTTTTTTTTTTTAGTTTTTACAACTACACTAAAGTTAAGAGTTTAGGGAACTTGAAAAATAGTTTCAACCATAATCAAATATTTTAATGTCAAACATACGCCCTCCTAGTGGCGGTTTTTTTTACGAAAAAGTGATGTCATCGCTGAACGTGCACTCAGACGTGTTTCAAACGGATGCACCGAAGTTCGCGCTTTCAGGGCGAACTATTTGGATGGCTACAAACATATGCAAGTATTCAGCTGTTTCAAATAATGTTGCCGTCTGTTTATAGTTGGTATCGGCTACACTCACACCATCCACGTACGTTAGGTTTTCCAGTTAATGTGTACAGTTTTTTAGAATATTTAGAATAGAGCTACCAGTTAAAAGTGTACAAACATCTAAATTTTTCTAACGTTAGGATATTAAATGATGCAGCGCACATAAACATTTTTTATCATATTAAGTCATGTATTTTTTCTATACGTGTAGTCATCTGCAGGTTATCTGGTGAAAGTGCTTGTTCTATCTTTTTTCTTTGTGTTATGGATAGTTTTCTTCGACGTTTTGATGCATAAAAGTAGTCTGAAATTAACAGGCCTGTCCGGTCCATCTGTCCACGCTGTTCCCGCAATTTCAGGTCCCAAGGTGAGACACGAACATTTTTGTAACATAATCCTTACACGAACATAGATTAATTTGTTTGATGAAAATTGCCCCGTTGACGCTAAATGTTTACGTAAATCTGAAGGTCACTGCCAGTTGAGTTTTTTTTTTTTAAGTGATAAGGTTGTCTTTTGTTAGGATGCAGAATTTTTGAGAATATTAAATGATGCAGCGCACATGCAGTCTGTATGTTAGGCCTTTCTGTTGTTGTTTAAGTTGTGTATTATATACGTATTTACATAAAGTGTATACGCTGCAGGTTATTTGATGAAAATACGTGTTCAATCTGTTTTCTTTGTGTTATGGGTAGTTTTCTTCGACGATTCGGTGCATAAAACTCGTCTGAACCTAATAGGCCTGTCGAGTCCACGTTGTTACCGCAAATCCAGGTCCTAAGGTGAGGCAAGAACGTTCTTGTAAATGTAATCTTATTAGACTAACATTAAAAAAGTTGCCTCACTGATGTAAATTTTGTAAATTTGAAGTTAAATGTTATTTCATTTGAATTAGCTGTATATGTTTTAGGATTGTTTAACATTTAACTTAAAGTGCCAAATAAGGTTGTCTTTTGTTTTGAAAGATTGCTACAAAAAAAAGATATTAAATGATGCAGTGCATATGCAGTCTTCGTTTGGCCTTTCTGAAAATGTGTGTATTTTTGTATAGGTGGAGTCAGCTGCAGATCATTTGATGAAAATTTGTTTTCTTTGTGTTATCATTTCTTCGACCTTTTGATGCATAAAAGTAGTTTGAACTTCATAGGCCTATTGAGTCCACATTGTTCCTATTGCAGTTCCTAAGGTGAGACACACATTCTTGCAAATATAATTCTATTACAAAAGATCAAAATTTGTAACAAAAAAAATGTGCTACTGAATTAAATGTTTATTGCATCTGAAGTTTAGGTTTCATTTAAATAATTTTTTTTTAGGATCTCTGCTGAGCAAGTTGAAAGTTACAGTTACAAAAATTGGGACAACTTCCAGGTAAATCTGTCTAAGATTTTTGTTTGTGAATTAGAGGGATGGCTTGGGACTGTAAGCTGTGTACAGCCTCATTTCAATCCAGAACACACTTCCTCACACACATTCGATTGCAGCATAGTCATTATTCTAAAGTTAGTCCATTACCATGTTTACATAAAGACTGTGCATGTTCATTTTACTCATTTAATGCCCTGAAAACCCATTTATCTCGATATCACATAGGAGACAGTATTACACAAGAGGCTCAAAATCAGGAACCTTTAGTTTTTATCTGTCCAATTTGTTTATTTAAGCAGCCGTTCTCAGACACTACTCTCTTCAGGCACCTGAGAGTCCATTTAAAAAGCCATGAAGTGGTTGAATGTCCATACAAGAATTGCCAATTTAAAAGTAATGTGTACTCGTCATTCAATTCACACAAGAGCAAGAACCACCAATTTCACTCCACCTCAGATTATAAAGATGGTCTAATAGTCAGTCAGGAGTCAGATATACCACAGTGCTCTCATGCTACGGCATCTGACACTACAGAAAATGATCCTGGCCCAAGTAATGACAGCCTTGATGTAGCAGAGATGCAGTGTGATATTGACAAGTTGAGATGTCAATTAAAATGTAATTTGTCCTCATTATTTTTGAAGATGCAAAGCATCCTCCATGTCTCGGACACAGCTTCACAGGAAATCATTCAACACTTGAATGAGATATTTTCCTTATCAAAGCCAATAGTAAAAGAGACCTTAAGAGAGAGACTTCAGAAACATAACTTGGCTGTTTCTAGTTCTGTTCTGGATGAACTAACTGAGGCTGTTATGGACTGCAATGTTGTAGTTAAAGCCACGTCAAAAGGCTCAGATTTGTCTACTGCAAAGCGCAGAAAGGTCTTTGTCGAAAAAAATTACTCTCTGGTAAAGCCTGTTCAGTATGACTTGGAGATATCAGGGAAAAAAATGGTTTATGTGCCTATTCTTAAAATGATTCAGGAGCTGTTCAAAAACACGGATATTCTTCACAAACTCCAGGAGTCTGTTAGTTTACCTGGTCACTATACATCCTGCTGTGATGGTTCATATTTTAAAACTAACACATTACTTTCATCCGGAGAGTTCAGTGTGCCGCTCCAACTATACATTGATGAATTAGAAATTGCAAACCCACTTGGAACATCAAAAAAAATCCACAAACTATGTGCTGTTTATTGGGTCTTTGCCAGCCTTCCCAGTAAGTATCGCTCAGCCCTGCATACAATTCAGCTGGCACTTCTATGTAAAGTAGCTGACCTTAAAAAGAGTGGGTATAAAGCTGTGTTCTCTCCACTGTTGAAAGACATTAGCATTCTTGAGGAAGAAGGTGTTTTTATTGAGTCATTAGGGCAGAATGTTAAAGGAACTGTCTTTTGTGTGTCTGCAGACAATCTTGCAGCACATGGATTGGGAGGCTTCACAGAATCATTTAGATCTGAGTATACCTGTAGGTTTTGTTTAGCCACTAGAGATCAGATGAAATCTATGAGTGTAATTCAGGGGGATTTCCCCATGAGAACAGAGACCAGTCATGACATTCATGTTCGTGATGTTTTGCAAAGTAATACCCAAAGCAGTAAGTTTGGTGTAAAAGCAGACTGTGTGCTGCGTGAAGCATTGAAACATTTCCACCCTGTCACCGGATTTGCTCCAGACATCCTTCATGACCTCCTGGAAGGTATTGTACCAGTTGAGTTGTGTTTATGCCTTCAAAAGCTGGTTAACAAGAAGTACTTCACTTTAGACTACCTAAACAATAAGATTGAGTTGTTTCCATATGAACACACTGACAAAACAGACAAACCACACCCAATACAAAAAACCTGTTTCACAAAAGGTAGTGTTGGTGGAAATGGTCATGAAAACACCACCTTACTTAGACTGTTTCCGCTAATGGTAGGTAGCAAAGTTCCAGAGGGAGATAAGACATGGGCTGTCTTAATGGATTTAAAAGACATTGTTGAGCTGTCATTATCACCAGCATTTACGGAAGAAACTATCCAGTATTTGCAATGTAAGATCAGTGACCACAGGCAGATATTTTCTGAGGTTTTCCCTGAATCGTGTTTCCGCCCTAAACATCACTTTGTGGAGCACTACCCGAATCTTATAAGGTGTTTCGGGCCACTAGTGCATCTCTGGACAATGAGGTTTGAGGGGAAGCACAGATTCTTTAAAAGAGTTGTACATGACACCCAAAACTTTAAGAATGTCACTTCTACTCTTGCAACTAGACACCAGAACATGATGGCATATCATCTGAGCTCACCATCATATTTTAAGCCACATACACATACTTCAAGTGTCTCTTCAGTGCTAGTCTCGACACTGCCTGATTGTGCTAAGGTGTTCATTCAGGGACAGACAACTACTAGCATAGTCTACACCACATCTAGGGTCACCATAGATGGCACTAACTATGCCCCAGGAATGTATGTGTCTGCAGAAGCCTGTGGTGGATTGCCTCAGTTCTGGAGGATTGATGAAATCTTTCTTGTCAATAACAATGTGTCGTTGCTCTGCAGTTCATTTGAGTCATGGTATGTTGAACATGTGCGCTGTTATGAGCTGTCACCAATGCCAGGAAGACACTCTGTTTTTCGGATTTCGGATCTGAATGACACGATCACACTTGCTGCGTACTTCATTGATGGTCAGTTAATGCTGTCTCCCAGGAGATACATCTTGCAAAGGTATTGCTGAAGTTCAACATGGGTAGTTTAATGGGAAATGTTTCTGATCTGTGTTATAAAACACATTTTCAGATGTTGTGCATGTGATTGTTCATTTAATTTTTTTTACTACTCTTCAGTCCATAGAAAAATGGCAGCTTCTTCCTGTTTGATGCTTCGTGTCATTGTTGATGCCAGAACTACTCGGAAGATCACACTCGCCTCCTATCCTGAATCCACCGATGAACTGAAAAATGTTTTAAGAGAAAAACTGAACTTGGATAAAAACTTCAGCATACAATACGAAGACCCAGATTTCGATGGACAACTTGTATCTTTGGTGGACATCAACGAGTTGCCACCAAAAGCTACTGTTAAGCTTTTTTTTGATGGAGGAAGTAGTTCTACATCAACAACAGACAGTGAATTATTAACTGCTGTTTCCACACCTGAACGTGTTTCAGGGTGGCCTCAAGGCAATTTTCCAGTGCCAGCATTTTCTTATGAGGTCGAACACATACTTAGAGAAGGAAATTCTGCCTTTGAAAAAACAGGAAAAGTGCTGCAGCTAACCAGAGACCAGAAGCATGATGTCCTTGACAAATTAGCAGCTGCAATCTATAATTTTAAAGCCTACCCAAGTGACAAAGAGCTGTCAAAAGCAGCAGAATCTCTGGTCACCAAACACCCATGTCTGAAAGAGCTGGGTTCAGACACCGGATGGTTTGGATGGAAAACTAGCATCAAATTTAAAATGGGAAATTACCGAAACAAGCTGAGGAGAGCAGGATGTATGGAGGTTGCAGTGAACGCTGGAAAACGAAGCAAAAGCAGTCCAGACAATGAACCATCACACTTGAATATAAAAAGGGCAAGACGTGCCGAAGTAAACTACTTACCAGACTTCCCCCAAGGTCATGATGCTTCAACTCTAGAGCAGCAGAGGGTTGAAATTACAGAAGAAGTTCAGAAGGCTGAAAAAAATCTTCTTGTTGTTGATAAGAAGATGCAGATGACATTTGCATTACGCAGGAATGAGATCATTACCAGTCCATCACCAGTGAAAGAGATCCTTGGACGCTGGCCAGCTCTACGTTTGGAATCACAGGTATAATTAACTTTAATTGTGTGTTTAAAAAATGTATTTAATATTTTCAGTCGGTTTGTGACATGCTTTTCTTGTCTTCTGTTTCAGGTATGTGCTGAATTTCAGCGCATTACCAACCAGAATTTGACAAACACATTTTACGCAGAGCTAGACCGCCACAGTTTTCGCCTGATGACTTTATATCGACAGAGAGCAGCGAAGACTGGAAAAACTGCTGATGCACTTGGTGAATTTCTTCGGGTTCATGACTTACAGGTATTATCGTGGTATTATTGTTTAATGCTTCAACAGACATTGTTTTGACTGTATATACTGAATATTATCACTTGATTTAAATATATGTCTAACTATGACTTGGATTTATCATGTACTAAGTGATGAGTAAACCTTTTTCAGAATTTTTTGTATTTAATTTAGAGCAGTGGATCTCAAACCTGTCCTGGAGGACCCCCTGCCCTGCACATTTTGTATATCTCCCTAATTAGACGCACCTAATTTAGTTCTTGCAGTCTGTACAACGAGCTGATGAATGGAATTATGTGTGTAGATGGAGACATACAAAATTTGGAGGGCAGGGGGTCCTCCAGGACAGGTTTGAGAAACGTTGATTTAGAATACATAAAAAAAAAACTTCTGATGTATCTTTGTGTCCTTTTAAAGGGATAGTTTATAGGGATAAAAACAAAAATAGCAAAATGAAAATTCTGTCATGAATTACTTGCTCATTGTTCCAAATCTGTATAACTTACTTTGTTTGGATGAACACAGAGGAAGACATTTGGAAGAATGCTGGTAGTCAATGGGGTCCAGTAATTGTTTGGTTATAATCATTCTTCCAAATATCTTTCTCTGTGTTCATCAGAACAAAGACATTTATACAGATTTGGAACAACTTAGAGTAAATGATGAGACAGTTTTTATTTTTGGGTGAAGTATCCCTTTAAGAATCAGGGCTCTTGCTGTGATTACTTATTTTATCTATGCCTTAATCAACTTTTTGGCATTCATTCCGTGTCAAGTTAGCATTGTTTGGTTTTGTGCTGGCTAAAAAGTGTGTGTTCCACTTTTAACATTGTTTTCAATGTGAACTTTAAGGATCAACATGATGTACACACAAGGCGAACAACAGTGCTCTGTGCACTTCCTGTGTATCTGAGAGAAGACACCTCAAAATTCTTTAAAACATGCACGGTAAGTCACTTATTCTGCATATTTCTTAGGATTATATTTCAGCATATTTTTCACACTGGTAAGATAGCATTTGGTAATTGTATTTCAATAATTTTTACATCCAGATTGAAGATGATTCAGAAGAGCCAGATGTTGATTCATCAGTTGCCCTTTTGACAGTCGTCCGAGAACTCCCAGACGTTGCTTTTCAGTACAATCCAGAGAAGATTTTGATCATCCTTGAGAAAGAAGTTGTCATAACAAACCTTCAGAGTCTATCTGATGCTTTCCTTTTGATGTTTGGCTTAATCTATGCATTGGATCTCTCATATCCAAAAGAGATGGCCAACACATTTGAATTTATTCAGAAGGTTCTTTTGGGTCTTGATGATGGCAAACTTAAGCCAAGGGTGCTGGCTCTAAAGAATGACTTGCTGTTTCATGCACTGTAATTTTACACTGTGTGCCTGTGTTGTGTTGTTTTTTTTAATATCAGGCATATGTGCAAGATTTCAACAAGAGTTCTTATAAAATTGGTGCTCTGCCTAAAATAAAAACAAAAATAGCAATTTCTTCTGTGGCAAAGTTCAAAAAAGACAGCAGATCAAGAAAGCTTAATCCTGTTTTGTATTAATTAAGGTAATATTTTAATTTATTTTCTTTGACCTGGTGTGCCTTTTTGTTGCACAGTACTGTTGTCACTAATTTTGTTTGCATAATGCATATTCATTTAGGTAATATGACAATTGATTTTCTTTGACCAGGTATGCCTTTTTTTGTTACACAGAACGGTTGTCACTGTTTTTGTTGGCATAATGGCTGTTTAGGTAATATTTCAGTGTATTTAACCTGGTGTGCCTTTTTATTGCACAGAGCTGTTTTAATGTCTCGTTTTACAATAAATTTTTGTACTTTAATGATTTCAGATTTGTAATTTGTACTGTTTAAGTTGTAAAATGTAGATATTTGAGTACAGGAAACTTAAAAAAAACAAGGCAATCATTTGCCACAAAATATTTAACATTACTACTACAATTTAAGTTACGTAAATTATATAATTTAATTTAGTAACACTTAAAGTTCCTTAAACTAAGTTTAGATAAATTAAAAATTTTGATATATATTTGAGGGATATTTTAATTAAGTGAAATAATTGAAGTTGTCAGTACTCAAAACTTTGAGTTGCACTAAAGTAAAGATGAACAAAACATTAAATATATATTTTGATTTAAATTAATGTTTGTTTATAATTTACAGGTACTCAAGTAAGTAGCTATATGCTTACTGATGATATTTAAGTTTGCAAACTTAAAAAAATAGCGGCAATCAGTTGCCTCAATTTTTTTGAGTTAGTAGAACTTATCCGGGTTTACAGTGTACCTACCTACTTAGAGAAGCCAGTCACAATAAACAATGTGTGTCAAAATGAACAGTTAAACATTCAAAAAATGAATACATTGAAAGGGTACATGAAGACACATCGGTAGTGATATTTTTTCAAACAAGTTCTAGTATTACGACAAAGATGAATATTTAAATAAAGCCAGAACATACCAAAACAAAAAAAAAATCGATATATTTAGATAGTTGTAAACAGCAGGCACGGTGCCTATGCCAAGAGCACAGACGATGATGTGCTTTTAGTTTATTTGGGATTTTTACTGCTGAAGGGGTGTAACCGGGACAGACGGTGTCGTTTTATTACGGATGTGGATCACCTTAAATAAACAAGACCATAAGCTTCATATGTGACCAGAAAGAAATAAAAAAAAAATGTTAAATACGAGAGGTTGAGAAATAAACCTCTTACGTTGAAAACGTCATTGTTTATGTGAGTATGTGGAACAACGGGCTTCGCTGCGCCAGTTACCCCACATGCATCCGCGTGTCATTCGGCAAGGTGACTCCGGGAAAATACGGCAAACATCCAGCTTACTGAGCGACTCCGGCGGGTACAGCTGCGGTGCGGCAATCGCATCGGAGGCAGGACAGTTCAGAGGCTGGCGTGCACGGAGATGTCCCCTCCGGAGATGATCCTCCTCAGAGATGATCCTCCTCGGTGCTCCTTTGGATGCCGGGATCCGCTCGGTTTTGCGACGCCGGAGATGTGTCAGTGCAGGCGCTGCGGTAGATGCGGACTGCAGATGCAGGTTGAGGGGCTCAGAAGTCGCTCTGGGAAGCCGCTCCGTGCCCCCTGGCCACCGGCCTCTGCCCGCTCCTTCCCCGTCTCCGTCTCCGCGCTGACTGCGCCGTCCGTGACGTCAGGCGCGTCTCCAAAACATCTGCATTTCGTTTGCAAGTGACATATGTTATGACATCGTAAACCATGCGCCGTAAATATTTTTTTTTCCCCAGCAGCCTTTGCCTCTTGTATTTTTACGAAGGAATAGACATTTGCTTATACATTGTGACCCATAAGTAAATTATGCAGGCCTACAAATTAATATATATATATTTCGTTATCCCAAATGTCTTAGGTGTTAGTGATTGACAATTTTTATATAAATGATTAATCTAGTCCTCATACCTTGCTGCATAATGCAGCTGTTTACATTGCAGCTCAGAGAGTAGCGCTAAAGAATACACTTGATATTTTCACTTATTTTAATTTGACCCATATATTCAGCCAGATATTTCATCGGAGCAACTGTCCTTGTTGATGACCATCAAGCTACCTACTACTAGTCTCAGTAATGCATGACGATCCCATGAACGTGTTTCTACATATTCACATTACCATGTGCTGTCAGTCACAGTGCGGTTCAACCTAAGAATAAAGTAATCCAGTAGGTAAGGGCAACCCACTGTGTGCTTTCTCCTATCACTGGGCTGTGATGCATTATCTGTTTCAGTTCAACAGTTTTCACTCTGGTTATATTTATACACCATCGGCATTTATATACATAAAAAAAATAATAATCTGTGAAACTTCCAACAGAACTGTCAGCGGCGGTTAAGCAGGTGACGATTATTTGGCAAACTGCAGACTGGGTGGGACCACGCCACTGACAGAGAATGGACTACGCACCACAACGGGAAACACGTGGGTTTAGGTTAAAGGAAGTACCATAGAAGAACTGTGAGCTCAGGCAACACTAACAGCGCGATCTAGAAATATGTTTCGGCGCTCTGATTTATCTCCCTCTGCTGGTGACATTGGGAATTGAAATCTTACAGTCTTTATTACAAGAAAATCGTCCTCCCGACCTTTTAAACTTACATTACGGTACTAACATGCAATCTGACAGCCGCGTGGATCAATTTTCATTCAGAGTAGTTTTTCCGTTTATTTTGATTTGACATTTTTGTTGGACCCAAAGAATGTAGAGCTTTAAAAACTCTACAGGAACTAAACAATGGTAGTATATTTTCACTCTGCAGGTTGTATTTAAATCATTACATTTTGAAGGTAAGAAATGTGAAAACATAAATGTGAGAGATCTTTCGGCCAGACCTGAACGCCTAAATCAAGAATAATCAACTATTTTGGACAACCGTGGCCCAAGCAGATTCCTTTTTGTGCTTTTTCCATTTAAAGTAAGGTGTGAATTGTTGTTCTGCGTTTAGTTGAGCTTTCCTTTGTCCGCTGTGAGATATCAAAATTAGGGACTGGAACTGAAATTGTCCTATAGTACAAATATTATACTGACTTTAATTGAATCAGACACCAACACGAAAACATCAATTGACATTTCAATTTCACCTTATAGACCTAGCTGAAGGCAGACCTGATCCCAGAGGTACCATGTAGTGAGATCTTAATTAAACCTGATCTCCAAATAAGCTAAACAAGGTGCATCTTTCGATAATACACACTATATTAATAAAATACACAGTAATTTAATTATTGCTACATAATAAGTAGGCCTTGCATCTCTTTATTTATACAAATCTAAATAAGTTATTGAAACTGTTGTAAATGATAGCGAGTCTTCCACTAATGCACTGTGTTCAGCCAACATATCAATTAAGATATCAGGTTACATTTGGCGATCGACTGAATTAAAAACTAAAATACGCTATATCTGCCCCCCACCCCTTTGAGATTCTCATCGGCCTTATATCTAAGCATGCAGTACCACTTACAAACACGAGGTGTTGCTGCATAGCAACAGATAAGAACCGCTTATTGTTCCAGGTGGAAAACGACAAAAAGTCATTTTCGATTAGGGATATTAAATCTACAAGTGATCCGCTTTCCACCACGATAACGGCATCTTAGCTGTGGTATCATCGAGAAAGAAATGAACAGTAACCTGTTCATTCATACCTTAAATTGCTTTATGAATGTATACAAACAGTTGGTACATACGCTCTCGCTCCCAAATTACATAGTACATCCATTTCATGTCGTGTGCACAGATATTTATCAACGGTTGCATAAGAGAACAACTTGGTACCTATAGTGAAATCCATGGAAACTGACACGGAATGGTATAAAAAAAACGGGTGGTGTCCGTTTTGAGGGGTTCAGGACAGTTCCGGGCTGCGAAATCCTTTCCTAAGTCATTCCGTGTGAAATGAAATCAAGCTGTGTCCTTCGATCAACACTGACACCTGCAACTATGGGAAATTAAACATCTTAATTAAGTGACAGGTAGGAGTGACTGTGAGTTCATTCTGATAGTGAGACAAATATTCTTTCATCTAACAGAAAGCTGTAAAGCAGAATAAATGCGGTCGATAGAAAACAGGATGGTCTCGTTTACCTGCCCCCCCGTCGCGTGCATCCCGCCCTGTCCTCCGCGTGCCCCGCCCCCTTCTGACTTTACATGTGTATCACCATCTGGGGAGCCCATGAGCACTTGAACTCCCCTACAAGCTATACGTTTCTCCTTCAACCAAGACTCCCAGCACCTGGCCCACTGGTAGCATGAGCGCTGCAGATTTACCCCGGTCGATCACAGAAGGCTCTCCCTCTGGACTTGCGGTCCACAGGGAAGCTTGGTGACTATCCACTGAACCTGGAGCACCTCCCATGAAGGGCTTTGCTGTAAAGCGCCTGTGATGATAATTGATACGCTAATTGATATGGTAATTGGTAGGGCTAATTGGCGGCTCCTCCCCTTTGTGGCACCGGAAAAATAGCTCAGAGGTCTGGTTGACAGACCAATTGGATTTTATTTAATCACATTTATGAGATTTTCTTTGTCAAGAGTAGGATGCTAATCTTCAGACTTTCAAAACATTTATCCTCTAATGGCAAATGAGTCCCGAGTTTCCTTATTATGGCAACGCAAATCACCATAAACTGCAATGAATAATTCGATTAATGTTTTGGCCACGATTCTTCACTCTCTTTTTTCTTCATTTACATGGCTTTGTTTCATATGCTGAGAGGAGAGAGAGAGATACAAAAAGGGTGGGGAAATGGGGCGCTGAAATCCTGAATGAAGAATTAGAAGTGCATCAGAGATGCTGGACTCATCATTCAGCAGTGAACGCAATATGTCAGGAAGGCGATCCTGAGGAGACATCCTGCCCTCAGAGGCTTCCGGAAGCTGCCCGTCACACGCAGGATTTCACCATTTCTCTGCTTCTAAACCAAGCGAGCTATATGCCTTTGGGTGTGTAGGAAAACCAGTCACGCTGCCCTCAAGACTATATCAAGTCATGTGAAGGCTTTTAAATATGAATGAATATAAATATTTACACAACGACTTTTTTGACGTGCTGCCAAGATGATAGCAATGTTAGTAGCGCGTTATACAGACGTGAGCAGCACCAGGAGGAGGTCTGGAGACAGGAGGGGTGTGTGGTGAGGACCGGTGTGTGTGTCTGTGTGCCTGCTAGACTCGGAAGTCTATAAACCCCTATATTTTATCTCGCATTATTAATTAGCCAACCCCCAAAGGCTATTAATTATCTTGTACTCTTCATATTTCATGGATGCACAACACTAACGGTCTATTTTCAGCAAACTTACTCGAAATAAGAACATAAGAATGTAAGAAATTTACAGACGAGAGGAGACCATTCGGTCCATCAAGCTCGTTTGGGGAGAACTTAACTAATAGCCCAGAGTTGTTAAAATCGTATCTAGCTCTTATTTAAAGGAACCCAGGGGTTTAGCTTCCGCTACACTAACAGGAAAGCGTACTCTGCTTGTTCAGTATAGGGTCACAGTGGACCTTGGGCCTATCCCAGACAGGTCTGGGCACAAGGGGGCGCTCTGGACGGGATGGTAGCACATACGAGTATAGATTCATAAAAATAATCACACACTGAGGTCATGCATTTTAAATTTTTTTCTGCGCTAATATGCAAATGTCGAAGAGCATGCCCTCTAAGGGCAAAATATCTCCCCTCTATAAACAAGACAATATCACTGACTAGTAATGATATTGCTTGGAAAGTTTACACAGATCAAGGCACAGCTAGTTAAATACCCTTTAGCGCCAGTGGCACTTCAGTACAGCCATGGCAGAACCAGTGTGCTCCAGACCTGAAGGAAAATTGGCTCCTCCCCCATTAAACATCTTTAATTCCTTAAAGGGGCGGCACGCTTTTACCATCTGGTTACACCTGCCCATCAGCGGTTGGTACATTAAAATGTCCACTGGAACTGCACATCATATATCAGGAGGAATCAGGCTCTGGCTTGATATATTGGATCATAAATGCTTCAGAGTCATGAGACGCAAACCCAACAGTGTATCATGACCTGTATTCTGAAGATAGCGAGGAGCTTTTACACCCGTCTGCGGCTCAAGGTGCCAAAGTGCAGGTCAGCTGAGAGCCTGCAGAGGGCGCCGGTCTGAAGGCTGTACCAGGGTCTCTTTGAGCAAGGTGTCCTCTGGTGGCTTATGCTAATTACTCAGGGTTGTCCTCCAGGTTTGGATCCGGCCGATTCGCGGTCAGCGGCATGAGGCGTGCCGTGGGGGCTGTCACACTGGCCTGTCTCACTAAGCGAGAGCACAGCTGCTCCCAGAACAGACACAAGGCCTTCTGGGTAACACAGCGGGGAAAACTTGGGTTATTTACTTAAAGTAATTATGACAGTTTCTGTTTGCCTAATTGCCCACCCCCCCCTCCGCCACCCCCCAGCCCAACCCCAACCCCAGAAGCTCTGGAGAGTCGTGCCATGTTCCCTCTGTCGTCTCCGCGCTGCTAATGAGGTGCCTCTGGGACCGGGGGACGTGGGGGGGGGTGTTGGGGGGGGTGGCCGTAATGATCCTCACCGGCTGCAGCAAAAGTTCGGCGTGAGGCTGTGCGAGTCTGAGCGACAAAGTGCAGTTAAGGACGGGCCGTGGGGACAGCTGGCGGTCACACTGCATGTGCAGTCCGGCCATTTCCAGCTGTGACAAGACAGGGGTGGGGGGGGTCCTTAGCTGATGGAGAAATCAGCATGGGGGGGTGATCCCTTTAAAAAAAAGCCCCCACCCTGGACCAGTGTCGCGGCCCTCTGTCACCAGGACACCTTTTCACACTTCGTTAAACATTTATGGCTCCTTTGGACCCCCCCGCTGAAGAATCCTCCCCCCCCCCCGCCCCACATGTACCGTGACTGTAATAACAACGTGAGCGCATCCTTTGGAGAGGCAGCCCAGTCTGTTGAGTTCCAGCACGGCCGTTCATGCCCCGCCCCCGAAGCATCCTGTCAGAGCTGGGATCGGTTTCTCCTGGATTAACCCCCGTTTCTGCAAGAATCTGTGGGCACCTGGTGTTGGGGGGGGGGGGGGGGCACACGTCTGTGGAGCAGCTGCTGTGTTTTTTCCGGTTCTGGGGACACATCAAACTGGAATGCCAGCACCCATTCCGGAATTACAGGCTTCCAGATCAGACCGCAGCTGATGCCACTCATGGGGAAAACTGTAAGCTGACTGGACCGGATCACTGGTTTCATCTGATAGCAGATATCCATCCATCCATCCATCCATACCCTGGTAGGAGTAGCATGGAAGGAGAGGCCTATCCTGGGCAGTACAGGCCGTAAGGCTGGGGTACATCCTGCACAACTTACAAACACCAATTTAACTTCACATCCGACCCCCCCTCCCCACCCCCGCCCCCTTGTATGGCTGGCAGGCATCAGAACGCGACCTGAGTGTAAGAGCCTTACTGGGATTCTGGGTGATATCTCCCTTGAATCTGCACACATCCTTTTTGTTTTGCTCTGTGTCCCACGGTACTCTGTCATGTCCCCCCCCCCGGTACGACTCACTAACAGTTACTGTCCTGGCTACACTCGTTAAAATCCAGTCACATTTCCATTTTCTTTTTTCAGTGATTGCCTCATATTTACCCGCTCGTACTTATCAGCTCCTGGAGGAGAACAGAAAAGCCAGCAGTGATTTCCTGGCCTTGCGTTTGTCACTTTTTTTTTCTGGAGTTTTAACATAATCCTTGCCTGGGGGACTCACGTCTCCCTCCGCTGGCGGTTACAGCATCGGGGAGACTCTGCCAGCTCCGAGGACAGGCCTTAATCGCCAGGCTCTGCCTTGGTTAGTTGCCCCGGCGGTGCTCCCTGCGATTGTGCCCTGGTGGCTGGCAGGACAGGGCGGCCTCATCCCACACTGCAAGTCTAACAGACCATGATGTGTGCTGCTCTGCAGCTTAGGAGTCTGTACTTGTGTCCAGAAGGTTGTTAGTTTGCATCCCATCGGGCAGCAGAGTGACCAAATCACTGCTTTGTCTTTGAGTGGGGCCTTTAACCCCCAACATTGCTCTAGGGATGACTGCGCTCAGACCCCAAGTTTTCCTCTCACAGGTATGTGAAAGGATTCCTATGTATTGGTGCAAATACATGTTCATTATTATGTGGATCCCGGAATCGTTGAAACTGAAGGAATTTGTTTTCAAAATGATAAAAACGTCTTAAATGTGCTTAATATATGTCTAAAATATAGCTGCACAGCAGCTAACACATTCATCACAAGTGACTTTTAGCTTCCGTTTGTATGGATCAGGACAGCTGCGTATTCATCGAATCAAGAGAAATGCATTAGGAAGCCGCTTGCATGTTATGATTTGCAGATGGCCCTGCGTGCAAATCTCGGGGACGACAGGAACGTAAACAGTACCAGTCAAGTTTGGACACGCCAGTCCTACAAAGCAGTGTCACATCACATGACATGGCCACCTGCCTTAGTTAAACACAGTAGAGATGGTTTTGGAAGAGTTTGACCGGAAAGTGAAGGGAGTGCGCAGCATATGTGGGACCTCCTTCAGCTGGAAAAGCATCCCAGGAGGCCACCTCATGGAACTGGAGTAGAGGAGACAGTGGGGTCACCCAGTCCCAGGAGCAATTGGGGTTAAGGGCCTCGCTCAAGGGCCCAATGGTGGGATCACTCTGCTGACCCAGGGATATGATGTTTTTTGTCAGTGCATAATTCTATATATGTTATAGTTTTGATGTCTTTATAATTATTGTAAAATGTAGAGAATAGTACAAATAAACCTTTCTATGGGTAGGTGTGTCCAACCCTTTCACTGGTACTGTATATAATATAAAAACATTCACAGCAGCAGTGGGTGGGCGGTTCTCTCAGTCACTGTCTTCTATATCCCACTCCCTATTGGTTACTGGTTACTCAGTTGATTGATGCCCATTGGTTAAAACTTTCGGTGATTGACAGCACAGTCAACCCAAATACAAGACTTTTGGCATTTTTACTTTTTTTTAATTGCATTCACACATTTTTAAAAACTGAGGTTATCCAAATGGGGACCTCAAAAGATGTCCCGAAAAGTAGGGAAATTTCAGGTTTTGCTACACTTTGGGGACAATTTGGTCCTCAAATTTGATCTGTGCAAACCGACCCACACACACACACACACACATACACACACAGCATGACATTGAATGGGGTGTGTGTGTGTCTGCTGTGGGTCATACCCATACGTCCAACCTGCGGAGTGAGCGGGAAGGACGACAGCCTCCCCAGTGAAGATAAGGTGGAGGGGGCACATTCACCTGTGTGCTAATTAGCGCCGCGTGGGGGGACTTCTCCAGCGAGTTCTTCTCCAGCAAGTTCCTCTCCGGTGAGTTCGCGGCGTTCCCGTCCTCCTCCTCCTCAGCACAGCTGGCAGTGCGGAATCCCGGTGCGCGCTCTTCACCGGCCGCCATATGATCACTCGCCTCTCCGCTGGCTGGAAATAGCAGCCGTGCTGCTGCCACATGCCGGTTATTCAGGTTACCCGACTCCCTCCGCTGCCAGACACTGCGGCGCTTGCTGAGCTTCAGCCTACGATTCGGCTTCCAGCTCAGTCTAGGCCATGTGGAACTGTGTGCTCATCTCCCCGGTGACGCCAGCAGGACGTTGGGTCTCGCCAAACCAGCCCACCTGAGCTCTACCTAGTCACCATAGCCAGTCACCAGGGCTAGTCATCGCATCCGCTGAGCTAATTAATCATTCGGCGACGACTTATTTGCTTAATGATGCTTCATTATTTGCTAATGAATGCCGCAACAATCAGCAAGTGCTGCTCACACTTATAGAAATGTTTTGAGATATACCGAAAAGACGACATCATCTTTGAAGCGTATGAAGATCTTACCTTTTCTCTTTTGAATCCTCCTGGACTTCCAACATACCCCTGTACATCATCCGGGCCATTTGCAAACCACTCCACCCGTCCTTCTTTTCATGCATGCATCCATCCATCCATCTTCTACCCACCGAGCCTCCAAGCCACCCCAAGCTCTTCTACAGAAAGATTTGTGTCACAGGACACACAGAGATATCGACTGGCTCAGAAAAACACCTCAACCAGGATTTAGGAACTGAATGACTTGCATGCATCCAGCTGTCCCTCACAGGAAAGAGCTCTGCTAGTCCCTGAGGGATTGCGATTCTGTAGAACAGATAACAAGGCGACTGACTGATGGTTCCATCCGTCCATCTATTTTCCAACTGCCCACCATTCAGAGTCACGATGGGCCTGCAGTGTGGCGCAGGAACACGGTGTGCTGGATGGCCGAGGATTCCTCACACAATAAGCAGCAGATGACTTAATAACCATTTAATAACCAAGCGTCCTGGACCAATCGACACCTGTGGACACCCACAGGAATAGACGGAGGCATGAGGTTACATCCAATGGAGAATTTAAATCTGTAAATGAAGAGCACATTTCCAAAGCTCACTGAGTACATGGGATATGACGTGGAGAAAATTTCTGAGTTTTGGAAATTTAACGAAAGTCGCTTATTATATGAGGACTGAGTATTGAGGAAGCCGGATTTTAGGGCATTGGTAGTCTTATCTCAGAAACAACAAAAAACAGACTGAGTTTTGGAAATTTGATCTTGAGGACTAAAAATAACATGCAGCTAGTGCTACTTAACCCGTATGATGAACTTCAGGCCTACCTAATCCTAACCCTAAACCTAACCCTAACATTAACCATAAGCTGGTTAGATGACTGATTTCTTCTGTCTCACTCGCTTACCTGATGTATTCTCTTTGTATTTTTTCCCTGCCAGTGCATATATATGATTTTCTGGACTGATTCATTCATGTCTGTTCAAACCATGGTCATCTTTACTTCAGGACTTTTTTTTTGCTGTTTAATTTTCCTTCAAGAAGTGAGAATCTCCTCCCGAGGAAAGGACACAATCACCCATCTGTCAGGAAGCACAGTGTTATTTCACGCTGTTGTATGTCGCACTTGGTCATGAGTCAAAATCATGTTGAACCTGTGTGTGCAGAATTAAAGAGTCATGTAAGGCCAGACAGGCTGGACTCTCAAAGAGTTCATTGGCCAGCTAGAGCTGGATTCATTTCCATTCACATTCCGTGTTTACATACGAAAACCAGTCAGCACCAAAGAACATACTTCCGCATCACTGTGGCCCCAATTACGCCATGCTATAGGGCAGTGAAATTCGGGATGTATTTGTTTTGAATTCCCCTGATGAATGAAATGTGATGTCTTGTCCAGAATTACAAAGAATCTGTGAGCAGTTACACTAATTGGCTAAGAAGTCATACAAATCTGAGAAACCCTTCCACCCTTCACTGGAATGCAGGAGAGTGAATCCCTCAAACCTCCCCCCCTTACTGAGGAACAGGCATTGGGGTCTAGAGTGGAGCAGGGTGTTGGATTAGGTGTTGGGGTCTGGAACAGGCTACAGCGAGCTGGTAATAATACACGCCTATCCCAAGGCGGCACACTGATGCACTGAAGCACAGCGCAGCCTGACTTCCTCACTCCGGATCCATCTGCTTGAGATGCATCCCTCTGCCAGGCCTCCACCGTCACACTCCGATACCTTCACGGCCCTTGGGGGGCGGGAACAGGGGGCACTCTTACCTTCAGAGTGGGAGGGATTGGACAAAATCCACGAGATCAGGCCACTAGCATGCACCTGCTGGTATAACTGGTGGTGGTGGGGGGGGGGAATCGTGAGATCACTGTGGCAGTAGGAGCCAAATCCCCCCCAGAGCATGGGCATCTGTAGGCATACTGCCTCCATAACCTAACAAAGCTGACCCTCTGTGTGAGAACGTTACTCTTGTTTTAGGGCTGTACAGCCATACTGTGCAGCATTTCAGGGTCACGCTCAGGAACAGGTCACATGACTCACCTACCATATGTGACAGCGGACACTTTTGGACCTGACACTGAAGGGGCTATAGTTGTGTGGGCAGAAGCGTGCCGCGTGGGATGGACAAACGAGACAAAAAATATGGCAGAACGTGGGGCCATTTTAACCCCGAATCTGCATTTCATAATCCCCAGCAAGCAGCCAGCTGATCCGATGGATCCCAAGTAAGCAAGTCAGCCCAATCAGGACCAGCTGGGCCTCACTTGGTGAAGGAACTTTTTTTTCGAGGGCAGGGAATCCCGCAGCACCATGGTGATCGATCACCTCAGTTACAGACGTGTGAAATACTGCAGTCCAGCTGACTCCGTCTGACCTCGAGACCTGGTTGAATGAGGTCTTTCAGATAGATTTATGCAGGGAGAGCTGTAGTTTGAGTTATCCTCCCTGTTCTTTTGGCTTTCTGGATTTATTGGAAGCTCTTTTCTCGCTCCCAAATGTCAGAGGAGCTCAAACCCCAGCAGCATTACAGGGAACCACCCACGGGGCAGCGGGTCGGGCCGAGTGGGCGGCTTTTGGCAGCGACTCAAGCCACTCTGCACAGCGAGCTGCCTCAATCCCCATGACACCTTCTCGCCCAACACTATTCCAGCATTTAAGGTAGCCTTCTACCGTCCTCAAAGAGACTAGCTCAGATTAAACACTTCACACCAATTTAAACAGCTGCACTATTACTTAATAAGTACTTCACTCAGATTTATAGCTAAGATTGCTTTCAGGGATTTCAATTTGCAACGTTAGGTCCTTAACCACTATGCCACCTGGTGGCCAAAACTGGTACACACACAATACCTCTTTCCATAAACACTCCAGTGCTGCTATTGTCCCCGATTCTCCGGCACATTTTGGCACAGAAACCCAGAGAGAAAGTGATTTCTCACCCAAAGAGCAGCGGATATTTATAGTCAAACACGGAATAAAATCATTTTAGAAGAAGAATGCATGACAAATCCTCTGGAGAACATTGTTTATAACATCGAGCACACTGTATGTGAATCTATCATTGTAAAATTTACCCAGTATCCATCTGTCCCCCTCGAATCCAGGTAGCTGATATTTTTTATCGAAAATTTTGCTGAGAACAGATTCTGGGGAAGAGCAGGGAGATAGAAGCCACGGGCAGTTAATCTTGGTGAGGCTAATTAGATGCTCCCTGCATCTCTGCCGCCGTCACTGAGCACTGATGCGCTTGCGTTTAAAGGCATTAACGCTTCGGCCTGTGCTGACACACCGCCTTAATGGAGGGTGCTGGCCTCCACGTCTCACGTGCAGCAATAAGCATGTTTTAATGTCGCCCATCAGCCCAGACGGCGTCTGAGGAAGGCGCTACTGAGGCCAGGTTCTCTTTCGGTGTGCATCTGGAACTGCGGACCCCGTCCACCTTTCTGGTTGGATGTTTCAATCGGCGGAAAAACGCAGGGCGGTCCTGACTGAAAACAAGTGAACTGTTGATTATGGTTTCATAATCGATCACCTGCCTCTAATCTTTAAAGGGGAAATTATGAGTGTAGCAGGAATTGGTTTCATTTTTTTGAGGTTATTACTTTTTCACATCTTCACTGCCTCGCAGCAGAGCTCCTGCCTGGCTCCTAATGCTGTGAAATTGGATTTAATGCTGACATATTCAATTTGAGTCCAAATGAATATGAAGAAAACTCTTAACTCCTCTGTAGTGTTTGTCACCAGGAGCCCAGTGAAGACAAATTATTATTTCAGCATCGTTTCTGCAATTCGGCCATGCTGAGCACCTCCCAAAGGTCACCTGTGTGTTGAGGCCCTCAGGGCTCCATCTCTCTCAGGGCCTCATCGCCTTTAGCGCCCAGTCTCTCTCAGTGCCTCATCGCCTTTAGCGCCCAGTCTCTCTCAGTGCCTCATCTCCTTTAGTGCCCAGTCTCTCTCAGTGCCTCATCGCCTTTAGCGCGCAGTCTCTCTCAGTGCCTCATCGCCTTTAGCGCCCAGTCTCTCTCAGGGCCCTGTCTCTCTCAGTGCCTCATCGCCTTTAGCGCCCAGTCTCTCTCAGTGCCTCATCGCCTTTAGCGCCCAGTCTCTCTCAGTGCCTCATCGCTTTTAGCTCCCAGTCTCTCTCAGGGCCTCATCGCCTTTAGCACCCAGTCTCTCTCAGGGCCCAGTCTCTCTCAGTGCCTCATCTCCTTTAGCGCCCAGTCTCTCTCAGTGCCTCATCGCCTTTAGCGCCCAGTCTCTCTCAGTGCCTCATCGCCTTTAGCACCCAGTCTCTCTCAGAGCCCTGTCTCTCTCAGGGCCTCATCGCCTTTAGCGCCCAGTCTCTCTCAGAGCCCTGTCTCTCTCAGGGCCTCATCGCCTTTAGCGCCCAGTCTCTCTCAGAGCCCTGTCTCTCTCAGGGCCTCATCGCCTTTAGCGCCCAGTCTCTCTCAGAGCCCTGTCTCTCTCAGGGCCTCATCGCCTTTAGCGCCCAGTCTCTCTCAGGGCCTCATCGCCTTTAGCGCCCAGTCTCTCTCAGAGCCCTGTCTCACTCAGAGCTTAGTCTCTCTCAGGGCCCCATCACCCCTTGGGGCCCCATTGCACTCAGGGCCCCGTCTCTTTCAGGGTCCTGTCGCTTATATCAAACAAGCTGAGAAGCAGAGCACATGCAAGGTCACTTCTTGTGAGCGTGTGAGAGGTCACTGCTTGCAAGCACGTACCTTTCAGTGACCCCGTGTGGATTCCCGATATAAAAATGATTTGTGAAAACGTATCGAATCGATGTCGTCAGAACAAGGTCTCCCCCCCACGATGTTTACCCAGAGCTAGGGAGGAGCTGCCTCTGGCACTTGCTTGTCAATTTTTACTACAGGGCCCAGAGATGGATGAGCGGGGGCCCAGGGGACAGCACAGGGACTACCAGTGGACGGAGGCTGGGGTCACACTGAGGGCGAGGTCATGCTAAGGTTGTGTATCATCAAGATACTTTGTGCTCTAGCAACTGAAGCTAAGGGCCACAGGACTGTAAACCACAGTACTAGTAGGATTTGATCCTATAGTTCCTCTAGTTATCAGTTCAGTTCGTTGACTGTCGTTGTCTTCCATAAAAATCTTCTGCCCTTTATTCCCTCATGTGAACGTTCTGGGGGGATGGGGGGGGCAGGGCATTCCCCTTATTACCCATCCCATAAAGCTTAGTCTGTTATTCCTGCTCCTGTTCCTGATTCCTCCCTCGATCCCCATGTCCTGTGGTCCCGGTCTCCATCCCGTTGTAATGTCAGGACCGTAGCAGATTAAACTGCGGTCATCTTGAACACTAATGTATTCTGGATTCTACCCAAACTGGGAATCTGTAATGAGGTCTGATCGTTACTTGTGTTGAGCAACCTGGTATTTAACCCTGGAATGTTTAAACAAGGGAGTGAACAATGTGATTAAAAAACAACAGACATACACATCAGCGGGTTTGTTGTTTCTGGGACCCGATTCAAAAAGTCACATTGAGCCCAAATTAATATGAGGGGATCTCATACTTCCTCTCAGATGTTTTAAAAACTAAATGAAGGGTCTCAGAGTCACAAGATAACTAGCAGGTTAGCAGAACATGCTGCATTAGCATCTACTAAGTAAGGACTTTTTGTAATGTTTAGTGTAGGGATTGTTTATGGCCAACAGGGGGCCCCAGACAAATGTGTGATTTGACTGGAGCATCGGCAGGGTGCAGGGCGGAGGGCACTTAGTGCTGCACAGAGGTGCTCCATGGCCGCAGGTCTCAGACAGTGTGAACCCCCCCTGATCCCCCCCACCGCACTACCTGATGAAAGGAAGGAGCAACTTGTAGGGCTCCCTAATGGAAAACAGGCACCTTAATTACTTCCTGCTCCCAGTGATTACTCTTCGTGACCCTCCACCCACCCCGTCCAGGCCTGCCGATTCCGGTGCCGGCCCATCGGAGGAGACCGGAGGTGACAGGGAACCCGGAAGCCAGCCGGGAGCTCGGGCTGTGCCTGTTCTGGCCTTACCGATCCACTGCGAGACCCTGAAGGTCTCCAGGCTGGGAAGAAGCTTGCTCACTGAGTCCCCCTGCCCGTATTCACCAACTAATCAGGCAACGTTTACAGTAACGCTTCAGGGCCTCTGCTCTCCACATATTAGGGCGATTTGTGCTAAATTGGAGCTTGACTCTGACTCAGATGGGTAGCTGTGCTTCGCGTGTGTGTTTGGACTGCAGGGAGAAACTGGAGCACCCAGGAAAATCCCGCATGACACGGAACGGACACGCAAACTCCTCACATGAAGTGCCGGGCTGGGATATTAGCAGCCATATGAAACATGAAACTGGCTTTTGTTTCTTTGTTGTCGATTAGCCACGAGGGACCCTCTATAGAATGATTTTTAGTGGATCCCCTGCCCGGGACCCCACCTCATGGGAGCTGACCCCCCCCCCCGCACCCCACATCAAGGTTCTTTCCCTTCCTCATCTCCACACCCAAGCTCATATAGTTGCTTTGCCTTCCTCCTGTCCTGATGTTGTCACATGGTTCTTTTGCCTGTCCCACCTGAAGGGGGTTTTACAGACCTCCCTGAACTGTGTGGATCTGATGGTGTTTTCTCTTGCTGGGGGTGTCACAGTGATGATGACACACGCTCCATGTTCCCTGCCAGCTGGGCTCGCTCTGTATTCCACCAGGTCGATTCTGGATCGATCTCCGTATCACTTACCCTGGAGGTAATTTTGGTCACGTCAGCAGTAGGGCACAGGGTCCAGCTTCTCTGCAAATCCTGTGTTTGGGGGCGGAAGAGGTGTGGGGGGGGGGAGGCTAGTCCCGCACCTCCAGGACCGGGAATCTGTATTCCACCTCCACTCTATGTGGGTGGAGTTAGCACATTCCCGCGTAATTTGGGCATTACCCCCAGGCACTGTGTCCAAGGTACAGCCCAACTTTGTGCCCTATGCTCCCTGGGATAGACTCTAGCCCCCCCACCTCCATCACCCTGACAGGGATAAGGCATTAGAAGATGGAGGGATGTTCTGCGGTCTCTCACCCACACGAGAGGTCAGCGAGGTCTACTTATCTACTGCCTGTCAGCTGAGGGGGAGGGTTAACTCCTTCTAGCAACGTCTGTGGTGCATCTCAGCCTTGATGGGTCTTGCAGGAGACTTAAGTCTTTTAGCAAATTTTCCATGCTACAGATATGATTCAGTCTATTACCAGTGTCACCAAGATCCATTCATTCTATTGTGCAAATCCTCTTTTCCACAATCTGTGCCGAAAGAGGCCTGTGAATCGGGCTGCTTTAGCCAGAGCTTATCATCAGGGGCATCCTGCCACTTGGCTTGGCTGGGGGAGGAATCCATAATGCGGCCGACTGTCACACAGTTACATTATGGGATGTTCCACCTCCCTCGATTTTTTTCAAATGCTCCGAGTGCAGTGTTCCGCACAGCATGTGCAATATCGCGACAATTAAAAAGCAGTGAATGTTGAGGATTTGGCTCCAGGACAAGGTGCTTAATTGCGCACTGATCTTCTCTTTTTTGGGGGGGAGAATTATTGCATGGTTATGAAAATCAACTTTCCCAGGGAAAGAGTCCCAGGGAGGTAAATATGTTGCAGCATTTGTGTTCTAAAGAAACTCTGACATTTTTAGTGGTGTTGAGGGGATGTCTCTGGACTGTTCACCTGTAAAATTTACTGGACACTGTCTCACCCATGTACACATCAGCTTCTTGACCTGCCCACTTAGTTCATCATCAGACCAATTAGCTTGTCGACCTTCTCACTGGTTCAGCATCAGACCAATTAGATATGTGAACTTCTCATTGGTTCACCATCAGACCAATTAGGTTGTTGACCTTCTCACTGGTTCAACACCAGGCCAATCAGCTTTCTGAACTTCTTATTGGTTTACCATCAGATCAGTCAGCTTACAGAGCTTCTCATTGGTTCTCCATCAGACCAAGCAATTCGCTGAACCTCTCATTGGTTCACCCTCAGGCCAAATAGCTTGTTGACCTTCTCACTTGTTTATCATCAAACCAAACTTTCTGAATTTCTCATTGGTTCACCATCAGACCAGTCAGCTTGCTGAGCTTCTCATTGTTTCACCGTAAAAGGTCCCATCTCACTGACCTTCTCACAGGTTCACCATCGTCCTGTGTCCTTCTTGCTGTCCTTCTCATGAAGATGCCTGCAGTGCTGCTGTCTTCCGTCTCCCAGGCAGTGCTCGAGGTCCCCTATGCATTTGTGCCGCTTTCAGCCACATACTCTACATTCTCCCCATGACTCAAGCTTACTGTTTGGGGGAATTTCTGACTGTAACTTTCCCTTTCTGCCAGAGCACACGTGTGACAGCACTGTGATGGACTGGAATCCCATCCCAACTGTGCCCTGTTTTCTCCAGAGGCTTCTGGAGATGGATGGATGAGCAGCAGCCCATTAACATGGTCCACAGGGTCCCTCTAACCTCCGTTTAGTAAGCCACATTTTGTCCTCTGAATGATCGCAGGGGAAGATGAAGGAAAATCCGGTTTGGAATACATCAGCGGTACCTTTGCAGCTGCAGCTTATTCCTGGCGAGATAAAAATGTAGATGTATTCTGGAGTAAACAGCGCTGGAGAGGAAGCAACGGCGTAGTGATTAGGGCACAGATCTGTGACCAAACAGGCTCTAGGCACAGCTTATCCTGCTCTTGCATGGATGGAGAGGAGCGTGAAATAAATGCAGCTACTAGAGAAATGGATGAATAATCATCTTGAAGTCTCTCTATCCTACTGTACATGGCGTCCTAGATCCTGCGTGTTTAGCACATAGGAGGACAGTAACATGAAGTAAGAAGGAGAAGCTTCACCGCACCGTTTCCCTTTATCAGAAAGGAACATGCTGCTTCCACAAACAGGCATGGGAGGTGTCGACCATGCACTCTGGTATGATGTCCCATGAAGGACTGGATTCAGTGCAACCAGGCTCAGCAAAGTGACATGACACAGGATTTCTGCATGCTACCTTTCACGTTTCTTTATGGAGGGGGAGGTAAATAGGAGCTGTTAGTGGATTGCTGGGGGTATCGTGTCCGGGCATGTTATGGCACCATCTGTACTGCACCAGTTAAGGGAAACCCCCCCCCATCAGAGCGGGAGATTGATGACGGTATTTAGATGTGACCGCAGCGGGAAGGACTGGGCGGGGGCCGATCACAGAGCTGGTCGTGTCCTGACAGGGGTCCTCCCCAGGGATAAGGGGCTGGCACCTGTGCAGCTGGATCTGGGGGGGGGGGGGGGGGGGGCACTGAACAAAAGAGCAATGGTACCCCCCTCCCCCCCCTCTCTGGGACTTTCAAAGGGCCCTTTCAAGTGTGATCACCTGTGCGGACTCGCAGGCTTCCTCAGGGCCGGGGTGAGGGGGGGGGGACTTTGGGTTAAAAAGGAAGCAGACCACACACACATGCTCTGATGGACCCAGTCTGAACAGAGCCTAGCAGACGAGCCGGTGGAAAAGAAGGGAAGGAGGGATATCCAGCCACAGTCCCCCCCCCCATCCCCTTTGATTTGCTCCTATGGATTATATACAGATGGAAGCTGCCATTGTATGGAGACCCGTTTCACCCACAGGCATCAGTAGGCCTTATGCATTCATGCATGTATGTGTTAATCAGTGGTGTTCTGGGAAAGCGAGGGAGGACGCTGTCCTCACACTCAGCGAGCTTCACACAGGAAATGACATCATCCGGCATAATGACAGGTATCGGATACCCCGACAGGTATTGGATACCCCGGGCCAACGATCCAAAAGCGGTCAGAAATGCCAGCCAAGTCTTTATGCTATGGGTAAGGGGGGGGGGTGGGGGCACGTTCCCCCCATTTAATGAAATCTATTTATGGAAAAACAGGGGGGTAGTCTGGCCTAATTCAGTCAGCCTGATTCTCCCTGTCAGCCGGTAAACAGGGGTTTACCTGTGAGTCTCTGCTTTTTGATCTATCCTCCATGGGACCTGGGGGCCCTTCGCCGGCTGCTGGCGAACGTGACGGGTGGCAGTTTCCGCGCGAAAGCGTCTTCCCAGGTGCCATCAGAACCTTCTCCCCCCCCCCATCCCGCTGGGAGTCGTGGCCTGACCCAAACGACATCCCTGAGTTATTATTTATGTATCTCAGCATCGGATATTTATTTATTTTCCCTCCCGCCTGCCTCGTAATTAGCACAGGCGACGTCCGGCCCATGATGATGCAAGTCTCTGGCAACAGTTGCCGTGGCATTGAGGAGAAGGAGCTATGGGATGACCATGGTAAGTGCTCTTAAAATATACCACCTGTGATAATGTGGTCTGTGCAGACGACAGGGCCGGTCTGCTCAATCCAGTGCCTGTCTGAATGATCACTGATCAAGAGGATAATCCAAAGAATCGGGGAAATTAAGATGATGTCAAAAAGAATCAGAACTAGGCACGGTGCTGTATGGGATAACCAGTCTATGGCATTAGGGTGTAACAGTTGAACGCTAACTCAGGACGCCTGGGCAATTCCAACTTGGCAATCTGGCTCCAGAGATTCGTAAGCAGCTAATTCCAATTAACCTGTTGAGAGGATTTCTCCATTTTAATTAAACAGAATGAAGCCCAATTTCCGGGGAGCAGAGAGGGCGGGAGATGGAGTCCGGTCAGGCGGTGCAGCTCCATCGATCGGCCGCACAGATCCCGCCATGTCAGTCAGAATCTTCCTCTTCCCGTCTTGGGGATGCGGGAGCTCGCAGGCCTGACAGGCGGGACACCCGTGCTGCCCAAACATCTCAGGCACACGGCGAGCATGAAAAATGAATGACTTCCCGCACTCGCTCGCTCTCGCTCGCTCTCACTCGCCGTCCGCAGCCGCGCGATGTACACTGACTGACACTGGGAGTGCGTTTGACAGAGTCCTCCCCAGCCCTGCCGTCCATGCGATTTCGGAGGTGTGGGGGGGGGGGGGGGGGAAGCCAACTGACAGCCCCCGAGACTGACGCTTCCCCACCGTAACGATGGGACCGGAGTAGAACGGTTGCCGCGGAAATCACCGGGGAGACAAAACGGCCAATGAGGAGCCAGACTCCGCTGTGTATCTATTAGCACAAAGTGTCTCTGACCAATTTGCTGGGTTTCACTTTCATTACGCCTCCTGGCCGCTGACAGCAGGCAGAACTGTCAGGATCGGTTCTCCCGGAGCAGGAACGCGTGGTACGGCAGCGCTGCAAGTAGCTTAGGTGTTCCTGTCCCTGCTGGACCTGCTGGAAACATGCTGAACATTCACATCACCGCAAATGGCTGTTCGGGCCTCTTCCTGCATTGGATATGTAATATTTAACTGCTAACTGAGATTCCCCCTCATTCTGAGCCTTAGGAACCAAAATCTGTGACACACTATTAAGATCTTTGCAAGCTTTCACCTCCTTTTGGGCCCAGAACTGCTCCTTCAGTCTTGATGTTAACTAGTCCTCAGTTAGTTCCCACGTTTGATTTCTGTGCCCTTGAATCAGCGACAGAAGTTGCTATGTGGCCCAATCTCCTCAATTTCCATTAAGATTTCATGGTATTTTTGTCCAGTACCTCTTATCAAGCCAGTAAGACGGGAGTTGGAACGAGGAAATGTTTGTCTGGAATTTTGGGGTGAATGCACATTGCTAAAAACCCCCATCGGCCAGTGAACTCCTCCGTTGGGTCATTTTTGGGTCCTTCGTTAAGAGAAGGTGTCCTGTCAACTTGCCAGCATGGATTTCCGGGGATGTTTGGCCATGTCTGTGCTCATATCATCTACAATGTTGCTGAAAAAAGAAAAACAAGCATAAAATACTATTTTTTGACAGACTTCTATTTTTACAAAATGTTTAATAGGCGAGTCCTGAAAAAGCGTTTTTTTTTTCCGGAGCAAAGCGGGTTATTGTTCTGCCACCGGCCCGTAATTAATTTCCAGCCGGTGACCTCCAGCTAATTTAATTTCGTCAAGCCGCCATTGTATTCGCGGCCTGAGCGTTTCTACATACGCGGCTGTAATTGGATACGAATCAAAGGGCTTAATCAATAAAGGAGCGAGGAAGTCATTTTCGACGGAGGTGCGCGTCCCTGGCGGCTCACGGGGCCGTCGCCGCCGCTCATTCCCTTCAAAGGACGTGCCAAAGGTTGCATTCCCTGCTGGCTGCGCTCTCCAGCGCCACCGAAAAACAGCATCACCCTTAATGAAGATTTACTGTGCGATGGAAAAGTTTGGCTCTGAGCCCACAAACCCTCCCAATCCTGTCGCCTTCAATCAATTTTTAAGACTGGACTAATTACTCTGATATTTGTGTTTATTTTCATTAATTTTTAAGTCGTCACCATCTTGATTTCAGTCTGAAGCACTCCGACGTCACGAACCGCTTTCCTTGTTATGGTGCTGACAATAAACGTTTCTTCATGAACCCACACGAGCTGTAGGAACCAAACGGTGCCCCGGATGGGCCGGGGGGCCGCGCTGTAGCGTTGATTTCTGATTTTTAAAGCTGGACATGGTGCTTCACTCATGCCCTGATGCTTCTTGGAGAAGGTGCATAAGCAATGAAGGCTATCAAGGCCTCTGCAGCTTCCTGTTTCTCTGACACCACCTCATGCACGCATACGAATGTGCGTCTGTGCATGGTCCCGCATGCCGTTATGTCAGAAGCGAAAGGCTGAAGGAACGGACGAGTGAAAATAAATACTCCGGCTTCCTGAAGAGCTGCAGACTTCCTGCATAAATGAGATTTTCTTTCCCTCCAGCAGATATACTGGGTGTTTTTTTTTTATACACGTGGAGACTCTCTCTCCTCGCATTTTAGCCCGAGGTCCATCGTGAGTCATCGCGGCCATAACCCTCCAGATAAGCCGGCGTCAGCAGAATCCCACCGTGCGAAAGCCGAGCCGCTTCCCGCTGGGCTCTGGAGCTCGCTATGCCACTGTGGGGGGGGGGGGGACACGTGTGAGGGGGGGCAGAAAGACCGGGGGGGGGGGGGGCAACAGAAAGAGCCCAGGTTCGCATAGATATTCCCTGTGTCACTGTTTTTCAGCAGCTGACAAGAACTCCAAAAACACAACTCTCCCAGTTCACTGACTGGACCTAGAGTGTGGTATCAAGCCAAGTCAAGTCCAGTCAGGTCAAGTCAAGCGTGTTTTATTGTCATGCTGACCATGTATAGGTATACAGTGCTATGGAATAACGTTCCCCCAGGACTACGGTACGATATATAAGCAACCAGTGACAAGGGGAGGGTTTTCACAGTGCGGGGGGGGGGGTTATATACGCAGTGCAATGTGTATGTAAGTAATAAATACAGCAGAATTAAGAGGTAGAGAAAATATATTGGATTGAATAAACAGATAAATAATAATAAGTTAAAGTGGCAGTGTGGGGGGGGGTTCGCTCTCAGGAACAGGAGGGGGTAACATGGGCAGCAGGGTACCAAGTTTGGGTGCGACACTGTTGTAGAAAAGGAGCTGAGGGAAAATGACAGATCCAGAGGGTATGAAGACAAGACAGAGGACATGGGGGTCTGGCCGGGTTCTTTCAGGTGTACGGCCTGTCAGAAAGGCTAAACCCTCTGTCACGGAAAGGGCCTTCCGCACACACTCAGAGCGGTCAACCAGCACTGCACACGCTCAGGGCGGTCAACCAGCACTGCACACGCTCAGGGCGGTCAACCAGCACTGCACACGTTCAGGGCGGTCAACCAGCACTGCACACGTTCAGGGCGGTCAACCAGCACTGCACACGCTCAGGGCGGTCAACCAGCACTGCACACATTCAGGGCGGTCAACCAGCACTGCACACGCTCAGGGCGGTCAACCAGCACTGCACACGCTCAGGGCGATCAACCAGCACTGCACACGCTCAGAGCGGTCAACCAGAACTGCACACGCTCAGGGCGGTCAAGCAGCACTGCACATGCTCAGGGCGATCAAGCAGCACTGCACACGCTCAGGGCGATCAACCAGCACTGCACATGCTCTGAATGACCCTCTCTAGCAACTGGGCCACTTAGAGAAATCGTTTGGTTCCTCATCAATCTCTGCTTTCCAGAGCTACTCGGACAATAATAATGATTCTAGAGGAGTGTTAACTGGAGTCGGGATTCAGAGACCTCCCTCACTGGGTGGGTGAGGGGAGGATAAGGGGGGGCAGGGGACTAACCCAGAGGCAGTATGACACACGCTGTTTCACTGAATTACACTTTCACCAACTGTCAGTCATTATGTATAAAATCAAATAAAAAGATTCCATTTACTATCAATGTTGCTTTTGGGTGAGATAAAAATAAAATATACGCAGCATTATTGCAATCCTTCCATCTTCCAGCTGTTTAGCCAGTGCAGGGTTATGGAGGGAGGGGGGGCTTGGAGCCCATCCCAGGCAGCAGAGGACACATGGCAGGGGTAGGGCATGGTAGGCTTTGGACACTGGCTAAGCTGTGATTTCTCCAACAGAAATGTATTAACTGACAGTCTCAGCAGAAAACGCCGCCCTTCGTGTCATGTGAGATGAAGCGAGCTCTCTCCCAGTCTCGTGTGATGAAAACAGGCTGGATGCTGGTGTGCGTGATGCTGTCTGATGTTATCGGAGCCTCAGTACTTTGGCAAAACACAAACGATTTTATCACGGCAGGCAGAGCAGACAATCGGATCTAATATGTTTAGACTGCGGCCCGGCTGCATTCCCCCAGACCTAACCCTGAATTCCCCAAAATGGCTCCCAGCGACCTCAGCACCGCCGGCTAGGAAGGTGGCTCTCTGCTGCAGGGTTACCATGGAGGACTGGGTCACCGGGGGAACCACGACAGATCCTGTTAGTCTGAATTGCTGGCCTGCGTTTAAAGTTTTGAAAATTCACCCAAAGCCTGCAAGTGAGAGGCATGCTTCTGAGATGCGACATGTGGCAAGGCGTGTGGGCGTGTGTGTGAGCAGGACCCGGAGGGTTGGCTGAACCCACAACGGCAGGAAGTTTAGCTCTCTCTGCCATTGCAGCCGTTCAGGGCCGCTGGACACCCCCAAACCCAAAGGTGTCTTTATATGAGAACCTGACCTATCCTTAACCACTACAGGAACTTTTATTTGATGTTCTGGTTTGGCTGCGGGTTTGAGTCCTGACCTGAGTCTGTGAGTGTTCAGTCAACATGTTCCTACTTAGTCTGGATTTTTTTCTGGTTCCTTCAATTCAGACACTTTGGATGAACAGGTGATTTTAATAGGGATAAAAATGTTTTATAAAAATATTTTATAAAAATGATTTTAATTTTCAAATAAAGATGTGGTCGTGTGTATTTGTGTCGGATGCAAGCCCTTTTTGAGGTTTTTAGAGGTGACTTCATGGAGCGGCTGATTTTTTAATTGCCAAGTTTTTATGTCATATTGGATTTTTTTTTTTTTGCAGAAGAGTAAAAAAAAAATGTGAGTTTGAAATGACAGGATAAAATTACAGAGTTAAACCACAGAGACAAGGAGTGTGATGCTCATAAATGAGGAGCGGGGGTGGGGGCAGGACCATGGGGGGGGCGGGGAAGTATATAGTGTGACACGTCACCAGAAGGGAGCCGCGATTTCGATTAGCAGGTTAGCAGGACCGTTGGGTCCGGATCGTAAAACCGCGATAAGCATGGGCTACTTTGTTGAGCTGTCACACAAGCCTGAAAATCCTTTGTATTTTGTACTTAACAGGAGCGGGGGGGGTTGTCTATTGTTCAGATCAATACAAGCTGTTAAGATTCTGAGCCACACACCACCCACCACGCCACAGGAACTGTTGAAGGAACAGGGACATACTGAAAGTTAACACACAGCTGGTGTAATTTACAGTCTGTAATTCAGGGTTTGTGTATCACAGGGATGGTGCAACTCAGGGTTGATGTAATTTACAGTTGGTGTAACTTTGGATTGATGCAATTCACTTGTCCTGGGTATGATGTTAAAATGCACCCAGTCCTTCAACTTGCAGGGAAAATATTTTGAGGACGGTGGCAGGATTGGTACTCCAGCCATTGTAAAAACTTCACACAGCTCCGACAAAGCAGACAGGACTCTTCTCTGCTCCCTGCAGGAGTAGCTCTGCTGCAGCCGCCCACTGGAAGGCTACATGCGTGATGAAGGGGATGGAGGGAAGCCCTAGAGAGCCTCATCCCTGGACGAGCCGAAACCGCCAGAGAGCCATTGGGGTCGGGCCTGTTGCAAATCTGGACTGGTGTGGTCCTGAGGTATTGCCCACTGCATGGCCGCCCCTGGGCCCTAATCTGAGGTGGCCCATCCGGGGAGGCGCGTGGAATGTCTTGTCTCTCTGGCATGATGACCATCTTCCTCTGATCCCTGGGGGGTCATCAACCAGGATCCAGAGGTGTTTCATCGTGTGGTGGGTATGGCAACGTGATATACCAGTGCATGCTCCCTAACCTGACCTGATCTGACAGTCAGCGTAATTTAGGGTTGATGTAATTCACTGTTGGAGTAATTCAGAGCTGGTCTAAATCACAGATGGTGTAATTTATTGTTGATATGATTCACAGTTTGTGTAATTTCCAACTGGTGTATCTCTGGGTTGGCACAACTCAGGGTTGATGGTAATTCACAGTCAGTGTAAATCACAGTTGGTGTAATTTACAGCTGCTGTATCTCGGGGTTGGTGTAACTAACTTTATATGTATCTCACGGCTGGTGTAAGAAATTCCTCCCTGTGGGTAATGCATTCTTAACCACTGCTCTATTTGGGATTGGGACACTTTCATTACACACAGACACATGCACACACAGCCAGCAGCACCGTGCAGAAGGTCACATGGTCACCGTCCCCCCTAGCTTTCCCTGTACAAGTGCCACAGGATCTCTCCACATCTGAGAGTGTCTAATGGGCAGAAATTGCAGCCCCGCAGCATCACGGCCAGGGAGCCCAGGCTGCTCCACATCAGAGTGGCCTCCTGCTCCCAGAGCTCTGTATAATAGTGTCCTTAAGGTAAGCTTCAAGCAATTTGGGGAGCGGCCTGATACATCCAGGTGCATGATGGGGGGAAAAAAGCATCTAATATACAGTAGGGATGCTGGATGCTGTAAAATAGGCTGCTCTTCTGTTCAGTTTTATTTGTTCCACCATATGTAGGAGAACAGGTGCTGCTGGAGAGCTTCTGTTTCTCTGTGTGTCAGCATAGAACCCCAACATACCCGCACCCCAGAAGGCACCATCTGACAACTGGGTCTCTGCTAGATACGAGGTTATATGGGACAAGGCTTAGCGGACAACACTGGTCCAGCAGAACAATCCCATGAATCCAACCCGCTCCCTGACTGAGATCTTCAGTCCCCGCCCCCTCGCTCCACATCTACAGTACATTCTCCAAGGTGGTCCATCATAAATAATCTACTTCCAGCATCCACATAAAAGAAGTTTTCCTCATGGACACAAACAAAACATGAACAAATCTATTAACTAAATAAAAGATTAACTGTGTTTACTGTTGTACTAGCCACTGGTTATATGACACAGTGACCTTATCATAGCATTCATTTAGACATTGGTTTTGTGCACCATCCTAAAAATTAGCTCTGAGGAAGTAAGGAATTCCCCATAAAACAAAATCCAAACCCCTTTAACGCAGGTCCCTCAATTGAATTCTCTCTCAGATACATTTCAAATGTTATTATCCTGGGAGCAAAATACTTCAACCCCATCCACTTAACATGCAAATATCACCAACTGCATTCTGATTGTGGAAATATTGTCACAAGCAGCCAGCTTCTGCTGAAGCAGAAAGACAAGACACACCACTTACTACCAGCATAATTAGCACGCAAAACAGCATAAACAGCCGGCTGGGGTTTAGCCGTAAAATCTCACACGTTAAAGTCATGGGTGCCCTCTGTAGGGTTTATATTTCCCATGATTCAGAGCAACTACATGCCTCATTTCTGCACTTGTACCCAGATGCCTGACCCAGTGACATGGCACAATTAACCTCAAACATAATCCAACTCCATCAATTTAGTAAGGGAAATATATCATTTCAGGCTTGACACCTTCGTAATTAAACTCGTCGTCTGTTTCATGTGTGGCCTTGTTGCCAGAGTCTCCCTTAATCTCACTCGCAGAACCGGCCATCAGGCAGCAGACCCTCATGGCAGGAGGCCAATCCATCGCAGGGAATACGCTCACATGTTACGAGTCACTGCCTGATTGGAGAATTCAGTAGGAAACCGGAATACCCAGTGGAGAACATTATGTGTACATTATACCTCCCCCCCCCCACCACACACACACAGGGCCGGGGTGCAGAAATCGAACCCCCAGCCCTGGAGATATACAGCCATGGCGTTACCCACTGAGCCACAAGCTGCCAGGAATGTTTGAGTTTTATTTTTACTGCATATGGAGTATTGCCACCAGTGGGCCTCCAATCACCCCAAATCCAAGCCAAAGGATGTGTATAATAAGCGCTTAGAAACGCAGAGACCTGGGTAGACATCCTCAGAGATCTGCTGCAGCGAGTCGGGCCAGGTGCGGAATAGAATAGCAGGCCTCCCACCTGTTCCTCAAACACAAACGGAACTCGGGCCTGTTACCCATGACCCTGAGACGAGGGAAATAAGGCAGTGAATCCCACTGCGGGCAGGATTACCATGCGCTGCTTTAACCCATCACGGCCAATAGGAAGTCGATAGGACTGAGAGTGCATGGTAATCCCACCCAGCGTGGGACTCAAAGCGGCATCTCCCCTTTCAGCTTCTGACTGTGAGGCTGGTTATGAAAACACCCCCATCCGTCCCTCCCCCTATCCCCATACGAACATTTATTTTAGCATTGGACATGCACAGTATCACCCCCCCACCCCCACCCCCTCTACTGTGTTTGTGTGCCTGTGGTTGACACCTATACCTCATCGGGAATAGCTATCGAGACTGGGGGGGTGGGGTATTCAGAATGTGCCCCTTTTATCTTTGTTTTGACCTTCGATCTTGCAGCAATGTGTGTGTGGGGAGTGCAGGGAAGGGGGGGAGGGTCTTCCTTATTCTCTTCCTCCAACCCAAACACCTGATTGGCATTTCTCCTACTCTGAATATCGTCTGACTGTTACCGCTAATGTTGCCATGCTGCTATTACGGCGGCAGCATTCCGAAGACAAGCAGCACGCCAACAAGTCAGCAGAGACACAGAAGTGCTCTGTGCGCGCGGCAGCCTGACAGAGCTGCTTTTCCCACGATTCTGCTGACAAACCCGCTTCAGCTCTCCCCGTCCCAGCAAACGACTCCTCCGTCTGCTTTGTGGTCTCTGCAAACCGCCCGACCAGGAATGCTATCAGGACCTCGCGCAAAGCCCGAAGCGTTGGAGGTGAATGGAGAACCACAGCAAATGAGCGGCTAACCGGCACTGCAAACAAAAGGCTAAGCAACAGAGCCAATGAGCAGCTAAATGGCAGAAGATAGGGCTAATCAGCGAACTAGGCCAACCAGCATAACCAATGAACAGCAAAATGGCACAGCAAACAAGTGCTTAGCCAGTAGAAAAAACAAATTGCTTATTCTAATGATTGGCTAGCTAGTAGAGCAAACATATGGCTATTTGGCAGAACAAATGAACAGCCAACTGACAGAACAAATAGGTAACCAACAGAACAAACGAATCCTAGCTGTCAGAACAAAACAAATTGGTAACCAACAGAACAAACAAAGTCAGAACAAAACAAATAGCTAACAATCAGAAAAAAACAAATTGGTAACCACCAGAACAAAGAACGCTACCTGTCAGAACAAAACAAAAAGGTAACCAACAGAACAAATGAATGGCTAACAAGCAGAACAAACGACGGGCTCACCACACATATGTTGGCTGTGTCACCTATCATTGGCTGTGTCATCACACTTCCAGTGCTTAAACTTCATTTTTCTATTTTCAATTATGTTACATCATTCTATTACAACAATTATAACAAGAACAAGATACAAACTCAAAGCTATATAGGAGGTGCAGCTTTGTGGCTCACACCTCCAGGGTTAAGGGTTCAATTCCTGTCACAGGTTCTGGCTGTGAAGGATCTCCCCATGACTGCATGGGTACCTTGCAGGTTCCCGGCGTACCATGACCCTGTACCGCATATGCCACGCACTCAGTCGGATCATTGAGAAGCTGTAAGCATTCGTCTCTAAATGGGTTCCTAGCTGCATGACATCTGGAGAATTAGCTACACCTGGGAATTTGACAGATTAATACTGAGGAGGAACACAGACGCTGTGGTAGATTTCTGTCAAATGCTGACAGAAGAACTTACACATTAACACTAAGGTCCCTGCTTTCAAACCCCAGGATGGGCTCTGTGCTCTTGAGAAAGATACTTAACTTCCAGCTGCATAAATAAGTACAACTGTAAGTGGATTTTGAATAAAACAAACAGAATGTAATCCATCCGTCTTCACGCTGCTTGTCTTGGTGAAGGTCCCGGAGGCAGCTCGAGAGCACGTCAGGCCGGGCCCTGGTTTCCAAGGCCACGGGCTGCTTCTGGGAAATTCCCAGACGTTCTCAAGCCAGCTGGGAGATACACTCCCTGCAGCGGGTTCCCAGTCTGCCCCAGGGCCACCGTCTTAGCGGAACGTTCCCAGAACAGCTCAGCTGATTCCTCTCAATTCGAAGGAGTCGTGGCTCTATTTCGACATCCCTCCAGATGAACGCCTCAACGTGCCAGTGAAGGTGAAGTCAGCACCTCTTGGGAGGAGAAGCCACTAGTGACCATGGGTGAGGTGTGTGGGGGGTGGGGGGTGGTGGTGAAGCAGTCTGACTGCTAATACTGTGACTTAGCTACTAAATGCAATGTAAGCTTTTTTGACTCTTCCCCCCCCCCCCCCCCGAGTTCCTCCACTATTCTGGGAAGATTCGTTCAGGGGTTTTGGGTTTCATGTTCAGAAACATTCTCCTTTTCAAGCACCAGCCCTGATGGAAGATGGCACCCCCACGCTGTAAGAGCCCCCAGTCTTTGGCATCTGGGGCCCCAATCAGGACGCCCATTTATCGGATCCCCCGGCTTCACCACGGCGATTGTTAATTATCCAGGGGCTGCTTTCATGTCCTCCTAGTCATCAACATCTGGGTGTCTGCAAATTGGACCTCCAGTGAAGGAAAGTGATGACCGAGCACTGAGTGTGTGACGGTACCACGCATTCGGCACCAGCTGGGTCAAGCCTGACCGAACCAATTCTGCACGCGCCTTCAGTTACAGGTCACAGGCAAGGGTGACGTGCACTGGAGCAGGAAGGCGGGGGCGGGGGGGTTGTGAGGGGGCTAATGTGTGAGATTAATTCTATAATTGGCAAGCTCTTCAGATTCCCCAGAGTGTGCGATAAAGAGGGTTGGGAAGAGGAACCGCGCTGCGAGGTGAGAATCGCTCCCAACCTCGTCGAGATGGCTGTGAGCTGCTATCGCCGCGTTCCGATGCCACGCTGGAATTTTAACGAGCTTCTCTCGCTAGCTGGGCTGCTAATAACAACTTTGTAATTGGGGATGATTTTTTGACAAATTAAAAGTGTTAAAACATTCCGCTGAAGTAAAAATAGTCCGCGACCTTTGTACCTTCGAGTGCGTCAGGAAACCCCGCTCCCCCCGCCCCCCCCCCCACATTCATTAATCTGTCCAGGAAATATTTGATTGCATAATTTATATGTAAATTCGCTTAATACTCACTTAATCTGTATTGTAAACGTAAAATAAGTGCATTCTGAAAGTAACATGCTTAATAGCCCGTATCTTCATTTATTTAAGCTCAGCAATGGCAAAAAAAAGAGACTTAATCACCACTTTGCATACGAGCCGTTAAAGGAGTGAGAGTCGATGCGGGAGAAGGAGGGGGGGGGCAGATGCTAGGTGTGCTAGGGCGGAAAACTCAGCAGCCTGGGGATGTTTAGCTAAATCAAACGATTCATGCCCATTATTGTACATGAACGCTGCACACAGGTGTCCGCTGTCTAAAGCATTCAAACATGGCTGGTAAGGGAACTGAGAGTACAGCAGAGAGGTAAGCTCTGCATAGACCTGACCAAGGGCGGATTAATGCACAGGCTAGATATGGCTTAAGCCTAGGGGCCCCACGTGTGCCAGCCTGCAAGGGGGCCCCCATTGGCGTGGAGGGGGGCGGGGTTGGGGGGCCGACAGACTACTGTACCCTAGGGGCCTCTGTACACCTTAATCCGCCCCTGGACCTAACCCATTCACCTCTGAGCCCTAGAGACTCACCCTACACAGACCAGACCCATCTATCTGAGCTCTACAGACCCACCCTACACAGACCAGACCTATTCAACTCTGAGCCCTAGAGACTCACCCTACACAGACCAGACCCATCTATCTGAGCTCTACAGACCCACCCTACACAGACCAGACCCATCTATCTGAGCTCTACAGACCCACCCTACACAGACCAGACCTATTCAACTCTGAGCCCTAGAGACTCACCCTACACAGACCAGACCCATCTATCTGAGCTCTACAGACCCACCCTACACAGACCAGACCCATCTATCTGAGCTCTACAGACCCACCCTACACAGACCAGACCCATCTATCTGAGCTCTACAGACCCACCCTACACAGACCAGACCCATCTATCTGAGCTCTACAGACCCACCCTACACAGACCAGACCCATTCAACTCTGAGCTCTAGAGACCCACCCTACACAGACCAGACCCATCTATCTGAGCTCTACAGACCCACCCTACACCAACCCCACCAACCCACCAAAGTCTGTCATCTGCAAAACTTACGGATTTTACTCCCCTGTCAGTTTTCTCCTGGGATTCTAGGACATGGTTCCATCTCTACCTCACACTTGCTTCATCACCCCCACAGTGTTGAGCGAGTCTGAAACTTTAGGCTGAGCCCCCAGCTCTCGAGCTCCAGTCCCAGACACCGTCCAGACACAGGTGGCGCTCTCACGCACCTCTGCAGCGGAAGCAACGGCTCAAAGTCTCCCCCCAAAAGACTAGGAATAATTTAACACTTAGGATCCACTCCATGCCCCACCCTGGGGAGCGCGGGCGCTCTCTCCACAGCCCTCATTATCAGGCCCCGTGTTCTGGGCCCAGTGTGCCGCTCAGCGACCGTCTACATATTCATGAGGGACGGAGAGGAGCCGGGGAGTGGCGGGGGCTAATGGGACTGGACGGGCGACGGGCCGTGAAACGGGGGACACTCATTAAAACAGGCTCTGCTGCCCATACGGTTCAGGATGACGGTCCTGGAGATGCGGACGAAACCGGTCGCCCGCCATTCAGCTCTCTCCCTACAAGTGCAGCGCCATCATTTTTATGACTGCACTGCAGAAAGAGCTGCCAGGGAGAGGAACCCAAAAGATTATGAGAACTGTACCTCACAGCCTTGTGCAGGATGAACAGAAGGGAGATGGATGGATGGATGGATAGATGGATGGATGGCTAGCATAAGGATTGTTGTAATCACTTTGACGGGCGTGTCAAATGAAGTGGACACAGTCCTCGGAACAGCATTGTTACACCGTTAAACTCGTTAAGTCACCGTAGGAGCAGAGATGCAAACTCAGTGGTGCAGGTTCAGCCGCTGAATGTTGCGAAGCTGCTGACGTGCTTTATGGGCTGAAAGCGAGCGTTTGCCCCACGGAGAAAGAGCGACTCTCTACACATGAGAGTCGGGGATGGGGGCAGCATAAATCGAGAGGGGACCTAATGAAATCTGAGCAATTCTGCTTCACGGGCGGCAGCAGAGCCGAAACGTAACGTCAACATTTTTTAATCTCACACAGGGTGCCAGAGACGTAATTGCGGAGCAGCCCGATGTCGCAATTCATTTCGAGCCCCAAAAAGCCGAAGGTTAAATACATTTTGGAGGGGGGGAGTCATATTTTATGAATACCTTCCATTTTGCATGATTCGTATAGTAAGAGTTTTGACTAAAGAGCTTTTGCCGGTGTCACCGTGGATACGAGGCCGTGCTAAGCTATCTCAGCTACCCCCAGGAGGCGGCTGTGCATCGCTGTGCAGGCTGATACCGCGTCCGCAGAGGGCTGACAGATACCGGCGAGGGAGCTTTGTGATCCGTCACACAGAGGACCCGGGAGGGGGGTAACCAGGGGTGACCCCCCTCCTTTCCCCGCTCAGCAATGCTGCTCTGCTCTCGGTCACTGAGTGCTCCATCGGCCCGTATTCACAGATGCCAATGGGCCTCAACCTAATGCTTCTCACCGTATTAAAACGTCACTCGGGGGTGCGGGTGGTGGTGTGGGTCTCGCAGCCCAGCTGTGCGCCTTTAGCCTGGATCCACGGTGCTAAGCACATCTGTATATGGCCGCCGATGTTCATTTTCCATGGTGATTCCAGAGCCGCGGTCCCCAAATTCCTGATTCCGGCTGCAGTATTTGGGTCTTCAGATCATCAGCACAGATTCCGACAAATATTCCAGTTCAGGTGCCCGGATAACAGCAAAGCATATAAGTGCCTTTGAGTGTCTCCCATAATTTTCTTCAGACCTAAAAATTCATTGCAGAGATATTATCTACGACTTGAAACAAGCTTTTGAATCGTGAGATATCTGCAGATCTGACTCCTCCTGACCCACAACAATTGATCCGAAGCATCTCAGATCATTTGAGGGACTCCGTGTATCTCTTATTATAAATGATGAAAGGGGCCATCCTGAAGTCAATCAATACGCATAACTTTAAAACTTTAAATAAGATTTTCTGAAGTTTGATGGAATTTGTGAACTCTGTCATCTTCATTAGATATGAAGTTGCCATTGATGGACAAACCGTAAATTCATTTCCATCTCATTTCTCATTAGCAAATTACGATTATTATTAATTCAAAGTTTAGTTTAACCATTTACCAACTTCATCCAGCAAACCTTGCTTTAAGCAGCAGTTCTCCACAGCTGAAGCTGTTACGTTAGATGTTTTATGTTGATGGGAATGCATAGCAGATAAGAACATTCAAAGCAGGCTCTCCATTACAGAGAGGTCCCTTTAGGTAGATTTTGCAAACGGGAGGGGTGGGTCCCTCAGTAGCTTCAGCCAATCAGGGGGCAGTACTTTCATTACCTGGCTACACACCTGATCAGTATCAAAAAATTTCAAGGTGGTGGGGGGTCAAACCCGTAATTTTACAATATAGCTACATGTCTGACTCAGGGAGACCTAACTTTTGCACCAGGAAAGGAAGCGGAATCATCCAGTTCAAAAGGGTGCGAGCAAATAATCAAGAAAGAATCTTACATCCATTTGCGACTGTTTATCCAGCACAGTGTCACAGTGGCACAGAGGAACAGGGCACAAGGCAGGGAACACATAGTCTAAGTCGTATGGTCTACATTACATGATTGACTGCTACTGCAAACAGCCGCAGTCATCACCCTTTAAGCCTCGAAGTCTGCCAATGTGGGCTTCAGAGTGGGGGAGTCGTGGGACTGGCTGGTGGGAGGGGGGTTATAGAATTTGCTTTATTTACCTCCTCCATGAGTTCATTCTCTTTGATTCCCTGAACCCATTTTTTACCTGCATCTGCTGTCTGACAGCATGATTACGCTGAAGTGCCGGCGTTTCGGGCCGGAGTGGGTCCGCCTCACAGGAAGCCTACTCTCTCAACCATCAGACCCGACCCGAAATAATGAATCACTTCCATTTTTTAATCCCGACCTCCCCAAAACTAGCTCCCTCACCTATAGACCAGTGTTTCTGATATCTGTCCTCAGTGACCCTCAGACGGCCCTGGTTTTTGCTCCCTCCCAACCCCCAGGGAACTGGGAAAGAGCAAAAACGTGGACCCTCTGGCGGTCCCCGGAGGACTGGTTTGAGAAACGCTGCTATAGACCAACCGCATCCAATCAGGAACATGACATCCCCCAACTCCTCCTCCCCCACTGTGAAATGCTGCACTGATTCAAACACGCTGTACATTTTGCCAAAACGCAATGCAGTGTAAGAACTACACACAGTTCTACCATTATCATTAATATTAATAGTAGCCTGCGATAGACCGGCATTCTGTCCAGGGTGTCCTGTGCTGCCTGGGATGGGCTCCAGGCTTCCTGTGACCCTCTACTGCATATCAGGTTAGAAGACTCACAAACACTAACACTAAATAAATAATAAACGTTTGTATCATAGCTCGTTCCACCTCCAGAATCTCACAGGATTCAGATCACATACGTAAACCACCAGCTGTCCAGAGGACCTTCAGGTCCCAAACAAGCTTCAGCTGTTGCAGTACCTGACCCCATGTGACCACTGAGACCCCAGAAAAGGGGTGGAGCTCCTGTTCCCTCATGCAAAGACCCCAGCAGAGGGGCGGAACTCCTGTCCCCACATGCAAAGACCCCAGCAAAGGGGCGGAGTTCCTGTCCCCACATGCAAAGACCCCAGGAAAGGGGCGGAGCTCCTGTTCCCTCATGCCAAGAGTCCAGCAAAGGGGCGGAGCTCCTGTCCCCACATGCAAAGACCCCAGCAAAGGGGCGGTGCTCCTGTTCCCTCATGCCAAGAGTCCAACAAAGGGGCGGAGCTCCTGTTCCCTCATGCCAAGAGTCCAGCAAAGGGGCGGAGCTCCTGTTCCCTCATGCCGAGTCCAGCAAAGGGGCGGAGCTCCTGTTCCCTTATGCCAAGAGTCCAGCAAAGGGGCGGAGTTCCTGTCCCCACATGCAAAGACCCCAGCAAAGGGGCGGAGCTCCTGTCCCCACATGCAAAGGCCCCAGCAAAGGGGCGGAGCTCCTGTTCCCTCATGCCAAGAGTCCAGCAAAGGGGCGGAGCTCCTTTCCCCACATACAAAGACACCAGCAAAGGGGCGGAGCTCCTGTTCCCTCATGCCAAGAGTCCAGCAAAGGGGCGGAGCTCCTGTCCCCACATGCAAAGACCCCAGCAAAGGGGCGGAGCTCCTGTTCCCTCATGCCAAGAGTCCAGCAAAGGGGCGGAGCTCCTGTCCCCACATACAAAGACCCCAGCAAAGGGGCGGAGCTCCTGTTTCCTCATGCCAGGAGTCCAGCAAAGGGCCGCAGCTCCTGTCCCCACATGCTGACTGAGATCTCAGCAAAGGATCGGGGTTCTTAACTCCAAGCTGCCTCCATAAGCTCCTGCAGCTGGCCAGCTGTGGTGGGCAGTCTCCGCTCTGTAAGCTCGGATTATGGTAAAGGGGCCGGCTGGAGGGTGCTGGGAGGCTTGGTGGTTATTTTCTAGAGATAACGCGGATGCTGTCAGTGCTGTTGACGGACTGACTATGCCTACATTTCCAACACTGCTGCTCTGGCTGAGTAAATATAATCCGTGTGTCACGCATCTGTTTGGCCGGTTCTGAGGAGGCGTGTGGCTGGTATTTGCTGAGTTCGGCTGGGATACAGCAGGATGAGGCTCCTGTGTGAACCAGGAGGCCCGGCAAGCCTGTATATTCCCCCAAACCAGGACGATGTCTCGAAACATATGCTGATTTTTTGTTCACACACTGCCTCTCTCTCTCTCTCTCTCTCTCATTTATTTTGTAGATGCATCCCCCTCTCCAGCTAGGTAAACATGGCATTCCCCAAACCCAGGTAAGCGGGAGAAAGCCTTCCCAATCCTGGTCTGTTTGGGCGGCATGGAAACGGCCCCAGAAATGCCGGGCGTACGCTGGCCAGCCTTTGCACGAAAGCCCGTTCTGATGTGGTTTTCTTGCCTTGGGGGGGGGGGGGGGGGGGTGTAATTATACCCCTCGTGTGGGGAAGGAAAAGCTTTCTGGGAGATTTACTCTTGCTTCGCACGCTTTCCACACAACCCCCATCTCCGCCCGCCCCCCACCTTTCAAAAACGATTGGCAGACCAACTTAAGTAGGATTAGGGCTGCCCTGCCCGCCCTCCGGCCCCCAGCCCCCTCAGGATTAGGCTTCTGGGGGAGGCGGGCGGGTCACGGTCCGTCTTGACAGTCGGCACCTGCCTTTATGTTCTCTGGAAGATCCACATGCCTAAAAATGTCAACACAGCAGAACGGGAAACCAGAGACGCACAGGGTGTGTGTTTAATAACTCTGGCACGTAGACGTGCACTCTGATTGGCTGCTTTTCAGAGAGCTGCTTTTAGAGTTTTTTTTTATATACTTCTTATACACCGGCTTCCTTGCGAGTTTTTTAGAAACATATGGAAGCTGATGATTGTCTGCGCTGTTCCCCAGAGATAAACGTGCTGTCTACTGCGCTACGGCCTCAAACTTCGCAGTGATGTGACTAATAAACAAAGTTCACACACCTCGGCTCTTTCTGGTCACTGCGCGGACGGGATCGCCGGACCGGCCCGGCTGCGGGTGCCTGCAAACCCAGATCTGTCCTGAAATCGAGGGACCCTCTCGGGAGCCTCAGAGGACTGGAGGAACAGTCTGATTATAAGGCTTGTTGCCTAGCAACCCCAAATCATTACATTTCCTGCCAGGGCGATAATGACACGGCACACGGGTGACATTCTATTAGCCGGAGATGAAAATGGCGTGGAAATAATTTGTTTTAAAAGGGCGATTTTTGATAATTGCACGGGCATCGTGTGCTGACCCGTCGTTCCGCTTCCACTGCGGGCGTTTTGCTGGCCCTTGTAGCGGACGTCGCTGATATACTCCCCGATCCACTCCCCCCCCCCCCCCCCCCCACCACACTCTACAACTGCACAATTAACTTCCGTCAGATGCATTGCAACCTTTCCGGCACCCGTTTCGCTGCAAAGTGAAGGAGCACGTTTTCCATGACCGAAGGATGTTTTTCAGACACACTGGGTGGTGATTCAGAGAAAGAAAAAAACACGTCTATTAAGCTGCGGCTTTTGTGGCGAAACTTGCTGGAAGTTCCCTGCGGATCGTCACGGCAGAAGTCTGAAGATGCAGACATGGCGTGAGCTCACTTTTCCTCCTAATGGGGGCTTAAGGTGCCGCGATGTTTTCTGCTCACTCAGTTTTTGTCCAATTTTGTTTAGTCTCCTTTGAGCTCCCCCCCCCCCCCCCCCCGAAACCTCTCACCCAAATAAATAAGCTTGAATGAGTCTACGTGTGAAGGAATTTTAACCCACCTTAAAAACAACAATAAAAAAAATGAGCCATTTTCAGCAAAAGAGTGAGATTAAAGTGTAAAGAACAACAAAACACTGCTAATTCCTGTGGCCTGTAGTCTGTACGTTGGATCCTTAATGAGCCCCTGGTTGTGGCAATGTAAAGAGCTCGTGCTCCGTGATTGGATAACATGGTAACCACAAGCGGGACCCCAGGCGCGTTACCGAAATGCCTCTTTATGCCACACCGAACGTGGCCAGAGCCTGGTTTCTAGTTCACCGGAGGCGTATCTTTGCGGAGAACGGGGCACGTTTCACACGTGTCCTCAGACAGTCCAGTGGACTGTGGTGGCTGCGGCAGGCTCATTTTTTTATGGTCTGGACAGAGTTTCGTCCTGCAAAACAAAATTCCCATGAGCTCAAATTAGGAGGATGACAGTACTGATGTTGCTGGGGGAGACGTGGCCAGGGTGGTAACCCGGGAGACGGAAGATCGAGGAAGATGATGAGTACCGCTGCCGGGGAGGGAGGAAGAGTCTGTCAGAAGAATGGGGGAGTGTCAGAGAGAGGGGGGAATCAAGCAGGAGGATAAACCCTCCCCCCAGCCCCACATGTGCAGGATATCTTCATTAGCAGCAGAGGAGAGCTGCGGGGTCGTGGGGTCGTGGCTCATCCCGCTTCAGCTCTGTCAGGATCCGCTCTCTCATCCGCAGACGGGAGGATGCTCTAGGCGATCCGTGGGAATATCACCTGTGGCCGCGTGTGACTGACAGCACCGGGGCGCTCTGCAGCCCAATGGGTCAGCGAGCGGGTCAGGCAGCCCGCGAGCCCGGAGGGGCCGGCTGAGGAGGGGGTCACAGCGAGGCAGGGGTGTCGATGGGCTTGCGTAGGTGGCCGGGGTGGGGGAGAGGCAAGAGTGTGTGTGCCGGTGTATGTGGAGGGGGTGAGATTAATTCTTGGCTTTTTCTGCAGATACAGAAGGAGGCGTCTGATTCCAGTGACCTCATGACGACTCTATTGTGCTGTGACATGCAGGTGATAGTGACAGTGACGGGATGCGTGTGTGCGTGCACGAGTGCATGTGTGTGCGTGTCCGTGGTGTGGCTCCGTGTGGCGCAGCGCGGCTCTACCTCCCTGCCCGTCAATCACACGCTGACATCAGCCACCCAGATCTCACCGTGCCCGCGGGCTCTTCTGTGATATTCAGAATGCTAATAACTCGCCAACCCCACTCCCCCCCACCCCCCCCCCCCCCACCACCACCACCACCACGCGTCAGGGTGGAAAACTGCGGAGGGTTACATGTAAAGCAACAAATTCCAGCCTAGAGACCCAGAAAGTCAGAAAAAAAAACTCTGGAGAGATGAGCTGCATTTATTGCCGATCCTGGCAGACAGAGATGGGAAGGACGCCCTTATTGCACAGCTTCCTCTCTGGACCCCAGCATCAGGTCACACCCTCTTGGTGATGAGGCCCCGCCTCTATTTCCAGGGGATCCCAGAGCCGGATCCGCGTCTTCCAGAAGTGAGGTCAGAGCGACAAGCATTTTGTGGGTGATCGAATGGAGGGGCGGGGTCAAGCCCTGACGATATTGACGCCTGCGATGACACATCATAATGACATGCACGGCCCCAGGACTCTGCCCACCCCCCCTAAACACCTCCCTCCTCTCTCACTCGCACACCGCGGCCAGCCACCTTTGAACGTCTGTTTGTAACCATCATCACATTTTGAGTCAATTAGGAACCGCTTTGATGAGAATCAAGAAAAGAGGGATCTCTCTTCCCTCTCTCTGCCTCTTTTTTCAACTAGGCAATTAGTGAACAATGATTAAAAGGCCCTTTTGTGGACGGCGGGGATGCGCAGGGGGCAGCTTTCAAAGCCGCGATCAAAGCGGCCGCCGCTCAGGTGCAGGCTGCCACGTGTGCCGGCATTTCGGTGACGTAGCAGAAGCATCTGTCCGCAATTAGGGCCGCCGATAAAGAGCCGGGATCCGAACGCACCCCCCCACCCATTGGCTTGTGCCGTGGCTTCACCTTCTGTGGGGGGGGGGGGGGGGGGGGGGGGGATGGTCTTTGTGTCCGTCTGTCACCCCCAGGGAATGCTGGGAGCTCGGAGGCCTTCCGAATCATGTGACTTCTCAGGTTCCCACTCTGAACTCCCGAACGCCCCCCCAGGAGACACATGAAACTGCTCCACACACCCCCCCCCCCCGCTCGGCTCCCCGTGTCGAAGGACACGCCGTGCGCTGCCTAGCGTCTGTTTAACCGAGTGAAAGTGGGTTACAGGATCAGATGAAAAGGGCCGGGACACGGTTCCATAGGTACAGACTGTAAATATACTGTAAAGAGCCCGGAAATCATCCCTCATTTCACGGCCGCTCGTCACAGGTCTGAACCCCCCCTGCATGTCCAATGTTAAATGAATCCCATTAAGAAACCACAGATGGGAGCCATTAGCCTGAACACTGACTGACAAACTGAGACTTATCTAGCTCTGATTTAAAGGAACCCAGGGTTTTAGCTTGTGCTACACTAACAGGAAGACTATTTCATACATGCTGTATAAAGAAGTGCTTATTCAAATTCATTTTATAATGTTCCCCCACTAATTTCCACTTATGTTCACGAGTTCTAGTATTTAAACTAATATTGAAGAAGCCATTTGGCTGAACAGCATCCAGACCCGTTAGAATCTTATAGACCTGGATCATGTCCCCCCTTAGTCTCCTTTGCATTGGAGTCTGAACGATGAAGCTCAAATGCGACCAGCAGGGCACTGAACATATAGAGCATCGTTTGTAAAATCCAGCAGCTGGGAGAACTGACAGAAAAATGCGACACGGGGATGGGAGGACAGAATGGGGACTTTATTTGGGTACAGGAGTGGAAATGGACTTGAAATTCGGTGGAGAGGAACATGAGGATGAGGAACATTTTGAGTATCTTACTGAAATGTATGTGCTTTAGGTTTTAACAGTAAGGATCTTCTGAAACTTGGTTAACTGCTATGCCCCCTTTTGTCCAATCTGGGCATTTAGAATAATTTTAACAGAAATGAGTTGAGTCTGTTGGTTGGCTACAGCTCTGATAAGCCGGTCGGACCGCAGGGGAGCCGCTGCTGCGGGCCGCGCATTCAGCCTTCAGCGGTTGGGTTCAGTGGAGCGGCTCACGCCTGCTTCCCGCCTCCATGTCCGTCAATGTGCTTGGCAGTCATGCAGCCGTGTGCGCGCCAGCTGCCCACAGGCCTTGGCTGAGAGTCACGCATACTGGTGTGTGCGGGACCGCTGGGCTCTGACTCAGGCTAATGTGGACTCTGACTCAGGTCACTTATGGAAGAGGAAACTCAGGCCAAAAACAACTTTCTTGGGAAGTCTGGCGAGGGATGCTTCCGGCAAGAGTGAGATGCTGGGGGGGGGGGGGCGTGTCTCACAGGAGAGTGTGCTGCCGCAGCAGTCACCTGCAACCGCAGCCCCCAGGTTGGAACCTTTCTGAGCAGAAAATTAGGCAAAGAGCCTCCGGTGATGGGAGCCCAGTTGCCTGGCAACAGCCAATCGGGGCTGCTGGGGAGGGCTGCTGTGATGCCACGGAAAGAACAAGAAAATCTATTAGCAGATAAACAAAACAGGTCAGCTGACTGGGATACCGCTCACGAACACGGTCGGGTCGGCGAGACACCGCTCACGAACGTGCCTGGGTGGACTGGGTGACCCGTACACCATGCTTAAACACGGTCAGGTGACTAGAAGCCCACTGGGGATGAACCCCTCGCCTGGCTTTCCACAGTGTTGCTGTTTAGAGCCCCCGCTGACCGTGCAGGCAGGGTTGCACATTCTGCTGCACATTTAACTATATCCCAAAGCCCCACCCACACCACACAAAACGGAGGACATAACAGGTCACATGTGCAGCTTTAGATTTACTCAGATCAGAAGTAAACTAGCAGATTGTGTATAATCACTTAAGAAATCCCATTTCAAAAAATAACCAAGCGCTGAACAAGTAAACAAGGTGTTAATAATACCATTTCCCGCCGGGATTCAGCAAATATCGCAGCTAGTCGGTATTTTAAGCGTGCGGCCGAGTTTTCCAGCGGGGCAGGAGGCAGTAATAACAGCTATTTTGCCCGCGCGCATCTACTGAGCCAAGTTTAATACCAGCCCGCCGTTTGTGAGCGATCTGCTTTCTGCATTTAGTCAATAAGTCCTCAGCCGTCTGCGAGGCCAGAAGCCTCTGGGCCTCAGGCACAGCACGGGATACGGGGAGAGGAAGCCCGCCGAGATGACCCTGGCCTGGTGCTTCTGCTGGGCCGCATTAGCATCTGGGAGATACTGCATAAGACAGAGCTTTCACGTTTACATTAGCATCATGACCTGGGACTGACCCAGGATGGGCCTTCGCCTTGGGCATAAGATTGCCTCAGAACGGCTGCGAGGGGTCGTCAGTCAGAGGCCCACTGCCCACACCCCCCCCCCCCTCGACATTCACCCACCCAAAGCTCACTTGGTTATTTTGGAAAACCACAACTGCAGAATTCCTCACTGTACAAACAGCCACTGGGAGAGGCCCATCCTGTGCCACTGAAGCCCAAGTCCCTATTCCAACAGCAAGAGGCAAGGATCCCAGACTTTGGGAACTAAGAGCGGAGTGGGTAGGTTGGTTCCTCTGTGGGTGAGGAATCTTTGTGCGAAATTCCAGAAAGCACCTCCAGGAAGGTCATGTGACTGCCCCTCCTCACAACTTGTCTAACTCCTAATTAAACTATTTCTCACCCTGCTGTGTCAAACCAAAACCCCTATTTATCTGGAGCCTGACTGGCCCAGAAGCCCGGAGGAGCGGCTCGCTAAGCAAGTCACGCTTCATTTCTGAGAGTTTTCAGCATGACAGTCTGAAGCTTGGCGTCCTACAGAAGTAACATTTCTGCAGCCCTAATACTCAGTGACTAAAAATGACAGGAGCTGTCTGAAGATACGGGAAACATACGAAGAGTCTCAACACTTTTAGCGCACACACCTCTAATACCACCTAGGCTGTTTTCCTAGCTCTCCACAGAAAAGCATTTTATTCGTCATTAGAAAACGTAGAACGTAGATGCAACGGCCCTCAAGCTTTTGTAAAACTTAGCCATGCAAAAAAAAAAGCGATTTAAAGCAATGCATGCATAACAAGGGAATCTAATGATGTGGCAAAAACAAAGATGGCAGCCCTGACACTAATCAAGATTAAGAACCTTCCAGACTTCACCTGAATGAGCAGTATGAAATGACACGCTTCAGAGATCGCATGTACAGCAGTCAGGTCCGGTGAATTAGGCGTTAGGGAGAAAACGGTTTTCAGTTCAGATCAAATTATTGCAGTACTGGAGACACCCTCTGAAGGTTCTTCAAAATGACATCTGATTCATGCTCAAAATGAATATGGGAAGTTAAAGCTGCTAAATAAAGCTGCTAAATTAACGGGAAGTTTAAGTCTCAGCACAGCCCTGCTTTGCTCTGGGAACTGTTAGCGTCAAAATTTTACATGCCATATAAAAGGGTCCTAGGAAAGGTCTATAACACAGGTGGGCGATCTCATCCACAAAGGGCTGGTGTGTATGCAGGTTTTTGGGATAACCTGTAGGTCAGCTGTTCAAACCCAGGTGCGAAGACGCTTCAGCCAATCAGTAAGCTAATTACAGAGTTGCAGTGAAAACCCACATACACAGTGACCCTTTGAGGATAAGATTGCCCACCCGTGGATCTAGAACCACCCACTGAGATATCCTTTGCTTTCCATTTGTGCCATTCCGAATCTTAGGACAGGGCTGTGATCCAATTCATTCAACAAAAGGACCAAATGGCTACTCCAGTCCAAAGAGAAAAAAATACATCACTACTTCATGCTCCTTGTGAAAGCCATTCAGTTTTCATTACCTTTTTTTATAGGAGTGGAAAACACTGGCAAAAACTTCACAAAATGGGTGCAGATTTAGAAAAGTCCTCTTTAATAACCAGGAACTCCAACTAGACTTTGTTTTACAAGTGATTCATGAACGTCAAGGCTATGTTCTCTGAATAGAACACTAAACTAATTTAAAAGTATGTTAGCATGAAGTAAACTGGCTTCAAACATGGGGAGAATCCAGCAAACTCCAGTTGGCACAAATTACACTAAGCAAATTTACAGCTGGAAAGTCAACCCAAATTACAGTACGAACAGAGCAAATGAGTTCAGCAATTGCGGCAGTAGGTCATTTGAGGCCAAGGCTATAACCACCCTAACCAGACGCAAACCAGTGGAGCTTGAATTATTTAAAATTTAATGCCATTGAAAGCAGTATGAAGGCCCTAGTGACAGATCCCAGACATTTTCACTTCCAGGATGATTCACCCTAAACCTTGGCTTGGGAGAACCTACACTGCAGGTACAGGAGAGGACACCGCTGAAATAAGCCACACAGAACAGAAATAAGTGGATTTTTATTGTTCAGCCATGTCATAACCATGTTTCCGAAGTAAGCACAGCAGGCTACAACTGTTTCATGAAACTACCTTGAACAGCATTTAAAATAAAAAAAAAATAATAATAATTAAAAAAGAAAAGTCTGGCCCCCACCCAATTGCACCCTTTGGAACAATTGTGACACTGAATAGTTTCTATACTCATGTAAGCATACAAGAATGCATTTCCCCTTTGATTTCATAAAAAAAGCTATAGGTACACTTTGAGAGTACATCTGAAATGATTAGTGTTCTACACCATTACGTGATCATTTAGAAACTGGATGGAGCATCACCACTATAAACGTAACACTACGAGACTTAATACAAATTACTGTGAAAAGAAAAAGGACTAAGGCTAGTTTAAAGCAAGCTACATCAGTACCATTATAGAGACTGAAGAGTGATTTTAAAAAATATAAAAACAGGCAAAGGCTAAGTTTTGTAATTCCACCCTTAAGATCCACCTTGTGCATTCTTCCTCTCAGCGTCCGCTCAGAAATATCCTTCTTCGTTGACCTCGTTCGCCAAAAAGGACCAGAACAAAAAGTTTACTTCGACTTGTTCCCATAGGAAACTCAGCTTGTGTTAGTGTGTCAGGCACTTTCCGAGATACTACCCCCACCACCAAGACCTCCGGCAACTCTACAGGCCAAATCACAACGCAGGTTCATTCAGACGAAACAGCTGTGACAGAGAAGGGGGGGGTGGGGGGGGGACAGTGTAAGCAGTGGCCCGAAACAGTGTCCTTATCAGTGGATGGTCTGTGTAAAATGAAGCCTTCATCACTTATACATGCAGGCTACAGAAGGCAGGTGCACAGTTGACATTCCCGGACAGAGGTTACCACTAAAACGGCTTCATATCCCAAATTTAAAGCTTAATAAGCAACATCCAGTAACAAAGCCAGTTTCAAAGTATCCAACATGAGCACTTAAGGATGCTTCAACACTTACCTAAAAAGGAGTAGTTATTTACAGGTCGGTATCAAACCAGGCCAGCTGATTGCTGTCGCTTGGGGGCAGACCGTCGATCAGGTCCTGGGCATGCCCCAGGTCGGGCAACCCGTCGACTGGGTACTCAGGCCCGGGGTGGTGGCTGCCCATGTCGTGGTCCATCATGGGGTCCATGCCCATGGTATCCTGGCCGTAGCCAGAGTGGAAGGAGCGGTAGCTGGGATCTAGGGACAAGCGAGGCGGCTCACGTCAGCACAAGGATGTGGCAAAAGCTGCAGAAACTCGCAAGTCCCGCGCAATGTTACGCTTAGCCAGGCAGCCTCAACAGCAAAAATAGGAAGGCAAAAATATTTCTGCCGGGCAGTTAATTTGGTAGATAACTAGGTTTCCAGGGAAGAAGAGACAATACCCTGTTTGCATAATGTAAAAATCATATAGCAGAGAGTGAATTCTGCTTTAACAAGGCTCTGCATACAGTACACCAGTGGGGATGATGCAGGTAGTAACCATAGTAACTGGACAGAGCACATACCATCCTGGCGATAGCCGAGTGGCTCTCCTTGCGCGCTGATGTCCAAGCCGAGATCCCCAGTCTGATGAAGGGAGACAAGTGATGCCATGTGATAAGATCCCTGGAAATGGTCACTTGTAGCATACAAGCTAAACAGCAATGGAGGGTCATACCTCATTCCAGGTCATGGGCTCTGTCCTGAAGAGGGAGCTGGTGAGCTCCACTGACAGACGCTTCTTGTAATCCTGGGGTTTATCCTCAGACATGCGGAACAGCACAGCGGCTGCGTACGTGGCTGTGGGCAGCGCAGAGGGTATTGAAGTTCATCGGCATTTAGCCCGAAATAAACAGAAGATGGCACCGAAGGCTGGTGGCACCTACCCACACCCTCGTTCCTGGAGTGGAGCAGCTCCGTTAGGGGGGCGGTGGCACCCTCTGCCTCGATGGCCTCTGCCGCCTCCTTGTCCTGGGCCAGCTCACACAGCACCCCGGCTGCTACCCTCTGGATGTTCTCAATGGGCGAGTACAGCAGCTGGGACAGACAGGGGATGTGAGCTCACACCCAACACCAAAGCCACAAATAGTTAAGAGCAGGTGCTCCCTCACCTGGACAAAGAGTGGAATGGTATTGAGGCCTCTGATAACAATCCGATTGTGGACATCGCGGGCCAGGATGTGCAGGGCACCAGTGCAGCCCTCAACGATCTCCTCCATCCGCACGCCCTCCTGTAGGGGGCAGCATTAATCAGCAACAACCTACTAGATCAGCTGGCCATATCAAACGGGCCAAAATACAAGAAAATGTTGATTACTAGCTTAGCTCTGAATGCAATACCCTAACTAGAAGATTTATGCTAGTTCCTAATCTAGACAGGAAATGTTTATACACTCCGTACGTTTACATGCACAGCTACGGTCATATCGTGACTACACCATTTAAATCTGACTACTGTCCTTGTCCCAGTATACATGCATGAGAGGGGAATCGATTTATTGACCGAAGTATGCCCGACTCCACTACAATAGGCGGCGATATGACTCAACTTAGTATTGGGCTTTTTTGGTCAACCTATTTTTTACGTCGGAGACATAACATTAATAGCAATGCATGTGCCGACAAATGAAGCGATAATTGCAATCTGGTTGGAAAAACAGATACAAGGTTAGGTTAGTGTAAAGTATTTTGTATAATACACTATGACAGCACGGTATTGGAATTCTCAAATATTGCAACGTGATTTTGATGCAATGAGTATTGGGGTATTTATAAAATTAAAAAAGGACGACAAACTTTCACGAACCCCTCTAGGAGTAATTTAAACAGCAAGGAAGAAAATTGTCATGATTGTCTCGGAAACACATGCAGTGCTCATGCAAAAGCAGCAGAGGTAAACTTAACTGATTTTTACACATATTCTAGATAATCTTGAAAAGGAATAAAATCATTGAAATTGCAAAACTTGCTAGGTAATTTTTCCTATGACAGAGTAAAAATGTTTTAGTGAGATTTGAACTCCCTGCACTATAATATCTGTACCAGATTAAAGGCAAGTAAAACCCTGATCTTAATCTAGCTGATTAGTCATGCAAGAACTGGATGTGGTGGTGGTTTTGGTACCTTCTGGAAGTACCAGAAGTACGGTGTCTGGTGCGGTGGAAATGCGCCCTTTAGTTGAACAGTAAATTGGACAGCTTTACAGCGCTATTCATTTCATACGTGCTGTACGTCCTCTGATATGCTTCAGTGCACCGGCTTCTGTTACTTCCAGGTCAAAACTTCTATTTTTAAAATAAGTATTAAAAGAAGTATTGGCTACTGGTTAGCTGTACTGGAGTTTCCTTAGCCACACAAAGAATAAGCCAAAGTCCTCACGCTGAAAGACTTTCTACAGATGCAAAAAGGTCAAATTTGTTTGGCTGCAATATCTGGACAAGCAGCCTCGCATGTCTAGAAACTTACATTGGCAGAATGCATTTTCATGAATGTTTTTCTTCACATATGAATTTTCCCTGCGCACCCTCAAGATGTTAAATAATGTCCGTCTAGGTTATTATGTTGAATATCTATATATAGGGACCATTTAAGTCATGTTTCGTTGTCCATACATTTCTTCTCTGCAGATTAGGATAGTCCGGTTACCAAAATCCGATTGGCTTTAAAAACACACAATGCATTTGATCTTCGCCAGTGTGGCGAAATGGTTCAGAAATACACTCACCATATTGCATTCTAAAACGGCAGGGGCGGAACGGCAAACAGCTAGTAAGAGCCTGACATGTTATGTGAGGAGCAAAGAGGAGGCCTCACCACAAACTGCTGCTGTGTGCCGCCCATGGAGGTGCGTCTCTGCGTGTCCTGGTGCGCCCGCACCAGCAGCTGCACCAGCCTGGGGATGGCGCCCTGCTCCCGGAGGGGCGCATGGTTGGCCGGGCACAGCGCCAGGTTACGGATCAGCCCCACAGTTGCCTGTGAAACACAATTGTTCAATGAACTGATCCTGAGGGCTTGACTTCCCATCCTAATCCCACAATCACAGAGCTGATGTGGCCAAACTCCCACCTCACCTTAATGAGCGGCCAATGGGAGGGCGGGTGAAGCAGCTTCACCACCACAGGCAGACCATAGTGCAGCCGCACTGCATTCTGGGCCATCTCTGCATCCTGGTGGCGGCTAGTGAGGTGGCGCAGGGCACAGACGGCGGGCTCTGTGATGTCCTCCCGGTCGCCGGCGCGGAGCACGGTGCGCACCAGCGCCTCGATGCCTCCCACCTGACACACCATCATCTTGTTCTTGTAATTGTTGCAGGTGAGGTTGGAGAGGATGCCGGCCGCACACGTCACCACATTGATGTCGTCAGAACCCAGGAGCTGGACCAGCGTCCCCAGCAAACCCTCCATGCCCTCCTGAACCATGAAGGGGGAAGCATACAATAAACCTGCACTGTAGTGGTGTTCAAACCACTCAAAGTGGACGTTTGGCATATCAAGGGAGCTGGAGGTGAACGATGCTGAAATTGCTTCACATTCACAAAAAACAGTCTGTCAGCATACTGGGGGACTGCGTACCTGCTTGGTTGCAGCATCAGACAGGTTTCTGAGTGTCCACAGGCAGTTCTGGACCAGACGCTGGCTGGGATCTGTGAGGTGCAGGCCAAGAGCCTGCATGCCACCTGTAAGAGATTACATGTCATCATCCAGACAGGAGACCAGTGACAATGGGAGTAAGCGTAAACCCATAGTTCAGGAGCAGTCCAGATACTAGTTTACACTTCAGCAGACAAGCTGGACAGTGCACACTAAGCTGTTTTGTAATGTTTGTAATGTCAAGCACCACATAAGCAGAACTGCCCAAGTAGGTTTAAAAATCCCAGGATCTTTAGTTTCAGACCTACCAGCCTCGACGATGGCTGGTTTGTTGCTGGAACAGACTGAAAGCACTTTAAGCACTCTGCTGGTGGTCCACAGCAGTTTCTCATAGGTGTAGGTTCGCATGATGTTGACAAGGGCCTGAGGGCCACCGCTGGCCAGGATGATGAGCTAGAGGACGACAGCACGAAGATCACCCATAAACCACACCGTTTGATGTGTTACGCGTTAAGCTGACAGCACTCTGCTCTCCACGGGTGCTCTGGCGAGTCCTCTACCTTACTCTCCTGGTTCCCATATGCCAGGATCTGGAGGCAGTCGGTGGTGATGGCGAGGAACTTGACATTCGTCTTGTTGAGCAGTGCCACCATCTTCTGCAGGCCCCCAGCCAAGCGCACTGCCATTTTTGCTCCCTCCTGATGCAGCAGCAGGTTGTGAAGCGTTGTGATGGCATAGAACAGGACAGAGTCCACGGGGGACCTGAAACATACAGCATCGCTCAATGTGAGAAGCCGGCAGCTGTGGCAAGCACCGACAGCCACATACTCCATTAGAGGGTCTGAAGCACTGCCACCTAACAGACCTAAGTGGGGAAACTGCTAGAACTTTCTGGACAAACTATGCATCACATCCCCAGAAATCCACATACCACAATTTAATCACCCCATTTTACACTAACCCGACAGATATGTGGATATCCTAGCATGCCGGTAGCGAGCAATTTGTCCAAATAATTATGCTACTTTGAGGAGGTGGGCAGTCACTTCAGCTGCCTGCACAACAGAAGAGGCCACTCCACACACTGCAGGCTCTGATTAAAGCCGACCACCTAAGCCACTGCTCCATTTGTCCATGACCTTGCCACTGGCAAATGCAAAACGACTCACCCCAGCATCTTGACGAGGGCCGGGATGCCCCCAGACTTGAAGATAGCGAGCAGGCCCTCCCTGTGGTGTGACAGGTTGTGCAGGGTGCCCGCGGTGCAGCGCGCCGTCTCTACGTCCCCTGTGTTCTGCATGGTGCGCACGATGGCCGACACCATCTGGGGCGAGCGCATGATAGCGTGCCGGGAAGCCTCCTTCTTTGAGAGCTGGTGCACCATCACCGCTGCCTTGTTCACCACCACCTGTGGGCAGATTGTCATGTGAGGCAAGGAAGGCTGTTTACCAGGTGGGTTTAAAAGGAGGACGGTGGGGGGTCTAGATTAAGGAGGTTCAATGCTGAACCTACCTGGTCCTCATCATTCAGCAGCTTGGTGAGCTCTGGGATGGCACGGGTGGCCAGCTCGGCATCATCCTGGTAGTTGATCAGGTTCACCACGGCATGCTTGAGCATCTGCGAGGGCTCGGCCAGCCGCTGTACGTTGGTGGGATGTGCGCTGTCGAACTGCGTGGACGGGATCTGCATGCCCTCATCCAGGGTCTCGGGGAACATGGCCGCACGGACCCTCTGAGCCCGTGTCATGGCATACTGCCCGTCAAGGTCTAGGGAGAATAACGGCAGAGGTTCATTTTACTCACAAATCAGACAACTGAAGGGTCTGCTCCTTTGCCTATACAGCAAGCCTTGATGTTAACCAAAAGCCTCCCTGGATGGTCATAGTGCCTGAAAAGCAGCAAATGCACTCACCAGTCACCTGGTCCGGTTGGAAAGGCTGGGAGAAGCCTTCCTCCCACCCATACAAAACCTGGTTGTCCACATCCTCCTCCTCTGGGTTTCCCTTGCCACTCAGAGAAGGTGCTGTAGTGGTGGCCCCAGAGTGGATTCCGGAGTCCAGGTACGACTGCTGCCAGTGGTTGACAGCTGCTTTGCGGTCTGGCTCCATGGCCATGTCAAGCTCCATCAGGTCAGCTGTGGAGGCACATCAGGATGCATTGAATAACCAATACAAGTTGAGGGACTTTAATTCTCATCTGCCCAGCAGTATTTGACTAGAATCTTACCCTGGGTGGCCATCTTGCTTTCTGAACCCTCCGCCTGCACCACTGCCGAGTCTGCAAATACAGAAAATTCATTCACGCACCTGCTGCATTTGCATTGTTCACTTCTACAGGCATGCGTCATTCCAGGTAATTCCTGGTTCATAAATTCACTGCCTCAGAGTGATGATCCCTCTTGCAGTCTGTTACTCAGAGGCATGAGAACAGCAATAGGCAGGTGCTTTAGTTCCTTATAGGCACCTTAATAAAGTTCCGGAACCTGGTTCCAGTTAAGAAGTCCCTGGGCTGTCTCGATCTGGAACTGTTGCAGCTTCTGACCACTTTCACACCACAACAGGAACCTTTATGCTAAATAAGCACTGGAGACGCAAAAAGCTTGCAGGTTAAACTTCACAAATAATTCGAACCTACACCAACAAAACAATGGAGGATCAATAAGTCATTTTATTTGTCACTCACTGTGAGGATCGATTGCCATCAAACAGGACACGGCCTTTCATTTTAATATGACCAGCAACATGTTTAGGATTCTTATTAAATCTGATCAGCAGATTGATCTTTTGTTTTCCACAGAATAAAAAAACCGATGTAACGTCATCCTGATAGTAAGTTTCACCTCCGGTAGACAAAAGTATATTGGTGAGCGATCCAATTCTCCAATGCAAAAAATATAGGAACGCAAGCAAAAAATCTCTTTCTGCATAACTTCTAAGTTACAGGTAGCTGATTGGTTGCCCACAAGCACAAGTTGATTGCTGCAAGCTCCTCCCCAGCAGTTTGTGTTTGAACAAAATGTACCTAGCCTGGAGTAGGTACTAAAAAAGGGTCCTAGAACTGCCTCAGAAACAAAATCGGGAGTTGCTGTGGAGTAAAGACAAAAGTACCTGGATCCAGAAAAGTTCCTGTGGCGTGAAAGCGCCTCAAAGTCGCATTAACCCACCTCTCCTCCCAAACATCAAGGCCTTATGAGTTTATTACACAGAACAAACAGGTCTAACTTTATGCAACAGACACTGGTGGCTTGTTTCAGACAGGCAGCAGTGCACAACTATCCAAATGCACACTGAACTGCTTTGAAATTTGGTGTGACTGCAAAACAAAGAACAGGGTTCACAACAAACAGGACCCCTTGCATGCTACCTCCAGAAAGCATGTGTTATGGGAACTCAGTACTTCCTTGCAGGAGAATTCTGACCGCTGTCAGATAAGCTGGCACTGAGTACACCCCAAGGTGCATAGCTACAGAAGTATGTTTCCCATATCACCCGACTGCTCCAAACATCTAGTACTAAGGGAGACGGACCACTGTGCCAAACCAAGGGTATTTGGCCTGCCAAAGTGTACTGAAGGGGAACGAGCCGCTAATTTCCCATGAGTGCTACAGGGAGTTATGGTCTTCATGATCAAAAATGACTTTGGGGTGGGAAGTTAAGCAGTTACTCCTTAAGCAATCCCCTGGGAGGTGGAAAGATTTGGCAAGGATGCCATAGAAGTGAGGCCAACCAAAGAAATTGACAAGCAGCAAGAGTAAAAATTCAAGATTCCACACATTGAAAATATGGAAATTTTAAATCCTTTGGTTTCAGTTCTTTCCAATTACATACAAGCTTAAAACACATGCAGTATTCAAGTTAAACAGCCTCCAACTCCAGTGGTTGCCTGTTCAATTCCCCAAGGGCAACCTGCTGAAATACAAGGTCAACTTAGCATCTATGTAAAATTATAACGTGGAAGTAGACATTTTGACCATGCCTAAAGCTCAACATTTGGGTTAAAAGGCAAAATCTACATCAGGGGTGACCAATCTTATCCACAAAGGGCCGCTGTGTATGCGGGTTTTCACTGCAAATCCCTAATTAGATTACTAATTAGAGGACTGATTGGCTGAAGAGTCCTCACACCTGGGTTTGAACAGCTGACCTACAGGTTATCCCAAAAACCTACACACACACCGGCCCTTTGCGGATAAGATTGGCCACGGCTGATCTACATCTTCTGCATTTCGGTCTTGGATGCATTTCAACTGAAGCTACCAGTTCAGAGCAATCCGACTCAGCCAGGCTGTGCTTTGTGGAAGGTCGTGGAGCTGCCAGACGTCCCGGGGTACAATGTTATAAATGGAACGCCATCTAGGTGTTTGTAAACCCTGCTGTGAAAAGCAGAACTCAGGAACTGAACTACAGCATTTTGACTGAGACCACTGCTGTTCTGACAGATTATCCTTAGTTTCGAGAACTAAAGACCCTTAAAATCAGCAATAGCTGCAGCATGCTGGAGGAACAGAAAAACATGCAGCTGCTGACGCTCACGATAAATAGTGGAACTCTTAAGCCGCTAGAAAGATGAAAGGACTGCCGATACGCAAAGTACTACACTAAAGCTGACCCAGAAAGCTACATCTGGTGCTGGGGTACAGCAGGCAGCAATTTCAAACCTCAGCACATTCACATGTGTGTAGAGCCAAACCTGTAAAGCAGGAGGAAGGGTGGGGCTGTTTAAACCACACCCATAGCACTCAGATTCCACAACTGTGAAGATAGAGTATAAATGAAACCAGGGAAAGGTTATTGAAACACCACCTGTTTAGGCAGCAAAGACCGACAGCTGGTTTTGGTGGCATAGTCATTAACCATTGCAGGAATCACTCCCTGGTACTCTGGATCAGGCAAAAAACTACCCAGAGCTTATTTTTAGTCCAACCACAACTTGAGCACAACCCATTCATACAGATTCAGCTAAGGGCCAGCAAAATCTTGCCAATCTTGGCCACAGAGCAGGGTTATTATTGTTAACTAAAACTTTAAGAAAACATTTTCGTAAACTGAAGAGAAAAATAAAGCTCAATACCAAGGATGCACCGATTAACTAACTAATGACAAGAAATAGTCGGTTTTGGCCTGATCAGCGCTGACCAGTAATTGGCCATTCTAAATATGGTCAATCTTATGAGCTGATCTTTTGTCCAAAGCCATGCAAAACAAACAGCACATTATAAACAGATGTGAGTAGGTATAAGAGCAGCTACGCTGAGCATGGAAAGTTCACCAAGTTTACAAGTGCACTACTTATGACAAAAACCAGCAAACACAAACAGACTAGATCACAAGATGCCTGCTACAGTACTACAACAAAAAGAGCAACGTGAAACAATTTCAGCTTGCATAACATTCTCCACATTGCCGATACATATCCCTTTGTCAATTACCCATCGCAGCTGTACGTAATTAAGTGGCTAGATCTTGAGCTAAACACTTAAACCAGGTAGCTCACTGAAAACCCAATCTTCATATACCCTCAGACTGCTAAAAATATTGTACTTGTGTTACACAGTACGCACACAATCCATAGACTGGTCGGCTAATGCTACCAAGCAGTGCGTGCAACATGGCTGATGAAGTGGTTCCAAATAGGTCCTATTTTGACTGTGGAAATGGTTTGTATCTGCAAAATCCAACATGGACTGTTGGCATCCCAAACACACATAATGTCAGTGGCAGCGTCTTCCACACATTCTGAAGTAACGAAACGCAAACACCTCTTAGACACAAAAATGAATTAAATCTAAGATTTTGAATTTACCCATTACTTTGGCATGCTTTCAGTTCAGAAGTATGCAGTAATTGACCAATGTGATAAATGTTCACTTACACAAAACGTATGAAACTTTAGCACTTTCCATTACTATTTAATAGTACATAGCTAGCATAACGATTTGATTCTCTTTACTATTAATACCTGGAATATGTTTTGCCTCTTCAGTTGAAAGCATACAATTGTCCAAAATGTCTTGACATGCATACAAAGATTTTTGCAATTTTATGGGTGTCAACTTTGAGAAGTTTGGGGAAGAGCCTTTATACACACACACACACACACACACACACACACACACACACTATTTTAAATGTATTATACACACAAAGTACAATAGACTAAAAATAAACTGGATTTAAAATTAAAATACATAAAAATGATTCTGTACATTTCAAATACCCTTTATTGCACAATACAAATTAAACACCAGGAAACACTGCGTCCAGGACACCTTCTCACTGACCCTTTCCTGCTCCCAAGCTTCTCACATTATTTTACTAAAGCGATGTATATCAGGTTAATAATCACATCAAAAGCAACCATAGCGCAAACATTACCAGGGACATATCAGTAACCAGTCCAGGTCCAACCAAGTCTGCTCCCCAGCAAATTGTAATAGTTCATCCTCACTTTACCATTGCACAATCACAGTGACAAAACATTTAAAGCTTCAGCTAAGGTCACAGCTGGGAAAGCTTAGTTTAAGAGAAGTCCCTTACACCACAGTAAGGATGCATGCTCAGTCAGTAAGGATGCCTGGGAAAGGCTGAGGACAAAGCAGCTCCTGCGTTCATTTCAGATGTAAAATTATAGCAATGTGGCAATGCTTTCATGCAGCATTCAACATTTACAGTACTTAGTCGTGAGTCGGGGCCCACCTTACACTCACCTAGCAAGAAACAGGTATGCATTAGATGGATAATGCTGCAGTCCCTACTAGTTAATGGGTACAAAAGCTTTGGGAAGTCATCCCCCATCAACATTGTCCAAATACCAGCAATCACAACTTTGTTTAAACTGTAAACATGTCCTTTATATTACCCTGACTTGGATGGATGTTATGGAATGAGTAAGTCTGCCAGTAAATGAACTGCAGCTGGGGCTCCCAAGTCTCTAAGATGGGATCACAGCACCAACTGCAAACACCCCTCTGTAGCTTCAACACTTACAAAGCAAGAATTTAAACTCGGGACTATATAAGCTTTGGTGGGGAGTGAGACAGATTCAGCCCATTGCTGAACACAGAAATGCACATTTGCTTAACAGAATAGCCAGCCATTGTTTTAACAGTATAACATAACTAGCTAAATTAATTTGGAAGATTCAAAGCTAAATAACACAGCAGATATCCAAAACAAATTTTAAAAATTCAATTTTAAAACTAGCTCAATTACCAGTTTAAGTACTGTATTTAAGTGAATGTGGAAATTAAGGAAATCCCAGATGCACAGGTCATGCTGTTCACAGTAAAAACCAGACCATGCAAGACTTTTCTAGAACACACCAGTGCATTCATAAGCTTAGAGCATGACACTTAGCATGCAAAAAGCACCATAACACTTTAAAGAGCTCAAACAGTGCAAGTTAGCAGTTGAGGTGGAACCACAGGTACATGTGACCAATAGTTAAATATCACTGCATGGAGCTTAATACCAGGTTTCACTGCTCAAAACCCTGCAGAGAGATGGTAAAATAGCCATCCATGACAGCAGGTATGCAACATCCCTAAGAAAGCATAGGAGAGGGCTATTCAAATCACGGTCCAGGCACTGCTGATTTTCCAGGCTTCCTTTACCCATGAGCTGGGTGTGACGCCTCTGTGCCCATCAGAATCAGTAATTAAACTGCCTGGGAGAACTGAAAACAAGGCCTGGACTTCAGCTCAATGTCCAGATTTGAAGAGCCCAGTAATACAAAAAAGGCCTGTCCTGTATAAGACATGAGCCCAGAGCGGGGTGTCTAGCATAAATCCATGTAGTATATTACAATAGTTATAATGCCACTAACCTAACATGCAACATCATAACGGCACACATTATAAAAAAAAGCTTTCATACCAGGAATTAAACAGCATTATACTAAGCACAGCTAGAGAAAAGTACAGACTGATCAAAACATCTGAGAACCAAACCATCTGAACCACAGTAGGCTTGACACATATCCATGGCATGCAAAACAGATCAAGGCATTCATACTTCCACCATCTTGTGAGTTTAGCATGCACAAGCCATGTCAGAACAGCAAATTCTGTTCTCACTCAGAGTTCAAAAACAGTCTGCACATAACCTTTACTACCTTGGATTAAAACTTAAAGCCAAAACCACTGCTGAAAAGCAGCCAAATAGTCACTGTAGACCCTTTGTGAAGCACCTCCGCACTAAAATGGACGCAACACTGCACACGCATACTACCTTCCCCACGCCGAAGAAAAATGAATGCCCAAAACATTAAGTCATACTGTTGTACAATTTACACACCACATTTCATGATCAGAAAGATGACAGATTCCCTCAAGTAGCCCCCTCTCACCTGCTGTCCTTATAGTAAATCTAAACTACACAAGCCATTAAGCCCCTAGTTTTAGGAATCAACCAAATATAGTTCCCATAACCAGCACTATTACCTCAGGCAGTGTCGTAAAACCACAATGCAGCAAAAGTGGCTATCAGAGGCACAGTTCTAAAAAAACCACCGCGGGCAGGGACTGGATCAGTCACAGTAGGCTATACATTTCCAGACACCCGGCTGCACCTCCCTCTTACACATGGAAGTAATCTGGTAAGTGGAGCTTCAAAGGAAGACTAACCCCCTCCACAAACCACTAAAAATCGCACACAGAGCTCTTGAGTGCGTCCACTATGCGAGCACACAATCAGCACATTGATAGAAAAATCACTGCAGCACAAGCATTTGCATCAGTCGAAGGACAGATTAACGGGGAGGCAAATTAGTGAAATGAACAGGCCATTCCCAAAAATCCCCCAAAAGATTTGCAGACCAAAGCCTCACAGCTGAATTCCACCTATTGTGGACTTAAGTGAAAAACACCTTTTTAAGGTACTTAAAGGAAGATACACCGAGACATTCAAATGACCATAAAAAACTGACGACCAGTATTGCCACAAAGAGCACAACTTTTGCCCCTTCTAGAGGGGAAATCCACAGCAATTACAGTTGGCTCTCTTGTGTCTCTGGAATTAAAGGGACAAAAAATTTCAGCTGGTCACACCTATATATTACTGAATACGCCCACCCCCGGCGACGCTGAAGGGCAGGATACTCCCAAGATGTGTGTCCTAGGGTCATTCAAATGCCCAGCCCCGCCACAAAAGTAAAATGCAGCGTTATAAACACTGAATCCATGTTTCGTCCAAATTTTCTGGTCTGGCAATTAAACGTCGTGTCAATCATTAAGATACGGTTGTGGAAATAAACCCACTAGTGGAAGTTTCACCCCTGACTGGCCCATAGTAGAGGAAAAAACATTGTGGGGAGGGTATTTCCAGAGCAGACCCACTAACACCCCACTCACTCCCCAGAAAAACTAACCAGGGCTTCAGCGGAGATCAAAGCCGTCCCCACCCCCACAGCCCCAGCAAGATCCCGCAGTTTCAGCTTTCAAAGCACAGATCCACCAAAAGCGCCGCAAACACTCGTATTTCAGTCCGGGCTCCTCCTCGCCTTCTTTCCCAAACACACACCGGCCCCGAGGACCGTCTTTGTCTGGGGCGAAACCAACGGTCAGCTCGCTTAGCTCCGGACGACCAAAACGTCGTCTGAACACACGGTCCGGGAGGGGACAGACCGGATCGCAGTGTTACAGCTCGACCCGATCCAACAAGTTTGGCGAACTGCACAAATACACACGTTAACTCGCTCTGTGTGTGTGTGTGTGTGTGGTGGTGGGGGGGGGGGGGGTTGTGAGAGCAGCACAGAAACCCGAACACTAACTGAACACCGAAAGCACGTTTACTTTGCGGTAAATGTCCGGCAATTACGGGAGTATAAACAAGGTATTTCAGATCTTACGCCAGTGTTCGGGACTAAAGGTGAACTAATCAAAAAACTTCATCTCGACGATGCCACAGAAGACTAGTTAGTGGCACGTCCTCAAAGTCAAAGTAAGCCTGGCCGGGGAAAGGCGGGCGGCTCCGCGTGTTTAGAACGCCGGACTCCTCACTAGGTCACTCTCGGCACGGATATACTCGTTTTATTCACAAAAGACAACACCTATGCGAAAAGTTAAAGCGAAAAACTAGCACCATTTTCAAGAAAATTAGTCCCCGCGGCAGACAAGCTCGCGAGTCGCTACGCCAAAAATACCTGAGGTAATTTCAAGCAGTTAACTTTAAGCAAAAACGGTACAATGGGGCGGCTGTCGGAGCCTACCTGACCGTTAAATCAGCGTATCCGTCCTCTTCCCTTTGGTGGCCTACAAGCGGCGGTCAGTGATCACGGCTGAGTGTCGGGAAGCGTCGCGTAAGACGCTAAAGCTAAGCTAGGCTAAGCTAACGGAAGAAACGTCCCCGAAAGGCACGAACGGAGCCGCAGCAGCTCGCTCGTGCACACGAGTATTCGACAGCTCCGCTACACAGGAAACGGGCTCTCAAAATGGCGCCGGCGAGAGAGAGCTCTTATACCAAGTATGCGGGAGCGTATCCTTCCGCGGCCGACGAAAAGGGGAGGAGTGGGAGGGGGCAAATGTTGACTGTGATTATGAGAGGAAAAATATATCATGTCTTTATTAAAATGACTACAAACAATCGTGAGGTGCAGTACGAACGTTCATTTGTGTATGGTGCATAAATGGCAAAGGCGGGGAAAATGGATCATGGTGCAGCAGTTAAAGTGCATTGTGCGCGCAGGGATATGCTGAGACATTGGGGGTGGCTTTCCTTAGGTTGGAACCGTACAGTGTGTGAGACAGATGCTGGGTGCGGGGATAGTGATCAGAGTTAGGGGATATTTCACTGTATCCCAGAACCAGAATCATCAATTTTTGCACAAATAAGCACTTAACAGAAAACTTTGTCATCTGATTTTGAAAATGATATAAATGGTTTCACCAATCAAATAGTGAAGTTTCACGTGCTGCCTCGTTGCATTCTTAGTTGTTTAACCTTCAAGAGTCTTGACATAGTGCATTATGAACTTTATTTAATTATCATATAGTAATGCACTGAAATATTCATGTTGGTAGCACAATGCTTATTTTAAAATTAGTATTAGGAGTTTTTCTAATACTATTACATGGGATTTAACGAATATGATTTAATTTGATATGATTTGAGAAAATTCTATATGCATTCAAAATTTTATTAAAATTAGTTATACAAGCTAAATAATTTATTACGAATTAGGGTAAACTCTAGAAAGAGACACTGTCGATATAATCTAATTTCCAGTTTAAAAAATTGCATACCTGTCGAACGAATGCTTGTTGTAAACAGTGACGTGTCCACGAAATCCCTACAGCCACTGAGGAAAAATACCTGTGTGTGTATGCATGTATAGGCCTACATAATTTTAAGAAGTATAACTCCACTGTACTCTAAACGTTAACTTGGAATATAAATTAGGATCTTTATGTCCACAATAAATCTGAAATCTCTGTATGATAATGGTTGAGAATTTGCCCTAGTTTCTGTTGCCTGATTAACCCACATATAACTGATAATGGAATATTTTTCTCTACAGCGTTAACTACGAGTAGCAATAATAATAATAATAATAATAATAATAACAATAATAATAACAATAATAATAATAACACCAAATAATAACATTGCAAAGCAGTCTGTCTGAGTTAATATCATTAGAATATAAAGTTTAGGCAAAAATAGTCTGTGAAATATTATCCCTTTTATGAATTACATGCTAAACAACGTTTTTAGCAGGTACGTTTTGCTATTTAAAACATCTTTACTGATATAATACAAACATACATGCATACACACACACACACACACAATATAATAAATAATACAATTTATTTAGCAAAAAAAGTAATTCATATTTCATTATTTTTTTTTTTTTATCCCATTAGTCTTGGTTCTGTCTGCATTTTAGAGGATGTCCAAAGTAAAAGTCTTTGCTTAAGTTTTATTTGGTTATATTATAAATGCAGCTCATTTTCCTTAAAAAGCTATAATATTTTAATAACAATTGCAGTTCTATTTAATTTTCATTCTATTTATTTGAAATATATTAAAATACTGTCCTTGACACTCATAGAAGTTCTCCAAACTCCAGAAAAAAGGTTAAAAAAACTAAATAATAATAAAAACAGGTGCCATTGAATTAATTGATATTGTTTGTTACATGTTTCACAAACCTAACAAATAGATCATTAACATATGTATGGGCTGGAGAGGGGGGGGGGGGGCATTGAAGATGTGGGCTACCCCTAGAGTGCTGCAGTTACCTAAGGCGATGGAGAAATGCTGGAGGGCTGTCTACCACCATGTACTCCCAGGGAATAGAGGAGCCAGGCAGCTTCTCCTGTTCGACATGAATGGCTCTTCATGCACCCCTCTCCGCATCAGACTGGTCACTAACTTATCCAACATTTGAATGTATGTTAGTGTCCCTTCATGTGTGCAAAATCCAAGGTGAGCCAGCAAGATCAGGGTATGGATTAAAATTGGAGTAGATGCTGCCTTAATGACCTTGAATGAAGTTAACTTAAAGATTTTCACACAGTGCTAATTACTTGTCATCCAGCCCTACACATACACTAGAACTTTCACGACCGCCCGTAAATATCTCATCCACTTTGTGTGTGTGCTTATATGTGTGACCATTCTTATGACGGTCCCTAACAGTGCCCATCATCGTTCCCAGTCCCCTCGTTAGTTGCCAAAATAGGAAAAGCCAGATTACATTCTCGTGGGTTTCTGAGTTGCAGGGATTGAAAATGTTTGCTTAAAACTCTCTGAGGATTTGCTTTATTTTATTTTTAGATACAGAATTTATTCATTATATTGTCTAGATTGTCCTTGTTTAGCACCACACCAAAAGTATACTTCTTCTTATACCTCTAAATGATTCAGATTCTGATGATTTAAGGACAGCCCATGAATTCAGAAAGATCCAAATCAGACAGTGGGATCTGAAGGAATGTGTCACATGAAGCCAAGGTAGCGACGTCTCAACAAGGCCTTCTGCGTGGTTATTCAGAATTTCTCACTGATTTTTGTTTTATCCAGAACATTTTCAATAATGGAAACCATATATTTTGGAAAAGAGCAACATGCTATTTAACTTGATGTCTTATTTTCATATTTCTTTATGGGAGATCACAGCATTTTTGGGAGGCTCATCCCTACCTGAGAAACAGACGAGGGGATGAGCGGACGTCCGGCTGAATGCAAATATGCACGCTGCCGCAGCGCTATGTCGCGTGGCGGCAAATTGGCTGGCAGCATGAAGGGGGTCTTTGAGCGCGGTTCATTCGCGAGACAGGAAGTGCTGCCTCTCAGCCTCAAGAACAAATACCCCATTGTCTACGCGGCAGATGTCGACCCGCAAGTCCGCATTCAGGAGCCGTGTACCGGCACCGGAGCCTCTGGCAGGGGGGTGGACAACTACACAGCTTCCATCGAAAACGGCGTTAATCTGGATTGCTGCGGATGCGGATTTTTCCGGCTGTTGCCACGGAGAGCGTCATGTGTGAGCCGGGAGATGTGACTGGGTGATTAAGGATAACTGAGAGTTTTATAATTCATGAAGCCCCCCCCCCCCGACCCGAAAAAATAAAAACAACACCCCCCTCCATTTTATGAGTTAATTCAATCACAGATGTAGGTGTTCAAGATGGAAACTTTCCTTTCATCAAGAGGAAATAGGATCTGAAAAATTGGCCTTAGAACCAGGCTGGAGGACTGGACCAGGGTTCCCGAACAGGACCGCCACCCTTCTGGATTTAGCTGAATGTGGCCGGGCTGATGAGGGGTATATATTTCCCTTTCTTTGCTTCAAAAAGGAAGGGCGCCATCAGTTGCACTTGTGTGCTTGTGTTCCCTGACCTCACTGGGTCAAAGGTCACAACAGCACATCCTGGTGATGTCAGAAGCCGGTGACCGCAGCCTGGCTTCCAAAGGGGATTCCACCAAAACGGTGATTCCGCTTTTTTCCGCGCCCCGGACCCAAGCGCTGTGGCGGGGACCAGCAGTGAGGGAAACGGAACAGATTCTCCACCACAGTGAGATCTGACCCAGCTCCGCCTTAAAATGATGCAATATTTACTAAACGTAAGCACAACAAAAGAACATTCGTTAACAAGACTAAAACATCGAATAAAACTCTTTAAACACATATATCCGAAATATTTAACACCTTTGACAGAAATTCAGTTGCTATTTAAAAAAAAAAATCATTGTATAATAAATGAAAAAAAGACCTAAGTGTCCCTCAAAGACATACCAAACACCAGTGAAAGTACTGTCAGTGTTACAGGCCTATAGTAATGCAGCATTTACTAATTTCATTTATCTGGCAGAATACAGTTATTTTAGCAAAAAGGCAAAATGACAGACGAATGATATCTTTATAATCATCGATCAAACTAAGCTTACGGGTCTTTATTTCTCAGTAGTGTTAGGCAATGTAGAAAATCTCAAGTAATTTTGGAAAAAACTAATAACGATACTAAATTAATGTGATGTCGTAAAAAAAACGATACAATTTGCTTTGTTTATTAAATTTTCTCGTGATGATCGTCATCAGTGTAACAGACTTATGCTTTTGATTTTTTTTTCAGCCCCATGCAGTATATAGCCTGTTTCTTTGTCAAAGTGCTGTGCAATTTAAAACATACAGATAAATTAAATGTACGCTTCAAATGGTGATAAAGAATTGATTAGTTTACTATTAATTTTATCGCGCAACCCAGAAAGCTGAACAAAACATTATGTACACAATTACATTCATTTCGGTGATTGGTATCTCCAATTCTCAAGTCAACGTCTGTTATGTTTTGAGCGTTTTCACAAGTTTTGTTGCTTCTTTCTATCCGCGGTGTCTGAAAGTAAGGCTAAAAAGAGAAGGGAAATCATAGTAATGTTCTGTTTATGACAACTAGCGGGGAAGTACAGGTTTCATCGCGGAGTCGTTTTGGGGCTCGAAGGAACTGGCAGGAGAATAGAGGGATGCTCGGGATGACGCTGAGTAATGAGAATTTGCCCGGCCATGCTGACAGACTCACACTGCGAGTGCGGCTGGGCGGCTCTGCCGTGAAAAGGTGCCGTGCTGGTTTGATAATCTGCGCTGACACGGCGCCGCTTGAGCCGCCCGCCGCCTTTAACCCGACGGGAGCGCCTCCGCCGCGCCTAAAACTGCCCTCTGCCGCACCCCATCAAGTGTGGCAGACTTGCACTGTCAAAATACCGCAGCACAGTTATTCATTTCTAGAAAAAAATGTTTATTTAGTCAGGTCTGAATTTAGTATTTTATTTTTACAATGCACATGAAATATGACAAGTAGAGAAGATGACACTGCTAATGCTGATACTTCAGTTTCTATCCTAAGAAAATTTGTTTTATGTGAAGGCAATGTTCAGACTTAGAACAATGTTTATTTTAAACATTTAAGCCTTTTGGTGTGATGTATTACTTTTAAAAAAACCGTTTCTTTGCAGTAGACTGGATAATTTAATTTTTACAAAAGTTTATAAATGCAGATTGATAACAAAAATAATTTTTATAGGTGTGCTAAATAAATTGTCACACTATGAATGTACCCTGTATTTCAGATTCAGAAGTTGTGAAATTATATAACGTTGTTAGAAATTGCCTGAAATTTATACAGGTATTAGCAATTACAGAACGTAAGCGAATATCACACCAGGCGTACAGAAGAGCGATAACGTGTTTATTACACAATTATATTATATTATGTTTCAGATTAGAGAAATGCACAGATTTATGACAATATTTTTCAAAGCTGCTAAAAGAGTGAAAATATGTCCGCCTGACGCTTCATAAATAAGAAGTTTGGAAAATAAAGCACAGAGCCAGGGTCAGATATACAGTTCACCCCGCATCGAGTCGGATAACTGCGCCGGTGTCGAGCACCACGACAACCGGACACGTCCGACTTATGAGAACATCGTTTAGTTACAATAATTCGATTTCAACCATACTATTTTTTATCTCGAAAATTATGGAATGATATTAATTAGTTTAGATGAGACGAATAAAGACACATATTTAAGGTTTGCAATGCGTGACTATATTATAAATTAAAATACAATTTCCTTTTGATTATTATTATTATTATTATTATTATTATATCAGATATTGGTTTCATTATGAGTTGTTGGCTCTCTATTGGGGTATTTCAGTTATTTGGGGACTAAACAATTAAAAAATCAATTTAAAAAACAAATGTTAAATATCCAAAAGAGATATATGTATTGTGTCACATTAATATGTTACAGAATCTTGAATGTAAAGTAAATGTATATGTCGCGACTGACGTCAGCAGTATCGTTTAAATGCTTACCTGCTGCAGTTTTATGCGTGATCCTTATATATGATGAATGCAGGTAAACATTAAGTTAAGGAGACGCCATGTTTACATTAGGTGGAATTACGGGATCAGGTAAAATTATCCAAATTCTCTAAAATCCATTTAAAGCCTAGAACAATTAAAACAATCAAATCAAAACAGAGGCATAATTACAGTAGACGGTCGGTGCTGTTTAAACATTTTTTGTATCAAATCATTTATATAAAAACGATGCTCATTATTTAAAATTGATCTCTATGCTGTTCATTAAAATATGAAAGGAATCAATACCTAAAGAAACATCCTTTAATTTAAAAAAAATTGCCACAAAAGTATTTTGAGTAAATATTTAAAAACATTGGAATGAGCCAATATGGTGTTTTATTATTTTCATGGTAATAGTATCGCGCGAATACAGCCCTGTGTCCACATAGGAAGTTATACTCCGGGTTTTTATTTCACGAACAAGCACGCGGTGTATATAGTAAATTGTGTATGAAATGAAATTGTTACACCTTTTAATTATAACATTTAAGGTAGTAATATGCTGTCGGAAAACTAGTAGTATTTTATAACTATTATTTTTTATTTTTGCTCAAATAATTAAAAAAGGAACAAGCTATTTAAACAAACATGATTTTAAATCTTTCATTTTGTGTGGCCAGTTGTCTTAATCCGTTTAACAGACCGAGAGGACGTTTCCCTGATATATGTGACCCTCTGTCCAAAGCCTTGTTAGTCATTCATGGGGTGTAATCACCTGCTAATTATACAAAGTCTGTTTTTATTAAACACACGGCATTACTACTGAACATAGTCAACTAATGTAAAACAACTTAAATAAAATAAAAGGTAAATTCGATATTTAAGCAACATGTAACAAATTTTAGCCAATATTGTCACATGATATTAAATAGTAGTAGTAGTAATAATAATAATAATAATTATTATTATTATTATTATTATTATTACAATGATAATAATAATCTAATCATGTGATACAAAGAAAACAAGTTACTTGATAAATGATTATCAAAACAATAATGAGAAAAAACACAATCTTATTAAAAATAATTTTCATGTGAGTAATGTTTTGGACGCCTTTGTAGTAAGCTATGACAAAGAGTTAAACAAGGTGATTACTACGATGACAGGATTGGCTGCTTTCCATCACATATTCAGCGAATATTTCCCCGGATCGGTTAAAGGTGTAATTCTATTGGAGCAGGATTTGGTTCCAGAGGATTCTGGGACTGCAGATGGGGACTGCGGCAGAATCTTCCCATGAACACAATGAAGATTCACACTCATTTATAGCCGGGGTGTTTGAAGCGTGCTGCCACTCTGTTTTAAATCAGAAACCTGCTCAAAGCTCTCTCCTGCAGGAATTAACCCCCCCTTTCCTTTCCTTCACTGAGAAATTGTTGAAATTTAAAAAGTATGTCTATTGATTGAGTCATTTGAGCAGACCGAGGGAGACAGCCCCCTTGGAATGACACATTTGTGATATTTTCTGGGAAGTCCAGGCCTTGAGGTGGCTCTAAGCAGGACAGGAACAACCAGGTCCTGCCTGACAGACGACACATAGGTATTCCAGCTTCTGCGTTAGCTGGCAACCGCAGGGAAACATGGGAATGGGGCGAGGGTACGTTTCCGTGCCAACACGGACTAAGGCAAAGGTCCAATCCCCCCCAAACAGCGTTTAAAAATATCAGGTTTAGAATGGGATTTAGAGAAATGCTGTTTAAAAATATCACGTCTGGAGAGGGATTTATGGGGGGAAAAGTGCCAAAAAAGGCAGGATAAGAACAGTAAATGAGAAGTTTTATGCTTTTAGACAGAGTAAAATGCGAGTTATAAAGCACGGCCAGGGAGAATATAATCACATCATGCAAGGTCCACTGTACCCATTTAGGCGAGATGCGAGAGACGGGCTCTTTCAGACATCCCCGCTGAGCAGAGTGAAAACCATGAACAAATGAAAGACAGAACTCATCTGTGTTTATATTTTTCACACAATGGAAAACCAACTCTTTGTGTGCCTTTTCCTTTTATTATGGCACCCCCCCCTCCCCAATACAGCCCCCTCCCACTCCTCAGTTCTCGCCCCTCGTCAGCACAGCTACAAATAATTCATGTGTTCTGGGTGGCGACTGTGGTTTTCAGGAATCCTAGAAACTCCTCTTCTTCGGTGAGCTTCTCTCCCGTTTAGGAAAGGCGTATATACACAGCATGGGGAAGTCACCATTTCCTGTTTGCTCCTTCCTTCCTGGCCTGGGGGGAGGCGCCACGACTGTAGGCACCTGCACGACCTGATGGATGACCCGGTGCCTCAAACCTCCTGCCAGTCTCTGACTATATGGACAGACAAAGAGTCCACAGCAACATGACCTTTCAGTTTCAAAGGTGAACTTTTGTATGTGTCTGCTGTCTGGGGGGGGAGGGGGGGGGGTTTCGGTGGCCATGGTGGAGAAAAGGAACTTCTCATGTGCCACCTATATATATGGGGCGCCAACCCCCCCATTCTCAATGAGCACCAATGCCTCCCTGTTCACCACACGTTTGGCCTTGGATGCACCGGGCAATGCGCCCCGTGTTCACATTCGTCGCAAGAAAAAAAACGTAAAGAAATTGGTGTGTTGCAGGAAATGCGTCTCTCCCCATAATATAAAAAAATAGTAAAGAATCAGTGTGTTGCAGGAAATGCGTATCTCCCCGTAATCTCAAAAAAATAATAAAGAATCAGGGTGTTGCAGGAAATGCGTCTCTCTCCATAATCTCATTGCATGCCTGCCAGTGTTTCCCCTTTGTGTTCAGGGGTTCAATGCAGTCCTCCGCCCACCCCCCTGTACCCCAAAGTCTCTTCACAAACATCTTTAAACAATGCTGATACCTGGGGCCAGGCCCTCAAATCCTGTTATTCCATATGGAATACTCTAGAACATTCCACGTTCGAGCCGTACGCATGCACAAGTGTCCGAGTTGCATGTTTTGTGTCCGGTTGCAGGCCGCCACAGGCAGACCACAAACCGTGCTCTATGCCGTTTCCTTCTAAAGCTTTCAGTGTGTTGCAGAACAAATCTGCCAAGCAGCACGTCTCCCCGGCACAGAGCATCTGTCTCAGTACACCTGCCCTGAGCAGGGGGTCTGACGAATATCACATAATATAAACACATCGGTGTCACTTATTCCCCATAAGAGAAACCTTACCAGAACGAGCAGCTTGCCCTACATATACACACCTGAACTATATTCCCAGTTCTAACAAGAAATCCCAATTCACCTGCAAGTATGAGTTTTTAAGCTCTAAGAACACCATCGAAGCTGAGTTTCTGTCACAATGACCACGCAACGTCCCGGAATATTCCACCATTCATTTCTAAATAGTCAGTTAACCACACAGAAGCTGGACACTGTCATATTCACCTGCAGGAGTTTTGAGTACAAACGTCACAAAACCATTATTTTAAATCATCAATTTCACCTTTAAGGTCTTTTTAGTGGTTAAATAGCCTACACATACGTGTTTTCTATTTAATAAAGGCATTTTATCATAGTAATTCCCAAAGTGAGGTCAATCAATGAGCAACAACAAATTGTAAAATAAATACATGGTCGCTTTGCACTTTTCAACTGCAAGAGGTAGCATATCTTCTTGCCGTCCTTAATCAATTTTTCACTTGATTCGTGCAGTATTTTACTGTATCATGCAAATTATTTAACACTATTTGACGACACGACAGGTACGGTGAGAGAAGAAAACGGCCATTAGGACGGAAAGGACGCGCTTATAAACCAAGGGAGCTGCTCTCACCTCTCTGCGGAGGGGGTCCAGGCGAGGAGGCGGCCGGCCGGCCGGGGGGCGTGACGCGTCTGAGCGCCGCTCCGGCATCGCGACTAGCCGGCGGGTCTGCGGGGAAAGTCTGCCGGAGACCGAAGCAGGACGGGACGGGATGGGTAGGGGGATAGCAGGGGCAGACGCGTCCCTGTGCGTTTCGGGGGCTGCGCCCCGATACTTTAAGCCGCCGCTTTCTTCGCCTTTATTAGGCGACAATCTGCTGGGGCCGCAGGACGCGGCGAGCTGGACATCAGTCTCAGCAGGACCCATTAGACATGCTTTGGTGGCCAGGATGAAAAGAGTTCAAGGGCTCCAAATAAAACTGGGGGGATAAAGAAAACAAAACCCGGCCCTTTTCTTCACAGTCCACCCCCGGTCCAGGATTATCCATTTCATAATCTGCGTTTTTAAAACTTCACCGCACGTTTTATTTTCTGACGACGGTTTGCGGTGAAAAGCGCAGTGGGTTTCAATCTATGTTTGGGGGAACCGGGAAAACCTCTACAAGCCCCCCCCCCCTCCCGTTCTGGTGCATATGACGGTATTGAAGACAAAACAGCAGCATGCTAAAGCAAAAAAAAAACAACAAAACTTTAAAATACTTTTTAAACACCAGAATCTCTTGAGACGCAGGATAAGGACTCTGTAATTAATTTTACAGGTGCAGCCATACAGCGATTTTCCAAAATGTGCACAAAGTCCTGAGGACTGACCGCGTGCTGTGGGCTGGTCATAAACATGGTCAAACACAGCATCCCTGAGGACTGACCGCGTGCTGTGGGCTGGTCATACAAACGATCAAACATGTCGTCCCTTAGGACTGACCGCGTGTTGTGGACTGGTCATACACACGGTCAAGCATGTCGTCCCTGAGGACTGACCGCGTGCTATGGACTGGTCATACACACGGTCAAACATGTCGTCCCTTAGGACTGACCGCGTGCTGTGGACTGGTCATACACACGGTCAAACATGTCGTCCCTGAGGACTGACTGCGTGCTATGGACTGGTCATACACACGGTCAAGCATGTCGTCCCTGAGGACTGACCGCGTGCTATGGACTGGTCATACACACGGTCAAACATGTCGTCCCTGAGGACTGACCGCGTGCTATGGACTGGTCATACACAAGGTCAAACATGTAGTCCCTGAGGACTGACCGTGTGTTATGGACTGGTCTTACAAACGGACAAACATGTCGTCCCTTTGGACTGACCGCGTGCTGTGGACTGGTCATACACACGGTCAAACATGTCGTTCCTTAGGACTGACCGCATGCTGTGGACTGGTTCTGAAGAGTCCCTGAGCTAAAATATTATTCTCATTAACAGGCATTTAAGCAGTACTGGATTGCTTATATTATTACTAATGATAATATTGTTGTTATTATTATTTATAGTCATTCTCTCTTTAACTGAACTGAATGCTAATCACCTGCAGGACAGAATTGCCACGTACTTACATGCTACTTATAATCATTCCTGGCAGCTTTGCCAGCCGTGAAGGCCACAGTAAATGAAATTTCTTTAATCTCGAATGCGAACACGTCTGGCAGAAGCATACGAAAACATGGTCGGCCTCTTCAGGATTTTCATTTTTAACGGCTGCCTGCTGTCTGCGCTCAGTGGGAATCAGCCATATTCCCACATATGAACTCAGAGGCCATCATGTTTGTCTGGGGAAGCCATGTGGGTTAGCGGAGCGATAGAAGGTCGATGTGTGTTTATGTGTGTGACAGGTCAGCCTCTGTGTGCTCAGACCCTCCAAAACGCACCGAGTATGCAGTGACCCGCAGGTGTGTAGGTGTGGTTTGACCTTAAACACACACTGGAGCAAACGATCATACACTGACTGACCTATGAGGCAGGAGTTCAGTCCACGATCCCCCACTATCTTCAAAATGGCTGCCGGATTGTTATTGTACATTTTCCCCAAACCCCTTTTGTTGAGTCTAATGAATTTTAACGAAGGCATGTTTTAATCCCTCAATGTGCCACTTTTTCAGCTTCTGGAATCCTCCGTGAGGATCGTCGGGTGTTCTGAAGCCCCTTGGACAGACCAGACGTGGGTGCTAATTAATGTAAGCACTCGCGGAGCCTTAATTGGCCTGGAAGATGCATGAAATGCGTCTGCGGGTCGCACCGAATGCAATCGCATCTAAAACTCTGCCATGGTGCCACCATACCGTTGCCCTGTCACCGTCACCCGTCCTCCCGCGTTCCGTGGCATTGATCTCGTCTCAGATACCAGCAAGAAAACAAACTCGGAGGCCAGATAAAGCAAAGTGCCCCCCATCCTTTCATCTCCTGCAAATTAAAGTTGGGATTTGGCCCTTATCTTCTCGCCTTGGCCGTTTTGTCTCCCCGCCCTCGTTGAGGCCTTGGGCCGACTGTGGGAGGGTGGGTTAAGGCTGGTGACATTTCGCTGAAGGTCTGTGCCGGGGCGTCCTGCTGCGAGCGCCGTGAGCACAAAGCCAGGCCACTGAGCAAGACCTTCAGGAGTGGGGATAAGATAACAGCCCCCCACCACCCCCGCCCAAAACCCCACCCCCACCCAGAAACACACACCCAGGGACAGGAACAGGCGCATATAAAACAAGCAGAGGCTCAAATACAGCATAAATACACACACATGCATACAACACCAGAGGCCCACACACAGGTACTCTCTCCAGTTCTATACTTGACTGCACACAATAAACACAAAGTAAACACAGCCTGTTCTTCCTCCTCCTCCTGCTCCCGCTTCCCCTCCTGCGTCTCCTCCAGGCTTCTGCGTGCCTTTCTTATCCACCTCCCGCCTTGGCTGTTGCGGCCCTTTCTGAGAGTGGCCTCAATTTTCCTCAGCCGCCTTCAGAGGCCGGCGCCCATTATTCTAGTCTGCACTCGCCCGCCCGCCGAGCGCCTCCTTTCTGAGTGCGCGCGCCTCCCCGCCGCCTCCCCGCCGCCACCCCGCTGCAGCAGACTCCCGCCGACCGTGCCGCTGCCGTCAGGGGGTAACAGCGTGCTGCGGGTTTGCAGGAGAGAAGAGGCAGCACGGCGGGAAGATTCAGTCCGTCCGTCTGTCCGCCGCGAGAGATGCAGCCTCGGGTGCTTCTGCTCGCAATGCTGCTCGTTCTCCCTCTTTTACTCGCTGGGGGAGAGATGAGATTCTCAGGAAGTGTCAGCGAACGTTTATGGGAACAGAAGCCTAAACCGTAAACAGGCCAAAAATAGTGTATATCTGTGACAAAACACAGAACTAATGAACATCACTCCTGTGCTACAGAAACTGATTTCATTAGTCTAGCTGATTAGAGGAAGCAGACACTGAGATTATTCAGAGACTCTACAGAAGCGACCTATAGGGGGGTGTTTTGCTGGAAAACGAAAGGGTATCGTCGTCACGGGTAACAGGGCCGCTTGGTCCGGCCGCGAGCCGCAGATCAGCGCGTCACAGGCAGGACCCGTGCCCAGTGCGGAGGCGTTTCGAGGGGATATCGTGTCTCGCCGAAGCCGGCAGCATGCCGCCGAATTAAGCCGCAGCACCGGTGCTTTTCGGGGATTATGCTATTTCCAGGAAGGCTCTCTGGGACTGCAGGCAGCAACCCATCCTGCAGCTTGCTGGAGGCAGGGAAGGAGCCCCGGCGATGTAAACAAACCAATTAACCGAATCCTCTCTCGCCCCGGACGGGAAAATGAGCCGAAATGAAAACGCTCTCTGTCTTCTCCGAGGCTGTCAAAGTGCCTAAAAGCAGATAATTGAGAGCGTTGGGGAAAACAGAAGAGGGAGACAGCTAAGTGGAAATCGCTCGGCTTGGCAGGCACACCGGTGACACGTAGGGGACAGGAGGGGCCCTCGTCTGGGGGCCACAGTGCACTTCTTCAAAACAGCAGCAGTAATGAAGACATCGATTCTTATCTCTCGGACGTATTTCGTGCAAATCAGTAAAATGAGCTCGTGAGTCCCATACTTTTGCTGACAAGTAGTTCTGCCGAATTTCATTTTTCCTCGATATGTGTTGAGGTTGTGCTCTAATCCGGGACTGAAATAAATGATTCATTCAACCATGTCTTGGAGTAACCAAGGGACATGAGCCAAGAATTCAAGGAAACACCCAGAAGGTCCTTTCTGACAGTCTTAGGGCCTGATAAGCATACGCAGCCCTATTCTTCTGTCAACAAAGTTAAAATTCTCTAACTGAAAAAAACAGAGCAGATTAGAAATAAGTTAATGTTCAATATATAAATGTCAACTAGTCAGGGTCTGCGCAGACAGGCAAGTGAAGTATTCACAAAGGCCTGTGTCACCAACTGCTTTAATCAATACCGCTATACCGCTGCCTTAATCAATAACGCTCTAAATCCGCTTTATAGCTCACACAGCATTCTGGGATTGCGGTGGCCCACATGGGGTGTAAGAAATTCAAGGTTACGGGCGGCGAGGCGGCTGGATCGAGTTACGCTTCTGCCGGGTCTCCAAAACGGCCCTTTTAGCCGCGTGACAGGAGGCGGCCCCGGCCTCCGCCTCTATTCTTTGGAGGTTGTTGCCTCTTATTTTACAGTGTTGTCACTAAATAGTAATCATGACCTTTCCGTCCTTTCAAAATGCCTCGATTAAAGGTAAATGGCAGGGTTAACAGTCATATAGCACATGTCCATGTCACAAAGGATGTTTTGATGTTCTTTGCTATCAGTGTCACTCTGGGGTGTGTGTGTGTGTGTGTGTGTGTGTGTGTGCGTGCATAGGAATGAATGAGCGGTCCCCATAAAGATATGTTTACCCAACATGTGCGTGTGTGTGTGTGCGTGAGACCCTGCATAATAAAGTCTCAATTATTTTCTTTAAATAAAACAGTTCATTAAATTATGTATATGTGTACATATACTGGATAAGGGTTTATGGATGGATATATAATATCATATATCTAGATATATAAAAAGAATTAAAATAAGATAAATAATGCCATTATAAAGGCCCATAGTTATAAGCAATTAAAAGAAATTCAGACTTAACTAGCGGTGCCGTTATTAACACGTTTCTCCGCTTGCTGATCTGTGACCCCAAGCAGTATTAAAATCTCATTCTTTGTTTTTATGAATATTTAATTCTGCATTAGCATTGTTAAAGTCACTACCAGTCCCGCTTTGCTGATTTATTTATTTTCAAACTTATAATGAAACGTTTTCATAAATCCTTGGCTCAAACAAAGGGGATTACAGTCAGTCCTGTAATTCTGTTCCTTTTTTTTTGATTCCACAAATACCTAATGTGGTGTTGGGTCCTGCTAAGCCTGTTGACCAGTCAGCCCATCTCTGCTAATCTCGTCATGCTAGTGCCACTGATCATATTTCCAGCCGAATTGACCCCCTGTGTTTCTCTCACCTCGTCTTGTACCTTTTACTTTAATGAAGAACATTCATGGATCGTCCTGCATTTAACATCTAACCGTAATGTGTGGCATGTATCTGTGATTCGAACCCTTCCTGAGATTCAGCAGTGGTGCTGAAATACAGAAAGCAGACAGCAGAATGGCGTGGCACCCAAACCCAGCTAGAAGGCTGTGATCACACGCCAACGGACGGCGTTCCGATAATCTCTCTGTTTCACCATCTTTCTTAATTTCACCGGTTAGACTGACAGTACTGAAGCCAACCTGCTGCTCCAGGTACAGACCGACTTTGTGTTGAAAAATAACCCAAAACTCCACCCAGAGTCCCAGCATCGATAAATCAGGAACGGCAACACATCCAAAAGCTTCCTAAAATCCAGCCCCTCTGCCTTGGCCCCGACGCCCAGAGAAGCAGGGGCTCCGAACCACCTGAAACCGGCTCTGTGACCAGCGTAGCGGAGCCCACATGGGCAATGAATTCTCCAGCTCAGCTTCAAGAATCTAATTAATCAATTAGCCAGTAACTGCTGAAAGGACATGAGCATCATTAAATACTGTATGCTAGCATGTAACAGGAGCAAACATTAAATCATGATTCCTACATTTCTGCGTTTGTAAGAAAAACATCTTAAAACCATACTTAAAACAGTGAGCGAATTTACAACACCACGGACTGGGTAAGTAAAATGCTGGAGAATTTTTATTAATTTTTACCATTTAATCCTTCCAAATTTTTCTTTTCTGTAATCGGGAAAATGATGTAAGGAATAAAGAAATTTCCTTAAAAATGTTAAAATTAAAAATGTTAAAAGTATGCTCAGTAAATGCATGAATAGCAAATTTAAATTTAAATGTACAGCTTTGTACAATTTTCATTAGTCTTACAGAATGAATTCCATTTTATTTTCATAATAATGCAACACCGACTATTATGATATACGAAACAAAACTAAATATTATTTGATAACAGTTATGTTTTAAAGCAGGTAAGAATGATTCCTCCAGAGTTACATAAATATATATTTGTACACAAATTTAGTTCTCATTGTGACTCTCATTGCTAAAATTTAAAAAATTTAAAAGCATTATAATACACAGTACAATATCAAAAGTAAGTAAAATATCATAGTAATGATATCATTTTCTTATATATTTTATTTTAAAAAATTAGAAAAATTGCTCAAAATATATGACCAGAGTCTCCATTGTCGTCACTGTTGAATTATTAACAATATAACACATAAATACAACAAAGCTTTACCAGCAGTTCAGGTCTTATTACAAAATTATACTTATTCAAATATAACATTTTTTTTAAATATAGAGATAATAAACTCCTTAGTTACATATGTAATTATGATCTGATATTTATTTATTTATATTTGATTTAACATTCTTCAGTATTGATTAGTCTAATTTAAATGAGGCGTGATAAAGTTAATGAGTATAGTCATAGTTTTTTTTTTTTTTAATTCACTGGAATATAATTTTTAAAAGCAAAGCTTTGCTTTAAATTAAATCTTGCATCCTTTAGTAGTGATAATTTCAAAATTCTACTAGAGGAAAATATATACATTTTAAAGACCCTTAAACAGACAAAGAGCTACAAAAATACACACACGCACACGCACACACACAGAGCTTTGTAATTATATCGTCGTGGGGACTCACCTTTCATTTGTATTGGGAGAACTCTAATCGCAAATGACAACCACAAGTAACCAAACTGAATATGAGTCTTTTGGCAGTTTTGTAATATATTATGTAATATAAACATAATACACAAACACACACGTTCGTTTACTCATCACTGTGGGCGTTATCTAGTAGCTCTCAATTTATTACAGCAAATCTTAAAAACATGTATGATAAGTATCACAAACAAATCCTTTCTGTATTCTTACCGTCAGGCCCAAATATATATATATATGAATGAAAAAAAACGAATTAAGTGCTTATTGAAGCATGAAGAAATATTGTGGCTCTTATACTATTGATTGTGTTCAGTTTAAAAGTCATTTGGAGAGTCAGCCGTGGGCAGTTTCTGAATGATCACCATGCTGTGGAGCTTATGGCCGGGCAGCATCGCGCCTGTGCTTTCCTGGGGGGTCTCTGACTCTGCTCACCCCCCCAGAAGGAGACCTGTCCTCCCAGGCCGACGTGTTTCATCGTCACAGGCCCTCATCTGTTTCATCCATCCTTCGATAAAATTGGATATTGGTCTCAATCAGATTTTTTTGGTTGCGATTCATCATCCCGTCGAGTTTCCATCATCCCGCACATTTCACAGTCAGTGAGAAGAACACGGAGTTACCTTCGGGCGAAGATGGGGGGCTTCACCCCACCCTAACATTATTATGCCTTATAACAATATTATGTTCGGGGGTAAAACCGTTGTGACCGCATCACAGTTGTGCGACGCCTCACATGTACGTTCCGCGAGAGGAGTGTGGACCCTGTAGGGTAACGGTCCCTGCCCACGCTCCGCATCGAAATCCGGTCTTAGCGCTCATCGCTCTCGACGGCGACACGCTGCGGAATGCAACGGCGTCTTCTCTCGTTAATCTGATCATGGCGCCTAGGCTGACAGATTGACCTTTACACTCAAAATGCAAAGCAAATCAAACAAAATCAACATACCGAGGCATGCTAGCTATCCGCTTTTACTGATGTCATTTTTAAATTATGACATTATAATAATGAATCCTGGTTGCTATTGGCGACACAAAGCTGGATGATCAGTGCCGTGGGGGGCGTAAACAGCCGCGCCTCCGTGGTAAACACCTGCCTGTTCTGTTTCCGGTTCGCTCTGGATGTTTCCTCCAAGTGTCTTCCTCGCTCGGACGCTGTGCCGATCCCATGCCAAGTTCTGGACCGCAGCCACGGCAACCACGAGAACCCAAGAAGGTGGAGGCTTTGGGTTGCAGCTCCACAAGTTCCAGGTTTCGCAGATAACAGGCTGTGAGATCCGATCTAAGGACAAACTGTATTCTGCAGTCAGTCACCCGGCCGAGGAAGGTTCTCCATTTTCCCCTTGTCGGAACCCGGGACGGGACGTGGGGCTTTGGGCACGGACCTTCAGGGGTTCTGTTCAACTGCCTCGGATATCTGTGATATCTGTGAGGGCAAAACGCTAAAGGAGCCTCTTTTCTTTCAGAAAGCGGGCAGACTCGGAGCCCCCCGACCGCTCACAGTATGTGGTGGGAACAGGGGATGAGATTCACCGGGTTTGGAAATAAGCTAAAAGAGGGAAGGAGCACAAAGCCAAAAATCCGTGGGAATGAAGCTCACATGCATCCAGCTCTGTTCCTATTAAAGTGCAGATGGACAAAATAATTCAAATAATTATTTGACAGCTATGTAATGCATTTTTATACACATATTTGTACAGAGGTATATTAGTGTGTGTACAACGCCAACATACCCTCAACATGCCAATGTGTTACATGTAAAGCGTTTCAGACACATTTCCCTTTCATTTTAAAGAACAATAAATCAATTTATAATTTTTTTTTAATTATTTATCGCAATATATCACATTTCCATACATCATTATTATTATCTTATTATTACTATTATTATCATTATGAGAATAATTGTGAGATTAACAATACTAATGTAATTATTTATATGAAATACACAATTATTATTGTTATTATTCAGCCATGTAACATTTCTGTTGACATAATGCATTTTGAAAATAATAAATACAAACAACTCATTGAATGAATACATACTTTGTACAAATATACTAATAGTTTGTACCTTGATGTATTTACATCAATAAGAAGACTGGTCTAGATGTGTGCCATTTTAAAACAAACATGTTTATCAGCGTTTGAAAGGGCACAGATTGCGTCTGAGACCCGTAAATAGCGTGAGATTGGGTGGTGGCTGCCGGGTGGTGGCTGGGGGGCAGTGGCTGGGGGGGCAGAGGCCGGCCCCGGAGAGCGTCGCGTCCCTCCGGCCTCGAATCGCACCGCCTCGTGATTACCATGTCGTAAAAGACAAAAACCAACAAGCGGGCCTGACATTTGGGCGTCGACAAAGCCGCGCGCGGCGCAGAGCGGCCGTAAACCAATAAGCCCATAATGCAGTTTGTGTCGGCAGCGTAATGTTATGCAAATGGCACTTTGCGGCACAGGGCGGCTCCATTACCAGGGGGATTAGGCAAATGCTGCTGTTCGGGGGCTCCTTGAAAACCAGCCCTCAGCCCGCAGCCTAATCCGGTGATCAGTTTTTGTCTGCCGGAGAGTTCTTTCTTCTGTCAGTCCGTGTCACAGGGCTGCGAGGTTCAGTCGTTATACTCGCTGGCCTGAAAGCCGCGGGCCGCTCTCCCGCCATTCTCTCCTGCTCCCCGCTCCCCCACCCCCGCTCTGTTCCGCGGCGTGCCCAGATTACCGCGCTAACCTGTCGTGTACCTCCCTCTTTGTTTACCCCGTTGTACCTTTACAGAAAGCCTGCGTTCATACACTTTTGGAATCGATTTGCGAGGCTTTCGGAAAGAGCGTTAATCTTTGATCTGTTTCGCATCCATAATCAGCTATCACCCCCATCCCCCCCGTGTCGTCCCTTTCTGCGAACATCTGTTCTTCCATGTTGGCTGCTTTTATCGTTCCCTCTTTTCGCCGGGCACATGGAGCACACGCAAAGCCGAGATTATTTACCGCGGTTAACCCGTGAGGACGTCTGGACGGCCGGTTTATCTCTGATGTGTCCTGATGATTTGTATCCGAAACAAAAAACAAATAAATGAAGACCTTCTTCAAGTGTCTCAAACTGTTGCAGGGTATGAAACCCAGGTGGAGAGGCTACTACAGATATACTGAACGTGGAATGTGAAAATGGACGCAGACCAGGCATGAATGACTGGTCTGCGTATGATTCTCTAAATACAGCTTGTGGCAACAGTAGCGCCTATGAACCCCCCCATGAAAATTTGTGTGTGGCTGGATTATTATTGATTTCTCTTTCTCAAACTTCACAGACTCCAAAAGACTTTTTATTATCACCCTGATTGACACACTTGCCTGGCCTGTACCTTTTTCACAAAAGGCGCGGAATTTTATCAGAACCAAACTGAGACGTCCATGTTTCTGGCCCATATCACAGCGCCCCCTAGCTGCAGACTGACTCGTCACCTAAGCTGCCCCGGTTTATCCCCCGTCCCGGTGTTACGGCACACCCCCGCCGCCCGCCCAGACCTCCCACCGAAAACCCCCGGCAGCTGGCCAATCGGAAGCCGTCGCTGTCGCCCGCCTGCGACCCGTGGGCCTGATGTCTCGCGGCTGCATTTTTAAACCTGCCTGACATCTGCTTCCTGCCCTTCTCCTTATTATTTAACCGTCCCGTTGTAGCGCTCCCTTCTGATTCCGGAACCCTAATTAAATATGCAAATTAAGGACTGCTGGAGAAAATGAAGCGAGGAATGAAATGGCAGCAGTACATATGCGGGAGAATGAGCAGCTGAACATACAGAGTCTGCGAAACGAGGGCACCGGTGGGCAGGCGCAGGATGACCCTCAAGCTGCCGGGCGATTGCAGAGTGATCAGAGTCAGGGGAGGCGGCACTGGCAGAGAAAACAGGTTTATTTCCTCATGTCGGTCCTGCTATGGTGTCAGGAAACGACACGTTTAGTGGGCAGGCTGTCGAGACATGTTTTCCTGTGGGCTGGAAAAATAGGCAGTGAGAGAAATAAATTGAAACCACCCCCCCCCCCCCCCCCCATGTGTTTTCATTTCTTACAGCCTTTTTTTTACCCGTATCTGGCAGGTACAAATGCGGCTGGTAACTAACCTGCCTTTCTTCACCCTCCGACGCCCCTCTGCCCCACGGCACCGATCCCACGGTGGAGCCTCAGGTCCAGGAGTGTCTGCTGAAGTCCAACGTAAAGTCCACCAGCGTATCACCCCTCACACCCCGCGTTTGTGTGAGGTTTGGCTGCAAACTGTCATTGCACTGGGGCAGACAGGGGGCCACAGGGTGACTTTTTCACTTTTTCAACCCACCAACTAACACTGGGGGGGTCAGAAGGATAATTATGGGTGTGAATTAGTAACACTTTTGTGCTTCAAGCAAGTTACTTGAGTCCAATTTGCTTTGCGACATGAGGAAACTGGCTTTATCGGTCTTTCTGAATGTTCACCTCTCCTTATATCTGCAAGATCATCCCCGTCAGAAGTGAGCTAAGCGAACAAAGACCGGGACGTAAATAAAGGCGGAAGGACGGCGTGACTTTTTATGCGCGGTATTGAATTTGCCCGTCGTCACCTGCTGTCGCTTTTGCCCATGCTGAATTAGTCTGTACCTGGGAGTAATTGACTGGCCCCAGGATGGAGATGGAGCTCATCTTTTGATGATGGGGGCGCCCGGGGGAGGGGGGGACATCCTCGCAGGTGAAATAAAAGCTTACAGGAAGCTGGGAAGAAATCCCCTTGGATGGAGGCGTCTCGGGGGAGGCGGGAGAGTAGCCCCCGGGGTCCCTCAGGCTCGCCACGGACCCAGAAGCTCCATTGGCGGGGGAGGGATTGGGATGGGGGTGGGGGAGGGGGCTGTAGTGAAGTAAACAAGGACAGGTTATGGCAGGGAGTGTGTGTGGATGGGGATTTTCTGAAAAATCAGCACTATATCCGTCCAACTGGATGCGGCTTGTTCAGTGAGTTGTTTGGCAATAGATATTTGCCTGTCAGCCACTCTTAAGGCCAGGAAGCTGGAAAATCGTGGGTGGGGGGCTGGTGGGAGGTGGAACCTTGCGGTTATTGACAAGACCTCTTGCTTTTGGCCACCGAGCAACAGTGAAAAGCATCGCCTCCGCTTGTTCCTTAATGTCACTATTAAATGCTTTTTACATCCCCGTGAGTGAGCGAGTCAGAGAGAGGGAGAGACAGAGGACAGAGACGAATGGAAAAAGAGAGGGAGAGAGACAAGGGGGGGGGGGGGAGGGATATGGTAGGGGTCTATATCAACCCTGATGGCTGCTTGCCGAATGAGGGGTCACCTGTGCATTGGACCCAGGAGCAGCCACAGCGACCCAAAGAACGGCTCATCTCCTCCGTGAGGGATAAATGGGGAAGGACTAGATCCTGCTGGGGGACTAGAAGGGCTGCGAAGAATGTGACTGTGAGCGAGGACAGCAAGCAGAGCTGATGTAAGCTCTCTGTAAGGGACCCAAACCGAGATCCTGCAGTGTGACAGAGCCCCCTGCACCGTGTGACACTCCACCTAGCGTCTCCAGCCACCCCCCCCACCCCCCCTCGTTAATCCAGCAGCCATGAGCTGTTAGGACCTCAATCCTCTCCCCAGCTTGGTCGCTTTACTTTTTATTGCCCTCAACTAATTGAAACCCGGGGAAATGATTGTTGACTTCCGTTGTGATTCAATCAAGACTCTCTGTGACGTCGTGTGTACTCAGATTACGAGGATTTCGAGGTATTCCGAGAATTATCCGTAGCAGAGCAGGAGACATCTCTACAGCGTGGGGAAATCCTCTCTGATCTGAGCTGCAAGTTACGGGATTATGATATTTATTCACTGCTGTGCACGCAGACTGGATACAGGCACACTGTAAACTATGCTGCCCCGAAAAGGCGAATCACAATCGCAAGCTTAAAATCTCATGTTGGTTTTTTTGGAGGGAACCTTTCAAAGACTGGAGGCCCTTCACATTTCAAAGGAAACGTGAACATCTGAAGATCCCTGGTAGGAGCCGTCTGCAAAAGGTGACCGACACCCCACCCTGTCGTACAGTGCGATCAATCCAGTGAGGGGGAGGTGATGCTGCACTGGTGGGGCCAGGGACCCCGTGTACTAAGGGGGCAGTGTGATGAGGCATGTGGGGGGTAGATGATTCAGAGCAAACAGCAATCACAGCCCTCACCGGTGCAACACGCATAGTATTCTCATTGTTTAGGACAGTGTTTCCCAACCCGGTTCTCAGGGACCCACGGACTGTACACGTTTTTGCTCCCAAAAACCTGGTTGGGAAACACTGATTTAGGGTATAAAATACAATGAAGAAATTCAATTCAATTCAATTCAATCCAATTGAATTTATATAGCGCCTTTCACAACAGAGTTGGCCTACGGTGCTTGACAAGAATGTGTGGCAATCCATTACTACATCATTTATACAGAAATGCTCACACATGAAACATCAGGTTCTCCATTCAGTACTGGCTATACAGCTACAGAACTCATTTGGTCAACTGGTACCAAAGAGAAATACAGGGTCTTCCACGAAGCACCACAGTGACTCCAGTAGAAGAGCCAACACAGTGAGGCTTCAGATCTTATCAGAAGTATATCCATCCATCCATCCATCCATTTTCTGAAACCGGCTTGTCCTACTGAGGGTCACAGGTGCTCTGGAGCTTATCCTGGAGGAGTAAATATGATTTTTAAATAAAATTTAATTCCGTAGATTGAGGTTTAATCCCTTCTATAACAGGAAACATGTCGTGCCAGTGAGTTCCAATTCACTAGGCATCAAATTCACCAATAATACATACAGCAGGTGCTCTCACTCTGATTAAACATCTGAGCTACTGGCATTCTGCAGCCTAAACACTTCTGCTTTGTTTTATGTGGGATTTGCAGCCCACATGGCCCAGAAACTCCCACCACATACACACCCCGAGGTGTCCCAACTAGGCCCAAGCAAAGCAGCAAACTCCTGTGACTCATGATGCTTAATGTGCAGTTTTTGTGAAGGAATGGGTTGGACAGCGAACGTGTCGTTGATGTAATGCGTCAGCCGGACGTTGCTTCGAGGCTCCAGTTTCTGGAACATTCCGCCATTGGCTCAGATGATTAAAAGGAAGGCAGGAGGGATTCAATTAAAAAAAAACTTTATTTGTCCGTGAGGGGCAATTGAATGAAGCGAAGATTGTAACGCAAGTGTGAAGCGTGTCACTTCTCAGAGGGCCAATGACGAGTGGCGTGACCTTGGAGCGGGACATGTGATCCGGAGGGAACGAGTGGCCTCACAAGGCCCTGCTGTGCCGACGTGACGTTCACCTGAGGCGAGGCAGGGAAGTGGCTCCGCCGGGGGGGTCGGGGGCAGCCAAAGGCCCTCGGGCAGTGGTGGGGTCTCCCCCCTCTTCCTCAGAGTTTTTAAAGTTCTGCAGGAAAATATCTTCAGTCTCCAAGACTAACAATTTTCTTTGGGGGGGTTTCACCATAACACCCCATGTGTGCTGGGGTCTGACTCACACATAAACACACACATATGATCCTTGTTACATCCCTGCATCAAGCAAGCACATGGATTTAGCAGTCTGTTAACTTAAAAATGTAAAATCTGTACATTTTTTAAGCTGTTTTGAGTTGAAATGATTTCCTGTTTGGGATTGAAGAAGTATCTATATATTAATAAATTCACAAAATTAAAATGGTTACCTATAGTTGGTATATGCATGGTCAAAAAAGCATTTACCAGGAGAAAATTAACTATAACACTACTATTAGCATTTTTCTCATTATGTAAGATTTCACATTGTCATCTGGACAGTACATGATTTTTTTTCAGTCCAGGACTAATTAAACACTGTGAGGGTTTAATGACCACAGCGCAAACAATTATTGCTCCAAGACAGGAAAAGAAAAAAAGAAAACACTGGCTGAAAATAACCGACTTCAAAGCAACGGCTGAATTTATAAAGCAGGCATGTTGTGGACTTTCACACCAATCCCATAATGCACTGCACGGCATGCCTGCGATGTCACGCTGTGGAGCGTCAGGTTACGCCAGTGCGGTGACGTGCAGGTGTAGCTGGACCAGTCTGCAGCCTCGGTGAAGCTGATGGACGCCTCTCCCTATGCCAGCGGTCAGATCCCATGCCGTGAGACTGGGATCCGGCCTCGTCTGCTCCGGAGGAGATCCTGCTGCCGGAACAACACCCGTCTGATCCAGCCGAGCGACAACTTAGCGGGGAGGCGGTTCGCTGTATCCTCTGCCCTCATTCCCGTGTTCACATGCCTGTAACACGTACCTCCCCGCGGGCCCTGGCAGTGGGTCGCACACACGCGTGTGTCTGCGTGTCTCCTTGCTGGCCTGTGTTTACACTGTGCTTAGTGGGAATAACACTGCTCACTAGTGTCTAAAATCATCCCAGCCTTCTGATCCCACTCTCTAATTGTGATTCGGCTCTGCTCTGACCTTAAACTCTCTTCCTATTACAATTTGCTCTCACTATCCTCAAGTGCCAGACGTTAAACCCGATAGTTCTGCTCTTGGGACTCAGACCTCTTTCGCTGCATGTTTTGCCATCAGTCACAAAGATAATAATAAAAAAAAAAGGCACCCAATTACCGGGAAGTTCTTGAGATGAGCTGCTGTGGGAATGAGCTTAATGGCAGCCAGCCACAGACTTCAGAGCTAAGTCAGAGAGAGTCTAAATATTTTTTTGCCGTCATGTAAACTCTGCTAATTAGATGCCAATGCTTACCGCGTGTTGGCATGTTCCCCGCACGTGCATGTGAGCCGTGGGTCTCGTGTCCCATCGGTCACCTGATGAGAGACAGTGGGGGCAATGTGTGGGCAGAGCAGACGGCTCTCTTCTGATTGGCTGCCTGCCCGTGGCGTCATCATGCAGGTGAATCAGAAATGAGCGCTTTGTGATTGGCTGGGTTGCTCTGAAACCGACGCCGTTAAGTAAGATCCAATGAGCCCATTCATTACCTCATGGCCCTGTCTCTGTTATCTGTGTGTGTGTGTGTGTGTGTATGAGTGTGTGCGTGTGAGCATATATATATCTGTGTATATATGTGTGTGTGTGTGCCTGTGCGTTTATGTGTGTCTGAGTGTGCGTGTCTGTATGTGTATGTGTGTGTCTGTGTGTGTGTTTGTATGTGTGTGTGTCTGTGTGTGTGTTTGTGTGTGTGTGTGTGTCTGTCTGTCTCTGTGTGTGTCTGTGTGTGTGTTTGTCTGTGTGTGTGTTTGTATGTGTGTGTGTGTGTGTCTGTCTGTCTCTGTGTGTGTATGCAGCTTCACTCAAACCCCCATCTTCTGGCCTGCTGTGCGTTCAGGACCCGATTTGGTTCCTCTAAACGGTTCCCCGCTGTCCCCCGACAAAGCACGACCCCCCCGCCCTCCTCGCTCGCCTGCTGTGCAGCTGGCTCGCCGGCCTACCCAGATGCAGCTCATCGATTGGCTGGCCTGGCATGCCCCCCCCCCCCCCCCAACTCACCATCCGCGCACAGCGGGAGAGAAGATCGCGAACGCACACTTTCCTTCAACCCCTCGACTGAAACCCCCCAGCCACTACAAACACCCAGATACAAACACATCCCTAACAACCGCACGCTCCCGCCCCCTTACCAAAATCCCCCACACCCCTCAGATCCCCCGCACCCTGCAGCATCCCAGAATAACTCCTCTCCCACGTCCGCTCTCCCTGGTCACTCCACCGAAATCTGCCATTTCTCATCTTACCATAGAAACCTCTATACCACCCGGCCCTCCCCTCGTCATAATCCCTCCATGCCCCCATGCCCCCATGCCCCCCCCCCCGCCCCAACAACAATCACCATCGAACCTTAAAAATAATAGGCCGGTGTATTTATGGCAGATGGCGGGAGAGATGGAGACCCGCACTAGAATAGACCCACCGCCTCAGTTACGGTTTCATTCCCGGACAAATTACACGGTGTTTGATCAACCTTCCTGAAACTGGGAAATCGATCACCCCCCCCCCTGCCGGTCGATCCCCACAACCACCCCCCAGCCCCGATGTGCGGTCACCATCAGCAAGGCCGTGTCCCTAAGCTGGCCAGCCTCATGCGCGTTCGCCTCAAAACGTCGCTTTTGCGTTCGCCTCGCGCGTTTTTCACCGGGCTGTGCCGCGCAGTCCTGCGGCATGCGTGTATCACAACACGCACGAAGGCTCTGGGTCACGCTTGCACACACGCGTGCCATTAAGTTCCGCCGGCATTCGGTTTCACCGTAAAACCGAACATTTGCGCGCCGGCGTGGCGAGACCAGCATCACGTTACGATTCGCCGATAAAATGGCGAATCCGCCGTGTTTCTGTCTCATTGCGGCACAGACGGAGGAGCCGCCGCTGCCGCTGCTGTTTTTTACGCAGCCCGGCCTGATATTTTCCTCTCCCACTCAGGATATATTCTCTCCGTGCATCGGGGCAAAAAAAAAAAAAATCATTAGCATTTTTTTCCAGGCGTATCAAAGGGAAGCTCCTGCTGGCTGCTGAATTGGAGGATCCCGACAGTGGCATGAATTTTTCAGGAGCTTACTCGCTCTCTCACTCGCTCGCCCGCACGCTGCCTCGCTCTCCCTCCCTCTCTCCCCCCTCCCTCTTTCCACGTCAGGTTGATTCAGACATGGAGCCTCTGCTGAATGTGTTCAAGCGTCCGACGGGTCCGCTTCCCCATTCCAGCTTCCGTCACCCCCCTGCCCCCCAAACACCATACACCTCAACGGGATCCCTACAAGAAGGTCCATCACACAAAACCATCCAAGGCCGGACCGGGATCCCATACAATCCAGAAACATCCTTCTGACCGTGGCGGGGTATCGATATGAGGCCGCGTGCTATGAGGGGGGGGAACGCCTTTGTTCGGATCTCAGACAATGAGCATGATTTCGTCCATACGGGACGATCTACGTGACTCTAAGTACGGTGTGGTGTGAACAGACCTCACTCAGCCTGTGGTCTGTGCTACAATAATGTCACATGAACCGCTAACGACGTTCACCGTTATTATACAGCTATGATGTCAGTACAGTGCAGGGTGACATACGGCACTTATGTATCATAATAACTATAACTACATAGCTATCACAAGGAGGGCAATATTACCAACAGCAGAGTAATAATAAAGAAAGAAATGATTTCTGGGTTTTGGTACCGTCCCAGAGAAGTGGGCTTAGCGCGATTATCTGCACGGGAAGAGGGAGACAAAGCGCGGGAAAGGAATTCATTAATTTTGTCACCGGGGGGGTGTGAAACGTAAAAGTGCTTTTAATTTGCATAATGAATCCCGTTCGTGTCGTCGCGGAGAAGGAGCGGAGGGAGGGGGATCTTATCCGGACCGCCGGCCCGTCACCAGCGCCGTTGGAATCGGGACGCTGCTCTGATCCACACCTTTCATTCCCCTCGTTATCTCATGTCGCAGTAAATGCGCCTGAGCTGTTACAAAGTGATTCTCCCTGATCTGGAACCGAAGGGAAAACGTGCTGGAAATAAGGGCATATGAATATACATATTATTTTTTAGATATTAAATGTAATATTATGTGCAATAGAGTGCTCTGCTCATTCGGACCCAAAGGACACAATTAGCCCCCGTGTTAGCGACCTGCCGCTAACGCCAACCAGGAGAGAAAAAACCCTCAAGACCAAAGCGTGACCCTAACATTCTCAGCAGTCCAAACTTTTTTTGTTTAAAACACCCTTCCCCTCTCTGTTTTTCACAAATTATTATGCCTTTATTCTGTTTTGTTCTGGCCATTCTCAAAAGAGGAGCAAACGGACTCTTCCCTTGAACAGTGCCACCTGCCAGTAAGATGGCAGAGGCGAGTCACATGATCAAAGTGGCTGTCAAATAGGTCTCGACACGCCGAGTCTCAGCCCAGGATCGGCAACCATTGTTATTGTGGGGCAGGCATGGAGCGGTCTGTAGCCCATGGCAACAGATATCTCCCTCCTACACGTCTCCTCTGTTAGATCCGGCTACTCCATGCTCTCTGTCATCCACTTGCTCCTTGCTTGTGTGCCTGAAAAGTCACATGATCAGCGGTAAGAAGAGCCTCCAGTCACGTGATTAGCAGCTGGGAGAGCCTCCAATCTAGTGATCAGCAGCTGGGAGAGCCTCCAATTAAGTGATCAGCAGCTAGGAGAGCCTCCAATCTAGTGATCAGCAGCTGGGAGAGCTTCCAATTAAGTGATCAGCAGCTGGGAGAGCCTCCAGTCATGTGATCAGCAGCTGTGACAGCCTCAAATCATGTGATCAGCAGCTGAGAGAGCCTCCAATCAAGTGATCAGCAGCTAGGAGAGCCTCCAGTCATGTGATCAGCAGCTGGGAGAGCCTCCAGTCATGTGATCAACAGCTGGGAGAGCCTCCCATCATGTCACATCACCGGTGATGTCTGTTGAGCTCTGACACTCATGGCCACAAATGAGTTAAATCAGCTCTGCAAGCATTCCCTATATAGAATCAGACACCAAGGCCTTGAAGCACGTGGAATCAGAGTCGACAGTGCTTGGGAAAACAAAACGAGTGGAGGCTATTTGATGAACATTGGGGCCATGTTTGTGGAACTTACCAGAATCACCTTGTGGCCATAATCCTCACGGCAGGAGTACATGGTGCCGAGAATGATAAACGGATAAAAGCTGGCTGTGGATGACGCCAGAGTAGGAGTGGAGGAGACTGTTCACATCAGAATTTATGGCTAGGGTGGGGGCCACTGTGGAAGGTACTGGAGGCAGCTGCCTGCTGACCACTTTATGAACCGATTGCCCCAACCCCATGACTCCATCTGGACTTATGGCATGAAGGACATGCACTCTGCCTCAGTGGATAATGTCTCGTGGCTTCATGTTCTTTATAGTATTTGATGGGTTAGTGCTTGCTTGGGATTGGTTAGCACACACGCTGGGTCTATGGGATTGGTCAGCACACAGGCTGGGTCTATGGGATTGGTCAGCACACAGGCTGGGTCTATGGGATTGGTCAGCACACAGGCTGGGTCTATGGGATTGGTCAGCACACAGGCTGGGTCTATGGGATTGGTCAGCACACAGGCTGGGTCTATGGGATTGGTCAGCACACAGGATGAACGTCACAATGATCCTAAGGGAAGGTATAATTGGCAGCTTACACATAGTTTTTTTAACAGTAAATCAATTTCTCAGTAAATAAATGATAACCCTTTATACAGCTGGACATGCTGCTGAATAATTTATAAGTATAATGCTGTTGCAAAATTTAAGTGTTATTTTTCTGCATGCTGACGTGTCCCTGCTTAAAAGATATTCAATATATTTGTCTAGCTTTCAAAAAACTGATTTATCAATTGATAATAGATAATGGCAGGCTATTATTTAAGTGGGAGACAGAGCAGGGTTTAAGGGTCGAAAGGTCAAACAGTCAAGGTGAGATAGAGAACGGCCGCAGTGAAAGATAAAGCCTCAGCGTGCACAAGCAGCTAGATACCGTCTTCCTGTGACAGGGTGGAAGGAATGGGGGAGTTTCATGGGTGTTTCCTTACCGATTCATCCGGAAAAGACGGCAGCAGATCCTGAAAAATCCGTCAGGGGCGTTCTGCTTTTAATTCAGAACCATGCCCCCACAGGCCTGCCGGTAAATACATCCAGATTCATAATGGTGGCCAACTTCCATTAATCTCAAGGCCAGTTTAGGACCGAATCAGGCTTGTTAATTGGAACATACCTCTTTAATCAGGAAGGTGACGTGCACGCCAAGAATACCCGAAATTGTATTTTACACGCGTGCACACACACCAATACACACGTACATACAATCACACATGAACGCACACACGCACAGGTTCTGGCCATATATACGTGTGTGTGTTTGTGTATATCTATGTATATGTGCTGCATATGTGTGTCTTTACTGTGTGTGTGTGTGTGTGTGTGTGTGTATGTTTCAAGTCTATGTGACAATAACACTTGAAAATATGCGTACAGAGATAATTGCCAGGAGTGATTCAGACTATGCTCTTGTTCACCCACCATCCATATATAACAGCCTGTGTGATGCTGATTATGACTTGGTGAGACTCCTGGACCCCTGGACCCCTATTACGAGTCATGGTGAGATGCGTGAGGGTGGGTGGGGGGCATGTCGGACTCTGCCGTCCTCAGTACTGTGTGACATGGAAAGTCAGATTTCATCAAGATGAAACCCAAACCAGCAGCCACATGCTAATTAACAAACCGCAAACCAATTTCGCCGGATAGTCTCAGCTTGGGAGCGGATCTCTCTCCCCCCCCCCCCTCGGTGTGTACCCACGTCACCAAATGTGTCTGGTCTGTCACTTCGGATTACAGGAGGGATCAAAGGCTGGAATATATTCCAGGCCGACTCCGTATTGATTAAATAATTTCACAAATGATGGGATTCATTCTTCTTGTGCAGTTGCGAGTTTTCCATCAACGGCCAGACATCTGCACGAATGTAGGCGGTGGCGGGGGGGGGGGGGGGGTGCATTAGTGTCTTTCATTAATCCTGCAGTAAATAGATTTGGAGGGGTCATACGTGCCGTGCCAAGCTTCTGTTTTGTGGGGCTCATCAGCAGACATTTGATAAATGGTCATCCAGCAAACCGGTGGGGAGACGTGCGAATGGTTATTGTCTCCCTGACAATAACCAGTCTGAGTGGCCCTGTGTCACCTATCAACACACGGCATGCAAAGAGAATATGAGGCGCGTTTCAGTTTAGCCTGTGTGGACGGACACTTGTGTTTTCAAATATTTTATGCTTTATGTTACCTTTTTATTTTGAACCCATTTGCCAAAATTGCAGAAACACCTACGATTCATCTGCACAATTTTCCAGCTCAGTTCAGGTGTTCAAAGGTACAACATCTGGGTCCTTCCGTCTGGGTGCTTACACCTTGACCCGCATCGCCCACAAGTCAATTAATATTAAGTTTGAAACAGAAGTGCTATTTAAGTAGAGAATGTGACACATGATATACACACACTAGCGGATAAAACTGTGGAAATACTTCCAATTTTTAGAGACTGCAGAACTTTATTCCAGTTGCTCCAGTTACTTATTTAATCGTCCAATGCATGATATTTGTAACATTCTTTGATTGTTTATAAACATTACCGCCAATATTCACGTAGTAATTTTTAACACATAATGCCAGAAATGGTAGATGTTTCCACAATTCTGTCCTCCAGTGTATAACCCATAAATCTCTTTATATGCTGTAATATTTACCTCCATCGATTCAGGACATTAAGTGACTTTTAATGTTCTCCATCACCCTGTTTGCATTCAGACAGAGTCACCCCTCATTACAGAGGAAGGTCTGACATGCTGTGCTGTAAAGACACTGTGGACACAGATGGTCAGATGTTCATCCATCCAGGCCAGTCACTGGGAACCTGGAAGGCAACACCACCGTGTGAAGTGAAAAACAAAATGAGGGTTTTCTTATAACTGGTTCCTGCTCCCAGTTCTGTTTTGTCATTTTTGAAATGTTGATTTGTGCTAATCCAACTCCTGCTTTCCAAATCATTCAAGAAGCAGATGAACTATCTGAAACATTCATTTTAAATAGACAATATCACTTGTCAAGTGGGGGCATCTTCTGTCATTGCGGTTTTATAGGGGGGTGCACATACTCACATGGCATAAATATTCACAACACAAATTACTAAAACTAATGCTAATTCCAAATTAAGTGAAAAATAAAACTCCCAATCACCTTCATTGCAGATCTTTGGACCACAGGAGGAGACCAAAGGGTACCCATGCAACATGGAGAGAACATGCAAACCCCCCCACACACAGAGCACAGGTGGGATTCAAACCCCCAGTCCTGAAGGTGCAAGTTATCACTGCTACTCAACATGCCACCTAGTGGTCAGATTCATTTAACGCAAATAAATGTTGCTGCAACAGATATTTGCATGCACGGCTCAGATTGCTGAAGGCTCGAGTATGGATCACAAATACAGTTCTACCTATTTATTGCATAATAAAATGAATCTCAGGCATCGCAGTCCACACGGACACCGCAGGGCATTCTGGGAGCTGTGGGAGGCCGTAACGCACAGTTGGCCGTTTGCAAGCTTTCATTTGAAATGTTCCTGCAGTATCTCCTCGGTGTTCCAGCTGAACCTCTGTGTGTTGGGAGCAGCATACCAAGCACCGGGGGAGTTTTTCTCTTAAACGCAGTGAGCTGCAGATAAGCGGTGGGGGAGTTAAGGTCACGTTATCGTTGTTTCCTGCTGCCCGGTGCCGACCATCTCGACGTGGAACTGGCCCTGCCCCCCCTGCCCCCCACCGCACAGAGTGTCACAGAACCCGACCAGGGGGAACCAAGCATTAACATTTAATCCCCAGCATTTGAGTTCCGTTAAAGAGTTTGCCCTTTATCAGCCCCAAGCCTCGTCTCCATCGCAAGAGTCCGTCTGGCACTCCCAGCCCCCCCAGCCCCCCCGCTGCCTTTCCTCGTGTGAAGGGGACCCACAGCCGCCTCCCGGACTCTGCTGATTGGCTCTGATAAGGCAGTGTTCGGCAAGACCAGGAAAAAAAAGCCCATCGCGATGGAAACAGAGGCGAAATTCAGAGCACAATTTGCAAACTAATTCCCAGGCCATGGCGTAATTTCTGCCGCCACTGGCCAACTAAATGTCATTCTAATAGAGGGACCAAATCCATCAGACCTTGATTGCTTCTGCTGCTCTTTTTTCCTGAGAGAGAAATGTCAAGTGAAAGTGCCTGCGAATATTAGCCAGGAAATGAGAGCTCATCCGGCCCCCCCCCCTGCTCCCCCCCCCCCACTGGGAATCACATAATGCCTTATCGACCAGGGGGACGGATGCCGGCCCCGAAGCAAGGGAGAGAGACACCTGTCCCAGTCCTTCTGGTCCCGCTGGAGGCGGGAGCGGCTCAGATTCAATCTCGGCACTGTTTGTTTTTGGGGAGCGAAATGTGACGGGGAAGGTACCTGAGATGCGCTCACTATTGATCTCAACACAACACCAGTTTCTAGCTTCAGCTGAGCAAGACGGTATGCTTGCCGGCGCCCTTATGTGAAACCCTCCCCCCAAGTTTCAGATCAGCTTCAGCCGTGTGGTCAGCTCATCTTCTCCATGCCCCATATAATAATAATATTATTATGCTACTTCCTTCAGTGAAAAGTCTTGATTCTCCCTCTGGCTGCTACTTTACGTCAGCCTTTCATACGGTTGTGTTTCGTCATCAATCACTCGTTTGCACCCGGCTGCCTGGTTCTGACGTAATTCCATCAGAGAGTGACAGCAGCACACGCGTGAACAGGTCACTGCCGTGTAGAGCAGATAAGATCAGAGTTACTGGGACTCCAGACAGATTATGCATCCCCTCCCCCTATTAGCATAATCCACTACTGTGGGGGGGGGGGGGGAGTTTCATTGGAGTTCCCACCATGATCCACACGTCAAGAGGAACCTGTGCTTAGGAAAATCTCATCCCTCCCCAAAACGAAACCCCTTCAGCCGCCATTCTGCTTGCTCTACATTCATCCGCAGACAATTAAATCTGCTTAGAGGTGGTTTTTGCCAATCTTAACCCTGCCAGATTATCATAACTAAGGACTCTTTCAATTTAGTCCCATTTTTTAAAAAGCAGTCTGCTGTCCATCACCTGTCATTAGCTGTATAAAGTATAAATCTGTCTTCCCACCTCTTACCCAGGACTGGGTCATGATGAGTCTGCAGCCTATTCCAGGAAGCCACGGTTAGGGCACGCCCTGAGGGGGGGGTCCAGTTCCTCACAGGGGATGTGCACAGAGTCACCACAATTGTGGGAAGAAATCAGAGACCAGGAGGAAACTTGTGTAGCATGAGGAGAATTGTTATGGCTCATTTATGCTTCCTTTACGTACGAAAATAAATATGTCCGTTTCAAATGACGTAACTGTCACTGCCCAAGTACTTCCATGCGTCCTTTAGCTTGGCATGGATGTTATGCAACACATCCACTAGAAGGCCTGACAGTCACGAGTTTCTAGCAACAACAAAAATTGCAACGGTGGAGGAGGCTGTAGAAATGTACTTGCTAAAAAAGATGCAAAAGTGGAAGCCGTGTTGTAGACAGCTGTTCATGGACTTGTTGCAGGCCCATATAGGTGTTTCAGATTTCGCACCAAATTGTAGCCGCAAAGTCCTGAAAAATTATTCTTTTTTAAGAGAATATTTTTACCACACAAAGTATCACCTTCAGCAAACAATAACTCATCTTTCACGCAAAATATAATTATATTTAGGGCAGTGTGCAGCACACAATATGCACTACATGGACAAAAATATTAGGACACACCTCTTAATCATTGAATTCAGGTGTTTCATTCAGACCCATTGCCACAGGTGTGTAAAATCCAGCACATAGCCGTGCAGTCAGGTTTACAAACATTTGTGAAGGAATGGGTCATTCTGACCAGCTCAGTGAATTCAGGCATGGTGCTGTCATAGGATGCCGCTTGTGGTTCGTAAAATTTCTTCCTTGGTAGATATTCCATGGGTATCTGTAAGTGGTATTATTGCAAAGTGGGAGTGTTTAGGAAAAATAGGAACTCAGTCATGAAGCAACCAGCCACATAGAGTAACACAGCAGGATCGGCAAGAACTGAGGCGCGCAGTGCGTAAAAGTCGCCTCAGTAACTACAGAGTTCTGCACTTCCTCTGACATTAACCACGGCACAAAAACCCATCACCTGTGCACCGGGAGCTTCATGGAATGGGCTTCCATGGCCGAGCAGCTGCAGACCAGCCTCACATCACCCAGCGCAATGCCAAGTGTCGGATGGAGTGGTGTAAAGCACGGTGCCACTGGACTCCGGAGCAGTGGAAATGTGATCTGTGGAGTGATGAAGCACACTTCTCTGTCTGGCAGTCTGATGGACGAATCTGCGTTTGGCAGATGCCAGGAGAATGTTCCCTGCCTGACTGCATTGTGCCAACACTATGGGCAAAAATTGCCACAGACACACTCCAAAATCTTGTGGAAAGCCTTCCCAGAAGAGTGGCAGCTGTTACAGCTACAAAGGGGGGACCCAACTCCATATTGATATGTATGGATTTAGAATGGGACGTCATAAAAGCTCCTGTAGGTGTAATGGCCAGGTGTCCCAATACTTTTGTCTGTATAGTATATTATCACGAGCAAACAAGACATTAAAGCTTTAAAGTAATAATCACCAGCCCTGCTCCTGAAAATCTACCTTTATTATTTCCATTGGGCTATAAATGACCACTTAATGTTGTGCAGTGTCCCATAATATACTGCAAAAAGCACAATATACTTGAAATGCATGTGTCTTGTTTAGTTTTAGAGTTATTAGCCTATTGATTTATTCCAATGCATGGAAATACACAGTAGCAATCTGAAAATCCAAGGCATGTGCATTGTCCCCCACTTTTTAAAGTACACTTTACTAGATCTGTCTGTCTCATGTTGTTTTAGAATGATTAGAGCAGTTATCACACCCATTGTGCTATGAATGGACATTCAAGAAACCTGAGTGTAAGTGAATGTTAAGTGCACACGTGATTAAAAACCATTTGGTTTAATTACAGCTGGAAAACTTAATTTCGAATATGAGGCAATCTTTATCACAGTGTAACAAGAACGTCTTTGTAACATTCTGTTATTGAAGTTGAGCGCTCAATACCTTGATTATGTAGTGCGCACAATACAATTTCCTGTGCTCATAATAATATATGGTGCGCACAGCATAATCATCTTGATAAACACTTAAAGTGTTTCACTTGAACTACTGGCCACGCTGCCCCACGATTTATGGCGGGACTGCTCCATTTTGTCTGTATCAGTAAGCTTTCAGAAAACATGCACAGATACGGACTAAATGAAGGCAGAATATGGACAGAAGGTTCCGTCTGTATCCATATTAAACACTAAGCATAAATGAGACCTTAAGCTCACATGCTGGCAGCATTCAAACCCACAACCCTGAAGGGGTGAAGACATAGTGCGTCCCACTGAACCCCCCTCCGCCACCCCACAAGCAACATTCAATGGACTCTTTATCTGGGCACAGAAAACTCCATTAAACAGCCACACTGTGCCTCCACCTCTCTGGATCCTCACCCCCCTCAATGTCTGGCTTTAGAGGACACCCTCTCACCCCATCTGCTCCGGACCCGCACTTTAGGACAGGAGTCTGTCACTCACAGTCGCTGGTACTCACAGGTCCCTTAAGTGAGGCCCCTCACCTGAGATCCTCCAGTGAAATATCCATCTTCATCAACAGGGGAGGTCATAAGTCAAAGCGTCTGTTCAACTCGTCTCTGTTTATCTCCACTGTAAGGTCAAATTACCCATCCATCCATCTCCTAACTGCTCACACCAGGCAGAGTTGGGTAATTCAGGTCCAGAGTCCAGACCGGGATTTTGTTTCAACCAACCAAAGTTGGTCACAGTAACAGAGTATTCAACTGGTTGGTTGAAACAGAATCCCGGTCTGGATTTTAACTCTCTGGACCTGAATTACCCAACTCTGCACCAGGCATGGTCCTGCCACTTCTCCATGGCCCACCTTCTGCTGATAATTTGTAAAGGTACCAGCTGGACCAAATCGACCAGGTCTCAGCCGTGACACCTAAAATCAGTTGGGGCCAATCAGCACATTCCACATACCTAATGAGCACTTTTTGCATAGGCCACGCCCCCTTCATTATGGATCACGTCCCTATAATGTGAGGCACTGAAATCTGAGGCTTTAGGGAGGACTAAGAGCAGGGCATCGAACATGCGTGTACAGTAAACGGACACAGAGCCGAGATCACAGAAGGTGTCGGCTCTGCCTGGAAACGCCGCTATGATTTTAACGTGTCTCATCCGGCAGTCATTACAGTCACCGTTAACCAGGTTTAGGTGACGGTTTAGTTAGTGCCGTTTAGTGTCAAACAGCTTGCTGCAAGCCTTTAATAGCTGACAGCTACAATTTCCAGCAGCGGAGGTTGGGAGTATATCTTTCGCCTCACAATTTCACACTGACTTAACGCGTCTATTTCTCAAAAAATCTCGACACACAGACAATTCATCATGAGGTGAATTTAGCTGATTCACCTCGAGAGCCGTTTAAAGGGTTTTCCTCTCCTACGTGCGTCTGGGATCCTCTGTGTCTGCATGTGAGAGAGTGTTGCATGCATGAAGCTGACATAGCACTCAGAAGAAGTTTGTATTTGGCCAGCAGGCAGGGTGAGGAATGGGGGTGGACATACCTCTAGGGGGCACTGTTGCTACACCTGCTGACATGGTGTCCTTTTACCTGAACGGGTTTAGCACCCCAGGCTGTTCTAGAGAGTTCCTCCTCATACCTCCGGGGGAACATGTGCCGGGTCTGTTTTTCAGACAATGGATAGACGAGTGATACTTCACATTCACAGGGTACATTAAAGAGTGTAACCATCCGAAACACAAGGAGCAGAATTCACTGTCATCCCATCTTCTGTACACACTGGGAATCACATTCAATCTTTTCACAAACTCGGCTTTTGTGTTTTTTTGGCGCGCAAAATTCTTGTGGAAACATTACAGTAAATCATGGTAAACCTGGCTATAGAACCAAGCCAGTCCATTGACGGGGTGGGGGGGGGGGGGGGGGGGGGGGGGGCTCACCAGCTCACCCCATATCACCAGCGTCCAAATTTCTTATGACCCCCCCGTCCATAATTGAACCAATGCTGGGGATTTACATCTGAAAGAAGCCATTGCATTTTGATTTGACCGCTTGCCCAAGACACAATGAGGTCATTCAGTGTTTCCATAGCTGATTCGAAAACACTGGTCTCCATCTTACTGAATAAATCATCTGGACTGGGTTGTTTTTAAACTCAATGTGCAAAAAATTGTATTCTTCAGATGATAAGGGATCAGGCTTTAGTCTTTGTGCTCTGGAACTGAGTGAATCTTTTGAAATGTCATCTTAAAATGCCATTTAAAGCGGGTGAACATTGATTTAATCGTTTTTGAGAAAATGTGTGTAACTTATGTATACAGCCTTTCAGTCAGTGGTGTCCAGTTTAAGACCTTCAGAAAAACCTGGCTCTTCTGATTGCAAGGTGACCCACAAGAGTCAGCAAATGTGGGCAGGGATGCAGACAATTTTACACCCTCAGGAACTAAGGACTCAGAAAACAAGCTTCGCTATCTAGCGTAAGCGAGCTGATGCGCGAGGCTAGGAGAGCCTGGGAGGGTGAGGATGAGGAGGAGGCTGGCGAGAGGAAGATCTTCACCTCAGGGCTTCGGCCTCCTGCTTGCAAACTCGCTTCTCCTTCCTGCCAGACACTACCCCGGTAATAACTTTCCAGTTCCGATGATCTGAACGCCCGTGGCCACAATTCTCATGTGGCAAAGTGTGAGAGGGCAGCGCCCTTCATGTGGCAAAGAACGCAGACTTCCTCGGCTTCCGGGTCATTCCGCCACAGCTTATCCTGTCTGTGCCCTGCACTGTTCCGGCGGGCAGATGGTGCACGAGCAGCGGGAGCGAAGCCACACACCGCGAGGAGGCGCGGTGGGCCAGCGGGGGAACCAGGAGCACAGGGACACACAGGGGTGACGGTGGGGACAGAGGCGCACCTGCGACTGAGCGTTATGGAGGCGGGAAGGAAAAGAGGAATGCAAACATGCACACACAGACACACTCATACACAGGTGCACCCGGCTCTGACTGGAAGGGAGAAAAATACCACACACACTGCAGACTGGGACACCCAAGGACACAGTGCGGGCATGTGCACAAGCACACACACCTGTGATTAAATGGAATGACACACACACTGCACCTGTGGCCGGGTGGCAGGATCAGAACACCCCACCTGTGACCCCCCCCCCCCCCAGACACACACACACACACACACACACACAGAATCTGTGACCCTGCCCCCTCCGTCCCAGAAAGAGACACACACAAAACGTACGAGTACAGAAACGGAATGTGTGTTTTACATATCCCATCTTACTCTCCTTAAGACATACACACAAATATAGAACTGAGAATGGATCTTGGGATCTGAGTGCAGGATCAACCATCCATCAGCATTTTTCAGGGGATTGGAGACCTTGCTCAAGGGCCCAACACAGATGTGCCAAGCATGGGATTCAAGCCAACAACCTTCCGCTCACAGGCACAGGGGCCTAAGCCACAGAGCCGCACACCTCCATTAAACAGCCCTCACACACCTGCCCCTGGCAACTAAATTTCCATGCAGTTGGCTTAGTCAGGCGGCGTAAGCCTCAATCCACAACAGAAACGAGAGACTCCGGCTTGGATGTGAAAGCGGAACATGCGTTTTAACCATCGTTAAACCATTAATCACCTCGCGACCCCGCCTGCAATTAACTGTAAATCACTTTGATACAGTCGGCCTGCCCAGTCAGGCCCTTAATCAGAGTGTAAAATCGCAGATGAAAATTTACTCTTTATAAGCAGGCCTAAACAAAAAGAATGAAAGCTTTACGGCTCAGTGGACGCTAATTACGGTGTTTCTGTCACTGTAATTACGGTGTTTCTGTCACTGTAATTAATTGTCGCCTCTTTGTAAACTCTCGGCACTTCACGTGTGCACTTAATGGCCTGAAAAGTGGGATTCGAAACGTGATTAATCCGCAGATTTCCTTAGGTAAGAGCAATATCTGCGCAGATTTTCCTTTTTAGAGGTTTAAGAGAAAAGGTTTATCGAAGGGGGAGTGCTTCAGCGTCGGAGCATAGGATGGACCAGTATCTCATCCAGGGTGCACCCCAGCCTCAGTTTTTGGACATGGATAGGTGATGGAGGAATTCAGATCTTCAGATCTCACATCAGCTAACGCATCATCTGGACAGTTATCGATTTAGCTGCCATTCCTTCATCTTTGTGGCTATTATTTAGCTTTTAGTAAGTAAAAGGCACCACTCATTACCCATATTGCATTTTAGACTGAGGTCTTCAGGATGACACTTTGCTATTTGCCATTTTTAAATGACTCACCTTTAAAAACAACTTTGAAAATGTATTCCCACGTTTCAGGTGGTTTTCATCTAAGTACGTTGTCCCGTAACTAATGACATCTCGACTGCTGTTCCCGCGTCAGACCCGTTTCATTCAGCCAATTTATAGTTTATTTATCATCACTTTAGGAATTAAAAATCAACCACTGGACATTATTTAATTATTGAAATAGAAGCATCAATAATGACCCTGAAGTTTAATCGAAGTTTCAGGTAGTGGCCCGGATGTCCACGTTAGTGCTGGGGGGGGGTTGGGGGGGGTGGGATCGATGCCTCTTCTCCCTGCGATTTACAGATACACCTCCACGCCTCAGCCCACTGTGGGGTGGTAGCGGATGGATAACGCAGAGCTGCCGTCAGACTGTACCCTATAGCGAAGGTGATTCTTAAATTTTGCTCATAAATAAATACAGCGAGGTTGGAAATGTGAAGTGACAAAGTGAAGAAGAGAGAAGGAGGCCCCCACACAAGGATCCTACATGCCAGAGTCTGAGGCTAAGGGTACAGATTCTGCTTCAAATCCCAAGAGGGCTCTGCTGTTGGACCAATGAGTGAGGCACTGAACCGTTCCAGTAAAACACCCAGCCATATGTTCATGACTGTGACTCAGTAAACAAAGATAAAACAGTCATATTGTCAGGCATTCCAATGGGATATGCCTGCACCTCCCACACCTTGTCCAGGTCCCCGCATCTCAGGTCTCAGTGTGGGGTCACCTGCAGTTGTTTATGGGACACTTATGGGTCACGCTAGAACATCAGCAAGCAGGCAACCCTACCAAACTACGTCTGCAAACTCGTTAACTCTGGCTAACCACATCCGCAGGGTTGCCATGGCGACCTTTCCACACAAGCCCTCGGGTCACAAGCAGCTGATGACGAAGCGCAGTGTCCCACCACAGTACGAACCACAAGACCCATCCCGCCCAGCCCACTTTCGTCCACAGGGATCTTTTGGCAAGCTTTAGGTCACCAGGTCACCCACAGTACCGCCACCTAGTAACTTCCTGTCTGTCAATTACCTTCACTTTCATAACAAAATCCAGTAGTCTCAACTATCACCGATGGGTTTTAAACAATTTACCAACCCCATTAAATATACGGCTGTCTTGTAATAAATTTATTTTTAGTTTCTTTAGTGTGTCTTTAATGGCGATATTCTGTGTGTACGCACACAATTGTGCACAATTTAAAATGCAGCCTTTTGCTTCAGTTTCCACTACCGGAGTACTTAGACTTGACTGACATGTGTCTCTACTGCCCCCTAATGCCGACTTTTTGAATAACAGATATGGTACAGGTACGTCATCTGCGCTGTTACATCTTATTACCGCACTCCATAAAAAGCGGTAATAGAAAAAAAAAACAGAATAATAATTACTAAAATGCTGGAGGGGGGGAATTCGCAAATCGCCTGGTTTTTCCGTTTGTCTTGATGGAGAAGTAAAGCAATGACTCTGTCGCCATCTGCTGGCAAAGTTCTGTCACTAGTGTAAAGTTTCCTTTTGAATACATGTATCCGTCCTCGAGAATAACCGTGTTATGATTCGTCTCTGTATCTTGAAGGGAATCTAAAATACTTCTGAAGATTAACCTCAAAAATCTAAAATTTCAATGTACCAAATTTAACACGTCAAAATGCCCAATTAAATGAAAAGAGGAGTTGCTAATTCTGCAGTATCTAATCCCGGTACCATCTAATAAGTTAATCAAGATACACATACAGTACAGAGTTATATTCCGTACAATGTACAGTGAAATGCTTGGTTGCCCAGCTTCAACACTGTGAAACAGGAGACATAAATTCATTAAACAAGACAGTAAACGGCAATAAACAGTGTGCAATTTACCTTAAAGTGACAACGCAGTGCAAAAGTCAAATCGTTAAATAAGGCAGTATTTACATACAGTACGTAAGCGGTACAATGGAAGAACACGGAAACGGACATGCAGGCCTACATGTTTAATATGTTACAAAACGGCGGGAATGGTACCAATTAATGCTACAGTCAAACAATAAAATACCTCCGATTTTGCCTTGCTAACACATTACTGCCTAGGTCAAATGCTAATGCGTCTTGTTTAAAGTGGCACAGTACAAATACAAGAAACTATGAAACTGGCCGAAAACGGATCCCCCCCCCCCTCCCCTCCGGTTCCCCCCTGTCCCATTCTCCTGTCCGTGTTTTCCAGAGTAAAGAATGCATATCCTACATCTGACCAGCGGATGACCGTTTTCAGTTTGTGAGTCTTAAGGAGGATTGCGTGCCAGAACACAGCATAGGATTAAAAACAAAACTGCGTGCGTAATTTTGAGAGAATGTCAGAAAGATGGAAAGAAGAATACAATAGAATTTTTACGATTGACTGTTTCTGCTCTTTAAAACGTGGATATTTTTTTGTTCAGTGATTGAGGGGCGAATTACTCGGATCTGTGGCCAGAGGCATTCGGAAATCGGGATTGCCTGTTACAGCGTTTCTTTTAATTGAGAAGGGGCGTCATGAGCGACAGCACCAGGTCCAGCCGTGTCATAAGCCCCCCGAGCCCGGAGCCGGGAAACCTGCCCGGCTCAGCGCAGCTCTACGACGGGCGATTCACCCGCACGGCGCCGGGGCGCCTCACTGTCGCCGAAATTGTAAGTCCGACTTTCCACTGAACTTTTAGTTACTTTTCATTGCTTGCAGTGTCACGTATTTAAGTTAATTAAAATTTGTGTTTTGCGAATGTATTCGATATTGCCTATAACGGGACTTCATGGATTGTGGTACTGTAAAATCGACAGTATGGTAGCAGTATTGGAAATAAAACGGATTTGGATTTTTCAACAATAAGATAAGGCAGACCTGGGGAGATTTCCTCCAACTCGCGTTACAGGATGGAGACTCACAGTTTATCTTCCTGTTTCCTCGTTGGGCCGACATATGGTCAGCAGAAATAGGAGAAGGAAACTGATATTTGTGCATTTAAAAAAAATGTGTTTTGCAGGACAAGATACCATCAAGCGCAATAACGTAAAACACGTTATGTTTATACATGGGATTTGCTTGTAGTGTTCAGTGCTGCAGGAGTAATTTTCCTCCACCTAGGTATTCTCAGGTTGATAGTGTGAACTGTTCACTTTTTTTATTAGTAAAAGAGGCCTTTCGCCCAACGGGAGACCAGACCAATTATGCGCTGCTTGCAAAAACAGATCAAGAGATAAACGTTTCCTGTGAAACCAGCAGCCGGGAATCGGAGTCTGCTGAAAAACAGTCAGTGATAGACCACCCTGCTTTCCCTGTACGACTTGCCCCCACAGACCAGAAGCAACATTTCTGCATAGAACTAGTCATTATGGTAACCTATGACGCCCTCTCTGTGTGGTACCCGTACAGCAGGAGGGGTCATCTCCTCCAGGTTGGACAAGCAGATACGCTCACACTGCAAACTTCCCCTGCAGTGCCATGCATGATTGCAGTTCAAGACTTTCAAACACTCAGAGACAGACTTGAATCTGCTGGGGCGTAACTCACAGGAAGACGAGGCTCTCAGACATCCTGCCAGTTACACACGGTGGCCTCAAGCAGAGTTTTCCCTCCTCTCTTTTCAAGCAATAATTTGTAAGCACTGCACATTGTTAGATGATAGAGATGTTTCTTAATGTCATGCCCTTCTGCCTCCAGATCGGAGACATAGATCGGACCACAGGATGCTTTGAAGGGGCTGGGGGTGTTTGTGACTTAAAAAAGTCCACGTTAAAAGTAAAAACTGCTTGCTTGGGGTGGCCCAAGCCCAGCCCCTAAGATGTGAGACAAGGAAAGTCTGACTACGAAGCTGAAAACTCGGAATGGCAGCCGAAAACGGGAAGGCCACCACTTGGCAGGGGACCCCAATCCCACCCACTCTGAATTTTGAACCCTCACCATTTTGTAGCTTGCAGCTGCAGACAGACTATACAACGGTCTGACTGCAGCTGCACAAATGTAAACTGGGGTGTCTGTATGCTGTGCTCCTTCACTTTCACCAGGTTTTTGGCCTTCTGGTGTGGATGCTGATCGCGGGCACGGATTACTCCAGTGTCCCGGCACTGGGCTGGGTGATGTTTATAGCGGTGGTCTGCTGGCTGCTGACTGTATTCTTCTTCATCATGTACCTGACCTCGGCCTACTACAGGATCCCTCTGGTGCCCTGGAGGACTGTGGTATGTAGAAGGTTCCCTTGGGAGAAAAAATCCACAGTCTTCAACAAAAGTTCCTCTCAGATGAATGAATGAGAGGTCAGGCTGTTTATTGCCTCGATGTCTCTGTCTGCTCCTCTATCTGTCTCACAGGCATTGTTGTTTAACGGTAGTGGCGCCGTACTCTACTTGGTGGCCAGCATCCTGGACGCAACATCGCTCCATCGGGCCAGAAGAGGGCAGCACACCTTCCACTGCTGGGCAGCTTCCACTGTAATGTACCCTGAAAAGCAAGGATTTCCGGATTTCGGGGTTCGCGTATCGAGGGACAGCAGCAGAAGGAATATGAGGCTTTGAAAAGCCTGTGGTGACTGAGATTCAAATCACTGTCTAATTTAACCCACCCAGAGATCCAGTGAAGTACCCAGTGCTAAGTGGGCTGAACCAGGCCAGGACTGAGTGTAGAATAATCCCACCCACGCTCGATTTCAAACCCAGGCTCCTCTCCTCATGGCAGCAGTGTTTTTTTCTCAGTCTCAGTCCCTTAATTGCTTTATTGACTTAATTATGAGAATACCAAGTCAACTAAGCGGAGTGCTGTAACTATCAGGCACTAATTAACGTGGATGCTATAGATTATTAATCCCTGCAGGGAAATTAAGGTGTAAACACCCAGTCTTGCAATTACAAAACACTTAAAGACAAAGTAGCACAGATTTAGAAGGGATTAAGGGAGATCCCAGAACACCTGACTCAAGCAATCAGGGGCCCTAAATACCTTACAGGCGTGCTGGGAACTGGGATCCGTCCAGTGTGCCCTGAGGACTGGTCTGGGAACACTGGAGAAAGGTGGTTACAGTGTCGATATAAGATATAAGAGGTCATTACCAGGTTATGTTGCAGAGTGTTCCAGGACAGAATAATTGTGGACAATATATATTACACTGATATTTAGAGATGGCAATTTCGAATCATCAAAACAATTTCGAAACATTCGAAACAAACAATGTTTCGAAGCGGTTCGAAAAGTTTCACAGTCTGCTGGCAAAAACCGGAACTGCAGCTATAGCAAATACGGCAGAATAAAAACCTATTGCTGCAAGTTTCGAATGTCATTGTCAAAAATGTGCATAATACAATATAATTTCTTTTTGATTATTTTTATATTCTGTCATAGGTAGCCTATATCTGAAATTAGCGTGTGATAACTTTTTGCCAACCGTAATTCAACCAGTACGAATCATAAAAACGTTAGATTATTGTCTCTTGTGTATGGTCGCGAAACCTCTCTTGCACTAATATTAGAAGCAGAGAAGAGAATGTTAGCAATATTATGAACAAGTCTGCACGTCCACTTCAGTGGGTTCGATATTGGAGCATATTTATCCACCGGCTTCTTCCACCATGCTGTGCTAAAAATGCTACTGGGGATTATCGCTGCCCGAAGCCGTCAGACAACTGGTGACCGACATCACACTTTCTCCAGACGTTGCACTCCCCACCCATAGCCATAATACGTCAGGAAGCATCCTCTCTTGTTATAATACAGTCCGGTGCCTTGTGGTCTAACTGCACATAATTTATTTGCAGATGATTATTATTCTCATCTTTAAATATTCACGTTTAGTATCACATTCTGCTCCTCGAGATTTTACATCCATTAGTGTACTATGTACTTCTTAAATCTGCTGCAGTATGTTTACTTTGCTCACACCATGTGTACAGTATTTGTACCTTGTCTGTTTGGCATTATCTGCATTGTTTGCATGTTTGGATGCACCAGAATTTCCCCCAGTCAATCAAAACCTAAACTGGGTCTTATATCATTTATAGAGATTATTTGTTCCCATGTGTATTGTTAAAACATAATTTCTGTATTTAAATACCATCCGAGTATTGAGTGTGCATAGTAATTAATTAGCTACTGAGGTTACAATACTTATCCTATCTAGATTTGTGTATGTTGAGCAGGTTATAGGAATGGTTTAGTTTTAATTGATTTGTATAGAATAGAACAGTGCAAAAACGCAGTTTCAGACAACAGTCTTTGTCTATGTTAGCAATGTTAATATATGTATATGTAATCTAGGTGTCTATACGTACTATAGCTTTTTGAGTTATGTTTCTAACTAAATCTAAGCAAAACCTTGATATTACACCTATTAAAACTATACGTCCCTCACTATACTTATGCCTAAATCACACTAACTGCTAACCTGTTTCACTAATACAATTGGACTTCAAATAATAATAATCGCCAAACCACTCGCTCAAACCAACAACGCCCCAAACACCCAACGCGCACCGATTTTTCCGGGGTTTTTTCCCCCACGCCGTGAACAATGACACGGCGGTCACGTGACTGGTGTTTCGAAACATTTCGTTAACCCCGTAACGAGACCAGAAGTTTCGGACGTCTTCGGAACGGATCGATCCTGGGTGCTGAAATTGCCATCTCTACTGATATTGGCGTGGATTAATGGTTGTAAAACTGTTGGATTTTTTACTGCCTTGGGGCGAATCGAAATACAAAGACTGAGGCTCACATCACCAGTCTGTGTGTCCCCACTCCCTGACCAGGTCACCTCTGATCAAACTTTCTCCATCTTTTAATGACGTGCCTAAAAACATGGTCAGATGAAATACCCCTTCCTAAATGTGGCCTCCTCTGATTCTTCTTTTCAGGGCTTTGCGGTCTTGGTGACTCTCTGCTATGTTGCTCATGCGTTCATCAGCTTTAGCGCATGGAAATCAGGAAACCACGAACATCAGCAAGCGTGAAGGTCATGGAACACGTGACCTCCCTGCACCCGAAGTACACTTGGACAGTGATGTGGCTGAGAAGACATCAATCACAGCAAACAGCCACTAGTGCTTCAGACAGCTACACATTTATACAAAGCATAAGACTTTCTTGCAAGATGTTTGCAAGTATGTTACAATGGAATCACAACAAGTAAAGACATCTGTAAGATTTTGTTTATTGTGTGCTGAAAATAATAAGCATTACAATGAAATGAAAATAATAATAATAATAAAGCATTCTTTATAATGATATATAATAGATATTGAGTTTGAGGTTAAATATTGTTTTATAATCATTATGTTAGTTATTTAACTTATTTAATTCAAATAGAAACTCAAATGAACACACTGATACACCCAAATGTTTTGCACATGGGCAAATCTGATATATATTTCTGGACTTGGTGGTCTGGTTCAGAGAGATAATTTCATACATTAGTTGTGGATGTCTGGGTTAAAAAGTTGCCAGTTTGCCTCATGAGGAGTCCTGTTATTGGTGTGATGTGCATCGATAGCGGTGTTCTGCAGCGGCCCGTTGAGTATTTACTGGGCTCTTCGTCGAAAAAAAGCCACGCCTCGTCCTCTTTTTCAGAGAGTCCATATTGATCGTGTGCTTTTGAGACCCATCGCTGCATTTCTTTTCAATACGCCATGTCTAACACCGTAATCAAAACCACGACCACCACCACTACTACGACGAGTACTTACTACGGAGTTAATGTAAATACCGGCTACTATAAATCCTACAGGGGGATGCTGGAGATCGGCCAAGTGGTAAGAGAAACCGTCTTCAGCGGCCATCGTTTTCAGTGCGATACTACGCAGTGCCAGAAATCCGCTCTTATTTATTTCTCCATTTGGAGTCATAACAAAGCACTGAAATAAACGCCTCCCCGTACAACATTCTTCTTTTTCATTACAAACCGAAAGTTTTCACGCCCACAGATCCACCTTAACCTCCGGCATGCGATCGCACACATTTCGGTGCATGTCGTACCAGTTCTACGGTTTAATATTGCTAATAGTGTAAGAAACAGTTGTAAACGTTTAATAAAGACTGGATTTTCCCCACTGCAGCCCTTGACGGCTTCAGAGGAGCTCTACTGGGCTCTTCCATCGAGACGAATTAATCTTGTAAAAACTTAGCAAACTTTAATAAAAGCTGCATTTTTGATATCCTCCTTTTAAATTTGCCAAGAACTGCAGTTGTAGAGTGTTTAGTGTTGTTGGGAGGGGGGCGGCAGTGTGAGGTACCTTAACTCTTCCCCTGCCGGACAGAACAACACCCGGCAGCCGTAGGTGTTGCACGTTTTCTGATCACCCCTTCTCTCCTTCTCCCCAGCTCGCCCTCCTGATCGCCTTCCTCTGTGTCTACTGTGAGTTGCGGTGGCACGGACCCTCGGGCTTCCTCTACTTTCAGGTCGTCACGCTGTGGTTCCACATCGCCTTTCTCATCTTCCTGCTCATGCACGTCTTCGCGCTTCAATCTAAAATTTCGTGTATTAACTGGACGATCACGGTACGTGGCTAAACGGTCTCTTTGTTATCGCCTTTTTTTTTGTATGGGAGGCCAAACAATTAATAACTTTACCCAAACAAGACACCACCTATCCAGCTGGACGTAGCACGCGACCCGCTGGCCAGTGCAGTGCTGTCCAGCTGAAAAACGGAAGTAGCGTGAAGACCTTGTGTAATGTCCCCTTTACACGAAATGTAGCCTATGCCCCTAGCCTAGGCAAGTAGCATAACAAGAGGCTCCGATAAGCAAGAGCATTGACAATAGAAAAATATGAAGGCTTTCAATTATTATTATTATTTTTTTTACTTTTACTGTCGTACTGCACGGCCAACAAAATAGCAAGTTACTTAGAGGACCTTAAGGTGAAAACGGAAATTTACCCGGTTAAAAGTGACAGAAAGCATGTAAAGTAATCCTAAATGGCAACACTACTTGACGGGGCAAAAATAATATAGTATTATGTACTTATGTATCAGTTAACCACAAACTAAGTTTTAGTTACATACTGATCTCATGTTATTTCATCGTTAATGAATCGTGACGCATGTTTTATCAGTTGCTATGTTTGTTACTATATCTCTTAATTTTGTAAAAGGTTGTGAACTACTGAAGGAACAAATAATGAATAACACAAGTTAATGAATTGTGTCGCATATTATATCTGAAGTAGGAACTATATTTGTGATGATTTGATTGTGATTTGTACTTCAGTAGTAACTAACCTATTACTATCTGTGCCCCATCAAGTGAAGTGTTACCAATAATTCTGCAAATAATCCTAGCCCCTTTAATGTATAGGGTGCCACACCATCTGTAAGCAAAATTGAGCTGATAAAGATATTTTAATGAACACGCGACAGGACCATCCATCCATCCATCCTCTACCGCTTGTCCGGGTCGGGTCGCGGGGGGGAGCAGTCTAAGCAGGGAAACCCAGACTTCCCTCTCCCCGGCCACTTCGTCCAGCTCCTCCGGGGGAATCCAGAGGCGTTCCCAGGCCAGCCGAGAGACATAGTCCCTCCAGAGTGTCCTGGGTTCTCCCCAGGGCCTCCTTTCAGTGAGACATGCCCGGAACACCTCCCCAGGGAGGCGTCCAGGAGGCATCCGATGCTATAGCCACCTCATCTGGCTCCTCTCAATGCGGAGGAGCAGCGGCTCTACACTGAGTCCCTCCCGAATGACCGAGCTCCTCACCCTATCTCTAAGGGTGAGCCCGGCCACCCTGCAGAGGAAACCCATTTCGGCCGCTTGCATTCGCGACAGGACGTACCACAAAAATAGAACTTTAATGGATTCTGCATGGCTGGAGCCCACGTCAAACTCAAAGTACCTCAGTCACTGACAGTTAATGTTCACCAATCTGATTCCTCCCCAGTGAATATAGGGTCATACAGAACACTTCTCCTTTAGCCAACTCTGCAGGTACCCCCATTCTCTGAAGCCCCCAGACATCCCAAGTTCTCCAGCCGATACAATATTAGGTTCAAGTGATCTCTGTGATAGCAGTTGTTTATTATTTAATTATTACCAATTTCCTCCTCTTAAATTCTTTCCTGTAACCGGACCGTGCCATTGGACAGCACGTGCGACCCGACTTGATCGCTCAGTGTGCAATTGGGCAACGCGCCACCCAACTCAGTCCCGCAACTTTGCAATGGATACCACAGGGTAGGTGGTGTCTGTCTTCTCCAGGCTTATGAATTGCCTGACCTGCCATGTTTTTGGCTACACCTTAAGACCAGTTCATACTTCAGTTTTCTGCATGCGCTTGCAGGCTGCGGACGGTCGTGCGCGCGGGCGGCTGCTTGTGTTCATACTTCTGACTGTGAATGCGGATGGTCACGGTCAGTGCATGCTTACAGCAGTAGTATTCCACCACACCAGAAGAAGGCAGATGTACTGCAACAAACACAAATACTGTACAAGCAGTGTAGTGAAATGGGTAAAGTTTTCTAAACAGTTTTAAAGTAAATAGTCTAGGCTTGGCCGGTATTATGGTAATATGGCATATTGAAGTACAGACGCTTCTCTACTTACGTACGAGTTACGTTTGGAACGGCCGTTCGTAACTTGAAGTGTTCGTAAGTCGTTATTCAACATCATTTTAAGGGTATACGCAAGTACAAAGAACTAGAATGCTGGGAGTACGCACGCTACACTGCTCTGCAGCGGGAGTAGAGGCCAGAAGTCATACTAGGCGGGATTGGCGCAGGAAAAAAAAATTATGCTGCGGGCAGAAAACGGGAGCCCAATGAACACAATTTGGATTTACAGTCCTCTTCGTTCGTATGTCTGAAAGTTCGTAAGTTGAAAGTTCATAAGTAGAGGAGGGTCCGTATACTGAAATCCTTATGACAAAATTAACCCCCCCACTCCCCGCTCTGCAAATTTTATTACCCAAGATTTTATAATGCTATAATAGTGATGCTTTTAAAAGTACCATATAATATAAGGTCTGGAACGTATGAATCGGCATCTTATCATGCTGGAGGGGCATATGCTCCTGGGGGGGGGGGGGGGTCTCCCAAGGCAAATTGGTCCTGGGTGAGATACCAGACTAAGTGCGTTTCGAAAATGACCATGAGAAATAAATCAAAGGACCATGTTACCCTGCTGGACTGGGGAGACTGGGGACTCCATTATTCTGCTGGGGGACTTTAATACTCATGTGGGTAATGACAGTGAAACCTGGAAGGGTGTGATTGGGAGGAACGGCCTGTCTGATCGGAATCCGAGCGGTGATCTCTTATTGGATTTCCGTGCTAATCACAGTTTGTCCTTAACGAACACCATGTTCGAGCACAAGGGTGTTCATAAGTGCACTTGGCACCAGAGGGCGCAGTTGTGTAATCGTGTCGTCGGATCTGTGTCCATATGTTTTGGACGCTCGGGTGAAGAGAGGAGCTGAGCTGTCAACTGATCACCACCTGGTAGTGAGGTGGACCGGGTGGCAGGGAAAGATGCCGGATGGACCTTCAGACCCAAACGCACAGTGAGGGTGCCCTGGAGCGTCTGGCTTCCACCCCCAGCAGAACGTCTCTTCTTTTGCGAGGGAGTCGCCTCTTGCCACTGTCGCCTATGGCTTACTCACTGGGGGCTTTGGGTGGGGATGCTGTAAAGCGCTTTGGGACAATGTAATGTTGTGATAATGCGCTATACAAAAATAAATTTGTTTGTTTGTTTGTTGAGTCAGGGGACGTAATCACAAGGATACTGGAGGATTCGTGGGAGTTTGCCCAAACAATCTGCATGTGTTTTGTGGATTTGGAAAAGGCATATGACCATGTCCCCCGGGGGGGTTCTGGGTGGGAGGGGTGGTGATCCAAGAGTTTCCAACCAGGAGGAGGCCCAGGGGCAGACCCAGGACGTGCTGGAGAGATTATATCTCTCGGCTGGCTTGGGAACGCCTTGCTATTCCCCCGGAGGAGCTGGAGGGGGTGGCTGGTGAGAGGGAGGTCTAGGCATCCCTGCTTAGACTACTGCTGCGCCCGCAACCCGACCCAGGATAAGTGGTGGAAAATGGATGGATGGATGGATGGAAATATGAACAAATAAATATGTGGGTACCTCTGGTCCTACTCGTACATCTGGTCACCATAACTACTACAAAATCCTTTCTTCCTCTACTCTTTCCTTGTTCGATCTGTCCATGCTGCCACCTCCTGGAAATACCCAGTCCATTTCCTTGCACTGACGTAGATATGAATACCTTGACTGACCGCAGCTGTCCACAGCCAATCCCTGGTGACGAGATTTTTCTCAAGACCGCTCCTCCTCACCAAAAGTGGAGAAGGGGTTACAACACACAGGGCCGTGTGTGAGTTTAGGGACCACATCCTTCTAAGGGTGCATTTAAAGACCGAATGCGTCACAGTGGCACCACAAGGCTATCCCATTTCAAAGGCTCCTTCAAATGCGATCTTGGCTTCCTATACAGTTTGGGATAAACTACAAGGATCTCCTGTTCACCCTTACAGCTATTAGAGGACTTGCCCCCTTCCCACCTTACCCCCCCCCCCCTTGGCTTCCTATACAGTTTGGGATAAACTACAAGGATGTCCTGTTCACCCTTACAGCTATTAGAGGACTTGCCCCCTTCCCACCTTACCCCCCCCCCCCCCCTTGGCTTCCTATACAGTTTGGGATAAACTACAAGGATGTCCTGTTCACCCTTACAGCTATTAGAGGACTTGCCCCCTTCCCACCTTACCCCCCCCCCCCCCCCTTGGCTTCCTATACAGTTTGGGATAAACTACAAGGATGTCCTGTTCACCCTTACAGCTATTAGAGGACTTGCCCCCTTCCCACCTTACCCCCCCCCCCCCCCCTTGGCTTCCTATACAGTTTGGGATAAACTACAAGGATGTCCTGTTCACCCTTACAGCTATTAGAGGACTTGCCCCCTTCCCACCTTACCCCCCCCCTTGGCTTCTTATACAGTTTGGGATAAACTACAAGGATCTCCTGTTCACCCTTACAGCTATTAGAGGACTTGCCCCCTTCCCACCTTACTGACTTGAATACTCCTTATACCCCAGCTTGATCTCTCAGGTCTGTTGATCTGTTTTTGTTGACCACCAGAAAGTCTAGGTTAAAACAGAGAGCTGACCGGGCCTTTTCTGTCCTGGGCCCTAAACTGTGGAATAGCTTACCCCTCAATGTTAGAATGGCACCTACACTGCCTGTTTTAAAATCTCGTCTAGAAACACACCTATTCCTTAGCTTTTAATTCAGTTTGAGAGTTGTTTGATTACCAGTTGTCACAGTTTTTAAGTATCTTATTGTTTCTATTCATTTAGTTGTTTCTTGTCTTATAAATTCCTTGTTACATTGTTTTGTCTTTTGCTGTTGTTTTTATTGGCTTATTGTCTGTACAGCACTTTGGGTTCAACTCCTGTTGTGAAAAAGTGCTAAGTAAACAAACATGACTTGACTTGAGTGTCGGTAAAGTACAATTCATATCAAACTGGATGTGACATGGAACGGTACCGGATCCAGTCAAGGAGTTAAACCGGAGGTGACATTATGTGCTAAATCTGCCCCAGTGCTGACACAGAGCCGGGCCGGAGCTGGAAAGCGAATCCATGCCATTTGGGCTGTTGTGCCAAAAGACACCGATCTGGATCCGTTTGCCGGATCCGGGCCAGAAAATATGGTACATTCAGCCAGGATCTGGGTCAGATACTGTTTTTGTGTTGGGGAATAGTATTCCTTTGGCATAACTTTTTAATCATTTTGTTATTAATTAAAGGTAGAATTAATAACATAATTAAGAACAGAACTCCAATTAACAATTATAGCATAATAATGTGCATTTGAACATATTGCTGTACTAATGTACAATTTAAAACAATGCTTATGTATAATTTATGTATGTCTGAGCAAAATCGGTATGTGAGCTTGACATTTCAGTGATTGAATGTTGTCTTGTTTTGTACAAATACATCTTCTGTGGCTCTGAACGTGCCACCACAGGCCAATCCAAGAAGTCACACTACAATACGAGACACTTGGGGCAAAGTCACGAGACACTGCCTTTATGTGCGTGACACTGGCATGGAAAAAATAACAGTACAGTACAATACCAAGAACATAAAGATCATACTTGTGATCATGGGAAGACCGGTCTTACTAACTCCCAAGAACAAACTTGGGACGCAGTGAATCATGGGATTTGTCTCATTTGGCAAGGATGCAACTGATGCATCAGTGACCTATATTTACTAGACTTGCTATCATGTGACTCCAGGTGCAACAATTTTATTGCCATATCAGAGAAGCTGAAGCAATCCTTCATACTCCAGTGATATAACCTTCCACCAGTTGGTGTTTATTGATCATTGTATATTTTTGTATTGACAGTCGTGTGATAGACATTTGCAAACATACATGTTGCACTCTTCGTAATAGCACTGGGTGGTATGACCACTGTATGATGTGTTTTTAATATACCGCCATACCGTAACATAGCGCATACGACAGCTGTGATCGTGTGTATAATATAATACAAATATTTCAAATGAGCAGTTACCCAACATTTGACTCATCATGGTTATGTCACATGCACCATAGTGGTAGTATTTTTCAGTGTTTGTGTTTGGGAATTTGCAGTAACATTCAGGATTTTAGTTTGAAGGGATTAAAGATATCAGCCTGTGTTCAGGCTATTGTGGAAATACCTGTTGCCATGTTTATGATACCAAATGAGAACTTTTACTTTTTTTTAAAAAAACAGCCGATACTTTTACATCAGTATGGGCCCTAATTTTTGGTTATTTTTCTAAACTAATGTCCAGTGATGTTTAAATCATATTCCAGATATAAACTAATTATAACCGTAGTTGGTCTCATTTGTATGAAATCTGTAAGAAAATTGTGTGTCACCTATATTGTTTTCCATACAAATAATCGATGGAGCGACTTCTTCAAGATGACATCACGTTCGTCACCGATTGGCCAAAATGCATTTCATTGGATGCATCCATGATATTTGGGATGATGCAAGAACGACATCCAGAGACTTTTACTGTCCTCTGTACTTCTGGTCTTGAATACTGGAACTAGTCTTCGGCAATGAAAGATGACATAAAATGGATACATGAGAACACGAGAACAGTCAAGTACGCATTTTGAGAAACAGCCTGGCTGTATCCAAATTCAGGAGCAGAAGAGCGCAATACACTTTGTGCCATAAGCGTTGCTGCTGCATACATGGGAGAGTGAAGTACGGATTGGTCTTTAAACCTGTGGATTTGTGTAATATGCTCAAAAGCAAAAATTCCTTTCATGTCAGGACTGCTTTTGTTCAGAGTGTGGAAATTGCCAACATTCCGTTATTTTTAATTAAATATGCACCCTGTCAATCATCATATCAAGTTGCCTGTTTTCAGCCCTTTGAAACATTTAAATGCCGAATGGTAGGCCCCGTACTTAACTGTGTTTCCTTATGATGTGTTTTTTTTTTTTTAGGAGGTTCTGCACTACGTGTTGGGCTCTTTCCTCGTCTTCATCGCCTCCATAGTGGTAGCCGTGCAGGGTTCTGCGTACTCGTCTTTCGTCGCTGGTTCAGTGAGTCTATTTCCCTCATTTTATGAATCTGTTTGTTGTGTTAATATTGACAAGTACACAGGAGGCCGTGTACAGCTCACAGTTCCAGAGGGGGTGAATACCAAGAACTAGGAACTGCATTGGCCTGGTGATTTCTCATGCTGAATAAATAAAAAGTACATATTTAGGCTGACTACATAATCCATGTCAGGGAGACACTTTGAGCTATTTCAGGTTTTACAAAATACATTAAAACTAAAAAGCTCCTGTGCTTGGCTAAATAGTTCACTTCTGACTGATTTGTTTCCATGATTGAAAGAATGTTTCACATTAACATTAGTGACACGTGCATGATTACAGGAGACTGACCAATCAGCACACACCAAGAACTCGGTACTCAAGTGAAATCCAGGTCCATTTTAAAGGTGCCATAGAATGAACATCTGACTTTACCTTAGCATAGCTGAAAAAGGAGAGCTTGATAGATGGAAACGATATACTGTGAATCTCGAACACTGTTTCTGATGTCGGGTACATTTTCCCAAAAGTATAGCTGCTAGCAACTGAATGGTTCCAACTATGAGAGTTGGCAAAGGGAGCTTGGGAAATGTACCCCTGGCATCGAGATTCACAGTATATTGTTTCCATCTATCAAGCTCTCCTTTTTCAGGCAGGGGGGTAGTAAACAACATTACGAAGTCTGTGACATTGACATTGACATTGACATTTATTACAATTCATTACAAACCACACATTTACAATCTGCTCAGCTTGCTGTTTGGAGTTCTTAGCTAAATATAAGACAAAATCATTTGTTGCGTGAGAGGAAAAATAATTCCTTTGTTCTCATCACAATGCTGAAAACAAAGTAGTTTCACTAATGTTGTGCCTGGGCTAAAGTGGGGCCATTTCAGTTACGTGCAGCAAATTCTTCAAGGAAACATAAAATGACAAAATTTACCACTCAGAAGCATTCATTTGCCATTGCATTGCATTACTGCAAACCAGCCAATCAGAGCAGAGCTCATGGACATATCAATGAGCTCACCAAACCAAGTTCATATACCTTGGACCAAACCAAGTTCATATACCTTCTAAAGAGACCCCAGAGAACAATTTGGGAAAGAAAAATGCATTCTACACACCTTACTTGAAATGGTTGTTTACAAATCCTGTCCTAGCTCAAAGTGTCTTCCCTGACATGGATGATCTGGTCACCCTGTAAATATCACAGTGTACACAAGGATGTCATCTGCTGCCATCCTCCTGCTTCTGTTATTATTTTTAAGGCGTTAACTGAACCACAGTCAGCTGAGCAAGATGTTTATTCCTAGAACTGATAAGACCACAGAAAAGATTAAACTTCAACCTAACTATTAAAGCTCCCGTTAATATCATTGGAAACCAAACAGAATATAAATTGCAAAAACAAAGTCGCACATATAATTTAAAAATCCAGTTTGCATACCAGTTTATTCAAGATGTATACCCAACAAGATGGAAAACGTGTAGCTCCATATTAATATGTAACGGGGTGAACGTATGGGGGGGCCTGGCTCTCTACCCTGTGCTTCCTGTAAAACATCAAAATTCCTGTGAACACCCCCACCCCCAGAAGGAATGCTGTTCTCCCATCTCCAGATGAAAAAACATGCAGTAGTGTACGGAGACACAGTCTGAGAGGTAGTTTGTCGTTATCAATCAGTATCTGTGATTCTAAAGGGTATTTATCCTGGACAATCCTGGAATATCTTGCCATTGAAGTTGTTTCCTTCATCTTCAATCTTTGTCATTTCCTCTTGTTTATGCGAAATGGTCTCTGGAGCCACCCCGGACGAAACTCTCCTCCCATTCTCTGCAGGTTTTCGGATTTATCGCTACCTTCTTGCTTGTGCTCAGCCTATGGTTGTCCTACCGAGTCACGTTTGGCCGACAGCAAACAAGTGAGTCTTGAGATCTTGTTTATGCATGCACCCTGTTGCCTAGCAACGATGACTTCATTCGAGGAAGCTGTTTGTTTCATTTTAAATGATATGACAATGAATTCCCTGTAACACTGTCCTGTTTTTATAAAATAATAACCTAGATGAATGGTTTAGTTATGAAAGAGCATTGTTTGCATTCAGACACTGATGTTTTGAAAATTAATAATTATTGAAATCTATATCTGAAACTATATCTGCTGAATAAATATGCCAGAAAGAATGGGCTAAAATTACACCTAAGTGGTCATAAAAGCTGCTCAGAAGTTACCCAAAGGGGTTGGAGGAGGTTACAAAGACACAGGGAAAACATACAAAGCATTAGACAACATTTCATAAAAGAGGATGCAAACTTTTGGGCTGATATTATTTTCATTATTTCACTATCGCTTTCTTTTTATATACTCTTTGACCATTTGTGTGACTTTTGATGTTGCAGGAAGATTCGTAAAAGTTGACCATTAAATATTGTGTTGATTTGAAATACTTTTTTTGTTTTACTCCTTTTGTCTTTTCAAAGTAAGGGGATGCAAACTTTTGCACTCAGCTGTCACTCACTCACTTACTCGACTTTCTGGTTTGATGTAATACATCTAGTGATTGTTTTAAAAATCTTTTGCAGCTGTAGGTGTGTAGTCCAGCTGGCTTATTTCCTCCAAGGGTGATGCGGTACCATCTTGCCTGGCAGCGTTGAGCTTCAGAAGATGAAGCGCGGATCAGTTATTCTGTCCACAGCACCCAATGCAGTATTGCAAGCACTGTGTACAGTATGACTGTTATTTGTCACGAAGCACCCTTGATTTATGTCACAGTATGTCTGAAATTACTATGCAAATGTGATCATTTTAAATATATTTTGAACACCTTGATCAAGTTGGCCAATAGCTATACATGCTGAAAGAATACTTTCGGAAGATCGGAGTTACTTCAGGCTCTTCAGAGGAACCGTAAAAACAAAAAAACAAGGAAATGGCTGTCTGGTGATATAATGCAGCCCCTGAGTTATTATATGAATGGGTAGGATTTTGAAACCGTATGCAAAATGTATATAAACAGAAATACAATTTAGAAATATTTTCGCAGCCTAGGAACAAGACCACCTTTCTTCTCAATAGACTTATTCCGTCTTTCGTCCATAGAACTTGTAAGAATGTTAGTGGTTTCTGGTGTTACAGCCAGGGCTGCCCTCTGAATGGCATCTGGCGTACCCTTGTATTGTTTGTCTTGTATTGTTTGTCAACTCTTTTTAACTTCAGTTTTCACTGGTGCTGGGAAACCTTTTCGAGCTAGGAAGCCTGTACCTCGAGAAGCATTTGAAGGAGCATCGTCATGCATAAAGATGCACTTCTTCTTAAAAGCTTGGCTTTGGCACTTGTAGCATATGAAGAATATGCCTGTCAGGAGGTCACACTGCTACCTTTCATCCCCTCATTAATTTTCAATGTCCTAACGCTTTTGTTGCTGTCAACCTCTGCGCAGATCCCACCACCTCCCTGCTGCTCTCTCAGTCTTGCACACAAGTCCCGCCCTTTGGACCCTCCCACCTGCCCCATCCTGCATCACCCATCAGTTTTTAAGCCTTTTCTGGCCCACTTTCTCCATTTCTGAATGTGTGCTTGACAGAGGGGTGGCCTACTAATCGACCAGCGATCTAAGGATTCTGCATCTCTTGTCACGTTCTACACCTGGCACACCTGCCTTATTGAAGACTTCTAAGTTGCTCCATAAGGGATATTTAATTAGAATCTGCTTCAGTTTACATTCATCCCGGGCACTAATGCTCTTGTTTGTTCACTGTTTTGTTCCGCAATTATTGGTCTCTGTAATATCTTTGAAATTTCTGGTCTTTTACCAATGCACAATACCTAGACCATTTTCTGTTTCTCCCTGGCTGACAAAGTCCCCGTTTTGATTTGTAAATATCTGCAGTGTTATTTAACAGGTAGAAACATCAGCATTTTCCCTCTCTGTCCTTAAGGTATTTAAAAGTATTACACTTGCATAATCATTTCAGACCCACAAAGTGCCTTTGCTTGTTTACTGTAAACTTTACTTTTATTTGTTTCTCTGCAGATTTTTATATTTTATAGTAAGACATTTTCAGGTATTAAAGTTAGCCAAATTGTGGTACTGAACAAACCACATATTATTTGTATTTGATTAGTTGTTAGATAAAATTCCAGTGTCACTCATCGAAAGAAAAGAAAAAAACTATTCTACACTTTGAATGCATTTATGAATTGCATCTTCTCATTAAAACATTTATTATCATTAATATTTGGTTCACTGTCTTGACAATATATCAAATCCATGAATGTTTATAACAAAGAAAAGGATTCTACACTAGTTACTGGTTACTGGTTACTCTGACCAACCCTCCCACAGAACATTTCCAAAATTCCAGTTAAAATGTTGACCTAACTGTGTAAAGTTTCTGTTGTCTATGAACCATCTGGAGGTGTGAGTTCACAGTGCTTCACAGGGTGCATCTGCTAAAACGATTACTCCGCAGTGAAGATGGTGCATTGCCTGGAATGCACCGAACTGGGGCTCAAGCATGCATTCACCTTTAAAAGCGATACTTGTGGCAATCAATTATTGTAACGGTGCAAATGCGTACATATTTTATGTCCGTATTTCATATGCTAATTCATACTTGCGGTATAAAGGTTAAAATGCAGGGTCATTTCTTGTCATAAAATATGTACGCATTTGCGCTGTTATAACAATCGATTGCCATACGTATCACTTTTAAAGGTGACAGTCCCTGTCATTGCATTCTTTTACATAGTGAAATGTTTATTGTACAGACATGTTTTTACTTTACATCTTGAAGGGGCGTGTACATGTGTGCAGTGATGACAGGTTCTGCAAGGTGCTTGTCTGTCACAATGCACACACACACACCCTCGCATACACTATGTGCAGCATAGAAATGCCTGTTCTGTAATGTTTCCCAAGTTACAGGCAGTGACCACAGTTGAGTTCATCACTGGGGCCCAGAGGTGGAACGTTCAGGAGCAGAAAGTACAAATCCAGATTAAGATTTTGTTTCAGTTAGTACTCAGTGACTGTGACTCTTTATACTTAACTGGCTGGTTGAACCAAAATCTTCCTCAGAAATGTGCATCCCTTAGATAGGGGGTCACCAAGGACCACATGAGTCGCCCGCGGACCTGTTATAAAAATAGCACACCTCACCAGTGAGCAGCGTCTAAAATTTTATTTTATCCTGTTGCTAATCTTCTTTAATCACATTTGCATTTATATAGATTTGAAAATGACAATATCTAAAAAAAAAGCATTTAAAACATGTTTATTATACATGAGGTTTAGATAAGTTTAGGAGGCCGTTTCAAACTGGTAGCCCTTCGTATGGCTCAGTACCCGTGAAGTAGCTCTCAGTTTCAAAAAGGCTGGTGACCCCTGCTATAGATAATGCTTAGATAATGCATCCTTTAGTATAAAGCCATTTGCTAAATAAATAAAATATAATTAAAGGCTCTAAAAGCACTTGAGTTATTTTACATTATATTAATTTAGCAGATGCTTTTATCCATAGTGACCACAGGATTTAAACTGGTGAAATCAAAGGCAAACAGAGGCGGATATTTCAGGTCCAGAAAGTAAAAATCCAAACTAGGATTTTGTCTCAACCGACCTATTGAGTACTCTGTGACAGTGACTCTCTATGCTCAACTGGTTGGTTGAAACAAAATCCTAGTTTGGATTTTTACTTTCTGGACCTGAAATGTCCACTTCTGCAGGCAAAGCACCCAAACCTAGTGTTTTCCAATCTAGCCCTCGGGGACCTGCAGACAGTCCATGTTTTTGTGAGCTGGGAGAGAGCGAAAATGGTGGACTGTCTGGCACGGAGCAAAAACGTGGAACGTCTATGGGTCTCTCAGGACTTATCGAGCCACACGCTGTCCCCTTTACATACATTTATGCCTCATTTAAGCATAAGATCCTTTATAGACTTTTCATTATTAGTCTTAAGGTCATTATATAAAATCTTTCGATCTCTGTTTTGCTGTGAGACGTCAGCCAGGAAGACAAGTGACGCCAAGACTCCAAATGCCTGCAAAAGGAAAACAACAGCTGACGATCACAGACATGATAATGTCGCTGAGACACGATAATGCAGACATGAGATACTAGATGTCAGATGCCATACCACAGCTCCTTGTTCTGCTGGAGTTCCTTCATTATCATAGAAAAACAAAACGGTGGCCAGAAAAACAAGACTGAAGGTTCCGGTTGTGATGAAAAAATCCTGCAAATAGAAGCTTATTAGAACTGGAGTACAGCAGACTACAGGGCAGCATCACGTTTTGGGTCAATATGTCTATAAAAGCTGAGCAATTCATTCTACTTTAAAGACACATACCAGGATAATATACCATCATTTATTTGATTTCATAGTTCATCTTGACCTTTCTAGTATTTTCCTATATCTCTGCTTTACCTGCTAGGGCAAGACAGGATTTTTCTGTTGATGAACACTGTGGCGCTTTTCCACTGGTATATAGAAACCGAGCTGTACTGTGAAGATAGACACTAGTTACAGTGCGGTTACAGTGCGGTTCCAGCCCGCTTTGGTTTTCCAGGGTCAGCTCGGTAAAGGCGTGGCTGGGCTTGGAGAGCGACAGTGATGTAAAAACAGAGAGAAACTTATTTACTGTTCACATGGTGTATGCCATGATTTACTATGTGCAATTATTATTATTATTTTTATTATTTTACTGTGTGGTAATTTCCACTAGTTCATCTGTGAGAATTGCTGTGTTATGCAAGTATCAAATGCTAGTGGAATTAGCATTCGCTTGCCTAAATTTGCAGTAGGAATCTATTGCATTCAGCTGTTCTATAGTACTTTTTTAAGCAGGAGACTGGAAATTTTCAAGTTCCACGTTATCGGGAATGCGATATACCTTTGTTTTCTTCAGATAATCCATGCACAGAACTGGTCTCCGTGCATTTTGACCAATCAGATGGTGATGATGTAACCAGCTCGGTTTGGTCATGCTTTGGGCCCTGATAGTTAGCAGGGTGCATACTTTATAATGGAAAACCACCAGTTTGTGATATGGCTTGGTTATGGCTCGGTTCTTGGTGCCAGTGGAAAATTAAACATCACAGTGTCTCATCTTGTAATACATTCCTGCCCCTGGCTCTCTGTGGAGGGAGTTTGAATGATCTCCCATCCTTTGAGACTGTATTTTCTGTCCACTTTCTAAAAATTTGTTTAGGTAAAATGGTATGTATACTATGTGAGTATGTGTGTAATCTGAGATGGGTCAGCACTGCAGCCAGTGTATCACATACTGTCTTCCTTTATTTCAGGATACAGGCTCATCACGAGCTTACACTGCATGAGCGGTTATGGAAATGGATGGATTGTATTGATTGTAAAGTTAAGCTCACCAGCTTTGGCCAGGAGGTGATGTTCAGGATCCTTGGGATATCCATGAGGGGCATTAACAGCAAAAGTAGGGGGAAGAGGACAGCTACGCAGCTGGCAAACTCGAAGAAGTAGAGCGGCATGCAGGATGAACACGTCGGCACACACTCATCCAAAATGAAGGCTGCTAAGGACAGGAGCTGAGAAGAGAAGATGGAGCCCAGTCATGTACAGAAAATTGGTTCTGGGAGTAAAGAAATCACGAAACTGTGAAAGGTAGAAAGAAGCTTTTCCACACATTATCTGTCCTTAAATGTCTCCCCCACCCCCCACAACAGGGATTGTATTACCGACAGCTATTGACAAAAGCAACTGTAAGTGAAGGATTCAGGTTTACACACATTATTTGTAACATTAGTGGTGTTATAAGCTGACGCACTGTCGTCAAATCCTAAGCCTGCCACATACGAGCGTGACAAACCATGTGAATGACTTGGTGGCAGAGCTGAAGACACCACAGCATGTTTTTAAATTGTCATGTAGAAACCAGTGGAAGCTTCCGGTGGGTGTCATGGCATGCACGTAGGTGTCTTGTGGTTCACTTTTGGGCCATTTTGTCATGACACAGCCATATGGAAGACCTCAACAACAGATATGAAGTCTAAAAAGGAGGATGCCATGGATGTATGGTCAGGGTGGGTCTCCTGGCCTCCAGTGTGGGTCTCCTGACCTCCAGTGTGGGTCTCCTGACCTCCAGCCTGTAGTACAGTTATCCGCCCAGTGTGGGATGCTACACAACAGACTTGACGCAGACCAAAAATATTTTGTAAATCTCTATGCCATTTGACATTTATTTCATGTTTATTGCTTTTGTATGTATGTATTAGTTTTATATATTGATTGTTAATGCTTTTTATCATTAGGTAGGTAGGTAGATAAGGATTAAATTCATTTACATTATTTCTTATGGGGAAATTTGACTTGGACCTCGACCAAATCACAACTCAATCAGCCTTCTGGAAGAAATTAAGTTTGTGTGCCAAGGTACCACTGTAATATCAAAAGCTATACATGACTTAAGTCAATAAATACACATTTATTTGGGGCCTAAAATAGGGCTTAACGACACCCCTGGAAAGCATGTTTTCAGCATTTTGTACGTGGTCCATGACCTGCACTGTGTGTGTGTGTTTGCATAGATCACATTTGAGAACCAAATTGTCCCCAAAGTGTAGTAAAACCTGAAATTTCCCTACTTTTGGGGACATCTTTTGAGGTCCCCATTTGGATAACCTCAGTTTTATAAAAATCCGTGAATGCAGTCAAAAAAGTAAAAATGCCAAAAGTCTTGTATTTGGGTTGGTTACTTATGGTTAAGGTTAGGGATGGGTAGGGGTTAAGGGTGTCGTGATTGGGATCAGGGTTTTTCCCATAGAAATGAATGGATGGTCCCCATTTAGATAGGAAGACCAACTTGTGTGTGTGTGTGTGGTACTACTAGGAACCTTCCTGGATCAGGCCATCCCTCCAAGCTGGATTGGAGAGAGATGAGGAACCTGGTCAGAGGGGCTACCAAGTGGCCTATGGCAACTTTGAAGCAGTTGCAGGAATTTGGTCATTGTGCGCATGTCACAAGAACATCACAAATGCTCCATAGATGTGGCTTGTATGGAAGGGTTGAAAGAAAAAAGCCAGTCTTCAAGAAACCACTCAGTCTCGACTGAGCTTTGCCAGAACACAACTTCAAGATTCTGCAGCCAAATGGAAAAGGGTGTTATAGTCAGATGAGACCAAAATCGAATTATTTGGCCAAACGTTACATCTGGTGGAAAGACAATACAACTTGCCATCCAAAGAACATCATACCTACAGTATAGCATGGAGATAGTAGTTGTGGGAGTGTTTCTCTGCAGCAGGGACTGAGGGACTTGTCAAAATAGAGGGAAAATTGGATGTGGCAAAATACCATCAAGTTCTTGAGAACAATGACCTGAAGCACACGGCAAAGTTGACCACACAGTAACTGAAGGAGAAAAAGGTGAAAGTCCTTGCATGGCCTAACCAGAGCACTGACACAAACCCTAAGGAAAATCTGCGGAATGACTTGAACATTGCAGTCCGGCAACGCTCACCATCCAATTTGAGAGAACTTGCACAGTTCTGTAAAGAAGAGTAGGCAAATTTTGCAGACAATCTACATATAAGTTGCCTAACATATCTAGATGCAAATACCTGAAAATAAAAGCTGAATTACTGATCTCTCGTCACATATTCATGTTTTGGTGTCAAACCCAAATGTTTTCATTGTATGGCAAAAATAAAGGAATTGACCTCGCTGTTGCAATACTTTTGGAGGGGACTGTGTATGTCTGGCAGATTAGTTGAGTGTTAAGGTGTATAAAGCAGAAATAAGTATCACAGAAAGGTTAAAAGACTAGAACTAGAAGGGACCGAGCTAGTAGAGGGACTGGGCGAAGCATTTGTGCATTTCACTAGAAAGTAATTGACGGAAGTGTGGGTAGGTGAGTTTAGAATCTGGACAAATCTTAAAACAATGGTGAAATGTGATTAGAAGATACTACGTAAAAGGAGGCAGGTGAGTGGAGACAGGTCACTGGAGCTACTGGGCCATGTTGGAGATATAAACAGACATACTGGATGAAAAACAGGATATGAACATTGAAGGAGAGCAGTAAATCATAAACAGGAAGGAAACAAGAATTAGGGAGTTTAGCTGAGGGGAGCTTGTGTGTACAGTGGACAGATAACTGGAATCAGACAGAAAATAAAAAAACAGGAGAAGTCTTTGAGGATTTGGCAGAAGGGAGGTTTTAGTATATGTGCCAGGAGATAACTGGGTACAACATCGGGGGTTTCAGCCCAGCCGCCTATCTGCAAGCTCAAGAAAAGCGGTGGCGCACTGAGACAGAGCAGGACCTGCAGAATCCGGCATTCAGGGGTCTGTACCGGAGGGCACTGCAGGACACGCTCCCTAAGCCAGTGAGAAGCAGGCTAAGGCAAGTGGGGGGGCTTATTGCCATACCTGATCCACGCTATTGACAGAGAGGAGGACTCTGCTAAAGGGAGCTGAGAAAGAAACTGAGTCAGATGCAGCTGGAGGAGCTGGTTGCAAAAAGAAAAAAGTCCAGGCACCAGTGGTCTCTCCGGACCCAAGCCCCCGGGGGCAGCCTGTGGACAGCCGACAGTCTCCTGTCACTGGGACCCCCTGGTAGACTAACTGGCCTCCAGTCCCTGATTGGAACAGAGAGAGTAGATATGATAGGTGAGGGGGTGACCAGAGGGCACTTAATTACCCACAAATCAGGCGATCCCAGTCTCTGGGCAGACTGGGGAACAGGCCACCCCAGCTGGTGTTCTGGAACTGCAATCAGCCCGGACACAGCTGTAGAGTCTCCCCGAATCCACCCTTTCGGGGGGTGAGCCTGAGACGCCCTGCGGCCCCAATGCCAAATAGAAGCAGGAATATCAATCCGCAGTTGCAGCATAGCAGACCACAGCGCCTCATCAACCCGTGGGCCCAGGGATGTTTATTCTAGGGATGCCCAGAGAATCCTAAAGGGGGACCTCAGATGCCAATGTTGAGTAAGGGGTCTGAGGCTGAGCCGATGCTGCCGGTTCAAATAAATGGCAAAGTAATACCAATGATGATAGACACTGGAGCCACCTACACTTGTGAAGGACTAAAAGATGCCAGTCATATCCCCCGGCACGCTGAAAAGGTCAGGACCATAGGATTCTCAGGACAAGTGCAGCGTGTTTCTACATCTACTCCAGTGGAGATTCAGATAGGGCACAAATATGTAAATATGCCCATATTAATATCAGAGCATATTCCAGTGAATTTGTTAGGCAGAGGTGCTTTGTGTCAGTCGGGCACCATTTATACTAGAACAAAATAGCAATAGGCTAAACTGGACACAGGACAAACATACTTGTTTGTTGCAGATACAGCAGCTGGTGTGATGATACGGTGTAAAGCAGCAAGATGTAGAAGCTGTCCTTTTATTACTCTTTCCTTTTTGTTCTACTGTTTGTTATGTATTATTTCTCTTCCCTGTCTCTCTCTCTCTCTGACCCCCCTCCTTATTTTATTTTTATTATGTATTTATTTATTTTTCTACTTCCTCTGTCTCTCACCCCTTTCTCTCCTTTCTCACTTTCTCTCTCTATCTCTTTCCCACTAACCCCCCCTGTCAGCTCCGGCTTTGTGGCGCATTGACATAAAAATGATTAATAAAGAGTATACCTCAAGTAACAAGAGGAGCTCCACTTGTTAAAATAAAAGTGTTGGCACAATAAGGCACCCAGACTAACATTCTGCTTGCTAAACTGCCAGACACGACAAGGGGAAAAAATAAAAATAAAAATAGGAAGGGCAGCTTTGGCATGGTCCTGCTGACTCAGGACTTGTGACTTGGCAGATGGAAGCAGCCACTGGCATATTACAGCATGAGGCTGGGCAATGTGGCTCAGGGATACCCACCATGTTTCCAGGGAGGGGTGGCTGCCAACTTCACCTATGAAAAGGCCACTGCCATCACAATGGGTTATCCAGTGACTTTATGAATTTATCCAGTGACTTTATGAATCCAGTGAATTTGTGCTTCACATAAGGTGGTGGACCTCATAGACAAAGGCAGGTTTGTGTTGACCCCGGCATTTACCAGGATTTCTCACTTGCCCAGATGTGACAATAAAGTGCTGTACTACAGTGAGCCCAGCGGACAGCATTCCCCTGGAGGACGAGGGGCAGCCGCATGAGTGTATGGCAGAGTCCTTGATTTATACTAAACTGAGATCTGATCTGGAGAGCTCTCCCATTGAAAAGAGTGAGATGGTTTTGTTTGTGGATGGCTCGTGCTGGAGAGATGGAGACGACTTGAAGGCAGGGTTTGCTGTCGTACAGGCTCCGGGTGATGATTTTTACACACTCGTTTCAGAACCAGCGGCACAGCCGTGTTCAGCTCAATTGGCGGAGCTAAAGTCGGCAAGGGCAGCATAAGACGGTTACAATCTACACAGACTCTGCATACGCTCATGGTGCATGCCATCTGTTTGGGGCAGTCTGGAAGCAGAGAGGATTTCGCAAAAGTGTCGGCTCACCCATTCAGTATCATAATCAGATTTTGGAGTTCCTTCACGTAATGATGCTTCCTAGGTGTCAGGCCCAGCGCAAAGGTCGTGACTTTGTCATTCGGCGTAACTTTGTCATTCGGCGTAACTTTGTCATTCGAAGCAGCCAGAGCAGCCATGCAGGCAAGGACCTTACCGTCTCTGACCAGTCAACTTTCCAGGAGATAAAGTGTACCTGCAACTGTTCCGGTGAAAGTGGAACGAGCCCCAACGAGAGGGACCCTTCAAGGTGACACGAGCCACAGCAACAGTGGTACAGGTAGAAGGGAGTACTACTAGGTACCATTTGAACCACTGCACTAGAGTATCGCACGGACGGCAGATAGTCACCGTAGACGACGGAGGATGCAGATGCCTTTGACTCAGATGGCACCTGGAGGAGCTCAGCAGCTCAGGGGTGCAGCCAGATTCAAGTTCAGAGCAGAGTGAGCATCAAGAGAGCGAGTCGCGAGCCCCAGACAGGACAAGGAGCTGTGGGTCATGATAGGGCTGAGGATGACGATACTGGTGATGATAATGATCTACCAGACTCTTCAGGTCTGGATGTACATCAATACCACAGGGCAGGAGAATGGAGGACAATTGACCTCACTGACTCAGCCTGGCCCACTGACGAGGAGTAATCTCTCAGAAGGCAATGAGCAACAGCAGAGAGATGTAGGTGGGACTCATAGTAGTGAGAAGAGTGAGCAAATTGTGGGGAATAATCAGAATGAAGAAGACCTGGATGGGTTAGCAAGGAAATGGGTGGTTAAGATGAGCTGAATATATCGCTACCTCATTGGGGAAGGAGGATTGTGTGGTGTGTGCCAGTCCTGACCCTCCAGCTCCATATCTTGTTTCCGTACACTAATAAACATTGTGCAGGATGGGAGGATGGGTAAGGAAGGGTCTGTGTCAGGATGATTGGACCTCTGATAAAGAGTGTAAACTTCAACCTAATCAGAAAGTGTGCATGGAGTACTGCCCATATATCCCCCATATCGGTGCCTGATATACCAGGAAAATACTAAATATGCATACAGGGTGTAAAAGCATTGTGGGCAGTTTAGGCCCTGGGAAGGGGGTCAGCGAGATATTATGGGGCAGAAATTGAGTTTTTTCATGGGACATACTTATGAGTGTTTTAAGAATAATGGGACAGAGGCGGTAGGCATCTTCTGGGGAAACTGTGGAACTGTTTGGGACGTGAAAGAGCAGAATGGAGAAGTATCGAGTATTCCGCTAGATGCACTAGAGAACCAGAGCGTGCCTGTGGTCAGGCAGGAGGATTGCAGCCTACTCTCCATAATGACTGGAACGGCCTCTGCACTTGGGTGATGTTATCTAGCCAAGTGGATGTATACTCAGAAAGACAGCCCTCTAGGCTCCGCAGGTCTGTTGCAAAATATGAAGATGATCCCAATGTCTACATAGATGTTATAAGCCAGCCGAGAGGCATTCCAGAGAAATATAAGGCAAGAAATGAGATAGCTGCAGGGTTCGAATCAATATTCATTTGGCCTTCTCAACAAAAACATGGAGTGGATAAATCATCTGTACTACAATCAGCAGAAGTTTACCAACCATACCCAGGAAGTGCTGGTATCTCTGGGGGACCTTAGGTTTCTTGCCCTAGGCTGGATGGACAGGATTGTGGGGGGGGAAATATAGAATATTATTTAGCACTATATAACGTTGAGAGAACATAATCATTATATTATCAAAAATATGCCAAATACTCATGATGTAATCATTACAATGTAATCATCATGATGTAATCGATTGAGTATGTATCTGCACCTTATGTTAGTCGCGATTGTATGAATATCCACCTTAATTAGCCCTGCAGCTTATCACTATGTTGAAGATTAAATATATTATCCACCCTGTAGTCAAACAATGTGTAACAAGCTGAAGCTGCCAAGGTTTGCTGCTGAAGGGAAGGGAGTCACCTGAGTTCGCCAAAAGTTCACTGCAGATTATTACAAAAAACCAAGTGGAGATGGTCGAGCCACAATTACTTTCAGCCAAGAGACCAAACAGTAAAGTGTAGATCAAGGGAGAAAACAATTATGGTTGAATGGTTGAAGGAATGATGATGCTTAAATGACGAGATATTGTTACATGATAAGAAAAAGTATATAAATTAGTGTAAAACAATATTGGATACACTTGTGTCCAGCCTTGGCTGTAACCTTATTGTTGCAATAAAGACTGAATCGGGATCTATACAAGTATAAAAAAAAACACAACAATTTCTAATGATCAAGTTTGCCTGCACAAGACTGATGTTTGATGATAATAAGCCTCTGTATCCCAATGTAGATGTTATATTGAAAATCAGCTGCATTAATCATTTACAACATTAACAACGTCTACGTCGTATTTCTGATTAACCTGATGTTATTTTAATGGCCAAAAAAAACGCTTTTCTTTCAGAAACAAGAAAATTTCTAAGTGACCCCAAACTTTTGAACGGTAGTGTACGACACACGGAAGCGTGCATGCGACAGTCGGGAACACAAGTACTAATGATAACTACACACCACAACGGCCTGTTCACAATGGCTCACGAGGATGCCGGATATGCAAATAGCTTCCACACCCACCAGTGCTACACTGCCCACCCCTTAAAGGTCAGCTGTCCCGGCGACCACCACCGCCAGTCCCACAGGTGCAGTGGCAGCCACTGGTGCATCCCTGGGGGGGGTGGGGGTGGGGGTGGGGGGGCACATTGTTTGACTACAGGGTGGATAATATATTTAATCTTCAACATAGTGATAAGCTGCAGGGCTAATTAAGGTGGATATTCATACAATCGCGACTAACATAAGGTGCAGATACATACTCAATCGATTACATCATGATGATTACATTGTAATGATTACATCATGAGTATTTGGCATATTTTTGATAATATAATGATTATGTTCTCTCAACGTTATATAGTGCTAAATAATATTCTATATTTCCCCCCCACAATCCTGTCCATCCAGCCTAGGGCAAGAAACCTAAGGTCCCCCAGAGATACCAGCACTTCCTTAGCTCCTGAGCTCGCAAGCACTGGCTGGACAGAGGAAACCGGAAGGCTTGCAGACACTGGGCTGCTGGTGGGCGCTGACATTGCCGGCCCCCCCGGCTGCCGAACCCTTCCCCTTATGCACCTTAGAGGGGACCTGTTGCCCCTCCTGCTTAATGATGTTGTCATTTGTCATGACACAACCATGAAAAACACCTTGGGTCGACTTGTGAAAGGTGTTTTAAAATAAATTGATTTGAGTAGACCTGTATCAGACAAACTCATGTAATCATATGGGTCAGTTATTTTTTAGTTGTTTAGTTGTAAAACTGTACCATAAAGAGTCTTATTTTAAATGATGAACTCATTATTATTCTTAAGTAATTAAAAAATCTGTCATATCGCATCCTATCACCATGTGAGTATTGCATGTGCGCCAATTGCAATGTCTCAATATACATCAGGCACCCACTCCACGCGCCACCCCCCCTTCCGACGCCACTTTATGTAAGCCTGCATGCTCGGCGCGAGCTGGAGTGCGGCCGCAGATAGGATGTCAGATCAAGCCTATTTTTATCAGCTACACTTTTTCATTGCCTGTGTAATGATTAATTTTATAACCTGCATGGCACGTAAATCTACACTATACATGGCAACCTTTGGTTACCTGAAGCGTCACAAAATGTTATCAGATAGGCCTTTTTAAACTGTGCATTATATGCAGGGATTGAATTACACAGTAGCGGCATCTGCAGTTTTGCAGGCGCTTAACCGGTTCGTCGTGGCTAAGAAAGAACTGAGCCGGAAAGCAAAGCTCTCGATCTATTGGTCCATCTTCGTCCCTACCCTCACCTATGGTCATGAGCTGTGTGTAATGACCGAAAGAATGAGATTGCGAATACAGGCGGCCGAGATAAGGTTTCTCCGCAGGGTGTCTGGGCTCTCCCTTAGGGATAGGGTGAGATTATATCTCTCGGCTGGCCTGGGAACGCCTCGGCATCCCCCCCGAGGAGCAGGTAGAGGTAGCTGGGGAGAGGGAGGTCTGAGTATCTCTCCTGAAGCTGCTACCCCCGCGACCCGAACCCCGGACAAGCAGAAGTTGGATGGATGGAATTACAGTGGCTTTCCGGCGTGCACCACGACATGCACGTGCATACATGTTAATGCGTGACAGCTCGGTCAATAACAGGATTACTGCAAAAAATATTCTGCTATTACTATATTACCACTACAGGCAGTTAATGCCGTGAGTAACATTTCATACAGACATACAGGCACAGTTCTAACAACATAAGAATCACGCAAGAAGTTTAACAGCCTAACAGGAGCAAAAAAAAAAAAAAAAAACAAGATCACAGACACAGATAATGTCTTTCGGTTTCTCATACACAGCCCTTCAAGAACAACAAATAATTTGAACAAAAGAAGTTGAGCATTGTTATGATAACTTGTTTTAAACAAGCGAAATAAATCTAATGTCTGCGGTTAGCAGCTTGTTTTCAGAGACGCCAGTTCAGGTGATGAAACTAGGTTATTACATGCAAATGCAGGTGCATATAGGCATGTTTATTATGCATAAATATTCTCATCTATAATGCAGTATAAATACCTTCATAATGCATTATAATGGTCAGTAGGCCTATTAGAATTAATGATTCTTTGTACTACATTATGAAGATATGTAGGCCTATAGCGCATTATAGATGAGAGCTTTATGGGGCATTAATAATAATAATAATAATAATAATAATAATAATAATAATGCATAATAATCATGGCTATAATGCAGGGGTCTCCAACTCCGGTCCTGGAGAGCTACTATCCAGTAGGTTTTCTGTCCCACTTGACTTCTGATGAGCCGTACCTGTTCCTGGTATTTACCTGAGAACAGGTGTGGCTCATCAGAAGCCGGGTAGGATAGAAAACCTACTGGACAGTAGCTCTCCAGGACCGGAGTTGGAGACCCCTGCTATAATGTGTTATGCCTTTTATAAACCGTTATAGTCGTATTTATAATACTTTATAAATGAATAAATTACAAGGACAAGTGTTAAACTTACATACATTGAAAATGTCACGCCAGCCAGCTGACCAAATTTAACAGCACTGTATTTTTATTTATTTATTTTTATTTCAGGAACATTAATGTACGGAAAATAAAATATAACCTATAACACAAAAGTGGATACTTTTTAGAGATCCCCCCCCAATTACCTCAGAGAAGCCGAGCTTCGAACCACGATTATATCAATTCATTGTCACTTCAATAACTGTTTGTGAGGATAGCCTAAATGGGGATAAAATCAACCCCCCAGCAAACATTATTATATGATACATTTACTTACAGTTTCTAAGACTTTCATTACGAAATATCTTGATTCCAAAAAAAACGGCATGGCAATGCTGAACTTCAAGTCGATTTAAGTGGAAGTTAAAGTTGGAGTTCAAGGACAACTCGATCTTTAGCTTCCCGTCATAATCGGGGTCTCCACGGCCGGTTCCAGTTGGCTCCAGTCTGTCAACCACATTGCAGTCAATGTTAGTCCATTTAAACTGTAAAGGTTGCTATAGATCCGCCTAATATGGCAAGTAACATAAGTACGTCTGAAGCAAAGTGGGGAAACGCGTCTGGCAAGCTTCAAAACTGCTGATTAAACTAAATTGCAGGATTGCCAACTCTGACGAATCGGGCGTGATACTCACGCTTACGTCAGAAATCTTACGGCAAAACCATATTATTCCATTATAAAGCTAAGGGCTATTTTGCAAACCCAAGTCACGCCATTCAACTTACTCCATTTGTTCGTTCGGGTCTTAATAAGATTTATAATATACTTAGTAAATGCGGACCCCCAACCAGTTAAACGATACCGAATTGTGTAGCGACAGTAAACTTCTGCATTGCGATGAAGGGGGAAATAAAGAACTAGGTCTTTGAATACAGAATAAATACAATTTTATTTCGTTTTTCTTATGGATACCAACCAGGTGAAATATCACTACAATATCTGGAAAAAATGGACCAATCACGTTATAGTGAAATATAACATATATGTACATTTTTCAGACGAAGCAAGGCTCTTTCACTATCCGTTTCGTTGCATCGTATGTTCAGATAATCGAGACTCCTCACGACAAACTGGACACAAAAAACCAACACTTATTTGTCGAGGCGATCCTGCCGTTTAACGTAGCTTTATTGCACACTTTCTTCCGTTATCACACCGGCTATCTGTGTCACGTTGCTTTTTTTTCCCCTCGCCTTTGGTAATCGGGACATGCATTTTGAGTGCAGCTGGATCAAGCTAAGTTTTACCACTAAGAGTTTAGTGCCCTCCATTCCTTGCATATACGGTGTTATTAATAGCCAGGGTCTTTCGCAAGACTTCTTTTGTATCTACAAACGTTTAACTGTTAATCTAAAGAGATACTGCCCCCAGGATCTCTCTGCCAGTGTCCCCTGTCTTTCCAGATTTCATCTCCAGACACAACATCAAGAGAAACATCCAGCATGCACGACCTGCTGCCGGCGTTAGTGTACATGGCAGAGTCGCCGACAATGTGTCTAATAGAAGAGGGAGAAGACGGAGATGGAAACGAAAGTAAGGGGAGGTATTTTCATGGGGGGGGGGGGGGGGGTGCACTGCTTGGCTGCCCTGCCCCACCCCAACCTTAGGACTCCTCATTTTCAGCAGTGGGCTCTGCAGCAGTGGGTGACAGCGCCTCTGGTTCTGACTTGCTGGCAATTCGGTCCAGTTCAGCCTGCACATCCGTCAAGCCCAGCTTAGACCCTGTGGGACAGAAGGCTGAGGTTTGCGGCTCAGATACACTGAGGACTATCAGGACCAGTGGTGGAGTCTAATCCGCAACACTCCATTGCAACAATTCTCATCATACAGGGACAAGTTCCAGAGCACTGAAGTCACATGGATAGCTCATGACTGCCACCTACTGGTGCAGCAGCGATACACCACGGCAGTCTGTTGAGAGTGAGAGTGAGGGAGCGTGGTGAACCCCAGAATTACCAGTCAGCTTTCAGCATGACAGTTTTCAGGTTCTGTACCTGACTTCCGGACTTGTGTGGGCGTGCCGCCCCCTCCCCCCGCGGGACTGCCCCCCGGTCCAGGGGCACCAGCTTTCTTAGTCAGCAGGCTGTTGAAAAAGTTGGCCAGGACCCCTTCGCTTGTCTGGCCACCTGCAAAACCACCAGAGCAGGGAAAGACACAGGACCAGACATAGACTTCCATTACTGCATTGTGATTTACCCTATTCAAAGGTACAACTGCAATAACCGTCCGCATTTTCCAACCTTGTGCCATAATTGGATAAAAGCCCCAAAATGTCACTGGCACACTCCCTCCCTGTCACAGTGACATCCCCGCCCACTCCATACCTGGCTGCATGGGCATCGCGTTGGCCACGTTCGACGCTGCCGAGCGGTTGGTCGTCCGAGGTGACCCGCTGGGGGCTCTGCCAGACGCTTCCTGTTCGGACGACGACAAGAGGTGTCACTGGATCGAGCTAGTTTCAGCTAGTAAAACATTTGCTGCTTTTGTGAAAGCTGATCAGGGCATGGGGGGGGGGGGGGGCTGGAACATACAGCAGGCAGGACGGGGCAGACAGGTGACGGGGCAGGATGCCAGCCCATCACTAGGCAGCCGCACGCGCACACACACACACACGCACGCACGCACACACACACACACACACACACACACAGTGGGGAAAAAAAAACAGAACTGGGGAAACCCATGCAAAATACGCAGCTGGGGGGGCAGGACTTGAGCCCCCAACCAAGGCACAGTGAGCCACCACACTACCCCTTACAATTACTGTCATTGTTGCTGGTGGTGTTTTTCTCATCTGATCGCTCTCTCCCATGGTGCAGAGAGCTGCACTTCCATTGGTTAATCACAGCAGTATGACCCCCCCACCTCCACCCCCCTTGCCACTGGGTTACTCAGTTCCCAATCCGGCGGCAGTCAGGCGCATTCTGCAATGGGCATGCACCATGCACTCAGGCCGCAATACTGACCACAGGCCGTCCAGCCGCCACCGTGGGCTGCTTCGCGATCAGCGCCTGCAGGACGGACAGAATGGACAGGAAGTGAGGCAGGCAGGAGCCAAAGCTGGCAAGCCAACGTGGCAGAGCTCTGGGAAAAGCCGCGTATTCCGTCGCCGTTCCCTCCTAGACCAGCTGCACCAGCGCAAGGAATTTCTAAGAAGCTGTCTCTGTACATGCAAAACCTAGGAGGCCCCTCTACCCGCCACTGACCTCGCCAGCTGCCCGCTGCCCGCTGCCCGCTCCGGCAGATTTGCCAAAAGAATGTCGCCTGGCAGACCTGCCTGCTCTGCTCTGCTCTTTCACACTTAAGGCTGATTTTTGCGTCTCTGTAGAATCTACGCTGTAGCCTAACATGCACCCCCCCGGAAAACGTAAATACACCTCGTGGCGACGCAGGCAGCTTGATTACATCATAATTCCTCCTATGCAAATGTTTTGCTTTTGTTTCAAAATAAGTTCAAAATAAATCAATTTCTCACAGACTCGCATGTAAGTGATTTTAACAGCAAGGATGAATGTATAAATCAGTCTTTAGGCTCAGCTGCTCCTCAGTGCTCTTCGTTGACACTTACTGCCTGGTATCTGTCACTCATCAGCTACTCAGCCTAGTAGCTCTTGTCCCTGATGGCTGTTGAGCAGTAAGTGATGTACTATCTGCGTCGCTTCTACGTCAGATTGGACAAAAGCTTCTGCTAAATAAAATAACTATTCTCGATACCTGCAGCTTCATCAGAAACACCTGGTCATCTTCCGCTGAAATCTCCTTCTCATGCACAAACTATAAAACAGAGATTTATTCAGCTGGTTAGTACCTTGTAATTTTTCACGTACATTTAGTTGTTTAGATGATGCTTTTAAGCAAAGCAGCATATAATTTTTACCCATTTATTCGGTTAGATCATATACTGACATGATTCAGGTTAAGAGGCCTATTCAATGGTTTAACAGCAGGGTCCTGGGACACTCCGTGTTGGACCATTAGTGCTCTAACCTTTCTCACGGGCGGCTTCACAATCACGTCCTCGAAGCTGTCTTCTGCTTTTATCGTCTGGAAGTTTTCATGCAGGATTGCAATTTTTTTTTCGTTGTCCCATCCTGCTGGGCTGAGAGAGAAGGGAACAGGCTGTCAACCTGGCGTCTTCTCACAAACACACGCACAAGCGGGGATGTGTAACTCAATCTGCGGCACATCCTGCCTGCAATCTGCTTTTTAAAAGTGATTCATTACCACTGAATTAGTAATGAATACTGCAATATTATGGTTCCCAAGTAATCATTGGTAATTTTAGGTGGAAAACATTTTTAAATCGAGAGGTGATAAACTAATTCAGATATTAGCAGAAAATTCCAGAAACATGGCAAACAGGATGTTAATAGGACATTTCCGCAAAACAGGAAGCGACACAAAACTCACATAAAGACTGCATCCTTTTCCACAACATGAGCTGGAACAATGAAGGGAAACCCATAGAGTCTGTGGACAAGGTACTTATACAGCACGTCCAGGTTCTTGTTGTCCTTCATTGAGGTGTACACCAGGGCGGCGCCGTCTGGGAGCCACTTGTCAAGGAGAGTGCTGTCTGGGCTGATGTGGGGGGAGGGGGGCCTATTCTTGATTGTGGGTCTTTGAGCCCCCCCCACAAGTAACAACATTAGCGATCAACTGGTAGACAGGTACTGAATTGAAATATGATCTTAGCACATCTCAAACAAAACAATGCTCGAGCTACATTTTCCTGTTTGTTGACTTAGTCGTTCAGAAATGTATGATTTAGTGCTGGGCGTGTGCGTCTACATGTCCAGACACCTCGAAGGCACGAATGCTGCGTTTCACAAGGGCGTCAGTAAAGCCCAACCACTATGATGCACAACGCGTCCACCCTGAGCCCCCAGAAAGGACACATTGCAAGCAGAATCTGCGGATGTGCGACTGGATGAAGTCAAAGTGCTCGTCCCTGTAGTCGTGGTCTTTCTCCAGCGTGCTGACGGCGTCACACTGCGAAGACGGGAAACACCTTCAGACAGGAAATCCAGTACAGCCTCCAGTATGACACGACGGCACCACAGCCCCCTGGAAGTCGTACACACTGCATGCCCAGCTGTGTTTGAAAGGTGTCAGCAGATGGGCAGAAGAATCTGAGTGTGCAGCAGGCTTGCGGCTGTGAGTGCGTGTGAGCACAAGTGAGTGTGTGTGAGTACACGTCAGTATATATGTGTATGAGTATAAGTGTGTGTGAGTACACGTCAGTATATATGAGTATGAGTATAAGTGTGTGTGAATACACGTCAGTATATATGTGTATGAGTATAAGTGTGTGTGAGTACACGTCAGTATATATGTGTATGAGTATAAGTGTGTGTGAGTACACGTCAGTATATATGTGTATGAGTATAAGTGTGTGTGAGTACACGTCAGTATATATGAGTATGAGTATAAGTGTGTGTGAGTACACGTCAGTATATATGAGTATGAGTATAAGTGTGTGTGAGTACACGTCAGTATATATGAGTATGAGTATAAGTGTGTGTGAGTACACGTCAGTATATATGAGTATGAGTATAAGTGTGTGTGAATACACGTCAGTATATATGTGTATGAGTATAAGTGTGTGTGAGTACACGTCAGTATATTTGAGTATGAGTATAAGTGTGTGTGAGTACACATCAGTATATATGAGTATGAGTATAAGTGTGAGTGAGTACACGTCAGTATATATGTGTATGAATATAAGTGTGTGTGAGTACACGTCAGTATATATGTGTATGAGTATAAGTGTGTGTGAGTACACGTCAGTATATATGTGTATGAATATAAGTGTGTGTGAGTACACGTCAGTATATATGTGTATGAGTATAAGTGTGTGTGAGTACACGTCAGTATATATGTGTATGAGTATAAGTGTGTGTGAGTACACGTCAGTATATTTGAGTATGAGTATAAGTGTGTGTGAGTACACGTCAGTATATATGTGTATGAGTATAAGTGTGTGTGAGTACACGTCAGTATATTTGAGTATGAGTATAAGTGTGTGTGAGTACACGTCAGTATATATGAGTATGAGTATAAGTGTGTGTGAGTACACGTCAGTATATATGTGTATGAGTATAAGTGTGTGAGTACACGTCAGTATATTTGAGTATGAGTATAAGTGTGTGTGAGTACACGTCAGTATATATGAGTATGAGTATAAGTGTGTGTGAGTACACGTCAGCATATATGTGCATGAGTATAAGTGTGTGTGAGTACACGTCAGTATATTTGAGTATGAGTATAAGTGTGTGTGAGTACACGTCAGTATATATGTGTATGAGTATAAGTGTGTGTGAGTACACGTCAGTATATATGTGTATGCGTATGAGTGTGTATGAGTACATGTGAGTGACCATGACAGTGTGAGTATATACTGTACATGTGAATGTGTGAGCAAATATGAGTATAACTGAGTGCACATGAGTACATGTCAGAGCGTGTGAATATAAGTGAGTATGAGTACATGTGACTGCATGTCAGTAGGTCCGAGTACATGTGAGTATAAGTGAGTATGAGTACATAAGAGTGTGTGTGACTACATGTAAGCCCTTGTGAGTGTGTGTAAGTACGTCAGAATGCATGTTGCCCGGGCGTGATTCGGCCACCTCACCTTCGCACACACCACCACCACCGGAACACCAAGGTTGTGCGTCAGTGTTCTCTCACCCAGGGGCAAAACCACACTCTCCTCATCGGCGTCTGGCAGCAGGGGAGTCTTCCTCTGAGGGGAACCGGTCCCTGGTTCAGTGTACTCCTGAAAGTGCCGCACCACTGCGAGCACGGGGAGTGGGGGGGGCGGGGTCGGTATTAACCGTTAAAATAAACTATTAGAATAATACACCAATGGGCCAAAACACAGAGATCTATCTCATGAAAACAGTGTGAGCCAAGGTCTGGGATATATTGGATGGTACTCGTAACATTTGGTACTCATACTCGAAATGGTGGAGGGCAAAGAAATGGGCAGGAATAAAGACCTGAGGTATATGGTGCTTTTGAGAGTGGACGGGGGTCAGGGTCAGCATGGGCACCCTGACTGGCCAGCGGCCGCGTAGCCAGATACGCCGCAGGGCTCGATGCCCTGTCTGTCGTGACCCATTACTTCAGTCACCATCATCAAAAAATAATCTGCCATTTGTGCCACAGTATCCTTCTGCCGGTTTGCACCACACACGATAGCCTTCGTTCACATCCTGGCGGTTCCTCAGTCCCCTCTCACCACAGCTGACTGTACCCCCCCCCCCCCCCAAGCCTTGCCGTGTCGCAGATGCTCTGACCCATAGCTTAATGATCTGACCCTTGTCAAAGTCACTGAGATATTTATCCCTGACCATTTCTTCTGCATTCAGCATGTCCACTACAAGTATCGAATGTTAGCTTACTGTCTAATACCTCAACATGCACTGTTTTTACGAGACAGTCAACACTGTTCACTTCATGTGGGGATGGTCATAATTTTTCGGCTCATCAGTGTATAATTATTATTATAATTATGGTTGTTCATAGTGTAGCTTTGCCTTGTGCCCTCTGCTTCCTCAAATTTGTACTGGACAAGCAGTTATCGACTATAAGAAGTAGATGAATAATAATAATAATAATAATAATAATAATAATAATATTGCTTGGGAGTACATTTTCCTCTCTGACAATAAAAAAATGGCTGAAGTGAAATATTAGTATATGAAGTAATTGAATATTATTATTACTAAACTCAAAGCATAAGCCAATTTTCTATCCTTTGTAGATGTTAACTAGTTTTCCCGCTGTTTTCCAGAAAGACGTCGACTTCAGAGGGGCGAGAACTGTGTTCCTCATTCCTATTCTCCTGCATTGAACCATCTGAGCTATGTGAAGCAGACTCTCCTGCTTTGCGGCAGCCTAATGGACCCAGGGAGTGGACAGCAGGTCGCCCTTCACGTACTTTTCTGTTCCATGTCCCTCATGTCCTCCGGGGGCACCCTCAGCCTGTCGACGTGCTCGCGCACCACGCCAGCCCACTTCTGCAGCGAGTCCAGGGCGCCCCAGGGCCGGGACATGTCCACCACCAGCAGAACGATGGTGTCCGCCAGGTTGTCCTGGGATACTGCAAACTTCTGGAGGCCCTTGTGGTACAGGTCGCCGTCCAACACCCATGCGTTACACCTGGTATCGTCTGCAGGGGGCGACAGAAACGCCTTTTTTTATTCAAAGCAAAGGAACTGCTATGTAAACAATGAGGGCATTAATCATTAGCAAATTGCTCAAATAGCAAATAAGGTCTTTCTGCTGAATTATAGAAGTCAAACATATACATATGTAAATCTAAAGAAAACAACACAGTAATTTCAAATAGCACAGAAAATGAGATAAATGAGAATGGTTGTTTACTAGTGCAAATGCGGACTGGACTGACGACTTGTGAAAGCTTCTGGATCACAGTACACACTGACCCACTGCAAGTGTCACTGCCTAATGTCACCCTGTCAAAGGACTTCATTCCTGTAGCCATGACTTGGCAATCCCAGGCTGCAACGCGGACATATACGTACCATCAATGTCGTCGTCGTGAACATTGAAATAAAGGTATTCCAGTCCCCTCCCTTTCAGATACTCCTCTATTCCTTGGAGTTTGGCGACCAGTGTAGTTTTACCAGCCCCAACCTCACCTGCAAGTCAAAAACGGGAGGACGGAGATAATGTGGGGTTTTAAATAAATAAATGCAAAAAGCAATTAAGCCGCAACTTGGTGCAGATAAGCCGCCGGTGCGGGGCTGCTATTAATATCAATGCGGGGCGGTGTGAGCGCTCGGCCGCGTCCCGATCCAGACGCACCCATGACGAGGACACTCTTCCCGGACGGCAGCTTGGAGCGGGAATGCATGGACACCTCGCTGAGAATCGAAGACCTGCGCATAAAACACGCATTTTAAATTAAATGATTTAAAGGCATTGAGGCAAAGCGTTGACAACACCGCCTCACCAGCTATTAAATGCCACCATCCGTGCAATGGCTGGGAAATGGCATGGGATCGCACGCATTTAAATGCGCCCCGATGGCATCCCCCGATCCCCTAAATAAATACCATAAATTTTGGCCATCGTCGTCGGCGCCGTTCTGCGCCCCGGGGGCGCCGCGCTCCAGGCTTGAGCCGGTGGATGCCGAGGCAGCCCTGCCCGACGCGGCCATCTTCGCAGGCTTGCGACGCCCATCCGGGGGCCCGGATGTTAACCTGCAGTCGCTGCGCGGAGAGGCGGAGCAGCCGGCGTCTCTCACAGCGAATAACAGGATAACGCCAACAAAAAAAAGTGCAAAAGTGGAAACTTTGTGCAATGATGGACAGACCGGATGCGATGAGATGGAAGTCGCCTCCTAATTGTAACAGTGCATATTACATCTTGCTTAAGCTGTATCTCTTACTAGGCTATTTAAAAAGTAGTGTCAGCACCATGGACAGGGCTCGTGAAATAGGAAGACGGGTCTGCTGTGACAGTGCAACATGCAGGGAAGTGGCACAAAGCGACGCATAACACAGACATTAAGCAGGTTTTTTTAATGGTGTCATTGGTAATGCAAGACTCTGCAAAGCTGCGCTAAGTGACAATGAGATTAGTATGAGCACAGTGATCCGATATCGACCATTCGTGCCGTTCTCTCTGCTCATAGCAAAACCTGCAGTGGTGATGCAAGTAAATTTTTAATCAGTGGGGAGTCCGCTGCATTAGAGGTGCATTTTTAAATGATGTCGAATTATCCCTTGAGTATTTGGAGCAATTAAAGTTTTGCTTAATATCATGGATAGAACACTAATGAAAGCGATTATTTCTGACGCGCTCACTCACTGCCTTAGCAGTCACGAAACATAGGATCAGTGTCGGTTTATAGCAAAGTAGCTGATTACACGGCAAGCATTTAAACTATGCCTTCATTTCGGCAGTGCGATTAAACATGCATAGAAACAGGCACACAAATGTACGTAATTGTTTCAAGTTCTGGAAGAAGACTAATGCGGCTTCGCCGTTTTATTACATGGTTACACGCAACTGGAATAAAATTGCATATGTTTTTAGTATAATATGGCCCCTTTGAATTATTAAGGATCCTTAAATCATCTTGCAGTTTACACTAAAGTTTATGCTGCGATGATGGGATAGTGAGGGTGGGGGAGAGAATAGGACTCAGAAACGACGGCAGCCCGCTTCTCTGTATAACACCGTCTAACAGTGACCTACATATTGCGCACGATTAACGCCCGACCAGGTGAGGGAGGACCGCTGCTGCATTAACCACATTCTGCCGCCAGAGTGCGCTGTCACCGCGCTGCTCTGAACGTCCCGTGTTTGCTGTACGGCGATAAAAGCGCTTAAAAAGTCCAGTGAAGCGGTGATACTTGTGCCTTTTCCCCCTCTTCATCTGAGAGAAGGAGCTGCGGAATAGCTCCCTTCATATTTATGAGGACTAAGGATGGGTTCAGTCACTCTGCACAGAGCATTTGCCCTCTGAAGCCGAGTTTCACAAAACTGCAATCTGAAAATAAGGAAGTTTTTAGCAGTTTTACCTGGGAATACCTCTTTGCGTTCTCAAAAGGTGAGTTTTTTACGCGTCCTGCTGACAGATGGTCTATATATCGGGACTTTGCTTTGGATGAAAACTTTGTGTTTAAATTTGAGTTGAGGATGAGACCGAATCGTTCTTTGGACTGAACAGGACACATCGGAATCATAATGACGAAAAACAAATACATTATTGTATTGATAAAATAATGTGATTAGTAATATCTTAGTTATCCATTATCCCATCCTAGTTTTTATAAACGTCTTTGCTATGTTTTAATCCGCATTGAATGCATATTGCTGTGGGCTGCAGTGTATAATCCATAATTTTTTTACGGAATATTAAACATTTAACGCAGCAGAGCTTTTCAGTTACAGCATAAAAGCCAGTAAGTTGTAGTAAAGAAAATCCAGCCCAGCGTCGCAGTTGCACTAACCTAAATTTTGTACTTCCTATGATAACAGTGCTTTGCGGTAGTGTGGCTCTCCCTAGATTATTGATCACTCCAAATATAAACTGGAAGAACAGAAAATTAATAACTCGAACGTGTTCTCGATATTAAATAACCACTGATAGGAGATACGTGTAAATACTGACGTCAGCGCAGTAATTAAACATTATGATGTGTGATTTGGGAAGGCATGGATGAAGTTTGGTCCGAATGCCTCACCTCAGTATTTAAGGAAAATGCAGTAAAGCAAACCCCCGCGTTTAAGTAATTAGATTTTTTTTCATACTGTCCCGAAGGACTCACGGTGAGCTGTAAATACTTCTACCTTCCGTGATTGTGGTGTGTTTCATGGGAGGGACGCGCCCGCGCACACACACACACACACACACACACACACACACAGTTTGTGTTGTCCAAGGTACATCCGCGATTTACATGTGCGCTCAGTTTCTGCAAGAACTGCAGTGTCCGGGGCGAGGTGTGAAGCTACCGGGGGAGAGAAAAAAAAAACAGAATATGAACCATTGCGGATAATAAATGGAAAACACGTACGCAGATCTAGAATGCGCGAATGAATTGCAGAATGGAAGGGAAAATGTGAGAAATGACTGCATGATCGTAGGGCAAACAGAGCACCTTATTCACAGAGTACCGTAGTGCACCACACAGGCGCTTAAATAATGAAAATAATAAAATAATAATTTTATATGTGAAATTTGCCAATTATGATCTTCACGATTTAGCGGATTTCTGAGTAACCACCAACCATCAGTAACTTTAAAACAGTAAGATGCATTTTGCTTTCATAACAAAGATTAAAACTAATATGCAATTTGCGTGCTTAAGTTTTCAGATAATGCAAATCCATGCATGTTACCTGCCCTGGATGAAAAGAGTGTTGCCATAGCTACACGTGAAGCGTACACTGATATCAACTCTTGGCGCCGAATTACCTTACAGACGACGCCCTCACTGATTACATTTAAATTATCCGTCATAAGCTCACGTTTTAGCAAACCGCCTCTAAATGACCTTTACTACTCTCCTGTTTTGCGGTAGACCGGCAGCAGTGTCCCCTTCCCCTTCAGCTGCATCCACAACAGTTTCCTTCCTCTGTATTCGCGGCAGTCACCCGGATAGTTTCGAAAGTAATTTGTCATTTTTTCACAGGAGTAATGTGCGATAATGTGCTTTTTTTTTTCTACCGTCGGCACGCCGTTGTAAGCTGCCACTGTGCTCATCGTGCCGAAGTGAGTAATTGCATTCATATTCTAGAGACAGCTCTGAAAATGAAAGTATCTCAGATTACCCCAGGTTGCTCTGGCTTCCACCATGATTGACCCATACGTTAACACAATCGCTGTCTTTTGAATTCTTGGTTCCGCTGCATATTAAAATGGTAGTTTTCCTTTATTGTACAGCCCTTTACAGCTGAATTTGCCCAGTGAAAATATGGCGATTAGGATAAGAAGCTGTGGTGATGTTGTTCCATCCTCTGTGGAATGCATTACTCTGGGTGTGATAAGCAATTTTCATTCAGACTGCAAGTTTCCTGAAATGCCAGACTATTAGAAGGATTTTGCTTGCTGTATTTCCATCCATCTTCTAACCTACTGTTTCCCAATAGAGTCTTTGGGGAGCAAAAACGGTGGACTGTCTGGCATAGAGGAAAAACAATACTTAATAAATTAATAAATAACAATAACAATGACTGGGGGGGGGGGGCAGCAGGCTGATGGGGGACCTGGCAGCCTCAGGGAAGAAGCTTTTCCAGACTCTGGTGGAACTGGCGGAATGCTGGAGGGTCTCTGGGTTCAGCTTTGCAGGAAGATGCCCTGAATGGAAGGGAGGGAGCTTGCGGCGCTGAATGCGCTACCCGCTGCAGGCTTTTACGGTGCAGGGCATCCCAATTCCCAAAGCAGACAGTGATGCAGCTGGTCAGGACGCTCGCTGCGTTGCCCCGGGGGAGCAGGTAGTGCTGAGTCCTCTTTCTTGTAGACTCATGAAACTCTCAGATTAAAGCTTAAAAAAGGATTGTTCAATAGCAATAGCTTCATACTGCTGTGACCCTGACTAACTGAAGCAGAGTGGAGTTAGATGGATGGGATAGATCCTTACTAATGTGACCCTTACTAGGAGAATCAGGTTGAAGTTGGATGGATGGGATAGGTCCTTAGTACAGTCACCTTCACCTGGAGAAGCATATTGAAGATGGATGGATCGATGGATCGATTGAAGGGATAGGTCCTTACTAATGTGCCCCTCACTAGGAGAAGTGGATTGAAGATGGATGGATGGATGGGATAGATCCTAACTGGTGTGACCTTCCACAGGAAAAGAGGCTTGAAAATTGGTGTAATAAGTCCGTGTCTGATGCCCGGAAATGATCCTGCATTCAATCAATATATCCTTGAGCAGTTTCATGCAAATCAATGCTAAAACCAAAATGATGCCTTACTAAGCAAAGTATTTAACATATGACACCTGCAACTGCGACTGCGAGCAGTTTGACCAGATGTAGATGTTGGAAAGAGGACCTCAGCCGCACAAAGGCAGATAATGGCTGGGGCCCCAAAGTGACTTTTTGAGTGGGGCCCCAAAGTGACCTTTTGAGTGGGGCCCCAAAATGACTTTTTGAGTGGGGCCCCAGGAACAACAGACCCGCCCCTGCTGATAAGTCTTTAACAGCTTAACGCAGGAGAGGACTCCAATTAGACAAATTTCAAATGGGATTTAATTAGATAAGCACCGACAAAAAGCAAATTAAAAAGTAAACAAAAGTGAAAATTTAACATCTCCCTTGAGGGTTTCCTGAAGAACCACAATCTGAGATGTATAAGGCTTTTGTTTAATCTTTGTAAAATTCGCATCAATCTGTTTTCTGTACCTGCTTGTCCTATGCAGGGTCGTGGGATTCTGGAGCCAATCCCGGAAGCTAGGGGCGCAAGGCAGGGAATAAAAGATTGGGGCATCACCCCAGTGCAGGGCACTCACATCACACACACACACGCATGCACACACTCACATCACACACACATCGCACGCACACACCCACATCACAGACACACACGCAGGCACACATTCACATCACACACACATCGCACGCACACACCCACATCACATGTACACGCTCGCATCACACGCACACACTCACATCACACACATCCGCACACACTCACATCACACACACATGCAAACACTCACATCACACACACACATGCACACACTCAAATCACACACACACAGGTTTGTAATTAAATCTTTGTGGGGACTCTCCATTCATTTCAATGGGGAAAGCTCTAATCCCAGCATGAACCCTTAACCCCCACCCAGTCATAACCTTAAACATTAGTAACCAAACAAAATATGAGACTTTGGGCATTTTTACTTTTTTGATTGCATTCACAGATGTTTGTGGGGACCTGAAAAATTGTCCCCACAACATCAAAATAAATGGTTTTTATCACATAGTAGGGACATTTGGTTGGATGGATGGATGGATGGGATAGATTCTTACTGCTGTTATTCAAACTTATTTACATGAATCAATAAAAAATAAGTACAATAAGACATTAATGATGACATTTGATCCCCACAATGTAATATGTACATGACCACATACACACACACACATTCACACCTTTGGACAATTTGGCACGTGCAATTCACATCAGCCCCATGACAACAGGGGGAGACATGCAATCTCCACGTAGCCGTGCCAGATACTCGAACCCAGGCTGATCCCTGCTCCACTGTGCTGCTCCTCTTTGTAAATAATTTGGCCTTTATTGTTCTTTCTGGATAAAATATTGCAGGACTCCTATTCAAAATAGAATTTAGTGATTAATTGTTATACCACAGCAAAGTGTGTTTTCTGTATTTATGACATAGCAGGGGGCAGCTAATTCCGCGCCTGGGGGTGATTGCTCAGGGTACCTCAGTGGTGTCTTGCTGGTCGGGGATTCAAACCTGCAATCTTTCAATTACAAATGCGCTTCCCTAACCATTAAAGCCACCACATTGGGGGACTCACACATGTATGTGTACTGTGAGGAACTGGGTACCAGCATTCAAGTACTTATTGTGACAATATCTTTGTTTATTTAAGAGCCGCAAGCCAGTAATTGCTGTGGGTGAGGATGACATTAAGTAGTGATGTTTGGAGGAGTCTTTCCACAACTGGTGTGCAGCTATTCCTAGGAGAGGAACAGCAGAGAGGGAGAGAGAGAAAAGAAGCGTGGGATGGGGGAGGTGGGTGAGCGGGAGAGGCCTTGCTGGCGTGCCGACGTTAATGACTGCAGGATGCACACTTACGGTGCAGCCCTTCAAATGCAATTCCTATTAAGCAAACGCATTCTGTCTTGGAAATTAAATCGAGTTCTGAATGTCAGAGGAAGGGGGAGAGTGTAGCTTAAATGACCCTTAACGATGTTATTCAAACTTATTTACATGAATGAATAAATAATAAGAACAATAAGACATTAATGATGATTTAGTAATGCCATTACGGATTTAATGGTACTGCCCCCAAGTGCTCAAAGAGAGAGTGCGCAATATGGTAAGTGTCTGAAATCTGCCTCCTCAGTCTAAGGATTGTTGACGAAAGCGTTTTCACACTGCATGCCCTGGTGTTCCCTCCCCAACAGCACAATTATTACACGGAAGATGAGCAACATCTATGAGTCAGCAGCCAACACCTTGGGCATCGTCAACAGCCCATGCCTGAGCAAGGTGGAGCTGCGAGTGGCCTGTAAAGGGATCTCCGACCGGGACGCCCTGTCCAAACCTGACCCCTGTGTGGTTCTCAAGATGCAGTCACATGGCCAGTGGTTTGAGGTAGCCTACCCTCTCTCCTGTGTTACACTATTGTGTATTACTATACTACATAAATACTACTATACTTCTACATATATACTGTACACCATGCTGTAGTACTTAATGTTAACCATATAAGGAATCGTATATTGTACCTTTGATTTCGCCAGAAATATAGTTTTTTTTTTGCCCTAGTCATTCTACACTATACTGCGGCATATTTTTCATATGCTATTGCATGCTGTACTATGTGGTTATATGCTATGCTAAATTACTCTATGCTATGCAGGCAGGGCGGCCAACTTTGGTCAGCTTGCTGGAGTGAGATTTTCAATGCAAGACAATTCTGCACACACATGCATACAAATTAACATGTATGTAACACCTTGTAAATACTACCTTGTAAATAGTCTGTAGGGTTTGCAAACTACCCCAGTGCTTCTGATGTAGCTAATTTTAGCTTTATAATGGAATAATATAGATTTGCCGTAAGATTTCTTGTGTGAGCCTGAGAGTCTGTAAAGCCACAGCGAGAGCTGTAAGCTTGTGCGGCAGGATTGTCAGGAGTGGGGTGGTATTGAGACTTGGGCAGTAATCCCGTATACTGTGATATTTTTGTTCAAAAATACCATACCCCCCCACCATCAAATTTTATCGAAAAACTGGAATAGCAATGCTTTTTAAAATACTGTCAAAATATTGTGTAGCGTGGTATAATGTCTGTGTCACGGCACGAGAAATGAAGGACTTAAGGGCAGGTGTCAGGAGAACAAAAGGGGGGGGGGGGGTTATTAAACCAAAACAGGAGCAGGGAAACAAACAAGAGGGATGCATAAGAGACAGGCATGGCTTGTTAGGGCCATGATGGGGGGAAGACAGGCAGGGATATGACAGTCTGGATGGTATGACAGTCTGGATGGTATGACAGTCTGGATGGTATGACAGTCTTAATCAGTCTACTTTTTGGTGTTGGTTTTCCACTGGCGTAAAAACTGGTTTTGGCGCCGAATGACATCACAGTGCAAGGCCGGGTATTTTGTACTGAATTCGAAAAATTCCTGTAGTATATTATAGGACTGGACAACATGTGATATTAATACCAACATCGCATGTTATGCACATGCAATTCTCAGTCAGCTAGTTGAGATTAGTCTTTTTTATACCTTCGTGTGGGTATTATAGCACGGGGAGGTTATGTTTTTAATCTGTCAAATGAAAAAAAAAAAAACTTAGCAAGCTTTGCAGTTTTAATGAATACTCATTTTCAAGATTATCTAGTATATGTTTAAAAATCAGTTTAAAGTTTACCACTGCTGCTTTTGCACGAGCGCTGCATGCGTTCTCCGAGACAATCATGATAATTTTCATCCTTGCTGTTTAAATCACTCCTAGATGGGTTTGTGAGAAATTAACTTATTTCAAACTTTTATTTTGCTTTATAAATATCCTAATATTTATCACAACAAAATCACATCATGATATTTGAAATTATTTCCACAATTGTGCAGCCGTAGTATATTATGCAAAATACGTTTTGCTCTCTTGTCATGCTGTCCTGATCGTTGAATCTATTCTTTCTACCAGATCACAATTTACACATGGGTCTCGTCACGTGTCCATGCACCCATTATTAAAACATTTTTTCCTTTTTTTTCTTCATTTGTCATTGTTTTCTGAGTTCGTAACTTTTTTTCAAGAAGGTAGTTGTATTGTGTTTAGAGGCAGGCTATTTGCATGGCCAGTCGACAAAGAAAGCGTTTGCAAGTCCCACCCCATAGTACTAAAGTACCAAAAAAGTACCCCAGCTGGTTTGGTACTTTATGTACTGGAACTTTTGGTAATGGTACTCAGAAGTCAGTGGAAAAGGGAAAGTACCAAAAGCAGTGGAGAAGAATCTTAAGATACTGCCCAAGCCTAGTGCTGGTTTGGGGGGGGGGGGTCTTGGGGTGCTGGCAGTATGGCCACTGTGGGGCAGGTGGGGGGGGGGGGGCATTGGCTGCAAAATTTGATGGGGTGCGGCAGGGTTGCTTGCTAGGTCATCTTATTGCCACTGATTTGCAGGACATTATGCATCATTCATTAAGGAACTGCTGTCAATTTGAAACATCCGGGAGGGGTGGAATGGGCTGTGCTATGCCAGGTTACACTGAGCTGTGTTACGCTATGCTACACTGAGCTGTGCTACATCATGCTACACTGAACTGTGCTATGCCAGGCTACACTTAGCTGTGCTCTGCCTGGTCACATTGAGCTGTGCTACGCAACGCTACACTGAGCTGTGCTACGCCAGGTTTCATGGAGCTGTGTTACGCTATGCTACACTGAGCTATGTTGCACTATGCTACACTGAGCTGTGCTACGCCATGCTACACTGAACTGTGCTATGCCAGGTCACATTGAGCTGTGCTACGCAACACTACACTGAGCTGTGCTACGCCAGGTTACATGGAGCTATGCTATGCTATGCTTAGGGAGAACCCTTCTATACAAGCCAGAGGGTATGCTGTTGAGCACTGAATTAATCTTCCTGTGACCTTCGGCCCCTCTCCTGCCTCCTGATCCCTCTCGCCCCAGACCTGCTTCTTTTAATGCATCACACCAGATTACCACTTTCTCATCCACTCACATAGGCTGAAGCGGAAAGAAACCAGCAAACAAATCTCATCTTAGAATAGGAGTAGCAGGCCGTGTGAGTGATGGTGTACCAGGTGCGGGGCAGTGATGGGTGGGGCGCTTTCCCGGGGGCTGCCATGCCTCTCTGGCCCACTCACAGTGCACAGTGACCCCGGCCTGCCTTGGTTGGCCCAATAATAACCTTCCCCCAATCTATCTTCCTTTCCCTCCTACCACTCCTCTCTCCCATATCTACCTTCCAATGTTTCTCTTTCATCTTCCCCAACACACAAGCAGATACAAACAGTCATGTGCTCATGCACAGCACATGCCCTCCATTAAGGGGAAAGTTTATCAGGCAGCCTCACAGGTACTCATACTTACTGTATGATATCGCCTAATAGCTCTCATTGTATTCTTTTTTATTATTATTTTGTCTATCTCTCTTCTGTCTTATCTTTCCTTTCCGATGATTAGACGTTACCCTGCTGTATGTTTTCTAAGTCTTTAATAAAATAAAATAAAATAAAAAAATCTTACTTACCTGTTTCGAGTTATCTGGTACTTACAGTAATCCAATTGCTGACGGTTTCAAACAATAAATGCAGACCTGCGCTTTTAAAAAGATTGGTTGCAGATATTGTCACTGGCTGGCTGGAGCATGTCCCAGACAGGACGAGGCAGGGGACACCCGGGAGAGGATGTCAGTCCATCAGGGCAGACACACACTCTATGTGCAATTATTAACTTTCATACTTCTATATTTATGCTTCAGCCATTTTGCTTAATGGTGGAGCCAGGGACGGATTATGGGTTGTGTGGGCCCCTGGGCAAAACGTTCGCGAGGGCCCCCCCCCCCAGCACCACCACCACAACCACCACAATTCAAGGGCCCTTGGCAGCCAAACGCCCTCCCTCCATGTTTCCATCAGAGGCCCTATAGGGTCAGGGGCCCTTGTAGGCAGAGGATCAAAGAATGTAGGCCCTCTAAAATAGACAAACGAAAATACATTGTTGATAAGCGTTGCAAATTGTTTTGGGCTAGGGGCCCCACGGGCCCCCTGCACCCCAAGGGCCCCTGGGCAGCGGCCCCGCTGGCCCGGTCCGTAATCCGTCCCTGGGTGGAGCTCATGTGACTGCATGATGGGGTCCTATTTTCGCCCGTGACAGTACTGAAGGTGCATGGACTCTCTGCTTTGATTATTAGTCCCTCTTCCGTGTAAGTGAGGAGCTCATCTCCAGTGATGTTTCAGGGCAGAATGCGGAGCTCCGGTCTCCGGCAGGCCTGCTGTGAATGTCGCTCCCGGCGCCTTTCAGCTAAAAGGGCGTGTTTTGGGTTTGTGCGCCTGCCGTCAGGCAGATGTTCTGCAGACCAAAAAGCTTTTTGTGTGCCTCATAGAATGGGCTGCCCAGGGTCACACGAGCAGCAGCTGAAGGAGGGAGCCGGAAATTCCGCTTGAGTTAATCCCCCCCCCACACACACACAATAAAAGGTTAATGCATTCTAGCTACTCTTTATCTCCACAAGAGGTCTTCATCGGCAGATCGGCAGTCGCGGCTAATGAGCTATCCACTCCGGGTCCCGTGGACTGGGCTCAGGTAACAGGGAACCCCGCTCATACAGTGGAGGTCCCATCCCCGCCCTACAGGAGGCCCAAACGGCAACCTTCTCCCATAACCAGATAAGCTGGAGCACAGGGTGTGAGCGGAGCTCCCTTCCACTTCACCATTCCGGCCCACCACGCCGTCCACCTGACTCCTGGCTGACTTTCCGGAAGCTTCCTCCAGTTCCAATGTCGTTTCGAGGGCAACAAATATAGGAGCTGAGGGCAGATATTAAAAGCTTAGCGGGCGAGAGTGAAGGCGCACCGTCCCGATGCGGAGTGCGGCGAGAGGAAGCCCCACTGTTCTGTTCTCCTCCATCAATAACCTCCCAGGAGGCTGTTTAAAGCTTGGGGGGGGGGTGATCAGAATGGCCTCTGTGCCCCCCCATCCCCGATAAGGGCAGAGGGCATCACACTGTCTCCGAGATACAACAATTGCTGTCAGAAGAAGGGAAAAACATGTTTTCCCAGACTTCCTCCATCACTGTATAAATATGTTGCTCCAGATGAAAGTTCCTGTCTCTCGCAGGCCAGAGGGTTAGCAGCATCGCTAAATAATACAGAAATATCCCGTTCTCACTCTACCCCGATAATGCGGGGAATCCGCAATGTGAAACGTCTATAATGAATGCCATTATGCGTTCAAATCCTGCAGAGACGTTCCCGCTGTGAAGTTGTTTTAAAAAAAGATTAAATATCTAAAAAAGAATACCGTCACCGCTAAAATTTATACAGATGATGCAACGTTTAATCCTGTGTTCCAGCCTAATTTTTTTTTCTCTTTTTACATTCCATTATTATTTGGGTCGACTTTGACGTGAGTTTTTCACATGCGCACGTACGCACGCGTGTGCAGACGTGTACTGTTACCGCTGCACACGTGACTGCGCACACGTGGAGGGGCACACTAACCCACGCGGCAGAATCGCACTTCGGATGCAGCCTTTCTGCAGCTTCCTTAAAGAGTGTTGGCTAGGAAAACGAGGTCAGCTCTATATTTACTACTCAGGACTGAGCCATCTGCAAAGTCAGAACGTAGAAAACATATCCATCAGAGCTCCAGCAGTGGGCGACATTGGTCACATTCTCATTGGCTGATGTTCGATTCTATCCCAACTTTCCCAATAAGGTCAGGAAGAAAGGAAAGTAATACTGATAAATCCAGTTCTAATATCAAAACACACCATTCCACTGTCCTTTGTGGTTTGGTATGAGATTACACAGGATCTACAAAAGTATTCCAGGTTTGATGTTGTTTAGGGGATGATAGTGGTTTTGAAGGGTAGGATAATTGTTTGGGGGCTGAAATTAAGGTTTTTAACCGATGTTTGTGGGGGGCGGGGGGGTAGGCGGAGTGGTGGTTCTGAGGCTAGGGATCTGTGCCAGCAACTGGAAGGTTGCTGGTTCAAATCCTGGGAATGCCTGGAGTGATTCTACACTGTTGGGCCCTTAACCTGCAATTGCTTTATGCTGGGTATGACATTAATCTACATCCAGGAGGTCCTCCAACTTACAGGGGGGGGTTGGTGGCAGCATTGGCATTCCAGCCACTGGGAGAAAAAACTCACACTGGTCCATTTGGACTAGCGTGGTGCTGAGGTATCACCCCCCACATGGCTGCACTCAGGTTCTCATCCCTGAGGTGGTTTGCCTTGTGGCAGGTGTGGCAACGTGCTGTAATCAGTGCACACTCCTTACACACTGTAATCAGTGCATGCTCCTTACACACTGTAATCAGTGCATGCTCCTTACCTCCTTGTGGAGTTGAGTAGAGGGATAGCCATCACACAAAAGCATTTTCCCTGAGAAAAGGTGCTGTGTTGCATATCACTGAGGTTTCACGGTACCTTCAGAAGCTCTCGGTCCAGCAGAGCAGTTGTGTGGATCTGAATGATTGTTCTTCTGCTGAGGGAAACCGTAGGACACCCCCATCCCGTCAAAGAAGGGAGTGCCTTGTCAATATTTCCTGATAGTAATACCTTATTTTTCACTACAGCAGATCTCATATTCTCCAAAATATCGAATATCTTATGTCTACTCAAAGCTATATTTACATTGCCGTCTGGATGTGTCACGGTGATGACCCTCCATGGCGGTGATCCCAGGTGTCCCCCCAGGACGATCCCTCAAGGCCGGCCTGATGATCCCTTGGGTTCGCCCCCTTCCAGGTGGACCGGACAGAGGTGATCCGCAGCAGCATAAACCCGGTGTTCTCCAAGGTCTTCACGGTGGACTACTACTTCGAGGAGGTTCAGAGGCTGCGCTATGAGCTCCATGACATCAGCAGCAGCCACAATGGCTTGAAGGAGACCGACTTCCTGGGGGCCATGGAGTGCACTCTGGGCCAGGTGGGGGCGCTGCTAGGTTTCCATGGAAGCAGGAAGCTTGGTACCAAAGGAGGCAACAGTTTGCTCATTGTTGTAGCTGCGGATCGTGTGAATGACATCACAAATGAATAATTACATAAGCCTTTCAAGTCAATTACTGCTTTAATGTCTAACAGACATGTTGGGAACATTGTGGTTTTGCTTATGTGCTTACTTTCTGTATATCCCAAATACTATTTGCGTAAAGATGAATTATGCCTCATATTTGTATTATACCAGCAGTTTTCAGGTCCAATAATATTAATCATATAGCAGTGGGATTTTCACAGCGTTTGTCTTTCTGACGTACATAAATGGCTAATGCTGGGCTTGTAGGAAGTAAATCAGGCACTCCAGGACTGACTGGAGAACAGGTTCAATGCAGGTGTCTGGAGTTATGGTTAGATTTAGGGGCATTACCATCTGTCAGTGTTAAAGAGGTTTGGGGGCACTTAACAATGGTGCCCTCTTCACAGTCCATTCCTCTCTCCGGGCAGATCGTGTCCCAGAGGAAACTCACGAAAGCCTTGCTGAAGCAGGGGAACACTGCAGGAAAGTCCTCCATCACTGTAAGCCGCATGCTGCATTCTCTGACAGTAAAAAAAAAAAAAAAAAAACGTTGATTTGGGTTGATTTTGTTGTTTATTTCCTCTCCGGTTTGAGATGCTGTTTTGATTCTCCTCACTATCTCTCTGCCATTTTTATAGCCCTGACCAACTGTCAGAGGTAGACAGAAAGACAGACTGTGCCTGGTGAGCATTTATAAACATGGATGATCTCTCCTAGGTGACTGCAGAGGAGCTATCTGGCAATGACGACTACGTTGAGCTTGGTTTCAGTGCAAGAAAACTGGATGACAAGGTAGCCATTGAAAGGCCTAGAATAATAATGGCTTTTCTTGAAACCAGCTGTTAAATCTCTGGCCCTGACTGATTTAGTTTAACGTTTCTCTTACATGATCATTTCGGTTTAGCATAATGAAATGAAGGAACTGTATTATGTAGAAGGCTGTTGCTCTGCTGGCTTCATTTAACACTGAGTCGAGGTACCCCATACATCATGGGGTAAAAAACCTCTCTCTCACACACACACACACACACAAACTTACACACACATACACACTGCAGAGACTGGGCTCAAAGCCCCAAACCCTGGAGGTGTGAGGTGAAACTGAGCCATTGTGTTATTCTGAAATTGAACTGTTCCAGCAAAATACTGATACAAGTATGCATTACAGAGTCTAATTTATCTGACTCAGCTTAAGTTACAGAAAAGACCCCTTTAATGTTGTCACGGTTGAGTTCAAACTGAATTTGGAGCAGCAGGGTAATCAAAAATCCGCAGGAAGTTAAATGAATCTGTCATGTGACAGAACGCACAGATTTCTCATTTGAAATCCAGCGTGTCCATAGCAACGACAACATGACAGCTGCGTAGTGTGATCATGTCAAGCTGAATCAACATGTGAATCACAATCAGCGACTGATTTATGGCCATATTATATAAGCCAATCAACTTAGGAAAGTTTGAGATTTTCACAGGCATTGGTTCGCCTGGTGCCTTTGCTCGATGCAGAGCATCGTTTTGATCTAGAGAACTGCAGGGATGCCCCCGAGAGGTGATTTCCCATCAGTTGCTAAGGATCATCTCCATATATGTTACTGCCCACCCAGAAAGAGGCACGCGAGCTGCTGTCCCTCTAAATCAGGTGTGTTACGGGAGGAAGGAACTCATCTCCAGCTTGTTTCTACAGGACTTCTTCAGCAAATCGGATCCATTTTTAGAAATATTCAGGATAAATGATGACTCCACTGCCTCCCTGGTTCACAGAACTGAGGTACATCATTATCCAGTAATGCCCAAGACCTGCTTCTTTCAGTATTTACACTCTACTTCCTCTCTACTTCCACTCTATTTACACTCTACTTCCACTCTATTTTCATTCTACTTCCTCTCTACTTCCACTCTATTTGCATTCTACTTCCTCTCTACTTCCACTCTATTTGCATTCTACTTCCTCTCTACTTCCACTCTATTTTCATTCTACTTCCTCTCTACTTCCACTCTATTTTCATTCTACTTCCTCTCTATTTCCAGTCTACTTCCTCTCTACCTCCAACCTACTTCCTCTCTATTTCAGTTTACTTCCGCTCTATTTCCTCTCCACTTCCTCCCTATTTTCACTCTACTTCCTCTCTACTTCCACTCTATTGTCATTCTACTTCCTCTCTATTTCCAGTCTACTTCCTCTCTACCTCCAACCTACTTCCTCTCTATTTCAGTTTACTTCCGCTCTATTTCCTCTCTACTTCCTCCCTATTTTCACTCTACTTCCTCCCTATTTCCAGTCTATGTCCTCTATTCCTATGTTTCATACAGACATTTAGCAACGGGCTTGGGCTTCTTGCCTTTTTGGGGGGGGATCATGCATCTGATCAGATAGATGTAAACATCAGTGCACTTAAATCCTCTTATGCCTGCCATATCTTACCGCTGTGGTTTTTTTCATGCCTGTATGCAAAGCTGGCTGATTTCAGTGAGCACCGTGCTGTTGTTCTCTTCACAGACCGTCATGAACAATCTCAGCCCAGTCTGGAAAACGTTCAAAGTCTCGTTTAACACTCTGTGCAGTGGAAACCACGACCGCGAGCTGAAGGTAGGATGAGAGCCTACAGTGTAACTGCAGAGCGGTTACAAATTATTACACAGTGATACATGTAAGGGTATTGTGGGGTCCTATGTTAAATTTCAGATGTGGTAATGATGTGGTAATGATGTGGTAATGATGTGGTAATGAGTGTAATAATGTGTCAAGTTAAACACAGGTACACACATCAAGCAAGATCTCAGTGTGATGTGATCACACACACAAGCTGGGACGGATAGATAACCTCCCCTGCTCGCGTCCTCATTGCGTTGGAGATGTGCCGTGATGCACCTCCATGTATTTCCGCCGCTAAATGGAAAGTTCCAGAAAAGCCCAGAGGCTGACGTGACAAGCCACCAGACACGTATATATCCTGGCTCTCGAAGGCTTTTCAGTGTGAGCAAGGGATGGAGACCCTGACGAGAGTCATGCTCAGCATCTGACGGAGAGTCCTGCACATGCCCAGAAGGGCTAATGTTCAGGCGCTTTCCGTTACATGGATTCATTTATAACTGATTCCTTCTCTTTACAGGTGCGATGATAGAGTCGAGGAAAGTACCAGAATGTGAAATGGTCAAGTGTTTTGCAAAGAGCTTTGCAAGAGCTTGCTCCTAAAAACTCTCTTCAATAAATAAACAGGATTATTGAAATTCACGAGATTTGGGATGAGATGGAACGGAGCTGTAAGCAGCCACCTGCGGCATTCGATTTGGCACAAAAGGGTGTTTTTCTCGAGATAAGCTTTGCGGTTTGAGGGGGGGGGGGGGGCTCGGCACACCTCTTAAAGCGGCGGGACACTACGCTGTGCTCCACAGTGGCTGGACCCGACACGCTTCCTGAAGAGGCCGGCAGGAGCCTTAGACTTGGTGTAATTACCCAGCATGCCCCGTTCCACCACACAGTCCTCCACTGACAAGCATAGAATAGAGAAGACAGCTGGAATCAAAGTGAGAGGAGTCACTGACATGGGGAGGGAGGGCGGAGTAAAGAGAAAGCAGCGGGTGGGGGTTTGGTGGGGGCACAGATTTCCAGTTTAGCCACATATCCGTTCCGTGATGTCACTTACTTTTATGTCTGAGCCATGCGTCAGATGATGCGATTTCTCACTTATCAGACAGACGTGAACTGCTGTAGCTCAGTGTCCAGTGAGACCTGCCAGTGAGTTGTTAGTTTTAGCATCGAATTGGACTCGCAGGTCAGAACATAGTAAGGGGATAAATGTGATACAATACTGCCGCCGTCCGCGGACCCAGGGAACAGAATTACGGCTGTCTGGCGCAGAACTCCTGCAGCAGACGCTGTGCAGACAGACGTTTTCCACATCATGCACCCCAGTGGCTCAACTTGATGTGATATCCTTGTTTCCTTAGTCGTGGACCAGGCCTGGTTAATGAGGCTCGTTAGCACCCATTTGAAGGTATATGGTGAGTGACCGAAGTCCGTGCTCGTGTGGCGAATATCACAGGATCCTCCTGTCAATTAGCAGTGCCCAGTTCATTTCTGGGGTCCCGTGTTATTGGAATGAATTATCCACTGGGTCTCAAACTTTCCTTTTGTCAGGAAGGAGAGAGAACTCGGTGACAGGTGAGTGGGGTTTGGATCCAAGTTCTGACGAGCTTGTCCTCTGGGAGTTGATTCCCAACAGGATCTGTTAGCCATGGGTTCGGAGCCTATGTCCACTACGCTTTGGCTTGTGGTCATGGTGGGTCAGGCCTGAGGTCCTCACCTTCCCCTGCTAGCTGCTGATAAGCGCCACACCTGTACCTGCCAGATTGCTAAACAGGTCTGATGTCTCTCCAAATGGATCTGGCCAAGACGCATCAAGCGGGCCACAAATCATCGGGCACCTGCTGAATTTCTGTGATTTGCCAGGAAGATTAAAAATACCCAATTTTATTTCTGTCAAACAGAATACACATCATTCTAATTTGTTGGGCAAACATGTCGTGAAAGGCAGTGAAAATAAGCCAGTTGGAATACTTCCATTGATTTTATATATTCGTTCTTGGTCTCAGCTCTGTTGAAGAATAACGGCCTGTTTTGGTATCAGTGGGAGACTCACAGGCTACATGGAGATGAATTATCTAGTGTCTGCGATGGTCAGTGCCCCAGAGAAAGTGTAAGTCATCAACGGGCCATTCCGGTAGCGCAGCGTCAGTGACGTGTCTCCAGCAGGGGCACCATGTCTACGAGTGCGACTCGGCTGGTGTAATTAGTGCGGATATTACCATGGATACCTTTAAAGCAAGCGACAGCGTTTCGCTGCATTTCCTCTCCAGCTGCAAGATGCAGCCTTGTCCTTTTGGTCTCAGCAACCTTGTCTAAAAGCTTTTCTACCGCCTGAATGCAACCAAAGGTGTCATTAGCATCTGCTTCCTTCGCATGAAGCCTTTAGTTGGCCCGCAGAGTTGGCCCGTGGGGGACCAAACCACAGCACGGGGCCGCATGACACACGTGGTGGAAGGGGCCAGGAATTGCCTGGAACTTATCGTGTCTGTGGGGGCACCGTAAGGGGTGGGGGTGTGGCAATGATTCCAAGGGCCTCTGAGTGACAGGGGTCCAAAAAAATTTGGAACACAATCTTATAACCTTTTCTTGGACAGTCATTGAAATAACAATTTGAAGAATATGTTATGTACTATTTACAAAAAAAATAATATTTTAATTTGCTTTTTTGTATCTTTAGCAGATGGTATGTCAGACATCTGTACATACCATCTGTTTTAGCTGGTTTGGTTCAGCCCTGCCTTCGCCAATATAGGCTAGCCATGCATGAAATACCTAAGTTAAAATCTGGTTATCAGAAAATGAAGGCTGCAAAAATCCGGAAGACAAACGCGAGGGCCACCGGTGTTTATCTGCCTTTCCTAACTGTATAATTATGGCGGGAGGGCGGAACGCTCCGTTAACAAACATCTGCTCCAGATTGCGTTTTACAAGTTACCTTCCACAGGCATGGTTATCCAAAGCCATAACTACCCACAGCTGCTGTCAATCAGGTTAGCTATTTGAACTCTCCCTGGTTACTCCTGCTAGAGTTTGGTGTCTACTCTCTCGGTCTGGATTATCCTTGGTTTGTTTGCTGTTTTTTAGTTTCCTGTTCATTTCTGTTGGCTTGATCTAGTTCTGTCCTGTTAGTTCCAACTCTGACCGCTCCCTGATAACTCTCTGGATTTTGCTTAGCCTGCTGGATTAGTTTTTATGCGCATGGGCGTGGCTATTACATGGTTTTGAGTGTGTCTGTGTTCCTTATTAATAAAGCCTTTTTTTCTTTTTAAATTCTGTCCTCTCTCTGAGATGAGCAACCCACAAACTAATAAACAGAGGTGGAAAGTTCAGGTCCAGAAAATGCAAATCCTGACCAAAATTTTGTTTCAACCAACCAGCTGAGCATAGAGAGTTACTTTCAGAGAGTACTCGACTAGTCGGTTGAAACGAAATCTTGGTCTCGCTTTTTACTTTCTGGACCTGAACTTTCCAGCTCTGCTAATATCTAACTAATTACTTGACAGTTTTGTTAAAATATAAAAGCCAGATATGTAATAAGAAACTCCGCTTATTTGACTATTAAAAAAATGAGTGGGATTACAGTTGGTGGCTTTAATCTAAACACTGGATCATTAACTCCAAAGCCGATTGGGACTCTGCTCTCTTTTTGTCAACAAAGGAATTTCTACTTTGTTCTGTTATAATTGGTCCCGAGGCAATAGATTTATTGCATCATCATGACCATCCGAGCTAAAAAGCAGCTTATTGTAGGGCAGTGCTTCTCCACTCGGTCCTGTACCATTCTGGCACGTTAACTGGCCACAGCCGGTCCCCAAAACTCACCCCTCCATCAGTGTTGGTGACACTGAGGCACGGGTGACGGTCTGATAAACAAAGACCGTGCGCATCGCTGTCTCGTTCTGCTTTCTGCATGCCTGGGAAAACACACAAATCTACAAAACATAAGTGCAATCCTTAAACGAAACATAACAGAGAAAACTTTCGTAGGAAACACCCTTCACTTTGCACTACTATTTCACCTATATAGGTGTCATTATTAAGCACAACAAAGAAACATGGAGTTTATGACACAAGCCAGGAAAAATAACAAAACCGATGTCAGCAAAGTGCAAAGAAGTCAGAATAAAAGTGGCATAATATCTGTGTTTGCCCTGTAACTGAAAAGCCACATCTCATCACCATATTAATATTTCAGTATGTTTCAGATGCAGATAACACCCCCCCCCCCCACAAGCATCGTACAATCACGCAGCAGCTGACCCTCATGCCATCTTTCTCAGGGGCCTGTCTCTCTCTCTCTCTCTCTCTCTCTCTCTCAGCTGCTGCAGACCTGAACTTCATTTCACTCTCCACAGATTCCTATTATTTCCCACTGGATTGAGGGTTTGGGACATATTTTTGACTGTATCTTCTGTGCCCCCCCCACCCCCCATCAATCTCTTTCTCAGTGTACTGTATGGGACTGGGACTCCAACGGAAAGCACGACTTCATTGGGGAGTTCCAGACCACTTTCAAAGAGATAAGAGGAGCGCTGGATGGACGGCAGGTGAAGCGGGAGCGACAAGAGTGTGTGTGTGTGGAGAGGGTATGGGGTGTGTGTGTGTGTGTGTGTACATGGGGGTGGGTGTACGGATAGTAGCCCCCCCTCTCCCCATTACTTAGGTCACTGCAGCTGTTAGTACCGCTTTTCACTAAGTAACCAGTTGACTATCATTACACTATGTCTTCAGTTTGCACCATTAGCAGTCAGATCTGAGTAGCTGCTGGATACCAGGATGGCATGTGGTTGGTTCTCCTCCCATGGGCAAAGGGCCATTCTGTCACATTGTTACTCGCCAGGGAATGAGATCCATCAACAGGAAGCAGTTTGGAAAACAACAGCAACTCCAGCCACCCCCAACATCCAGCACCCTCCCCCAATCACCCGTCCCACCCTACCCCCTGCCCATTTCTGGCGCCATCTGGGTTTTAATGGTTCTGAGACCTCCCAGTCCTCATCCGCTGTGTCAATGGGCTGTCTCTCTCTCTCTCTCTCTCTCTCTCTCTCTCCGCTATGTATCAGATCCAGTGGGAGTGTATAAATCCAAAATATCAGGTCAAGAAGAAGAATTACAGGAACTCTGGTGTCGTTATCCTCAACCAGTGCAAGGTACAGTAGGGCCTGTTCTTATGTGCAGTCAGCAGCCAAACATTTTGCCAGTCTTCACCACCAAGGGGCGAGAACACAAAAGGGTCTGTGAGACGTTCCCACGGATGCCATAATTGCAGCTTATCCCAAATAAGATTACAATATAAAATATGCCGGATGCTGGTGTTGGCATTAACAGATGATTCCTAAAAGTCAAACCTTTTCTCACTGCGCGCAGGATCTCTTCTCTTTGGTGTGCTTAATTACCACAACTAGTTCCTTCATGGGCCAGCTCCGATCTTTGTCTCACAGTAGGGCCCACAGAAAGTAGAGGGAGTTTAATTGCTAAAGGCCTTCAGTACTTGAGGGGATATGAATATTGTAATAGTACACACTTAATGCATTAATTAATGAGTAACTGTGTTGTGTACTGATCCCATGTTCATTCATCATTAATAAATCATGATACTTTATGTATTTCATGGGGAAACCTATATCAGTTCATGACTTGTTCTTGAGTAGTTCATAAGTTAAGTATTTTTTGCCCATGAGTGGTCTTACCATTATTAACTAATTAGTTAACTGTTAACTAATATAGTGTCTGAATGGAATACATGAACTGTTATGATTGATTAATGATGAACAAACATTGGATCAGTAAATAACTAACACTTAGTTACTGGTTAATTAATGCATTAACTAAGCAACTACATTATTCATGTCCCTTCAAGTAAAGTGCGACTGGGCCTTCTAATCTGTAGGTCCAGGGCTTGTTTTACTTGCTACAAAAAAAATATTGTCAGGTGTGGAAGGTTCAGGTCCGGAAAGTACAAATATAGACCAAGATTTTGTTTCAGCCAACCAGGTGAGTTCTTCATGAATGTGACTCTGGTTGAGTCTGCAACCACTCAGCTGGTTGGTTGAAACAAATTCTTGGTCTGGATTTATACTTTCTGAACCAGAACTTTCTACCTCTGCTTACTGAGTAGATAAAAGTTAACTGTTCTGGTCCAAGAGCTGTTGTGCAACAATCTTTGTGATTGACCTTCAACAAGCTCTTTAGATGGATTGTCAGACCGGTTCTCCCATCACGGATGTCTTAGTTGCTCCCAGATGATACGTCCACTCAGTCTCGGAAACACAGGCTCAGTCAGTGATTGGTTCTTTGTTGCAGATCATCAAGATGCACTCCTTCCTTGATTACATCATGGGCGGCTGTCAGATCCAGTTTACGGTGAGTTACGTGAGACAGTGCAACAGAGAACATGGCAGCTGGCCTGTTGGAGCTTTGCTGGTGTTACGCTGATTGTCGTGCTTCGACTCTGGGAGACAGCAGATTGACAACAATTAGATAAGTAGATGTTCAAATAGTAAATTTTACTTTTTATTCTACATTTATGTGGTGGAAATGATGAAAGTTAAAAATACTCCGGAAATGATTTACAGCATTCAGCACAGATCAAACAGAAAAATCCCCTGTGTTAAAGCGCTTCTATTCAGACCTGATCCTGTCATTGCTGGAACGTTCAGCTTTATCTTTAGCATTAGCTTCTACAATGAACAATGTAGCTGGGCTCATTAATTCAGGGCTTTTATTTGATCCTGGAGTGATATGCTGCCAAAGACCACAGGGTCATTTACATTTACAGAGGGAAAGATATTAGCTCTGCTGCGGGCAAGAAGTTTGAGGATAAATTATGTATAGTATGTAGCGGCTGCACTCCATTCACCAGAAACCAGATAACCTTCATAGAACGGGTAGATCAGCCAAAAACGCAGCACACATATGTTGCGTTTTACATTTACAAGAATGAGATTGATTGTATTGGTCGCAGCATTAATTTTATTGTTTGCAGCAGAAAATTCTTGCAAGGGACAGCAAGGTACTTCAATGAAGTGGAAAAACAAACAAACAAATTAAAATTAAATGCATAAGAACATACAATTACTTCTTTTCTTATTTAGGACACTTGTTCCAAATACTGATAGATAAAGGAACAAAAGAGTTCTTAAAACGTTCTTAAAATGTTTAGTGCAAATTTTTTTATTGTACAGAGTAGGCAAACAGAATATACCGAAAGATTATGAAATTAATAAATATGATGAATGAAGCGACTTTGAATAATAGTTTGCGACTTACACAAGAATGACTGCTAAGCACAAGGCCTAGATGTGGACACGTCTCCTCCGTGTGAACAAGCCCGTCAGGGCCTTCCATGGTAATATCCCAGTAATGAGCCCCTGTGCAAGTAAACCAGCAGTAAATAATTTGCAAAAGTAGTAAGTGGGGTACCATCTTCCTTCCCAGGTAGCCATCGATTTCACGGCCTCTAATGGGGACCCTCGAAACAGCTGCTCCCTGCACTACATCCACCCGTACCAGCCCAATGAGTACCTCAAGGCCCTGGTCGCCGTCGGCGAGATCTGCCAGGACTACGACAGGCGAGTCTCCCCAAAGCCTTCACCAGCACCCATCGGCGGGAATGCTGGGAATGCCAAGACGGCGTGCAGAAAGGAAAGCGTCCCGACCTTTTCCCGCGCTGGAGCCTGTGGGCTTGCGGCATTTTGGCCAGAAGCCCCGCGTGTGCGTTTTATTTAGCTCTGCTAACACCATTCATTTCAAACGTTAGAATCCTCTGCCAGTCACAGTCATTCCATAAGACATTGTAAAATATATAGCGGGAAAGACAAAACTATAGATAGCAGGTAATATCTAGCAATAGCTTTAGCAATCAGGTCAAGGATCTGGACTGGATTCTGCAAGCCAACAAAGACAAGCTTTTGTGTATTTCCACACCCCCACCCACACCCCCACCCCCACGTCATTCAAAAGGGGGTAGATTTCGCCTCTCTTGATGGGTATCTTCCCGGCACGGGGGGCGGGCAGGAGCAGGACCACCTGAATAATCCTAGTGAAAGTGACCTACCTTCTCCCTAGGAATGGCCGAGGGCGGGTTTGGGGCTGGGGGGCGGCGAGGATGCTGACGGCAGAGGAGGCTGTGAATGGCACTTGATTGCAGATGGCTGAATCACGCTGATTTCAGGCCTTGCCCCACATAGCTTCCGCCCCCTGATTCATGTTCATCTTTCTCCCTTCCTCATAGTGACAAAATGTTCCCCGCCTTTGGGTTTGGAGCACAGATACCACCGGACTTCAAGGTATCACCTTTTGCTCTTACACTGCCAGTTTCCCCAGCGATTCCGGCACATTCCATATGGTATACTTATGGGATGCCCCGCACGTTTCCAGCAGATTTCTCAGTCATAGTGACTTTCAGAGAAACCAGCATCGAGCTGATATTTCCCCCCAAGCTCCCCACATGGTCTCCGTGACCTTACATACCAGCCTGACCACGACGTCCTTCTCTTGCCTCCCAGGTCTCCCACGATTTTGCCATCAACTTCGACGAAGACAACCCGGAATGTGCCGGTAAGCATTACTGACACTCATGCTTCACCGCCTCCGCTTGACGGAGCTGAAATGCTGCCATTCTGCATAAGACCCAGACAAACGTGTTCCTCATGCAAAATACTGTGAGAAAAAATCAGTGTATATATCTTTATATACAATCTCTGGTTAGCAAGCCTCTTAACCCAGCTGGTTAGCCCAACTAGACCTAAGCATTGTGACATACTTTAATCACAGAGACGTTAACTAAGGTTAACTTGAAACTGCAGCCAAAGAGTAGCTATAGAGGAACTTCACTTATTTGGCTACATCTGGCCACATGCAGTCCACTAGATCTAAAATGATGCAGCTAAAATAGTTCCTGCAGCAAATTGCTCACTGCAAGGTCTGTGGATTATCTTGAGTACCGGGTTAAGATTTCTAGTAAGATACATTGCTGTTGAATTTTTGAAATGTATTTATTTTGCTGCCTTAATCACCACAGAAAGAATGCGATTCCGAAGACTGAGATTTCTATGGCCGATATCTGCAAAACTACGCAACTCTCACCACAACAATCTAGAGGGTTAAATAGCCCTACAGCATGTCTTTGTCATACTGCACCTTGTGTTATCACCCCCTCCCCCCCCCATCTGATCTGGAAGCACAGATGTTTCAGGACTCTTCCTCTACAAACCCCCCAGTATCTATTTTTGATGATGTTCCGCAGTAGCGGTTCACAGTGGCCCAAAGCTGCTCCCTCTCCTATTTTAAATGCGGGGTGTCACTCCACCCGCCCCCCCCAGGCCAGTAACTGTGATCTCAGACGGCATGTGGAGTTAAAACCGCTGCAGCTCTTACACTCTTACATTTAGCACTTCGTGCTCATGCCGTGTGCAAATATTCATTTATAATTAGCATTCTTACAGGCCAGCGGGGAGCTTCTCGCACCAGCCGAACTCAAAAAGGGGGCGGCGTCCAAACACTGACGAGCTGGCACGCTTTTATTTTAATGATCAGAGCCTGACCAATCAGAATATCAAAAGAGATGGTGTTAACTCCTAAGTGGCTGATGAAATCTAGAAATAGCAGATGGATAAAAGACACAGGGTACCTCCCGATCTCACTCTAGGAAGCATAACGAGGGCATGCCGCATTCTCGATTGTGATTGGAGGTACATCCTCCCCAAGATCCAATCAGCCCCCTGCCTGCTCTGAGTGGATTCCTGGCATCCCTCTGATTTCACGCCGCTAAAGGGCGAGATCCCTCGGGAACCCCTGGGCTCTGATTTGCCAGGACACGAGCACCCAGCTGCTGGTCTGGCCCTTAAACTTCATGCATAACTGCAACCTGCACAGATGTGCGTGACCTTTATACCCAGAAAGAATTAAGGATTAACACCCAAAAGCCGCAGGAGAATGAAGGACGCGAGAGCTCTGCGCTGTTAAAAGTCTAAATAAAATGTAAAACATAATTGGTTCAGATGACACGGAAATGGGTAATGATGCTGAATATATATGTGTTGTTTGTTGGGAGAATATACAAGAACATCAGCTGAGCTTTCCTTGAGCTTGTGATAAACCAGTGTTTCACAAACCAGTCCCCATGGCATACTGAACAGACCAACATTTTCGTTTTATCCCAGTTCCCAGAACACCTGACCCAAACAATCAGGAGCTTCAAATACCTTACAGGTGTGCTGGGATCTGGGATAAATGTGTATCCGTCCAGTGTGGCCCGAGGACTTGTTTGGGGAACACTGGGCTAGACGTGGCCCATTATTAGTCCCCTCCTCATGACCAGTGGTCCTTCTCTGGGCTTAGCGGTGAGTCTGACCTGGTAGGAATTTCTCACCTACATGAGCATCTGTCACAGGCATACAGGGTGTCGTGGAGGCCTATCAGAACTGCCTGCCCAAGATCCAGCTGTACGGCCCCACCAACATCGCCCCCATCATACAGAAGGTGGCCAGCTCCGCCTGCGAGGAGATGCACACTAAGGAGGCCATGGTGAGGACCCAGGGTGAGCTGGGGGCCCCAGGGCTGCCGTGGCTAGGGGGGCCCCCTAAGTTGGCTATTGAGGTATTTTTTTGGAGCTGAAAGAAGAATGTGAGGGAATTCAAAATGATGGTGCATCCATAACATGCTAATCAAAGCATGGGGTGGCAGGAGTAAAAGTTACCCATCAGGGGTGCGTTTCCCAAAAGCAAGTTCGAACTATGCAAGTACAATGCAGGTGTTTCCCGAAACCATAGTCAGGGTGGTGGGGGGGGGGGGGGGGTGCTTTCTGTCAAATTTACTGATGGGGGGAGGGAGGTATTGCGGTACAGGTTGGTCGGCCAAATTTAAGAAGTTTAACCATTCCTAGGATAGCCTATACCATACTCCACCCCTGAGGCTAAGGTTAGTCTAGAACATTAATTTAATTGTGTTCTTTCCACATCTGTTCACAATTTGTCTAAAACTCTAGCGAGATCAAAGGTGTGGGAGGTCTAATGTTAGTCCTGAATTTTTGTGCCGTTTTTCCTTTTCTGTTAGGCTACTTTGTGTTGGCTTCACTTGGCATTAAAGCAACCAGTAGCATACGATGCAAAATCCAGTGTGAAAAGAAAGTTGTGTGGCATGTAGTCTCAAAGTAGGTACAGCAGGGATGGGGGGGGCAACTTTGTCTGTCCTGAAACCTGTCGCTAAAAATGCAAATAACAGACGTGTTATAATTTAAATTATCATATTATTTTATATCCATAAATGTAATCAGTGGAAATTCTGTCTTCATGGGGCGCCTAGTTTTCAAGAAGGGGTTCCGGCTGTTGTACCCTTAACTAAGATACATCAGCTTCATGGGTTCGGGAAAAGTACCCTGAGACAGTTTCAGAAAAAGGGGCTTACGGAGGGTTGCCATGGAGATAAGAAAATTGCTGAATCTGAGTAGCTTCACAGATGATAAGATGGGACAGGGCTTTATGATTCCACTTTGAAGTACGAATGAAGAAAAAAAAGACTTTTTAAAAACTGCTGAAGTAGATATAGTCCAGTTTGTGGTGAGGGGGCCTGAAGCCCATCCTCGGCAGAATTGGTATGATTTAGGGGACACCCCCTGTAGCTACAATAGATACACATGAGAGATGAAGTAATTATCTGAGTGTCAGTGGCACCTGCTGTTCCCGACCGCGCTTCTACAGGAGTACTTCATCCTGCTCATCCTGACGGACGGCGTCATCACTGACATGGCAGACACACGGGAGGCCATCGTGCACGCCTCCCACCTGCCCATGTCGGTCATCATCGTGGGCGTGGGCAACGCCGACTTCAGCGACATGCAGATGCTGGATGGTGACGACGGCATCCTGCGCTCGCCCAAGGGGGAGCCCGTGCTCAGGGACATCGTGCAGTTCGTGCCCTTCCACAACTTCAAGCACGTGAGTCTGCAGGGCGTGCCATGTGTCATGTGATGATCTCTCGCTCGTGGTCCAATGTCATGTGATGATCTCTCGCTCGTGGTCCAATGTCATGTGATGATCTCTCGCTCATGGTCCCACGTCATGTGATGACCTCTCATGGTCCGACATGTCATGTGATGACCTCTCGCTTGTGGTCCGACATGTCATGTGATCACCACTCGCTCGTGGTCCCACATGCAGGGGCGCCGTAAGGGGGAGGAAAGCTAGGACGATTCCAAGGGCCCCTGAGTGACAGGGGCCCTAAAAAATTAGGAAAATAACTGGATTGGTTTGGACTGGGGGGCCTAATATGATATGCTTTCATGGGGCCCAAAATCTCTAGCAACGCCCCTGCCCACATGTCATGTGATCACCACTCGCTCGTGGTCCCACATGTCATGTGATCACCTCTCGCTTGTGGTCCCACGTCATGTGATGACCTCTATACTACCCGCATGCCCTGACTGAGGTCTCCACAGCATGACAGGGTACTGCCTCCTTGTCATGTAAGTGATGTATTTATGTCAGCACTAGACTTTCTGTCTATTTCAACACACCATTTCTTGTTTCCCTTCACAAACAGATACCATCACAGAGTTTGAAAAGATCCCAATAAATATACTTAAATAAAAGCCCATTTTTCTTACCTTATATAGCTGTCATGCTGACATAACCATAAAGAATCAGGGAGCAGACCTAGGCTGTGTGGTCAGCCATAAACACATCTTCAGGGCTCTTTGGTCAGTGACTTATTACTGCTAAGGAGGTTCTTTACACCTCAATCAGATTTACTCCATGATATTCAATACTGGGGGTTTGGACTGGCAATTAGAGTCATACACAAATCAAACAGCATGACTAATGAAGAAATAACAGATAATTAAATGAAGCCAACAGGCAAATGGCACTTGAAACGTAAATTTAGTTTAGCAGGTCAGCAGCAGGGAGCTGATGAACTCTTCAGTCAGGGGGGAGTACCACTTCACCCAGAAGCAAATATTTTATTGTGTGTGTTTTTTTTCCGGATTTAAAAACGGATGCTTTATTCCCCATCCACACGAGAACATTAATAATTGAAACTGGCAAGGCACCGCGTCAGCAGCTGAAGCCTCTGCCAAATGTCATTTTCAGCAGGAAATTCCGGCGACAAGATAGTTTGTCACGGTGATATGTCTGTAAAACGTTTAAACTGTTCGGGCTGGGTTTATTCTCATAAATCCACCACTGGGTTTGTGGCAGATTGACATATCTGAGAAGAAGTGCCGGCATGTTTTTGAATTAGTCCATTGGGATTTATAGGTGAAAAAACATACATTTTAAACGAGATGAGGCATACCCTTATAGCCTGAGGGCTTTGTTGAGCAGCTGAATATTTTGATCCAATCCCTTCCCGCGTATAAGGGGCGTCAGATAATACAGTTTGCCAGCCAGTGCTGATATTTTATACCCGGGTGCTTTGCCTCAAGCCGGAAGAATTGCCATTTTGGCATCTTGCTCATTATAATAAAACATTAAAGCGCCATAACACATCGAACCAATTTTTGTCTGCTCTCATCCCCCCAGGCGTCTCCCGCAGCTTTGGCTAAGAGCGTCTTAGCTGAGGTCCCCAACCAGGTGGTGGATTATTACAACGGCAAGGGAATCAAGCCGAAGTGTCTCTCCGATTATGAACCTTCCAAGGCGTTCAGCCCCTAAACTCCGCCGCACACGTCTGCATAGTTCAGAAATAGCACGTTTTTGTTTGTGATTTTTATCTAAACGGATTTTGCATGTGCTAACCCTCACAACCGTAACACTACTGTACTCCCTAAGAAGTTTGTACATAGATATAATAATAATGAAATTAAAAAGAATTATTTACATAAAAGCATGCTGAAAACATATTTGTTGGAAAACGTGTCATGTTTGTTTTGGGTTTTTTTACCGGTTTTTTGAGATTTTGCTAAATTTCTTAATATTCTTAATGCATTTTGAAGCAATGCAGTTGAGTATATATAGTTACATCTGTACTACAGTCATCTGATCTCGATTATTTCTTTCTTTGGCTAAAACAGACACACGGGCTGTATTTTGCATGTTATAATAAAAGAGAAGCCTTTTGCACAGCCTGTGATATCTTGTTTCTGCTTCAGCAGACGCTGTACATTTTAGGGGGATTATATATATACTGTAGCCTAAACTCATGTTCAGGACAACTTCAGTTTGCATGTAGTTTTACACGTGCGCAGGTCGGTGATGTATGAGCTTCACGTACAACTTTGTGGGTGTTCTACACTTAGCAAAGTATAATAATTTTAAAACTATAAATTCCGCACTTTTTATGGCTACCTTATAATTATTGACCACCCATAAGGCCGTCGAAGACCTTGAGCTCAGAACAATTCACTTTGTATAAGTTTGTTGTGTATATATATACTGCTGCGCCTCTGTGTTATGGATTTATGTGGGAAAATATTATGGCGAGAAGAATATTCAATCAAAACCAAACACGCACACGAACATTTCCTTGACAAAAGGGCTTAAATGTAAGTTGGGGGAATGCCATGTGTTACAATTGCTCTGATGTAAATGGAGAAAAAACGTGATCTTATATATGAATGCGGACGCGCTCGGAAATCAGTGCAGCAATTCCGCTAATGATCCAAGACGAACCCACGACGAAATCATTAAGCACAGAAAAGCTGTCGGTAATTAAAAAGCATTACTCTGGATCGAACTACAGGACTCCGTGAAAACCGCTGCATTTATTACCGTGAAGTTTTCCTACTGCTAACTGTAATTAAATTTTCATTCTACCCTAAAGTACTTGTCATTACTTTATTCAGTTTTATGTATTACGTACGTTCATACTGTTGTGATATGAGTTGTCTTGCTTACAATAATGTCAATATTACATATCACATTTTGTTAAAATTATTGAAAATGAATGAATGATAGGTATGAATGAAGACGTTAGGTATAGGTATTTAGCAATTAGGTAAACAGCATAATAAGCACATGGTTGACAACATGCTATGAAACATTTGGAAATATAATTTATATGGGCCTATTAATAATAAAAAAAAACGATAAATCAAATGACCAAAAAGGTTATCTTTCATCATATGGGATCACTTCTTAAGTGTTTTTATGTTTGCTGAAAATATAAGAAATAAAAAAGCAACATGAATCAAAATATGCGTGGACATGTCTGAGGGGGAACAAATCTGCAAAAAACATCACATTTCTATTCGGCTGAGAAGTGGCAGAAATCTGCAAAGCGTAAATAAGATTCATAAAGACAACCCCACATAGCACGATAAAGTAGCTTAGTCATATCCGTGTTTCCCACAAATCGTAAGCCTAGATCTCAACACTACAGTTGTTTTCTAAGTCTTAAAACAGCAAAGGTATCAGTTATCATGCAGTATGACTACAGAAATAGCTGTAACACTCCCAAACTGGCATATATTTACTTGCATTTACATAAGTCTATTCCAAATATCTTTTATTCAAATTTTACTGAATCGATAATCTTCATGCTTCAAAAATCTCCGACTACAACATTTAAAAATGCTGTTCTTGTCCTAGTTAGCGGTGCAATTCATAAGCAGGCGCATTTATTAACGGTGCTTTCACAGTCAGATAAGACTGCATGGACCATATTTTCGGGGAAATCGGGGGAAGCGTTTCACGGACGGACCCGGAAGTTTTCAGGGTGACATTTCACTAGCCGGAGCACCGCATGAGCATGTTTCGGATGCTATTCAGGATAGACAGGATCTACGCTGGGTGACATTTATTCATATATCTTTTAAGTTCACGCACCCAGAATGACGACTTTTTGCTGCAGGTTTCTGAGACTACCAGATCCACTACTAAAGGGATCTAATATGTTCTATCGGTCTTTATTAACACCAGAAAGGTATGGAGTTAGCGAGCTAGCTAGCTGTTTTTCCATGATAAGGTTTTATCCTGCAGTAATCCTACAGTGTTTACAGATATCCACAGTGTTGCATAAATTCGTTAAGCATATTTTCTTGTTTGCTTCCTGGATTGTTTGTAAAAAGTACTAGTTAGATATCCAACTTTATGCCAATTTGTAGATTAGCTTAAATAAATTGAAAGGTACTTATATTTAAAAGTGTCGAATCTGCCCCTCCTCGTCAGAAAAGCGAAATAAGGAGGCTTTTCAAATGAAAATAATCAACTTCGAATAAAATAAAAGGATATGGAAATCTAACCATCGTGAATCCCGAAGGCACATAACTTAAGTGTTATCACTCGTCAAGATACGATACAGCCAGGTGAGCGCTTCTTCTGTAATAACACCAGGATGTTGTTTGGTATCCCGGGTTCCCTCTCGTAGTGCGCTGGGTTTGCAGTTTGTACGGACCATCAGAAGTGCCACTTGGTGGGACGAGCATCTGTCGAAGGATAACACGGAGTTTCTGAGGAAGGATGTCGCTGAGGAGTATGACAGCCTGACAGCCAGCAAGCTGCACCCACTGAAAGACGACCCATGGCCCAGGCACAAGTGGGAGCCAGGTGAGCTGTCAGGAGCCCGCAGGCCATCCCTATGTCCTGTTCCTATATAGCACTAGTTTCTCATTGACAGATATACTGTTAAATAAGGCATTAAAACTGTGTTGTAAAGTGCATCCTTTACCCATGATCATCTTATTGATTTTTTCTAATCTATTTACATAAAAAAAAAAAGGTCTGAGGGTTGAAGATTGTATTCAGATTTTTTTGTCAGTTAATAATATAATTAACAAATAATAACTGTAAGAGACATTAATAACAACAGGACTGGTAATTATCAGAGGCAAATAACACTCAGTCACCAGAATAACTGTATCCTAAAAATGGGTGATAAGTGAACAGTCAGTGTGCAGATTGTCAGCAGGGCTTGTATCTTTAATTTGCAGTGTTTTGTGGTTCTGTAGCAGATTCTCAACTTGCATCTCAGTCTATGATGTTTGCCTCCCCCCCGGTGATTTGAATTTGCCCCCCTCGTGCCCCAGGGAGCCGCCGGGTAGGACTGGTGGCACTGAAGCTGGGGATGATGCCAGTGTGGACCAAGCAGGGGGAACGGCATGCGGTCACCTTGCTGCAGGTGGGTTGTCCGCTGGAGCCAATCAGAGTCCATGACGGAAGCCAAGGGGAATCATGGGAGTGAGGGGGTGGGGTATGCAGACTCTACACATAGAGAGCCGGGGGCCACATATAACATGTCGCGCTATTTTAATGGTCAGTGAGGATTTGTCATGTGACCTCACAGGTGCAGGACTGTCATGTCGTGCGCTACCTCTCCAAAGAAGAACATAACGGCAAGAGTTCTGCCCTCATAGTAGGAGCCAGAAACGTGTCTCCATTTTACGTGAGTATGTGTTGATTTTCTGATGGGGGGCATTCTGTTGGACTGCATGTGCATGATGTGAGGCGGTCTGGGGGAGGCGTCTGTAGAGCGATGAAAAGTTGAACCCTGAAAGCCGGCGTGTATCGGGGGCCTTGGTGTGACGTCTCGCCCCCGTTACCCACGTATTCAAAGATCTGTGACGGGCTTCAATGCCTAACAGCCAAATGTTTCCCCACGTTTTCTCTGTGGAAACTTCCAGAGTGTCTTATGGCCAATGCTCATGGTTCCATAGCCCTTTGCTCAGCGCAGATGGCGTGACGGATGCCCTTGTGGCTGTCCAGCCCCTGTGAGGGCATGTCATCGTCACAGTTATTGCCAGGTGGGGGGGGGGGGGGCAGTCTCATAACTTCCTTCCTGTCAGCACCAGTGGCTTCTGGGTAATTACTCCTCACCAGCGGTCCCTCAGAGGACCCGCCCCTCCCTTAGATGTTCTAATAGGTGACTTTAACTGTCAGCAGCTTCAAAAGATGCTGTTTAATGGGAGGGGTCGCAGTCCTCCTGGAATTAATTAATCACATCTGTGTTCTTGGGCATTAGGTGTGTTGGGGGGGGGGGGGGGGGGGGGCACTGGTTTTATTCCTGTGGTTTAGGTAAAACGCCTCGCTGGTATATAGCTGCTCTCTGGCACGCGTTCAGGCCCCGGGGGAGCGAATGTGACACTAGCTGGCTAGTGGCTGGGTTTTAAATAGCGGCCGCTGTCCCACAACGGCACAGTGTCCCTGTGTCAGCAGATCGCAGCGGCCGTGTGAACGCAGCAGCCCCCCCCCCATCCCCTCCCCCCCCCCCCCCCCCCCCCGACTATAACAGAGGGCCTTTTTCCTGCCACAGAGGACAGAGAAGCAGATGGCGATGTTTCGGAGTGTCGGCCTGCCCCCAAAGCAGAAACTCACGGTGTTCAGCGTCACGGACAACGCCATCGTCAAGCCAGGTGACCTTGCAGGGCTCCCCGCCCCCCCACTCGCTGTGTGGAAATCAGGGGCCGAACCCGTGGCTTGCAGGGGCCCGGTGTCACCGATGCAGCCTAGATCTCTCACACGTGTATATCTCTGATGCCATTCACGCTCCTTTAGGTGTTCTGAGCAAGTGAGGTCAGGAAAGGTGCCATATAAACAGAATTGACTGGCTGAATTTAACCATCGAGCAAAGCTTGGCAAGGATTGGAGGAGAATTTTAGGCTTGTTTGAGCGTCTCATCAGAAAGGGGTTTCAGTTTCGACAGCTGAATGTCATGATCAAGAGGGGCGGGGGGAGGGGGGGGGGTAATCAATTACTGTATTTGCCAAGGCGTCATTTGTATGGATGACGAGTGTGTCCCTCCCACCCGTTGCTTTGCACTAGCCTCTGACATCAGAATAGTCCCTGTGCTTCCTCTTACACACCCGTTTTGTCCTCCGCTTGCAGGCACTCCGCTCTGTGCTGCCCACTTCAGGCCAGGACAGTACGTCGATGTCACAGCCAAAACGTGAGCATCGGCACCTTCTTTAGATTGTCCACCAGGGCGGCGCTGTTGTTGTCCTGCAGATCTGTGGTGAATCCCTTACTAACTGCTACCTGTTTGCTGAAATAATGTGGCTGTGTATCTGTTATTTATATTATTTATTTTATTACTTTGCCTGCCATCTTGAATACAATTCCATGTAACGCCTCCTTGGTTCAGCATATGGTTTTTAAATTTTTTTTTGGGGGGTGGAGGGTGTTTAATGAAGTCTTCAGTACACCAGAAGCATTTCTGTCTTCTAACGATCAGGTTGCAATTTCCGTCATACCTTGACATCTAATTACCCATTCCCTCATTAAGATGCAGATCCACTTGGTGTTAGATCTTCTGGAACAGCTGTTGAATTCAAATACCTTGCTGCTTGGACGATAATTATTTCCTACCCCAATTAGCGGCGTGACGTGTAGCACGTGTGCACACAGGCCTCATTAACCCAGAAGAGAGAGGCAGGCCGTGTGCCCCCGCGATTCATATCGCTTGGGACCTTTTGTTGCGTGTTTGTCCTGCTCAGGTGCTTTTAAGGGGCAGATACAGTGAATGATGCCTGCAGCTCCACCGGAGACGCGGCGAGCCTCTCATCGCCAGCCTGGCTCACATCCCGCTCCTTTTCTCTCCATCCCCCTTTGTCTGTCTGTCTTTGACTTTCTGGGGGCTGCCTTGCGCCCCCCCCCCCCCCGTCTATTTCAGCGGCAGAGGCACCCCGTGGGCTTTCCTGTCATCTCTCTCCTTTATTTTCCCGTCCCTAAAGACGGCTGTGGGGAAAATGCACTTGTTCACAGAAGGCGGGTTTTATTTTGCCCCCGGCTTCGTCCCCCGTCCTTAAAGAGGAGCCCGTCATTCCTGTTAATCCCAGGGATGTGTTCCAGTCTTGTTGTGGTGCTGATCCCATTTTCTGCTCTGGCCTTGATCCGCTCTAATGATGCGCCGTCCTATCAGATGACCTCGTGGTCCGCCCTGGACTGTCACATGGTTACGCCGCGTCTTCGGGGAGCAGAGGCATCCTGGGGGGTGACGGCAGTTGGCTGGGCTTTACGTCGGCATGTGGGGGGGGGTGCTCCTCGTTCTGTCGTCGGCCTCGTCACCATGGCGATTCTCCTCCCTTCCAGAATCGGCAAAGGCTTCCAGGGGGTCATGAAGAGGTGGGGGTTCGGGGGGCAGCCCGCATCACACGGACAGACAAAGACGCACCGGAGGCCGGGCGCCTCAGGCCCGGGTGGGGTGAGTTTCCGGGGGGGGCGGGGCATCTTACTGCACTACTTCCCGTCGGATCGTTTGATCACGAAGCTTCACCAATTTTTTACCTCTCTGTCACACTCCCCAAGAACCCTCTGTTGGTACTAAAAGACTCGTTAAAGAATTCAAGGCGTGCACAAACGTGACCTTAACGAGCTTTGATCTAACCTGACTCCCCCCACCTGCACCCGTGTGACGTCTCTCTGGTTCTCACCATAACTGATGTCAGACTCTGCTGTCTTTCTAACCCCCACAGGATCCCGCTAAAGTGTTCAAAGGCAAGAAAATGCCCGGGCAAATGGGGAATGTCTACAGAACGTCCTTCGGCTTAAAGGCGAGTCCCTCTGTGCCGCCACCTTGTTGGAAAGGCAGGGGATGGTGTAGTTATGGAGTTAACTCCTGTTTATTATAACCCGACTGTTTAAAAGTAGAGATGCTCTGATCAGGGTTTTTTGAGCTAATCCCCGATTGCCCATAACTGGAATCAGTTTCGGCCGATACCAATCACCCGATTGCCGATCACAGTTCAAAAAACATTTAAGCGCGCGGTAACTTTTGCAGTAAGAGTTCTATTAATTGTGTAGCATTATTTATTTACATTTATAGCAATAAGAGTAACTGTTATCAGCACTGGAGAAATATTATGAGGAAGCATCATAAATTGACAAATGTTTACTTATTGGCAGGCAACCTATGCAACATGTTTTAGCTGTGGAAGTTGAATGTACTGAACATTATGCACTGTGTTTCAAAACAAACGTAAACATGAGAAACAATTTCACTATTTGACTGTATAAGGCAAAAAAAACTTCCAATAGACAGAGCCTTACTAAATATAGGTTTACTACAAATTGAACAATGTAAAATGCCAACACGGGCTATAGCCAGCTGGTGTATAAAGCATTCCTCAACATTTACATGCTTTTATATCCTGTCATGGCTTCCTTTTCTTGCCAAGCCTATTTCTTAAGCTTCGACAGCAAGTTTTCGTATATGAATACAAGCATCTGTTTGGAGTTCAGCCTGTTGCTGTTCTCGGCTACAACATTCACCACTGTGCTGAAAAGTCGCTCGCTGTTATCTACACTTGTGCGCGGTGTGCAAAGGTACGCTCGTGCCACTTCCGCGAGTGCGAGGAAGTGGCTTTGATGGTCCCGCTCTCCGCTTCGGGGGATAAGTGACTCCCCCACGTCTGCTTCACACACATTGCGATTTCATTGTCTGTGCTGGACACCTTGGAGAGCTGCCAGACTGGTGACGTCATTCTAACTGGTTTATCTTCCCGCGCAGTGAGAGTTGTCTCGCGTATATTGTGTTATCTGACCGGTGCTTCTGATCGGCTGTTATAGCACCGATCAGATTATTTAGAACGAATATCGGCCAATAATGATCGATAGGAGTATCCTTATTTAGAAGGCTCAGTGGGTAACAGCTTCTAAGGAAATCAGCAGTAATTGGGTGATTAGATGGGCAGGCTTAGGTAATAGTCTTTCCCCATTGGTCAAAATGCGTCATGCCCCACCCACCGTGGGGCTTTGCAAAGCATTGGCTCTGATTTTGGTTGAATATCAGTTGGCAGGAAGGTTAGAGCCGTTGATGTGGTGATCTGACCCTTGTAAGAACGGGCACAGGGTGGTCGGGTTTTTGGGTTCATAGCCTGCGTCTGTGGGTCACTTATGAGGCCCCACTTTCTTTCCAGGTGTGGCGAGTCAACACCAGGTACAACATCCTCTACGTGCACGGCTCTGTGCCCGGACACCGCAGCTGCTTGGTGAAGGTAACGCCCACGTCCGGCCAGCTGGTTAACACCTCGCTCCAGCCCTCCCCCTCCTGTCCGCTCTCTCTTTAGTAGTCATTTTGCGTGAGGGAGGTGCCCTGTGGTGGGATATGCTAATTAGACACCCGTGATTGGGTGAGGTAGCCCCTTTGGGCTGACTGGCCAGTCCTGAATAAGCTGACAGTCTGATCCTCATGACCCCGGGCCTCTTCTCCGAGTGGGTCTGGGCATCCCATGCATGGCTTCAGTGATATCGGAATACCCGCATCTGTCGAGGTTCAAGGTTCCTAAGCAGCTGATTGGTCAGTTGTTCCCCTTCCCGGTCCTGATGTCACACACTCCGTTTTCCTGATATGTTGTTGAATCAGTGCTGTTTTTTTCTGAAATTAAGTGCTTCTGTTGGTTGTTATTAAAGGACCGGGGGATTCCTCATAGCCCAAATCAGACTCCTGTCTGCTCGTTGCAAGCAGCCTGATATTTATAGCCACAGTGATTCCCAGATCAGTTTTATTGCCTTCAGCTTGTATCCAGCGGCAGTGCGTGAGAAGTAAACGTGCAGCTTTACGAACCTTAAGCTGCTTCCAACTGCCCGGTGATTTGCAAAATCTGAATAATGAAGTCTTATGGTGATGTTCTCCACACCGCCCCCTGCAGGTGAGGGACACCAACCTGCCCACCCGGCTGGAGAACAATCAGAATCCACCGTTCCCCACCTTCTTCTCCGAGGAAGAGGAGCAGCTTCCGGAAGACCTCTACGACGACGATATCTTCCAGTTTGACGAGGAGTCCATTAAACTGGCATAAGGGGGGGGGTGGGCAGCTGCCCTTGTCATCGCCATGGCGACCAGTCCGTCATGAGAGACACTGGGGAACACGCCGCATACAGGGGCGTCCCCGCTTTGGCTGTCTGAGTGGACCCATGATTCTCTAAGCTGGACGGCGTCACTTAACATGGACTCAAGCAGCAGAATCCCTCTTTTTCAGCGCATTTCTGCCTGTGACAGCTTGTCTGTACACCTGACGTCTTCATTCCTGCTCGTACCTGATCATCCAGTGTGTTGCGGTTCTTCAGATGTCAGTTCTGTTTTGATTTATCTGTGATAAAAGTCAAACATGCACTGAGATCGTTACCTGTGATCATTTACAGCGTGTACATAATTCAGGCTGTAACCGGCATTAATTCTCGGTCGAATGGTTCATTCTGCAACCAGTGTCAACCTTCTGGGTCTGCCCGATTATTTGAGTAGCTCTAACCTCAGATCCGTCCTTTTGTAGTAAACTGATGCCCAAAGGAGGGTTTCTGAATGAAAAGGGAGCATGTGGGGGTTCAGGAAACGGCAGCATGTCTGATTTGTTCTCCTCTTTAATTTCACTTTTCGTTCTGCATGTGCTGCTTGGTTGACTCTGCTCTGTCTGAGGTCACGGGGTTTAAGTCTGTGCTTCTCTGATCCGCTCTAACAGACCTTTGGGGCCTGAAATCCGCCCCAGGGGACGAACTCTCACAGGGCCGTGTTGAGGTGACCCCTTGGGGGGCAGAGACAGCTCTCCGAATGGGTGACCTTTATCTTCTCACTCCAAATAAAATGTTGCATCAATTTTGCATGAGGTGTGGCTCGACGTTTAATGAGCCTGCAATCAGAAAGTGAGGCCACCCACCTCTCCCTGCTTAGAAAAGGTAGCGCCCTTCCTCTGCCTCTCCCACAGGAGCCCCAGGCTGATTTCTGATCAGGCACCAAACTGGGCTCCTCCTCAGGACCCCAAACACTGGACCTCTATGCTAGACCGGGCAGCATAACTTGCATGTTTTACCTGCCTCTCAAGCCTCTGGGAAGAATCATCGTGATTGATTTACTGAAGCGCCTCGAGAGAAAATCTCCCCTCATCCAGCATCATTTTTAAGAAATTGATATAGTGATGTATTACCACACATTCATATAAGGTGCCTTGGGGCGACTCTGTTGCGAAAGGCGCTATACAAAAAAGGAATTAAATTTATCACTGGAAAAATGAGCATGTATTTCACTAATGTTCCAGGGATGGTACCTCAGTGCTGTAGTGATTACCTGAAGTCGATAAAACCTCAAGCAATAAGACTGAAAAGATGCAGTCATCCTCAGCCATCTTTCTGCATGAAGCAGTCGGCACCATGTGGGACTGAGAAGGCACTGAGGTTCAGCTTGGGTTCCTGAATGCCGCCCACGGGGAACTCTGCACGTCTGCCTGTGTGGCTTATGTGTATATTATCATGTGAGGACCACAGTGTGATAAAGAACCTGTTATTTTAACATTGTGGGAACTTTTTTTTTTGGTCCCCACAAAGAAAAACTCAGTTTTATAAAAACCTGTGACTGCAATCAGGAAATTAAAATGCCAGAATTCTTGATTTTTTCTTTTAAGGTTAAGGTTAGGGCTGGGTAGGCATTGTCATAGTTGGGATTAGGGTTATGCCCTTAGAAATTAATGGATGGTCCCCACAAAAATATGAATACAAATCTGTGTGTGTCTGTGTTTTTTGTCCAGGAAGGGAGATGTGGGCTTATCTGTGGTGCATCACATGAAAGCCTGCAGACACAATGCTATTGCGTGACTGACGCCGTAATCTGGATGCTTTACGGATTCAAAAAAACACATCTCTGCTTTAACTATGGGATTACGACTTTGGCATGAAAAATCTTTTTCTATGTGACCCTTTGATACGTTAAATACGGTAATGTTTTCATCGCACGGTTTCACCATCACACTGCGTTCTTTCCCAGCTTTGGCAGATCTGTGGAAATCGCTGTTAGTGCCTCCGGACTAGGTTAGGCTGGATCAGCTCTATCGATCAAGGCGTCGGCGCCCGCCTCACACTGTCCTGTCCGGCCATGTCCGCTCGACAGGTGATTACAGCAGCGCTGTGCACGTGACCTGCAAGGGAGGTCGAGCGTCTAATCGCGGCTGTCACCACGAGGCTGTCACCACAAGGCTGTCACCATGGCACCCAGGAAGGAAGGCAGTACCCCCAGACAACTCCACACCCCTCCCCCTGGGCGTCTGCACGGATCAGCCTATAGTCCAGTCCGGCATTTCCAGTGCGGTCTGTGCCACGCAGTCTGTGCTACACAGTGGTGCCAGTAGGCTGAATCCCATTGTGGGGCTGTAGTGAGTTCTGGCAGTTTTTGTTGCTGACACTCCTGTTTTCAGTCACAATTAAGAAGCAGATACTCCCTCTGGATGATAGGAGCCCCTTTACACACCCCCTTACTAACGGAGCCCCAGTCTCACCAAGATACCTCCCCAAGCTAAGCCTCTGGGGATCATTTTCAGCTCTCACGCCCGATTTTTGGGGCGGCCGCCACTTGGAGAGATTTTCTCAACAGGCACTGAAAGTCAGAGAGGGCAAAAAGTGGGTTTCAGGCTTGGGGACGTCTTTGCAGGCGAGATCCTCGCGATAAACTGCTTACAGCTGCCACTGAGCACTCACACCTGCTGCTTAATCAAAGTCCTGTTACACAGCAACATTGTATGGTTTGGGGGGGGGGGGGGCACTTTCCATCAGGTCTAGAACTTCAATGGAATGGAAAATAGCCCTGGCTGAAGCTTAATCCTCCTCCATGGGCAGTGTGACGTCACTCCCCATTCAGCCAGGCCATAGGGGGCTCCGGGGGGATTGTTACTGGAGCCGCAAATCGCCGAGTAACCCTTGGAGTCACGGACAACGCGGACGCGATACATCAGACCCAACAATGGTGCGGCGCTCTCTGGATCCCGGCGGGCCGGAGCATTTCGGCATCTGGGGAAAGCCGGGGGGGATTTGCAGCAACATGGCCGCCATAATACCGCGGTAACCTGCTAACCCGTAATGATAATTATTCACAGCTATGTCCCTTTCTGCATGCCGGCGCTGTGGATGGAAGGTCGCTGGTTCAAATCCCAGAGCTGGCGCTGCGGTTTTACCTTTGGGCCCCGGAGCAAGACCCTTAACACCCAATTGCTCCAGAGACTGACTGACCCAGCTTCCTCACATGTACCGCTTTGGGTAAATTCTGCAACATAATTAAATGTAAATACTGTATTTCAACACTGCCCATTAGAAGTACCCCACCTGCTTTAGTGGTTTGTCACCGACTGTGTTCTTTGTCGTCGGGGGGGCGGGGCAGGAAGGGAAGGGTCATCGCGGAGACGAACCAGCATCCCTGTTGCAGTCGCTCTGGAAATCACTTCCCTAAGTCCTCCCGCCGCCCCTCGTGCTGAGCAGGTCAATCGTCCGGAGGCGTTCTTGTGATGTTCCGTTAAGTGTGAGGGGAGTCGTACTGTAATGAGGATCACCACCTCACAGATCGCCCCCTCCAGACCGGATGGGGGGTCATAGAAAATCTGCCTTCCTTATGGAAATCGGGTCCTCCTCCTCCTGCCAGGGAAAAAAAAAAGCATTTTCTTTAATAATAATATTTGGTGGTGGAACCATGCTTAGGACCTTATTAGTGTTGTAGTCAAGACTGCCTAAACCGAGACCAAGACATTGCCGAGACCGGAGGGTATCAAGACCAAGACACTGCCGAGACTTGAGGGTACCAAGACCAAGACCAAGTCCAAGACCAAGACCAAGTCACACTAAGGCGAGACCAAGACCAAGACTGGTCGAGACCAAGACCAAGACCAAGACCGAAAACAGACTAGGGCTAGAATCGACATCACATTACCCAGATCAACTGTAGAAAAAAAAGGCATTGCTGTAAAGTGTCATTACTCGTTAAATCAAATTCATGTTATCTTTTCAATTATATTGTCCGTATGTCCATATGTCTCTCATTTAAAATCTCCCAGATTTGTCATAGTTACGAGACCTGATAGAAAATAATATTCTCAGCAATCCTCTCCTATAACCATTTTATCGGACCTCGTCAAGGGAAAGAGATGGGATGTACCAGAAAGATGTTCATATTAAGTCTCTTATACCAGGGACAGAGGCCTCGGGTAAGCTATGAATACAGCTATGTAATGATCCTTTGCTTTGAATTGAAGAGAATGAGCCTCCAGATTGACTTGCACCTCCAAGACCGTGCTTTCTAATCAATGTAAAATACCTAATTTATTTGAATTATAACTATGCTATAGACTTCGCGGACATTTTCGGACATCTTTTTGCCGATGTATGATACGATGTGTATGATGTGTGTGGACTGTGAAGCACTGGCAGTGTCCGTGGAGAAAATGTATAAAATGTAACGTTTTTGAAATGGATGCATCTGACTGGTTGCATTTGAATTGAGGCGCGTAATAAATAATGATACTGTTCTGTGAGGATGTGCAGTTTTCTCTTTTTTTCCCCATCCCATCGAGACCGCTATGTCCGAGACCAAGACAAGACCGAGACCAAATAGAGTCGAGACCAAGACAAGACCGAGACCACAAAAAATTGATCTCGAGACCAAGAACGGTCTCGAGAACTACATCACTAGACCTTATAAATATGCAAAAAATAGCTCTGGGTACCTTGTGCATCCTAGGATAGGGCCTAGTCTTGCTATACAACAATGATGGATGGATGGATGGATGGATGGGTGTTGAACTGCTGAGTGCTCAACATGATATTGTGTAGATAAACGTTCCAGGTCCACTCCTGGAAAATGCAGCAGAATTTCACGAAATAGGCATGGAAGCTGTCAGGGACCTTGACTGTGCTTCCATTTCCAGATTCCCTGCCTCATGGGTCAATTCCAGCGTCGACACGCATCGCTCAGCACAGTCGCCCTCTTATCGATGCCGCTTTGCCACGGAAAGGACCAGAAAATCACGCCCAGCACCCTGACAGATTCTCGAATGCCCTTATTAGGCATCGTGTCAGTGAGTAAATAAACCATCAGTTTTCCTGAAACTTTTATCAGAAACCTAGGATTTTTTATGACATTCAAATATGATAAAAACTTCCTCTCTGCCCCCAAAGCAACACATTGCCTCTGACACACACCGCCTCAACCCGAGTCCACACCTGGGGGCGGCATTAATATTCTCTAGCTATACACTATAACTAGAGGCAATATGTTTTATGAATTCTTCATATTTGTAGATATGTGTAGATCCCCCCCCCCAAAAAAAATCACATAATTGTGTTTTTCTTGATCCCTCCACACCTTCACAACTTCTTTAGGAGCTGGGTTTGTTCATCATTGCCGGCCTGTGTAACAATGATTTATCCCCCCCCCCCCGCCCCCATTCCCTGCCCCCCGCCTCGAGCCAAAAAAACACAAAAAGTCGTCTACTCTTTGAAAGCCTTTATAACCTATTATGTATTTTTAGGGAAGATCCAATTGTGGTGCTATCTGTGGAATGAAATTCCCTAAGGAGAAGAGAGGAAATAGCTATCACAGGGTCCTGAGGCCTGTGTGGGGGGGGGAGGTGGGGGGGGGGCGGCGGTGCGGACCAGCGCCCTTCCGAAGCTCTCGCTCCCCTTCATTGCTTCGACGCTTTGATCTGCACTGGAATCGGACACATGTGCCTTTGAAGAGCCCGCCCAAGCGTGACCCTGTCCCGTTACGCGCCCCTCCCTCTCGACTCCTTACTGTAGCCTCAGTGAGCGACGGCTGGTTTGCACGCTCCGCCGCGCCGCCGCTCCGCCGTGTCTGTTACCGCCGAGACTGTGGCCTGGGTACGTCTGCGGGTTAAACAGTGGGGCAGTTAGATGAGCGGAGACTCGCCAGAAGGTGTTTGTTCGCTTCCCTCGTCCTTTTCCACCTTCTGGGAGGCACTCCTGCCTGGCCGGCTTTGGCCCGGCGTTCTGAGAGACAGAGCCGGGGTGGTGGGTCGGCGCTGAGACCCCTGGATCTGACTGGACCGCTTCAGCTGCGGTACTGCGCTCGCTACTAACAGGATGTTCATGGTACAAGCGGACCCCTTCCTCCGACCCCTCCCTCTATGCCCTGTTACTTGGGGCTAGAGGCGTTGTAAGGGGAGAGCAGGGGGGGAGTTAGGATGATTACATATGATGCCCAAAAAAATGTGGAATACTATTGCATTGGCCTGAGCTTGGGGCCCAGTATGATATGCTGTCATGGGGCACATAATCTGCTCGGGGCCATAAATGGGTGCCATTTGCTGCATGCTTACATACAGCCAGCTATGAATCACTGTATGAAGCTCACCTATTGTGGGCCACAGTATCTGTTCAGAATCACTGTATGCTGAGAGAGCTTAGATCCGAGTCTGCAGTTTAGAGACCCAGGGTTCGGACAGATCAAAGAACCAGCTCAGCCTGTCACGCGTGATTCAGGCCATAGTGCTGCCCATCCACTGTGGTACCACTCCCTCCCCCTTCACCGAGATTCCCCACCTCCAACTCCCCACCTTTAAAAGCCGGAAGTGTGAAGATGGCTTTCTGTCCAACCATCACAGAAGTGGAATATGATCTAATGAGACAGTCAACAGATGGTGAGAGAGAGGGCATAATTAACCTTTACTCTTATCCTATGGATAATAAGCATCAGATAAAATGCAGTAAAGCCTAATTAGGCTGAATACACATGATTAAGCAGCCTGAGAGCCAAATGGGTGCAATGTACAAAGTAGTTAGGGTTAAACCGTGAACCTGATTCAACCTGGTGTTGGAGAATTTGGGGAGAACACATGAAAAAAGCACAAGGGAGCACAAGGGCGCCTCCTGCTGCATGTAACTGGTTAATCTTCTCGGCCCTGTCAAAGTCAAACCCATTGTATCTCTGGCAAATGGCTTCAAAATCCAAGATACTGATTAAAAACAATCTAGACGTTAAGTCAATAGCAGGAAGTGGATAAGAGTGACAGTGAACTAAAATCTCAGTATCAGGAGGATTAGCAGCCTAATGTCGCCCAGCCCTGCCAACCTCCAAAGCACTGAGGGGCGCTAGAACTTCAAAAAGACACTCACACTGTGAGTTTTGAAGTAAAACATTGTTTTACACTTTTTCTGTTCCGTCTCCACTTTGTTCAAGAGACTTCATTATCAAGCAACCAAAAAGTAGGAAAGCGATGCTTAGACTGCACGCTAATCTGCAACATGCTGAGAAATGTGACTATTAGGGTGGGGGATTTGGGGGGGGGGTGGAATTAAGCGAGGCAATCAGAACCTTGCAATCAGATCTGTTTATGCTCCCCGTTTCAGACGACGGAGGAGTGAGCGGTGTTTCGGATCAGAGACGTTGGGGGGGGGGTGCAAACGTACCGCACCGCCGGCCCACACGTCAATCGGGCGACTCGCAATCTACCTGCGGCACGTCCACCTTTGATCACAGGTTCAATGGTATTCAGATGAACGTCAGCTTTCATTTCTCTGTGTAGGTCCAGCAGCCTCGTTCGTTAGTGGCAAGAGGACATGGGAAGTGTTTCATCCTAAAAACGGACGCATGCAGGCAGGAAAGAAGCCAGAAGCAGCCTGAAATGAGGGCTTTCAAAAGACTGGGCCGATTCCATTTAGGATCAGGTGGAAATTGAATACTGTCTTTTTCAAATCCTTCGTAGCTAAATCCTCAGGACTGGCCTGCTGGTGAAACATCATGATGATCTGCAGAACTTTCTCACCTTTGGGGGGGGGGGGGGGATTGAGTCCAGTCTGACCATCCTCACACTCTATCAGTGTCTGAGATGAGTTGCCAGAATTCATTACTTGCAAAAACAAATTCTCCCACTTCGTGATTTTAAGCTAAATATATCGTTTCCCACAGCATATTTTAAGGTGTTGTTTTAAGAAGTGACATTTCACTGTGTTTTTCCCTCATTTACTTTGAAACGCATCTTGTCCCGGGACTATAAGCATGTGGTTCATTTTCAGAGGGAACACGAAGCCGTGTTTCAGAGCATCGCAGTAACTGCTGCGCCTCCGGGCAGCAAAGCGGATCGATGACTACGCAGTGAAGGCTCCCCCTCCAGAGGGAGCAGGTTAGCAGAGGCCTGGGCGTCAGGGAGCGAGACGCCCTTTACCCTGTGAAGTGCGTGATGCTTGGCTTGGAGTCGTGCGCCACCTTGTATGGCCGGAGATGGAGGTGGGCTAACATGCCCTCGATGGGCCCTCTTTTGAGTGGGTACTCTGGGCAAAGCTGACCACTGAGGGCAAGGGCAGGATTTTACCTTTGCTGCACCATGTAGTCATGGAAACCTGGAGTTGTCTTTGTCATTTTCAGGACACTGCACTTCATATTCACGGCACCAAAACCCAGAACTCTGGAACAGGTGCAGAAAGCCGTGAACCCGACCAGACCCGGTCGAAACGCTAAATATTAATCACATCAGCACAACTCGATGCAATCAGTGCTCATATTTAGCCGTTAACGCCATAGCTTTTAAACCAGTGATTTACTGCCTAATGGTTGAGTGGGTGAGTTTTTCTGGTGGACCGAGCTTCAATTTGCATTTCGTTACGTTTTTATGTTGTAGGCTGTTTACCAGTGGTGCCCTACCAGTCTGTGGGAGAGCAAGAAATTGTCAGAGGATGAAGGAAAAACAGACTAGATCTGAAAGAGTCATCGCTACAATTCCAGCTCTGATAAAAAAAACAAGCTCTTCCGGAATTTTTTGATCTGTTTTGATTTGTTGAGTCTCCCATGTTGATTGATGTCACAAATCCCATTAAAATACATTCTGATTATGATTCCACAGGCACTGCGTGGGCGTACAGATGTAGAATGAAAAAGCAGGTGAAGATGCTTGTTACACAGTAGGTGTTGCATGCAGACTTTGAGGAATTCAAGTCAATTATCTGATGAAATGTAAACCACATATACGAAGGATGCGGTTATATAGTACAGTTTTGCATGATATACAGTAAGTCCTGTGCAAAAGTCTTAAGCAGTGAAGGAGAGTGATGTATGAATGATCTTTATGTTGGTGATATTATGTCTCCTAAAGTTTGCTACAACTCACCCATGTATTTTTTCATTCAACCACCAGCACATGCCTGTATAGCTAATCAAAACCTCATTGATTTTTAAAAGGCATTAAATTAATTAATTGTCAGCTGGTGGTAAATTTGACAAACACACTGAGGTGCCCCTGAGGAGAGGTTTGGGAACCAAAGTGCTGGTCATCTAGCCATCCTAACAAGGTTACTTTCTGGAGAACAGAAGAAATTCCTCTTGATGTTGTTACTTTTAATTTGCATGTGTTCTACTGCAGTGGTTCTTAAACTTTTTTTTATCCAAGAACCCCATGTGTGCAAGAAAACATGCCCCCCCCCACACACACACAGGTTATGATACTGTTTCTCTTGTATACATTCTGCAACGATGTCTACAATGAAATCTGCAATGAAATTGCCTTTTTCATTACTATAAACAATTTTAACTTGATTACACTGCCAGAAAATGTAATTTCATCTGAACATGACTCAGACAAGGCTCCATTACGCTATGTCCACCAACCATGTTTTTTCCCTGAGTTTATGATGTTGCTTTCAAGACAGACGGTGAATGTTTATGAACAAAAACACTAAATATAAATATAGACTTATTTGGCAAATGTGTCTAAAATCAGAGCCTGACAACCATTAAACATGCGTGTAATAAACGAAAACAACCTCATTTTAAGGTACCAGCCTTCAACAAAATTGTGATAATTTAAAAAATGTTGTTAAACAATATGAACCAAGTAACATTGATTCCTTGCCTTTTCTCTCCATCAGCTTTGCTGTGAGACGCCGTTAACAGAACGGTTTGGTATTAGCTGGAAGTTCTGAGAATCTGTGCAACGTCACGACCAAAGGTCTGGCTCTGTTTACAACCATTGCCCTATAACTGGTCCCAGTCTCAAATGCGGATGCAGGTTGACAGATGTCTGTACTTAGAATACATTCCTTTGTGACATTTCCAAAGGTTTTTGCTAAATCATTTTTTACTCATGGGTACAGGTGCAAGACCACTTTGGCTCATAAATCCAGTCCCTTCGCCCGTGACAGCGTGCCATCTGCCATGCCTGTCGGCCTTAATGCTGTGACACAGTCACCCTGCCCGCGGCATTCGGCCCGAACGGCGGCACCCAGCTAACGATCGCTGGCCTGCCCGCCACACCTCCAGGACACATCTGGCGGGACTTGGTTCCCCATGAAAGGGAAAAAAGGGAATCAAACTTCAGGTGACCTACAAACAGAGACACAAAGTCCCCAGGATGCACAATTTATTACAGGGAGAAAAGATGCTCCTGGGATTGAATGGGGGACCGGGGACGGTGACAGCGTCAGCGCTTTCAGGACCAATGATTACCGGTGAGTAATTGCCTGCTGTCCAGCCTGCTTCTCCGGAAATAGTTCTGATCCCACCTTATCTGTTACTGTGACTTCATTACTCTTTGTTTTTCCGAGGAGAAAGTGTAGGACACTGACGACCTGTCAGAGGTGCCCTGGCCTTTAATCCCCACCCCAGCTGGTGCGCTGATAAAGCCATCGATTGTGGAGCCGCTAAGCCACGCCCCGCACAGGGGTGAACGGGGGTATGTGACGGGGAGGGTGGGAAACAGGAGCCGGAAATTTATTTGGAGAAGGTATTGGAAACAGTGGAGAGGGGTGAAAGTGAAAAGCAGCCTTTCCAGTTTGAGCACAAGGGGAAGACACGGGATAGTGAACGGGTGGCGGGATTTGGGAAGGGCTTCGACGGGATGCGGGATTGGGAAACAAGCCTGAGAGTAGAGAGAAACAACTCGGTGTAAATGGCCAGTGATAAGACACTGATGTCATCTGACTTTGCCCTGCCCCAGAATGGCCACGCCCCCACACCCTGCTCCAAGATGGCCACGCCCACACCATGCCTCAGGATGGCCACGCCCCCACACCCCGCCCCGGGATGACCACACCCACACCCTGCTCCAAGATGGCCACGCCCACGCCATGCCTCAGGATGGTCACGCCCCCACACCCCGCCCCGGGATGACCACACCCACACCCTGCTCCAAGATGGCCACGCCCACACCATGCCTCAGGATGACCACGCCCCCACACCCCGACCCGGGATGACCACACCCACACCCTGCTCCAAGATGGCCACGCCCACGCCATGCCTCAGGATGGTCACGCCCACACTCCGCCCCCATATCTTGTCTTATCATTCTTTGCTATCCGGGATCAGTTTTGCTTCTCGTCTTCAGCAGCGTGGTGTTCATCACTCTCTCACTCTCCTGCACGTGACCCGTTTTTTTGCCCATATGCAGCGTTGTGGAGTAGATTCGCGTGCAGAGCACCCCGCTGCTCCCGTAACCATGGAGGCTCTTCGCCCTGCCTATTAGGACATCAGGGTCTTTCCTGGCCAGTCAATAACTGGATTAACTTAGGCTGCCCCCCCCCCCTGGCAGAAATGGCCATGGAACAGATTCCTAGTTTCCATCGCAATGTCACGATGTGGGCTGAATTTAACACTGGCGCTCTGAGACTTCATTTACAATCTCTTATAATGACACCCAGGCTGACACAAACTACAGTCAAAGCCTTTAGTAGAAGCTTCCAGAATGCCTAATGTTGCCACCCATATGTGTGTCCAGCACGCATCCTCATGCTTTTATGTGCCTGAGCTTCAGCCCCTCTCTGTATCAGAGAGCGTGTGACATGCGGTTGCCCCCAATCCCCCAACGTAGGCTCGCCCAGTGTATGGGGATAGCTCACCTCTCTCTGTCTCTGCTGCAAACAGCATGTGGTGAAAATCGACCCCAGACTCCAGTGTCTAATAGGATATGGCCTCCATTGGCTGGTCCTGCTCTCAGCTGGCTTCTGAAGCTGATTGTGGACTAAGTCCAGACTAATTGTAATGCAATCCCCCAAACTGTTTACTAAATGCTAACACAACAGTTATTAAGAAACTCTAATAAATTGATAATATTTTAGTAAGCAAAAAGATTCGCTTACAAATGTCTTACAAAGATGTCTTACCTGTGTCTCACAAAGTTTCCGTCTAAAGAGCTTGTTAATCACTTGCGACTAAAAATCAACACATTTGGACGCACCCTTAGAAATTAGTTATAATTGAGGCTTAAAGGTTTGCTCTTTAGCTGTTAATAAACTGTCATTTGAAAATATCCATCCATCCATTTTCTGTAACTGCTTGTTTTATTCAGGGTCACAGGGGGCCCTCAGCCTGTCCCAGAGGCTACAGGAGTAAGGCAGGGAACAACCCTGGGTGGGGCACCAAGCCATCACCGGGCACAAGGCAGGGAACAACCCTGGGTGGGGCACCAAGCCATCACAGGGCACAAGGCAGGGAACAACCCTGGGTGGGGCGCCAACCCATCACCGGGCACAAGGCAGGGAACAACCCTGGGTGGGGCACCAAGCCATCACCGGGCACAAGGCAGGGAACAACCCTGGGTGGGGCACCAAGCCATCACAGGGCACAAGGCAGGGAACAACCCAGGATGGGGCACCAACCCATCGCAGGGCACAAGGCAGGGAACAACCCAGGATGGGGCACCAACCCATCGCAGGGCACAAGGCAGGGAACAACCCTGGGTGGGGCACCAACCCATCGCAGGGCACAAGGCAGGGAACAACCCAGGATGGGGCACCAACCCATCGCAGGGCACAAGGCAGGGAACAACCCTGGGTGGGGCACCAACCCATCACAGGGCACAAGGCAGGGAACAACCCAGCATGGGGCGCCAACCCATCGCAGGGCACAAGGCAGGGAACAACCCAGGATGGGGCGCCAACCCATCGCAGGGCACAAGGCAGGGAACAACCCTGGGTGGGGCACCAACCCATCGCAGGGCACAGACTCACACATCATTCACACCTATGGGGAATTTGGTAATTCCAATTAACCTCAGTGTATTTTTGGACTGTGAGGACCAGAGAATCCAGAGGAAACCCCATGACAACACAGGGAGAACATATACAAACTCCACTCACATGGAGCCATGGGGAGACTCGAACCCTGGTCCCTGACGTGTGAGACAACAACGCTAATCACTGCGCAGCCTTCGTTTGATATATTAGTAGATAAAAAGATTCACTTACTATCAAATTTAGAAATGTCTCACAAAGCTGTCTTACTCCTGTTACTAAAGAGCTTGTAAATGCCCAATTAAAACTCATTCCCGAATTGCAATTAATGCTTATTAACCCATTGTTTTATATTTGCTCATAATTTACAAGCTGTTTTGTAAATTCCAAGAGAAAGATATGATTGTAGTACATTTCTACATTTGTTTGTGAATCAATCTTTCTATCTATTAATATATTATAGAATGACTAGTACCAGTTTATTAATAGTTAAGGAGCAGACCTTAAACTAAAGTGTTACCTACTAAATCACCTTGATCTGGATTCGTCAGAAGGTGGCGCAGTAGTTAAGGGTGTGGATGTGATTGCTGTGGTGCCCTTGAGTAAAAGATATTAATTTTGGACAAGAACTTTCACTGTTCCAGAGCTCCTCCCCGAAGCTACGTGATAACATGCCACAAACTCCCACAATGGTAGAGTTCAGGCCCCCGGTTCGAGAAGTTCCTCCATGGAGCTGTGACACTTCTTATGCTAACAGTGTGACACAGCAGGAGAAACCCCTGGGCTGAGCAGGGGTGGCGTGGAGGTCATCATGGCAGCCCGTCACAAAGCAGAGACGTCGCCAGGTCGTCTTGGACCACATCCATACAGGTGGTGCCAACCCAGGAGCTCAGGTGCTGCTATCGCCGGCCTTGATGACTCTGCGCTGGTTTGAATAAACAAAGTTCTTTGTCCCGGAGAATTTCACAGATGGTGGGAGGGCATCTACAGCGGACGCGAATGCCAGAGAGAGATGGATAATGCCGCTTCTTTCAAAAAGATTTATGACCTAAAGGTCAAAAGTTTACGGGTCAAGAGTTTACTGGGGGGGGGGGGGTGGAGCCAGGTGATGTCACGACTAGTGACATTGTTAATTATTTGCATATGTTGGGAGAGGGGTGGTTTTTTTATTTATTTATTTATTTTTCTAAAAAAAAATTTTACTTTTATTTTATTATAATTATTTTTATTTATTTATTTTAATTATTTATTTTATTTTGACTAGTTTGGAGAGTGAAATGAAGTTTCAGTGAATTGTGTGCTTATGAGTGTGATTTGTCGGAATAGCCCCGTGCTATGAGGGTGATGGCTGACGGTGCTGAGCGCGGAGCTGAGCGCGGTGCTGAGCAGGGAGCTGAGCGCGGAGCTGAGCGCGGAGCTGAGCGGGTCGGTTACCTGATGGAGCGTGAGCGTACGCTGGGTCTGCCTGTGGTGCGGTACTGTGGGAAGGTCCCGGTCGGTCCAGAGCGTGTGAAAGTGGTAAGGAGTGAGGGTGTCCCCCCTTTTTTTCTTGTTTGAAGTTTGGGTTTTTCTCATGCACCTGTTATTTACATCCCCATAGGTCACCCCGGTCAACTTAAACCCCGGGTCAACTTTTAATTTAAAAATTAAAACAATTCTTTTCATGGATAAGCAAGCCTAACAAGGTAACCAAGAGGTAAGAAACAAATTGGATAATAAATAATTCAATAATAAATAATTGTTTTGAGGGTATCTTATGGCTTCATGTTACATAACAGTAACCCTGGCCCTTATTCTATCTCTAACACAAGCTATAACTATAATCCTACACTACGAAGTGCGCACTACGAAGTGCACACTGGAAAGGGCATACTCAGTCCCTCGTAGTGTACTTCGTAGTGCACACTCTAATCCAACTGTAACCCTATTGAGTATGCCCTATCCAGTGCACACAACAAAGTGTACACTACGAAGTGTGCACTACGATGTGTACACAACTCGATAGGACTTAGTCTGCAGTTCATAGTGTACACTTCGTAGTGCGCACTACGTAGTGTACACTCGATAGGGCATACTTAGTAGGCTTACAGTTGGATTACAGTGCACACTACGAAGTACACTACTGAGTATGCCCTATCGAGTGCACACAACTGGATAGGACCGAGTATGCCCTTTCCAGTGCGCACTTTACAGTGTACACTTCGTAGTGTGCACTACATAGTGTACACTTTGTTGTGTGCACTCGATAGGGCATAATCTCAGTTGGATTAGAGTTACATAAGCACTGAGGGTGTGTTTAGGATTATAGTTATAGCTTGTGATTTGAGATATACAGCAACATATAGTGTAACATTCAACATCGCTGCCTCCACAGTGAATTGCTAATTTTGTGATACTGCTGCTGCATTCTCTATATTCTACCCACTGCTCCACTTCATGCTGCTGCTTTGTTCTGCCACATATCATTTAACTACCTCATGTCACTCAGGTGGACCACAGTCATCAATGATGAGATATTTACCTATTTCATTAAATGATTTAAAAAATAATACTTAAATATAATAAAGGAACAATATAGCAACATGTACTCTACGGGCAAGAAACATTCAGCATACAACACAATGTTTTAAGCAGCAGGCAGGCATTCTTTAACCACAGGACTTGTTCACCATGTCATATTAGCCAAACAGTCTTTAGTCCTTTACATTTTTCCATGAGACGTTTCCACGAAATGGTCATATTTAAAATGCCTTCAGAAATTCATCATACACTGTCTGATATTACATTACAGTTCATAAAAATGCCTGGGGTGAACCTAAAACAAAGGAAGATGACACTTCACGATTCTAATACACGTATCACTTCATTTCAGAGTACCGCAATTTACTACATAGCTTCTACTGCAAGAATTAAATGCCAATCAGGCTCAGCCGACACTTCTAGTTGCAGAAAAAAAAATACATTTGTGACCAATTTAAATTCGGCCTCAGTGTCTGCCTTTTAAAATGCAACGCTTTATTCCCAATATATTTGTCTAAATACAAATAGATTTCAAAATGTGTCGATTTGTCTATACATACCGGCGACTGGTTTGTTCCACTGATATAATCATGTTACCTTGTTAGCTTTAACATGTGGTGACATTTCAGTGCCATTGTTTTAAAATACTCTGATTGGTGACTACAGTAAATCAGAACAAATGTAAGGTGATTAGAGGCTAAGAATTTTAACAAAACCGAATGAGCCTTTAACTGTTTTACGTTAAAGAAAGCATCCATGTTTGTAGCTATACTTAAACACACGTTGGCATAGGCGCATGAAGTTTACTGTCCCCACGACTTCATTTCACTCTCCAAACTAGTCAAAATAAAAGTAAAAAATTAATTAATTAATTAATTAAATAAATAATGATAATAATAAAAAATAATTAAAAAATGAATAAAAATAAATAAATAATTTAAAAAATAAATAATTTTTAAAAACCACCCCTTTCCCAACTTATGCAAATAATTAACAACGTCACTAGTCGTGACGTCACCTGGCTCCACCCCAACCCCCCCCCCCCCCCCCCCAGTAAACTCTTGATCCGTAACCTTTTGACCTTTAGGTCATAAATATTTTTGAAAGAAGCAGCATTATCCATCTCTCTAATGCCAAATGCAACAAGCACTTGTGAATTATTGCTTTCATTTAATTGTGATAATTGTTTTGAAGATGTACGTCTCAGCTCTCTGGTGCCCCCCGTTGGCTTTTAGAGGGGGTCGGATTCGGGTTTATATGCATGCTTTGGATGGATTAATTACAGTAGCATCTGCTGAGCATCTTCACAGAGGAAGGAGTGCAGAAAATCGCTTCACGTCCACGACACACAGCACGATGACGTACAGCTGGCCGTCTGTTTAACAGCCAACTTAATGTGACTCTAACTGCTCTGCGTAAATAAATTTCCTCTATATTTTCTGAATTTTCAGCATACTGCAGACAATATGTGAACTGTACAGCTGACCGTGGAGGTTAATGCTCTTGTTTTTGTCGATATCGCTGTCAATCATGACACAATTAGAATGAAACCAAGCTGTGTGTGTGAGTTTTTATCTCTGTAATGGTTAATTACAGTCAGCTGGGCGGATTCAGGGTGACGAGTGTGGAAGAGTCGTTTAACTGTTAATACGTTTAAGGTAAAAGTTTATGAGCATGGTGGTAATTCAATCATTTAATTGTTTTTGCTTTCTAGAAATGTCCTTTGGTTGGATACTGTGCTTCAGTCCAGGGTGAATGGATGCCCTTCTCTCCAGACTGTATGATATGTAACTAAAAATGTCAATTTTCAACTGTAGAACCCTTTGCTATATTTATGTGTATAATTTCTTGAAAGCTTCACGCTGAGTAGGTGAATCCAAGAGCATGTTGAGTATTGTCATTGACTTCCATCACCTTGAGTCTTGAGCCACGGGAAAGGGTTACGCTGATTAATCTCAGGATGAGCTGAGAGTCGAGGGTGGGGGGGGGGGGGGGGGTTGGAGGGGGAGCTTATTCAGGGAATTACAATAAGCAAGAATTCAAACTCCATGGTGGTTTATTAAAATCTCTCCTAGAGTCAGAGGTTTATTTGCCACATCTGGGCCCAGCTTGGCTTTCAGAGGCTGTCAGAGCCGCCTCTGCGCTGCCCCCAGCTGGTCCTGCTGGTAACGTAGCTCCCGTTCTTCATGTGGGGCAGAATCATAATGAAACTTTCCTGAGAGACGGCCATCCTGGCACTGAGATGGCAGCCAGGGGCGGTGAGTGGCTCAGTGACTAAGCCTCTGTGCCCGCGAGTGGCAGGTCGCCAGAAGAGTCCGTGGGCCCTTGAGCAAGGCCCTTAACCCCCGGCTCCAGGGGTGGGAGAGCAAGATGGAGCTGGACGAAGAGAAAAATGTACTTGTGCAAATGGTACATAAAGGATTTATCAGAATGTGCTTTGCTCTTGTTGGGAGTGATCTTACACCTCATGGCAGAACAGACCCACAGCAGTTTTGTGTGCCATGGGTTAAATATGTACCAGAATCCCGTCCAGGCTCCGCAACACTGACTAGGATAAGTGATTGGATTATGGATGGATGGATGCATGGATGGATGGGTCTGGTATGTGATCAGGGGTGGCGATCCCCTTTAGAATCTCCTTCCTCAAGGCACACAGTGCTGTATAAAGTCCCTCAAGCTCTGAGTAATCATGCGCTAACAGCACAGCTTAGGTGGCAGTACTGGCAGCCAGGAATCTGGTTAGCTGTCGATAGCGACAGATTGTTCCTGCAGATTGAAGCCGGGATTTCAACAGATTGCCACTTAAACTGTGCTTGCTGAACAATTTTAAATGTTACCAAGAAATAGCAGATTCCAGTGCTGGGAAATGAGAAAATAACCGCCGAACAGGGCGCAAGCGTTGATGAGACTGTGCTTATGATTCGTGGCCCAGCAGCGGCCCGCACACGCCCGCCGTCACTGGGCAGAAATGAATATGCAAGCAACGACCTTTGCAGTCGCTGAACATAATCGCAGTCCCAGGTTATTTAAATCCTTGAATGCATAATTAAAAACAATTTACAGGATAAGCCTTCTAAGACAGTCCAATAATGACCCCAGAGCGCAATTAAAGAAGTAAGCTCCCTCAGGCTGTCTCTCTGGAAATGGGGAAGCATTGATTTTAATTAACGGGGATATACCACTGAAGCTGCTGACGGAAGAGGTCTCCCGTGCGTCTCCCCAGCTCACAGGAGGAGCCCCCCCTTTGCTGCTCTCATCACAGCAGTTAGCAAGCTGCCTTCTCCGTGACACACAGCCACGGTTCATTAGTGGATTTTCGATCTCCTTCGCTTCCAGAAAAACCTTTCTTTTTCCTCTGAAAAAATGAAATATTTGGTCTTCTGCGGAGTCCAATGTGGATGACTTTGGCTTTTACTCCAACTTTTGAGGTGATTGAGCCAGAGGGGGAAAAAAAAACAAAACATCTACTCGCTGTTTGGGGGATTATGGGAAATGTGATTGAAAACAACAACCCTTACTGAGAGCTACGTGTTCTCACTGTAATTCCCATGCTGTACGTTTCTTCATAATAACACCTCAGGTGTTCGGCCTGTGGAGTGCCCTGAATCTTCTGTAGATGACTGAATAGGTTTTTAATTTACTTAAAATGAGGCAGGGGATTTGCTGAAATGGATGTTGGAGTTAGCTGAAAGTGATGGGCTGAGCTTTGGTGGTCCCGTTAAGTCTGTGAAAATTGGATCCACTCTACCAGCTCTGTCAATATTCCTCCCAAATTAAAATGTGGCCTCCAACTTGTCCATCTAGTTGAGGGCAGCAAGGGGAACCACCAAAGACCCCACAGAAGCTTAACTGGTGTACACTCCATTTCTGAAACAGTGGGTTAGTTAGCTAAGGTATTATTAGGGATTGGGTGACACACAACCTTGTCTTGTTCTAATCACATTATAAATGATATTAGTAGCTGCTATGCCGCTCAGGCTGTAAGATGAAACTGGATTCTTGTCAGGATAGAGCAGGGTTCCTCAGTCGGGACCCACAGTTTTAGCTGTGGGCCCCGAGAACCGGATTGGGAAACACTGGTACAGAGAGTTTGGTAAAAGACCTCAGTGCTACATCTGATGAAGACCTAACAGACGAATCTTAATAAAGGAACACGATGTCTGAAAAATGTAGATATGCATAAAAATAGACGCTTATTAACTGTGTTGGCATGGAGGCGGGTTGTACTGCTGGGATCCAGTCTGATTGGGTGTAGTGCTGATAACCTACAATCACAAACGCCCCCAGTTCTGGGGACAGCTGGTGCCACACATACAGACAGTATGGCAGACCCCCGGGCATGCCTCTGCAGCGGGACGGGGCACCGCGGGCATGCTCACAGTGCCTCTGCAGTGGGATGGCACACTAGGGATTTTCTCCGCATTATTCCCCCATTAAAGATGCTATAATGTACATCTAGTTGGAAAAAAAAGAAGATGAACAGTGAGGTTGTAACATAAATGCAGCAGCCATATATACAAATCTGGTTGAATGACTAATTGATTGATTGATTGATTGATTGAGTCTAGACTTGATTTATGTGCTAAATGTGCTTCTGTCCCAGACCTAAGTGAGGAATGTGGCAAACACAAACATGCTAGCTATTTATTTATACAGGGATGTGTATAATGAATATAGTATTGGTACCCAATCCAATCTATTCAGTATTTATGTATGCCAATTCCGAGTCCTGATATGATCTTTTAATAAATATTTAAATATATGTACACATACAGTAGGCATCGGTGAATTCTTCATCTGAGTAAGCCTCGCGATTTGTCAGTATTTTTCCTTATGATGTTTCTGCAAGTACCTCATTAGATTTGTTGTATTAAACAGCACTCTGTTGCTACTCCCTCTCAAAGGAATGGCATTGCAGATAGATGTTGGGCTACTTTGGGTTTCAGATTTAAAGACAGCTGACATCTCGATAGTTTGTAGTTTCAAGCCGTGTGCCTCAAGCTCACCGTGACATGCGACAGAACCTTACAATCTGCGCAAGCGATGGAAATCAGGCGGATGCAGGAAATTAAATAGATCGGGTTTCGGATCAGGCTGTGGTATATTTGAATCTTCGTTATCGGATTAGGACATCACTGTTTATATTCATGTTGTAAATGTCACCTATGACCATTTCAGTGAATATTTTCAGCCGAGCACAGTCTGGCTTAGTCTCCTCGCTCTACAGGTGGCCTCCGTGTTACTGACACAGTGTGAGCCAGAGGAGTCACGCGCTGACTGTAAAGTTCACAGGGACAGCTTAGCAAGTGCCTTGAAGGAGCAGGGTCATTGTGGGTTGCCATGAACTAAGAGCTTGCAAGGCGGAGAGTGTGACAGTGTGCCTTGGCAGTGCTAACACGCTGCTAACTGCTAACAGCGTGAGCCCTGGATCAGCTAACACCCTGCTGACGGTTAGCATGACTTCCTGAGTCTGCCATCGCGTCAGAGCAGCGACTAACATTGTGAGCACTGGATGCGCTAACACCCAGCTAACTGGTAGCATGACTTCCTGAGTCTGCCATCGCGTCAGAGCAGCGACTAACATTGTGAGCACTGGATGCGCTAACACCCAGCTAACTGCTAGCATGGCTTCCTGAGTCTGCCATCGCGTCAGAGCAGCGACTAACATTGTGAGCACTGGATGCGCTAACACCCAGCTAACTGCTAGCATGGCTTCCTGAGTCTGCCATCGCGTCAGAGCAGTGACTAACATTGTGAGCACTGGATGCGCTAACACCCAGCTAACTGCTAGCATGGCTTCCTGACTGCCATCGCATCAAACCATTGACTAATGGTGTGAGCCCTGGACCTCCTAGCACCCTGCTAACATGACTTCCTGACTCTGCCGTCACATCAGAGCAGCGACTATTAGTGTAAGCCCTCTCTGCCACTCTGCTAACTGCTAACTCCTGTGTGAACATGTATGTATGCTTATCCTGGGAAATCCACTCCGTAATGAGCCAGATCCTCTGTGCTAAAGCGTGTATACCATAACACGCCACCGAATCAGGCTTTCTGCTACTGAGAGTGAGAGTCAAGTGGGTGACTGTCACCAACGACAGTCAAAATCGATAGGCGACCATTTGCCTGATTAGCACATTCCACACGTGCAGTTCAAACACCGCCGGCCCCCATATCCTTGAGTCCTTTCTGCACCCACGCAATGGGAGTGTCTTCCTCATTTAACGAGCTCGGATTCACAAAAATCGCAAGGGTTTCAGCAACGTCAACAGATTCTCTTCGGCTGGAGGAGGAAAAAAAGTCCAAGTCAGTGAATGTAATTTTATTTTTTGGAGGGGGTGCAGGGGACACATCATGAAAGCTTCAGGTAACGAGCTGAACAGGAAAGAGAGCGATCGTCATGAATGATGTCATCGCATTTCCGGTGGCCAGCTGCCTGCCTGCCTGTGTTCTCATTATCACATTTGCACAAATCTCTGGTAGATGCGTGGCCCAGGAATAAAGGATACCTCTCTGAGCCCCGTAATCCGACGAAACAACTCACCTCATTATCTTACCGACGTCATTTTCGAACTCCAGCTGCTTGTAGCGGGGGCTACAAGTCCTTTTAAACATCAGTCAGTGTCTTGGCGACTCAGAGAGCCAGCATGCACTCTGTATTTATGTGGTTTTATACCTGGTGGGGGGTGTGGGGGTCCTGGAGAGAGGTGGTCAGGAGATCAGCGGTTTCATGCATCTGCAGTCAACTGCCAGTTAGAAATGATGCAGAAAATCCCTGTGTTCTTGCTCTCCTCCAACGGCCCTGACGTGTGTTGTACATACATCATTGTTCCAAACACATAGTTTACATCAGCCTCGTGGGATGAGCCTTCAAACCCACATCACCATTGGACATCCCTGCAGCAGTGACGCGCCACCATCGAAAAGCACCCAGGATGTGCGACGTGTGCTCTTGCCCTGGTTCAGCTGGTTCACCCCCTGCTATTGGTGTTGGGGTGTGGGGGTTTTGGAAAGTTCAAATGGGGAGGTTCAGTCTTCAGTTTCTGTTGAAATACATGAATTTCCATCATCCATCCATTTTCTAATCCAGGCAGATCAGAACATGAGGCTGACACACTCTGGACAGGACGTGTATGTCTTTGGGGGGGTCTTGGGTAGAGCCCCCCCGCCCTGAATATTTTTAGTACATAACTTACTCTAGTGATGGAAAAATTAGGAGATTGTCCACTATAACATAATGGAGGTGCCAGGATGCAGCGTTGGATGTCAGGCAATATTAGCCAACCGTGTGTAGCAGTGTGTCCCAATCCGGTCCTCAGGGACAAACCGTCAGTCCACATTCTTGCTCCCTCCCAGCTCCCAAGCAGAAACATAGACTGTCTCTGGGTCCCTGAGGACCGGCTTGAGAAATACTGGTGTGCAGCACGGCGGGGGGTTGGATTAATGCATGTGTTACTCAAAGCCCCAGCAAAAAAGTAGAGTCCCGCACTGCCTCTAAAATCCATAAAATGGCCAGTGGTCCTGGCAGTGCTCCTTCGCCAGCAACCTGTGGACTATTGACTATTACATCATAAAAAATTGCCTACCAAGCCCACTTGTGGAACATCCTAGCCAAGTCAGCCTAAGTCGAGAGGAGTTAATCCAGCCCTAAGGACAGGTATGGATGGACCGGAGCAGCTCCACACCAAAACGGCTGTAATGATCAACCGCAGACCTAGGGTTCGAACTGTAGTGACTTTGCTCGGTTCCTTCAGATGTTTTTATTCAAAGCAACAAAACTGCTAAAAACATTTCAAGGCCCAGTTTACAGAGCTGGATTTTTTTTAAGTACCCTTTACAAGAAACAAGTCAAATGGGTGACCTTCCAGTTTAAAACTTTGTAATTCAAAGCATTTCTCTTAAAAAAAAAAGAAACCCCTTAGTCCAAAACCATTTAATCCAAATATTTAACCACCTACAATGTCTGTTTCTGAAAGCAGTAACATCATTAACACAAATGTGCCCTCATTAAATCAGATTCCGGCGATCATTAAAACTCGCAGGACGTGCTGGATTCACAGGAAGTAAACACAGCAATTCTGACAAAAGGCCCTTTCGGGGAGCCGTCTCACGCGATCTGGAAACTTCCGCCGGTGAAAATCGTTAGCTGTGCAAATTGGGCTGGGCTGTGATTTATTCAAATTCGGACATGCTGCTTAAAGTAATGCCAGGTACCTAACAAGGGGAAGTCAATGTGTGTCATCGCCTTGGCTCACACTAAGAATGATTTTATGGGATGTTGTCAAGTGCATCCCATAGCACAGTGTTTCTCAACCCGGTCCTTGGGGACCCCCAGACAGTTCACATTTTTGCTCCCTTCCAGGTTGCACTGAATACCTGGTATAGGCGATGTTGGGAGCTGGGAATGAGCCAAAATGTGGGTTGTCTGAATCTCCCCGAGGACCAGGTTGACAGACACTGGCATAGCAAATGTGAAGCTGCCAAGGGTCATTCTGACCCCGGGAGAAATGTCACACTTACAACCATTGAGATATGGGGGCACTGAGAATATGCAGCGCTCGCAGAAAGTTTTGGGATGCTTGCTTAATTCTGTAAAGATGTTGCAAATATATTGCTTTCATCATAAGTCCACTGACAAGCAATGTTTAACAAATCTGCACATATCTTCCGCATAGACATTTTCTTTTCGTACTTTTTTTGACTGACTCATTCAGTTCTGTTCTTGGCGCTTCACTAATAATTGCATTTGTAGTTATTGGCTCCCAAAGGGATACTAAACACAAACGTTTGCCGTTTTATGTTATTGCAGAGGTGTTACTCATTACAAAGCACCCAATAAGACAGCTTGTCAATGAACTTTTTAACAGCCACAAATTGAACTATCATTTTGGTTTTAGTTTATTACTACTTGAAATGAATATTTCAGTTAAAACTACAGATTGTCTCTAATGTGATATATTTTTTGCCAAAAGATGAATAGAGTACTGACAGGTTTAGCAAACCAGGAAAACCAATTCTAATATTATATGTCACTTTTTAATTTTCCTGATTGTCTCCTGAAAGGCTTCTGATGTGGTACCTAAGATCCCAAAGAAGCCCCCCCCCCCCCCCCAGTTGCTCTCTCCCACCTCTGGCTTTCGACCTGCCACCAGTGTATAGTTCACATGCCAAGCTCCCCGGAAGGAGAAAATCTGCCGGAAAATTCTAGATTACCGGTGTTGCACTCGGAAGACAGAAGTGTGACCTTTCGAGCTGAGACCAAACGCTCAGCAGCGGGAGCAGGCAGCCAAAGGGTGAGCTAATTATGCTGTGACAGACGGCTAATTAACAGGAAACACCTCAGATGCGTTCAAAATGAAAGGCCAGCCATCCCTGAGGGAAATCTTCAGCTCTGTACGGTGTGTACGACACGGAGCAGGCGTAGAGCTAACCAAACAGCAGAGAAACACAGGATCGCGGTCGCGTGAGGGACCCTTGGGTGAGCGCAGGGCTTGAAGCAACTTCCGATATAGACAAAAGATTCATTTCATTATTCCTAAATGTCTCTTGAGACTGAAGATAACTATGAAGCTTATTGAGATGACTTTTCCTTAATGATTATTTTATGAAGCTCTGAATGAGACTGCAGGAAAACTGTGATTAAGATGACGATGATGAAGGAAGGTGTGACCCCTCCACACCTGGTGGTCACCTTCCCCTCCACCCCACAATCCACGTTGTCCTGAATCACATCACAAAGTACGTAGGAGGGGAAATGGGATCATTTTGGAATTGCACCTAATTATTGTTACATCTCCGAAGATCTTCCCCTGTGTAAAACATAATTAGTTACAGCCATTACAGTCATCATCTGGGGTCTGAGATCCGGCAGCATCGGATTATCAGCCAAAGCAATCATGGTGATAAAAAAATCATCAATCATTGAAAACCCTGCCATGAATAATTGATGGCGTGCCCTCCGTCTCTCTGTGCAGTGGTCTAATCCGGAAATAGGCGTGCGGAGAGGAGTCACCGCGAGCCAGAGCGGCTCCCACGGGCCACGCTGTTTCCCAGCATGCACTGCCTTCCATAAGGATCTATTAGCATGCATTAATATTAAGGGCGGCTCGACGCCTGCTGTCTGCGCCCCCTTCAGCCTGTGTAGGCAGTCCGTTCCCCCTGCGCTGTATCCTCAACTTCTAATATTTGGCATAATAACACGGCCCCGCACACCTTTATCCAAGTGACCCCATCACAGCTAAAGACCACCCCACCCCCCACCACTTCCGCTTGCCTAATCTTTATCCTGGCACCATGCCCCCCCCCCGGGTCACATCCAGCCCGGTCCTCAGAACATCTCCCTGGGCTCTCGCATCCAACATTCAACACCCAACACGCGGCACCGGTAATTATTTAGCGTCAGCTGGAAACGTATCAGTCAGCTGGGGAGAAACAAAGGCGAAGCGTGAAGCTTCTCTCCGCTGCAGTAAAGGTGACGAACCCCCCTCCCCCCGCAGCTTCTGACCCTATGAGGTCTTTGGGGTTTTCTGGGGGATGGAGGAGCAGAGATTAAGCAGAAAGCAGGGAATCTATGAGAGGACATGGAGGCATAAGCAGACGGACCAGGGGAAGAGGAGCTCGGGGCAGAGCCGCTCGAAATTAACAACTTGATTGTCGGCCATGTTAACTATGGGCTGTAGGTGGAACCGCTGCATTATTTATCTCACGATGGCCGAATTCAGATCCACAAAGCGTCCAGAAATCAGACATTTTGAAGTAATTAAAATGATGAGCTGTGAGTGAAGCAACATGAGGCATTAAGCCAGTTTAGCGCCTGATGTCCTTCCCGCTGTATCTATTTCCACGGACACTCCATTTTGAGTGACGCATTAGCCGGATGAATTTGATTATTGCTTTCTGTGCACTAAGAGAGACACCATCGCAAAGGGCAGGTATTATAAAATCAATGCCGATACAGGTTGGTCAGACCCCTGGTACGACCGTCAGCAGTATTTCCACTGACTCCTAAGTTCTCAGATGCCAAGCTCTCAGTTTGCGCTAAGAATGATTCTGCCGTGTTGTTGATTACGTATTAATAAACCCTCTAAATGGAGCGATCGTCAGTACTAAGTTTGGTTTAGCGTGACGTCCTAGATCTTTGCTTAATGTCTTAAGTGTTAACTTAATCTCCTAGGTCCGAACTTAATGACAGCCTAATGTCATAGATGCTAACGTAACGTTAGCATGAAGTCCCAGATGTTATCTTAATGTTAGTCTAATGGAGCACGTTAGCCAAATGTTATAACTATTAGCGTGATGCTTGTGTAAAGGGGGTTACAGAGTGAAGTTAAACAAGTGCTCTGGTACTTTTGAGAATGAAAAGTTCAGCCACTTTCAGTGTTTGATAGCTTTAATGTACTGAGTTTAGCAGTTTGGTAAGACTTTTCTGAGATACAGCGCAGCGAAAATCCGGGCCTAAGCTAGCAGCTGCCCCATCGCCATGTCCGCCACCGTAAGCCGGGGCTCCATAGTGACAGCTCGCATTAGCATGGGGCTGTGAAGCGGGGAGTAGCTGAGACCTCTGACACATGTCACCGCGACTGAAGCTCCTTATGGCAGCACAGCCGGAGCGAGGCCCAAGTGCGGGCCGGTCTCTCGGAAACGGGGGGTGTGCAATGTCTGTGTGAAAAGATGATTATATCTTTGAAGAATAAGCTTTGTGTCTGTGCAAAATGTTACACAAACTGAGTAAACAGATCTGGCTTTTGGATGATTAATACAGTAAAATGAGAGCAGGCGAAAAAGGCCTGCGATGCAAAGGCATGTATGTGTCTGTATCTGTGTGTCTGCGTCTGAGTGCTGTGCGTGTTTTTCTGTTGGGGGGGGGGGTGTGTGTGTGTCAGATATACATTACATTGTGGGTACCGAATGTACCCACAATGTGATAAAAAAAATTTATTTTTAGACCAGGTTGTCATTATTGGGATTAGGATTTTGCCCTTAGAAATGAATGGACGGACCCCACAAAGATATGAGTACAGGACTTTGTGTGTGTGTGTGTGTATGTGTGTGTGTGTGTGTGAGTGTGTGTGTGTGTGAATTCACTCTTCTCCAGGTTACAGATCTGTCTGCACTGATGACATTTATCCCTCACAAAAGGGACAGTCATTCATCAACGTGTCACCAGAGGTCACAGCAAACAGGAAGCAAAGTGAAATGGAAAAATATGACATCACAGTGGCTTCTTTCATAACAGGGGGCTGTGGGGTGTAGATGCACAGTGACAGGTGGCTCTCTGCCCTCCCTCTGGGGGCCCTTGAGGGGCCCTTGCAGTCCCCATCTTCATGCAGTTGGTGTGTCCTCCCCATGCTTGTGGAATTTGCATGTCCTCCCTATGTTCCTGGACTTGGTGAGTTTTCCCCGTGTTCTCGTGTGTTTCCTCCAGTCCTCACGATGTCCCGTCACAGTAACACAGACAAATTGTAGACTGTACACTGCAGTGTATGACTGCTGTGTGTGTGTGCGTGTGTTTGTGTATGAATGTGTGTGAGTGTAATGGGCATTCACAGTCTCATTTGTTTTGATCACAGTTTTATTGAAGTATACTCAGGTGGAAGGGGACAACAGTTACAATGACGGTAAAGCATGAGCTCAAAAAAGATCCTTACTGCCATCCAGTGGCCAAAATGTGTAGCGCCTTACAAATACCAAATTCACTTCAACAGTCTCTTTTCAGCACACGACCGGAAGTTCCTTTTACCATAAAACCTTGTTTTGGTATGATGTTGACACCAACATGTTTATTATGTTTCAGGTTCTTTACCTAAAACTCTTGGAGAAAAACTTTGGCCTCAATCGCGCCCTCTGCTGCTGGTGGTGAGCAACTATAAATAGGTATGTCACTGACCAGATTAAGAACACAAGATGACTATCTAGGGACACAGATAGGCTGGATGAAACTGGGGCAACTGGGAACACGTGGGTCCAGGAGTGAGTCATCCCACATCTGATATTACATTGTAAATGTTGTTTGTACCTCCCTGGAACATATGGTAAGGTTGTAGGCTCCTGGTTAGTGTCATGTTCAGTACCTGACACAAAGGCGCCTGATCAGTGATATGCAAACAGGAAACACAGAACAGGCAGAATGTGTCCCTGCGGTGGAGCAGACCATCTCCCTGCCACTCGTCATTTTGCTGTGTGCTGTGGGTCATCTGTCTGCCTCAGGTGGTTCACAGTGACATTTACCCGAGTGATACTTTTATTCAGCTTGAACTTCCTCTCCCATTTACACAGCTGCATATTAAACTGGAACTACACCAGTATAGCCAGACCTCTCCTGGGGTAACAACTGGCACGTCTCTATTGTTAGCCTTTAGCCTCTATGCCCCCTGCTGGCCCCACACGCTTATGTCATGCCACACGCACACTGGGCTACTGGCATAGTGCTCAGTGGATGGTTCTGTAGCCTCAAACCCCCCCAAGATGATGGTTTGGATCCCACCCCTGCTCTTTGTGTGGAGCCTACATTACCCCCCCCCCCCCTTACTGATCTGTCTACCTCTGGCTCACCCATCTGTTTATGCACTGAATTACACCACCAGGCCAATAATAATGTCACACACTCTAATATTTAATTGCACCGCTTTTAGCTTTGATTATGGTGCACATTTGTCAATGCATTGTTTCCACATGCTTGTGCAACATCTCGACATTTTTTTCATCCAAACTTGTATTATTTTCTCATTGGGATCTTGTATTGATGATAGGTTGGTTGTACCACTCCGTAAAGTCTTCTCCAGCACATCTCAAAGACTTTCAATGGGGTTAAGGTCAAGACACTATGGTGGCCGGTTAATAAGTGAAAATGAATCCTCATGCTCCCTGAACCACTCTTTCACAATTTCACACTATGAATATTGGCATTATCGTCCTGGAATAAGCTCATGCCATTAGGAAAGAAAAAATCCATTGATGGGATAATCTGGCCGTTCGGTAGATTCAGGTACTGACTTCACTTTATTGCTGCGTAACATTGCTGAGCTCTAATAATGATCCAATCACTGGCAGTACTTTCTGATTTAAATTCAATCAGTGGCTTTCTTTGGCCAGGCAGTGTATGTCATATTTTATCTATCCTGAAGAGCACTTATGCTGCCTAGGTAACTAAATACAAGAATATTTTAAAATCCAGTCTATCAGATATATCCATTTATGTAAATCATTTTTAAAGAAAACTTTTTTGAACAGTTGACTTGAACTCCATTACGTAACTTTAATTTAAACTGCAATACAAATTATAGTTTGCCTTGTTTCACCAGTAGGGGGCACTTTAGAACTGCTTATATTCCCAATACAGGGCATAAAATATCGGTGGTTCTAGACCCTATTTAGGGGGGTGTAGCCCCTCTATTTTTGGTGTCAGCCCCCCCCCATCTGCTAGCAGCTTAGCTAATCTCCAGCGGACCTCGGAATGTGTGTGTTGGGGCTGCTGAGCCCTGAATCTCCCTAAACATGCATTTTACTCCCACAATATCGGTATGGGGTCAAGTCCGTAGGTGACTCCCCAGCCTTGGCTGACGGCCTCTCCAGCCGGGAGATCTGGGTGGGACGTCCCCCTCGGCCCCCCCTTTCTCCCCACGGCCGTCTAAGCCTTTGTGTCTTGTGGCTCCTAATGGAGCGGAATGATTTAATTTCCCTTTACAGAGGACCCTGTGCCAAAGGCAGCCCCCCAGAGCCTATTTAGACCTTTTGAGTCCCCCGGATCTGAGGTAACTTGCCCCCCGAGGATGGCTGCAACTGGGGGGTTAGAACTGGCTAGGAGTAGTAATGGGAGCTGGGCATGGGGTTAGTGTGTGTGTGTGTGTGTGTGTGTATGTGTGTGTGTGTGCATCTCATATTTGGTTACTTATGGCTAAGGTTAGGACTGAGTCAGAGTTAAGGTTGTCATTTTAGGATTAGAGTTTTCCTCATGGAAATGAATAGAGAGTCCATACAAATTAATTAAAACCTGTGTGCATATGCGTGTGTGTGTGTGTGTGTGTGTGTGTTTATTGCCTACACACATATCATAGTTAGTGCCTTACAGATGAGAAAGAACCAAGACAAATGAAACAAGAAAAACAGTGATTAAAATAGTTTGGTATTTATAATATTATGCTATATGAAAATTTGCTAATTTGTTTTTGGACCTAAGTAGTCAGTCAATACTTTCCCTTCCCCAAGCTCACCCTGACAAGAGCAGTGAATTTGATTCACCATAGTTCATTGCTCACCCATGCAAAAAAATCACATGGACATGAAGTGTCTAGTCGTGTCCTCCCGTATTTTTGCAAATCTGATTGGCTTCTGCTCCAACAGCTCCATCGTCCAGCCAATACCCTGCAGCTGCCGTCCAGCCAATACCCTGCAGCTGCCGTGCAGCCCATGCCATGGGCAGCTGCTACTCTGTGCTGCTGATATGTGTGAGTGACGCTGTGGACATATGTCAGTATGAAAGTGAATGTGGAGCCGTTATTCTGTTTGTCAGTGTGCCTGGTGATGACTGTAATGATGTGATTTTTCCATTATACTGTGTAAGTGTGTTTGCTGATGACTGCAATGACGTGATTTTTGTGTTATATGGTGTGCCCGTGTGTCTGGCGGTGACTGCAATGATGTGTCTTCTGTGTTATACTGCGTATCCGTCAGGAAGGTAAGGTGTGTCCAGCTCAGACGTCAGTGGGTCCACGCCTTGTCCAGCAGTGGTGCAGCCTTCTCAGATGCTGGGGACAGGAGTGGCAGTGAGTGGGTACTGCGGTAGCCTGGACAAGGTGAGACAGTGGTGGTGTGACCCCTTGCCCTCCCTAGTTCCGTCGACTTTTTGAAGAGCTAGATGCTGTAATGGGGGGGGGGGCTGGATGCAGGTCATAGGTTCGCCTGCTTAGGGAAAAGTAGCTCCAAGTCGATGATCACACCTCCTTGTGGGAGAGACAATAATGTCCTCTGGGAATGTCCTGCGGCAAATCCGACCAATCAGAGCTGATCCGAGAAAACCTGGACTCAGGTCTCACCAATCACTTCTATCACTTGTGCATCTGGAGATGTTAAACCTGGACAAGAGGTGGGAGGCTGGGCAAGGTGGATGTGAATGTGGGATGTGGGAGCGGCCAGATAAATGTTTGCTCAGTGAGTCGTTGATCGGTGAGAGGAAGAGAGGGTTATTTGGATGGTGGGTTGCTTGCTGTTAAAGACGCTCCCTTAAAGACGCTCCCTTAAAGACGCTCCCTTAAAGCGCTCCCTTAAAGACGCTCCCTTAAAGACGCTCCCTTAAAGACGCTCCCTTAAAGACGCTCCCTTAAAGACGCTCCCTTAAAGCGCTCCCTTAAAGACGCTCCCTTAAAGACGCTCCCTTAAAGACGCTCCCTTAAAGCGCTCCCTTAAAGACGCTCCCTTAAAGACGCTCCCTTAAAGACGCTCCCTTAAAGACGCTCCCTTAAAGCGCTCCCTTAAAGACGCTCCCTTAAAGACGCTCCCTTAAAGACGCTCCCTTGAGCACTGCGAGGGGAACTTCACACGAACAAGCTGTCATAGCTCAGTCATTTTTTCTAACAGCCAGAACACAAGGAGCTTTTTAAAGTCAACCAGCATCACAAGGAAGTCATACTGCATGGTAATTCTGCATCATTCTAGGTGTGTCACCCATCCGTACATTAGGAATACTACCATTCTAAGGAAGTCTATTTAAGAATGATCCCAGTTAGCCACCAATCCCAGTTCGGAGAAGCAGATCCCGTTATCATGGGCTTCTCAAAATGGTCGCAGAGGCTCGGGGGTGGGAAAGCTCGAGGACGCCTCCTGCCAGCCACCTGTGTTTTTCTTCCAGAACGTCAACGTTCCACGGCCACAGTTACCATGGCATCAGAAATAATAAGGAACCAGCATCAGCGCGAGGTTCCCTGTCTGCAGGCACATCACGGAGTGGAGGGTAACAGCCGGCAGGCTGACGGTGTGGGTGAGCAGACATGTCAGCGACGGGCAAATGAATAGCAGTGAATAGTGACTGTGCACATGTGACACGCCGAAGAGGCAGTGCGAGGGGGGGGGATAGGAGGAGACATGATGCAAACCTTCCTGGCCATTCGCAGCATCTAATACATATGATGCCTGACAATTGTGAATCCTGCAAGTATGCCTTTCGTTAATGGTACCTGATTATTGGGAGGGGGGGGGTGGCCTAGAAAGCCGCCATCCTCGCGAATGTAGACATTTTCATCGTTTTTCACACCCCTTTTTCCCTTGCAGCTCTGAGAATACGGAACCGTGTAAACGGAACCGTGTAAATCATAATCCGCGCATGTTAACTCCATATTGCTGAATGTAAGTTCAGTGAAAAGCAATTTAGCTTCTGTATGTGATGTAGCCCCAGGGTGTGGTTTCTTCTTTCTGGGGTCCCACAATCAAGAAATCAGTTCAGGCGCTCCAGCCTCCCCTAGTGTAGTGCCTGTTTGTGGCCAATAGGGGGCCCCACAACCTCTGTTGGTAAACACCGCCACTGTGCCTCCCCTTCCCCCAAAATAAACCATGGCCACGCCCACGCAAAATTTATGAACTTTACCACTGATGCCAGGAAGTGAGTGAGCAGCGTGTTTGTGTATCTGCCCAGACTACAGGGTAGGAAATGAGTGGACGTGTTCCCCCAGGGGTGAGGTAAGGGGCACTGAACCTATGCACTGCTGGCAGCTGCCAAAACCCAGGAAGAGCAGCAAAGGACGAGTCAGGGAAGCTGATCTTCAGTGTTAAAAAGGTTTATTCAACAACTGTCCAAACGTTTTTTTCTGACGTAGCCTGTATTCCCAAAAAAAGTACAAAAAAAAACTGCAAATACATCAAAGGATTAGAAACACGTCAATGAAAAAAACCACATCATGTTCTCTTATACCAATTCACATTGTTTTCCATATATTTATACGTACTCAACAAATTAGTCAAACATTAAAACCTTGCAGATTTAAAACTTTTGTCTTTCTAAGTTTTTTGCTTTGTAAATCTTTTTTTTTTTATATCTGTACAAAAAATACCAACGCATGCTGTAATGCAGTAGGGTAAGGGCTGGGTGGGGAGGGGGAAATGACACAGGGAGCACAGGATGTGGGGGAAGGTGGGCACATGGACTGCCTGTTCTTGACAGGGTGAGATGGGGGAATTAGGATGAGCATGCCACCTTGTGGTGGGGCAGTGGCACTACATCATGTTGTTCTGCAGCGAGTTCACGTCGGACGAGTTCTCCTCAGCAGCCACCTTGTTGTTCTCATGTTTGGGGGTGAGCGAGTTCTGGATGTTGAGGGGCTCATCCTCCTTAGGCGGGGGGGCTTTCACGGGGTCCTCCAGTTTATTCTGGGCATTAGGATCATCCTGTGGGACGACACCCCCCCCCAATTAGCCCTGCTTGCATACCTTCCACAGTCACATCAAGGTTGCCGCAACATAATAATCTATATCTCCTATAGGCTTTGTTCAGAAATGTAGCCAATATTTTGAGTTTATTCTTTTTAAAAAAATATCAGAAAAAAACTGTAAAAAGTCATATACTAAATACAATTTTCTTGTTTTATTGATTGACTGATTTAGTAGAAGTAGTGTGACCTCTGATTTGTTTACAGACACTTACGGAAGGTACAACATGTGTGGAAAGTTAAACTGTGAGATGCTACCCACAGCCCCACCCACCCAATAATGCCCCACCCACAATCCCCAAAATACACATGCAGTCATGCTCTCACATGCAGGAAACCCGCTTGAAACCCCCTCTGTCTCCCCATGCAGCCCCATCCCGGAAATCTGCCCCTGACTCGTGCCTGAAATTACCTTCATACCCAGATAAGAGACGTGTGTAATGATTCAGTACCCAGAGTGACCACAAGAGTGATATCAGAATGCTGCAGATTAATAGCCTTTGACATCGGCATAAAAGCCCTTACAAAAACAAAAGCATACAAAAGCCACTCAGAGAAATGACAGTTTCAGTATGTGAGGCTGGTCCTTAGCATACAACTCAGGTTTGTTTAAAACACAGACCATCATCCTGCTCATTTAGCTGCAGTACAGTCTGACGGCTTCATACTTCCTGTTAAGGGAAGCAGCTACCTTTCATGAAAACTCTCAGTTCTGAGGTAGAGCCTCCAGTGAATCTGAACCCCACCCCCCCCAACCCCCCAACCCCGACACTTGCCGAAATGCTGGGAAGCTCTGAAGCTTTTGTTTTCGTCTCCACAATCTTCCCGTTCGTCTGGTGGAGAGATAACATGAGACAAGCCCTTGGGATGCCGTTATGTTAGAACTTCAAGAAGGATGTGGGTGAGGCGAGGGCCTTGTGCCTCCATGCATTCCAGCTCATTGGCCTACACTGCTACTGGGATACCATGGTAGAGTTTGGAGTGGGAAGCTTTGATTTCAGGTTTGAGGCAGGTTTCACTGGGATGACTAATTCAAGCACAATGGCTGGAATTTGGCTGATGAAAAAAACGTCATGCATTCTGCTTCGGTGTCAACAGGAGGTTTGGTGAAAGTGGGTGTAAATAAGTGATCCCTACACATGGAGCGTGGGGGTCATAATGGGAGATGGTGTGCTGGGTTTATAAAGACACCCAATTAGGTAACCAATTAAGTAACCAAAAAATGTTGCCTAAAATCTATGGAGCCAATCAATTGTTTAAACTGGTCAAATCACATGATTCCAGTAACAACCCAGGAATGTAGAGAGCGGATGTGGAACATTGCATAACCTTTATGTAAATGCAACCCATTCCAAAGTTTATGACTTACTTTGGACTCAAGAGTGATTGGTTCTCACCAGTGGTGTCCTGTGAAGGAGGTACTTAGAGCAGAAAACAGCTAACGGCCCACGGTTGGACCTGCTGTCACCCTGTTTCCCGAGCTTTAGATGGCTGGATCTCATCACCCTGATTCAAGTTCTTGCATGAATGGTCTGCATCCTGCTGGTGCTCCTCTTGAGAACAGGTATTACAAAGATCCTAAGCCTGTTCTGATACCCTCACACCAGTCATCTCCCACCATAGCAGTGAGATTCTCAATAATGGATTTGCGTGACCATCTACGATTGCTGTTCTGGCATAACAGAAACTCAAACAGCCAGGGGAAAGAGGGGGTCCAGGCCCCCCCAGATTAGGGATATGGAAGGGTCTACGTACACCCCCATTCACAGACCACCCCAGAGCAAAACAGTTTATGCTCCAGGCAAGCAGGGCCCAATGATCTCCAATTCTGGTACTTGGATCAACCCTTTACCAGCCCTGCAAACTGGGTCGGAGCTGTTGAACAAAGCGCGGGGGGCACAGTGTCTGATATCGACCAGCTACGCCATACAGGGTGTGTGAAGGTCGCTGGGGATTGGAGTCTAGCACAGATTCGCGTTTTTTTTTCCTTCCCTTCTGGCACCATATTGATCTGTGCCAATCAAGACAATCTGCTCCTTGAAAGTAGAAACAGAAGGGAAAGACCACAACTGCTCAGGGTGGGACCAGAGCCCTTTAAGAGTATCAGTGAAACCTGCTCTCTCTGCGTGAATGATACCAGAGAGGTGCTGGTAAACCCATTAAAGGTCTGACTGCTGTCTCCTAGGCCGAGGCTAGGCTAAAGGCTAAAAGGCCCTATTTACAGTATATGATAGTCCCAGTGATTCAGTGAAGCTTCATCGAACATCTGTGATGCTCCACCGAACATCTGTGAAGCTCCACCGAACATCTGTGAAGCTTCACCGAACATCTGTGAAGCTTCACTGTCAGGGATACAGAGTAAAGTTCATGAACCGGATGGGATACAAAAGTTAAGATATTTACCTTCCTACATTTTACATTCTACTTTACTTATATGCTTAATATTTTAAAGAAATATATCCCATTGGTATAACTATCATTTTGGTTAGGTCTTTTCAGGATGTCCTAAATCTTAGCTAGAAGGTTTATAAACCTGAAGTGGACCACAGGGGGGGTCATGTTGGGAGGCGGGTGGTGGGGGACTGCTGATTGGCTCGATTTTTCCAACAGGGTTATGATGATCCAACAGACTGACACTCAGGGTCGAGGGGCTGCTCAAGGTCTCCATGGTAACGGAACAATGAACAGAAATAGCCATCCGGGCCTAAGGTGAGGGTCTGAAGAATGGGGGGGGGGTCTTACCTCGTCGGTGGGCTCCTCTTTGGTCTTAAACTCCCAGGTGTATCTGTTCATAGTTTTCTGGGGGGGTGGGCATTTGGGACAGGGTTATAATTCCCCGAGAATAAATAACATCATTCAGAGAGAAAAGGGGAGAGAGAGGAAAGGAATCCATGACAGGGGGTGGTGCACAGCGCCTGTGTGTGTGTCTGTGTGTGTGTCTGTGTGTGTGTTTGTGTGTCTGTGTGTGTGTGTCTGTGTGTGTGTGTTTGTGTGTCTGTGTGTGTGTGTCTGTGTGTGTGTTTGTGTGTGTGTCTGTGTGTCTGTGTGTGTCTGTGTGTGTGTCTGTGTGTGTGTGTGTCTGTGTGTTTGTGTGTCTGTGTGTGTGTGTCTGTGTGTGTGTCTGTGTGTGTGTCTGTGTATGTGTGTGTGTGTGTCTGTGTGTGTGTATGTATGTGTGTATGTATGTGTGTCTGTGTGTGTGTGTGTCTGTGTGTCTGTGTGTGTGTATGTATGTGTGTCTGTGTCTGTGTGTGTGTGTGTCTGTGTGTGTGTGTCTGTGTGTGTGTCTGTGTGTGTGTCTGTGTGTGTTTGTGTGTGTGTCTGTGTGTGTGTCTGTATGTGTGTCTGTGTGTGTGTTTGTGTGTCTGTGTGTTTGTGTGTGTGTATGTATGTGTGTCTGTGTGTGTGTGTTTGTGTGTGTGTTTTTATGTCTGTATGTGTGTATGTATGTGTGTCTGTGTGTATGTATGTGTGTTTGTGTGTGTGTATGTATGTGTGTCTGTGTGTGTGTGTTTGTGTGTGTGTGTCTGTATGTGTGTCTGTGTGTGTGTCTGTGTGTGTGTCTGTATGTATGTATGCACACGGTGCCTGACTCCGCCAAATCCTGTACAACACGTCCTTTGGACTGAACATGACTGCTGTCCTTAGGTACCAAGGCAACAACCTTGCTGGTTTTTTTTCTAGCTCATCTGCAAACATGTACCCCCCCCCCCCCCCCCCAGCTGTTACTCAGCTGCGTGTATTTGTTACTCACCGAGTAACAAACCATATGTCAGTAGTGTTTTGCTGCATTTAATGGCATTCTTCAGGTTCCTCTGGATATTCATTTTGTGTGCCATGGTCTGTGTCTCACACCCTGCCTGGCACCATCTCGGTACCCCTCTCAGATCTGGCGCTGTCCTGTTTTTGGGCCCCTGATGGTCAGAACGAGGCCCCGGGGCTCTCCACCTGCTGTTTGAGAAGCTGGCTGATCCATTTTGGTCTGTCCTCCTGATCCACGGTTCACAGCATGGTCATAACCGGTAGAACTTGGTACCATATTACCAGCAGAAGTGAGATGGACCGAGGTATGGAACCCAAATCCAGAACAGACAATGCCGAGCTGTACCCTGGGGCCCGGAGGAACAGTACCAGACCAGGCAGGGAACTACATTTGTGTTAGGTCTGGTGAGGCTGCTCTACAGCGCCCTCTCTGTTGACCGTTAGAATTTTTTTTTAGTCTGGGGGAGAAGGGAGGGGGCAAGGTGTGGTGCAGCACCTTGGATACTCTGTGGGATCAGCATGTGATGCCTCCCCCAGTGTCCCGCCCACCCCCCCCTCCCAGCCCCATCCACCCCACCCTCCAAACCGCCCTCATTATCGAGTCCCAGCCATCGACCCACGATCAAGCGGAAGATCAGGAACAACCGGCGAGGCAGACGGACGGGCATGCTAGTGGCGGCGGTGACACAAGCCAGACGCAGTGCGCCCCAGAGCCAGCGGGTGAGGGAGGGGCCCTGGGCGACCAATCACACAAGTAGGACAGCATCACATGCAAAGGAGGCGGGGCGTCTCTCCAGGGGCAGGCTGGCACACACTGAGATGAGGGGAGTTTCGCCGGTTTCTACTGCTTGGGTGACCAATGGGTGTGAGTTTCCACAGCCCTGGGGGGGGGCTAAGATGGCCCCTCCTGGCTGCCAGTGAAACTCGGATGCATGGCCATGTGCCAGGTTGATGTAGCCTTAGCCCTACATCAATGCAGTTTCAGTAAACTGCATCTAATCTAGGAATGGGATGGGGGGTCCGGGCAGCACGCCAGCAACATCCAACTGGGAATACCAGAGCCCGGGATGGTTCTGGTCCTCGGCCCCACCAACCAGTGTAGCAGGGGCGGGCCGGGGACACGCCAGCATTAATGACAGGAGCTCGGAACGAGGCCCGTTTGGCGAACGGCGTTATAGCTAGTGGCACAGGGGAGGCAGTACGCCCAGCCCTGTACCCATACCCGTGTTAGGGGGCGGGCTCGCCCCGGAGAGGGAGAGAGAACTCCAGGGAGGACATGCAAGCCCGCACGGAGGGCGAGAGAGAGAGAGAGAGAGAGGGAGAGAGAGAAACAGAGACGAGAGGCACGTTACCTGACAGATAATGTCATCATAGTAAGCCAAAGCGCGAGCATGGGGAATGGCGGGGGAGGGGGAAGACAGTTTCCTTACATTTGGGTGGGAGCCCTCAGCGATGGTGGACAGTGAGAAATTATCATTGTGCTGCTCCGACGTGGGGCGGTGCTTACTGCTGCAGGGGTGAGAGAGAGAGAGAGAGAGAGAGAGAGGGGGAGAGAGAGAGAGAGAGAGAGAGAGGGGGAGAGAGAGAGAGAGGGGGAGAGAGAGAGGGGGAGAGAGAGAGAAAGCGGGAAAAAAAAGTGAAAGAGTCAGTGGATCTGTGGGTCGTACGCAGGGAGACGGCCTCGTTTAAATTAACTGGACAAGAAAAGAACAACTAAAGCAGCTAATAATTTTTCTGAGTCCGCCTCAAAGTGCAGCCTTTTCAGAGGCCTCTGGGTCTCTGTCCACTATCGTCACTCATTCTGTAGCCTGCGAGGCATGCAGTGATGAGCATGTCAGTGTGTAATATGTAAATAACAGCCCAGTAAATGTATATGTATCCACATGCCTCCTACATGCGGCATGGATGAGGAATCTCTCTCTCCCTGAACTGCTCCAAGACCTGACCTCCAACAGACACAGAGCCATATCTAGGTTATCTTCCACACACACACACACACACACACACACACACAGCTCTGTGTTCACACCAGATAGCATCTTCATTGTTCCATCATCATCCTTACCTTAGTGATTTGACGCTCCTGCTTCACACAGTTCCTTTTACCCTTTGCACACCTCTGCCGTACTCTTTCTTGTTCTGTCCAGTTCTGCTCCATGCGTTTCTCTCCCACGCCTAGACACCATATCCCTCCTTTTCCGCATTCTTCTTTTCCCCTATACCTCACCCTTCCTCCACCTACCCCTCCTCGCCCACCCTCATTGCCTGCGTTCCCTGCCTGTCCCCGCCCATGCACCGCATGTCCCCGGCCCCGCGCAGGCATGGGCCCGTCCCCCAGTCGCACCTGCGTCTGCGCAGCCGGTGGTTCTCGGTCTTCAGCAGGTGCAGCTTCTTGCCAAAGAAGACGGTGATCATGAGGAGCAACAGCACCAGCAGGGCAGCGGTTCCCACGGCGATGCACATCACCTGGAACTCCGTGATCACCGACTCGCAGCGCGACCCCTTGTGCCAGATGTAGTCCTGCACATTGCACCTGGGGGTGGGGGGGGGGGTGGGAGAGAAGGGGGGATACAAGAAATCAAGCAACGCCAGGAGGAACTTCAGTGATTGGACTGGACTTCGGGGCACAAAACTATCTTCCGATTAGGGGCGGGCCGATCCACATTTTTTCAGTTCCGATCCAATTTTTATACACAACAACATCGTCAACATCGTCACTTACACTTCACTGCGATCACAGCCCCTCCGGTACAGAACAGCCCAAGCTAGCGACTCCCAAACCATCCCTTGTTTTCTTCATATTACTTGCATTGTCTTGCACAATTGCGTGCAAGTTGTTTAGTGGTGTTTTCCGATACCCGATCCTTCAAATAGGCCTGGATCGGCGTCGATACCGATCCCATATAGTTTCCACAACATTAAACCAATGCAGTGAACAACAGTTTCATCGGGACTTAATTAAATAAAATACTCAATTAAATACTCATTATTAAATTCAATTTATTTCTACACAGCACCTTTCACAATTGAGTCACCCAGAGGCACCTGAAAAGATTGTGTGGCGATCTGGTGATCATACTCCCACTGATTTTTATTTTTAATGAGTAGATGGAAATTAGGAGTAACATTGTTGACAGGGTTGATGAAGCTTGGCGGCTTACCCCAGGTGACGGGAACTGCCCCCCCACAAAACAGTCGCTCCCCATTCCTGCATAATCCATTATTAACTATATTTTGAAACTAATCCACGGTCTGTCGGTAAGAACATAATCTAATCCCAGCCACTTACAGAGGGCCCCCAGGTGACGGTATGGGGGCTGAAGGGGGCCACGTGCTTCTCAGCCCTGAGTTATGACTGGAACTCTGTGTGTGTGTGTGTGTGTGTGTTCTGTATGCCAGTCAGACATGTTCTCTCCTGTTCTACATTTCCTCTACAAATTCTCTCTGGGATTGTAAATAACAGCTCAGTAAATGTAAATGAACCGTGTGCGTGATTAATTATGAGGTTTGTGGAGAATTGGGCTGGCTCCCAAAATGCCGTACAAGGAACAACTGGCAGCTACAAGCTCAACTCATAGTCCTGCTACAGATCTCAGATAGGGGATCTTCTGACTGTAGCACCAGTCAGTACACCAGATCACTGACGGAAGTCGACTTTGTGGCTTGACAGTATGAGCACGCTATGCTACTCCATCACTATGGACAGAGGGCACACAAGTGACCATATCAGCACAGATTATCAGCACAGACACAGTGGACTCACAGGAGCTGAAGCCTTCCTAGATAGAGCCGTTTCTCTCGCCAGTGATTTGACACGCAAGTTCTCAGACTGCATGCAGTAATCCCTCCTTCCCATCGTCTCCATGGAAACCCACTCAGGTTACCTCCAACCACTGCAGACTCTTCTTGGGAACAGACAGAGACACCTACCACTGGTGGCCTTCTATCCAGCCCTCAGTCACACACATACACACAAATTGCCAGTATTACCATCAGTGTCCCTCAGTCATGTTCTTACCAGCAAATGACTTCTGCCCCGAACAATGCAAGGTGCAGTCGGCAAATGTGCATGAGTGTGACGCTGGTAGTGGGGGAGGCGCGGGTTGCCACATAATTCCAGAACATTCCTCATCATTCCTCTATCTGTCTGCTTCCTGACCATTAATGAGTGATACAACTGAGAGTGTTATCAAGACCATCTTACTGTCAAACCCATTTTTACCACCAGACAAACCTTAATTGGGAGCACGACAGCAAATTCCCACAACAAAACTTTAACCAGCAACCTTTGGGTTACAGGCCAGTGTGTGTGTGTGTGTGTGTGTGTGTGTGTGTCTGTACTGTGGTGGGGGGGGGGACTCAAATGCAATCTGGCTTTTCCAGAGGAAATGGGAGACCTGAAGCCCACTCCCACAGATGATATAATCTTGTCTAATCCAATCCTGCCCCCCATATTAGACGAGCTCTCCACTGGGATGTGACCTCAGAACACAGGTCTGGGCCTTGCTGTCTACACTGCTTGGCTCAGTGCAGTGAAATCCTATTTGCCCATTCAGATTCAGTCCCTGCATGAGGTCCCTGCTAGACTTTAATTCCTTTCTTTTTGCAAAGTTCGGATAGGTTCGGCAAGTTTATTAGAAGCTAAAGAATGTGGAAATCATTCCACACCATGAAGCTCATGTGATGTCATTCTGCCAACTGGCACTGCAAAACCCCTTCCTGCCTGATCTGTCGCAAAGCCAATGAAAGACCTTGAAGCCCTTACCTGCAGAAGATGCCCATGCCCTCCACCAGATAGCACTGGCCACCGTTGAAGCAGTAGCTGGGGAAGAGGTCACATGGCGAGCGGCAGGTCCCGTTGCTTGTCACGTAGCCGAGCCGGCAGTCGGACCCGCTGGTGCTGGTGCTGCTCGGAGGGTGTCGAGGAACCTCATTCCTTCCAGACCCACTGGATAGAGTGTCAACAGGAGAGATGGGGCGTGGACCGCGGGGGTACACGGGCACCGATGGCGGAGTGGAGTGCAGGAGGTTTTCGTCCATCATGTCGGTGGTGGACACAGAGTCGTCTTCGCCGTAGGGCTTGGTGGTGGAGTAGTTATCCAAGTAGCCGTAAATGTTAGTCAGCCAGGACTTGGGTTCTACTCCCCGTAGTTCGTGAGTGGTAGGCTTTGCGGCTGAGGGATGGAGCTCTCTCTGTTGCAGCTCGGGGTCCGTGTAGCTCACGGTGAAGACCACCGGGTGGGGCTGCACGGGCAGGGGGCCAGACTGCTGCGGGGTACGGCTGTCATCCAGGTCCAGCATGGGCTCTTCGTCCCTCTCGGGCGGGATGCCAGTCGGGGTGTGAGACGGCGGCATCTCGGTGATCGCCGCTGACATCAGGTGGTCGTCTTCTGCCACGTTGGGGCTGCCGTCGGGGCCCAGCACGTTGTCCCCCATCATCCCGCTACCGGCCTCCTCCCAGCCACGGGGCCTGCGTGCGGCCCGGGACGAGTTTGCCTGGCTTCCCGTCTCAGTGACGTTGGCCTCAAGCAAGATCCCTGAAAATGACGCCATTCTGGTTAGCAGGCTGCCTGCCCTTCATATATACAATAAGATATTATGCTTCAGCACGACTGCTGTGGTAAGATCCATAATAAATGTTTTAAATGGGAGCTGAGAAGGTTTTACACAACAGATTATAGGTAAATGCTTTAATCCGGAGTAAAAACAAATCCCACTTTGATCACAAAATATGCTTTGTTTGTTGTTGTTTTGACCCGCTATGTGCAATTAGGGGACACAAAGGATCGTTGTAGCTTCGAAGCTGCATTTCCATGCCTTGTTCTCTTTCTGTAAGCGGCTCCTTCTCAGCCAACTTCAGCCAGTAGCAGGACTTCCTGCTGAGACTAAACCTTGGATCTTTTAAGGAGGCCCATCTTAAAGTAAGGAACAGACCCCACAGCCAACTTGGGACTGACAAAAAGTCACTCAGACAAGACAAAACACATTAGGAGACAGAGGGCCGATCGCCTTAGTCTCCACTTAACTGTGTGCCCAGAGCGGCCATGCTGATCTCCAAAGCTGCTTCAGTGGATTAATTTTGCCAATTTACTAATGTTTCTTTGCTGGCATGGGGGGGGGGGGGGTTATGTGGGGGGCAGGGTTGAGAGAAGGTCTCAGTCAAAACTTCCCTGAGATCTCACAGCAGGAAGTAAGTATATATCACCACTCGACCATTTTCAGCAACGACACACCAGTCAGAAGTTTCCCTGATATTGCATCATTTGCTTGACGTTTAGAGTACAAACTGTCTTCATGCTTTGGTGTAACTAAGGCCTCCTGTACACAAAGGAGCGTCAAAGTCAAACTCAGTCTAAGAATTTTCCACAGTGTGAAAACAAATGCGTGAAACATAAACACAACCCAGTGTTACCTCTCAGTCTTTAAAATATGACGTCCTTCTCTTGTGAAAGCCTGGAAAAGTGAGTCCCAACTACATTCTGAGTCTCCCTTTTAAAAAAAAAAAGTTTAAAGAAAGAGAGAATCACATTTGTTTTTGACCAATCTGGGCAAAGTGACCCTTTCTGTGGAGCGTTTCTGGGTTAATCCCTGTTCAGAGCCCTCTGCTTACAGTCTCGCTGTAAAACAAACGGCAGGGACAGAGCGGCTGGCGGGGAGAGCAAGCAAGCAAAAACCCATGACAGCTGCTAACATGGAGGCTTTGGATGTTTGATAACTAACTAATTACTATATGCTGAAAAGAGGCTTTTCCATCCTAAAGGGGAAGCCATCATTCCCGTCCACAAATTATCATGGACGTCGAACCTCCACAGTCTTCCTGTTAGTGTAGCGCAAGCTAAAACCCTGGGGTCCTTTAAACCAGAGCTAGATAAGACTTTAACAACTCTGAGCTATTAGTTAAATTCTCCCCAAATGAGCTTGATGGGCCGAATGGCCTCCTCTCGTTTGTAAATTTCTTATGTTCTTACAGGCAAGACAAAATGTCTTGGATGCACCTGTTGAGAAAGTAGACGAAGCCACTGTCAGTAATTGGTGCTAATAAACACCAAGCTTCCCGCTTCAGTGATCATGTGTCCTCTCGTCCTCCACCTGTCTGCTTCCTGTCGTGAAGAGACGCCCCCCCTTTCCCCTTCATTTGGCCTGCTTGGCTCATTCTCCTGACATCGTCAGCGAGGCCACTGGAGGTGCCGTGCGACACCCCCCTCTGACGTTTCTTTCAGCCACCCCCTCAATTCATCGAGCGCACCCCTGCCACGATTGGTCTGGCGGGAACAGGCCATCGCCACGTCCTTTACGCCAAGACAATCGGTGCAGGCCGCGCACGAGTGCCTCTTACCGCTTCACTGCGTCATATCACTCGGCGGCAAAAAACATGGTGAGAGGCTGAGGCTCCCTCTCCCAGACTTTATTAACCTCCCTTTGCTTAGTGCAAACCTCAGCTCTCCATTCTGAAGCCTGCTGAAGCATGGCGAGAAAGAGAGCGGGCCATAATTGTACCCATCTGCTCGCCTTCAGGTTGTACGTGATGGAAAATATGCAGCTAGCTGGCTGAGGAATCATGCTAGATAAACAGAGCGTTTAAGACTATCTGGAGTATGGCCAAAAAACAGGAAAGTATCATGGCACGTTTTGGATCGGGACAGGAAATTCGAAGGGCCTGCTTCATATCTATCCATTCCCAGAATTTACCAAGCTTGTGAGAGTTACCACAGAGGCCGTATTAAGGTGCCTGTCATCCTGGAGCTTATTTAAGACAAAATTAGTGACTTCCACCCAAATGCCGAGAATCTATTGGCAACAGTCCTACGTGGTAGACAGCTATAGAGAAAAGGAGGTGGGTATCCTAATTAAGCTGCCACTCCAAGGGGAGTTTATTACCTACTCAGCACAATCGATTAGCCTTTTAAGTGTCAGAATGCATGTGAATATATTACACGCAGAGGGCGTTAGAGTGGCTGTAAATTTCCTTAACTGGCATCATTAACCAATCAGGATTTTTCCTGGTGTCAGAAGAAGTAGGACCCATAATCCTTCACCCATAATTCACAGAAAAAACACACTAATAATTCACTTAGGGGATTAAAAACTACAACCACTGAAAAAACTAACACTGAGTTACTCATTTAGTCTACATTTGTCTAGTTTTATACTAGAGTGTTTTGGATTGAATACTATAGGTGATAAATTTTGGTTAGAATCATGATCCACGATACAGATCACGTTTTTTTGTTTGCTTGTTTGTTTGTTTAGAAAGCAACCAAATTGGAATGTTCAGTGACAAGTCAAACCACTAAGATCACTCCCATATGAAGCAAACAGTGTTGAATATCTCGTAAAAATGGTGCGTGTAGATGGTAAGCTAACATTCGGTACTCGTAGTCGAAATGTGGAATGCAGAGGAAATGGGCAGGGATGAAGATCTGAGTGACTTTGACAAGGGCCAGATCACTGTGGACAGATGACTGGGCTAGAGCATCTCCGATACAGCAAGACTTATGGGGAGCTCATGAATACGCATCACAACCGCAAGCCGTGGAGTTTCGGAGATGCTCTGACCCAGTAGTATGGCCTTAATGATTTGGCCCTTGTCAATGATTTGCTCGACCCTTAGTACACTCTGTGTACTTCGAAAATGAACCACATGTTGTTTTTTGCTTGACACAAATGAAATATTTTTAGCAGTCTGAAAGTATATAAGTTTTATTTTTTTAACCAAGTCAGCTAAGATTAAGTTTAGTTCAAGATCGATTCACTAAGCTGAGATCCACAAAGACAGATAACTGAAAAAGATGTGATATACAGGCAGCACTGAGATGTTACACTCTGTTTCACAACAACCTGTTTTTGTTGTAGTATTCTCACAACCTCCAAACACACAGGCATCCTGTGTCGTTATAATTATAGTGTTAAGTAGTGCTGTATGGCGATTCCTGCTATAACTCTTAAACGCTTATCATGGAATTACAAGTGGTCACAATAAATTATCATCATACTGCCCACCAGTATCAAGTACCTTGATCAATGGTATAGCGATAGAGTTACAGGTCTGTTTTCTGGTAGTGCCACGCATTAAGCTGTCCCACAAGAGACACAGGTTAAAGTGGTAGGGACTTGCACAAATGACAAGATAAAGGCTGCTGGGTTTGCTTTCTGCTCCATCGAGATCCGCCACTTTTTTTCTAGGCTTGTATGGGGTGGGGGGGAGGGATCTCAAAATCAGAAAAGGAGAAGATGAAAGAGGTCTTTCAAAAAAGAACAACAGGATAACACAGTTTGGTTACAGCATCTGAGATTGTAAACTCCAGGCTTCTGGCTTTGTCGTTTGCTTTTGTGGTGTTCCCCGCAGAGGGTGTGGGTACATGGTTCGGCTCAATGGCAGATGCCAGCCAGGCAGGGGGGGCACATACAGAACTGGCATGACTGATCTTGGACCGGCTACTGAGGAGTCAGCGATGCCGCCAGGTTATGTTGGGGTTTCCTTTGTGGTGCGCTGCTCGCAACAGGCAGTCGGCGTGAGGGCTTCTCCGTGGGACTTTTATGGAAGACGTCTGTGCCAGGATGGAGCTACATCCTGGGAGGGGACATAAGGAATGCAAGGGCGCGTCTGTGCACCAGAATCGCAGCCAATGTCCTGACATCACTTACTTGGAAGAGGTCTCCACTGATGAAGCTTCTTTAAATATCAAGTTTGTTTTCCTCCAAATAGTCCGAGGACCATCGATTCAACAGCTATTTAAAGGCAAGGATCTTCTCGTTCATTCTGCATATATGGGATCATTTATGTAGAACAATCAGAGCTAAGGACTCACCCTTTATGCTCCAGAGTCATCCTGCAACACTGTGGTGGACATTTCAGAGTTTAAAGGGGCTTTGTGCGACACATCAATTTCTGGTGAGCATATTGGGAAGAGATAAACCAGTATTTCCTTACAAAGAACCAATCCACTTGTGTGGTCATGTTTGCAGTTAGACTCTCTTAAGGATTAGCCATTTCCTGCCTAACCAACCACCTGAGGATAGTCACAGATGATGGGGTGTTCTTGCAGTAATACACGGACAGCTTATGATATCGTATTTCAGTGTGGGACATCGGACATGAACCTAACCCTAGAGGCAGTGAAACAACAGCAAATACTAAATTAGGAACAATAGTCAAGTCAGAACATGCTTGTGGAGTAAATTCTGAAAGAGGTCTCCCTATAGACAGCTCAATCTCTACAGTATATCAGTCAGCCTCACCAGAATCACATCACAAGACCTTGTTTGATCTGTTGACGTTCTCAGCTTCACAAAAGTCTTGAGAAATACGAACTATGTTCTTATAATATCTGTAGTTTGCTGTAATTATCAACACCTGAGGAATGTTAACTTTGGTCTAAGGTGACTGAACTGGACTATGTCAAATGTAGACTGTATATATGTGGAGAGCTGTTGTGACAGCTCACATACCCAATATGGAAACATGCAAAGAACATGCACCATCCTCCCCAGTGTAACACTCTTGTTAGCTTCATGGCGATGAGCCAGAACATAACGTCTGCACGAAAGCCAGCTTGTAAGCGTCACCATACTTTTGTTTTTGATGCAAAAAGACATAAAAATCAAGATTTTTCAGCAAAATATTGGTGATTCATATTACCCAGCGGTTAACAAAGCTGATCTGAAAATGAAATCATAACACAAAGGTTGCTCATTCGAGTCGTAGGAGGAAACTAGCTGTGGTAACTCTTGCTCCATGTCCTGAATCCGAATTGTTCCAGTAAAATATCCAGCAGTCTAAACCGTGGAAAAGAACTGTAAACTATATTTAAATATAAAGGTAAAAATGAATGCTAAAAACACCCACACTCGCCCAGAGTTTGCAATCATTTGACGATTCATGTGTTCATAGTGCTGCTCCTATCTCCCATCATAGGAAGAGGACTGAACCATTTTTATGGGCCCAACAGGGGTGCCATGTCACACTCCATCGACCCTCTGTGCTGCACTGGTACACCCCACCCTCCCTGGTGCCTGAGTGCCACATACAGGTACCGCCTTGGTGGACAGAAGCAGGCACACAGACACCCTGCAGACATGTACCAGTCCCCAGGAAGGTGACATAAGCGAACACACCTCCTTTGGGTCTCCCCTAATCACCAAAGTGACACAATGCTAACTGACACGAATATAACCCCTCACTCATCCGCAGCTCATTACATTTTCACAGAGGCTAAGACAGTGTCTGTCTTCTGCCCTCAATCTGTCACTGTGCCCAAAACCCTCTAGTAAGACTCTCCATATTGCCTTACAGTTTGCTGGCAATTAAATATCAAAATTACCAGTTGTAAGTCAGCGACCAATTGGAGAGTTTTGTTCTTGTGCAGGAAGGATTCAGCTGCTAACCATTTACACTTGACATTAAACGCTGACATTATTCCTACCGCTATGTAGATGTGAATGATGGCTTGAAAATAATAAGGAAAATGAACATTGGGGTTCAGTACAAAGATGGAGATGAAGGTTGAGGTGTTGGCTTTTACTGGTGTGTCGCTCGACGCTTCATTTAACATGCTCTGCGACACACTGGAACCGCACCCTCAGCTGTGCACCGTCTGGGATCCTGCTCATACTGACATTTCATCTGACGGATGAGGAGCGTTGAGCGCAGGTGCGAAGCAGCGCCTCCACATCCAGCGTCCTGTTGCTGGGCGGCGGTGCGCAAGCGGCGCAGATTCCCGCCGGTTGGACGGCTGCCCACCAACCCGGGGCTGCAAGCCGTCGATCCGCCTCAAATTGAATATTAACCGGCTGATCGGAAGTGGGCTGAGCTGTCTGGCTACCTGGCAGAAAACGGGGTTCCACGATACTACAGATATGAAGATCCCCGCCACCCCCGCTTGTGTCTCCCACGGTATCTGACTGTTTATTAGCTTAATAGCATTACAGTATATTTTAAAACACCTTTATTTGCACGGGGCACGAAGCCATCTAGTATAATTGCCCGCAATTAGGTTAAACACCGCGAACGGTAAGTGAAAAGCCTGACAGAGAAGAAACTGCATAGGTGGGAAAGGTGGGAGGAAATTGTGTTCCCTTTGGAGGTGAGAAGGGACCGCAGCGTGTCGGTGACATCCAGATGTCCCCAGCAAAGCCGTCTGTGTAGGAATGCGTGGACCCCAAGCGGAACACACCGCGGGAGGGAAAGCAAAGAAACCCCACAACCTCGCATGCTGTCACCTATGTCAAAACTGACAAAATACACCAATTTGCACGGCAAAAGCGGTGTTAATCTTGCCTTCCCACTAAAATGCAATAAAGGCATTTAATTAATACGCTCCTTGCATCAAAGCGCGTGGCGTGATATTATTCTCCACCCCGCGGGAATTAAAATCAGAGACGGTAAACTAAAATGTGATGTTTAAATCCCCGCACCAGGTTTACCTCACGTCGCTGCATCCCCCTCCCTAAATGATCAGCCGCACCGGAGTCACTGAACGCTGCGGCTCTTTACTTATACTGTGCAAACTACTCACCGTTTCCAATAATCATAGTAAAGCGTTTACTTACCGTGTGCACACAATGGGATCAAGCACAGGACTAAAGACAGTCCCCAACATCCCAAATAAAAGCGTGTTTTCCCGCTGCCCATTCTTGATTTCAGTGGTGTTTTAAAACAGAACAAGAAAAGTACGATCCCTCTTAATCTAAAGTACCGTGTGTTTAGTACAGACTGTATAGATGCGAGTCCTTTTCTTTATAAGTTACAAATCTTTTCGGGGCATCGCCATCACCGCTCATCTGCCGTGCATTGCAGTGCTCCGCTGTCCCCTGCGCGGTGCGCTCACATCGGCCCGCTCCGCCGAGGTGCCATGGCCGCAGGAACGGTGTGAAGACACGCAGGGAAGGAGGACCCAGCGCTGCGAGAGCCCGACAAGCGCCGCCCGCCTCTTCGACGCTTCGCTAGGGGGACCGGCGGTGTATGTGCGCGTTTCCAGGGGGGGGGGGGGGGGTGCTGCTCCTGCTCTCACTCTCCTCCGTCCAACCCCCCCCCCGTAGTTGCAGAATAGTGCCATTGAATCAATAGGCTCGCCCTCATTTTAACGTACTTCAGGGAGCCAAATGACGACGATCCGTCTTAAAAATGGTGCCCAATCTGACTGAGCGTGTGGTGATGGACATGGCATCTAACTCAGACCCCAAATTTCCTTTTTAAACTGTACCAGTAATGTACTAGTTTAAAGTATATAATGCCTGTAATTGTCCTTAACACATTTTACAGCACGAACCAGCAGATTATTAAGTAAAACTCTTCAGCAGATTACCCATTCCTTTCCTGTGAATTTGGAAGCTTCCTTTGCAGCTAGAATGTTTTGCACCTGCAGGCAGCCCTGTACTTCAGTTATGTCAAACCTTAGCGTAACCCCTCCCCCACTATAACAGGAGAGCAGCATTACCCAGAATACCCAGTGCTCTCCACTCCAGTGATGTATTCACCGTTGTCTATTACTGTCCACTAAGCATCAGTGCAAATAAATGCATATCACGATATTATACTCATTCGCAGTAGTAGTCTGTGTATAACTTATGCAGGCCCTGTGGTTTGTAGAGACCGTACTCAATGTTAATGTGTCCACCGATGACTGTTTAGGCTATAGTGTCAGTGGGCTCAACCCATGAGTGGGTGTCCTGGCCTGGATTGGTCATTTAAAGATCCTTAGAGACTACAGGGCACTAATTTGCCTTTTCAGAGCTGAAGCTCTCAAACTGAGACAAAAAACAGGTGGCCAACTTACCCCAACGCACTGCGGGGGTTGAGATTTTATTCAGAACAGCAAGATTGGCTTACAGTTCTACCCATTTGTATTATTTTTAAAATCAAATTAGGTAACATTTGGCGTTTCACCCTCTGGGCTTGAAAACAACACATTTGGGTTAAATACCCGGTTCTTGTATCGCCGTTGGTCATTTTAAAGCCACAATGATGATTTGTTTGCTCCATTTATTTATAGCATGCTGAACAACACATGTGTTGAGACAGCCCACATCTGGTCTCTGCGCTAATAGGCAAGGTTCCCTGGTACAGTTCTATATAAAAAAAAAACATTTTAAAAAACATTTAACTCCATTTTGTCAGTATGGATAGCTGGTGTTCTTGTGCATTAGATGAGACGAAGGCTCTGAGCTGGTTTTAGTGCCTCCCAGGCTAATTGTGTAGCGTCACTCGTGAATTTATCCCCGCAGATGCCGCACGCCCGACGGCAGATGTTACACACATGACAGCTCAGTGACAGTCCTGCAGAGGTTATGTGTCTCTTGGAATTTTCCACTTCCCAGCACACAGTCCCATCACCTGATTGGTCACCTGACTGGTCACCTGATTGGTCACCTGATTGGTCCCGACAAAGGTTGCCAATTACCTAGCGGCTCATGTGCAACACAGATAATTCTGTGTGTCTCCAGGACGACCCCAAGAGGAAATAGGAAGTGACCCCCCAGCAGTGAAGCCTTGTTGAAGTGCCTTTCTCAAATCGAGCTCACTGGGAACCAGAGCTTAGGATTCTATTGAGCTTTTCAAAGACACCCCTTAACTCTCCCCCTGTAGTCTTCACACAGAAAGGGACTTATTTGAGCCCTCTAGGGCATGAGAGTGTGTGTGTGTGTGTATGTGTGTGGGGGGGTGGTGCAGATCCGTGACAACACTGCCAAAACGCACCGTGTTCCCCCCATGCCAGACTGACACCCCCAGACCTTGAATAGGACCCTCTCATCATGATTCATGGCACAGGGGAGGGTCCTCACTCTCAGAAAAAAGGAATAAGAGATGACCTCACAGGCAGGAACACGCACGCACACACAGCGCCTGCGCCGATTCCGCGCCTTGGCTCAGGAGTTGGGGGGGTGGCTATACTGAGATGATTGTTGAATGGAGCTCAGATTGTCCAGCGTGAGAAAGGCAGAACCTTCGGATGGGATGTCGATGAGGATTCCCATAAATACCAGTGCCGAGTGGGGCACTGGTGCCGTCCGTCCGGTTGCCACAGTGACACTCGCGCCGGCCGTGACCTGTCAATGCCGATCTGTGTTTCCGTTCACCCCCATGACAGTCTGCTCGCGGGTGAAAAGCTTTGTAAAGATACACCTTGCCCCCCCCCCCCCCCCGCACCGCTCCGACCACCAAGCCGAGCAGAAGCACAGGAAGGTTGACGTGCTAGGTACGTCCAGCCCATAATACAGACAGCACTTTCTGTCACATTGGGCTTGTCAAATTTAATTTTAATTGCCAAGGAGAAGTGAGTTGCCTCAAGGTTGCAACAACATTGAGAGAATGCTGTGACTTTGATCTATATGTCCCTGATGTATTCTCAGCCACAGAAGGCACGTGTTGACAAAGTGTGGATATTTTCATTTAGGGGTTGGGGAGTCCCTTGGGTGGGGGGGGGTGTGACTGCAAACACACTCATCTCTCAGCTGCTGTGATATTTTAAGTTCTACAGCAATATAGAAGTGGGAAAGCAGAGCCCCCTAGTGTCTGTACCTGGCACTGTGCCCCCAGAACCAATGACGACTTGTTATGCAAATATAATGAGACGTCATGTGACTTGGGGTGAAGGCAGCAGGGACGCAGTCACGGCCTGCTGTGTGTGTTCCCCCCATGGACGCGCAAAATGGGTTGCTAATTATGACCTGTATTATCTGCTCACATACTGATTTTCTATTTTTCGGCAGTGTGCATGAGGATATGAATTCCATCTTCAGCCCGTGTGCAAAAGATGCAAAGTGATGATAAATTTGGAACAAACACCAAATGAATTTGACGTACATTTAATTTGCTTCAGCTATCGGCTGGGAATGGAAAGGATCTGAATTTTTTTTTACAAAAACGTGACGTGACTGTTACAGGGCCCTGTATCCAAATCCAAATCTAAAGGCAGCTTCTACAACATGCTTTTCAGAATAATGGACCATTTGGCCACAGGTTTTGAATTCTAATGAAAGTAAAAAAAAAAAAAAAAAAACCTAATGAGACACAATTAGGTCGTTTAAATCCCTATTTTGCTGAAATCTGTCTTCTTGGATGCAGCCCTGTGGTTTCAAGTGCCAAGGTTGGGACATTGTCCCACTCTGCGGAGGCAGACAGAAATATTCTGTCATTTATATTCTGCGTGGTTAGGTGCTGGTTGCACGTGATACAGTGATCAGATTTGAATAAATGAGTTTTTACTACCTTTAATGATCAAAATCATATAATTAAAACCAAATCTTACTATTCTATTGACTGAACCCCACATATGTCAGTGACCCCGGAGATATACGATGGAGCCCACTCTCTATAGCGCGGCTGGGGTCTTCCTGTACCCATAGCCATTAATTATACTCATTGCCAGCCAGTGGACTCACTCCCCCCCCCCCCCCCATCCACATCACAAGGCCATTTTGTGTCAATGGAGTGCAGGCAGCAACTGTGATTCGACTGGAGTGGACTGCGATTTATCGACTGGTCCAGTTTCGTGTCAGTTATGGGTCTGCATCTCGTCAGTGACAGCCCCTAATGGCTCTGTGACCTCCTGAGTCTGCAGAGTCCTCACAGATATCGTCAGTTGGCCGAATCTCATGTCTGACTGCTTTACCGTTTCCTTGGAGACCGTGATACCTGACACATTGACATATTGCTTTATTTTAAAGACCTCACCTGCATCAGCTTCGCGTGAGGGCCACGCGTGTCGCCCCACATGACTGACCGTGGCCGTCATACATTGAGGCTGAGAAACTGTGTTGAGAAACTTTGCTAATTCTGCTGGTCTGAACTGGCATCACTGAACACAGTTGGGAGAAACGTTTGGAGCAGAAACCGATGGAGACACAGCCCTCCAAGGGCAGAGAGCCGTGCCTTAAAGCCCCCCCCCCCCCCCCCCCCCCGGCCCCGGAGGCATCATCCATTATGAACAGCACCACTAGGCGGGGAGGTGGCTGTTTTTACCCATTTCTGGGCCTCCCCCCATTTCGACAGCCGTCTCCATCCCTATACCACACTTTGCAAAAAGGTCCAGTGCCGTTAACCTAAATAGTGCCCGTCCCCGTGGGAAACAGGACTAATGCAGTAAATTAGTCCCTCTTTTTCCCCGCCACCCACCCACCCCCCCTCACCGTTCACTTCAACTAGCCTTGATTAAATGCCATTAGCACGGCGCTGCTATTCCTGATGCTACATGGGGAAAATGCAGCAGGAGCTGCTGCCAACCAGAGCAGAACTAAACAGTTTGTGCACAGGCAGCCCCCCCCCCCCCCCAAAAAAAAAACTCCCATCCCCCACACAGACCCCCAGCATCCTCTCTGTTATTGTGTATATCAGCATACCGCCTGCTTGCCAATATCACTCTCATTAATTTGAACTTAAACTCTAATTACTGGCCAGCATCGTTAGCTTAATTACAGTTGTTTGGCATTAAATAAAGAACCTCAGCATAAGCTCCTCCAGGATAGAATAACCATCCATCCATCTGTCCATCCATCCATCATAAGGCATAGAAGAGAGTTTCATTATGGGGGGGGGGGACATGTAAAGGTCTGTCTGTCTGTCTATCATCTATCTATCTATCTATCATCCATCTATCTAATGTAATGATCAATGTACCTTTTCCGTCTAATCTTAATACACTCACAGAGTTGGAGTATTATGGAGAACAGAGTGAATCTTGGTTACTTTCTCACTGTCGATTAAAGATAAAGTGGCCACAAAGTGGCCAGTATTTCATCACACAATAGATTTGGGTTTCTTCAAGATGCCAGATTTATCGCCATTTATATAATAAATATCCATCATGTAGGATGGGATGATTTACTTCCTCTCCTTTGAATTATTTCCCATGTTCTAACATGAATTCATCTGAATGCCGTGGAACGGTTTCACTCGAATTCTGGTGAGCGGTTGGGTTAAAGGTCTGTCTGACTGCTCAGACATGCAGGACGAGCTTAACACCAGCATACCACTGAAAAACAGAGAGAGAAACAGGATGGATAGCCAGGCACGTCTGAGCACTGCTGGCTCCCCACACTGGGGGATAATCCTCTTGAACTTCAGCTTTACTTGAGGTGCATAGATAAAAACAGTAGACTGTAAAGGCATACCACGAGAATGTAAATGAGGGACTAAATGCAAGTGGGCTCAGGGATTAAAATGATCCATTGAAGTCTCTCTGAATGATGTCCGTTTGGCCAACGAGACGAGGCCAGGAGGGCGGATGAAGACGCAGAGACGCGGCAGGCTTATGGTACATTTAATTGTCTGCCATCTGCTGATGGGAAGCAACAAATGTGACCAAACAAGCTTTCCGCAGGACCACCCTATGAGTATTCTTTGGCACATCCAGCAGAATATCATGTATGCAATGTTTCCAGATTATGAGTCATATTTTTGTTATGATCACACATTGCTGTTGAGCCAAATTGGTCATCTGATCTTGAGAATTGTGAACCTGACTGTATAGCAACGTGAATGGGGTCTGCTGGTATCGTTAAGAAGGTGATCGTGATCAGAGGTGGAGATTTCAGGTCCAGAGAGTACAAATCCAGACCAAGATTTTGTTTCAACCAACCAGTTGAGCATAAAGAGTCACAGTCACAGAGTACTCAACTGGTTGGTTGAAACAAAATCTTGGTCTGGATTTGTACTCTCTGGACTTTTACTGAAACAGGTACCTTTCTCAAAGGTATAGCAGAAAAATACCAATCTGGTACTAGAAGTTCATCATTCCAGATCCCTGGCAGTTTGGGTGGAAAGTCCAGGATAGAGCACATATAAGAGAAAAACCACTGAAGGAAAAGAACGACAGAGAGAGAGACAGAGGGAGAGAGAGAGAGAGAGAGAGAGAAGCATGAGCTCCACAAGCAGGTGAGGAAATGGTGGCAGGTTTGGCAGACGGAGTCTCCATAAGATCCCGGGAATCCTGTGGGTCACACAGGTCCGTCCGCATCAGCAGCCAATAAGCCGTTTCCTCTTGTCTGGTGCCAGCCTGCAGGGGGAGCCCTCTGGCCACACAGTCCATTCCCCTGCTACCACAGAGAGGCACTCCACACCCAATTTTCAGCCGACATTCTTTTCAGTACATTTCAGGGCAAGACGAAAAATAAACAAAGATCAGACTGCCTGTATTTAACGGGAACTAGGTGAGAATACTGGGAATTGATTAAACAAAGAGGTTACCGGAGCAATACTGCAAACCATAAATTCCTCACAGATATGTATTAGGACTATGTGAATTACCATGGGTGAGGGACGTGGTAACCCCAATGTCAGTGGATTAAGGGTCAGCTGGTCTTTTGTGCACTCCGCCTGATTAGCACAGCGTGGCTATGTCGCGGCAGCAAGCCCCCCCCCCCCCCGGCCCTCTCCGTCTGTCAGGCTGACCCACCAACTGCCACACGCCACGGGTTCTGCCGGCTGGTCTCTCTGAGAGGGAGGCTTGCGTCCGCATCGCACATTTGATTTCTGAGGTTTGACTACGTAGCAGATAAATTTAGATGAAGTAAAATCAGAGGCCGACATGTTTTCTACGCTGCCAAAGCAGGGGACTCTTCTTTATTTATCGGAGGGACTGATCCAGACAAAGGGATCAAGGCCCAGAGAGCAGGAGCGTAAATGCCAATCTCCCATCAGCTTTAAAGATGGCATCTTCAGTAAGTTCACAACCCTTCACAGACCCTTGCAGAGTGCTGCTCGATGTCTGTGTCGACACACAGTGTCCTGATCTCTTTCTGAAATAACCCCTAATGGAGCAGGATGCTGTCAAATTAAGTGAGAGAAACTGACCGATGTCGACACTACAGAAACTACAAAGGCTGGAAGCTCTATGGATCTCCTCAGGCTGAGGGGAACATAACGATTTGCAGAGGCTGACCCATCAGAGCCTTTCCAGGTTGTCCTGCTCTTTGTGGGTTTTGGTCCAGATGGCAGGAGGTTCCAGCAGCCAGCACTGGCTCCGTTCCAGGAGACACGGAGGCGGTTGCCCTCGCTCTGGACGGGAGGGTGGGATTAATCGCTAAAGTGAGCAGTCTTTCCTTAGCTGCTGTTCCTCGGTTTGCTGCTGTACTTTAATGCTTTTTATGCTGACATGTTTCTGATCTTTCACCAAAACGACTGTGCAGAGTATCCATGGTGACAGAGCACATGGATCAGCATTTGGGGTTTGCATTTGGGGACTCTTCTTATATAGAGTTCCTATATCCCCCCCCCCCCCCCCCCCCCCCCCGCCATTGGTGTAGGTGTTCTCTGGCAGGGCCGGCCCTGGGTATCCTAGGTGAAATTCTGCCCCCGCAGAATTTTGTGAATTTATTTGTACTAGGAACATTTCCATAGCATGGGGTATCCAGCCGCTAACTAGCTAGCTTGTGTACGTTTTACAAGAAATGTACTGAAAAGCTTCATTGCTGCCACTTTTCAAAAGGGCCAGGAGGTGCTGATTGCATGTAGAGCCTGTGCCACTGTAACAGCCAGACATAACTCTCATCATTAGGTTGTATACATGTTATGCAGCTCTGTAAAATTTACTGGCTTGTTTATCCTCTTACAGAAATTTACTGATCATATAAAGAAGCACCACTTCTTGGAAGAAGCGCAGCCTGTTTACATGAAGTACTGTTAACAGGGAAGCAGGGGCCGCAGAACCCTGGGGGGTGGGGGGGGGGGTTGGTCCCCATATGTGAACTATGCTAACCCACACACACACACACACACACACATACACACACACACACATACATACATACACACACACATACACACACATGCACATACATATACATTTACAGCATTTGGCAGACGCCCTTAGCCAGAGCGACTTGTGCTACACACACATACACATACATACACATACACGCACATACATACATACATACATACACACACACATACATACACACACACGCACATACATACACACACACGCACACACATACATATATATATCACAAATATTTACATTTTATTACATGTATATTATATTTTATATTACATATAATAGTATAAAGATTATATATTTCATATATTATATACCTTTTATATTTTATATTTTTCAAATTCACAGTTTTTATTATGTATATTATGTATAGTAGCAATTATTATTCTTGCACTGATAATCATTTTGACCAATACAACTTTCCAGGGTATTGACCATTTGCACAGCATCCATAGACACACTCTCTACCTGCGCAATCCTTTAATGGTTCTTTTTATGCTGTGCATCTGTGTGTATTTAAGCTGCTGGATGCCTACATTTCCTTCGGGACCACGAAAGTATATATATTTGTATGTAAGTATACATACATGGGCCTCCCAGGGTATGTCACATAGCTGGAATTTATCATCAAATACTGTATATGTCAAAATATCTTAAAATGCATGTGTTATGGTAATTTCTTAGTCAAAAAGATAGTGTCCCTAGTGAACCAAAAACAGTACAATTGTGCTTTTCAAATCTGAACTTTGCAAACCGCACTCAAACAAACTTTTTCCCATAATTTCATCTCCCCGAGTTAGAATCACTTAGAATATCACTGAAGCAATAACATATTGGAAGTTTGTTCATATTGAATTTTCACCCCTTTCACCTCCACTCCCACTCTTTGTCCCCAATCTACAGGGGGGCATTATCTGGTGGTGGCTTTAGTAATGTATGCCCAATTATTACAGCTTTTTTTGTGGATAAATAACGCCAATGAATTTTGATCACTGGACTGCAGTGGAGGTACAAACATCAATGTCAGCATATTTTGAGAGGTGGATGTTTCGCAGTATATCTGAATAAACATAAAGACAATATTTTGCCTGTCAAACATTATGAAACATTACACAATATTATTATTTGTATGTTATTTCGATAGGAAAATTATTTTAAATGGAACTGAAGTTTTATCTTCATAATGTTAAAATTATTTTACAATGATGTAAAAAGTTCAATATGTCATGAAACTTTATTATTCAGGGAAGATGAATTCAATAAAAGTTTGAAATTATGGTTATTTCTGGCTTGATTAAATATGAGTGCTTGTGTGTCTCTAATAAATGTTAAAGGCCCAAAGTATGTCATGTTGTTTCGTGAAACTTCCATGTATACAACATTTAAGGTGTTATTTAATGTTAAATTATTGTAGTTGGGTTTTATTTATGATGTGAATCTGTTAAGATATTTACATTTAGATATTTCGGTTAATAGAGGCCTACTGTTGGATTCTAAGTTAAAATTGACCTAACAGAAATAAAAAAACAATTCCTTAATGTCCTCAACCTTCATTTAGTGCTTCTTTTTTCCTTAAATGTACCAGTTTAGACACTGTTTTCACACCGGCACCACTTGAAAAGTACTGTTTCAGCATGAGGCTGACGTTGGTTTCTTATTCGGCGGTTTCTTATTTGCGAAATCCGTTCCACCTTAAATTGACATAATGCCTGTTCGGCCATATTCACAGCAATTTACCTGGTCAGAATCAAAACGCCTGTTCGAAAGCTTAATAGCACGTAATACAGCAACCATTGAATTTTTCCATCCAGAGTTTGAAAGTACTTTACTGTAGAATTTAAAAAATAATGCCCTCTGAAATTGGCATATTTCTCCATTAAGACCCATTGAAAAACACTGAGACAAATTCACACAACGTGCCTCATTCACAGCAATTTTTCTAGCCAAAAGAAAAACGTCTGTTATTAAGCTTAATATCATGTGATACAGCAACCATTACATTTACTATACCCAGAGATTGAAAATATCTTACTATAGAATTTTAAAAAATTATGCCCTCTGAAATTGGTATTTTTCCCATTAAGACCCACTGAAAAACAATGTATGACGTGCCTTATATGACATGTGAAATGATGTCTATGACTAAAAAATCCTCCGGGATATGATAAATCCCAAAGACGAAATCGGCGGAGTTATGTGTCAAGGTTCAAGATAAAAGGTTAGTATTATCATGGTAAGAATATTGTGTTTCTACTAACATTGATATGAAATTTTTTATATAGATGATGAACTCCTCTTCGGTAACATAAGGGTAAGAAAAACAGGACGCAAGAAGCTGTTTGAGGAGTTTCATTCGCCCCCAATTGCTGGACGTACAGGCATATTAAATATGAGAGTGGCCATATGTTCTAGGTTTTACTGGCAAGGCATGTCAGTAGACACTGAAAATTGGGTCTGTATTATCCCTGAAAATAATTACATGAGCAACGTATGTCATGTTTAAAATGTGTTTTTGTTTTAAGGTTTTGGAATAGTGATAGTTGGAAAACCTCTGGCTGATGTGCAACCGCTGGAGTGTATTTAGGTAAACACTTCCAAGACATCAAATTAATAGCAGTCATATAATGTATGAAATATATGCATTGATGCATGCTATTGCTTTGATGGGTGTCTGAGGTCTGGAAACTTACTCAGATCGATAAAACTGAACCGCTTCCAAAAACAGCAGACAGATTCCAGTACATATTAACATCAACAGACTATTTTTCAAAGTGGGTTGAAGCCTTTCCCTTGAAAACCAAGTCTGCTGCTGAAGTTACCAGATGTCTGTGCACACTTACAGTAGATACTTAATACCTATATACATCGATGCCCTAAATGAATTCTTTCAGGTCACTGTAGAGAATTTGTAAATGAAGTAAGTTGGGACGGTTAAAGGGAATATATTTGTCCAGTTGCCGCAAACAATATTTGTTCATATAATATTAGTTATATATTATTACTTATATTTGCATAAAGATCAACCAAAGGATTTGTGAAATGCTTTCCATAGAAAGGAGAGTCACAGCAGCATATCATCCCCAAACAAATGGCTTGGATGAAAAAACAAATGATAACATCAATACTTATTACTCTTAGAATATTCATATTTCACATACTCACGCTATACATAAATATATGCTACCTGTGGTTTATGGCCATTAAAGTGTCACAATTAATATCTAAACAGGTTAAATACCTATATCAATATTCTTTCTATGGTGTAAGAGCTACCGAGTATCATTTGCACATCACAGTTGTTGAGTGAACTATTGGGTGACATTTTGCTAACTAAGCCAAAATAGCAGGAATTAGGCTACAGGACTATAGGACTGTTTGGTAGCACAGCAAAAACCGTTAGATGTCGCTATAAATAGGGAAATTCTGATAAGGTAGGAAAATTCAATAAAACACCCAGCATCCCCCCCCCCATTTCTGTGCAGCCTTTTACCTGGTGATTCTTCTCCCTCCACAAACAGACCCAATACAGAAATTACTTTGGTGCGCAAGTTTAGGATGGCCACAGAATAAATGTTTCAAAGTACATAAAATATAATACAACAAAATTATAACAAGTAATGTTTATCTAGGTGCTGGTTAGTTATACAGAGCTAACTAACTCCCTGCTAATTAACTTCCTGATTACCAAACGTGCTTTGAACACACATTTAAACATAGAGATGGCTCAATTTTATTCTCCTAAAAGTCAAATGAGCCTGAAGCCATACCCTGCGTTTTCAAACACAGACACGAAAAAGACCTTGTTTTTTGTGCACAACAGGTTACATTCACAAGCAGAACCCGATAAAAGGTGCGCCCTCCTCTGGTCTGGAAGCATACATTTGTGGTGAAAACCAAATTAGTTTTTTTAAAAAAGGTTTATTCCACATTAATAAAGTGGATTTTACCTATGCAAAGGCGTTAGAAACTATGCATCCCGAGTTAATCTCCAGTTACACAGTAGCCGGTGCACATATTTTTAACCGGGGTAGTCCTATCGTGAACTTTTATGCCAGAGCACCGATGCGAATCAGGGAATCTTACCATCCCTAGAGTATCCCTTCCCTGTGGGCCTGCCCCTTATCTAGGGGTGTAGGACTGACCCAGTTTCTGCCTGTCTCCCCCCAGCGCTGGTCCATCTGCCATAGGCGCTCTAATCCAGCCTTGTTAAGGCCACCTGACCCCCACCCCCAAACCCACACCAGCATCTCTGAGTGGTATCAAAAACTCTAATAAGAGGTCAGTCAGTTTTCAGGTCAGTAGGCTTCACCCTGGTTCCATAACCCTCACGCTTAGGCATTTTGTGACTGGGCTGCTGCTGATGCCCCCTGCTGGACATGCACGTAACAGCACATTTATATCCCTTGCTGGCACCCGTTCCTACTCCGACCTGATCCTGCCCATTCCTGCTCGACCCGATCCTGCCCTGCCCGTTCCTGTCCGACCTGATCCTGCCCTGCCTGTTCCTGCCCAACCTGTAGGACTAATTCCTCTGGCTTCTGACCCTCTTAGCACAGCTTCCCGGTTTATGATTCTTGCCCCACGATTTGGATCCTATTTGCTTGGCCCTCATTAATAAACCTTGCAGTCTCCTGCACCTGAGTCCACTGTGTCCCCTGGCCTCATTTCATGACACCCTAGCTCTAACCCTAATATGAACCCTAACCTGGATTGTTCAGGTCAAGGAGGTAGGCCCACAGTGATATACCTAATGGTGCCAACGAAACTGTGGGTCTGGTCTCCCCTCTCTGCAGCTACAGAGAATAATGCACATCACCTTCTGTGACTGTGACGCTTTATATTCATTTGGTATTCAATCTTAGTCTGGATTTGTACTCTCTGGACCTGAAATTTCCACCTCTGTCGGCTGGATCTCACATTGGTACCACCAAAAATCGTCTTGCATTGACTTCACACTTGGTGCCAAAAGGGTAGAACGATGACGTGAGTGTGTATGTGTCGCTGTGGGAGGGGCATTGTTTCGTAAGTTAAGATAAAAATAGGAAACCGTGCCAGATGCCATGAAGGCAAGATTTTTTGAATTTACTGCAAATGCTTAAATTATTTTTAGCTTTATTTGTTATTGTTTCCAGCACAGTTCATTCAAAAAATCTGAGTGTCCTCGCGAGCCATTTCAATACATCTGCCAACGACTTGTCAACGACGAAAATGTGTCAGGAAATGTGTTGCTATTTCGATAGATTAAACAGCGACATCTGGTGGATTGTCGATGTTATACTGGATACTGTTACAAATGTACACCTTAGTATCAATTTCAATGTTATCCAAAATGTAGGCTAACCAAACTGCAGTGGCAACTTATTTGCAAATGGCATTTACTTTATGGGATGATATGGTTTCAAAACGTCACCAAATAGAGAATACTATTTGTACTATATGTAGACGCGTAAGTGTTGGGGAGCAGGAGGAAAGCGCCGTAGCTTTGACCTCCTCTCACCGTTATCTATGTGGAGAAAGCGTACTGGCTTCTCACTCCACACTTTGCACTTCTAGGACTCAGGAATAATAATAATAATGAGACAGCACACTTCTAATCTTTTACTTGCGCAAGGGTGCCCACTCACTTAGATGCCACAGACAATATCTGCACCTCAGTTCAGTGTCACACCGGGCAATCCCTTGGCTTCTTTATTTATACAGGAGGGGAGTGGTTACAATGGGGAGTATCCTAAAGCTATACTGCTGTTTGTGCTTCTTGCGAAGGGGTTAAAACACAGGACCTTGCATTCCTCAGAGTGGGCCCCCTCGATGTATCGACAGAGTCTATTTCCACTCCCAGGGTGATTGTTCCTTTTTCACAATCTTACACAGTTACAGAAGATGTCCTGTTCTAACAGGTCTCTACGTCAAGGTTGATAAACTATTTGCCTACATTCACACAATTAATATGATAAGAAATATACATTTTCATTCTAACAGTAAGTTTACTTGGTTTTCTCCCTATTCTAAATCTTTATTTAAAATTATGTGAATGTGTCGGGAAAAGTGTTGCTATTTCGATACATTAAACAGCGATATCTAGTGGATTGCAGATGTTATAGCAGGCAGCCTGGGTGAAGAGAAGCAATATTACCAACATTAAATACAGTAATAGTAAAGTACATTGTACATTATTGTACAACACTGTACTCCCTCGAAAAAAATGGGATTCTGACGTTTTAGCGTAAGTCTCAAGAGATGATGGAGCAATGAAAAAAATATCATCCAATATAAATCATGCTTTTAAATACCCATAAAAGGACGAGGGATTTATGAAAAAACAAAGTATCACTGTTTTTCTGACCGAGCGGTCAGAAGCAACTGAGCGGTCAGCTGTAACAGCGGATACAGGGAGACCATACTGTAATCCATTCCCATCATATATTAAACGGAGGCCACGATACACATCATTTCTATCGTTATGTCATGGTGGAATACCGAAAGTTACTGAACTGGATGGGTTGGTGACATTTTATGAACGCGAAATATGTGTTGCATACACCGATTCCTAATAAAAGTACACTATTACAGAACTACAAAGATGCAATTCCATGCTGTAAACTGGCTCCGGAGCTTCCCGCTATGTTGCGATGTTCTGAAGCGTCATGGAGTGGCCGTGCTCAGATGGTTAAAGGCGTGTTCACTCCAAATTCCAGCTGACCAATAGACGTGTAAGCTGCTAAGGCCCGCCCACCCGTTAAACAGTGCCAAAAGTCAGAAGAAAAAAGCATTCCAAAAGCAAAAAAAAATTGCAGAAGCAAAAAATAAATAAATTCAAAAGCAAAAAAAAAAAATTCAAAAGCAAAGAAAAGCATTCCAGAAGCAAAACAAATTAGAGAAGAAGGAAAAAAAATATTTTATTCAATTTTTTTGATATTTGTAAAACATATTTTCATTCTGATACTTAATGATTTGCTTGCGGTTTTCAAAATTTTGAATAATACTTTTGGCACAAAATTAACTCCACAGTAACACCTGTTATGCTGAATCGACCAATCAGAGAGCGCTATCCAGCGCGATTACATTTAACTTTATTTACGTTCGAAATTCACTTACTTCTTGTGAATCAATTTCACGGAAGCAAATTAGATGATGGCGCATCACAAAATGTATTTCTCGTGCGGATTCCTTTGCTGTTGGACCAAGAAAAAGGTATGCCTTTTTTATTCCAGTTTAAATTTTATGACCTGACAAATTTTGTTGTTAACGGTGGGATAAAACAGGGCGAATTTGTGGAAATGTGTCGAGAAACGTATTAACACAACATGGGCGCCTACCCTTGGCATTTAGACTTGTAGTTTGACTAACTTTAAGATTTTTATTTGTTCCCCTCGTTTAAGTTAAGAGTAGCAGGGCTGTAGGATTCTGTATAAAATATAAATCACGAATTTTTTTTTCACTCACAATTGAGATGGTGATTTTTGATCACGGTTCTTCTGCAACATGTTTCTTTCTTGATATCTGTCTCTGTATTCAATGACTCCAGGGCTCTCAAGTGTCACGCATTGAGAGTGACAGTCACTCTTTTCAGTCTTTTGTCACGCACTCCCGCCACACATTGTATTTCTCACGCGGAAAAATAATTTGTAGGCTAATATGCCGCAGAGCCCAATTTTTCCCCAGACCGCGGCACAGTAGCGCCTCACTATAAAACAAGCGTGTCTCCGCTGAAGTCTAATGGTGCGTTCCGTTTTTCTCTCGGAACTCGGAAATTCTGAGTTGAGTGACATTATGGTGCGTTCGATTATTTCTCTCCAAGTCGGAACTCGGATGAAAACGTCACGAAACGTCAAGAAAAACGTCGCTTCCCGTCGGAAACACGCCTCTTTTATGAAGTCGGACAAGATTTGCCCCAAGAGCCTGTCACTTACCAGCCAATCAAAAAAAAAAACGAAAGGGCCTACACAATAGCCAATCAGAAAATAGTACTACTGTATCTGGGTAAAATACAACACAACAACCAATGAAAAGGCATCCTGTGGAATGTCACTCTTGCCTTCAAAACTTGACAGCCCTGTGACTCATTTCTACATCCTGATTTCTGTAAAACAGCAGCGTGACATCGCCGCTACTGAAGGAGCCGTGGACGATCGAGTGACCAAGGAGAAGCCCCAGAAGAAGAGGATCAAGTTTGGACGGAAGTTTCCATGGTTGAAACTCGTGAAGTCGAGAGCACAGGAGAGGTAAGGCCCAAGATTTATTTTGAGCTCTAGCTTTCTCAGTATCATAGCTGAACTCTCTGCTCATGGCCGCACTCCTGGCTCTTCTAGCTCAGACGACGATGGACATGTGTCAGTTGACTGCAGGGACTCTGGAGACAGCGACACCCTCACGAGCAGCCAGAGTCCCAGCCTTTTCTCTGTGGACTCAGAGGTACATAGATCAGAGACATTTCCAGTGTGATTCTGGAATACAGCTGCATCTCGGTTTTCCCGTCTAAAACAGAATTTTTTTGTTTCCTCCAAGTCACTAACATCTGGAACCTCCCCTACTGGAAGCGATGAAGAGGAACAGCAGTCCCCTCCAGTGGTGACATGTGACATCACACCTAATGAGGGACCTTCCCAGTCCCTGAGAAGGTAACCAATATATGTAAGATCGCAGTGGCAAATCTGTAATGAACTCTATTAAGATGTGCGATAAGCTTTTTATTATTTATTTAATTCTTTTTCTCCTGCGTCGGCTCCTCTTTAAGGATCCCCAAGTGGCAGATTCTCCTCTGCATGGCAGACAGGGGTGACGTGGGGGATGGAGAGCACCAGCGGCTGGTCTGCCTCGGGTAAGTGCTAAGCTCCTGTGAACCTTCTGGAACAGGCTTCCCTAACTGCTACAACCAGCATCAAAGATATAGGTGGGCGAGGGTTTGAGGCACGTATCTTTCGCTGTCTTTCAGGCTACCAAACCTGGGACAGACCTGCTACATGAATGCCACCTTGCAGTGTCTCTTCCACCTGCCAACATTCTGCAAGGACGTCAGGAGGCAGGAAGAACACTGGGGTTTGGTCCCGTATGCCAACCTGATCAGGTACCCAACACAAGCATCCACATCATACAATCTCTCTCACACAACTACATACATGTGAATTTTCTATTGCTATGTCCACATGTGTTGCTGCCCTAATCACAAAAAGTTATAATGATCTGCTTGAAAGCGGCGATACCAACTCCAGTTCTCTGCCTCTCTTGACTTGCAGATATTTCTCTGATCTTCTGTCTGCAAGATGTGGTTCAAGCTCAAGGCAGAAGAAGACTTTGCTGAGAAACCTGATTCATACGGTTTCTGACCAGTTTGCTGAAGATGAGCAGAATGTAAGTGAATCACTAAACTATTCTGAAGTCAGTAAAGTTTTCTTTAGGATATTATGGCTGACTAAGGAATATACAATGATGAAAACACGCCTTATCCTGAATAATTGTAAGCGATCTGTTTCATATATACATTTTCAGTCTGCAAGCATTTTCTGTTTATCTCCTGTCATCTAGGATGCTCATGAATTCTTCAGCTGCCTGATGTCCCAGCTAAACGAGCTGGGAACGCTAATTCAGGCCTGGGATGGAGCAGCAATGTACGCCTGTCCTGTGGAAGGAAACCTGTCGTTCCAGATGCTGTGCCAGAGGACGTGTACCAGGTAGACCCTGCTGGTTTTATTGGTTTTGCACGCCTGTCTGAATGAATTACATGATGCTGCCACAAAGACACAAAGCAGTGATACACCATGGATGATTTAGTTCTTACTGAAGCTCCGAATGTTAGTGATTGGGAATATAAGAAATATTCAGTTTCTCAGTATCTCTTTCCACTTTCTTGGTCTCCTGCAGCTGTGGAGCACAATCATCCAGGATGGAAGAATTTACCAGTCTCTCCCTGGACGTCCTCCCACATCTGTCAGTGGAAGATCTGCTGAAGATCTACTTCAAGGTGTCTGTAATCTTGCACACAGGTTCACTCACATCTAGCTGTATTCCAGAGAAACACACGCTCACCCTACCCCTTACTAGCTGGTTCTGAAACATAGAATTGTTGTGTTGTAATGGTCCTGGTGAAAGGCAGTAATGGCTGAGTTCTGCTGTGTGCTGATTACAGGATTGTGAGGTAGAGTTCAGATGTGCCACCTGCAGGGGGAGCCATGCTGTCCTGTCATGGGCATTTATTACACTGCCTCGGTGAGTTCATTACTTTCCCAGCAAAGAGGAACAGTCGTATGCATACATGGTGCTCAGTAATGTGCACAGTGTGACAAACTGATGCTTTTGGGTTGAGCTGTATGTAGTTAATTTGCTGATAGACAATGAGGTGTGTGCGTTCAGTGCTGTCCCTCTCCCCTTTCTCATTGACTCTCCTTCTGCATCTGCAGTGTACTGGTCCTGCACTTGAAGAGATTCAGCTTCACGCCACAGTTTGAACTGGTCAAAGTGCAGGACCCAGTTCTCCTCCGCAGGGAGATCTCCCTGCTCCCCCACTTCAGGGAGATCTCCCAGCTGACAGGGACACCTCAGGCAGCACAGCTCCCAGAAGCTCACGGGACGGAGAGCCAGACCACAGAGGAGGCACAAATGTAGGTCATCTGCATGGAAATGTACAGCGAATGCCAAAATTAGAGCAGACATACTCCTACACAATGTAAATCCTTTTGAAAATGGGAATCGCTGTAAATAGACAAAGGTTACTTATGCAAATGAATGAACAATAGTCTGATTGTATGTATCCTCTGCAGGCCAGCTGAAGAACAACCCGGTGATGCCTCACGGATGCTAATTGAAGATGCAGAACGAGATGATGCTTTGGAGGGAGAGAGTGACACCGTCTGCGAGAACCTGCATACAGTGGACTCGCTGCCCCCTGCAGGTACACTGGCCTCAAACACACAATGGGCATTGGTGAACACGTTCACAAGAGGTACCTTAGGGTGCACTTCAGTATACATAATCATAATATACTGTACTATTCAGCAAACTATATAGAGGTAGTCTACAGTTCAAAGAATTTCAGAGTGGTAGTGGTGAAACCAGTAAGAGTAGATCATCTCCCCACAAAACCTGGTGCCAAGGTAGTGGGACGTTCCGGGACAGACCCCTGTCACTGGGCAAAAGAAAGTTACCCACCACACTGTCATTTTGGTTAGACCACTTATTTTATCAGTGTCTCCAGTAGAAATGTCATTTCATCTCCCATCTCATTGTGTTTGGTTTCTCCTGTGATTCCCGCCTCTCTTAAGAAACTGGACCAGAGACAGAGCAGCAAACATCTGCACTGCTGAGGGTAGGGAGAGTTAGAGGAAGACACCTGAGTGAGAGGGAAAGAGAGAGTGAGCTTAGGACATTAGTAAAGTTTAGTAAGAACGGAGAGTAAGAGACACTGGAGGAACGCAGAGTGGTGGAGCTGCCTTAGAGGTAGATGAAGCTCATGGTGAGTTTTCCCATCAGGAGGAGACGGCGGTTTCCGAGACGTCGGAAGGGCAGCCAGCCGGACACCAGTACCAGCTTGTTGGTATTCTCAGCCACCTTGGCTCCAGGGCCACCTCTGGTAAGATACATAAATACACAAGCGGAGCTCAGAAAGGAGCTCAGTAAGACCTTCTTACCCAAGAAGTCACTGTGTGAGTACTATAATACCACCCACTGCCTTTACCGTTATATTCATTTATGTAACATAATTCTCAGGCAGTGGAAATGCTCATATTCGAGTAGCTGCCCAAATGTGATGTTTGTAAAGAAGCTAAATAGTGCTGTGACCTGGTTGGCATATTTTAACCCGTATAATCAGAGGACGGCCTGCCTGTCTTTCTCGTAGGTCACTACGTCAGCGACACCTTCAGCGTGGAAGAGATGGGCTGGCTGTCTTTCAGCGACCACGTAGTGACCAGGTCAGAGGAGGAGCAGGTGCTGAGGAAGAGGGAGAGCAGCGCGTACATGCTGTTCTACACCCAGCAGGTAAGCGGAGAAACACAGAATACACTCTGTTACACTGCATCCAGCAGCTAAATACAGTGGATACATACTGTATTCCCCACCCAAGACACAGTTACACACCTCACTGCAATATGTCAGACCTTCAGAAACGTAAAACTGAGTCCTTTGTATTTTATGCTGCACTTTAGCCTGCCACTTGTACCACTTGATGCATTTGTAATGTGGTACATGTGCTCTTTTGTAGGAGTCCTTATACTGAAGACCACTGATGCCTCCATACTGGGGACCATGTCTTAAAAAGTAGGTAAATGCTGTGGTTTCTGGTTTTGTTGAGCCAAAAGAGGAAGGAAACGGTACCAATGAGTGTCTGATTACAGGTACGGACATAGAGGAGAACATGGAAGAGGACCGGAAGGACACGGAAGAGGACCGGAAGCACACGGAACAGGACCGAAAGGACACGGAACAGGACCGGAAGAACACGGAACAGGACCGGAAGGACACGGAAGAGGACCAGAAGCACACGTTTATATGACCCTGCGTCATGGTTTCAGCTTAGAGGACTGTTTGCCCAAATCGACTTCGAGCTGCCAACCTGAGGGAAGTTGCCAGACTTAGAGCTGCCAGACAGCAAAACCAACCTGAATGGCAGCAAGTCCCGTCAGCCATGTTCCCGCATCTAATGGACAGCCTCATCCGATGAGTACTGGCTGTCATAGCAGCAATGGGCAGACCGCCTTCTTATTAATGTCCTTGGGTTTTCAATTAGATCTTGCACGAGCAGGGTTGGGGTTCCTTTAAAGGTTAGGGTTACTCTCAGGGTTAACTCTAACCCTAATATTAACCGTAAATCTTGTAAATCTTATCCTAGCTGTAACCCAAAACCCTAAAATCCAACACTACCGTAGCTAATGCAAGCTTTATTCATGGCATAAAGGTTAAAATGCCCGGTAATTTCCTGTCACAACAGCACAAATGCACGTAAAATAAGTACACGATTACACTAGTATGACGAGAAATTGCCATCTCGCCCTCAGCTAGGCGAATGATGTCCCTCTCTGATTTTGCAGATTCTGCGCACGTCTGTACATTGCCGTGATACCCTTGAGAGAAGTACTAAATAGCTTTAGTAAAGATTCACAATAATTGTGCGCAAATCAAATTTGACAATATAGTTGCAGACAGAAGGTTTCCCTAGATACATATGAGATAAGCAAGACACATATGAAATGCACTTCTTTCAGTGTCCATTTTTATCATTATACTCCAATACAGACATGTCATAAAATCTAAATGAAATAATTGGCTTAATTTGATTGTGAAAGCACAAACATCTCTTGCTGCCTTTTTAATTAGCCAACATGCCATCTTGAAAATGTTTCAATACAATTATCCTGCATGACTGCCAAATTACCACTAGGTGACACTAAAGACTGCTGGGTAATCTACACTTCCATTCATACTGACAGGTTTACTGTACTATACTCATGTATGCAATGGTGTCATGTACATTTACATGGAAAATGATATTTAAAATATCAAAATAATAATATTGCAACAGTTCCTTTATGTGGCTCAGTGGGTAACACAGAATCTATGTGTGTGTGGAGCGCTTGTTCTCTTTGTGATGTGTGGCTTGTCTCTGGGCACACGTAGTTCCCATAGTATGCATGCGGGTGCCCTGCCATACCTGGAACAGGTGCGCTGGGAGCAAAAATGCGGACTGTCTGGGGTTCCCCAAGGACTGGGTTCAGAAACACTGCCCATTGCTGTCTGGAATAGGGACAGTGCCCTTCAAGGTCTTAACTAGCATTAGCAGCTGGAAAGTGTATGTAACAAATTGAATATTATGTGTTATGTAATATGCGCAGTTTTAAAAAAATGTTTATACTTAAAAAAATCCATCCATCAACCCATCTTCCAAGTACTTATCCAGTGCAGGGTTACAAAGGGGGGAGCTGGAACCCATTCTAAATAGAGAAAAGTACAAGGCAAGGGTAACTCCCCAGGCGGGACGTTGGTACTGACATAATAAATGAAAAAGCAGGCTTATGCTCTTTGTCACCATTAAGAATGCATTACCGGCAGTGAAAAGCCATTCTGCTTTTAGGAAAACAGTTGTTTTCCTTGTTCTTCCTGGGCAGAATATTACATTAAATGTTTCATTACAGTCCATCCCTGCTACCCCGACCAGGATAAGCGCTTGCAAGACGGATGAATACAGCTGCCAGCTCGTGAGGATTCACTTGAGTTAGTTAGAGCTTTTCACTTTCAGCTCAGATTGGCTTTGTCACGCCACTCATTGGCCAGCTTGACCCTCTGGCTGCATCCTGACCCCTCCCTTCCCATAATGCCGTGCCAGGTGTGGCGGGGAGCCAGCGGCTCCTGTAGCTACCCCTCGTCGGGCAACTTAGCAGGTTAGGTTTAGTAAAAAGTGAATCACCGCTTTGTGACAATATGCGTAGTTATTACAGAAAGGCACTGGTTACCCTCTGATGCAGATCGCTGACTGCAGGCAGGATAGAATCTTCCAGAAAGAGATGCACTGCAAAGGTAGTTTTCCCCCAAGAATACCTACTTCAACTAAAAAAAATCACTGCAGCTATTTAATGGTTGGGATTCTGAGGTCATCATTTTTTACTACTGTTAGGGAAAATAGTATATTTTATATTATTGTTAATTTGTGATCATGGATGTGAAAGTGAAGTATGAAGGTATTATTGTGATAATTTCAGAATAAATGCCAGTGACTGCAGTGGGAACTTTAAAATTAGAGAAATAATTCATTCGCACTTCAAAAAATAGCTTTGCATTGCACATCACTTCTTTCTGTAGCATTTCTGATTACATCAGTTTACAAACTTATAACAGTAAATATAAAAACAATTATTACGCAGATTGGAAGAGATTACTACAGCTCTTCCATTTTTGAAAGGGAGTAGTGATGTTTAATTTGTTTCCAGCAAAGCTCTACTAAACTGCTAAAAAAAAAAAACAAGCATACTAATATCATAAATATGAACAAGAAAAACATGCGGTTTCTTTTTCAGCTTTTTTTTTTTTTATTGTATATCCAAAAAACATATTTGGAAAACATATCTGTAACAGAGGTAACCATAGCATTTAAACATTATTCTGAATAAAATAGGGAGGGACAGACAGAGAAGTCATCAAAAAAGTCTAGGCGTGACGGCAGCTCTGAATAGAAGAGCTATTTTTGGGTGGTTTGAAAAAGCAGGACGAGCCCTGCCTTCACTGTCCTCAGTCAGCACCGCTAACGGTGGCGGAAAAGGTGGGGAGGTCCTGGCAGGTGGCAAAGAGGAGCCGGCGTGTGCCGACAGCAGCCGGACACCCCCTTCCATGACACCCCCTCCCCCTCCTCGTGCTTCCCTCTGACCAGTGGTGGTCAAATTCTTAGCAAAATCATTCCAGAATAGCAGAAGTCTCAGTTAAAATTAGGGACATTAAGACAGGATAAGTTAAGTAGGTTAACAAACAACAATGAAAAAACTATCTAAGCACTTGGCTATTTAGCTGAGAATCAAACAGGAGTTACTGCTTTAGAAGGGAAATCGCTGCATGACCTAATGACAAGCAAGTCAAGTATGAAACTTGCAATTTATTTTTTGTAAAGCTCATTATGTATGAATGTTAAGGAGTAGTTTTCACAAATTTTTAAATGGTTTATTTTGTTGATGGAATGGAAAATAGACTGATGCAATGTGAATATATTAAACACTTTAAATAAATGAAATGTCTTCGTTTCATTCTTTAAACTGTATATTTTGTTTATTACATTATCCAGGACATGACTGGGAGGACATTAGATCAGCAAAACATTTTTTGTCAATCATTTGCACCAAAACCACAGAGATGCTGAGTTTGGTTTTTTTGATGTCATGTAGCAGTTGTAACAGCAACAACAATGTATCAGATTGTTTTGTTAAATCTTAACTCACGTTTTGGTTATGATTTCACAGTAAATTAGCAAATATTGACAATATGGCTTATGTGACGTTGTATATGTTAATGTTATGGAACATAAGACCTGTAGAATACCTCCTTGAATTCCCATAAATATTTCATATTTAAGGAGGCTTAATTTCACCGTATGCCTGAATAAGCAAAGCTAGTAACAATCCTGACAAACTGAGACAATGAAGGATAAGGCACAATATATGATTGTCAGGCATCTATTCAGCCTGGATACATTGTATATAATCAGCCATTACAGGAAGCTAATAATAGAAAAGGCTTGGATTCTATATGCTGTAAGGAGATACACACAATTAACTTTAGAATATGCTGAAGATCATGGATCTTCTACAAGAAGAAAATTTGTGGTTAACTTTTGTCAAATGTTCTGTGTTTTTTTTCTTTGACAAAATTCATTTGATCGGATGCAGGAACAACAGTTTACTATCAATATTTAAAGTGCTTACATAGTTTAAAAGGCATATAGCTACTGCTAATGGTTAGAACAGCTAGAAATTAAAGCTCAAACAATTATTTCCTTCCCAAAGGAAAAACCTTTGGTTCCAAGCAAATTATTATTGCTATCTTGTTGCAAACCCCCCCCCCAGAAAAAGAAACAAAACAAACAAAAAACATGAAAATGCACATAATTTGTTTAAGAAAACAATGAATTTTAAAGAAAAACATCATTTTAGGAGAGAAAAAAAGTCCGATTTGAGTAACTAATTTTCCTCTGTGAAACACCAAATTACACATCATGTATTACAGGTAGATTTAATATAAGAAAGCATTAACCTCAAAATAAAGCCATTTGTTTGAAGTGATAAATACTTGTGGAAGTATTTCTGCTTGATGTGATGATTGCTGATTGCTCTTCAAACAACATTAGTCAGTTTGCTGCATTAATCAGATCTGGATATTTGATTCCGTTACAGTGCAGAGTTCTGCCAAGACAGAGAAATTCCTGATCACTACCTGTCTTCCCCAGTCTTCAGAGTTGTGAAGCTGGATACCTGAGTCCCTTTTTTGCTGTAACTCAGTACTGAATGTCTTCATTAGATTTAGCTCCTCAAGAATTACAACTACATAAGTCAGCTTCAAAATGCTACATTCTGTGACTTCAGATCTACTTTGGGAACAAATCTTTCACAAACAGAGCATGCACCCCTTGTGCAAGCAGGAATAATTTACGAGTATGTGAAGAGCAGATCAAAAATAACTATACTGTAGGTGTGTATGCATCGTGTAAATGGTAAGAATGACCGTAGATATTTACAAACTAACTGCTGAATAGAAAGATTAAGGCAAAGAAAGTAAAAAGCTTAAGGTAGCAGTAGATCATCGAGAATCCAACATTCCTTTACATGATTCCCTGGCTAATCTGCTGAATTTCAGCAGATCTGTTGGATTAGACTCAACTGTATTTATTATCTTAAATGACAGTTTGTTGATTTTCTAAAATGTGTACTTCTCCAGTTCAAGCCCTCTAAATATCTCTAAAGGCAGGATAAATTTGGGGCTGATTATTCTTTGGATAAACTGTACTTTAGCCTGAATATAAAAAAATCAAAACATTAATGTAAATCTGAAATATATGCAGTTGTAAAGCTGTAAAAAAATCTTTCATTCTGCATCCCGCGAAATAAAATGCCGACTGATTGTAATTTTTCACAGAATGTCTGTTACTTTTTTGTATACATTACAGTACTTCTACAACACTGTTAGGTACTGTACTTAAACAGGTGAATTGTGTGCTGTCTAATGTTTAAACATCCCATTTTTATATAGCAAGCAAGCTAAAAACACCACAACCAAGCCATATACATCACAGTGTTACAAAAGAGTGTTAAAAAATAAGGCACTAAAATATTCTTCCAGTTTTTCTGCAAATCTGTAGCTTCTTTTGCCACAGAGGCCTTGGATTGTCGATGATCTACCCTTTTTATGACACTTTTTGTTGTTTTTATGTAAACACCCAATAATCTGAATGGCAATAAAAGAGAAAACATTTTAGTTTAATGCAAATGAAAAGGTTCAGCATCCTCGTTTTGCTGGTAGACTAAGGCACACGTCACTGGGAGACCCTCTCTGTAAGTTCACCCAGAATCCTGCTGCTCTTTCTCACACAATGATTGACTTTGCAAAAACAATAAAAAAAGAAGCTTCTTGGTCCGCAGACTGCACTGCTCTTTGACCGGAGATTCAGTCGCTATTTACTGTGGAACATAACAGTCTCTTCGCACGCAGTCCTCCATTGTCTTGGGGTCAATAAAAACACACTTTTTCACTCTTCCAGATCACATCTTTGTCACTTCCTGGGTCTGCGCCTGCTCTGGTGACTCTGCAGTGGTTACGCGTGCCCATGTACTGATATGCTGGAGAGATCGTTTCTTATGATTTCATTGACTGTGGAGGAAAGGCAGAGACAGAGACAGACGTGTTAATGGCGGCCAGCACAGAGAAGGGCAATGACCCTTCGAGGATAAAACACATGCTGAATGAGTTTGACACAAACAAGTCATCAGAATTATGAATGTGCAAGAATACCATACATACTGTACTGAACCCTGTGAAAACACAAGAATTTAAAATATAATCATACAGTTAAAAGGAAAGAAAACAATTGTCACCTATACGTTTGGAGCAGTTATTCTAGTAAGCTACTCTGCTTTGTGAAGGAAAAATATACAGCTTCTTTTTTTTACCAAAACTCGCGACAAATTATCTTAGGTCAATTATACTTGGTTTTTAAGAAAATGGAGTTTGAGAATTACAGTGATTACAAAATCATACACTAGAATCGAGGCAAAACACCCATTTTCTCAGTTTCAGTGTCAGCATAGTGATGGTGTTTTGCTTTTGTAGGGCAGTAGTGTTTATGACTGCTGATCAATGAGATTTGATTTGAAACACATTTCTGTATTTATATGAATCAGAAACACATTGAAAGAAATTAGAAACCAATTGGCATGAGACTCATCGTACTTTCAGATGCCAAAATTTGCAGACAGTGGATATGGTGTCTGAAAATGTCCAGAGTTTGTATCTGATAGCAAAGCTGAGTGAGAAAGGTCACTTTAGCCGGCCTAAGACTCCTGTCTTTCCTGTTTTCCTGCCCACACCGTTCCCACACTCGAGAAGCCCAATCTCCGCTTTATCGCCTGTGTTCTTTGGCAGATGAGATGGAAATGACGAGCCAGCGGAGGCCGAGCGGCTCAAAGGGAGCCCGGGTACACCTCACAGCCTGGTGATAAGGGACGGATTGGGCGTGGCTGTCCAGCAAGCTGCTCCTAGGAATCCGTCAGTAGCCCATAGCCATGTCAGGGGAGGAAGTCCCCCGTTCTCCACACAAAGCACATTCAATCTCTTTATCAGCTACTGGACATCCAAGCAAACAACCCAGGCTACTGGCTCTGATATCTCCTAGCTGCAAGAAGATCAGCTTCTTGTGTGAAGACCTACAAGAGCAGGACAAGCGATGCCAGACAGTGTCGTAGGCTAACCTACCCAAGATCTGTGAATGAAATGCCTGAAGTCTTCAGAGGTCACCATTATAATTTAAAACCATCCTGTTCAGACTCATCATGCAGGACCAATTTCAGATGCAGCCTATAAAAAAACCCCCAACCTTCTACCAGGATACACCTAAGTATGTGTGACATCAATAATGCTTCTACCAATGAACATGCAGAATAAATGTTTATCTCAGTGTTTCAGACCATCACTGATTTTATCACAGGCTGTGGTTATTTACCTCTAACTGATACTATTACATATATGGATGTTAAGGTTAGGGATTAGGGATTGACACACATCCCAACGATCTGGGAGGCACAAAGACACTCATATATAACCAAAGACTGGAGGAAATGCGTAGCCACATGATTCGCTCTTGTGGGACTTTTACACCGCACACTGTCATCAAGCACTAATCCTTTAAAGAGTCAAACATCAAGCATGGTACAGACCATGGTGTCTTATCAGCTTGAATATCTATGAGAAAAATGAGACACTTCCCAGGTCAGACAGCTTCTTGCTTCCTAGAACTTCAACCCTTCAAGTCTCTAAGTTTTGGCATAGGTGGTTCATGAGCGATCTGTGGCCACCAACACGGTTCTGTGGCAGGCCTCATCTGCTGTGTGAGCGCAGATCAGGCCTGCCACACTTGGCGGTAAAATAAAGCCTTGCTTTGCAGGCGGATTGCAAGGTGAGACGGACTTAGGGGTCAAGAGAGTGGCCTGGATCCTCAGTGAATTTGAGTACGGCACTTACAGTACGTTGGTGGAAATATAGCATCTTTGCATTAAACATGAGCATTAAAGTATGAGTTCATCATTACTGTAGGGTGACCGTTAGACTCTTCTGAAAACAGCCACGGCGAAAACTCGGTAATATACTGCTGCCAGAAAGCTGCAGATGAACCAAGAGGCAGCTAAGCAAACGCTCTGCAGACGCCGTTAAATAGATGGAGGCAGAAGCAAGGTGTGCAGCAGCAGACACCCATGTGGAAGCCCTCATGCTCCGGCCTGTAGGAGAAGCAGGGGAACAAAGTGTGATTTGTTTGGAGTATAGGGTTGAGAAAACAGTGCAGCTCCTGCTAGATTTACCGCCCTCCACCATCTGGACAGCTGCAGTCTATTCCTTTGGCCAGTCGCAGGCCAAGCTGACTCCTACTGCGCCAAGGAGTGAAACAATAGAATGGAGGGGGGGCGGGGGGGGGTGAATTAGCACGGAGCCACGCTGGCAAGGGAAGGCCTTGGCTCTAAAGGAGGAATTCCCCCTGACCCCGACTCCCACAGTCAGGGGCTGGTTCATCGCTCCGAAGCCTGGATTTCACCCTGAAGAAGCACAGAAGAAACCCGTCCTTTGTCTCGGTGATTCCAAGCACAGACTCTCCCCGTTTCGGCCCAGTCCAGATACCTCTCTTCCCAGCCAGCTTGGCCTGGGGTGGGCCCGGTTAGCCGGTCTCTGGAGTAATACAGATCTCTGGGGTTTTATCCCTGAATTTTCGCTGCATTTTCCTGGCGGATCAAAACCGAGCCCCAGTACTCTGACTGCATAACAATCAGCCACCTAACATGCAAACACTGAAGAATCTTCTGCTGCAAATTTAATAACTGCTCATGTAATTTCACAAATATCTCGTCGTGCCAAGACAAAGAAAATACGTGACATTAAACATATCTTACATCTAAGGAGCAACAAGAATGGACAACCTATTGATACTGCTTCAGGAAATTCTTAGGCCATATTGAATTTATCGGTCATCTGCTGCGAGGGAACATTTGTGTCATGAGAGAGGAAAAAGCCATAAAATTACGTTTTTTTGGATCGGTACCCATGCTTCAGCTTGACCCAGATAGACACTAATGGGTTTCCTTTAAATATCAGTGTTTTATGAATTCTGGTAGTGGAATTTATGTTTCTTATTTGTTTACTTATGCATCTGCAACACAAGCCACTGAGATGAATGCATGGGCTTCCGATTCCCTCATCTCTATGAAAATTGCTAGTAGTGCACCGATTGTGCCAGAAACCGAAGATGATTGTAATCTTACTGCTGCAGAACAGCGAGAAGTCAATTTCATTCCGCATTTGGTTATTGAACTTCTATATCAGGGTTCCCCAATTCCAGTCCTGGAGGGTCAGAATGCAACACAGTTTGCAGAGTTCCCTGCTTTAACACATTTTAATCAGCTAATTAGCAGGTTTAGTAGGTGTCCTTGAGCAGGGAAATCTGCAGACTGTGTTGGATTCTGGCTCTCCAGGGCCGGAAGTGGGGAAACCTGTTCTACATGTAGAAAATTTAAGCAGAGAAGTCTGAATTTTTGTGATGTTTCATAATACTGACTGTACTTCATATGTTAGACTGTATCAGATTATAACAAACCAAAGTGTTTTTGGAGCCCATCAGATTAAACATCAGGAATAATTACCCAATTCCGGAGTGACATATTGAGCAGAGGTCTTACACTACAACTGCAGATGTTATATTATCATGTTCACATTTGTTCGAAGTGTTTACTGGCAGCGCCATATAGGAAAGCTTCCAGAAAACATTCTTCAGAAAAGAAGAGACGTTTGCTGTATCTCACAGCGACTATTGGATGCGTCACTGAAATCTCGATAAGGGAATCTGAAAGCCAGCGTTTTTGAGATGGCGAGGTAGAATCATCGACCGTTTTTCCTCCAAAACTGGCGGCGGTTTTTGTTTTTGCTCATAAAGGGAAATAAATCCTTAGACGCTGAACATTGGACCTGCCGTCCTTAGTGCTTCCGCTATTAGATAGAAAAGTGACCATGCAGTAGTCAGCTACTGCAAATATGCACATTGAACGATTAGTCCCGGTTTAAATCAAACCGCTTTCGCAGGGTGGTCTTCAAACTGGCTCCAGCTGCATTACTCCAACAGATTCAGCCCTTTTCCTACTGCCGGTCTAGTCTCACATCCCCTTCCTGGTGGTTGCCACACGTCTCCGTCTGTGGCACATCTCTCCTTATCTAGCTCCCATCCTCTAATCCAGCACTTCTGAAACAGCCACTCGCTATCTTAATGCTGCAGCCCACAAAGAAAGTGTTTCTTACCAAATTTTAGACACCCACACAGACACACCACAATTTAATCGATCAGTCAGAACTACTAACTAAGCTACACGAACGTCATTGTGTCATCTGCGTACATTATGGTATATCTGTCTCACGAATCTGAAAGGCTGCACATCTCCAAACTGATCCAGGTTGGACTGCATCCAGAAAAGGACTGAAAAGCATAATGTTCATTTGCCAGAAAGGAATTTACACACGTTTCTAATAAATCTTTCTTACAAATATATTCAGGATATATGTTACAAGGGCAGTTGAAAATGGTGACTTTTTAAGTGAAAAAAGAGTGTTATTTATACAGGGGGCTCACATCTATCTGAATTATTTCCAAAGAATCGACCCATTAGTCACTGAAATTACTTGGTCTGCCCGGAACACTTCATCTTCAGCTACAGACAATGGCATTTTCTGGCTCCACCGGACACTAGTGGCAACGTAAGATGTACTGGAACTTCAGGCAAGACGACACTTTTATTAGACCAGGGACCCTTTTATTTACAGTTTACATGGCTTGGAATCACTGCTGGATAGTAAAATGGTGAAAGGTTATGAATCCTCATTAAATGTGAAGTCCTCGGGGCTCCATAATTACTCGCTCATGATCAGGAGGGTGTTTAATAAAATGAAAACCTCGAGTTCAAAAAGTATTTCCCGCTGTTCTTTTTATGGTACTGACTTCAGCAACACCAATGCATTGGTGTGTGGGGGGGGGTAGGGGGGCTATTCACTGAAGCTTCACCTTGCATTTTAGTGCTCCCACATTTGCCATGAAACTGTCTTGGCTCATAGATGGACCAGAGATGTGCTGACGATTTGGCCCTAGACCCGGATCCCACACCCAAGCCCGGTAAATTACAGCACTGTCCCGACAGTCTACTTTGTTACGTCAAATACTGCATCTCGCCAATGTCAACAAAGAGGAATGTGGGGGCCCTGGTAATTGGAGTGAGATGGAGATTAGAGAAAATAAAGATGACGGAGAGATTCAAAACGCCACCAAGAATTTGGTTTTAGTCTTGATGTGGGGGGGCGGGGGGGGGGGGGTCGGTAATGGCTTTAGCAGGATCGTGCATTTATATGCGAATGCTAAGCATAGAGTACGAGCCAACAGCACAAGATGGACTTATTTTTGTCCAATGACTTGTTCCGATTTGATCCCAGAAAGGGCAGGGTGACCAACTGACCAGACGCAGAAAAAGACAGAACCTTTCCCAATCTGCCCCACCAAATATTGTCCCTGACGTCTGTCGCCAAGGGACACGTTTCATGGTGCTAACACATTTCATACGGCAACTATAATTGAAAATACAACTGTTGATCTTCATGTTTATGGACATCTCCTGATCTGCACCCTCAACAATACACAGAAACAGACTTGTTGCATTTCGCACTGAACACATTACACAGACACTTAAGCACACTGGGTTTGGTGCCATTAAATCTCTCACGATCCGATCTGCTAGGGAGGGTGCAAGTCCATAGAAAAACATTCGAGATAAACACTTAGTAAAGAATGAAGAATTTCACAAACAAACAACACTGTCCCGCATCAGAACAACAGCATCGTCACTGACTGACAGCAAAGACAATATTTAAAGCTTGTATTAGAAGTCACTCTATTATCCCCTTAAGACAGAAACTTGACAAAGTAGGGGGGGAAATGAAGAAGCCAAAGGTGAGCCTGCAAACATTGTAAACTCGGGGGCTATGTCCGGCCCAGCAAGGAAGGTCAGCGGCTGCACTAGTCTGATATTGCTGAAGGAGATGTTTGATTTCAGGCTCCCTAGAACCAGGACAAAGGGCAGCGTAAAAAAGAACTATCAACGAATGACAGAGACACATGGTTATGTATGGTTTTATCTGTGACTAACTTCTTGAAAAGCCAAGTGAAAGGGCACGAAGCTGCAATTTTTGGGAGAAAAGTCTCACATTATTTTTTAAGTAACCACACGGCGTTGACAGAATTGCTTGTTGGAGGCCGAAGGGCACATGAAACAGACATTTCTGTCATCATCATGGCAAACATTGAGTTCCAGATGACTGTATCAACCACTTGAGGCCTAGGGGTCCTTGAAAGCCTGACCCTAATCCAGCCTGAAGTGGAACCACCTTCAGGCAGAAACTGGAGATCTTTAACCTCACAGGACAGAAGGAATTGCAGGAAGTTTGCTGGTGAGACTGGGCACAAATTCAATGACTTTACTGATATCCTGAATGGATCATGTTATACAGTATGAAGTCTGTTTAGACAGGATGGTATTCTTGTTACTCACTTTGATTGAAGTCAAATTGTCCATCTGACTTCATGAGAAAAACTAACTGCCCCCACTGATATTCACAGGGCTCAGCTGGCCCAGTGTCTAATTCAATAAACTCTTATCGCAATAACACACCAGCAGAATCGATTACAGTCTTGTTTCACCTGGCAACTGTCCATTTTTCTGTCTGAAAAATGATTTTGTTGGATGCCTTATTTGTTATGGTGTTCCATTTTGTGAAATTACAAAATGATGCACACACTATCACGATTTTTTTTTCAATGATTCTGGCTGGAATTACATGTAACTTAAGAGGGGAAGTGAAATATGTTGATTGCATAAATATTCAAAAACTCTAAGCTCAATATTTGGTGAAAGCACTTTTGGCAGCAACTAAGGCTACCACTCCCCCCCCCCCGTTCTCTTTGGCACATTTGCGTAAGGAGAGATCTTCCCGCAGGTTCTCGCTAGGATTTGTGACAGCATTTCAATGGACCACTCAAGGACGTCCAAACCCCAGTGAAGCTCGGGCCTTTTGCTTTGGACTGCAGCCTTTCTTTGTGCTCCACTACAGAAACCAGAAACCACCCTGATCACGTCATCCCCACAAACTGACCAAGCAAATAAGTACATAGGCACCTTAGGAGAAAATCCCACCTCTCACAATGTATGATAAAATGTGGATTAGGTGGTAAGAGGAAAATAAGCCACCTGGAACAGTGGACCTGCGGAGACAGCAATAGGCTCGGAGAGGCTAAATGACGCAGTTAATACAGACTCAGCACAATGCATCACCTATCAACAGCATCCCTGCCGTCTAAGGTGCTCTCACCGAATACTGAACGGCGGGATTTCAGATCAGAAAAAAACTGACGTTTTTAACTGCAGTTTGATAAAATGGAGCATCACAGGAAGCGGCAAATTCATTTGAGAGCCACTGAATGCTATCATATTTTCCGATCATTATACATAAATCACTTATCCAGCATAGGATCATGATGAAACTGGGGCCCATACCAGGGAACACAGGGCCCACCCTCGTAAGCGATATCAGCGTTTTGGAGACACAGGTTTGTAATTATATCTTTGTGGGGACTCTCCATTCATTTCTTGGGGAAAAATCCTAATCTGCGCAAAGACAACCTTAACTCCTACCCAGCCTTGACCTTAACCATAAGTAACAAAACAAAATACAAGACTTCTGACATTTTAGTTTTTTGACTGCAGTCACAGATTTTTATAAACTCGAGTTCCCCTTTCTGGGGACAATGTCAAAGTAACAGGTTTGTATCATACCTACAGTACTGCTATTCACTGTGCCGCCCAATTCTTCCATTTTTTATCCATCTGAATATGATCAATAACATCCTATCTGGGGTGACACTCAGCAGGTGGCTAAAAAAATTGAAGATAATAAATTTCACTATGTTACAATAGTGAATGTTTCCAAAGAAGAGAGAAAATGTGTTTTTAAACAACAATAACAGTATAGTAACACCTGTACGTTATTTCAAAAGTTTTATAAAAGTTTTAGAATTTAATCTCAAAAGCAGTGCAGGTGCCATCACACCTGCATCTATCACGCCTGCCTCTATCACACCTGCCTCTATCACGCCTGCCTCTATCACACCTACCTCTATCACACCTGCCTCTATCACGCCTGCCTCTATCACACTTGCCTCTATCACGCCTGCCTCTATCACACCTACCTCTATCACACCTACCTCTATCACGCCTGCCTCTATCACACCTACCTCTATCACACCTACCTCTATCACGCCTGCCTCTATCATGCCTGCCTCTATCACGCCTGCCTCTATCACGCCTACCTCTATCACGCCTGCCTCTATCACACCTACCTCTATCACACCTACCTCTATCACGCCTGCCTCTATCACGCCTGCCTCTATCATGCCTACCTCTATGGACCAGCCACCTCTAGTGTCCCAGTGACCCTGGACTGGATTAGCAGTTATGGAATATGGATGGATTTCAGAGGGATGAAAACTGAAATCTAGATGTTGTCAGCATCTCCATACAGCATTCCAGAAAGGACTGGAATGTGTGCCCCCCCCCTCCCCCCGTAATGGATGAGCATCCCATCCAGGGTGTCCCTAACCTTCTGCCTTTCTGTATCACACCCCTCTAAGATTTTGAGAAGATGGAAGGATCAATGGATGAAAGGAACTTATTGAATATCACAAGCACGCTAAGATTTCTTTATTTTGTTTACGTCTTTCAGCTCTTTTAAACTGTGAAAATGTGTCACGTTCAGGGACTTTTGTTGTAATCTCATGAGACACAGATATTTCAAAAACTAGCCCACCAAACCATGTTAGACGCAGTTACAGGCACGCGTCTCTCCAGAAAAAGTGTCCGTGCACCAGAAGACGAAATGGAACAACGCACAGGTGACAGGTGTCCCGGCACCCATCGGTACTCTCCGTGTCACCGCATGGCATACGCCTTACTGTAGTCTTGTGACTTTTACTCAATCTGCCCACGGTTTAAATTTAGTTCAACAGTCACATGCGAGAAACACAGATTTATCATTTACTTCTATTAATAACTAAAAGCCCCATCGAAATTTCACTTCCTTCGTGCCATTTTTGTGTCTTAAATAAGTTTCACAAGTGTTGCTTAACCCAGAAAAGAATGACGTAATAAAAACACCAACAACAAAAAAAAAATACTAGACACACAATTTATGGGCAAGTGATTGGAAATTTTGTGCCTTCAGAATTGTGAAAATCTGCTAACTGTAGCAATGTGGTAAACAGCATAACCTTTTAAAGGATTTAAGAACATAAGAACATAAGAAATTTACAAACGAGAGGGGGCCATTCAGCCCATCAAGCTCGTTTGGGGAGAACTTAACTAATAGCCCAGAGTTGTTAAAATCTTATCTAGCTCTGATTTAAAGGAACCCAGGGTTTTAGCTTCCGCTACACTAGCAGGAAGACTATTCCATACTCTAACTACACGCTGTGTAAAGAAGTACTTCCTCAAATTTGTTTTAAAATGTTCTCTCGCTAATTTCCACTTATGACCACAAGTTCTAGTATTTAAACTAATATTAAAATAGCCATTTGGCTGAACAGCATCCAGACCCATTAGAATCTTATAGACCTGGATCATGTCCCCTCTTAGTCTCCTTTGCTCAAGGCTAAACAGATTCAGCTCAGCTAACCTCTCCTCATAAGACATTCCTCTAAGACCAGGAATCATTCTCGTAGCCCTCCGTTTCACCTTTTCTAAGGCAGCAATGTCCTTCTTAAGGTATGGTGACCAAACCTGCACACAGTATTCTAGGTGGGGTCTTACCAAGGAATTATATAAGTGTAACATCACCTCCCTTGACTTAAGCTCCACACACCTAGAGATATAACCCAACATTCTATTGGCCTTTTTTATTGCTTCCCCACACTGGCGAGAGTGGGACATGGAAGCATCAACATACACACCGAGATCTTTCTCGTAATCAGCTACCTTTTCACATAGTCCGCATTACAACAAAATAAACACAGGAAACAGAAAATCATACTGTAATATAAGGAGATGGAGTGAAAACTAGAGTGAAAAGCCTTTTTTATCAATGAGTTACTTTTTTGTTTTTTCCAAAGCACCGATCTGACTGTGAAATTTTGAGCTCTGCAAATGCAACTTAATGTCAGAAACAAAAATAGTTCAAATAAGAAAGAGCCAAGGGAGATCAGAGGCAGAGTGCTTGGGAGGCCGCTGTCAGCGACTCGACCGCCGCAGTAAGCCGGTAAAGCGAGCCCGTCCCCCTCAATGCGAGGAGCCCCCACCCCTGGCCAGAGACTCATCGCGTCATCGCTGGCCTTCTTAGGCGCTTTCGGCACGAGGCCAGCATTCGTAAAACTTTCCATGACTTTCACTTCTGCCAAAGGGCTGCAGGAGACATTCAGAAGCCTGAATTAGAAGAACCAGGGTCCTTGACCAGGATAAGTGGTTAGGAGATGGATGGATGGATGGATGGATGGATGTGGAGTTTGATGAGACAGTTGGCACTTTTTAAAACATGTGTCTAGACTAATGTCTCCCAGTCTGGTCCTTGGGGACCCACAGCCTTTTTGCTCCGGGAGCTGGGAGGGAGCAAAAACGTGGACCGGCTGTGGCTCCCCATGGACTGGATTGGGAAACACTGGTCTAGACGGCTTAAAGTGACCACAAGCTCCTCCAAATCGCCCAACTGATTGAACTCAATTCACATTTATGTATAAACAGTAATTAAAGTTCTCAGCATATGTCAATGTAACGTAGAAGACTAATTTTAAAAAATGTGTATAATGCAAAAAAATACCCGTATAAACATAGTGAGTAGCAAGCAGAGGACCCCATTGCAAATGGATTTGCAGCAAGTGAACACGTCAAACAATGTGCTAAGCATTATCATGTGTTAAAAGACACAGTCTTGATAAAGAAATATTACTGACAATCCAGAGAAAATGCAGTTCAGTTGGTCATTGCTTTTGTTACACGTTGGGAGCTAATTATGGTGATTCCTGATTTCTCATGATAGGAACACAACAGTTTATCTAAACATCTATTCATCTGAGCACGGCTCGATTCACTATATGAATCAGAAAAACAAGAAAAATACATTCACAGGCGATGCCAGAAGGGCTTTGGGGGGTTCTGTATTTTAGTTTAGTATTTTTTTGTCAGCAGTCCATTCAGATATATAAGTTTGTGAGTGTGCAGGATAAAACTGTCTAAGAATATATGTCCGGATTTAAAAAAAATCGAAAGCCTTTCATTGAAGCCCCTGGTCCTCCGTGTCAAAGCAGATCCATTAAGTAAACGGCAGAAATTCCGAAATGGGGCACAGAAGTGCCTGACATAATATAACTGCCTCTATATTGGGCGAGAAACACGCATCAGAAGGAATATAAATCTGCTCGTCGACATCCCCCCAAAGACATTTTAAAAACAGTAAGGCGTCACGGCCGACCCGGTGTCAGAGGAGCCCGAGGCAGGAGCAGGAAGGACGAAGGAACTTGGCGGAGCTCCGAAACCAGGGAGCACCTCTCTGCGGAGCCTTAAAAAAACACTCCTGCATCAGCAGCCCAGGAAGGTACACGGTGCTGTGCTCGCATGCGGCCCTTTTAAAGCTGTTTCCTTCTGGTGAAATATGGAGCCAATTGCTACCGTCTCGCTCAGGGGAGGCTCATGTGTCCTGCTCGCTGCGGCAGCCTGTGCGCAGCCGGCCGGGACTCTTAGCGGTGAGCGTTAAATCACAGAGCAGTGAGCTCATATAATTGCATTTCCGAAGATCCCTTCATTCAGTACAGGGACCTGGAACCACAAGGAAGGCTGCTCATGCACGCAGAGACGCACACATGCACACACACGGACACACACACGCACACATGCACACACACGGACACATGCACACACACACACACACACACACACACACACACACACAAATGCGATGCACATGCAAAGTCCACATATTCGTATCTTTATAGAAACTCTCCATGCATTGATTTGGGAAAAACACTAATCTCAACAATGGCAACCTTAATCCTACCTTACCCATGAGTAACCAAGCAGAATACAAGACTTTTGGCATTTTTAGTTTTTTGATTGCATTCACATATCTTTATAATTTTTTTTATTAAAAAATGTCCCTCCAAGGTAAACAGTTACAGGTTTTTATCACATTGTGGGGAAATCCAGTCCCCATAAATGTAATAATTACAAAATTGCATGCATGTGCGCTCACACAGACAGACACGCACTCACATACAGTGCACACATCCACATGCATGCACACAAATGTGCAAAAACTCATGTGCACACACGTACGCGCACAAATGTACACATATGCAAACTTGCATAATCACACATATATGCATACACACACAAACACACTTGCATTCAAACCCACACAAATGTACATACGCACACACATACACACACACACATGACTGCACACGTGCACACTGCCCTCCATTATCCTCAGAAGTGCCTTTAAGGTTTGCTGTGACCCCCTCATTTCCCAGCATAACCACAGAGCTGTGTATTCACTTGCTGTCCCCTGCTTGCATTCCAGACAGTTCTTCATGCATCCATTATTTGTACAATGAATACAACTGTCTAGTGGATCAAAGATGTCTGCTCTGTTTAAACATCTGTTAGGTGAGATGATTGTATTATACCTTAATATATAACACTGTCTTTCTTTCAGGCTGGGGAACACCCTGGATGGGACGCCAGTCCAATGCAGGACTATAGTCTGACTGCGTGTCTTTGGACTGTTGGAGGAAAACCAAGCAACTGGGACAGAGCATGCAAGCCCCACATGCACACAGAGCAGTGGTGGGATTTGGACCCACAGCCTTGAACATATGAGGCAACAGTGCTATATATGAATGGCAGACATTTAATATATGTACATTCAAATTATAGGTCTTATGCAAGCATATAAACGTTTCTGATTTCCTGGAATGAGGGCTGGAATAGGCTATGGTGGTGAGAAACCCACCCTGCAATCTGTCTGGCTCAAACCCAGGGCCACCTTTGACCTGGAAATCTGATTTCCAGCTCCACAGCAAGCTGAGAAATTCAGAACGGCCCGTCGCAAGAATGCTGTCGGTTAGTCTCCCATCTTGGAACGCAAAAGGCAGCGGCAGCCTAGAAGCATATTAGCCAAACTGTTCCCTCATCAGCTTCGTGTGAGTGGATCGCACTTCCTGTGCGCCACTGGGTTTCATGCCCTTCACAGAGCTTACGATGGCCAGCAGTACCTTAGAGAGGAATTGGGACATTGAGATCTAGCTTGTTATTTCTGGTGTATAATCAAACAGTTTGGATTTGTGATTTAAAGACGAATGGAAGGCAGAAACAGATCATAATTAATACGTAATTTAAAGGGTGTATGCTTAACCGTTTTAGAATAATGTCACTTTCTGTATTCAGTGGCGCCAAATTAGGTGAGAATAAGGATTGGGACACTTGGCTGGCAGGTGTTTCATATGAGCAGGCATCGGTCGTGCACTTAAAGAAGCCACGAATGTGCTCACGGGTTTAACCTTGGCTCTTGCCTTTCGAGTCAGACATAAACCAGCCGCAGGGCCAGAAATATGGCTGTGAAAGGAAAGCAGGCAATTTGGACCCTGAGAGAAAAGAGGAATTCAGTCAGAACCATTGCACAGAAAGTGTGCACAGTCATATCAGCAGCTTGGAACCCCTTGGAAAAGAGCAGCGGAGTGCGTGTGCAATCAGTAACAGCCAGGCCTGCCAGGAAAAACAACCGCAGCTGATGCCAGAAAAAAACAGATGAAGAAAAACAGTATAACATGTGCCACTGAAATCAGGCCGGAGAGTGCGGGTGTTAGGGCATCGCCACCTACTGTTTGACAAGGGAATTAAAAGCGCTGTGCCGCACACTGCAAACTGTGGATAAGCGCTAAAGAGCGGAGAGAGAGATGATGAAATGGTGTTACCCTGAAACAAACCAGAGCAGACTCTTCACTGGCTGAAAGGGGCCTGAAGTCTGAAATCACTCAATACTAATGACAACGGAAAAATAACCTGGGAACGCATCGCAACGCAAGACAGCAGAGGCTGGCGATTTCAGTGGGTGCAGCTCTTATGAGCAAGAGCCATCTGAAAAATATCATACTGCTTTACTTTATTTGGTCTTAATACTTTGTCTACATAGTAATATACCCAGAAATGAAGAGTAACAATCTGCACTGCACGTCAAATTAATCTTTTCACTGCAGATTCATAGACTTCCAATCCTACACTGCTGGACTGTGACCAGTTTTGAAGAAAACGCCATCAGTTACCTACCTGCTACGCAGATGGATGGAGAGCGAAAAAACTCCGAATCCCTTTTTCTCAGTATTAGCGCAGTTACTGCGTTTTCCCTTTGCAGAGCAGTATATTATGAAGACCATACTTGTTTCTTTTTTCAAGAAATGAATCCCTCCATTTCCGCGTCAAATGCATAAAGCCTATATCTTTACCATGTTTTGACTTCTGTTTGCACTGATCTGGATGGAGAAACATCCATGCATGACTCTTTAAGTATAAAGTTACTAGGTTAGGCTTAGGGTTTGGGACACACCCCAGAGCGATTAGCCAGTGGCGCAAGGATCTATGTTTGGAAACGTGAGTGGGTTCGGACGGCGGATGTTCTCTGTCACTCACCGTCATCTAAGTACATCTGGTCGAGCTCTTGGGGCTCCTGCTTGACGCTGACGGGCAGGGCGGGGGGGCGATCGGCCCCCTGCATCAGGGCAGAGGAGCCGTTCCCGGCTGGGGGGGTGACAGGGTCGAGCGTGCTAGGTGGCCGGGGCGGGCTGTAGGCCACACCGAACGGAACCTCCGGCGCCGTGCTAGGGGTGGAGGGGTGGGAAGTGGGAGAGGAGGCGGGGCTGCTGTCCGGGTAAACGGCGGAGCGCCGATAACCGTGAGGGCGGCCGCCTGAGGACCCAGAGAGCTGGGAAGTGGCCTGAGGCTGCAGCATGACTAGGGGGCAAAGGGAGCCCGGGGTGGCGCCTGGGGACACACCTGGGAGAGAAGGCTGGAGCCCTGGGGGCTGCGGCGGCCCGGCGGAGAGGCATTTGGGGTAGGAGGCCACGGACAGGTCGTGCAGCCTGGGGCTGGAGCTGGGGGACGAGGGCACGGTCACGTGGCGCTGGGCACAGGGCATGTACCCGCCCAGGCCGGGCTGGGGCTCTCCCGCTACCGCCGAGGGGGCCACGGGGGGGCTGTAGAAGGCCTTAGAAGTCACCGGAAGTCTGAGCTCCCCCTGGCTGCACAGTGTGGGCTCATAGTCATCATTCGGCTCCGTTTTTATTATTGGTACTAAAAAAAAGAAGAAGAAGAAGAAGAAGAAGAAGAAAAAAAAAAAAGTGAACAAACACACGTCCTGATTTCATGTGACTGACTAAGTGGGTGTGTGGCTAGGATACCCTCAGCCAAATAAACAGCCTCTGAATGAGAGTCTGTGTCAGAGGCTGGGCTCACCCACCCTGCGGAAAACGCCAGAAAAAAAGAAAAACGGATGAGTCATCAGCGCAAGAGGATCACAGCTGCTTCTAATACTGAAAAAGCCTATTATCCTTGGATTATTCCCCAGCTCTAATATTCTATTAAAGAGAAATATAAAATATTCTTATGCAGGAGATCTCGACCTAAGGGTTCCACTTTTTTAAAAGCAAATTACCGCTCGCTAGGATAAAATGTTGCTTGCTGGCTATCAGTGAGTGAAAGTGGTAGTAGCTCATGGTGGGGGGGGGGGCAAGGGGGGGGGGGGGGTCAGACAGGATTGATGTCCCACAAATTTTATTCCCAACTAAAATGCAAGCAAGTTGGGAGAAATGTTCAGGAAAAGGCACTTTATAAGCATGAATGTGGGCTGAATCTAACTGAAGGAATCTGTGTAGCTAGCTTTACAGTAACGCAGTGCAGCTAAGTGATAGAATTAGGGCTCTGTATAGGTGATATCAGTTTACTTAAAGTATAACCTCTGCAGTACAGAAATAAATATAAGAATTTTGTGACCTGCCTTGGTCAAGGTCTTTACTAAAGAGTTTAATGATAAAATAAACAACTGTATGCATTTCAGTCCGTTGTGTAGGAATGATACGTCTCATTCACTTAGCTGACACTTACTGCTATGGGTTATAAGTGGTTCTCACAAAAACGTCGGGTATCAAATCGAATAAAAAAACAAACATTAAAGAATAGGCAAGTTCACAGTAATGCTTCTTACTGGGCTCATGATACCAAAACAGGGTCAGTTCTCAAAGCCTGGTATCATTCGCAAGGATCCACATGAAAATCAGAGTAATGGGCCTTTATCCTGAGTTTGGTCGCAAGCCAAGTCTGGATACACTACACTGACAGACCTGGGTGGGCACAGCAGCACACAGGGCTACATAAATTAACCCAGCGGAGGCTCCAGTCGAACACAAGACCACCCAGACCCCTCCCTACCCTCCTGCTCCCCAGTTTTTGTCAACACAGATTGCTTGGCCACTGATCAAAACTCCAACCTTGGCCAGGCTCCAAATCAATAAAAGACCATATAATCCACGGCTTTGTTCCCTGGTAATGCTATGGGCGGGGCTACAGGGACGAGTGAGCCAATCACATTGAGGCCTTAGGCCTTAAATTTATGGAGTGATTTTAAAATGCTTATGGTGATTTTTATTCTTTTAATAAACACAAGCTGGGACGGCATGATGGTGTAGTGGTTAGCACTGGTGCCTCACACCTCAGGGGCCCAGGGTTCGAGTCTCTGCCTTGGCTCTGTGCGTGTGGAGTTTGCATGTTGTTGTCGTGGGGTTTCCCCCAGGTATTCGGGTTCCCTCCCACAGTCCAAAATCATGCAGAGGTTAATTGAGGTTACCAAATTGCCAGTGTGAGCATGCTGTGCTATGGCACCCTGTACTGGGTTGTTCTCTGTCTTGTGCTTGTAGATTCTGCTATAAGCTCTGTTCCCCTGAATAGGACAAGTAATTACAGAGAATGTATGGATGGATAAAACAGCCCATGTCTGACATGATATTTATGAATGGGCAACTCACAAACGTTTCACATCCCTACAGCTGTGCAGTGTGTGATTACACTGACACATCCCTACAGCCGTGCAGTGTGTGATTACCCTGACACATCCCTACAGCCGTACAGTGTGTGATTACCCTGACACATCCCTACTCATCTAGAAGCCGACCTCTTGGCTGTGCTTCAGCTTTCTACTACGCTCGCTCCGCAGCTCTTGCTTTCGGGCTTAATTTGCGGTACCGCTGTGTGAATTCGCGGCGCGTTCATTAACGGCCAGCATTTTCTTTGATAGCCGCTGTTCTTCACCTCCTCCCTGACCTTTAAAACGTTCCGCTGCGGCTGTTTTCTTACCGCTGCCAAGGGCATCCCAGAACGCCTCTGGCCAACTTAGCCCAGACAGAGGGGTTAGTGTTCTGTGCGACTTTGCGTTCCATTTACAGTGGGTGTGTCAAGTTACTGACTCACCCAGGGCCGCCCTGCGTTCAAACAGTGCCTGGTTTGCCTCCCTCTGCTACAACCCAAATTTAATCGGAATCAACGTCCGGCAATTGGGCTAAATGAAAAATTGTAATGGAAAATAGAAAGGATATCCCTGATGCTACCGGATCGTAAAACCATTTATTTACGAAACAGATCCTCCCTTGCTACTGGTACCAACTCTAGCTGGACAGCTATGAATTAAAACATTATAGCTATAAAACGTTATAGTCACATCAACTACACACTATACCCATCTATATAAGGAACTAGCTCCTTGGTTGGTACTCTAGCTATGTTGATAGCTTAATGCGTTTCTCTTTCGACGGCCTTAAACCGCAGCCATAGTCGCTAAAGCGGCAGGATCAATGAGACAATGTGAAGAGTTTACTCCTCCCGCCAGCTGCCTCATTAGAGTGCACTGATCAGTCCGTGAAGTTCTTGAACAACAGTGTTCAGTCACTCGACGCATCCAGCGTTCAGATGCCGACCGCAGTGAGGCAAGTCCCAGCAACGGCAGCATTAAAATAGCACGTGTTCGTCTATTTCTGTGTTCGGATAGAGGAAGTGTGTCTATCGGCGCGTGAAGCACCCTCGAACGACGACAGAGATGACTAAGTCGGAGAGTGCCATCACTCCCGTAGGACCTGCTGCCGTGTTTTGGGGCTGCTAATAGCACTGAAAGCTGCACTGGGTGGGCCTGGAACAAGGGGGGAAAACGGATGTTATGATAGAGGAAGGACTTCTGTAAATACCCCGGGTGGCAAGTGCCAGGTGTGCGTCTCTTTTGGGGGTTTACAGGTTCACGCAAGGTTCTTGCCAGCTTACAGCTTTACTGACTCGACTTCAACTGAGAAGCTTTCATTTCTCCCTTCAACATCTGATATGCAGTTGGACAGAAGTGTAACAGGTATTTTTTGAATGAGATCAAAAGGCTGTTTTAGTCAATGCTCCCCGATGACCGTTTCCTTTTTGATCACTGCAAAAGCAGCCTGGGACGTATGCTGCCCCATTGTAAAGGGGCTTAGCTGGGAGAAATGTAAGCTAATCGGTCTGAGTGAGGGAATAGTCCACGTGGCTCCCCCCAGGCTGGCCCCAGTGCTGAGGGAACTTCCTGGCTATAAGTGCTACAGGAACCACTGCCTGCCAGGCCACCCGGCCCACAGCACCCCCTCCCCCCACCTTTATGCACACAGCCGCACGGCCTTCAGAGACAGCACACGTTTCTAAGAAGCTGTGTGAAGCCCTCACAAACCAGAGAAGAAGTCCAAAAACACCTCACAACCCATCTCTGTTTTAAGGCCCTGTTTACTGCCAGTGAGTTCCTTATCGTAAGCGATTTTTTTTTACTTCCTTTTATAAATTTGCTAACATGCTCACAGCAATGAGGCAACAGTGAGATGAACTAAAAATAGAGGGCAGCTAATGTGACAGAGGGGAGCTAATGCTACAGCGGGAAGCTAATGTTACAGAGAGGAGCTAATGTGACAGAGGGGAGCTAATGCTACAGAGAGGAGCTAATGTGACAAAGGGGAGCTAATGCTACAGCAGGAAGCTAATGATACAGAGGGGAACTAATGCTACAGAGGGGAGCTAATGCTACAGCGGGAAGCTAATGTTACAGAGAGGAGCTAATGTGACAGAGGGGAGCTAATGCTACAGCGGGAAACTAATGATACAGAGGGGAACTAATGCTACAGAGGGGAGCTAATGCTACTGAGGGGAGCTAATGATACAGACAGGACCTGGATTTCACTTTAGCACTGAGTTCTCGCTGTGCGCTAATTGGCCAGTCTCCTATAATCGTGCACGTGTCACTAATGCTAATGTGAAACAGCTGGATGAGTCTTTCAGTCAAGGAAACAAACCAGTCAAAGCATAAGAAGAGCTGAACTATTTAGCTAAACACAGGAGCCTTTCAGTTTGAAAGTAGTTTGTAAAACCTGAAATAGCTCAAAGTGTCTCCCTGACATGGATTACCTGGTCACCCTAGCTATATAATAATTCTAATAATAATAATTTAGGCAGTCCCACATCTAAGAATATCTGACTTATTGACAACTCACACTAACGAATGGACTTCCATAAAACTATATATTAAAGATTTGGGTTAAATACAGTGGTTCGTAATAACAAACGTAACTTTGTGATGCTTGTAAAAACATTGCACGCCAGTTGTTCGTTGGCTTAAAATATAATACTGTACCGTATGTAGGTACTTATTACAGTATTATTATTATTAATTATTATTATAATTAAAATAAAAATACAGAAAAAGGGAGTGGCGATTGTTAGTTAAGTTTCTTGTACCACATGCTGACTGAGAAACAAACACTTCAGTCATCTTGGAAACAAATGGACCCTGGACCGGCTCTTCCTGGCCTCTCTGTCGTTTCACCTACAACCGAAGCTCCTCCAGCCCTTTGTGTAGAAAACACTCCTTCTCAGTCCTACTCTGCAGCCAAGGCAGTACGAGGACCTGATGAGTAACACACCCTCCATTTGGGCTTCCCGACAGACGGTGGGCTCTCTCTGTTTCTGTTCCCTTCACCTTCACGGAGGATGCCATCTGCGAAGGCCGAGGCGTTCCCAGAACCGACGCGGCTGGCGTTCATGCCGCCAGGCCCTCTAAGATGTGTTTTTTGTGGTTGTGAATTTTTTCTAATTTCAAATAAACGAAGAGGACGCCACGTCACAATTTTATTCACCCAGCAGTTACTGGAAACAGGCTGGAAAAGCTGAGTATAGACCAAGAGTAAAAGCAGGCTTTTTGTGTACCCTTTATTTTGTTGTTCCTAACACAAAATGCAAATAATCGTCCAATAGCTGATTTATCGTTAAATGAATGACCTGAAAATCAGCTTTGGAAACAGAATCCTCCGCTTCCAACACCAAAACTCTCCAACTCATCAGTGGAAAAAAACCATCAAATTGCAAAATTCATAACCAACTGCCAAACCAAAGAAAAGGCAATATCTTTTTTTAATTGGTAAACATCAAGTTAAGTATCCATTCAAAAGACATATGGTTTCTAATGATGCATATTAAACTGGAAGATTCTATGTTCTATGTTTACTATGTTCAGCAGATGTTGCAATCATAAAAAACTCCATATTATTTAATAAAACTAATAAAAGTACGATCAACCAGTCGATGTGACTGTAACACGGCAGTCTACATGCCAAGAGCAGTCGGCAGACCATTTGCAAGCGCCGACCGCAAATCAAACACAGTTCCCTGTGACACTGACGGATATGTGCTAAAACCAAAAACCAATGAGGACAGCAAGAAAAGCAGCTGCATCAAACCTCCATTCGCTTTCCCCGTGGTATGACGGCACGAAACGGCTGACAGGCAGCAGAGACTGCGACAGTGGCAGCTGGTACGTTATACAGCTGAAAAATAATGTTGGAACAGACGGACCGTAGTTTTGATGACACCCCGTCTAATTTTTTGTGGGCTATTAATGCCATTTTCTGTTACATATTCATTTGTAAGGAGGCTTAAATGCTGTAATTAACATGTCTTGCACCTTCCTCGTCATGTGTTTTAAAATCCATTCTTTGCATTTATCTTTGGCCGCATAGGAAAGTACGACAAAGAAAATGGCACGCTTCCGAGGTTTGCTCAGATCTGTAGTGCGTAGGTATTTTATGCTAAAGGGAAACAGTCCTGGGATGCAAAAACGGACAAGCCATCTCATTTTAAGCATCCCGCTGCCCTTCTGTTGGCTGCTAAGGGCCCTGCTGGCGTGGCATTGCGGGTGTTATTATTTACGCTGCACACTCATACCAGTCCAGGGTTCCCAGATTACCTGAATGCTAACCCCACATCAGTGCCCCCGCGGACAGCTGTTGATAACTTTCCTACTGGGGAAAACCTGAATGCAAATTTTGTTCCGTTAAGATGGGATCTGCATCACGCCGTACACACTCTTGAACCTAAGGGACTCTGATAGACGGCCCAAGGGACTCTGAAGGTGACTCTGAAATGGGACGATCGTGACCATGCGGTTGACACGATACGGTCGACAGCATGTGAACCGTGTTATACTAGTAGCATGGAACCCTGGGTCACCACATGTCTCTGATCTAGGTCACCAATATAGACCAATGTGACAATTCATCTTACCTTAGATTAAACTGGTTACATGAGACTGATAAATATGCTTAAAGAATTTAAAGAAATAACTCTATATACTCTATATCAGGGGTGAGCAGTCTTATCCAGAAAGGGCCATTGGTTGTGTGATAATTGGCTGCAAATCTTTAATTAGATTGCTAATTAGAGGACTGATTGGTTGAAGAGTGCTCAGACCTGGGTTTGAATAGCTGACCTAAAGCTTATCCTAAAAACCTGCATACACAGCGGCCCTTGGCGGATAAGATCGCCCAACCCCTTTCTATATTGACCTCCACATGTATCTGTTGTGATATTTAGATGAAAGGTTACCCTGATGGAGACATTACCATTGGTGGGCAGGTATGTAAAACGCTGGAACTGACTCCTCTTCCTTTTGCCGTTGCAGACATAGAAGTTCACCTGCACGGGACTGGATATCCTCTGATTTCGGTATGGTGGCAGTTCGACCAGCATCACGCTCTGCAACGAAATGAAGGGATGCCATTCTGAGTACGCACAGGAAACGCAGAGCGGCATGTACTGCTGCTTAAAATGAGCCCTTTGCCTTCTTCGGCCACTCAGCTGGCTGTGTGAGATGTACACAGTCTGCACCCTGGCCGGTGCCTATTTCATTGGCTCTCGTTCACCGTAAGGACATATCTGTCAAAGGGTTAGGCAAGGAACAGTGCCACATATGTGCTCAGTCCTTAGCCAAACTCTTCTGGAGGCTTCTTATTTTCACAGGAAGGCCCCCTCCTGACCGCCACCCAGCCTCGACTATCGGACACTGGCGAGTAGCGAATTTCTAACCCCTCGCGTGACCTAAACTCTGCCCAACCCCAACCCTAACCCTACCAGAGCCTAACCCTAACCCTTACCCAGGCTAACCCTAACCTTTTCTTAGCCTAACCTTAACCCTAACCCTTTCACAGTCTCACCATAACCCTAACACTCTAGCCAAGGCATCCGTAGTGAGCAAAGACGTTTTCTGTACGTGCGCTGACACTTCCCGATTTATAAAAAGGAAAAAAGAGGAAAGGAAAAAATAAACGAATAAAATGAGTAAGTGATGAGGAGCAGGGAGCTGCAGCTTGGCGACAAGGCTAAAAGCGCTGATTGTTCTGCCTCACAGATGGCTCTGCGCCGCACGCAACAATGAAGTGTCTCTCTGCTTCATAGAAGGCTTGAGAATCTCCTCTTTATGAAAGATGAGTAGGAGGATTATTCCCAAAATAAAAACAGCCCTTGGAAAGTGAGCCGTGAGACTCTCCTTTCTTATAAGAATAAAACCCAGTTTAGGTGAAAATTAATGAGGTGGCAGCAGCTTGAATTACGTCCAGTTCTAGCAGCTTGTGTAGAAAATGGATTACATTAAAATGCTACACACAATATGAAATGACACATTAAAGGGCAGACTGCACAGGGGATCGTCTTCTGGAGGCTTTCCGGATGGAGGTGGAGGAGTCACGTGTCGCGGGGGGGGGGAATCTGCCTGGCGCCATATAGGGTGCTGAGTGGCCCAGCAGACTGCTATGACAGGAGGGGACCGTGCGCCCGGAAATGCCCCCAGGCCTTCGGAGAAGAAACACGCGATCCCAGGACCCCCAGACACGGACACTCACCAGCACTCGCTCTGCTCCTGAGAGCTACCTCACCCCCCCATATAGCACCAGAAGAGGGAGCTACTCCATTTTGAGGGACTCCTCTGAGTGCGTGCCCTGTTTTGCAAGATCCCTTAAAGTCCGTTATAACGGGATTGTACTGTAATTCACACCTCAATAAACCTCAACAACCGCTCTTAACAGTCACAAATAATATATTTAGGCAAATGCTCATGAGAGTTTTAGTTACACAAAAATGTTCTAAGGGCAGAACAAAAAATGATTGGTTTAGAAATATAACCAATCAGATTGTAGAGGAGGTGCATCAAAGCAACTACAGGGGGCAACATCAAGACATCTGATTGGTTGGTCCTGCATCTTCTATTTGTTTGACCCACCTCTACAATCTCATTGGTTATCTCTTTGAGCCAATCATATTTCGTTCTGCCTTCAGAACATTTTTGTGCAAGTAAAACTCCCATAAGCATTTGAAAAGCACAATCAGTATTAATCAACACTAAGAATGTATCTCAACTGGTAAAAAAAAAAACACATGGATTACCGTGAATATACATAACTGAGAGGATTAATTATCAATTTTCATTTGACTGACCGATTTGATGGAATCCTTGTCAACTTTGGCCTCAGTTTCCCATATGTGGTGACCATCTAAAAAAAAAACAGAAAAACACAGAGGTGAGACAAATGAAAAGGACTGGTGAACTTTTGAAAGCGTCTTAAATTTACGGTTTCTTGAAATACACAAAAAGGGCCAATCTTTTATAGAACACCTCTACAGAGGCACTGAATTTATTCGAGAGACGCTGAGAGAGAGAGAAGCGAATTACAAGCAGAAGGCACTCAATGAGCTGCTTTCTTACATCACTGTCTAAAAATGAAAGAGAAAATGGGATTACGTCACTGTGCTGTCACAGGCCCCTCAGCCTGGGGGGGCCAGGACTGCTCTGAGCTAATTTCCTGCCACGTTCTTGTCTGACTTGCTGGCGTGGGGGGGGGGACCCCAAGCATATGGATCCGGCTAAAGGTCTGGGCCACATCTCGCGGCCAAAGGAAGATCCCTACCTCTGTCACGCAATCAGCTGTTCATAAATCACCCGTGTTTAGCTTTCACGAACGCTGCCAAAATCCCACAGCGATAAACAGTCAGGATATCATTAAGTGACATTCTGCATTTTAAACTTCATATAGCCTTTATTGCGCCCATGAAAGGACCGTTAAACTATTTATTTGATTCCATTAACATTCTCCCTTAACTTGTCGGGAGAAACAAACTGATCAGGGAAGACTGGATATTACCTAACAGAGCAGCAAAATGAACGGTCAGACATATTTCTTTGTAATGGTCGTTTTCGTCTTACCAGTCACTCACTGGAACAGTCTGACTGAGACATCACAACATAATGAATAGTGAATGAATAGATTTTACAAGCAACGCTTTAGCCTTGCGTAAGTTAGAACTTATGTTCAGAAGGTCCCAGGTTCACACACCAAGGTTGGCAGAGTGATTTCACAGTTAGACCCTTAGGCATGACCCTTAAGCCAAATTGCTCTAGGGACTGCCTGAGTCTGATCTCTCAAGAAATAAGTAAAATATTGAAGGCAAGGGGATGACCAGGATGTGCAGACTGAAAAGTGACCCACCCCCACTCCACCCCACCCCCCGGCCGACAGTGACTGCAGGTGCCTGTCATTCTCTGGCTGTGAAATGGCACCGTTCCATCTGTAACACCAAGAGAGGGGACCTTGCTGTCCCTGTGCAGGAAAATGTAGGACCACTCTGTCAGCTATCTAGGAGTAAACATGGTTTTTCAGCCCCCAAAAAAAAAAACACACACACCTCTTGAGTTCTATACAGCATTTATGCATCTGGAGGTTTAATCAACGCATACTACTAACTAACAGGGGCAGAAATGAGAAGGTAGTGATTTCAGGGGCTCTGTCAGGCAGGGAAATTGCTCTTTGGGACTGAACTCACAAAGCAGTGTGAGTTCCTCTCCCTTCCAGATGAGCTGGACCGAGGCCACATATGTGAGATACCTTCTTGTGTCCGAATGAGCTGGAGAGCCGATAACCACAAATTGTTCCATTGGCTCTCGGCAACATCTGCCGAACGCTCCGGATTCTGAAATCACCGGCACCCCCGCCTCCCGCACTCCCACTCCCCCCCCCCCCCCCCTGCCGTCTTCCCAGATTTTTTCAATCAGATCTGGGCTGTTATTTTATTTTTTTTTTCCCTCCAGCCAGGCTGAAAAGCAAAATAATGAGCTTCATAGACATAACACAAAGTAGCTGGAGACTAGCTGCGGCTTCGGGCCGTAATGGCGGCCCGCGGGGATCAGACGGCGGATTCCGTCATTCGGCATGGCGAGGAAAACAAAACGGCTACCTGTGCGGCTAAGAAGGGCAGAGAAACTGTAGGGAGCCGCAGTGAGCACCAGGAATGTGCGCGTCTGTGTGTGAAGCCCCCATAAAGATGACTGCCTGCTGGAGCGCCGCAAAGGCCTCTGGGAAGATGGCAGACTGTGGGGCCTCGGCTCGGAGAGCCCCATGCAATCAGCCGGAGCCAAACTGAAATATGATCAAATATACGCACGTTCCCAGATTTATTCGCTGCCGCGTGCACATAAAAATGGCACTGATGAAAAATAACCTCGGCGTTTAGTTTAAAAACGAACCTTTCTCCCCTAGCGTTTGTGAGAGAAAATGTGCGTTTGTCGGTCCTCTCCGACATATGTTTATATTTTACATTAAGACGACATGGAGTTTCAGCTAAATGCACTTCGGCGGAGATTCTCTCGTGATTATCTCATGAAGACGGCCATTGTTCTGGCTTCACTCACACAGCCTCTCTCTTCGGCTGTGTGGACGCCATTGTTCAGCGACTGCAACTAACACGCCCAGAAAGTGAACCGCCAATAACGACAAGGAAGCCCAGTGGACACGACTGACCCTACAAATGGCCTGCTGGACCCGACACTTAGGAACAGCAACGCTGATTATCCATCATTATCAGAGAAACACATAGTTTAACTTCATCTTTTGTTTCCAGTAAACCTTTAACCATCTCTTCTATTAAATTTTATGTATGTACTAAATATATATTTATGGACATATGTGTACATTCAGCTGCAAGTCCTCACCACGAAAATCTGAAAATTACACTTGGAAGTCATGCTAGACAGACCCCTCGGCCAAGAATAATCCTCAGCGTCTGGGTTTGACGCGTCCATCTCATCAAGAGAGCCACCTCACCTCCGTCTCTGGATGTGGCAAAGGGGGGAGGGGGGAACACGTGGAGGATTGCCCCTGGTGACGCTAAGGGACGAGGGACGTGAGCTCCGGGGGATCTGCTGCCATGTACGGTGTGGGGATGCTCTACTTTTTATGCGTCCTCCAGAAGTCCCGGCAGACGTCCAACACGCCCAGATGCGAAAGCGCTCTCATTCATGAGGGAATTCCTCTTCGTCTGATTCACTGAAAAGACCCCCCCCCCCCACCCCAAGCACCACCCCCACCCACTGCTCCCTCCCACACGCCATCCCAACGCACAGTGCGGTGTGTGGAGAAACACGAAGCTCTATACCTCCTGCGTCAAGCTCAATCCCTTGGAGACTCAAAAGGTCTAGTTCTCAATGAAGTACAAGTTATAACAAAATTGAGGGGGTTTGTGGAAATACCTCAACACAATAGTTCACTGAGGCTGACCTTATGGTTTAGAGATCTTCTCAGCCCAACTCTCTGCCCATAACGACAGGGCTGACAATGTTTTTTACAGATTAGCTTTGAGGACTGTTAAGCTCATAAATCTATACTCTAATTACTGTAGACCACAGAATAGTAGCTGATGTTCACTAAAATGATCAGTAATTATGTAATTATGTACGTTCAGACTTCCTGAAAATAGTGAAATCCCTGCGACTTTCTCAATGATTTCAATCATAATGCTAAAGCGTGACTCAGTCGTTTTTTCTTGTGTTATTTCTCTACGAGGCCAACAACCCATCCAACATTTTAAGTCAAGGAGGTTTCAAAGAATGATTTATCAGTGCTCCGATTTCAATGCTAATGGATTACCATAATCCTCTGAAAGGAACTATAAAATGGGAGTCGCCGATGCTATCATGCTATCACGGTTCAGTATGTAGCCAAAGGACCAAGGAACAGCAAATGTACTATACTGCTGGAGAGTGCAGCTGTTTTTAAAGGGAATTTATATTAAGGTCAAAATGAGGGCACTCCAAATGACAGCTAAGCATTAGAGCGCTCAGTCAGCCGGGATTCCCTTCGGGATGAATCACTGTCTGAGACGCACATGCTTGGGTATACACATGCACGCATTTCACTCACTCCCATTTCAGTGCTATTAATTATTGCTAACCTAAATCTGACTAAAACTAAAAAACATAAGAAAAATGATAGCAAAGGGAAACAAAATAAAGGAAAGAAAAGGACAGCTGAATCAACACCTAACTGCGGCCCTCCTTGGAGCACAGCAGCCGTGTGGTGTGAGGCTCAGCAGGTTAGAGAATCATGTCTGGAAGGTTGTGGGATTGAATCCCGTGGCTCTTTCCTGCTTGTGGCTTTGAGTCATTCACCCTCTTCTACAAACTGACTTATTAAATAGTACATTTTCCATACATGTCTTGTCCATGAATAGAACAGCATGTCTCCTACAGTCCCTTGGCACTTGACACCCTCACACATAAATGGCACCAGACTGACTGGTGAGCAACTTCAAAGTGAAATATACACTATATGGACAAAAGTACAGGGACACCTACAGGAACTTTTGTGACATCCCATTCTAAATCCATAGGCATCAGTATGGAGTTGGTCCCCCCTTTGCAGCTACTGTATAACAGCTGCAACTCTTCTGGAAAAGCTTTCCACAAGATTTTGGAGTGTGTCTGTAGGAATTTCTGCCCATTCATCCAGAGCAGCATTTGTCAGGTCAGGTACTGATGTTGGACGTGAAGACCTGGCTCACAATCTTCATTCTAGCTCATCCCTAAGGTGTTCAGTGGGGTTGAGGTCAGGACTCTGTGTGGGCCAGTCAAGATCTTCCACACCAAACCATGCCTTTATGGACCTTGCTTTGTGCACTGGGGCACAGTCATGCTGGAACAGAAAAGGGCCTTCCCCAAACTGTTCCCACAAAGTTGGAAACAGAGAATAGTCCAAAATGTCTTGGTATGCCGAAGCATTAAGGGTTCCCTTCACTGGACCTAAGGGGCCTAGCCCAGTCCCTGAAAAACAACCCAATACTATTATCCCTCCTCCACCAAACTTTACAGTTGGCACAGTGCACTCAGAAAGGTAACATTCTTCTGGCATCCAACAAACCCAGACTCGTCCATCAGACTGCCAGACAGAGAAGCGCGATTCGTTACTCCACAGAACACGTTTCCACTGCTCCTGAGTTCAGCGGCACCGTGCTTTGCACCACCCTATCTGATGACTTGGTTGGACTTGGTGATGTGAGGCCTGCATGCTGCTTGGCCATGGGAGCCCATTCCACGTAGCTTCCTGTGCACGGTTTGTGTGCTGGGGTTAATGCCACGGGAAGTTTGGAACTCTACACTTACTGAGCCAGCAGAGCGTTGGTGACTCTTACATGCTATGCACCTCAGCACTCGGCGACCACGCTCTGTTACTTTACATGTTCTGCCACTTCTTGGCTGAGCTTCTGTTGTCCCTAAACACTTCTACTTTGCAATATTACCTCTTACAGTTGACAGCAGAATATCTAGCAGGGAAGAAATTTCATGAACTGACTTATTGCAAAGGTGGCATCCTATGACAGCACCATGCTTGAATTCACTGAGCTCTTCAGAATGACCCATTCTTTCCCAAATGTTTGTAAACCTGACTGCATGGCTATGTGCTGGATTTCATACACCTGTGGCAATGGGTCTGGATGAAACACCTGAATTCAATGATTAAGAGGTGTGTCCCAATACTTTTGTCCATATAGTGTAGGTATGGATTCATACGTATTGTCAAGAGTGACCGAAAAGTCACAATATTCTAGCATTTCCTTGGTGCCCTGAAATCCTATGTTGCGTTTTAGATCAGTGTTCTAGATGGGACCACTTTTTTTTTTTTTTAAAGGATGCACAAATAATCTGATAGATAGGCGGCGTTAAAATGTACTGGACATGTGTACAAAGGGCAGGGACTTAATCAACGCGAGCTTATGACCCGCGCTTACTGGGAATTCCTCGTTCATGGGAAATAATTGCAATCCCCAATCCCCAACGCGGGGGGTGGGGGTACTGGGAAGCTTATGGAGTCATTTCTTTTGGATTTTCTGATGACTGGAATACACATCGCAGGCTGGTACACTGAGAGCACTGCTCAAGATGGAGTTTATATTCTCACGTCTACATAAGACTGAGAAAAGGAGACTGTTACTACTTTAGAACCAGGAAACTTCTGGAAGGTGTTTACTGGAAAACATCCTGGAAAAATAAGAGTATGCTTACATTGATTGTAGGGCTAGTAATGGCTGTCTGCAGGTCCAGCAGGCCATAATTACAATGATTTATACAGGATAGGTACAATTTATTGGTATTATTCAACTTTCCAAGATTAAATTATTCCATATTTATGACAGAGAATGATATGAAATAATGGTTTTTATATAGTGTTGTGCATCACAAAGCTAATACAATTGTTTTCGTATTACGAAACTGGAAAAAAAGAATATGGAAAATTTTCAAAAATACTCCAAAACATTTAATAGACGAAGCTGAAAAATTATGCAACAATTGTAAAGACGGGGCGACAAACTGCAAGATATTTACAACAAATATGACTGCGTCTGAGAGTAACGGCTTTGGGTTGCAGCTCGACGTGTGGTTCTCATTTCGCTCAGATGAGCATCCACAGGTCGTTTCCAGGCCCTCAGCCAAAAATACATTTTGTGGGGGAGTCCGGCAGCTCAGTAGGTTTCACCGACCAAAGGGGGGGGTCCCCCTCATTAGATATAGCTGATTGGGGGGGGGGGGGGGTGTACCACTCTGTAGAAGCAAATTCACAGGGGGTCCAATCTTGTAATTTTACTACAAAAACAACATTGGGGGCGGGGCATGCAGCTATGTGACTGCTGTGATTGGTTGTTCCCCTCCACATGGGGTGGAGTCCATCAGTGGCCTGGAGACAGACACTCTGCATAAGGAAGCTGCACATGTCTCTCAGGACACAGGGATGACAAACAAGCTGTGAAAGACCCGGCGGGGCATGGGGGGGGGCGGGTGCAAGCAGGGAGCAGGGGGGGCGGGGGGGGGAGGCCTCCCTAAGGCTCTCCGGACTGCGCTACTCTAATCTGTTTAGCAGGTCGGCAGCTGGCGGAGAAAGCGGGAAAATGGAGGGAGGGGGAGGATACAGAGGGGGGCTCCTGAGGGTTCCCTCACGGGGATTCCCCTCAGCCGGAATCCATCAGCATCGAGCCTCTTGGTGTAATAACAAGGCGGGGGCACCGGAAGGCAGTACTGTGTGCACCCCCCCGCCCCCCAAGAGATCTGCAACACTGATGGCTAATTAGTTTGGGACGCTGAGGCACCGGAGCATTTTGAGGGCTCGCCAAGCCGGCCAGAGTGAGCAAGGCTGGGAGGGAGAGCCCGGCGGGGCGGGAGAAGGGGGGGGGGGGGGGAGGAGCCTGGAGGGCGTTTCCATGGCAGTCTGGCCAAGGAATCCAGAGCCGGTGCCAGATGCAGGGAAACCCTCTTCAAAAACAAGGGAGCACACAAATCAAGGCCAGGCCAGCGTGCGGCAAGGGCCCTTAGACGGGCCGTTAAATCCAGGCTTCTCTAATGGACGTGGGGAAGGCGACTTCCTCTCTCCAGCGGGGGGGCGAGGACAAGCTTCTTACTGTCACACAGTCACGCGTACGGCTGAGCACGGATCTACCGCTCTCCCTGTCCCTTTCAGCCATGCAATGAAGGCAATTGTATGTATTTCCACAACTGAGGTTAGGCCCAAGTTTCCTCCACAAACTGAATCAAGGAAATTGCTGTTTGTAAACCTTTAATATCAACATCTTGGAGCAGCTCCTCCTTCCCATTGAAAGGCAGTAAAGGGCAAAAAGGGAAAAAAATCAAAACAAATATTTTGGCGCACGTGAAACAGCACATGCCCGTTGTGTGACTCATCCTTTAACTTGTGGCGGGCAGTGGAAACTCTGCAAAATGTAAATACATTCGGTTAAAAATACAGGGGCCTAATGCTCCCCATGTGTGCCTCCGCAGCACGACGATAAGTGTTTTGACAGAGGACTGCGAGGCAGCGAGTGAGGGTGATCCCTCTGACTGGGCTTTGCAGAGACCCGCGTGCGGCTGACCTCCACCAACTCCTGCTGCATACCTTGGGCCTTCTCCACAAACACCACTTTCGAGTCGGCCTGGAAGTTGTGCCCGCTCAGGAGCATATTCTTGCCTCCCGTGGTGGGACAGCTGTCCAAGCTCTGCTTCTCCACCAGCGGCAGCTCCTGTGCTGAGCGCTGGGCTGTGGAAGGAAAGGCAGAGGGGCAGATCTGTCAGCCCCTCGAGCTTCGTGCCAGACACCACTGCACTGAAGAGCGTGGAGGTGCAGCGGTATAATGCTGCTATTATTTACACGCTAGGTTATAGAAGCAGGGAATTTGCACTGGGAAATGTCAGAGCAATGAAGCCATATGCACGACCCAACCACTAAGTAACAATGTTCTTATTGCTAGCAAATATAGCAATTACATATTCAGCCATTAACAAGTGACTAGCCATGTATAATGGCTTCGAGATAGCTAAAACTGCACAGATAGATTACTGGCGGGGTTCTGTAACCCGCACGAGACAGAGAGCAGCACTCACAGCACTCGATGGGGTTGGAAGCGGCCTGCAGTGACACGGTTCTGCCACCAGGCTGCTCGATGTGCACGCGGAACACCATCCTCACGCGTGTGTTCTTGCGCCCGATGTCCGTCTCGCCTTTCCGGAGCTCGATGTCCGAGTTACGCAGCTTCAGGATCCCGGCACAGTCGATTCTGCCGTGGGAGTAAAGGCCGTGTCACGCTTTTGGCTGCTGAAGCTCCAGTGAGGGCTGATCTCTGCACTGAACTCTGTGTAAATCCTCAAATCCCACAGACGTTTCATTCTCTCGGGGTACCTCAAGGCTCCATCCTAACACTGTGTACTGTTCTGCACAGCAATAGCTTAATATGCTACATAATATGCACTTCTGAGAACGACCAGTAATTTCATTCTTTCTATGGTTTTTTCTATTCCTTGGCTCTCAATGTACTTTTTACACCCAGCTCTGATGGTCATTAAACACTTTGTTAATGTCCTCACCAAAACCCCTTCATACGTCTCTGAGTTTTCTGGTTGGAAAACTGCTCACTCTGGCTTTCAGACTGCTTCACTCTGAGCTTTTATAAAGAATATTAAAGAAAATTGCTTCCATTGCATTGTGCCATCTTGGAATGTTCATACTCTTCTTTATGTTCATTTACATTCAACAAAAGATAACGATGAGAGTGTCATTTATTTTCAGTAAGTTCGGTTTCTCCTACAAACTGTGCTTTGCCTAATTTGTCCATCCATTTCCCATGACCTTTTACCAGTTCAGGGTCAGCGTGAGCCTAGGGCTCGTCCCGGGAAACAGTGGAGGCAGGATCCCAGTCTATTGCATGGCACATACACACACTATGTCAAATTTAGAGCCAACAATCCAGCCAAATATATGTTTGTGGACTCAAACTCATGATTACACAGGGTGAACACACAAACTCCATGCACATGTACCACAAGTGGGATCTGAACCCAAAACCCTCACATGCAAGCCTACGGTGTTCACCCCTGTCACTGAGCTGCATTACTAAATGCACAATATTATATTTTTGCATAATAATATACATCACATATGTATTACATTAAGTAGATTAGAACCAATTTTACTAATTCAGTCAAGTATTGATGTAGAACTAATTCTAAGCTGTGTCATTATATATTTTAGGCATTTTAAGCAATGAAACATGGCAGAAGGACTCTTCTTTCTAAGAAACTGAAAACCTGGAGATCAAGCGAAATGGGGAAGAAACAAATGAAGAAGATGGCATGAAACGAGAGAAAACCTGACCATCTGTAGCCACCAGATCACGTTTCTTGCACCAGCGCAATTTTACTTAAGTGGTAGGACTTTAAATGCGACTTTATTCCAGTGGACGCAAAGAGCGAACTAACTATTGCTTATTGATCTTCATGGAAATTAACACGGGAATATTACCACTGTTATATATTGGTTTCAGTTATCTCAAACATTATGATGACTGCTACCTTGCGTGCAAGTCATCCACAACTCTCCATAACTAATCTCCCATTGTCTTTACAGAGCCACAGACATTCTTGATGGTGCATCATATCTCGTAGAAGGCTGGACCAGCCACTGAAGGACTCCACTAAGGAGACTTAGCCCCCACACACTGCCCCACCCTATACAACCTGTCCATGTGCACATATTTATTGACAGTTTCGTATTTTGCACATATTAATAAATGTTACTTGTCCTGTCTCGTGTTTTGTTTGTCTGTCGTGTACAATGACAATAAAGAACTGAATCTTGAACCACAAAACCCCAACAGTTCACTTCTGTATTTATGTATGAAGGCAAGAATTCTAAAATATAAACTGGAAATTCTTGTCATAATGCATTTCTATTGGACGCTACAGTGTTGTCTGAATAAGTGAATGAAATGCTTTCGTGAAACAATCAGATAGCTTCAGATAGGCTTTGCACATTTGGTCCCTAGTGAGTAACGCCAAGACGGATCCAGCTGAACGGGACTGATGAGAGAGCAACGACGGCCAAAAAAGCTTCTGCCTGAAGTTTAGATGCCGCGAAAGCTGTTTAGCGTTCTGTCTGCTCTTATCTGTGTTCCTGACTGCTATTACTGCAGCCACGTGGGAAGGCATGGTATCTATGGTAACAGATATGCCAGATATAACAGAAGATTAATTGTCATGGAGATGGAGAAAGTTCACCCGAGGCTGATTAGTTGTGCATCTGTAAAATCCCACTCAAGATAATAAACAGCTCATAGTCAAAAAGTATTTTTAACCCATTATCTATCTAGAGTGATTAACGACGCTCCTCCTTAAATAGGACATAGACTGCTGGCCAAGTATAATTACACAGCTGAAATAGAAAATACACTCAGTGGCCGTTTTATTGGGTACCTCTCCATAGGAGGCGCTTCTGGCTTGAGGACCACCTCAAGGTTTGCCGAGTACTGTTGTACTCAGCTGTTATTTCTGCACTTTTGGCCTTGCTGTTAGTTTTAACGAGTCTGGCCATTCTTCTATAACTGGGGGTTTTCTGTTCATCGCACCATTCTCTATAATCTCGAAAGACCATCATGTCTGGCACCAATAATCATACCACATTTAAGATCCCTTAGATCAGGCGTCTTGGTCGTTCTGATGTTAGCTGCAGTGTGTTGGAGAAGCAGTTATGAAGATGGATGCACGGATGAGGGATGGACAGTAATGGACTGCAGTGTTCCCCCAATTCTGGCAGAATACATTTCCATGACTTTTCGAAAACTTTTCCAGGACCATAAGAAAATTTTCCAAAACCCACAAGTTTGTAAAACTAAAGTAGATAGAATAGTGCTTATATAAGGTAGTTAACTATTGACTTCCGCTCGTACATTTCCTTTGCAGAACGAAGCGGGAAACAGAAATGAACAAGGCCAGTTTCCAAAACTTTTCCAAAACTCTTCCTCTCTATCCAAAAATTCCAAAACTTATCCAGGGCCTGGAAAAATTATTTCAAAATTCCAAAACTTTCCCAGGTTTTCCATGACTGCGGGTACCCTGGGACTGTAACTAGGACCATTCAGGGATTTGGGCAGACAAACTTCAGATTAGAAATCCTTAACCACTAGGCCACCTGCTGGCTCTTGGTAATAAGCACATGTGACGTAGTTCTGTGTCCTAACAAGTCAGGTGGACACTGGACAGAATGGGACAGAAGCAGGCAGGAGACAGGAGGTCGGCTGGGACACTCACATGGCACGCATGCCGTTCTCCGGTAACAGGGGAATCTCCAGCACCTTGGTGTTGCACTGCATGACCTCATGGCTGGCGGTGGACACGGTCTTGCCGGTGATGCGGTGCACCTGGTAGAATGCGTGGGGGCGCAGCAGGCGGTCGTCGGCAGTGCCAATAAACAGCTGCAGCGTCAGGGGCTCGCGTTCCATATAGCCGTGCAGCTGAAGACAGACAGGACCGGTCAGGATGAGGATCAGTGATCTTTAACACCTATGTAAGATGAAGGTTATTCCATACCCACACGCCGTATAGTTTATTCATATTAATAAGTGTGATTTTTGAACATATGGAAGTCCAAATATTACAGAACAAAGTATGCAATGGAAAGTTGAAGAAGGACTGCATTCATTAGAAGTGATTTCAAGAAATCGTTTAACAAGCTACTCAGTACAATATTTCCACATCTAGTTCCTGACTTTACTTACAGCATCTGATGATATTTCAGGCTGTCTTTTCTATTTTATTCACAGACGTGCACCAAAATATCATCTTAATTTTCTGAATGAACTCAGGCGAATGGTGGACTGGCCGTGTCACACCTCCTTTACAGGGAAATATCACGTAATAGAAACATACATGTTTTAACGTTACAGGATATTCCTTTCTGCCTGCTTAAATCAGCTGTTTATTTGAAAGCAATTTATGGCGACCTTCTGCAGGCCTCACTGCATACGAAGTGTATGTAAAACACTCGCCTGCGCTTCCCAAAAAACTGTACCTGCTTCATTATGACATCATAAAGAATATGTATGATGAAAGCATTTGCCGGGAGCCAGCCTCCATGTCATACTGAGATAAAAGGCCCCAGTTTAAAAGCAGGTGTGATTTCCTTTGATATATCACCTTTAACAGCTACTGTCACCTCCAATAACAGGAAAGGAATGGGAAATATGGCTTATCAACATACAATGAGCGCCGCCCAAACCATTCACATGGGGCACTGACTGGATTACAGCCAGATGTGGTTAATCTAAGATTTTGAAGCATTGTAAGCAGCTACTGTGAGAAGGAACAAGTCAAAATCATGGACGTTTGTTTATTATTGGCCCAGATAAACAGCCCTATTCATTTCAAAGCTTTCAAAACTGTATATACTGCAAATGGGCTTTCATAATAAAATGAACAGAATTACAGTAGATAATATCGCAGTACTAACCATTTCTGGGGTTATATATAGGAACTTACAGATGAACGTAAACAATGAAAAATAGGGTTAGGGTTATGACATTCAAATATGAAAAAATGATATAGTGAAACAAAATATGAAGTTCAGAGGACTAATATAAACAGCCGCTGCACAGAGATACACGGGACTCGGAAATGTGTGAGTAAGGAGTGCGGCACAGAGGAAAAGCTCCGCAGCTGGGTGTGTGGGAGACGCTCAAGGTGGGAGGAGAGACCATCCAGCACTGAGTGAGTCCGCAACTTACAGAGGATGGCAGACTGGAAGACTGAAGAATGTAAAACTCGTGTGGTGGTGTCGATGGGTATCAGCAGATACGCAGGTACCTATAACATCTGCTGGCAAAGTGAACGGCATCCGCTAACTGCCTGCCGCGTAGCCTAGCGCTGGCGTTTTCCTGCTCCGGCTGGAAAATGACGCCAATAATTGAATAAACACGCGGATGCGAGTCTGCGTCCTCCGGCGGCGTCTGAGCCAAACGCTGGGAAAGTAGGACAAAGCTGGTGTTAATCTAGTGGCATATAGAAAAACAGCTTCACGCCGACTGAAGAAGATCCATTTATTTTACTACGCTGACTTCGAAGAGCGGGGGTTGCCGCTGACGAGCTGGCAGCGCTTAACCTCGTAAGTTCGTGCTCCGTCACACGCCACGTATCCCCCAATGCGTGCCCTGCGCACCGATCGGATCAGACTCCATCTTCCCTTCCCACAAGGACCACGACAGCCAGCTCACTGCTGCACAGCTTGATTGAAAAGCGCAGCTTGCTGTGGGTTATTATGCATCGGAAGGATCCCCAAATGTTTTGGGAACTGAAAATCTAATGTTACATGAACGTTCGTGTAATGTTTAGACAAAGGTTCATTGTATTGCAGTGGTTAGGGGAACGTTAATACAACCAAACTTCTGAAAGGTTAACATAGAATCTTACTACACATGTGCCATGTATGATGTGAAGAACCATAAAGTCTCACTCAACTGTCAGAACCACTGATGGGCGAAAAGTGTCCTTGGACATGGACGGAATGGGCCTTTTGTGGAACAGAGCCCCTCTTCAAGATTTTGTTTCATCATTTTTTTCCTTCTACGCCAAGGACTGTCTACTATGTGGGAATGAACATTAAATATAAAATGCCATAATTACAGGTTGCTTATTTTTTTCCTCCAAATCCATTTGTATGAGAAATCCCATAATCCCATCTTCATACTGTAATTTTCTTGGTCCCACGACAGAGTTTTAAGAATGGATGATAACAGGGACACATAACTCTTCTTGAGATGTTCCTTTCTGTTGGTTTCAAATCCGTGCTCTGGTCTGTTTCCCTGACCACAACGCCCCAGAGTCCCTCTCGCATCGCAGTGTCTAGTTCATGCCAGGGAATGGCACAAGCAATCCAGAGGTGTCACAGAAAATAGGGCATCATGGGTAACAGTCTTTAAGCCAAGACAAAAAAAAAAAAGAAAAAGTTACAACTACTGCTTGAGAATGATTCAGCAAGTTCAAAAACAGTTTGTCTGAAAGCAGTACAACACGGGGGAAAATGGGGATTATTTGGCAGGGCTAAACTTTTCTTTGGAGCCGCGGTGCCAGATACCTGTGTGGTGATTACTAAGTGAACCAGGAAGATGCAGGAAGCTTCTAGCAAAATGTATCTGGGAAGAGCAACGTGGTTCACAGTAATTATCCTCAGATTCTAAATTTGTTCACATATGTGAGAACCGTTGGAAATGCACTCTAAGCCAAAACATTAAGAAAATTGGGGGTAAATAAGGCCCATTAAACACGCAAGTTAAACGTAAACTCAGCCTTGGAACCAAGAACGACATTTTGGGTAGTGAACAAAGGGAACCTTTGACCACATGTGAGATTGTTGTGAAAAAAGAGGTGCTTATTTCTGAATCATATCCCACAAATTACACTCAATTAAGTTTGAATATGCGTGTATTTTTAAAGCGGAGTGTAAGAAAGCTACATTTGTGACTAATTCAAACAGTGTGTCCATCAAAAAAAGTAAAAATACTGTATTCATTTAACAAAATCAGTCATGCAACACAAACCACATGCAACTAGTGATGTAATTAATGAACATTTAACTTGTTTGGCTGGGAGGCGGAGTTAAAGTTTGGTGAGTAGTTATTGTATGTATTACACCACATCATCTTTAAAATGTCCTGTCGAGTAATGAATTTTCACCACATATTAAATATGAATGCAAAAAGAAATATATGTTCAGCTAGCTTTTAAAATCTACTCTCTAATATAAACTAATAAAATCTCACAGTCATACAAGTGAAATATAGAAATGTACATCACGGGGTCCGTACCATGAAAAGGTACCTATAGCTTATCTCTGTCAGCAGATGAACAATAAAACTAAAAAAGGTTGCATCATAAGTCTGCCAGCCTCTTCCACTTACCAACACATCACATGTGGCTTCATTCCCAGTGAGGTCAGCAGCCTGAACTGCACAGACCTCTTAACACCAAACCACAAACCAACAACACCTGAAGTCATGAAGACATCATATCTACATCCACATCTAAAAGGGGTCCCAGCAACATGGGAGTCATCAGCATAGCACAATACAGAACAAACACACACACACACACACACAAAATAACACAGACACATCGTATGTATGAGTGCTCTGAGGCCTCAGTAATAATAGCTACTTTGAACATTATTCTATATCATTAACTAAGTTTTCTATCAGTGTCATTTTAAAAGTTTGAACAGCTGAAAACTTTTACATTCCATATGGATAACAGCCAGTTCCACTAGTCTGACGCATGCGGTCCTGTCTTGCATTTCCTGATTAACAATGATCCAGATGTATCACTCTTCTTCATACACTGGGGGGGGGGATCCTGCTACTGGATCCAAGTTAAAGACCCAGCAGAACATTCTAGATGAAAGCTGGGCTGTATAGTAACTGTCATTTCTTACTAGCGGAAAGTGTCTCCCCCACTTAGTGGGACGTGGCCCCGGCAGGTGGTCAGCTCCTCGTCTTCCTCATTACGGTGCTCTTCAGAATCGTCAAACTACATTTCCATTTAAGACCAACGCTTGTCCTGTGGTTTACTCAAATTGTGCAGGCAAGCTTCCCAGCAAACATGGAACATTCAGCTAACGTTAGCCAATGGTTCTCCTATGGTTAGTTTGGAAAAAAACCTTCTCGTAACATTTAGAGTAAGAGTGATCCCGATTATTAAGCATCAGAAGGATCCCCAAACATTTCAGGACCTAAAAACTCTAACGTTACATGAACGTTCCTATAGACAATCTAACTGGAATGTTGTGATAAGGTTTTCCAAAGGTATCTTGTATTGCAGTGGTTAGGGGAACGTTACAACCAAACAGAAACATTGTCCAAACAAGCCTTCAGGGAATGTTCCCATAACCAAAAAATAATGTTCCTGGAAAGTTCTGGGAACCAAAAATGGTGAGCTGGGTTGATGCTGGGAGGCTACTCCCCCCCCCCCCCACTCACCCTCCACCCTGCCCAATTTATCACCATGTAGAGGAATGTGTGGATTCCTGGCTCCACGTGGCGGGGCTCTGACAGGGCGGGGGGGGGGGGGGGGGGTTAAGCCTTTCTGCCTATCACATGTTCCCGCAAACGCTGACGGGGCACAGTGGTGACCAAAATGAAACCATGAGCCTCCCCAGCTCATCCCCATGGCCCCCTCTGCCTGTCCTGGGCTCCTGTCGCCCCTCTGTAAAGTCCCGCCTCAAACCCACATTACATGTCTAACATAGAAAACAACCAAAGCAAACCACCCTGAGGAAAATGTGTTTTGTGCATAATGATCAGCATTTCCTGGTGACCTCCAAACCCTTTCTGTACAAATCAGCTAGAAAAATCTAATGTTGTGCATACAATATTCATCTGCTTTTTTAAAAAGTATGCTTTTGAAACTAGGACTACCTGAAGGGCTTCTTGTTTTGATCAACCTCACCTAGCGTTTCACAGCTTAGCGTACCGCTGAAAATCCCACAAACAATTCCCTCAACTTCAATAATCTGTGCTGGACATCTTTCTCCGCACAGACAAGGTCCATTGTTGTACTGGTGCATTTTCCATGTGTAATTTTACACATGAAATTACGCAAGTGCCAATTCAGACAAATGAAAAAAAAAGACTCAAATTTCAACCATATTAAACAGGCACCCCGAAGAACGTTGTGTTCTATATATAGATTCGGTCCTCTGACTGCGCTCCACGTTTGTTTTTCTAATTACTATAATTATTACTATTAAGTAATAGCCAATTCGCCACATCATGGGTCCGTCGCCGTCATGAAGGGAGAAGAAAACCTTTCAGGCGTGAAGCAGAATCCCCTGGAAAGGACATTTCTTCTGGCGAGAAAGGCTGAAACCAGAGCGTAGACACTGAACATAACTGTGGTAGGAGGAGACTACTTCATCCCCAGTGTGGGCACCACGTCTGCCACTGCCATAATGATTCTGCGGTCCGCTGGGCCGTGCTATAAAAGAGGAGCTAAGCCTTACAGCGTGAGGGAGGTGCATCCATAGACGATGGAAGTCTAGGGGTAAGCTTGGCGGGTTGCCAAGGAGGGGCGCGGTTTCTGAGCGTCTGCTGCAAGGCCGGCCTTGTGATCCGGAGCCTTCCATGATTTTGTGGCTTGTTCCGGGCCGCCTCCAACATCTCCTCGCTCGCCTCGCCAGGGACACGTGCGGTTCAGACGGCAGGCTTCGATAGGATGCCGCCAGCTATGATGTCATCGTCAGAGAGGGCGTTCAGAAATGGACTTCTTTATGGTAGGTGGGTGTTGCCGGCACAAAGGGGCACACGGGCAGGGAGAAGCACCTACAGAACTTACAGATTCTGAGTATCGATGCACGATTATCCAGCAGGAAGCTCCTCAGGAAGCTAAATCCATGGCCTTTTCTGGAAGCTGCTCTCAAAAGCACCTTACTGTAAGTAAGCAGCCTCTTTTATCCCTGGAATCAATGGAGGCACATTATGGAGAACTTAACAGGTGGGAGCCCTGGTGGGAGGGACAAGGGGAACCTTGGGATGCAGAGCCTCAGGTGACAGTGCCGTCCCTACTCTGTTCCATCCAGGATCTCTTTGCTCTGTACTATCAAAAGGGCCTCCTGCTCTTTACCACCCAGGGGCCCATTTCTCCTTCCAGGGGCCCATTTCTCCTTCCAGATGCTCTCTGCTCAGTACCATCCAGGGGCCCCCTACTCTGTACCATCCAGGGCCCCCCTACTCTGTACCATCCAGGGGCCCCCTACTCTGTACCATCCAGGGCCCCCCTACTCTGTACCATCCAGGGGCCCACTGCTCCTTCCAGGGGCCCCCTACTCTGTACCATCCAGGGGCCCCCTACTCTGTACCATCCAGGGGCCCACTGCTCCTTCCAGGGCCCCCCTACTCTGTACCATCCAGAGGCCCCCTACTCTATACCATCCAGGGGTCCATTTCTCCTTCCAGGTGCCCGCTGCTCCTCCACGCCCTCACTCCCTAGTTAGCATCTCCTCCAGCTGACTTCTTCAGGCCTGGAGCTCATTATCGTCCAACACATTTAAAACTCGGCGCAGGCTGTTGGGTACGACACAAAGGCATGCTGATGGCATCCCATAATCATTTAGAAATGGTAGAACGGCTTCCAAGTCGCCTGGCACGACGGCCTGCTCTCGCAACAATGCCGCAATAACTCATCGGTTCCCAGTCTGCCTTCCACCTTCCTCCGTTAGCTCATTAATTTACAAATAAGGTCAATCACAGAACACTTCCAGGTTAAATGTGGTGCGGAGGCCAGGCAGCCTCTGATTGGGCGGCAGGCCGCTTGACGGACAGTCAAAGGCGGGAGCTGTTGCCACTGTGCAATTCCCTGACCCCAGAAAATGTAACATTCTGGAGTCAGTATTGTGTTGATTTAAAAGACAGAATCGCTCTGATGACAATTTACGCAAGAGAAGGCACAGAATCAGAGGAACGGAAACGTCAGCGCTTGGCTCGTAATCAGACGCTGATTATCCGGCACAGACACACTCCAGTCTATGCAGCGCGACACTTATCCCACAGAAGGCTGCTGTAAAGTCACTTAGTAGGAGCATAATTCAAACCGTCCGTGGGAGAGGACACTTGATTTATCTTGAGCTGGCGGCGTGACAAGTCTCAGTCGCTCTCCCGCCGTCAGGCTAATCTCTCCCCCCCCCGTTTGTGCTGAGAGGCCCCCCAGAAGCCCCATTCAGACTGACGAGCACGGCGTAAGGCCAGCAACTCTGCGCACTTCACCAGCTAAGCCACCACACGCCAAAGACACGTAGACAGCGCATCGCCGGGTTCTCAGGGTCTCTGTCTCGAACGGTAGGCGGCGTGGTTATGCGCCATGTGACCGACGGAACGCACTTTCACGTGCTGAGCCGTCCCACCAGCCAATCAGGAGCTTACGATATAAATGTTAGCTCATCCTCTGCAAAATGATGATGCCTTTGACTGTATAAACTACACATCCATGCAATGAAGCCCCTCTCAAGTGCAAAATTGACCTTCTAAATGTATCGTGGCTTCAATCAGCTTTTATATCAGTGTTTTCTGTCTATTTTTATAGCATTCAGATGGATATCATGCGATCGGTATTCGTTTAATCAAGGCGGGCTGTTTAATGGCTGCCAAGCACAATACAAAAGGCTGTCAGTGCTGCATGTGCCTGAGAAGATATGAGGAGCAGCTGGACTGTCCCAGGCAGACCCTCCTCATCGCGGAATGCCTCAGAGTCGGGGGGCAGTGGCGGCACGGGAGCTTTCCTGGCCAGATCTACCAACCTGACGTAAAGCTTAGCATTAGCGACACGTCGTAAACATAACGAGATGGGAACTTGTAGTTCTCAGGTCGGTGCTGCAGTCGTGGGTCAGCCTGGTCGAAAAGGCTGAGGTGTGAAGCGGGATGTAGGGGGGCGGCGAGTACCTGCACCACGGGGTGGCCCCCGGCCGCTGCCTTTACCGCCCCGCGGCTGCCCTCCGTCTCGTAGTGGGCGCGATGGTGCGACTTGGGCTGCACTTCGATCTGGAGGCTGTAGGGGCCGGAGCACGAAGACAGCTGCCAGTCAAGGGCCGGGAGGCTTGGGCTGCGGGGGGGACACCAGTGAGGACGAGGAGGAAGAGCAACGTGAGCAGCCAGGAAAAGTAAGTGAGGGCAAAGCACATCGGATAGGACAAAAAAAGAAAAGAAAATGTCTCTCTTTGCTACAGCAAAACACAATCCCACAACCTGAGAGAGAATTTAACCAAGGGAATATCCAAGAAAAATATGACCAGTATAATACGAGAGCGTACAGTAACTTCACAGTATTGTATAGTTGTTGAGCATAAAAATGCTGTCAGATGATAAATAGAATTAATATCCTTTGTGAATTTGCTGACTAGGTGAAATGCTTCTATTTTTTCATCTCCTGCCTGAGAATTCTGTGGCATTAAGAGTCCAGCGGAATGGGCCGGGTCACAGATCGCCGGGTGACGCGGACACCCATCCGACCCGCTCCGCCTGTCCGCCGGTCGCCCCCCCCCCCCCCACTTCCTGCCTCTAACATCATCAGGAGTTTCATTTTTCCCAGGATAACGGGCCAAAGGGAGACAATAGAATGTGCCAGGATAATGGCCATCAAAAGGTAAACAGAAACTTTTCATAAAAGGAAGTGTGTGTGCATGTGTGTATCTTTGGCCCAGTCCCATAACACTCTGTACATGTAATGCTATAGTCCTCCATTAAATATTGATTATATGTTATGATTTCCACAGAGAACCATTTTTTAGAACTTCGCAATAACTAACATGGGCTTCTGACTTTATTTTGGGATTTAATAGCTACAAACCATAGAAATAAGTACATTTTCTTCCACTTAAATACACTTGATCTCTTCATTGGTTTTTCTTAAAGGGTCAACAGAGACCTTGAGACAGAATAAACAGAATATACCACTTCTTATGCACTGTAAAAACAGAAAAAATATATTTTGTTATATTATTCAATATTATGTTTGTCCATGTGCGAGCACCTTAAAAACTAATAATAATTCCAGATTTATGAAATATTCAGAAGTAGAATTGCATTTCATGTATTATAATTATAGGACATTTTCAGTTAAGAATAATTCCCTGAATATATACTTATTAAATTTTTATATTTTGGTAATCAGTGCCTGTAAGTGATGATGGCTCTAGCCACCTTTATTGCTCCAGTTGCTCACCGAGGCTCAGCAGTAATACGCTAAAGCAGCGGTAAGGAGCTACAGCTGTGCCAGTAACACCCACTGCTCACAGGGCCAGCCAGTCACGTAACATTAAAGAGAAAAGCTTTACCCGTGACATCGATCTCATTTTGCCTGGCTTGAAATTCGCTTTCCTGAAACGGCTTCAAGATCTACGGCGAACAAACACAACACAGAAACCGACCCTTTCAAAAAGCGATACTTTGTTGGCGGTATTTCGTGCCTGTCCTCTGCCATGACTAAGACCGCCCATGCATCTTCTGTGAGCGTTAATCCAGGATAGGGTCACAGTGAACCTGGAGCGTTTCCCAGCATGCAGAGGGATACATGCTATCCCAGAATTCCTACTACGTCAATAGCAGAGCTGGATTATTTTACCTGACGTAAGGCTTGGGTTTGGACCAGGGGTTCTGGGGCACGTCCAGGAACCCTCCACAGTAGCTCTCCTTCTTGAAAGGTGCGCGGAGCCCGGAGCAGTCATCCTGGACAGGTTCTCCCAGGCCGAGCTCCTGTTCTCCTGGTTCCACCTTCAGACTCATGCCAGCACAGAGCTCCTGGCTGGTGCGGCGAGACTTCACCGGAATGCCTTCGCTCAGATCCACGGCGCTGTCCGTGGTCAGGGCGTTGATGGCCGCCACGATGGCGGAGTTGGTGTACTGGTTGGTGTTGGGCAGCCAAGTGTCGTCCGTCACGCTGACGCGGGGCGAGGTCCGCGGCGAGGGCGTGGCCGAGCGGTTGGGCGAGTACGGTGCCGGGCGCTCGCTGAAGCTGTACTTCCGCTTGCCGCCGCAGGGGGAGGTCGGCCGCGAGCCGCGCAGGCCCATCCAGCTGTCGTCGGTGACGCTGGTGCGAGGGGAGGTGCAGGGCGAGGCCTGGGGAGATCCCAGCTGGGCGCAGGAGGGCAGTGAGGAGGAGCCTTTGGGAGAAACGCAGGGTGACTGCCAAGGCGAGGTGGCCGGCGAGTTGTCGTAGTTGTAAGAGAAGCCCGATTCGTAGGACGAGGCTTCAGAGTGGCAGCTCCGGGACGACAGGCTGCTAGCGGGGCTCAAGCAGGTGGGGTCGCGGTAGCCGTCGGCGCTGGGTAGCGTGAGCGTCACCACAGAGTTCAGCCGCTTCCCCACGGGGACGTCGTTCTCCTCGGACTCGTCCTCGGGGAACTGTCCGTAGGCCGTGATCTCGATGCGGGGGCTCTCCAGGGTTGGGGCTCCGTTGGGACGGGCGCCGGGGGACAGGTAGTACCCCGAGGGCACGACATCTTCGCTGATGCCATAGCCAGTCTGGTGGCCCGACGGCATGGAGATGACGGGACTGGTCTGCAGGCTGTGATACTGCAGGCTGTGTGTGGGCAGGAAGCTGCCAACACTGAACGGCAGCGAAATGTTGGCATTCGGAGCACAGTTATAGGCATCTGAAACGCAAAGAGAAGGGACGTGTCATGGGATACAAAGACCTTCCCATAAAAATAATCATTTTACACTTCCACACACATCTTACGGCTCTCCACGCGGCGAGTAGCCAGCCAAACCCCCCGAAACACTCAGATAAGCAGATAAGGACGTCGACGGCACTTCATATTTCACGGAGTCGCGTCCTTTTATCCCTGCTGGAAGTCTGTTGCTGCCCCGTCTGCTGGAGGTTGTATTATCTGGGCCTGGCAGACACCTCACCATGGCGATAACACGCCTGACCTCACGCCTGACCTCACGCCTGAGCACCGCGGTACGCACATTCCGATAGGAGACTTACCAGATATTACAAGCTGATATAATATCATAAAGCCATTCATGGGGACCATTCATACACCTCTTCCTCAAGGCACACAATGTACTTAATAGATGCTCATTCTTGTTTCTGTGTAAATTACTAGTAATATACATCCCATTCATTCAGGCCATGCTGAGTATAGTAAATACCATTTATTCTGGATGATTGTCATCATCTGTACCCTTAAGTTGTAAAGATCTTTTCCGAATTGTTTCCCATTTGTTCATTAATATTTATCAGCCTAAGTGCATAATATGCTGTACTTTCTTGTCAGTTTATTTCTCAAAGAGTAACAAATTTCCTGCAACACAGGACTGCTTGATATATAACAGGATATCTGCAGTGGCTGATATGGCAATGCTTGTAAGTGATGGACCGACAGATTCCTCTAATGACTTATGAGACTTTAGGTGTCCACGACTGCACGATTAAAAGTGAAAAATCAGAAATTCAGATCAGAAATTCTGAGGAAACCGGCTGCGAAGGAATCTGTACAACCGGTAAAAACGTCCATCAGTTATATATACCAAAACACACATCGTACACACTTCAGAGTCCTAAAGAGTCATGTGTTGTTGTGGTTACAGAGACGTTATGCTGTTGGTTCACGGTTGGTGAGCAGACCACACTGAATCATCTCCAGATATTCCCTCCAAGTATCATTAATACATAATCAACGAGCAAATTTCAGTAGCCACTTATCCAATTAGGTCGCCACTGGACCATAACGTAACCTGGGAAACACAAGGTTTAAGGCGGAGCCTCCTCAATGAAACGCCTCACTACTCGAGGTCTGCATGATAACACAATCACTCCCCCAGGGAAAGAGAGCCATTTGTTCATCTTAACCACACGTCTCAGATGCCACCGTGTTATAATTATCGGTAGCGTTTTATCATATATCTGTTGTCTCTAATGCCACACGCAGGCTGTAATAGGAAACTGCACAGTGGGTCTTGAGAAGAACCATTCCAGAAACACTAGACTGTGGGGGAAGTTCTGGGCTGGCTCTGCATGTCTGAGGAGGCCATCAGATTTTCGGCGTAACAGGATCCGAGAGCCCCGGGGCCCGTGTGCTCACACTGCACATACACACGGCAGAGGAGCCGGCCGACCACGTCGATCTGGTCACGGTGCTGGGAGATTGCACCACAGAGAGCTGGGGGGGACGGGGGGGGGGGGACGGGAGTGGGGGGGCACGACGGGAACGTGGAGCAGCGACTCGCCTCCCTCAGCCTGAACGGCCCCCAGCCGCCTGGACTCCAGTCTGCAACCCATTACCGAACTCACGAGTCAACATTCACCAAGACCAGAATTAATAATAGGAACCAATAGGCATGCAGCAGAGCCGCAAAGCCCATGACATCAGCACAGAAGTTAAAGATCCCTTGTAACTCTACGGCAGCAAGCGTCCCACTACATTCACACATGATATCACTTACGGAGCACGCATCATCCAAGAGACATCCAAACCACACAAGATCCACCTCAGCTTCCCTTCCGCTGACTAGAAATGATAGTTTGAGGAAGCAGATCGTGTCAAATTAAGACACAAGTACACATTTCAAAACATTTTCAAATCTTTTTTTTAATGATTTGAATTGACTGATTAGGATATTCCTCAAGTCTCCCAAATTTAATGCTAAAAAGCCGGTGGGTAATATAACATCCGTCCATCACTCCATCCTTTCTGGCCAAGATCGTGGAATATCACAACGATAATAAGATTTCCCATGCTTACTGCTTTTTATGTAAAATTGATAACTTAAAATAGTAAAAAAAAATATATATCAGAAACATGCCATTGAACGTTTGCACCACTTATACAGGAAGCCAGCAGGATATGGGGAGCGTGCTGTGCCACTGGTGGCCAGTGCACTGGTTTCGGCCACCCCTGCTTCACGTCATTTATTCCAGGGTTTGCCCTGCGCTGGTCGTGGAGACCTGTGCTTCCCCAGCTGGGCTCCTAAGTAACTGCGCTCAAATGAGCTGCTGATTGAGATAGAGCTTAGCAATGAGGCTCGGAAAGTTTGGAAGACATTGGCAAACATTTTGCTGGTAATCCATCAATAGCAATAACAAAGAAACTGTTTAACATCTGTGCCTCTACAGTCCGCTCACATATTTAGAAAGTGTTAGCTATAGTACAGATTTTTTTCCCAAGACATTACTCAATTAAGTAATTAATAAGACTTCTTTTGATTCATGTTGTAACATGGGTAGATTGAGGAGTTTAAGAGACGGAGATAAAGTCCAGCTGACTTTTAGCACTTTTATGTTTTCTTTAAAAAAATCTGCAACTCCGGGATTTTTATAATGAAAATCAATTTCAAACTGTCAGGTCAATCAGGTCTAAATGTTTAAGACGTTGTGTGGAACCTGAACCAGCAAAGAGTGGGTCACCAAAGACCAAGACCAGGACCAGAACTGGGACCAGCATCAGGTCCAGAACCAAGGTCAAGATCAGGACCAGGACCAGGACCAGGATCAAGATCAAGATCAAGACCAGTTTATTTAGACAGGAATCCCTACCTGCATCTTACACAACAACACCCATTATTATTATTATTATTATTATTATTATTATTATTATTATTATTACAGTTGTTGCTGCTGCTGCTTATAAGAACAACAATAACGATAACGTTCGTCATAACTAAAAAAGGATAAAGCACGGATGTAGTTTACTGCCCCAGTGCGGATCTAAAGTTAGCCACATGTGAAGAACAATTACCACCTGAAGAATACTTTCCTGAGACCAAAGCATCCTGAGAGAGTGGGAAGGGAGGGTGGGCATACCAGTGTTATGAATTCAATGAATTCCACACAAAAAAAAACACTTTTTAGAGACACACATACACACTGCATGAAGCATATAAATAAAGCGAGAAGCGGCATTAAGGACGAGACTTAAATAAGCGTTACCTTCTTCAGCGGATTTCATGTTGTGGTATAACTGCAATCCCAGCGCTTTTCTCCCCACAGCAGGGAAAACGTGCGGCAGCAAGTCCGACTTCGGAGAGATTCCCAGGCACCTATCCTCCTGCATTCAACAAGCAGCAAGTCTCCTTTTTATATGAAGCAATATTGATAATATCAAACTGTCCTCTTTCTGGGAAGCAAACGCGCGGGACCAAATCCCCTTACTGGTATTTATGGAGCGGAAAAGTAAAGAAAATAAAAATAAAAAAGTAGGTTTTCGAAACCAAGATACTATTTTGAGTGATTAATAAAACGCGTACCGATTAGATACAGAAAGACACAATCCAAGTAAGAGTACGATAAAAGCTTATATCGGGAGCTTTTCAATAGAAGCGAAGTTTATTTCAAAGGCAGGCAGGCAGACATGGGATGGTTTCTACGCGCGCTCCCTCCGGCGTCCCTGGGTGTAAGTGACGCACAGGCTGTCAGGAGCGCGGACAGCCGCCTTTATAAAGCTGGAAAACACCTCCCGCGCGGCGCTACGCCCCTCCGGCGGTGACGCGCTCACCCCCTGCCGACCGACCGGCTCAGAGGGCTGCGATGTGGGAGCTCGGCTGTGAGGCAAGCGCTCTGCTGGAGGTTTGGAGCAAATCACTTACCGTCTTTGCTGCGTAACGCCGGAAAATAAAACATATTTTATGCATACATTTATAACACAGAAACATAAAGAGAGATTAATAATGTAGATTAATTTCTGCGCTCATGTTTTGGATTACTATAAATGACGTAGTATCTATACTAATTATTGTTCTAACGACTGACAATGATAAACATACTATTACACATTCAGAGAATAAAGCTTTTTATAAGGAACCATAACTATTATTTTTTGATAGTTTGAGCAAAGTTTTCCTTAATAACAGGCCACTGGTTTTTAAATTACCGGCTCAATCAAGTCTGATTATTTATTACTGAGGTTGGGAGGAATGTCAGCACAAACAAACATTTAATATTAATACATCTGAAATTAAATAATAGCGTAGGTGCACTTGTGATATTGATATCCAGACATCCTGAAAGTTTATCCCAGATTTGACAATAATCAATGAAATAGGTCCAATAACCAGTTTTTATGCTTCCTGTCAGTACCGTCACATTAGCAGCCTGTCTGTGAACACCGAGATTCAATCCAGTACCAGAAGCATTTATACTCCAAATAAAAACAAATATATGTAGCATAGTTTGCTGTACTGTAGCTACATGGTTGCAATTACGGTAACTGTGAAGATTCCACGATAGTGTATATTCAGACCCCGCATCTCTAAATCCGTTTGAAAAACTTCAGGTAAATCAGTTGTAAAGTGCTGATGATCACACCTGAGCACTAATAGAGCGAGTCTTGGACCTTCAGTTTGCAAAGCGTGACGTTCACCCCACACCAGGTGTCAGGAATGGACTGGAGACTGCTGTCCACGAGCAAGTCTCCGGGCGAGTCTGCAGATCGAGGCTTCCTAGGAAGTGAGCGAAGAAGAAGAAGAAAGAAAAAAAGCACACACACACAGTTTTGCAGTTTTATAGAATTGGACAGCACTGGAAGGGTATGAAGACATTTGCAAGGCACTGAAAGGAACGTTTTTACAGATGTTTTCTCACCAGACAGTGAATCTGAACAATGACCCCCCCCCCCCCCCCATGAATCTATATTGTTTTCCACTCATTCATTAGAGCTCAAAACCCCAGAAATCGAGGGCAAATTCACCATTGATAGAACACATATGCACTTCAAAAGGAAATTGCCTCAATTTCATATAATGATACAATATTTGGTGGAGGGGGACGGGGGTATCTCCATTGTGGACAAAGCAGTGTTATGACATGCTTGCGTTAAACCAAAAACATATGGAATATCATCTGTGGAGATTTATGAGACTCTTAATCTTCAGCAATGTTTTACTGTACAATATAAGACATTCATCATGATTTGGACATACAACTTTGCTCCTGATGGCTGTTCATATTTATGCTCCATGTGATTCGGTTAAAATAGTCACAGCCCCCCTCGCTGCGCTGAGAAACGGGAGCCTTTCGGATTGAGGCTGAAAATGATTTAATCTTATCTGCACTAAGGACCTATCTGTTTAAATTTAAAAAATGTTTCAGAAAGAGGAGAGAGCTCCTTCCGTGAGGGTCCCAATCCAAATGAATTACGCAGCTTTTCACTTTATATTTTGTGACAAATAATGAGAGCATTATCTCCTGTGAAGGCCATAATGCTGAGATTACTGTATTATCAGAAGGCTTCATCTGAACTATCAAGTGGCGAAGAAATGTATTTCCAAGGACTCGTGGGAAACATAAGGTCTGATGTTTCTGCTCACATTAGAGGAAACCTGAGGGTAAAATGTACTCAGAAGTACAGTATCAGTTAAAAGTTTGGACACACTAAGCTGCCCACAGAGGAAAATGATTGTGTTGCATCACATGACCTGACCACCTGACCAAAACCTAGCAGAAATGGTTTTGGAGGAGTTTGACTAGAGAGTGAAGGGAAAGGGGCCAATGAGTGCCCAGCATATGTGGGACCTTCTTCAGCTGGAAAAGCATCCCAGGAGGCCACCTCATGGAACTGGAGTAGAGGAGACAGTGGGGTCACCCAGTCCCAGGAGTAATTGGGGTTAAGGGCCTCGCTCAAGGGCCCAATGGTGGGATCACTCTGCTGACCCAGGGATATGAACCAGCAACCTTCTGAGTCCCAACTAACAGAGTACACCCCAAATATTTTTTTTTGTTTAATACTTTTTTGGTCAGTGCATAATTCCTTATATGTTATTTTATAGTTTTAATGTCTATATAATTATGCTAGCATAGCGAATAGTACAAATAAATCTTTCTATGGGTAGGCAGGTCCAAACTTTTGATTGGTACTGTGGGTTAGAATTTGTCCCGCTTCATTGACATGTTGGGTGACTATACTAAATTTATGATAGTCGTAAAATTGCATGCTTTTCTCTTAGCCCTGTACACAAGACTGCTGCTTTAATCAGAGAGGGCCGGTGGTCAAGTCGACAGGCTAGTGGGCGACGTAAATATCGTGGTGCTGAAAGGGGTGAGATCAAAATAAACGTGGAGCTGGCCGGGGGAGGGACTGCAGTAGCCACTTGCTTAGCAGCGAGTCTTAGTGTGGAAATTCAGACTTCTTCTTCTTTTTCCATGGGCCGTTATTTATAGTGGTGCATATTTAACAGATTCAACACTCACAATGAAGAGCCGCTTGGAGCTATCTTAGGCATGTCTGGACACCTCAGAACATCTTTATTTTAAACCCCGGGTAATGCTGTGGTAGACAAACATCTGGACTATGACAGTCCCCGCGTGGACACTTACTAAGAGACGGCTAATCTGTGAAAACGGGAAGTGCCTGTGCGTAGAGCCGTTAGATACCAGCACGCAGTGGTGCTCCGTCCCTGGTTCTGTGGCTTATATATCACACGGAAACAATGACATGAGCTCAAGTCACAAAGTACTGGCATCCGTCCGTCTGCCGTTCATGGACATTTGTGTCGATGCTGTTTAGTCACCTGAGCACAGATTTGCCACGGTGCAGGAGAAATGCGAACGAGCCGTGAAAATGCACAAAATCTTGACCAGACACATTTGTCACTCTCATTTAAATTTTCGTGCAAGAGCACTATCGATTTCCTTGATTTTTTTGGAGTGCAACAATAAATAGAAATTGTTTCAATTTGAGATGAAACCTTGCAATTCCAAATCATAATTTCTGCCAGTAGCCAAGGAGGAAACTCAAAACTCCATATAATTTAATGTTAATGCAGGATGGCATGTGACCATGGTTCCAGAGCCCTGGACAAGCTTCACGGCTGTGCATTAAAGGGAAATGTTTCACTTCAGTTGCTTCAGTAAAAACAGCTGTGTGGGCTGGTGTGGCATAAACTCCAAGCTACACCAGGTATCTTGGATAAAAGTGAAGATCAGACAGTATTTCACACATCCAACAACATGCAGTCAGTGTGGTTTTTGCCCAAATTAACCTCATATCCAGCTCAAGAGTTCAATGCATGAGGGCAACTACAAATTTCAAAACATCTGCCTCACCAATGAGACCAAAGTGGACGAGCTTCCGGCCAATGAAATGCCATCACATCCATTCCCTTGACCTCATGGAAATCTCTTACCCAATGGCAGGGAGCCCAGCCGACCTTCAAGGGTATCGCTGCCCACCAGCTATGTGAAACTGAGATCGGACGCGCAGTAAACAGCTCCGTTCGCTCCAGCTCCGCTCGCTCCAGCTCTGCTCGCTCCAGCTAATAAACAGCTCTGCTGTTGTTAATTGAGAGCTGACATCGCAGCCTATGTGTTTCCAAATTATTGTGCTGTGGTTACCCTGTGGCTTGACGCTGTATGGAAGTAGAGCTGGTATAAAAGTCTAAACTGCTTCTCAGAATGAAATTTCAGGTGTAAATATATGTGCCCCACTGTACAGTAGAGGTAGAGTAGCCTTTGGTCTGCTTCAGGCTTTTTGGAAAGTACCAAACTGAAATGCTCTGAAACATCAGAGTCAGATGAAGTCAGACGCATATTAATATTTTTGCCTCTGTGTTTGCAGACGGTGACCCTGATTGGCTCTCAGAGCAGGAATATGAGATTTCAGCTCACCACACTAATGCTAACGTGACTTACGGGGTTACGCCAGAAGGCGCTTTCCGTCACCCTCTCCCATCGTTTGTTTTCTGTCTAGGTTAAGGGGTCAGGTTATAGACAAACAGAGCATGCGTGCATTTTTATTATGGAGGGAAAAAAAAAAACTGACAAATAACATACTCCCCGTCTGTGTCCGTCCCCAGGGGAGGAAATATTTTCCACTGGCGTGAGGAGGAGCGGGAGAGGGAGTCTTCCTCAACACGGAGCAGGCTGCCCGGCAGGGTGGCAGTGCCTCATTCGAGAGGATTTATATTTGACTTTCTTTAAAAACTTATTAGTTCCCTATTGTCTCAGTCCCATCCGTAAAAATGGTCTTATAAAACCAAGCAGCTCTATTTTCCTGAATTGTCACATCAAGGTCCATTATAATGATTTAAACTATGGTATAAGCCAAGTACTTTTTATTACCAAGACTCTGTAAATATGGTGTTATAAAATGCCTTTATGCAGTCTCGGAAAGCAACAGGAAAAACACTCATAGAAGATGCCCTGGGTGGGTATTTTAAATAATGCTTTTTGTTTATTGTAAGCAATGTCTCAATGAATATAAATACATCTGGGGTTTGCCTGGTGTCCTGTCTTCATTTATCACTCGTGAATCCTGGGTGCTGGCCGGTTATTTTTGCACTATTCTGAAGTGCTTTCCCAGAATTGTGCTGCAGGTGTGAAATATTTTGTGCCGGGATGCACTTCACTAGAAAGTCGCCTAGATGGGCAGCTGTTGTCTTGTGTTTCCACAGCCCCGTTATGAAAACCAGCCCCGGTTTCAGTCCTCCTCTCTGCATAGATTCCACACAACAAGCCCACAGCGAATGCATGTCATTGCATGGTAAGATACCAAAAATACCCTGCAGGGAAACTACACTAGATGCATAAGGCTGTTTTTGATTCGGATAGACTAATGAGGAAACATATGTAAACCGCTCCTGAGATTATTAACTCTGTATAAACTGCCTAACTGTAGATTCCCCAGCAAGAAAGCAGTTGGTTTTTTGGCACATGCCGGATGCACGAGATTTGTAAAGGGCGAATCGGTTCTTACATACCATAAACACAGAGAAGCCTGTTTTAAACACCTCGCTGCAGCGAATCACACCGCAGTCTACGTTTGGACACATTGCCACAAAATAAGGGGGACTGTGGCACAGTCTGGGTGTTAGTCATGGTCTGGGTCATGGTGAGGAAGCAGCACTGGTCTCGCAGGCTGCCAGTGTCATTCTTACCAATCTGACCCCCCAGCTAGCATGGGGCACCTTTCATCTGAATATACACATGTTTCACAAACTACAAATATACTTTACAAACAAAAAACAAAATGCATCAAAATCTGTAACCAGCTTCACATCTCTACTGGTTTACTAAAAGGAACTTACTAATAGGAAGAAAGATATCAGAATATACTTCAGCTCATGAAGATCATAACATCATTTTAAAGCGTGATCTAACAGTAAATGGACATCGTGCTGATTCGACATATAAGATGTTTTCTGTGGTTCTGCGTGAAGGACCTTGTTGGAGGTATCATGTGATGCTCACAGCAGAATTTCTCTCTATGGCACTGTGTAGCGATTTGTTGTACTTGTCTGTGTGTACATTGCTTGCTGGTTTTTGGGGTAGTTTATGGGGTAATTGGTGTTGACCTCGGGTTGCCTCTGTCGTCCTCCATCATCGGCACGCTGGAAGCCGTGAAGACCTCACATCCGCTCTTTGTGTTGACTCGGCAGAATGCTAACCCAGCTGTTTGCCAAGACGCGGGGACAAGCGTAGCTGAGGTTCCGCCCCGGGGGGGGCGCACGCCACCCTACCGACCCGCCTTGACATTCAGATTGACGTTTTCGTCCTTCAGGCCGCTGCGTGGATGTATAGCCAGCTGCCTGACAGCTGACAAAAACAGCCGGCTACTTGACCCTGGTTACGCAACAGCTGGATGGAGAAGACGCAACACCTGACAGCAAACGACGACGACGACAAGTGCCGATGGGACGCCCTGGTGACACGGTGACATGGTGACACGCTCTTTAAAATAAGCGCACGCTTATAAATTTGCACCCGACTGCTGAATCACGTGTGGCTTGGGAGGTGGCATGTCAGAGGTGGGGCAGTGTGTTTATATGAAGGCCTTTTTCCACAGCGAGCAGAACCCAAACTGTGACTACCATTTTATGATCTGTTTCTAGCTGTCGTGCCATAAAAACCTTATAAATAGCCATGGCATATTTTCCAGTGATAGATTGTACTACGCCAGGCACTGGATAGCATGTTCCTAATGAGAGAGGAATGGCCTGCAGCCTTCCCAGTGAAAAAGTATATTTGCATATTTTGTCGGTGGAGGGGGGGATGGGATGGGGCCGGCTGGGGACAGGGATCGGAAGGAGGGGGCTGGTTTTTTTTTCTCTCTCTCTCTCTGCTCCCCTTTCCTGTCCCACGTCAATGCTTCCCTTTTGCTCTGGCACTGTGACGGAATCCCCACTCTGTTTCCTGGTGTTTAAAGCCGTTGCCTGGATACCATGGCAGCCTCCCAAGTCGGAGGGAGTTTTCTGAAGCTTCGATTCCCTAGGCTGTCTTCTGGAGAACTTCCCTCACCATTCAGGAGGCCCAGATGTGACTTTGCCTGGGGGGGAGGGGGGGGGGGGCTTTCTGACAGAGCAATTAGCCTTTGCTTTGGTCCTCATCTGCCTCTCTTCATGATTCATTTCTGTTTTTCAGGAGTGGCAGACAAGATATGAAGGATATCTTTGACATCAAAATTGTCAGATGCTTTTTGTTCACACAGCTATAGGGCTGATAAATGCAGATAGCCCATGATAATGCAAATAAGCCACTGACATTTGTATTAGATCTCAAATCATTGGTTACATCCTTAGATTTAGGGGTTTAACAGCTTATGACAGCTGTGATAAACCGATTTACGTTATTTCGGATTTGGAGAAGGCATCATATAGGGTAGGCTCACAGCTTACAGTGGTAAGTGGGAATGACTGAAACTGCGGCGGTTTCCATGGAACGACACCTGCTGAGCTCGAAACTCACTGTGTTTGTTCGTCACTTTGCTCTGACTGTCAGACATGGCCTGATGGGTCGGATATTCTAAAGACATGAATGTCTCAGACAAAAGCAGCATATTATCCCACTACAGACACCATTAATTAAAGGGATTGATTAAAGTTTTTCTTACACAAAATGTTCTGGGGGCAGCACGAAAAATGGTTGGTCCAGAGAGATAACCAATCAGATTGTGTAGGGGGTGGGTTCAAGCAACTACAGCAGGCAGGACCAACCAATCAGATGTCTTGATCCCACCTCCTCTACAATCAGTTTTTTTACAAGCTGTTCTAGTGAAATTGTCAGGGCAAAGGTGTTTCTGAATGACACGTCCAATGTCCCTTAAAATTGGTGGACAATTTACCCAGAAACCCCAGGGGTAAAAAAATTGCTTCTAAAGGTGCTTTCGTGATTTCACCCAATAATGAGCTCACATAATTGTAGGGGCAGCGATTGTCTGTGCTGTGGGGTTATTGCAGGTAGATAAAAAAACAAACAGCAAAATGACATCAGAAAATGAGCTCTAACTTCACTTGCATTTTCATTCACATCAGACAAAGGCCTCAGCGCCCGGTTACATCATATGGATGTTTTCCTCCTGCCTTTTATTGGACATCTTACGGAGATAACGTCTTTCAAGAATGTCATTCACTTCTGACGAACATGCATGACGTACGCGGAGAGGTTCGACTGAAGACGTGTCCCAAATGTTTCCTCAGAATCTCACGTACGTGAGGAGGTGGTCAGGTCCCAGGGCCGTGCCTCACCCCCTCATGAAAGACAAAAAAAAAAAAACAGCAGTGTAAAATCGCAGACGGGCTGAGGGGAGAAGAACCGTAAACAGAATCCACACTGCGTGAGTTTGTGTCCTCCCAGGATTTACAAGACGCCCGGCTTACTGGGCTACCCCTCTAGGCAGCAGAGGGGGACCTCCGAGCTGGGCTGAGAGGAAAAACACCCCCCCCCCCCCCCACTGCCAAGACCTGGCCCATAATTGCTGGTAATTCCATCTATGTTGGCTTCTTTCACTTTAATTTGAACAGGGTGCTCTATAGTGAGTCTGCAGTCAGTCCAACTGAGTGGAGAAGGGGTTTACTCCTGTAGTAACCAAATAGTATAATAACATAATTGTGGTCCCTTCTGCAGCAAAATGGGGGAAAGTTTTGACTCAGAAAAAGTTCCAGACAGCTTGCATACTTACTTTCTGTTTAATAACTGTTCTATTTTTCTCCTCTTGTTTTCCATACGAGGGGAACTGGCGTGTCCTTGGATAAAGCAGATAACTGTAAAAATGGGTGCTTATGGCTTTAAGCGAGGTTTGTTCAACAATACGAAAGACCTCAAAGTGGGAATTTTCATCTCTGGTCTAACATGAATTCAACATAATTATGTGTTCAGCAAATCCACAGAAATCAGCAAATAGCAGAATTTATGCCCATAAAGCCAGCCCGCGCTCTTGGAAAGGTCGTATATTTAAGTGCTGTTCCTTGGTACAGTACATGCACTATGGTAATAAATCTTTAAAAAGTCATGGACAATTAAAGACACTTGAAGACTAAATCAACAAAAATCTGGTGACTGAAAGTTAAGGACACATTTAGCAAAGATTACATGGGGTCTACCAGTACCAGTACCAGTAACAGTAACAGTACCTGTACCAGTACCCTTATGAATGTAGCACTTAATCAGCAAACAGCTAAACAGCTATAAAGAAGAAAATAACACCACTGCTGGATGTATTTTCTGGCTAGTCAGGCCAGAATATCTAATCTGTCCATCACATTCTGATATAAGACATCACAACCGAGAGGAACCTGTACACTTAATTATGTGTTAGGTGAAGTATACTCTCTGAATCAGCCGTCGCTGTGAGTATGTTACAGTAGGTGAAGTATACTCTCTGAATCAACTTCACTGTGAGTCTGTTAGGTGAAGTATAGTCTCTGAATTAACTTCGCTGTGAGTGTGTTAAGTGAAGTATAGTCTCTGAATTAACTTCGCTGTGAGTGTGTTAAGTGAAGTATAGTCTCTGAATCAGCCATCATGGTGAGTATGTTAGGTGAAGTATACTCTCTGAATCAACTTTGCTGTGAGTGTGTTAAGTGAAGTATAGTCTCTGAATTAACTTTGCTGTGAGTGTGTTAAGTGAAGTATAGTCTCTGAATGAGCCATCATGGTGAGTATGTTAGGTGAAGTATACTCTCTGAATCAACTTTGCTGTGAGTGTGTTAGGTGAAGTATACTCTCTGAATCAACTTCACTGTGAGTCTGTTAGGTGAAGTATAGTCTCTGAATTAACTTCGCTGTGAGTGTGTTAAGTGAAGTATAGTCTCTGAATCAGCCATCATGGTGAGTGTGTTGGGTGAAGTATACTCTCTGAATCAACTTCGCTGTGAGTGTGTTAAGTGAAGTATATCCTCTGAATCAGCCATCGTGGTGAGGGTGTTAAGTGAAGTATAGTCTCTGAATCAGCCATTGCTGTGAGTGTGTTAGGTGAAACATGCTCTTTAAATCAGCTATCGTGTATGAGTGTTAGGTGAAGCATGGCTAGACTCCAGGCTTGCCTGTACTGGATAAGTGGCTGTGAAAGAAGAACATCACTGAACTTCACCAGCAAAATATCCTGGAAGTTAAACAAAGATTTAGCTTTTAGCAATTAGAAAGAATAACACAAAGGAGCTACACAGGAGGTCACTCTGAAGCACCTCGATAGAGCCACACAGGAGGTCACCCTGAAGCACCTCGATAGAGCCACACAGGAGGTCACCCTGAAGCACCTCAGTAGAGCCGCACAGGAGGTCACCCTGAAGCACCTCGATAAAGCCGCACAGGAGGTCACTCTGAAGCACCTCAGTAGAGCCACACAGGAGGTCACCTTGAAGCACCTCGATAGAGCCACACAGGAGGTCACCCTGAAGCACCTCGATAGAGCCGCACAGGAGGTCACCCTGTAGCACCTCGATAGAGCCGCACAGGAGGTCACCCTGAAGCACCTCAGTAGAGCCACACTGGAGGTCACCCTGAAGCACCTCGATAGAGCCACACAGGAGGTCACCCTGAAGCACCTCGATAGAGCCACACGGGAGGTCACCCTGAAGCACCTCGATAGAGCCGCACAGGAGGTCACCCTGAAGCACCTCAGTAGAGCCACACAGGTCGTCACCCTGAAGCACCTCGATAGAGCCACACGGGAGGTCACCCTGAAGCACCTCGATAGAGCCACACAGGAGGTCACCCTGAAGCACCTTGATAGAGCCACACAGGAGGTCACCCTGAAGCACCTCGATAGAGCCACACAGGAGGTCACCCTGAAGCACCTCAGTAGAGCCACACAGGAGGTCACCCTGAAGCACCTCGATAGAGCCACACAGGAGGTCACCCTGAAGCACCTTGATAGAGCCACACGGGAGGTCACCCTGAAGCACCTCGATAGAGCCACACGGGAGGTCACCCTGAAGCACCTTGATAGAGCCACACAGGTCGTCACCCTGAAGCACCTTGATAGAGCCACACACTTTGCAGACACCAGGACAGACTTTTTTTTTTTTTTTATAGAATTCCACCGTTTCGCTCCAGCACCTTGTGCATCTGGCTGGAAGCTGCAGCTCAGGCGGTTTTAAGTCAGCTTCTCCCCCACGCCCGGCCATGTGTGCACGTTACTCACCACGCCGATGCGTCACGCTGTGGTTTGCATTGTCGTGGACTTCTGGGAAAGCTAATTCCACCCCACCGGAACCTTAATCACCCACGTGTCGGGGGAGGGAGAGCCCGCCTGTCAGCTCACCTGCGGCCCATGGACGGCCCTCACAAAACTGAACGACCACAGTTATCCAGCTGCTCGCTCCCTAACCACGGTGGGCGGTGGGCTCAGTGTGGTCAGAATCCAGCACACACACCCATATATACACATAATAGTTAAAAACAGCCCCCATTACCAGTGAGGGGGCTGATGGTATAAACAAACACAGACATGACGAGATTCTTTCAACTTTCAAAGTCAGCGAGGGGAGGCTGGGAAGATGAGGAGTGATGGAGAAGCCGAGCTGGTTCCCAGTTTACTCTTCCAGGAAGCTGATGTAATTTTCTAAGAGTAAAGGTATTTGAGATTTGGGTCTCTTTATCGAATGGGTGTCGGTGCACTTTGCTGGCTGTCTGGTGTTTACACTCAGGCTCGTAAAGGGCTTTTTAGGATGCGCAACTGTTTATGTGAAAGCATTTCCTGAATTCGATCACACAAACGTCTTCATTGTCTCTCTTTGGACTGCATGCAATGCAATGGAGCCTCAGTGAAAAGCAGACTTTCCAAACTGCTTTTAAAAATCACTATAACATGGCCTCGTCTAGAGCATGAACATACAAAAACAAGAAGAAACTGAGAATATATACATGTCAGGGGTCACCTTAAAGATGAGGTTAATAAAGCGAGGTGGTGAATCTTGGCTGGCTGTTTTATGGAAGGCAAGAAAGTAACATGAGTAGGAGAGAAATAGTTCTCCCCCGTCCTGCGAATACTGCGCTGCGGGTGAGCGGATAGAGCCGTCAAGGCTGACGGAGCCCACACCCTGGAGCGGAGAGCCGCGTGAAGGCAGCACCGCCCCTCAACCCAAGGAAACCCAACGCAGGGTAAGAAAGGCCTTCTCAGAAAATTAGTACATTTCCTTTCACTGAAATTTATATTGTGAATTATATATGATATATAATGTACAGTCAGTGCGTCGCATTGTTCGCTTTATTTTGTCCTTATTCATACATTAGTCCTGCATCGCATAACATTTCGGTCGTAGACGGACCGGATATATGACGGTGGTCCCATAAGATTATAACGGAGCTGAAAAATTCCTATCGCTTAGTTACATTATAGCGTGACGCATTACTCAAGTGTTTGTGGTGATGCTGGTGTAATCAAGCCTACTGTGCTGCCAGTCATATAAAAGTATAGCACATACAATTATATACAGTATATAATACTTGATAATGATAATAAACAACTATGTCACAGGTTTATCTATTCACTGTACTATACTTTGCATTGTTACTTAGGCTATACCACATAGCCTAGGTTGTAGTAAGCTATACCATCTAGGTTTGTCCCAGAATGCATCCCCACGGTTAAGCGACACATGACTGTACTATAACTCTCAGAGGTAGGCCCCAAAGTGTCATTCCTGCAGGATACTGGGTTCATCACCCATTCTGGTTTTGTGAATGGGGTGTGCAGGTTCTGCACGTTACTGAGGGGATCCTCCCACAAAGCAGAGCCGTGTAGCTGGGGACGCCACCCCGTGTGTGGATCAGCGTTTCATCCAGAGTGTCCTCTGCTCTGCCTTTTACTCCAAAGCATCCTGTGTGTGTGGCTCCAGCATCCATTCCTACGGCTGCCCTCAGCTGGTGCTGAAGAGTCAGGAGTGATGCAGTGAGTTAACGTAAGTCCTAGCAAACAGCTGGAATACACACCAGTGTCGTAACACTAAGAGATTAGCCCATCGAAAGGCAGCGACAATGTACAAGTACTGCCCAAAGAGAAAGAATTTTCTTTACTACAGTTGTAAATATGAAGATGATTAAACAAATGTTATGTCCGGTAACCCATCACTAATCCACTGAAACAATGTAGAATTAATACGGTGGTAGAGAAATTTCTGGTTTCTGCTGCCGCCTGCTGGTCACACAGGTGAATAGCATATGGAGCAGACGAACCCTCAGTAAAACTGCCAATATGTATGCATCGGTTGTCTGGGACCCAGCATTCAAAGCAGGAATGCCCAAAGGTTCACGCCGCGGTCTGTGAGGAAAAGTCACACTCAGTGTCACCCCGTTAACCTTGTGGTCACGTCAGAGCACTTCAAGATCACCACTTTCTTGGTAAAAATTAAATTTATTGCTCTTTAAACAAGAAAAATCAGAATGTTAGAAATGTGCTGTTAATAACATGAAAAGCATTTTATATTGAAACCACAAATATCTACAGCACACACTTCATTATAAGCAAGCTGAACACCCCAATGAACCCATCAGGATGCGGCGATAAAACAACGGATTCTCAATTTCCAGTCCAGTGTTAGGCACACTCAAATCCCCTCTAAGTCAAACGAGTTTGATTCCTCTCTCAGAGTTGAAAAAACAAAAAGGCTTTAACTGCTCGCAACAAGAACATAAGCTGTACAAAGAAGCACGTTTCACCTCAGTAGTTTGGGATAAGAAGTTATTTACCTGAGTACTGAGTACTGAGTACACCTAAAACAGGATTTCAAGGCTTAGAAATTCAGCCAATGCAAATACTACAGAAAAGCACAGTGTCTGGCTTCAGTTGAATACTCAACGCAAATACATTCACATGTGTGAAACTAAGCAATACCCAATGGTGAGCTCAAAATGACACAAATGATTTGTTCCATTCTGGAGTGCAGCTACTGTCTTATAAATCTGCAGCAAGGTGTGGTACCCATACAGTCGTTATACTGAACATTCCAGAACATAGACTCAAAACAAATAACTCAGCCATCTTTACTTCCTTCGTCAAAGCTCCTTCAACAGTATTGTGAGCTCAAATCAGAGCCCTTCCACCTTGCTCTGCTACACAGCATCATCGAAACCCCTCTGAAGAGTCGGTGATCATGAGTGGAGATGGAGTGCTGAGAACGTCAGATGAATACTTATGGAAGCCGGACGTTAATGCTGTGTGTGGTTTGGCTTATGAAGATGCGAACAATACCGGCTAACAGCAAAAAAATTAATTAAATGAACAAGAGGGTAAGTTGTTCCCAGAATAGATAACTGGGAAGGGAGAGTTCACGCTGCACTCATACCCTATGTGTGTGTGGTAACTGTTTGTTTTTTTTTCTTTCACAAACAGGATCACCAGCCAGAGGCAGTTACCCCCCCCCACCCACCACCCAGTGAAGCATCATTTGGTTACAAGGGTTCCATGGTGCACCAACTGACCCTTGTTGAGAGTGCAAAACAACCACAAAATAGTCAGAGTAATAATACCAATAATAATAATAATTCCAAAGTAAACCGACAGGTCTTTGTCTTGCAGGTATTCACACGCTAAAAAACTTTTAAAATCCAGTTCTGTGGGCGTAGAAAGGAAGCAGTTAAGGGACAACAGAGGATTGCTCAGAAGCAGAGCTGAAAGTAGATGCCACGGGGCCTTCTGCTGTCCTGTGATCGGAAGCGTCCCACTCACGCTCGCGTCCGTCTCGCCTTGTGCTGATCTGTTTCAAGTAATTCCGGCATCACGTTCTCTTTGTCTCAAGCGCCCCCTGGGGCTCTGTCCTGTGGCGATGCAGCCCGTAAGGGGGGTGGAGGGTGGGGTCTGCAGTAATCGGGCTGCCAGGGACCACAGGATGGTGGGAAGGGAACAAAAAAAAAGGACCGAAAAACAGGAAAGCCCCCCCCCCCTCCCCCAAAAAAGTCACTCATGAGGTAAGCTTGGAGTAGCTTGGCGGGGAGAATTTGCGCTTCAAGTATTTGACGATGTAGAGAGGAAGACAGCTGATGACTGTTATCACAAAGACTTTCCAGAGGAAGGCTGTAGTGGTGATAAAGGCAAGATCTGTGGGGGAAAGACAAGAAAAACAACATGGCTGCCAAGCTTCCAAAGTATTGTCAGAACACAAGAAAACAGCGATGGCACTGACTGAGGAGGCAGGGGGGTAGGGGGTTGTGGGATCCTGCCCTTTAGTCACGTTAACACAAACATCTCGCGGAAGACTGTGCTCGGAGACACAAGGAACCGCTGCAGGTTTACAGGGGAACACAAGCTACCACGCATGCAGAGCGACATGCAGAGGGAGGGAAGAGAGGGAAGAGGAAGGAGGGAGAGAGGGAAGCGGAAGAGAGAGAGTGAAGAGAGGAAGAGAGGGAAGACAGGAAAGATGAGAGGGTGAGGAGGAGTGAGGGAAGAGGAAGAGAGGGAAGAGAGGGAGAAGAACGGGGAAGAAAGGGACAGAGAGAGAAAGAAGGAAGAGGAAGGAGGGAGAGAGGAAGAGGAAGGAGCAGTAGGCAAGCCTAAGATGCAGCACACCTACCTAGGAAAGCTCCGAGGGACAGTCTGCCTATGCCTGCTCAGGAGACGCGGTGGGAGAAGAGAGACAGGACAGGACAGGAGTGAGAGTGCGGAACAGGTGGGAGAACACCTTACAGGAGACATGTGAAAGAGTGTGTTACAGGTGGGAGAACGCCACACAGGAGACACGTGAAGAGGAGTGAGAGTTTATAACAGGTGGGGGAAAGCCTCTCAGGAGAGGAGTGAGAGTTTGTAACAGGTGGGGGAAAGCCTCTCAGGAGAGGAGTGAAAGCCTCACAGAGTGAAAGCCTCACAGAGTGAAAGCCTCACAGAGTGAAAGCCTCACAGAGGTAGAAGCTGAGACATGGCAGAAGGCAACATTTATGCTGGAAATCAGGCAACACACACACTCACATAGCTGTATTTGTGAAATCTTTTCACTGACTCATTTTATTATAATTAAAACCTCAAGAATTGTTAGCAAAAGTCTTATCCATATAAAAAATACAAGGGGACTAATGAGGTTTATCTGAAAGGCTCTACAGCACCGCCTAGTGGACACTCTGCTAACCACCCCCATCAAACAGCTATTCATGGATCTCTGTCAGCTGGAGGACTGGCAGCAGAGGGCGCTCACCAAAGTACTCATTCAGGAAAGCGAGGGAGGCCAAATAGCAGCCGAGACTGACGGCCTCGGCCACCGCCATGAGCCAGTGCCAGGTGCGGATGGTGAGGGCCACCATGAGCAGCTCGGTGAAGATGAGCGCCGTGAAGGAGATGGCCACCACGTGCACAAACTCCGACTCGAAGAGCAGCAGCGCCCCGTACATCAGGATGCCCCCTGTGGCAGGCGGAGAGTAGTGCGCTTCAATGTGGACAATTACCACACAAAATATGCAATATCATTGCTTTTACTTATACGTTTTTACCATCAAACAACAACAGTTTATACAACGGTGTTTTCGGACTCGGCAAATAGTGTTGCCTGTTACTTGATGAGCGCCAGGGATAACGCTACACGCTGCTATTCAAATTTGGTCCCCACAATGTAATATATACATAACCCACACAGACACACACACAGACACACACACACCCCCAAAGACGGATAAATGATGGAATCTCTCACCTTGGTAGACACTTATTAAGACCCAAATAAGGAACGTCTTAAAGGACAAGGAGCGCCCCTGAAACGAAGGAGACATGTCATATGTGTGTGTGGGGGGGGTCAGTGTCATGTGGGGGGGTCAGTGTCATGTGGGGGGGGGGGGGGGGTGTCAGAGGGGGCCACACCTTGGTGAGGTCCTTGTAGAGCTCGGGGTAAAGCAGCGCCATGTCTGGCTTCACGTCCTGGTCCAGGACCAGGGAGAAGACTGGGAACATGGTGTAGATGGTGGCGTACCTGGGCGAGGTGACAGAGCAGGGGAGCTAAGCAGAGGCGGCAGGGTAACTCCCCCATACAGATAAAGGCGAAACGGGGCGGATACAGAGACATACCCCACCATGAGGAAACCCTGGTACAGGGGCACCGACGCAAAGTAGAAAATGGAGGAAAACACAGCCTGAAACGAGAGATATGGCAAACCGTTATCTGGAGAAGAAGAGTGCCCAGGTGACCAGGCCCAGCCCAGGCTCAGCACTCACACCTGCCGGGTACAGGTGACCAGGCCCAGCCCAGGCTCAGCACTCACACCTGCCGGGTACAGGCCGGTGACCAGGCCCAGCCCAGGCTCAGCACTCACACCTGCCTGGTACAGGTGACCAGGCCCAGCCCAGGCTCAGCACTTACACCTGCCTGGTATAGGCGACCAGAGCCGGCCCAGGTTCAGCACTTACACTTGCCTGGTATAGGTGACCAGAGCCAGCCCAGGCTCAGCACTCACAGTTGCCTGGTACAGGTGACCAGAGCCAGCCCAGGCTCAGCACTCACACCTGCCTGGTACAGGTGACCAGGCCCAGCCCAGGTTCAGCACTCACACATGCCTGGTATAGGTGACCAGAGCCAGCACAGGTTTAACTTTCACACCTGCCTGGTACAGGTGACCAGGCTCAGCACTCACACCAGGCTCAGCACTCACACCTGCCTGGTACAGGTGACCAGGCTCAGCCCAGGCTCAGCACTCACACCTGCCTGGTACAGGGGAACAGAGCCAGCCCAGGTTCAGATCTCGTACCTACCTAGTCCCCGTCTCCACTAACCTGCATGGTGGAGATGATAAGGCCCCTGTGCATGACGAACTGGCCCAGGGCGGCCGAGCGCTTGTAGCTGTTCCGGCCGTGGACCATGAGGAGTCGGCCGATGTGCTTGAACTGCGTGATGGAGAAGTCGGCAGCCAGGGAGGCCTGCTTACCCTCCTGTGTGAAGAGGGGAGACCGTGTGAGATAGGGAGCGTCGGCACGTGCGTATGGAGGACTGTATACACACACGGCACAGCGAGGGGATTCCTGAGCACCCCAAACCCCCTGAGATAGACTGGACCCCCAACTGGCCAGGAGAAGGCTGATTTATACACTTCGGATACCAGTCTTAAATTTTTTTCATTCTTCATAAAGAAAGATGCAGCCGCTCCCCAGGTTACGATATTACCTTGCGATGGGTATATGATTTTAAGTTTCAGTACATTATTTAATAAATTACATGAGTTGTTTAGCACTTTTTTATAAATTAGGCTTTGTGTTAATGACTTTGCCCAGCTGTAGGCTAATACAATGTACTGAGCATGTTTAACATAGGCTAGGCTAGGCTATGATGTTTGTCAGGTTAGGTGTACTGTATTAAAATGCATTTTCGCCTTATGATGACATTGTCGGAATGTAACCCCATCGTAACCCGGGGAGAGGCTGCAATCTAAAATGATTTCTTGTGGTCTGAATGGCATGGATATTCTCCTCAGTCCTTGTCATTTACTCCCAAGGGAAGACTCTCATCCCCTTTTCAGACAGTAGAGTCCCGGTTCAGACCCATTTGCAGGCTGTTTGTAATATACAGCAGACCTGCCGGGAACCGCACAGTTATCTGTGATTCATGTGCAAATGCGGAGGACTGTGAGGATGGTTATTAATGCGTGTAATTATCCCGCTGGGGGCCGCCCTTTGGTAACTGCTGGGGGGGGGGGAGACGAGCCTGTCGCACGCTGAAAAGTGCATCATTAACACTCGCTGTGTCAGCCGCAGGCTGGGCTTCATGAAGCAGTGCAAAGCGGTAATGAGGGGGTACATCCGTCAATACCCGATCGGCCCAGTAGGAGGTGCCCTCCTGACATATAAGTATACGTATCATGGGCTCAGCCCTCGCGGGATATACTTAGGGAGCATTTGAAGGGAACGACGTGGGCCTTACCGCCCTCCCGTTTCTTTACCTTTCCCTCGATGCCAATGCCACAGTCAGCTGCCTGGATCATGCTGACATCATTGCCTCCGTCACCTGAGCAACACAGAAGATGGTGTGGGGGGGGTGAGGTGAAAGATGGGCGCCACCTTGTGGCTGTCCCCCAAAAGCACCAAAAGGCCCCAGGATAACCCGTGGCTGTATTTCAACTCACACACACAAAAAACCAAACGGCTCCTTGGCTTCCCCATGGGACGAGCCGCCCCGCCCCACCCCAGAACTCACCTATGGCACACGTGCGGTTCTCCGTGTGCTGCTGCAGCAGCGTGACGATCTGTGCCTTCTGCGTGGGCGAGCAGCGGCAGCACACCACAGCGGGGCACTGGCACGCCAACTCCACAAACTCATGCTCGTAGTAGCGCAGACACACCTGAGGGGTGGGACCGTGGCGGTGCGTCAGCCAATCGGCATCGATCCCAGGACAATGACAGCCAATCAAACAGAATACTGTACATATACTCACTGTGTGTGATACATGGCAACATTTCCCATATCTCTTTTGATATTTATTGCTGAAGTTATTTAATATAATTGAAACTAATGGGGAAAAACATTCCATGGTTAGAACATAAAGTTTTGCTGTGAATAACCACAGAGGGTTAAACAACAGCACTAAAAGAAAATAGCTAAAAGATAAATTAAGTGGTTAATTATACCCATCAGGTAAATGTAGCCCTAAAATAAAGCTGCTTAATCCGCTCTCCATTATCCTTTTCACCAGACCGATTTATTTACCATCTGTTACGTTTCACTAGAGCGACTTATGATGGCGTTTAATTCTGACCAAAAGAAACAGCGAAGCAGCTTCGTAGTCGTACTGATATTGCAGGCCAACAGCAGCACCTGAGCGCCCCCTGCCTGCCCGCCCGCTCATCGCACCTCCAGGGAGTCTCCGGAGATGACCAGGGCGCAGTCGTGCTTCCTCCTGAAGGCGTTCAGCTCCAGGTGGGCCTCCCCTCGGCTGGTGACCTGGCGCAGGGGGAACCCGGCATCAGCGAGCTGCTTACAAAAGCACCCAAGGGCCACGTATTTTCACATTTCCTGTTTCTCCTCCTTCTCAGGTGCATTGATGGGCTCTAAGATTCCATCCCCGCAGTCGCCTCTAAGGGTGGCGATACGTTTTTAGCAACACTGCCAGGTAATGTTGATGAGAAATGTTGCTTATGCACCTTCCCATTGATAAGGGGCAACAAACTCGTATTTAAAAAAAACTCTGATCAGCAGTGGGCAACTTTTCAACATAACCCAGGTCCGGATGAGTTGCCCTTTGTCTCACCTGGTTGGCAATCACCCAGCAACATTGCTCAAAAAGTTGCCCTGTGTATCATCACCTTCAGTGTGATTGGACCGTTCAGTGTGATTGGGATCTGGTAATGAAATTTTCCTGCAGCTCGGTGAATACACACACAAAAGCTGAGGCCACCTGAGAGACACAGACACCGAACATTGCAGTGTCACTCTGCAGACTGCGGGGGGCGCCCTCCACACTGAGGGACAGAATGGCGGACCACGTGCCGTTTACATTTCACTGCACCGGCTAGCGTGTGGCTTAATGCTTCATGGGTCACGCACAGCATAAATAATACACACACAGCTGAAACATTTACACATGCGCGCCCTAATAACGCCCACGTAGCTGGATACACCAGAGTGCAGTTCAGCGCAGTGTGAAGGAGATACAGAAACAGGCCCCGAGGCCGCGGGTCGGGACGCGAAAGGCAGAAATGCAAGAGAGCAGAGAAAAATTAGTGATCTGATGTCCACACAAATATGGCTGATGTGGACACCATAAACCATGGTGCTCATTTCCAGACGTGCGAATCTCGCCTGTTTCTCCAGTGGGATGTTATGGTAAACTGTCACTGTCAAATCTGACTTGATGGTGCGTGCAGGCGGGACGGGGACAAACTGCTGCGTGTGGGTATAGAGGTTACACGTACGGGCTTAAAGACGTGGATGTTCTGGCTGCGGGAGACCAGGTGCGAGCTTTTTGCGATGCAGGTCGCCGTTTCCAGTTTGTCCCCAGTCAGCATCCATATCTGAGGTGAAAGGAAAGAAAAGAAAAGAAATAAAGCAGACAGAATGAGCAGAATCTGCGCATGAGGGGAGATCCCTGTGGCGAAGCTGTACAGACTGTAGACAAGCCAAACATAAAAACCACTGTGGGATGGCAGGGAGTACAAACAGTATTCATATCAGTATTCTCCCTAACAGTACTTATCCAGTACTCTGGATAAGTATTGGATAATAATTACTTATATTCAGTACTCAAATCAAAATGAACTGAAAAGTACAGTTTGACAGCATAAGTGAGTATCAGTGGGAATTAGAGAGTTAGAGAATGTCAGTGGGTGGGGCCAAGTATCAGGGGGCGTGGCCACCACAGACCTTGATGCCTGCGTTCCTCAGCATCTCCAGGGTGGGCCGGACGTCGGCCTGCAGCTGGTCCTCCACTCCGGTCAGGCACAGCAGCTCCATCTCCCTCTCCAGGCTCTCCACCACGGCCGCCACCTTCAGCCCCCGGTCGTGGATGCTCAGCTTGGCCTGGTTGTACCGGTTCTGGAGGGATTAGAGAGAGGGGGAGGCGTGGGAACAGGCCAGGGATACGGCGGCGGGAAGGACGGGGGGAGAGAGATCCAGAGCGGGCCGCACCTCAAAGTCCTGGTACTGCTCCTCTGACAGGGACTTCTTCGCCACCACCAGAGTGCGAAGTCCCTCTCTGGCCATGTTCCCACACTTCGGGGGGAGAAAACATGTGTGTGTTTGTAAGTACATTGTGGGGACCAGATTTCCCATAGTGTGATAAAAACCTTTAACTTTTTACCTTGTGGGGACCTCCTTCTGGTCCCCACAAGGGGAAACTCAATTTTAAATAAAAAAAATCTGTGACTGCAATTAGAGATTTTAAAATGCCAAAAGTCCTTGTTTTGTTACTTATGGTTAAGGTCAGAGCTGGGTAGGGGTTAAGATTATCATTGTTGGGATTAGGGTTTTTCCCATTGACATGAATGGACCGTCACAAAGATATAATTACAAACCTGTGTGTATGCATGTGCGCACTTGTGGGGAGGGTTTGGGAAGGGACACTGGCAGGGAAATGAATCCCAAACAATCCCTTTATTTGCCAGTTTGCAGGGAAGGGCTGGCTAATCCCTGTCTTCCTATAAATCAGATAAATGTGTGACGGCCTTCATCTGCACAAACAAGCGGCCTTCACATCCCTCCCTGACCACTCCACCTACCGCACATGCTCCAGAAATGCGGCAGAAACCCAAACACACTTCCTCCCTGAAGGACAGGTTTACCCCAGCGATACGATCTGAGGAACAAATGCTGTCATCTACTGCAGTAGAAAGGAACACAGAGAAGGGCTTAAAAAACCGGGTTTTCACACAGAACGGCGCCATAAATTATCCAAAAAGACGACAGCTATAAATCATCCAGAACAAATGTCTGACCTAGCGCAGTGAGCGCTGCCCATTCAGATAGACACTTAGGTGCCGCCTCTGGGACTGAAACGGTGCCGTGTACTGAGCCGGGGATCGATGGCGAAGGCCGTGCCGGGGGCACACACTGAGCGCATGGATAAACAGGGGAACGGACGGGGATAGGAAGGACCGACGTGGAAGAGGCACGAGGACGCAGCCCCGGATCCGGGATGCCAGGACATTGCGACGGGCTGCATGATGATCGCGATTAGTGTCCCAAATAAGGCTGATCCCCGGGCGACCATGTGACATGTCATAATGTCAGCGAGGGTGTTAACTGACATTATGACATGTCACATGGTCACCCGGGGATCAGCCTTATTTGGGACACTAATTAAAATAAAACGCCCCGTGGCATTTATTGACACCCAAATAATGCCAATACAATGATAAGCATAAATGCACAAAGCCCCTAAGTGTTTTATATACTGCTATATTTAATATTTATAAAAAATAAAAGTAAAAGAACACACACACACATACACACACACACACACACACACACACACATATATATATGGTGTAGCCAAAAATTATTTGTATGCTGTGAAAAAATGGTTGATGATGAAATTACATCATTTGAAAACAATTACAGAATGTGTTTTGAATAAAACATTTTCTTGTTTCTTTATATAACACACATCATGGTAAATATCCTCAATATCATTTCCATTTTTTCCCCACTTTTCCCCACAGTGCACAAATAATTTTTGGCTACACTGTATGTGAATATATATCTCTTAATAGATATGCATATATATTAAGCATAGAGAGTTGTGTTCATATGTGTATATCCTTGATGACATTATGAATACAAAGAGATTATAAATCCTATGTATTTTCCAATTGGGATTCTCTCAGCACTCTGAGAAAGTAATCATTTTAAGACATAAATCATAATGTATTCATTAGCATGGCCTTTGCATCATTTATAAAACAATGTTTTGGGGTGCCTTGTAATTAAGTTAAAAGCATTTTAAAAGGATATTTGATAGTAAGGAGTCACTGCAGGGAACGCTACTGTAGGTCATGTGTCCGTGTGGGTGTGGCCAACGGGGCCCCGAGCTGCAGGGGCCAACGGCAGGCCAGCCGGCCTACCTCCTCCTCCAGCCAATCGTTGTACTGCACGATGCTTGCCATGGCGACGTCAGCCCCCTTCATATAGAAAGTGATGTCACCCGTGGCCTCCTCCTGAAAAGGACCGTCATCGGGGTGAGGGTGGATAAAGAGCCGGGCATGGCATACAGCTAATGCAGGCAGCTTAACATAAAATCAACAGAGAAATTAAACCTGCATTTAAGATAAACTTTATTCCTTCCGAGGGAAATTACTGTGCAGGACTAAACCACAGAGCATAAAAATACCAAAAATATAGCAAACAAACACAAAGGATACAACTTTGCAATACTGGCTCATGCAGACTACAAGATAAAAATAGGAACAGTAGCACATTTACTTAATTGTTATTTTAAATAACAATTTCCCAATCTGGTCCTTGGGGATTCCCCAACAGTCCAGGTTTTTGCTCTATCCCAGTTCCCTACCGGTAAGGAGCTGTGAGAGAGCAAAAATGTGGAATGTGTGACAGGAAGCAAAAACGTGGACCATCTGGGGTTCCCCTAGGACTGGGTTGGGGAACACTGATAAAAGTATGTGTTTTTAAGTGCGTCACATCCAGCCTCCGGCGACTCCCAGTGAGCTGCCCTGATTCTGATTAAACACACGCTTAAGCGTCAGCCTCACTCGAACAATGATGCCCATTCTCTTGCTCTCCGACGTGAAGGGGAATATCTGCAGGATGTGAAAGGTCAGGATGTGTCCGGCAGGAGTCTTCAGCTGCATGGAGGTCAAGTCCCTGCTCACCAGCGTCAGGCCCACGCTGTCCGTCCAGCGCACTAAGGCCACCTGAGGAGCAGCAGGGGTCGGGGGGTTACGCAGGTCGGAGGTCACCTTCCCTGCTGCGCACGCTCTCTAATCTCTCAAACAAACCGATTCTTAATACATGAAAGTACAGGATGCGAGCCGTGAAATCAGCCCTCCTCCGCAAGACGGTTATGGGAGTAACCAAAGGAGGAAGGCTGAGCCCCACGGAGACACATAACGTGAAGGGAACTAAGGCTACGTTCGCACTGCAGGACAAATGTGACCCAAATCCGTTTTTTTGCTCATATGTGACTCGGATCACATTTTTTCATGACAATGTGAACAGCACAAGTCACATGGAATCCGATTTTTTCAATTCCGATTTGGGCCACTTCAGTATGTGGTCATAAATCGGATACAGGTCTGATTTTTTTGCAATGCGACCTCAGTCTGAACAGCGAAATCGGAATTCGTGAGACTTTCATGTCACTTTCGATCGGCGATCGGTGCAATTCTGCGCAGGCGGAAGTCACCATATGTCTCCGTCAGAGTGTCAAACATGGAGAACACAGAAGCTGGCCAGTGGAGGGACAGTGAGGTGCTGGATTTAATAAGTATTTGGGGAGATAAATCTGTTCAGGCAAAACTGGGAGGTTCATATCGTAACCGGGCAGATTTCGAATCAATAAAGTGACATCTTTGTTTTTGCGCACGCGGGCCAGATCAGTATAGTGAACCGTTCACATTGAAATCTGATATTGCCCACATTAAAAAGAGTGATGTGAACAGGCAAACAAAAGATCCGATCTGAGCAGGAAATCAGAATTGAGCATTAAGGCCTGCAGTGTGAACGTAGCCAAAGACTAAAATGCAAAAAATAAGCAACACATTTGTCATCCACTTCTGTTTCTATCAGGGAAAAGACAAGGACATTTATAGAGCAAAGCCATAAAACGATAAACAGTTACCATACAGCGAGAGACACGTTTGGCCATAAATAGCCTAGTTTAAAGTCAGAGGAAAAACTCCCTTCAACACACTGATTGTGCAGCTGAGAGAATGTTGGCTGTCTGTCAGTGGCAGCGGCAACCGATGAACATCGCGGAAAACTGCCAGAGCGTGGCCCCGCAATGGGACTTTAATCAACATGCTCTCCACCATTCTGCTTAAAACGTCGTAGCGCATACACTTTACTGACAGGCGAGGCAGAATGACTCTCAGACCAAAATATATATGAGAAAAATGCAGTCTCGAGCTATTACAATAATGAGTCCATTAAAAACACAAAGCACGTCATTCCAAGACACATACAGCTGGGGGTGCATGCTGCGTGTGAAACGCACGCTGATCTTTCACGCACGCTGATCTTTCACGCACATGTGACTGCGTCCGCCATCAGAGAGGACCGGCCTAAAACCCCGGCCTCTCGGACGTGCTGGCGAAGGGCACGAGGTTAAACGCCAAATCACAAATTACAGTAATGTCGCCATTAATATCCTTAAGATGCAAGATTAGTTCAATATGTACATTTGGATAATGTTTTTGTCCCATAATCTATTTAAACATGGCAATTCACTTGCGGTACTAATGTACTAAAACTTATTTATGGTCCATAATTAAAACTGAAAAGCATGCATTAAAACTGCTCTCTACTTAACAGATCTTAACAAATGAGATTAGCATAACGAATGGGCCACTCGTCTCCGCCCATCAAGACGCGTTTTTTTTTTCTTCCGCTGATAGCGGGCAAACATGATGCGATTAATATTAAACCATTTTCTGGTATATAATTTAATAATGCTGTAATCCATGCTCAGACCAAATTAAAATGACATGAGATGGTTTGGTATTTATATATATACGCGTTCAGAGCCCTTAGGGCAATAATGGTAATTGGGGGGGTGGGGGTTGGGGTGGGTTTCTGATAATATAATATAATAATTACCTTTATTGACTTTATTTAACTCGCCTGCAGCCAGTGGGTGATAAATATGACTGTTATGTCATCATATACACAACAGTGCCTTTATGCCACTAAGTCTCTATTGCACCCCCCCCCCGCCCGCTCAATCTCCCCAAATTCAGCTGCAAATGAGTCAATACTCAAAACACACAGTGAAAGGCTGCTATTACGTTTTGACCTGCAAATTGTATCTCGCCGCTAATATCCTGTAATTTAATTTTGCTGCCCTCTATAGTTGGGACGTCAGTGGTGCTATATTTGGGGAGGCCTGTCTGCTTGTCGTTTAGCTCACGCTCGGCTGTGCGGCCCGCCTGGTTCAGAGACTTCAGTGAAACCTGCAGAAGCAGGGACCCCCCCGGATCGTGCAGGACACTGGCATAAGGGTGACCTCACTCTGAGAAAGGAGAGAATGTCGAACATCAACTTAATGTAACAACTTTAAGAGCCAGTGCAATGATATTCTATTCTGCCCATAAAAGGACAGTCAATTAATCTATTAATCTTTAATCTATTTTAGAAATAAACACTAACACTGGGAAACACACAAGTCAGCATTAGCTAATGTTTCACTTGATGCAGCTGCCAACAAGGATAACTGTCATAATCATTTGTCTTTATTAAATCACAAAAATCATGAGGAAAAAAAAACATTCATTCCTATACTAAGAATTCAGTGGCACTATTAGCTTCGCCGCAGTTGAAACTAATGAGCAAAACGCAACTCGAAGGTTTCAAAAGAAAAAGACTTACAGACTCATATCAGCTGCAGAAACAGGTGCTCAAAGGCCTAATGACAAACACGTGGACCGGGACACCTGCAAGGCACAGCCGGACGGAATGATTATCCGGGGCGGGATTGTTCTGGCCCGAATCAAAGAAAAACAAGGGGGCGATCCACGCTAAGATAGCACAGATGCTATCGCTGTTACTGTAACTCGGCACTGAGATCAGTGAGATCACGGTGCTTGCGGCATACCAAAGGATACCAGAACGAGGTTGGAAACAACCCGTGACAGCGTGCAGAGCATTCCTGCGCTTATTATGTGCAATTTTCAAGCACGATAATGAAAGGAGCCATGGTACGCGGAGCCCAGCGCCCCATATATGGTTGGGACGGAAAATAAACCCCTCTTTTGGCGTCCATCTTGGGCTGATAAGGCCCGAAATAGTAACGGAACAGCCGCTTTGAAGGTGATGCCGGCCTACTGGAGATACGTCCCACTTTACATTCCTTATGAAAAGCAATCCAGCCTGCAGCTCGTAAATTCTTCTGGTGAGACATTATTGTATTCTCATGAAGAACGAGTCTAGCAGAAAAGTCTCCGTTGGCATAAACTCGATGTTTTTTTTACAGGACTATGTATCATCAGTTACATACATCATGAGGCTGAACTTTTAGCCCCTGCAAGATGGCATAAAATGTCCCCTAAAACAAAAAAAGCATAATTACACAGGAAAACGCTTGTCAATTTTAAGGATAATCTATGGGTTATTTATCCTGCTTGTGTCTGCGAGGTCACGGCTGTGACGGTTTATGTCACTGATTATAATGCGCTCTTCAGAAATACATCGACAGTGTGACAAGATTAGTGGACCTGAGCAAGCATTTGCCTGGACATTCGTCAAACAGCCAAACACACACACAGCACTGGTCCTGAAAGGCGGCGATCGTTCTGGCCAGGATCGCTGCTGACCGAGTGATGAAGACGACAGACAACGGGATCTTTATGCCACGCGCACAGGGTGAGAACCAGTCAAACACAGTCAGAAACCCAAGCTGGATTTAATACTACAGCGCTTTTTTTTGTGACAGGGCATAGATCACGGAGGCTTGGTCAGATAAAATGAACCATAGGAGAAACTTTGCGAGCTGTTCACCCCCCTGATCTCATTCTCAACACAAGGCCTGCTGATACCTACTGTCACGGCAAGGTGAGAGGGCCTTGTTACAACATGGAGAAAAGAAATAGTTAGTTCATGATACCCTGCAGTCATTAGAGGCTGTGGCCAAGCCCCCCCCCCCCCCAAACACCCACCCAGAGGCTAGAGGTCTCGAAAAACACCCTGTTCACGGCGCAGTTGATTGGTTAGTTCATGACCCCTGAACGCGAGGCGTCCTCTGTTTACGATCCCTCATTACATTAGGTACTCTTCGGGGGGGGGGGGGCACATGGTTTTGTTGGTCAGTACCTTTTTGCCCTTTCCGTCACCAGGGGGCTGTTGCTTCCGGCTGGACGGAGGTACTGATGCTGCCTTAGCCTGAAACGCCACCCCCAACTCCCCCCCCCCCCTCACACTGGCCCACGGCGCCCCTCCCAGGCTCTCAGAGAAAATTAAATATTGATCTGTGCCCAGAAACAATGAGGGAGATAAAGATGAGTATTAAAAGAAATAAATAAATATACACATCACCAAGGGAGCGGATGGCTAATTCCGGGGGGGGGGGGGGGGGGGGGGGGAGTGGAAGAGGCCCAGAATGCTGTGACCGCTTCTCCTCAGGCCTCCGCACCCTGAATGGAGCTGCGAGGAGCAGGCAGATAAATAAGAAGAAGCAATCCAATCAGCCCCCCCCACGGACACCGCATGCACACTGAGAGTATTTAATGTGCAGGCAAATGGGGGCCGCACACCGCGATTCAGAAAAACCAGAAGCCCACAAAACAATTAATAACAATTAATTCAAATAACAATTCATACAGGCAGAAAATGATATAACACTCAACGCGGCCCCAGAATGTCGAGGCCAGTTTTTTTTTTAACCTGTGAACGAATTGCTTGCATCTTATCTGCCTTTCAAACTCACAAATCTCCAGATACTGGGGGGAGGGGGGGTGGTGGTAAATAACACCATCAAGGGGCATTTATTCTAATTACAAAAATCTGGCTGCGACTGAATCTGTGCTTTGTATGTTGTATTTTACATACTCTTTTCATGTGATGCATATATACAATATGTTATACAAAGTGTAGGTTTGCGACAATTTCTACACTGATATTAGCTGTCCAGACTGAATGCAACAAATAAAAAATAAACAAACACTGCTCTGTATTAGGGGAGTGATGTAACCAACAAAAGAAAGACTGGCTCACCATCAGACTGCAAATGGGCACCAGGCGTCGCAGAATCACGACTAGAACTAGCTAGTGGCAGAAAATTAAGCAAAACTTAAATTGAATGGTGAGTAAAACATTTCCATGTTATACAATTTTCGATAAATGTCAGCAAAGTGTTTTTTTCTTTAAAAAAATGGAAAAAAAAAATGCCGATAAGATTCACCACTTCGTAGTAACGCAGGAAGCTTCCGTATCCAATAACAATATACTAATAACAAATGACGACAGGCAGCTTCCTCCGCGATGACCCTTACCGACCCCCCCATATCTGTGGATATTTATGGTACGCCGTCTGGGGCTTCCCCCGATAACGCACAGCTTACGTTAGCTGCTCCAAGGACTATAAATCCAGAGAGGAACTGTAAACACAGAGATCACTACTCACCCACCAGTGTAAATGATACCGTTTCGCGATGACACACGCCAGCACACTAATGAAGAGGATCCCTCCATACCCCACCCGTTCAGTATGACACGGCTTTGTGTGCTGAAACTCAGGCAGATCTATTGGTATATACATTTAAATATTATCACAATTATTAATGAAACCACAGCTTTTTAAGTAATGTCTATAATGAGCTGAATAAAACTGCTTCCAGCTAGAATAAGCTGTACTTTAACCGTGTCACATATCCTTGTAGTGGTTTAACTCCCCTTTCTCCCAGTGTAACACCACGGTGAATTAAAAGAGTGAGTGAGTGAGAGAGTGAGAGCGGCCGCTGACCTCGTCGGGGCTGGAGGCCTGGTAGGTGCGGTTCTCGTCGCTGAAGTCCTGGTCGGCTTCCACGGACTCGGTCTCGCCGGAGTGCGACTCGTACACGGGCGTGACGTTGTGGCACAGGGCGATGGCCTTGACGGCCTCGTGGATGCGGCTGCTGACGCTCTTGCGCACCTTCGGGGGGGCTGGAGGCGGCTTGCGGGAGGGTGTGGAGCTGGTGCTGCTGCCGTTGGAACTGACCTGTGCGGACAGGGGTGGGGCGGGGTCTGCAGATGAGCCACAGGGTCTATAGAGGGTCCCAAGGGGTCTTTAGAGGGCTCCATGGGGTCTACAGAGGGTCCCACAGGGTCTACAGAAGGGACCAGTGGGTTGACATATGGGCCACAGGGACTACAGAGGGCCCAACGGGGCTAGAGGGGCCCGCAGGGGCTACAGAAGGGACCAGAGGGGCTACAGATGGGCCACAGGGTCTATAGAGGGTCCCACAGGGTCTGCAGATAAGCCACATGGTCTATAGAGGGGCCCACTTGGCCTACAGAAGAGACCACAGGGTCTACATATGGTCTACAGGGGACCCTACAGGGTCTACAGAGGAGCCCCCAGGATCTATAGAGGCCCACAAGGTCTATAAAGGGGCCACTGGGTCTAAAGAGGGCCCAAAGGGTCTATAGAAGGGACCACATGGTCTACAGAGGGTCACACAGACAGTCCAACAGGTTCCCACAGGGTCTGCAGAGGCCAGTAGCATCCGGGCTAAAAGCATGTGCACCATATGAGTCATCCTAAATGCAATTTTCAATTGCACTATTCAAACTATATAAATATCTATGCATAAATAAGGCATTTCTTTAAATATACAGTAAAATGTTTCGATAATTCACAAGCTGCATAAACATTATACCATACTGTATTTCTTATATGAGTTACCACTTTTTTTCCAAGAACTATCATGTTTATACAAGATAGAGATAGAAAAAAAACCATCAGGTCTGTCATACAATAGATCAGGAGTGCCCCCCCCTCCCCACCCCTCCTCTCTCATGTCTCCCCCTTTCGACTCGCTGCACCCATCAATTTCGCACGGCAGTGGGCTGGTTGGCACAACAGTGTCCCAGCTGTATTTGACACAATTTATCTGCTCTAGTGGAGCACATCATTTCTGATTGGTAACTGCCAGCGTAAAAAAAGCCCCTTGAAGGTTAACATGTGAAATGACAACCTTCCCCGATCCGCGCCCCCCCCCCCCCCCCGATGCTCTCACCCCCCTGCCACGCTGCGGACGGCCCCCGTCTCGCAGCCGTCTCCCTCGCTCCCCGTCGGTGGGCGTCGCCGACCGAGCTGTCAAACGCCAGACCCCGCCCCACCCCCCCCACGGCCGGGGCGACACGTTCGCATTCCGCGAGCGCTACCACCATTACCGTGTCAAATAAATTAAGCCAATTTGCTTTTCTGAATTATGTTATGTTTATTGATGTCTGTATAATTCAATTTTGCACAAATTCCATTAAGGATTATGCCCCCTGTCACAAAATGCGTTCAGGGGGTTAATATAATCAGGTTGTAATAGATTTACAGGGTGGATTACAGGGGACCTACAAGGCTATTGTCATCTTAATAATACAGAGGAGTGCACCGCATATAAAGATCGATTGAGCTGATGGGCAGCCATCGAACTCTACTGAGAGACTGACCGCCCTTAACAGAGACGGCAGCTCAGATCCCCACTGAGATGAACTGCTCTCCTGACAGGCAGAGGCACAATCATTTCCTCGTCTTGTCCTCCCCTTTAGCTGCACGCGGCGGCGGACCTCGATGCAGGGCGGAGGCCCTTCGTTCTTTTGAATGCAGGTTACCTGGCCGTACGACTGCGTGATGTGGCTCTGGATCTCGTCCATCGTGTCTGTGCCGTAGGATACGGTCCCCAAGTGGAGGCGCTTGAAAATCATCTCGTTCTGCGTCAGAGTGCCTGCAGGTCACACGACAGGGAAGGTTCCGGGATTTAGAATCACTCATGACTGCCCCCTCTCTCCTAATGAGCAGAAATCGGTAATTAATGGTGACGTTGCAATATGGCGTACAAATACGACGCTAAAATCATGTGTGTTGCAGCAGATCGGAGCTGTATAAAAAGTGCAGCAGGAGCGAGCAGGCTTCCCCTTTAAGGGTGAGTTGAGCTCTCTTGGTGCAGGGCAGTGACCAGATGTTAAACACGGAGGCATTGAACGTGCTGCAGGAAAATGCGGGTGGATTTGACGGGGAAGCGTCGCAGGATGCCCAGGGCCCTGTCGTCTGGGTGGCCCCGCATGTGCCTCTTTGCTCGGGTCGGTCGCATGCAGACAAACGTACTCAGCTCCCTGATGCACCGGCCTTGCTAATCTTTTCCTAAGTGACTCATGCATTTCCATCCGCATCCTATAAAGAAACGCTTCGCACGAAAGGGACGAGCGACCAACATCCTGGAAGAAAATCTTAACGTCTCCTGTCACATAAAAAAAAAACCTTTTCCCATAGTAAACAACAAAGAAAAACAGACCCAGTTTGATGTTTACTAAACTTCAGTAAAAAGGCCAGACTGTTAAGTGCAGTCTGTACATGATGAATACACGATCATAATGCCTTAATGACTATTCATTTCACAGTGCAAATACACCACTATAAACTACTGCACGCAAATCTACTCGTGTAAATAAGTAAGGGCTTGTATGGTTTGTTAAGTCATCATACAACTGCCTGCAGTATAAATACATCAGAGGCCCACACACACGCACGAAAACTTAATACCAGGAGGAATGTAAAAAAACAATTACATTATGTTTATGTTATTCCCCGATAAAAACTGCTGGACATACAGTCACATGCATCCAGGGAGCCATGAGAATCCAAAAGCCCCTTGTGACCGTCACCGTTGCCACACATTTCCTTCTGGGTTTCTTGTCACTTCAATCAGGAAGACAGCATATCCGCTTCCTGCTGATTCGGTGACGAGCGGATTTTTATAGGACCTGGGATGCCATCCCAAAGTGAAGGGAAAGTCACCATCCTAGCTCAATTAATTAGTTTAATTATGCTTTAGTTACGGAAGCGTTCCACAAAAAAATCACATCTGTAAGTATATATTGGCATTATATACACATTTATAAATACACACAACTTTTTAAAACACTACAACGTATGCTACAATTTACTAAAATGAAGGATTAGGCAAGTGTGTTTGTGTGAGATGTACCACCCAGTGACCTCCAATTCTTCCCCTGGGAAAAATACCTCCCGGCCTGCTCCTTCCCCTGGGCACCGCCCCGTAACGCCAGGGAGAGATCAGGGCAGGGGGCTGCAGCGAAACCGGGCGCCCGGCTCACATGCGGGAAACTTTCAAACTGCTCCCTCACACGCCGCTCGACGTCTGGAAATACCAACATCCTCGCAACAGATTGAAAGCGAATCAGACTCCCCGTCTGCTTCGAGCACCATTTGTTAATTCGTCACGCAACGTCTCGCATTTCTGTTCAGTGTCAGAACGCACCGCGAGCGAGCGGGCGACAGATTTTATCTGTTATTCTATCAATCTTCTATTGTACGATGATCGCCTCACACACTGGAGCCCCCCGGCGAGTCTCTATAGCAACACTGCTTCAGATCTTACTGGAAGTACTGTCACCAATAAAACCTTATTAAGGCGTTTAGCTTTCTCGCTCAACAGTAAGAAAACCGTAATGTAATTTATGAGATGATTCGTCTCAGATACTGTAGGGGCGGTAACGGGGGGGGGGTGCTCGGGATGTTTATTGACAAAATGCAAACCCAATTTACCGTCATGGGACAACGATGTTTCAGTTAGGGATCAGGCCCCAGCCACTGCGACTCAATTTCCTGCTTGTTGTTCAAACCCTTTGATATGTTTATATTATCAGTCTTAGTTGTAGTAGTGGGATCTGGGAACATCAGGAGAACTGCACACATTGAATGTTTCAGTAGCTTAATCGTAACATTTGGTAAACATTTGCAGAACAAAAAATTGTTAGCTGGGATGCTGCATATCCAGTCACGGCCCCCGATTAATGACTGAAAAAGTACAATGACGACTCAATGATTCGAATTCATCCAATGGCAGCGAAGGAGCGCGTTTTGACCGGCCTACCCGTTTTGTCCGTTAGCAGGTAGACCAGCCTCCCGAGCTCCTCCGGAATAGTGCTGGTTCGAACCACGGTGCCGGGAATGTGCTCATCCTTCATGATCATCCACCCGTAGGCAGCCTTGCCCATGTCCAGATTGACCCGCAAGCTGGGGGGTGGAGAAGAAACAGGGGGTCATGGGTCAGACAATCAGCTAAAAGCAAAAGGCACAGAAACATCGGGGTTTAACATCCATACAATCATCCAAATATCACCCAGCAGAGGGAATACTAGTTTCGGCATACGGATTTGGCTTTTAGCTTTGGTGAATTAACTGACATTGATGCTAATTGACATTATTAAGTTAATCACTAAATTGCAGTAATGTGTGTCTACAAACCTCTAGTAAAAATATCATTTCAGCTTGGAAAATATTCATAACACTGGAAACACTTTATCTCAAATGTGTTTAAGCTGGCGGAAAATGAATGCTGGGTCACCGAAAGAACATTCTGGTAATAGACCAACAAATACCGATATGCTAATATGAATACTGATATGCTGAATACCTGATTGGGATTATGTAGGAGAAGAGCACCGTGAAGCGGAAGAGGTTACGGAACCAAGGGCCCACGAAGCCCTGCAGTGCTACCATGACGACGGACAGTACCACCTGGGCTAAAAAGAGGGCCTTGGTAAGCCGGTTCAGCTCCAGATCCAGCAGCCCCACCTGCAGAGGCAACAGAGGGACAGGACAGCCATTGGCAGGGAACTCAAGGCGATGCATGGAAAAGGTCATTAAAGGGTTAAAGGGTGTTTTTCTCAAAACCACAAAGATTGCACTTGTGTTCTTGGCAAGAAAATACTTGCTAACTTGCCTCCCAAGAATGAACTTTGGATGCAATGAATCATGGGACTGTTCGTTGGCGAGGATGCAACTGATGCATCTTTGATATTTGGGGCTGGGCAAGAACGACATCCGGGGATTTTTGTCATCCTCCGTACTTCTCTTCTTGAATATTGGAACTGTACTTTGGCAGTAGAATATGACATCAAACGGGTAGACGGGAACACAAGAACTGTCAAGTACGCATATTGATAAACACCCATGGTTCTGAAAAATGCACCTTGAGAACATTTCTGGGAGTTGCTAACAAAGAAGAGAACATGCCGCAGAGTCCATCATGGAGACCTGCAAGGCAGAGAAACAGCAGGACAGCACTGCACTGGGCGCAGGACAGCACTGCACTGGGCGCAGGACAGCACTGCACTGGGCGAAGACAACAGCAAGCAGCTCGACAAACTGTCAGACATTCAGCTGCATCCGCCGAGTTCCCGTGACTACGATCAGCATGTTCGGAGAAAAACTTTAGTGCACAGGAAACATGACTGTACAATGCATGATGGGGAAACTGGCTTCCTTTTAAAGAAGAGACTGTATCAAGTGGAATATAATATTTCAGTTAGCCATTTTACATTAGTTTTCAAATTCTATTGCAAAAAACAGTATTTTAAAAATACAAATTTATTCTAAATGTAATCACACAAAAAAACTAACTGTAAGACTAAAAAAAAGTGCAAAAACTAATATGTTCAAGTACATAAATAAATACAGGCATTTTTTAATTAGAGAGGAGAAAGTTCACAACGGTAAAGTTTTCTGTTTTAAAGTTTGTCTCTCAGTCAGTGAAGCGTGTGGAGATGTTGAATGAAAAGCATATTAAAAAGGCATACAGTTACGTCTCTGTAAATAAGAGAGTCCTAGCATTGCACTGGTCCGGGGCGGATAGGGGGCGACACCTGCTGATTTATCAGCCGCAAATAAAAGCAGTGCAGAGCATGGTCTCCCTGTCCACACTGCCCCCGCAGCTGGAGCAAGCAGGAGATAGGGCACACGGCGTTTGAATCCTGCTGAGGGGCATGCAGACTTCTGACTGGGGCTTCCAGAAAGTTCTAAGGTCAAGTTCAGGGTCTGATGAAGACAAAATTACCCATTCAAATGTGGGGGACAGCAGACCGAGATTGACCTAATGGTTCAAAGCAATATAAGCAAAAGAAACTAATGATTATTTTTCGACCAATAAAAAGTACAATCAGTGCATTAATGAAATTTATGGCAATGCTTGATAGTTTTAACATTTAGGATAAATCTGATTGCCTGAGGTTGAGCTGGAACCCACATCAACTTGAAAGAGACTCTCTCTGGCCACGAGGCAGAGTGCATGTGGCTGGGACAGTTGGGGACACTTCCGAGATTTCCGAGGACGTTGCCGGTGCGGCGCTGTGGATTATCAGCACGCGAGTCAGAAGGCGTCATTGTCTTTGAGGGAGAGGTTCTGGCTGGCTGAACTTAACAACTCAAACATCCCGACAGCTGAATCAACACAAACATCCTCATAGAAAAAAAAGCATAATTTCCACTGATTCAGAGCCGATCGCTCTCCCTAAGAGTGTAGCAAGAGTGCAGTAAATCTTCCATCTCCACTGAAGCCCTCATCTCCGGCCGACCTGGATGACACTCTGACATTTGGGCTTTAAGCAGATACTGAAAGAACCTTTGGATGCCTTCAGCACGAAAACGTCCTGAGAGGGGGGTCATCTGGCTAACGGAACCCTGGTAGATTTAAGATACCAAGGTTGCGAACTCTCACGCGCTTGGCAAGACACTCATGCTTTCAGACTCTCACGCTCACGCAAGAAATCTTACGGCAAATCTATATTATTCCATCATAAACCCAAAATTAGCTACATCAAAAGCGTTGAGGTAGTGAGCAAAACCCTACAGACTATTTTCAACGTAATAAAACTGTTATGTACATGTAAATGCATGTGCATGCGTGTGCAGACTTGTCTGGAATTGGAAATCTCACTCCAGCCAGCTGGCCAACCCTGTGATACAGGTTGGACATAATGGTTGGACATAATGGTTTAACGGTAAAGCCATGATAAGACAGTTGAGGGCAGTCATTTTTATAATTGGCTCCCATCATTACAACATACTTTTTATCATGGTGACAACACACACAATCTTTTTGAGTGTTTATCTAATATATACCTGAAAGCCCAAAGACTTCTCTGGCCCTTAACAGGTATTCATATTTTTATCTAGGATATGAATCTATCGACCTTAAAACTCACTTCCTGGGCTACGGACCACCCAAGCATGCAAACTAATTACTTTGTTACCTTCAGCTATCCAGTTACAACAGTAAAATCTTTAACACATAATAAAACAGCCCTAATCTCTTAACGTTCTCTTCCTTCTGCCTTTCCCGTCCTGTAGCTACCAAAGAATAACAGAACAAAAGACTACAAACTAGCAGAATTGCTACATATACATAGATACATCACACAATGAGTCTGGGGACGCTTTCAGACGAAGGCGCGTGACAGACGCCCTGTGGTGAGGAGATGACGTCACCAGTCTCAGTGAAAAGGGTCCCTTTCCTAATTGGAACGACACAACTTCACATTTAAAGTACAGGTCTCAGTGCTTCAATAGACAGCCGACTAAGAAGGATACCACATGAGCATGTGTAAATACACTTATTTTGCAATTATTCAAGAATTTTTTACATGAAAGATAGGTAAAGATGCATTAGGTTGTCGTCATCTGGAAATACTTTTTTAGGGGAGAACGGAATCTGTTTTATTCGTTAAATAATCTTGAAAGACAGAGGGAGGGGTGAATGATCTGTTTTCGGTTCCAGCTGAGCCATACCTATCCAAACTCCAACTGTCCCAGCTCATTCTAGAAATGGCCAAGCTGACATAAGGCCTCACTGCCACCAGAATCTACGTCACACACCGGACCAGGCTGGACTTAGCACATTGAGCCAGAAGAGTCTGCTGTGTGCCAAGGGGTTAGCGGTTTGGGATGGCGGGCAGCAGAGGGGTGCGTGACACCCCCCTCAAGCCAGCATGCGACGAAGATGCAGAAACATGCGTCTGATAAGACGATGCAGGACGGTGACAAGCGCGTCCGGTAACTTTCATTTAACATTCAGACAGACATGCCTCACAAAAAAAAAAAAAGTCTTTAAAACGAATCAGTCAACTGTCGACTGAATACATCTGTCCTTCTTCAGAAGCACTGGTGCACAAGGCATTATGTTATAATAAGAAAGAAAACAAACTAAACACCTGCCAATCAAGCTGAGAGCTGGCAAATGGAACTCGGCAGATGCCGCATTTGGTGCCGTGGCTGGCGGGGGCGAGGCAGGGGCGAGGCAGCGGGCGAGGCAGCGATCGAGGCAGCGATCGAGGCAGCGGGCGAGGCAGCGATCGAGGCAGGGGCGAGGCAGCGGGCGAGGCAGCGGGCTCTGATGTCAGGTCAGTCGCCAGTGCCGTCGCCCTTCCATTACGCCCTGTGACCGCCCCCCCCCTCTGCCGGGAGCGGCGAAGCCTGGCTGAACAGCCTCGTGTGCAATTGCCTTTAGTAGCGGCAGAGAGTTTACACCCGCGACATGCAGGTGACGTTAATCATCAGCAGATGACAGTGGCACTTCAGACCAGGGCCAGATGGCGCTTAAGGGTCAATGGGGAGGCGGAGTACCGTCCTGGGGGGGAGGGGGGGGGGGGGGGGGTGCAGCTGAACTACGCTACTCACACACCCACTAACCAGGTAAACTTAACATTTAAATAAAGTAGCTCAATAACAATGAAATCAATGCAAGCAGAGAAAACTGGCTCCACCACCAAGAAATTTTCAGATTCATTTTCAGTCGGGGAAAAAGTCACAGAGACAAAAAGTGATTCATAGCACCTTGCAATAAGCTCAATATTAAAGACAACTGGCAATTAGCAGCAGTGAATTAAATGGCAGCTTGTCTGTGTGCCCCCACAGTGCTGAGGACATGCCCACTCTATTCATCGCAAATCTAGTCACCCAGCTTGCTCCCAACAATCACTCCCTCCTCTCAGGTTCAAATTCTGTTCCCCAGAAATGCCCCAAAACATCCAACCTATTAGAACAACCCCGCCAGCCCGTATGATCTGTCTCAACACCGGTCTGAATCTGCCAATGCATGCAGAACAGTCAGAAGAGTCAAGCTTAACTGGGAATCCAACAGCAATGAGATTTCAGATTGATTTGCATGAAATTATCATTATTTAGCTCCATAGATATTCTTCATGGGGCGGCATGGTGGTGCAGTGGTTAGCACTGTTGCCTCACACCTCTGGGACAAGGGTTCGAGTCTCCACCTGGGTTACATGTGTGTAGAGTTTGCATGTTCTCCCCGTGTCGTCGTGGGGTTTCCTCCGGCTTCCCCCCCACAGTCCAAAGACATGATGAGGCTAATTGGAGTTACTAACTTGCCCATAGGTGGGAATGGTGTGTGAGTGAATGGTGTGTGAGTGTGCCCTGCGATGGGCTGGCCCCCCGTCCTGGGTTGTTCCCCGTCTCGTGCCCGTAGCTTCTGGGATAGGCTCCGGACCTCCTGCGACCCAGAAGGATAACGATGGATGGATGGATATATTCTTCCATACAATCAACATAGACAGATGATTAGGCGCTTGTTGATTACGTGCTCACACAACTCATCCTGGATAAGGGGCTGTGGTGACCTCACCTCCCACATCTGCAGTGTGCCACAAGGCTCTCTCATTTGGACCACACTGAGCTATTTATAGCTAGGATTACTGTATATATAGTTACTTCATACACAATGCTGGCTTCCTTCAGAGCATCTAGCATGTTTTGCTAAACGTGGCGCCACGTGGGGAACTGCTGATTGCTTTTACAGGATCCCGTGGGCATAATCTCCTTTCACCGAATTATTATTATTTAAAGGCCTTAAATGCTGCTGCATTCCTTCCACATAAATATGATGGCGCATAGCGAGCAGCAGATATATAACTGCGGCCAGCTCAGGACGGAGACCTTCTCAGACTCGTCACTCCTGGCCTGAACGATGCACACCTGTCGCACTGGGGAACACGCACACTATGCAGAGCTTATATCCCCAGCCAATCGCAACATAAGAAATCGGCTTTAATGACAATCTTCGTCACAGGGCAAGGTGATACGGTAAGAATATCTCCTTCCAGAGGAAGAACCAGCCCTGGGGTTCAATAAATATAGGCATTAAAAAAAACGCACAGCCCAGCTAGCAATCTGGCGATCCAGTAGCAAATGGACCTGTCACTATTTATTTTGAAGAATGATGGTGGAGTCCCCCACTTAACAAGCGATTTTCGGCATTACAGCTGCTAACAATTACAGCCCCCCCCCCCCCCCCAGCCAGGAACAGCTAGCATAAATAAACAAGTGTGTGCTCCACCGAGAAGAGGAGGAGTTAAGCGTCGGAATAACAAGCCCGACGCGGACATCTGTCACCGTGCGCCGTGCGACGAGCCTCGCATCCTCCCTGCTTGCGTTGACAGAAGGCTCGCAATTTTGGATGGGGGGGGGGGGGGAATGCTCGGGCGCTCGAGAACTCGATGTTGCGTGGATATCAGATTCTGCGCTCGCCACATGCCGCTTCCATCGGCGTCGCAATCTGCGAGGCCCGATTCCCAGAAAGCCTGCGCGGTTCCGTGGCGGAGCGGGGTTTCCGCTGGCCAGATGTGCTGCTTACTGTCCAGCGGATCTCTCGAGAACGCCTGATATTTATTATTTACATGACTAACTCATTCGTTTGGCTGCATCTTGCACTGCGGACTGCATGCTAGCACAATGCGTTAAAGTTTTTTATTATTAAACTGTGTTGCCGTCCACTGGAAATGTCAGGGCTACATTCATCCAGCATGACACAGCTGCTGCATACATCATGTGCAGACAGTCACCTCGTACTACTTCACGCTTCTGTGCCAACATACAGTATGATATACAGGTGCCCTGGAAAATATTACCCTATACATACAACGTGAGGTAAATTCCAGCAACTCGGCAATCATTAATCATGCTAAATAAGGCGGAATTACACAGCAGAGCCTCCCAACCTTAAAATATCACAGACCATGCTGATGCTGTTAATCAGTAATCGATCTTGCTATTTCTTTTTAAGCTTGGCTTTCTAAATGAAGTTGGACCTGTCAATGCAGAAAGGTCAGTTCAACATGTTAATTAACCAAGAGGGAAATTAACTAGCTAAGAGTTTAACCGACATCTGGAGCAGAAACTTGATCCGACGAGCAATTTTTCTCGTCAAGAAACCGTGAGATTTATATGTCCCAAATTTCCAGCCTTAAAACTGCCATTGTGAATCAGCTGCCACCCTTCAAATAGCCATCCGCGAGGAATTACAGTTTACAGGGAAAACAACTGGTTTGGTGCACCTGCGCTCTCTGGTTTTCCAAGATCTATGATTTTAATTAAGTATTAAAAAAAACATAGCGAGAGGAGAAGATCAGAGGGCAGAGGAGGAGGCGGACGTGGAGACCGTGAAGCGTCCTCGGATACGGATACAGAGAGTTCCCCCCGAGAAGTTGAGTCAGAGCAATGGGCTGGAAGAAAAAGGCGTAGGAGGACAGGAGGAACGAAGGAGACTCAGGCAGAAAGGAAGAGAAAGTGATACGACCCCAAAGTCCAGGTGTGAAGGAAGAAATGAGGACAGCGTGAGAGGCTCTCATATAGATGCAGATCGCTCCCTCTCGTCTGGGGGATATGTATTTTTGTACCAGAAATCGATACACGGCGAGACTGACGTGAAACGCTGTGAGCAGCTGGTGCTTTTCACACTTTGAATAACGTATTACGATGAGTGTCAGGGAAGCCGCCTCCTGTCTCAGCCGACTTCCACAATCCCTCTGCCCGTCCTCACCGATCCGAGGGCTCTGAACACAGCACCGGTTTGCCAGTGCTAAAGACCCCTGACACCGGCCAGCAGAGACATGCCGCCAGTCAGGGGTCTTTACACACCACAGGTTTTACCACTTTTCCATTTAATTCATAAACTGCAGATTTTTTTATTCTTGTTAACATTGTACAGTTGAGTGAACAAAGATAAAAGGAAACAACTCAAATAAAACAAGTTTCATTTATAACATGGAAGTAGTATGTAACAGTGCATGTCTGACACCCTATTAACTGGTTGTGTGGTGATGGCATAGTCAAATTCTAGGCTGTCCTTTAACTTTAAATGTACCCATGAAACAGAGCAGTATTTAATGTCCCTTGCAGATAGAATGTGTCAAATTTTCTCTGCTGTTATAACTGCTAGAGGAGGTTACTTTGATGAATCAAAGATATGACATTTTCTTGCTAATAAAGGTACTCAAATGGTGAATATACTGTAAATGTATTTGCTAGCAAAGATTAATGAGTGTGTTTCTAGTAAATATTAAGTAACATGCAAATGTATAAAATCCACAAAACTTTTGACTGGTCGTATGCAATGCAAGAGAACCGACCCGTTTTATAAAGCACCTTAGTGAAAGTCATCGGCTTTTAGGAAGGGAGAACAGAACTGAACACAGCCATTCCAAGGTCCGACAGAAAGCCAGTGCACAGAGGATGCTAGTGAAGTTACAGGCAAAAACACACAGGTGGATCGGCAGGAGGTCTACGGATATCTTTGGAGGTCAACAGGGAGACGTCATACAAATAAAACACAAATGTGGATGGGGCGTCTTTACCTTGTTCTTGGCGTGGGAGGTGTTCAGCACACTGCGGGTCTCTTTGCCCGTGTAGATCACCACCCCAATCACTGTGCCTGCAGAGAAAGGCAAAAAATAATATCTATACTTACACTTCTGGTGACGATTGTATGTGTATATATCTTATCATCACACACACACACACACACACACATAATTCTTGTTAGATTCAATCGTATTTCTCTTAATTTGTAAATGTTCTAACGATAAATTGTTTTTTTTTTTCCTCTTACTACCAAAATAAACAACTTTAAACATTTTCATACACTACCTAAGACTTTTGCACAGTACTATCTTGGAATATATTAACGTTTTATTTGTTTGTGTATATTCACACACACACACAGGTTTGTAATTATATCTTTCTGGGGACTCTCCATTCATTCCTATGGGGAAAACTCTAATTCCAACATGGCGATCTTAAGCCCTACTCAGCCCTAACCTTAAACCATAAGTAACCACAGAAAATATGAGACTTTTGGTATTTTTAGTTTTTTGATTGCATTCACAGATCTTTGTGGGGACCTGAAAAATGGTTCCCACAACGTCAAAATAACCGGTTTTCATTACATTGTGGGGAACATTTGGGCCCCACCATGTAATATAAACATAATCCCCCCCCTCCCCCCCCCACACACACACACACACACACACACACACACACACACACACACACACACAAAAAGCTGAAAACACTATCACGTTCACTTGGTTAATAATTACATCAAATACGCTTGCAGCATTTCCCATAATAATTACTGATTTGTGCAAGAGTGCAAATTTTCAACATGTTTATTACTATCAAATCCTACAGTCTTTAAAAAAAAAAAAAGACGCAGATGGAGACGACATCCACCACACACACAGCCTGTGTCTCCCCATCATCTCCACAAATTGTTCTTCCATGTCCCTGCGGTTGTTTTGTGCTTCTGTGCGTTTGCTTATTTCCTCCTTTGCCGTTACTGTTTCATGTCAACTTATCCGGGGCACTTCCTGCCGGCATGATTTACACTCACGGAACCACCGTCATTAGCCGTCCTCTTTGCAGAAAAGTACTCAACAGACTAGCAAATAAAGAAATAAGTTTAATCCAGGTGATATTTCAAGATACCCTGATATATACGTCAAAATAAAGCTAATTACGTACTGGAGAGAGGACACAGACCCAGACTGGTATAAGATAGCTGCTGAAACTCCCCGGCCTGCAGTTTAACTTGGGAGTGCGATGATTAAGCATGCAGGCCTGTAACCTGGCCATTGCAGGCCCCCAGTCCCGCGAGGTTACGCAAATAAATAAATAATGTCCCGTGACATCCAGCACATTAAATAAAGAATGCATCCGTGAATCATTAAGAAAAAAGTGATCAATATTCTCCCATCATCATTGGCCAATTCATTATAGTGACCTTGTTCGAAAGACAAATGTGCTATTAATATTAAATGAACATAATGGGAGACGAAGGCCACTTATATACTTAAACACACCCTCAAACATTCTCTGAGTCATCAGAGCTCCTTGAGAAAAGGAAAGGAGTAAAAGCAGGAGTCATTTCTCAAGTCCAGGAAGTTGTCTTGGAAGTAAGACGTAAAGGAGGAGATTAATCGGCCAATCGGCAAACGGCTAGAGCTGAACAACGGCAACCGGGGCTGAAGATGGCAACACAACACCAAAAATTAAACTCTGTTTCTGATGTTGCCGGAGTTGAAAGCCCCACCTGCTCCTATCTGAGGAACCAGCAGGGCTCTGAGAAATATCCAATATACACTAGTGGCCAAAACTGCAGAAACATGCAGCATTTTTGGCATTATGCTTTAAAGATTACTACAAGAATACTGCTGGTAATGTTTAGAAACAATCAAAGAATGTTACAAATATCATACATTGGACGATTAAGTAAAGTACTGCAACCTCTAAAAATTAGAAGGATTTCCATAAATTTGGCCATTAGTGTACATAATTTGAGCGTTACCATGGTTTCGCTAACGGGCGGGACACTGAGCCCAAGGTGGACGCCATGCCCCTGCAGTGACGTCAGGCACTGGCCCACAGGGAAAGTGTTCTGGTCAAGGTCAGGCCATGAGGTCTGGGTGAGGGAAGGTGTGTGCAGGAGGTGGCATAGGGGAACTCCTGCGGACATGCTCCCCCATCGTGCCGGCTCCGGTTGCTTGAGAGCTGAGCCTGCCCGCAGATCGATGGCATGGAGATCACTAACGGCACGAACAAGCGGCGGCCGCAGCTCGCGGGGGATTGGGTAATCCGGGAAGGGGGGGTGGGGGTTACATAAGATGGGGCTGTTAAGTCCCCCCATTAGCGAGTCATCCTCCCTGTCATCCTCCTCTGTCCCTCGGAGGACAGCGGCTCAGGTGGAAGGCTCTCATTCACAAAGAGGGCACTGGGTACTTGACCGGGGGCTAAGACAGCCACAGCACCACCTTTCCACAGCGCGTGTCGCGCGCTAAAAAGCCAACCTGCACTCCGGTCAGTAGTCGGACGAAAGCCTCCCCCATGACATCACATGCCCAGGCCCAGATAACCAGGACACTCTCCTAAAGTAAGGATCCCTGTCGTTCTTCACATGTATCGGGGGCCGGGGGGGTGACAGGATGGGAGGGGAACATTTAGGGGCTCTGAGGCTCTCACCCGAGGCCACGACGGTGCTGGCCCATAGCGTGTTTTCGATGCTCAGGCTCTCGTGGATGGCGGGTTCACAGTCCTCCTGTGAATAGAGGCACGTGATGAGTGTGCAGCCAAGTGAACGCGAACGCCAGGCACATGGCTCATGGACGACAGAAGAGGCGGGAAAACATGAGATGACATCACGGCAGTGCTTTGCACATATTTAAAATGGGGATTGTGGCTTAGCTGCTGGCGAATATGTGCAGGCGCCTTGCTAAACGGCCACCAGAGAGAGAGAGAGAGAGAGAGCAAAGGCTGAACAGATCTGAGAAAGGGGTGCCTAGAATGACAGAAAGATGAATGCCATCTAACTAAACCAATCACTAATAATTAAGGCAAGTGTAATAAGCAGCACAAAAATAATTAATGTGAAGAACTCCCATCCCATCCAGGATGTATCCCGGCCGTGTGCCCTGTGAAGGACTCCCATCCCGTCCAGGATGTGTTTTGGCCGTGTGCCCTGTGAAGGACTCCCATCCCGTCCAGGATGTGTCCCGGCCGTGTGCCCTGTGAAGGACTCCCATCCCGTCCAGGATGTGTCCCGGTCTGGTGCCCTGTGAAGGACTCCCATCCTGTCCTGGATGTGTTCACGGCTGTGTGCCCTGTGAAGGACTCCCATCCCATCCAGAATGTGTCCTGGCCATGTGCCCTGTGAAGGACTCCCATCCCATCCAGGGCATACTCACGCCATGTGCTGCTGCTGGGACTCACATGGATGGATGAGTATCGCTTCCTAAACGGCTGACTGTGGCAGCCAGCTGATTGGCTATAAATCCTTGTTGAACTCAAAGTCTTAGGGAAGGGTAAGGCCTGCTGGCTCTGCATCGCTTTACCGTAAAGTCTCAGCTCTCATTAATGCAAATAGCAATGCCTAATTTGTAATTTGCCCAGGCTAGCGATCTGGAATGTTACCCAGCAAAAAGAGGGAGTCAGAGAGATCATAAACCGCCATAAGGCAGTGTGAAAACACAGGCTTAATCCCTCTCCTTTACTCTCAGACGCCGGAGAAATCGCAGTTTATTTTCCCTGCATGCTGCTTTCCAGACAGCGAGCTGTGGTTAGCTTGTTACAGATGATGCCTAAACACAAACTTCAGCAGGGGAATAACGAGTGGGGCCACACACAGAGAGGCTGGCCTGATCCGGCACGGCCCACATACAGCGGCGCCCCGCCGAGGCATGGTGAGCATGTGCTGGCCGACGCACGGCTCCATTCCCCTGACAGGGTTAGGGTTAGGGGAAGCCTGCATCTGCCACTTTCTCTGCCTCCCTCTCTCTCTCTCTCTCTTTCCCTCTCCCTATGCTTCTCTCTGCCTCCGCCACTCTGCTTTTGTCTGTCACTGCCTCTGTTTCTCTCTGTCTCCCTTTGCATTTGACTATCTCTGCCTCTGTTTGTCTCTGCCTCTCTCTGCCTCCCTTTGCATTTGACTATCTCTGCCTCTCTCTCTACCTCTGCCACTCCCTGCTTTTGTCTATCTCTGCCTTTATTTCTCTCTCTCACTCTCTCTCTCTCTCTCACATACACACCACTGAGAGCCTGGCCTATGGCAGGCCTGTGAAGGCCTAAGGCCCCTTCACACTATGTAAGCATACAGTGGTGTCCATGCCAGCAATGCCATTAGCAACTGTGACACCGCGGCTGGGGTAGGGGGGGAGTGCGACCAGAGAAAGAGCCAAGCTTTAGCTGAGGTCCCAACCCCGGCACTGGTTCATAGCCAGTATTCCACAGGCAGCAGAACACTGAGGAGTTTGTTAGAGGGTTTGGTTAATTTCCAAAAATAAAGTACATATTTTCAATTTTTTACAACCCCTTATGTTCATGTGTTCTGTCCACATCTGAAAAAAATGGAATTGGCACAGCCCCACCCACCCCTCGGAGCTTTACTGGTCCGTGAAATTTTCCTACGCCACAAACTAGCCCACGGACATCAAAAGGTTGGGATCCCCCTGCTTTAGCAGGAAAACGGACGACCCCAATGAGACTGGCAGAGTGAGGAACCTTGAAAAGAACGGCCTTGGACCAGCAGATTGCTGAACTCTGACCACTAACAATGGGCATTGACACTCAGCCATTTACCACACGTTGCACATGATGCTCTTCTGTACATTATTCAACTGTACATTCTTATTGCACAACTGCATACAATTTTGTACATACATAGATTTGTCAAATGTCATGTTTTATGTATTTATACTTATATTTCGATTGCATATTAATTTGTGTCATACTACAGCTGCTTCGAGAGGCTTTGCACACAAGCATTTCACTTACACGCATTGTACCTGTGTACTGGTGACATGTGACGTGACAATAAAAAGTGATTTGATTTGATCTGATTTGTGTTCAGCTCATGCTCCCAGCCTGATATGACAGTTATGACACCTATTCCCCGCTATGCAGTGATTGTGTGAGCCTTAATGATGTGGCACAATCTCACGCATTCTTACGAAGTTCAGCGGTGTATGGTGCAAAGCATGATGTGAAGATTGAGGCCTTTTTTAAAAAAATAGGACAACCACGTGAAAATGTGGGTTGGATAACAGAGCTGTGGGAAGAATAGGGCGAGGAGGTTTACTCTCACTCATTCTAGAGTGTGGCCAAGAATAGAGCAGACAGACAAAGGTCCTCTTTGTGGCCGGGCGTGCTCTGTGCTCTGATTTGCTATTAATAAGGCAGCTGGGAGATTCCATTGGCCTGCTGATGTCGTCTGGGGGTGCGGCCCATCAACATCTCGACCGGCACGAGCCCACAGCACTTCTGACATCACGCCAAGTGGCCCCGCCCCTTCCTCGGCATCCCAGCGATGCTCGATCGGGTCTGGACTCACACAGGAAGCTTCACATCTGATTTGCAGTTCGATACAAACCCCAAGTGGCCTCTAATTAAATAACAATGATCTGAATCAACATTTGAGGGCAGTGTTCCTCTGTAATACCCACAGTGAATACTTACCCTTGTGAAATTACCGTCAAAACTATGAATATCCAGCTGAGGCTTCTGGGCATAGACATAGGCACTGATTGAGAAGAGGTCCTGTGGGGGAATCAAACAGAAACATAAGCAAAGCATGCAGCGCTAAGCTTTAACTGCAGCCCTGCGGCAGCATATCGGGCTCAGAACCCCAACAGCTTTGATCAGGAAACAGATGTTCAGGAAGTATTTGTGACTTTCGGCCCATGAGAACGTCATCCGGTTCTGCAGAGATGTGGCCGGGAACAGTGAGCTCACTGTACACGCTGTACCACTCCCGTAAGTCCTTCCGGAACCCTCCCCAGTTTCTCTCGGCCCAGCGCTGATCCCCAACGCGAGGAAACCTGACGGCCAGCAAGAGGCGAATGCCTGCATCGGAGAACATTCTGGGTTAAAGCAGTGAAAGCTTATTCAAGGAATCTGCAGAAACCCGGAGCACATCTCCCGGTGTTTGGCCTATCAAGCCAGGCACCCAAGTGGTCGCTTTTCATTCCGAAGCGTTACTGAAGAGGGGCATCGATCCTGCTCAAGTACTGTCAGTCAAAGAGGAAGTGGCAGTGAGGGACAGGAAGAGCCCCTTGTGATTTGAGTTTTGCAGAATGAACTGGATTTGCTAATTATACGAAGCGCGGCAAGATCGAAAATGTTATAACGCAAATCTGACATAGAACACATCTGGACATTCACCAATAACTTTGCCCCCTAACTAGAGAAGTCACATCCAAATAATAAACAGGCATGCACACATCCCTGTGGCCCCCAGCAATTACTGAATGTGTTCTACATGCCAGCTGTTAATAGCCTAGAACCTCCCAGTCAACAGTTCACAAGAACAAATAATTTATGATGTCCATCCACAAGTTGGTGTCTTATATCTGTATCATTCTCGCCTGTCAGTTATCACCTATGATTAAGATGAGCCTGGTTACCATGCAGAGCAATACAACAGCCACCCAGCGGTGATGCCTCCCTAAGAAGGACAGACACAGAGACACACGGTCTGGTAAAAGCTCATGATATCCTCCCAACTGCCAAGGATCCATGGACTGGACAGGACTGGGGCACCGGACTTTATCTTCAACCAGCCCATGAACTGGACAGGAAAATGAAACTCTGCTTCACCAGTTAGGGCTGCTTTGTATAATCAGGCCAGCAGTAAGTCTGCCTATTAAAAAAAAACCTTTGAAAGATGAGGCGTCTTAAATATCTTTTTTTTTTCCCCCACCACAGTGCTGAGAACATCTTGCTACAAAGTGGAGGCCATTTCTGGGTAAGCTCCCCAAAAAGAAGATCACAGTACTTAGATGAAAGAATGAGGGTAAAAATAAACTAATGGCAGGCTGTGGGCTGAGCGTGGAACGGTGCCACTGGGCTACTAGAGGCATGCATCACTTTTACTATTTAAAGAAAATTCACTGTGTCTATTAAGTGTCACAGGCATGTGTGTGAACACTGACACACGGCCAACCGGAGAGATCCGTCGGTGCTCCCATTGTGTGACTGTGAGCTTGGCCAAAGTTGCTTAAATGGTTCAAAAACTGAACTGTTCAGCCTGGCTGCTGTTGCAAAGCGAGTTGCATCAGTTACGTTTTGAAGTTATTTTGAGGCAAAACGCAGGTAGGCCATCTTCCTGAGCCCTTCGACACTGAGATGGCCACCTGAGGACTGGGATCAACTGGATCACCAAACTCTTAAGATTAGTCACAAGGTTCACCCAGGATCACGTTATTTATTCTTAAAATGCCCTTATGATTTCCTTCTCTGCCCCATAATGTTACGGCTGTCCCGGAAATAAAATCAAATAAGGTTTCAGCAGAGGGGTAACATTTGAAGAGTTTCCTTAATCATTTCATAAGATCAGAAGTTACAGCAAGGAGAGAACAGAGAGCAGGAGGGATAATTAAATAGCGATGAACCCCCAGTGAACGGATCTCTGAGAATAAATCAGGAGGTTTCCAATTATTCAAAACTGAGGGCCGCAAGCCGGCAATAAATCCACTTGATCATGCCAAACTGAGAAAGCGGAGTGTAGTGAGCAGATATAAAACGAAGGAAAGGAAAGACGTGACTCGCAAGCCACTGGAAACCCTAGCTGGGTGTTTCATTTCAACAAGTCATCATTAAACGACTTGTTGAAATTTTAACTATCTGATCACGGTAAGTGGTTTGGAGAAGACGACAAAATCTGAACGGATGACCTTAGGCTGTATGATCTCCCACTGAAGCATGGCTTTGGGAGGCCTCGTGGTTTTGACTCATTCAGGCTGCCGTGGTGGCCCCCGAAGATGATGGGGCGATGGCAGGTCTCTATACCCGCGGCCCACAACATCAGACACATGCAGAAATCACAGCCATGACTGATGATGGCGAAGAGCAAAGGCCCTCACAGTTATGCTGGCCTACGCTGAGGAAAAAGGCATTTCTGACCACCAGAGGTTCACTCGGTGAAACCAATACTCTCCTAATATCTTCTTTCACATTAAAAAAATGAAGATCAGTTTGATTTAATGACAACGCCTGCATGCATTCCTGTGCATTACAATCGCTGCTTTAATCACAGCCAAAAACTGCACAATTTCTGAGCGATAATCATTGCATTAACAAACTTCTTTAAACGCATAAAATACACATTTTATAAAAACAACAATAAATAAATAAATGACAGGTGCAAGATGTACTTGCCTGATTAGACAGACCTGCAACTAAAGGCAAGAAAAACACAACTGGGTAAACTGATCTGATGTCACTGAGGCAGTTCATCGGAATCTTACGGAGAGAGATACAATCCAGTTACAGAAGAGGCTCTTCTCCACCAAAGGTCAGTGATTTTACTGCTTCGACCATGAGACTTAATGCTTTACATGGGCAAACACTCTTCAAAATCACCACAGAATCAATCACAATGCAACGCAAAGTACATCGTGTGTATGTTGACGTGTGCTAGTATGGGTTAAACCTGATGCTGTAAAAACTGTAAACTGAGCTCAAATGAATCTCTAGGAAAAAAGGTCCACATCCCCGTCTGTCGACATATGACCCAGGTGATTCATGGCTGTCGGACAGATGACGGTTAACCGGAATGTCATGACACCAATCGATGTACTGCTACATCACTGCTACAGCACTGCTACATGTAGCACAGTCCCACTGTGCTACATGTAGGGCCCCTTGATTATGGGAAAAATCATAATCACAATATTACCCATTGACTTTGGAAATATCATGCATTTATTGTACTTTGTCTTTTTAGCAGTGGATTTCCATCCATCCATCCATCCATTTTCTTTAACTGCTTGTCCTATTCATGGTCATGGGAGGGTCCCGAGCCTATTGGTGCAAAGCAGGAAACAAAGCAGGGGCCAACCCATCACAGGGCACACACACACCACTCACTCGCACACGCACACCACTCACTCGCACACGCACACCACTCACTCGCACACGCATACCACTCACTCGCACACACACACCACGCACTCGCACACGCACACCGATGGGCTTTCTGGTAACTCCAATTAACCTCAGCATGGTATTGAACTGTGTGGGAAATCAGAGTATCCGGAGGAGACCCCACGATGACACGGGGAGATCGTGGGGCAGCAGGGCTAAGCACTCCGCTACCCAGGCGTCCCCAGTGGGTTTCCATAGATACAAATAGAAACAGGCTAGAAAGGGAAGCACTGGATCTACAAAACAAGACTAAACAGGAGCATCGTAACGAACTGAAAAAGCACCACAATAATAATTTTATCGCAATTATCGTGTTTTGATAATTGTCGCAAGACAAACTCATAATATTAAAATTTGATTAATTGCTCAGTCCTAGTTACAAATTAAGGCAGGCTCTTCACCCGTATTGCTACAGTACTCATGCTAGTATATTTACTTTTGTTTCACTGAATTATATGCATGTTAAATCAGATAAGAATTGGCAGAGGAAACGCACCCCCAGCGCGGGGAGCCTCTGTGTGCAGGCCACGGCGACTTTCAGCTTCCAGTCCGTCTCTCCATCCAGCTGATCCGTACGGATGAAACACGACCCTGAGGCAGAGAGCAGACGTGTTACTCACCAGCACCACTGCCATCTCCATCAGACTCTTCCATACTGCTGCATGAAAAGCCTTCGCCACGTTAAACAGGCTAAACACAGATACGACAGGTTCTCCTATTCAACGGAAGGTTCATCAGGTGGTGAAAGAGGCAGCAACCACAGAGATGGTGACGGTGACCGTGACTGAGACCGTGACCATAACTGTGCTAGAGCACATTGTGCCCAAGAGCTGCATGGTAAGTGTCGGGTTAAGACAGTGTTTCCCAATCCGGTCCTCAGGGGTCCCTAGACGGTCCACGTTTTTGCTCCCTTCCTGCTCCAGGCCAGACAGTCCACATTTTTTAAGTTTAAGGAAAAATAAGGATAAAAATCACAGTATCACCATGCTGCAAGTCCAACAATTCAAATTCAATTCCTCTTTAACAGAAGCACTTAGCTATGTCAAGACATTGCAACCAGTTTACATTTTGCTGTAGCCCCATGAAAATATCCCACTTAATTCATAATCAAAGTGTAGCGATATGCATGCCCACACCAGACCACTGAATATTCAGCAAGATTGGAGCCCATTTCAAAGACACTCATTAGGGATAATACATCGAGAAGACCTGACACAAAGCACAATTGCCGTTACTGAAACATTGATGAATGAAACTGCAGAAACCAAATAATAAATGAAATTACACTTTTCTAAAATGGTCGGGCACTCGCTGAACAAGCTTTTAATTTGCAGCTAATATGACTGCAATTATTTTGAGAGGCAACCATTAGTTATAACTAGTGGGAGCTAAGCCTAACCATAGCTGAATTATTCAGCACAGTCAGCTGATATCCTGTTACACTACACTTATGAAAGCCAGCCTTTTATTTTGTATAATTGACATGGGCTGTTAAGGAGAGAGGGCGGCGAGCTTTGGAATCAGCACATCTATCAGCTGTCAGAGCAGATCACATCAGGTCAGCCCACGGCGGCATTAACACCTGCGCTGCATTATGGGAGTTCCGTGTCCGAGGCGTATTTACATACAGCTTAGTCAAGACATTGGGTAATTATAAAGGGGAAAAACAAAGCAGACATGGTGATATAAATGGCACTCAGGAAAAACATGGTGCAAACGCTACTGCATAAATTATGGGAGAAGCTGGAGGCTCCCAAAGACTCAGGATGATAGCAGTCACCATGCGTGCACGCAACGGCTAAAACGGTTAGCAATTAGACAGACAGACAGACAGACAGACAGATCAGCAGATAGTCAGACAGACAGACAGATAGACAGACAATATTTTCATAGTAAATTGTCATAGTAAATGAAACAACAAAATTTTCTTTGCCACTTTGGCACAATATTCAAAATGTATGTAAATTACAAAAATAGAGAAAATAAAAAGACAACTAAAATACTTAAATACTAAAATACAAAATATAGTGAAATAATGGATGTTATCAGTCTTGGGTAATGGGGGGGGGGGGGGTTACAGAGGTAAAAGCCTTTGGGTAGAAGCTGTTCCTGAGTCTCTTTCTTTTGAATCTGATTGTCCTGAATCTTTTATCCAGAGAAAAGGGGAGCAAACAGAGAGTGTCCAGGGAGTGTTGAGTCTTTTATAATGTCACTGGCCATCTTTTGGAGTCTCAATGTTTCTTAATTAACAGAACCACTATAACAGAAGTCATCTGGCAGACAGAGAGCATATGAGAAGTTTCCAAGTTTCGCCATAATGTCAGTCACTGGCAATGATGGCGTGTTTAAAGGCTACTTCTGTCTTATATTCACATGTATGGATGGAAATTACTTTGCAGGCCCTTTCTGTCCAGGTCCACGCGTCCACGCGTCCAGTGGGAGGCCCAGGTGACATTCAGCCAGAGTTAGAAAACCGATGAAGCCATCGATTAATCAGGAGGGACTCCACCAGACACTGGAGTTGACATTGCGTCACTCCCGTTTTGAATGATTACAGTTGGCGATTAATACGCGCTCGCAATTATGCATGGGGTTACTCTGCGGCACGTTAAAATTTCACGGTTTTCCGGAAACCACGAAAGTATCTCTTCAGACGAGAACATTCCACGCTGACTCCCTCTTAACTGACGTGTTTGGATGCGCAGATCCTGTTCAATGCGGTAAATTCTGCATAAGGTGATTATTCTCAAATTACCTTCATCTCTTTCAGACACTGGTAATACTGTACCCACTTCTGGCCAGTGATGTCTGCGCATCAGAAGCGTGTCAGGAAGTGAGTGCAGCTCCCCACAAACCCAAAAGCATGTGCTATGCACACACACTGCATTTCTGTCTATGTAGGCCATGGACATTAATTAACGCATAATTCTACAAAGACAAAAAAACAAGACTTGCTTCGTTGGGACATCATTTCTTTGGGAGTTTGTTTTGCTCCAAAAAAGCAAAAAGATGTCAAAATCACTGTAGAGCTAAAACTTAGGAGATGACCCGCAAAGCATCTCTTTGTAGCAGGTCTTTGAGACAATGACACTCCTCAGCGCTAAGAGTTTTGCTGGAGAAATTTCACATCGCTGTAATTCCATCTGAAAGTATCAGCAGCCTTTGCAGATTGTGTGTGATTGGGCAGAGAGAGTGCATCAGGGTAATGAAGTTGTCGAGGGGGGGGGGGTGCAGATGCGTAGGGAAGAGCAACGTGAGCGCACGTTACTGAGGAAGGCTCATCATCCTTCGCAGATCACATATCTGTGACATTTAATAAGGCACTTATTATGTACCCAAGAATGAATAATACATTCGCTTCATCAAATCAAACTGATGGATTATTCTCAATAAAACCTTTCACCACTGGCCTCTTTGTCTGACGTTTAGAAAGGAGCCGTGCGTTCGCTTTGTGTCCAACACACAGGGACGCCCCCCCAACTGCAGCATTACCGTGTGCCGAGTTTGAGGCTCTGTCGGGGTTTTTTCGGTCTCACTTAAATCAAATTCCTTAAAGGGAAAGGGGATTTCTGGGGTTAAAGGGACGTGTTTTGCAACATGGGTGAACTTAACGTACACCTTTGGCCGTCTGACATTCCCTGAAGTGTCCCAGCTTCCTCAAACTCCTACCTGGGGGGTACCTGGGGGGTGCCCTCAGAATCAGGAAACTATAATTTTGCACATTTCCTGAAATCTACTGTTCATATCACAGGACTGGCATGGAAGGTATAAAAGCATTTTTTTTTTGTTTCCTGTAACCGATATGCTTACAACAATGTAACTATGTGCACACTTCGCCTGGTCCCGATTTTCCTAATCCGAGGTAGGAAGTGGAGTCTGATTGGTGACACGCAGGAGGGGGAGAGTACGGACGACTGGGAACACTGGGCTCTGGTCTCCCTGGGACTCACGGGGCACCCGCCCAGTAGGGCTTAGGGTCACTGGCATCCACTATCTCGCAAGTAAATGCAGCATCAGGTTTTGGGAGGGGGGGGGCGTTGGGGTGGAACGTAGCAGTGTGGCACACTTTGGGTTTGCAGGTGATTTCTGGGTTTTTGAGACCAGAGATAATGTATGATATTATTATCATTACAACTATTCAGTTATTTTATTTAAATCCACTTAACACAAGAACCCAGTTACATAGGGTGGTGTGTGGCTCACTGAGTCTGGATGCTGTGGTTGTGATCGGTAGGTCATCAGTTTAAATCCCCTAGTGATTTCACCATTGGGCCTTAGGCAAGCCCCTTAACCCCCACCTGCTCCAGCGACCCCGTTTTCATTTCACTGCAACAAAATCCGGTTCGGGGCTCTGATCAAAGACCTGGTTCCTCCTGGGATGCGAAACGGCAACTTTCAGGTGCAGTAGCACATTTTGATCTGAACACATCAACAAATAGAGGATGAATGATGAGCTTTCCTAATCACAGCTGCTTGTGTGAGTGTTCAGTAAGACTCTGTGGACATTAAAACAGTGGTAAATGAATTATGTCATTCCCCCCAAATGAAGTATGTGGCTATGCTGCAGATTACAGTAATAACTGAGGGACACTATTTCCTTTTTAATTATAATGACAACTTCTACAAGCTTTTGAGTAATTCTGTCTGCCACAAATGCCACATACCGCTTTTCTCCGATGTCCTGAGAAAAATCATGTCAGCGGGTATTCTCTGGTTCTGCAACAAAATGATAAAAAAACAAACCATCCACAGCATTAAAAGCAGATTAAAAGACTATATACACATTAAGCCAAAGCAAATAGTGTTCTTAAAGACCCAACTGAACCCCCCACCCATATACGTAGAAAGAAAAACTAGTGTTGATTAAGCTAAGACCACCATCAGTCAAAAAGTCCCTTCAAAGGTCCTGACCTCTGCAGATCAATGCTAACGGAAGCACAGGTGCTATCCCCTACTCTTCTGAAGCTCTACAGAGCATCTGGCTCCTCAGAAAGCAGCTCCCTATCGGACTAAAAGCACTCAAGCTGATGAGAAAGTGAGGCTCCCACTATCGCCCATCCCCAAGCCATCATAATCTGTACAGTGGGTTTGTATTCAGTGGGTTATGATATTGGCCTACTAGAAGTCACCAAGATCATAAAGGGCCCCTTTCTGCAGAGGCGGTCAGAAATCACGCAAGTCCAACCTACACGTTTGTGATGACCACACCCCCCCCCCCCCCCCCAACTCAATTGATGTCGAACTCCAGGCTTTACTGCGACAAATCAATAGCGCAGGGCTGATGGGAAACGTGATTGGAGGACAACAAGCTGGTGAAAAGGCGAGCGGCAGCGCGAGACCAACCTTCTCCACGATGATCAGGTCGCCCACTTGTATGTCGGAGCTCTTTACCTGCACTTTACCTGCCGGCAAAACCGGAGGGAAAGTCAGTCAGCTTATAGTAAGCTTATAGTATCAGTATAGTATCAGTAAGCTTATAGCCTGTCTCCTGGTCTTCCTGGCCTTGCGCTTCTCCCTGTGAGAGTAACAGGGCCTCATAAAGATCCGGGATGTGGAGCCCAGAGGAAGCCAAAGACACGACTGGTCACTGCCGATCACATCCACCCAGCAGGCACATCCACCAGCTCCCTCTGAGCCCACGTCAGAGCTTCAGACAGACACACACACAGGGACATATCTGCACTTCATGGCACATCTACAGTGACATTTATATCTCCACACTGCAATCTGTATACAGTGCAATTTATACTTTCACAGTGCAATGTTCTGTATACTTATGCGTATTATATATATTTTATCTTCCTGTGATGTTAGTACTTATTCCTTTTGTATGTGTAGCACAGCCGGGGTACTTTTTGCCGGAAAAGCATTTCAGTGTATGTTGTAGCAGCCATGTGACAAATAAAGAATCAATCAATCTATCTAATCTATCTATCTATACACACACCACACTGCAGGATGTGCCATGTGTATTGAGGAGGAGTCTTATGGGAATTAAACCGGTCTAATTAGAGAGAAGTACAACGCATTTGTTACAAGTCACATCAAGGGGACATGCAAAGCAGGAAATCGGAAAGCAACATGCTTGAGTAAGCTGAAAATAATATAGACCATTCATGTGAAAATACGTAACAAGTTGCTTTTGGTGCCAAGAATCAATGTGATTTATGCTTTGATATCTTAAATTTCAGAGATTTTGTATCTTTTGCTGTCTTTCCAAATGATCTACAATATAAACTATGGACTGAAGAGTAGGTAGAGGCATTACAGTGGGGGAAGTTGGGGCGATTCCCTAAAAAATGCGGAACAAAGCTGGATTGGTTTGGGTGGGGCGCCTAATATACGCTCTCATGGGCCCCAGAAATCTCTAGCTAGCCGTTTCACAAAGGAAAATTAACTGGGGAATGTTAAAATATTTATTTCAATCGCCCAGTAAGCTTGCCAGATTGGGGTTCATTTTAGTTAGCAAGATCTTTCCAGAAAGACCCCGAAAAGCAAAACGGACAAAACTTCAAACATCCGCACAGCCTCACTTCAACTGAACTACAGAATACTGCTTATAATTAAAAATAACCCAGATCATAAACATAATGGAAATTTGATTAATTCAGGGTAATTTAATAACTTAATACATTGTTAGGAGACTATAGTAATTACACGGGCAGAAGAATTTATTTAATATCAATGGCGTTACTGGTAGGAGCTTGTGGTTATTTTTAAACTCTTACACAACAGTGCACTGTAGAATCACACACGCTGCCATTTTTATACATTCGGGATAGTTGCACTTCTAAAGATGAACAGCTTCACAAGGTTTAATTTTTTTGCTCTCTGGGGGTTGTGGGTGGGGGGTATTGTAAGCCCAGGCTGACTTCTGCGGACGCACAGCCGGCAGAGAGGCATACCTCGCACTGTCAGCTTGCCGTACAGCATCGAGTTCATCTCTTTGTCCCTCCGGTAGCGGCGTACCTCGTCGACGGCTTCACGCACCATCGTCACAGCCAGCACGAAGCTCTGTACGAGCAGGCAGAGGGATGTGGTGTCACATTCTTTCATGACTGAAGAGTCGTATTAAACAAATGTTTCTGACGCAGATTTCCGAAGCTACTTATTTTTCTGAGACACTCACTTATGCCGCTGGGCATTTTAACAGAGCTATTCATTTTAAGTGTGTTTCTCTGGGGTACAACAACAGCAGCATGTCCCTGGGCCTCAAACACGCAGCAATGAAAGCTAACGGTTACCTCACACCCTGAATGTCCCCTGTAATTCAATATGAAGTCGCTCCACAGATGCAAACAGCCAGGTGCTGTGCGCTACATTCCCAACATTACAGTGACATCTAGATTGATAGGTCTAGTTGGACAGAGCAAGATATTCTAATTGTTTTAGTGTTCCAAAGACTACCGTTAAAACCTACAAAAGCAGGAACAGACCTATATAATTTAATCCTGCATATAGCAAACTCTTTATTTCATTGACAAAATTCTAATCAATACAACAAGCAAAATTTAAAGGACCTATGACTTGTTCCATAAATAATGGGGAGGCATATACTCCCCAACCACGAAACGCGTGTTGAAGATGTACTTGCGCATCACTAAGCACAGAACAGTCCACAATAAGGCAAAAGTGAATAGTGATAAATGACAACATAATATTTTTTAGTCCAATGTTTCCCAATCCAGTCCATGTTTTTGGACTGTCTGGCAGAGAACTGGGAGGGAGCAAAAACATGGACTGTCTGGCAGAGAGCTGGGAGGGAGCAAAAACAAGGACCGACTGCGGGTCCCTGAGGACTGGAGTGGGAACCACTGATCTAGTCTAACAAAAGTATATGATTTTACTCAGGAAGCTACAATAGAAGTATCGTAATTGAAAACTTCAACATAATTATTGTTTGGTAATGTGAAGTGTGGAAAATTATACACCTTGAGAGACTTCCCGGCAGGATATAATTACTTTATAAATCTCATCGTTTTAGAAACAGCAATTATATTTGAAGAACTTTCCCACTGAGACATAGGACTGCATTAGGTGCAATAATAAATGACGTTATATTATTACTTCAAGTTTCACCTTCACTTCTGAAGCATCATAATATTTAAAATGTTACTTTAAAAAAAAAATTTAATGTTTAAAATTCACTCCATGGGCCTATACTCAGTACAAAATACTGGCTTTTACATGACAAGGTTGAAAAAAATGTCAACGGTATTTTGTCCATGATATGCAACTAAACACCACTTGAAGACGGTCATAGAAATATAAAGTTACGATAATTTATTTATGACACAGAAATGTGAGCACTTCCTTAATAAATTCATCACACAGATTATGTTGCTGCACATTCCTGAATCATTTCAACTGGGCTGCCTCAGCCGACTTCAGAAATAAATAAATATCACGGCACATAACCAACATCCTACAAAAACAACAAAGAGATGACATTTCCAGAGACAGCAAAGAGAAAATAGTAATTGAAAGTTATACAAACTGGGTTATAACGTTATGTTATGACGGCACAGGGAATACTTCGGAAACAATGATGTGGACATAGGACTCATTCGATCTGTAGGTAAGAGACGAACTTGTGTTTACCAGAGGACCCCAATAGGTATAAAGGTATCCGATTTTCAGAGCTGGGACAAACTGAGAGCAGGCCACCACCAGGAAGTAGAGGTTCAAGAAAAACTTGAACTGCTGGTACAGCACCTGAAAGGAGAGGAGAGGGTGTCAGAGGGAATCGGGCACTGCCAGCGAACTCGGCCCGAGCACAAGCTCCCTCCACGTTCCACATTTTTGCTTCCTCCTAGCTCTCTACCAGTAGAGAGCTGGGAGGGAGCAAAAACGTGGACTGTCTGTGGGTCCCCAAGGACCGGATTGGGAAACACTGATTTAAATGTAGGTACACAGCGTGCCAGACTCAGACTGGCATCTCGGGTCAGCGGCGCTTTGGCAGGGAAATCCGTACAGATTCTACAATGTAGATCCTGACTGACAGAGTCTGCCCAAGCAGCTAACCGGGTCAGAACTGCCCTTCATTTGCTACAGAGCAACACGGAACGGGCTTCTGCTGGACTCGCCATTAGCACACGCTGCCTGAAGTGCAGAAATGCTTATTAAAACACAAGTGGCAACACGGTGCACAAGAAACTGATCAGAGAGCATGACGAGGTATATCACCATAGGCTTACAGAGAGCATGTATAAAAATGCGCGTATGAACAAGCCACTCTGTGATGTTCCTGCTCCACAAAGGAAGGGCAGGAGTCTGGCCTCAAACGGCATATAGAGACAGGACTGACACAGCAGTGCCATGTAAGGAGAGCAGGCGGTAGGCATCAGGAAAATTCAACAGGCATCTCTCTCCTTCCTCCTGCAGCCCAATGAAAGGTTTAGATTGAATAATAATCAGAGCAGACAGTCTACACAGAGGCTTTAAAGGGATCTGCAATCAATAACACTCTGCGGCTAATGAACTTTGTGACCTTCAGGAAAATGCACACTGCTTAACCAATTTCTGTGCATTTAATAATTTAAACCAAGGACGAAATTAAAGTCCTGGCTCAATAAAGATGGGAATATTTATTTCTTCGACAGACAGTTGACATTTTATTGCACTGACAAGAGATAAGTCTCTTAATTATGTAGCCATTAGTTTTTGTGCGTTTTAATAAAGAGATATAATAGATCACACTTTTTCCCCCAGAATTGCACTAATGGGAGGAACAGGCTGACCCTGGAATGGTCACTTAAGCAAAACCTGGAGCATAAGCTGGTCTGAGCCCAGAGTCACAGATAACTTTACACCGCATTTGGCAATAAGGCAGTTCAAAGGCCCCATATATCTACATCACTTTAGATCTGACAGAGGCTGTCAAACATGTCACATTTTTTAAATTACCGGCTTACTTTTTTATACTTCTGTATAAACAGCATTTATATGATTGTGGGGGGGGTAGCAATGCTCGCAACTCACAACACGACATGCATCACAGAGGTCATGACACATTGCGGGGCTGCAATGTTTTAAATGATGTGCAGTGTATGTGATACAGCAGGTGTCTCATTAACAAAATGCAAGGAGCATAGAGCCCAAGAATGTATCAGCAAATCACAAATGAAACACTCACTGGCTACACACTTCAAGATAATTTTGTTTTTATTATATCAAGAATACTCTCTAAGTAACAAACCTCCTTTGAAATGTACAAAGCCCAGCAACATAATAAACATTAAAAATCTATTTTGCTCGGTGAACATTATTTGATGCAAAGTTTTGACATTAAAGCAGAAATGTGGAAATACCATAATTATTCAAATACTAACTGGATTCGTTCCCTTTTCCTTTTCCTCCTATTAATCACAGAAAACCCAAGTTTTTTCGGTACTTCACGCGTAAATTCAGCTGGTTTTCAATTTCAGTATTTGTGCTGCTCACGTAGGCCCCAATGAACATGGACAAAGGAATCAAAGTATCAGGGTGTTATGCGATAATACCTTCCTCGAATAATAATAGCTTACTGAATGAACACTGACGAACTCTTTTGATCTTATCGTTTTTAGTAATACACCCTAACACACCCAGTATCTGGCTGAGGCACATTGTACCAAGGTATGATAGTTATGTTATATCTATTTACAAGTCAGAGAGGCCTCACCTGCAGGATTTCAGCTTGGGTTCACTGGCTAAGACAGAGAGCTAGTGAGATACACAGCTATTCTAACCCAACTCAAACATACCCCAGTGCCGAAGTGTTTTTTTTGTTTGTTTGTTTGTTTTCTTAATAATCCCCAGATTAAGAATGTATGACTTACAGAGAACTCGTATTAAGGAACTGATTGCCATAAAGCTTATTATATAAAAAATTGGGGTTAAGTACAACGGATCGTAATAACGAAGACACGCACGACATTTGTGATGTTCGTGAAAATGTTGCACGACTTCAACAGTTTGTCAGTTTGAGGTACAGTACAATATTTTGTTTAGTTACTTTTATTATTACTGTATGAATATTATTATGTACTGCATAGTTATTTTTCCGTCTTAACAGATTCGACTTAAAGACTGACTTTGGGAACTGATCTTGTTTGTTAACCTGTGGACCTCCTGGATATATTTGACATCAAAAGTGATGCTTTCACAGTGAAATGCGGCAGACCGTCACTGTCTCCCGTGCAGAATGAGGGCCACTTTGCCGCGCTCGGCTCCGTGTTCCCACGCTGCGCTGATGCCGCACACTCACCCCAGGCACGAAGGTGAAGACGTTGTACTTCTGGTTCTTGATGGCATTGCGCGGGTACTTCTCCTCACATTTCTCCGGGCAGCCCAGCCAAACGGTGCGTGCCTTGAGCTCCTTCTTCCTGCGGCAGATGTGGGCCAGCCACTCGCAGCAGCTGTGGACAGCGGGTAGCAGGATCTCAATACCAACACCTCAGAGCCACAGTGGGAGCAGACGGCTACTGCAACTACTGCACTGCAGCTTCAGTTAAATCACTCAGCAAGTATTACGGCCCAATTCTCAGTGTACTGTAAGCTTTATTACACAGCTGGAGAGGAAAATAAATTGACATATATGTGGCTAACGTACAAGCGAGAAAACCTAGGGATCAAAGGTTAGGGTCAGCCATCATCTGACGCCCAGGAGTGATTGGGGTTAAGGGCTTTAGTTGAGGACCTAATTGCAATATAATTACTCTGCCAGCAGTGATGGGAAAGTTACTCAAAAAAGTGATCCATTACAGATAGAGGTGGAAAGTTCAGGTCCAGAAAGTACAAACCCAGACCAGGGTTTTGTTTCAACCAATTGAGTATAAAGAGTCACAGTCACAGATTACTCAACTGGTTGACTGAAACAAAACTTTGGTCTGGGTTTGTACTTTCTCGCCCAGAACTTTCCACCTCTGTCTGTAATGGATTACTTCTGTGAATAACATCCCGAACACTGTCAGATATGGGATTTGAACATACAATCTCTCAAGCACATGCAAAAGTTCTTAAATTTATATGACCTAGACATAAAATGAAAAAGGATTAATAGCAGAATTATATGACTTGAAGAGAGGTGAAATCAGAATTATTTATAGCAGCAGTATCAGACTAAGGGTGATTTTTCCTTAACCTGTGTCATGTGCCTAAAAAAGTGATGTACAAACACAACACGAGAGTACAAAGCAGCCTAAGCATAGCAGCAGTGGTTCGTGCGCTCGCCCGCGTCACAGGAAGTGGTCTCTTTGCGGCGCTGCCTCTGCTGCTGAGCCCAAAAACCATCAGCTAATTAAACACAGAGCTCTGCAGACGTTAATCATGCTGACGGGCTGCCTTTGACATGGCTTCCTAATGAGGTTTCCCGGCATTTTCAACCTTCTGAAAGGTTAGGGGCCTCACTGCATCGGCCACCCAAGCTGCTGCCTGCAAACACTCAGAACACGCCCAGAACACGCCCAGAACACGCCAAGTAAAGTACAGCCCTGGATGGATGGATGGAGTAGGGGTGTGTATCTCTTGCATGATATTACATGATACAAAAAAAACACATTTGTATCTATTGTGACTTTGGCTTCATATGTCGGTTTTTTGGCCGATTAATAAATCAAAGTTTGACTGGGCGTTCTCTACTGATGCAACCACATCGTAGACATTTCTGCCAATTCAAATCAGCTTATCATCACACCCCTAAAGAGTTGCACTTCCTAAAGGATGTCGGCTAACCGACCGAGATGAATGTTTAATGTATTCGTCCAGGGACCGGATCCCTCAAGGCGTGTGACTCTGCCACGTGTTGGCATGAAATCACAGATTAACCAACAAGAGATCTGTCTTATATTGACATCTTTCACGTATCTTTTACTGATTGTGTATGAAACAAATGCCATTTCAGAAAGATGCTTAATAGAACTGCCTGTAATGAAGAAGAAAAATGTGTTCATGGTAAACGTAAAACAGAACCACAAACTCTGAGACAATGAATTCTACAAAGATTATAGTATAATTCCATGTTGCACAGAGATAAATTACCTCTGTTACATCAACCGTCCCCTACTAAAAAAACTGTCAATAAAGCTTATCATAGACTTGGTCACAGGACAAGAGAGGAAGCAAATTTCCGAATAATGTAAACTGACATATTGATTGAAGCTGCCATTAGAACATGTTCCAAATAAATTGGAAAAATGAGTGTTTGTGTTGGCCCTTATGCATCCCCTCTACTAGAGCCAAAGTTTGATTAATTCTTGACTCATATGAAAGATTCATTGAACAAATGAGGGTTGTTTAAATAACAGAAAATTGGGATCGACCAAGTTATTCTGCTTGAATTACTCGAATTTCATAATCCGAAAACTAAGCATACAAAAAAATACTGGAAAGCATTAAATTAGTCAGCTGTGAAAAATCCTATTTGTTCATTAGAAAAAAAAGATCAATATTAAGTTTGCAATTGAGATGCATCACTGATAATCAAACTGAAGTGAAAGCTGTGCATTCAATCAATTTTACAATTAAAATTTATATTCCACAAAAATAAAAAGTCAAAAGGACAGCGAATTAACATTCCTCATGTGCTAAGAAGTAATTTAAATAAAACTGAAGTAAATAAAGCAGTACTTTATTTACAATCAATAGCTGAATTACAAATAACAATAAAGACTAAAATGTACAAAATTATGAATTCATCTGGGGGAAAAATTTGGTCATAAGTGCAAAGATATGTCTATAAAAGTATATAAAAATTGAAAATCATATCAAAGTTAAGTCAGGAATGAACATTATAGCCTAAATGGGCTCCTAGCCAGAGTTAACTCCAACATAAAAAATACATTAAAAGCAATTCCATCATTAGGCAAAATTAGCTTAATGGCTCATTTTTAGCTGGGTGTTTTTTTTTTGCTGTTTGATTTGATTTCAGACTGCTGATGTGCATCGAGCGAGTCAACCAAACAGTCTCGCTTTACCTGTGTTCTTCACGCTAAGCCACTGACGCGTTGGGAATCCAAACTGAGCCTTGCCCACACACCAGTGGCCAAACAAGAGGGCTAGTGTACGGCAGGCGGCGAGGCCCAAAAAACGCAGCGGTGGTCACAAGCGAGCGCGGCTATTCCGGCCTGAAGCTGAAAAACCCAAATGTGGAATATGCCCCCCCCCCCATTTCTCAGAAGTACTCCTGTCATATTTTTTTGGTCGTCTGCTGACCATGAGATGATCAAATGTATATTTAAAGCATATAGCAGACTTGCCCTAAGTGAAGTCAGTTCTTTGATGTTAAGGACTGACAGGATGATAAGTAAATAAGGTCCTTAGGTTATCTAAGACCGCAGGCCTCAGTACCGCAGTAAACGCAGTAACTATGTACCTGCAGCATACTATCTTCCAGCCGCCCAGGATGAACCAGCCCAGCCCACGCTGCTTCTGGTTGACCCGGGCCCGAGGAAGGGTCTGGTAGTCGCTCTCATCATTCTCGAAAGCCTCCTCCGACATCATCAGGGGCATCTCATCCAGGTGGGATGTTTCATCTTCCACCTGGTACCTGTGGGGGGGTGTAAGTGAGTCAGAGCCAGGCATGAACGCAGCGGCGAAGGCAGACCAGAATCACCGCACAGCACTTTAAAAAAAAAAAAAATCACAAAATGGGATACGGAAAACACAGGGACACACAGTAACTCACATCATGGTGTCTTCAAGCACTTTGATGAGTAAAAAAAAGAAAAGAATGACAAAGTCAGTATGGTTTGGCGACTGGCGGTATATGGCCTTTGCATCACTGAGTTACAGACTGTGGTTCTGCAGGTTTACACAGCTGATGGTGCAAAAACAACGTGGACTCCGGACACCAATCAAAAGAGGCACTTTTCCAAATCGGGCAGCAGAAAAGACAAGCCGACTGCAAATTTAAATGGAGACGTAGAAGATTCTCATTCTTACAGCCACAGCAACAGGCACTCTAGCTACAAGTTTGCAGGGCACAACCTTCTTGGATTACTATGCACCTGCTTCCTGAAGAATTGGCATGTCATCTTTGCAGCAGGTCATTCTACTCCAGGGAGTGTGGTCCACTTGAAAATAAAGCACTCTTGAGATTTCAGAAGCAAATTCTCAGTGACGGGTGTTTGCCTTAAGACACCGGGTTTGCTAACGGAGAAGGCAATCCCCAGCATCCTCTGACAGCAAAGATCACACAGAATTTCTGTTCCATGCCATTCCAGTCCCTTCACCCTACTGATAGTTAATTTCCTGCACCCAACAAGCTAAAGCTTCCAGAAGCCTTTAGGGGCCTGACATCTGCCTGTAGACCACTGTCTCAGCACCTACCCTTCATCCACGGCTGCACAGTTTGCCTCTTTTCTCTGACAGCTGATAGTTATTCAGCACTAAAAAAGTCTGAACTCATTCAAAAGCAAGCAACAACATATGAAAATATAAACATGTTAGCACAAAAATGATGGACAAGATTTGTGCACTCCTTCAAAGTGAAATGCAGGGTGAAATCCCTTTGCATACAGTACTGTGCAGAGCCATGCCTGATCCACACTGCAAAGAGACGGTTTTCCTTTGTATATTACGTGAGCCATACCTGACCCACACCCACGCTGACTAGCAACGCCTAACTGAGCCGACCCGTCTGCAGTGAAAAGCCAAAGCAAGCTGGAACCGTGCTGTAACTAGTGTCTCTTAGTGGTACAGCTTGGGTACAGCCTGGTTCCTCTATGCCAGTGGAAAAGCCAACATTAGCCATTTCAAAACCTGTCCTAAAGTCACCCCAATAACCATCTAACATGCATTTTTTTGACTCGACCACTAGCACACCTTGCTAGGCTAATCAATACTTCAATTAAGTAACTAATTAAGTAATCAACTCAATTAATCAAAAAATTAATTAATCGAGCTGATGAAGAAATGTAACGAATACATGGAATGACTGGTGTGCCCCTGAGGAGAGGTTTGGGAACAGAAGCGATGTTCATATAGCCAGCCAAAAAGATTTCAGTAACTTTTTAGAGAAAAAATCTTAAGTATTTTATTGTCACTGTTAATTTGCATATGGTCTGTTGTTAAACTGTGTGAATGTCTTTTAACAAACATACACTTACTATCCAGCTTAAAATGTTTTCTTTAACTACCTAAGAACAGTACTGAATATCATGGTGGAACTATTTCTGATACATTAAAAACACCGACATCTATACCTATACCTGGGATGCAACCCAGCTGGCTACCAAGGGGGTTGTTCTGGATACATCCCACTGGGTGGAGGCTCTGTGGCTGACCCAGGACATTCTGGAGGGATTATACCTCCCAGCTGGCTGGGGAATGCCCAGGAATCCCTCAGTATGAGCTGGAGTATGTGGCCTTCCAGAGAGAGGTCTGATCTGACCTACTAGGCATGCTGCCACCATGACCCTCACCAAGGGAAGCAGTTTGAAGATGAACAGATGGAAGAATACATTAGAGTTCTAATTGGCAAGACCCATTTTGGTACTCACAGTACTGAGTTTTTACAACTCTGGAGCACAGTCTAAAAGTCAACCTAAATCAGGCATTTTTTAATTAGATGACAGGTAACTTGGATCGAATTCAAATGAAATTCCTATGAGCTCTACTATGGTGCAAAGCGGCAGGTCGCACATTCAGCCTTGGAGGGAGAAACTTCCAGCACAGGCTGCAGGAACGTTCAGAGCTGCTGAATCGTACAGAATAAATCACCTGCTATTGGCACTCTTCACAAGGCCAAGCTAAGGAAAACCCAGCAGATCATCTCAGGGGTCTGACAGTGACCCCACATCGATCACACTAAAGATGAGCGTGCCTTCTCAGCTGACTGATGACAGCATACACATCTTCACGCTTACAGGGAACAGTCAGGCACGTTACTGCACTTCAAAATGAACAAACACAGCCATGACAAGGCAATCTTAGACACAGAAGTCAGATTAACACATAAATATCTAACAAAACTGAAATCGTGGCCAAGAACCAGCTGATGTAACAAAATCCAAAGCTGTTGTTAAATGCTTGCATTTAAAACAATCATGAAGAATAGTTGCATCAGTAATTTGGCTATAAAACACAAGTATACAATATATATACGTGTATATATAAATCTTTAATACATAAAATGGCTAATCATGTCTTTTAGTGATGCATTATGTTATATCCAAGTGTTTACAATCCATCCACCCATATTCTGTAACTATTTATCCAACGATAATTAAATGTAGCAAATTAAAACTGCAAGTCAACACATGGAATTCAGAGCTCTTAATGAGACTGAAACCTGTACCCGATATACTCTAAAAAGTGTTGTCTTCCACCGGCACTCCTGCTATGAGGAAAAGGCCTTCAGCATAACTTCACCATTCTACCTGGGTCTACATCAACAGCATAAGTTCCCTCCTCCTTCTACTCTTAACAGTAATCGGGTAGAGCAGGTGAAAGAAGAAAACGTTTGCAGTAACTACACTGGAAATGTATATACGAGGACCTGAATGCTACGAGCAGGACTCAGCTGAGAAATAATGCAAGCATTACCTGATACAGGATCCAGCTACACCTGACTCGCTGCATTATTCACGAAGCTGGCACAATCGGTCGCATGCAGATAATGTCCCTTTCACAAACACTCTCTCTGGGATTCAGGACACTCCGTCACCGGACACGGAGCGCCGCTTGACTGAGCACACAAAAGACAGGGGCAGATTCAAGAACTTTTGCAATTTGCATTCATCCTGTCTTCACATAGGCCGGCATATTTCGAATGCCGCACTGTGGAGTGTCCGTAATGCAGCGGGACAAGCTGAGTCCCCACAGGGTATCATGTTAACCTCCCATCCAAACAGCCCAGGCAAGCACTCAGTTACAGTGAGAGCTTCTTCTTACTGCAAAACCTTGCCTTATTTGTCCTATTAAACTTTTAAGTGGTCTTCCTTCTGCAGCTAGACCATTTCCAAATCAGGACTTCTTTTCCTGTACTTCTTAGGAAGCATTTTAACATCCACAGTTATGGTGCAATTGCAGCTTGTTATAAACAGTGAATATTGATAGTGAATGCCAGCATTTTTAGCTCTATAGCTTGAAAATACTAGCATGGTTAAAAGTGATGGACAAATTGGTATTGACATGTGACCAGGCCACCAGATGACTGCAGCTACCCATCCTGGAACCAGCTGAGGTGCTTAATCAATATCCAGCAAGAAACTGAGAAGGTCGCAAAGGTCGCTATTGGAAAGACAGCTGATAGACAAGTGGGTTTCCTTTGGGTACTCCTGTTTCCCCCCGCAGTCCCAGTAGATGAATGCGTGCCTCAAATCTGCCCTCAGTGTGTGAGTGTGTGCCCCGTGATGGAACAGCATCTGATCCGGGGTGTACCCTAGTCTTACTCTTCCTGGGAAAGTCTCCAAGCTCTCTGTAATCCTGTACTGGATAAGCAGCTGTGTAACATGGAAAGACGGATGGAAGGATGAATGGATGGACAACTGGAATTGCTTTGAAGCAGAATGGCTTAGAACACAGTTCTGTTGCTATCTCTTGGCAAACAGATTATTCTTAACAATAGTGTAAGTTTGCGGCATTTCCTGGACATCCGTTCCATGTTTCTAAGCCTGCGCCTGAAATTATTTATCAGTGGCATCCTTATGACTATGAGATGCAATGAAAAATGAAAATCCAAAGGTGTTTATTGATTCATCAGCCAAAGCAAGCATTTCATTCTACAATGTCTGACTCCAAATCTCCAAACTTTCTGTACAACATTATCATTCTTTGCATACGGTATGTGTGATATCTTGTCCAGGACTATCAATACTGGCAGAATTTAGCTATAAATGCCAAGTAAAATGGCCAGTCCTTCAAATCACTCATTATTAAGATATTCCATACTTTTAATGAAGATGGAAAAAGTAATCAGTAGAAAGGCCCAAAACCCTATTAACCTGATTCACCGTAAAGGGCTGAACAGCATACGACCAGTTCTTTGCTAACTTGCGCGTAGCTGTCGTTTCATAAGTACTTAATACATACACGTTTTCTGAGGGATGCAAACTTCCAGCATACAGCCAGATCTGTCTATCAGTAGTATTCTGGTCGTCCGTAAAATTGGTGTCTTTTGCCAGACGACTTCCCGGTATTTGCCGGTACCCCACTTCCGGGTAGGAACATAGCACCGGACGGCTAAGGTCAGCTCTCCTCCAAGGACCCCGGTTCGGCTAGGCTAGGCTAGGCTAGGCTGGCTGGCAGCCCACAAGCGGTCCAGTCTCTAACCGCACTCAGTATAACAGGTGAAGTAACAAAAATGAGCTACATCCCGATGCGTCGAGTTAAACTTCCCGTTAACCAATTAAGTTATTATTTAAAGGGCGTAGCTCAAGGCTCGCGTACCTCAGAGGGACAACCGGGCTCCGGGGGTGCTGTCAACGCAGCCTCCGCACCTCACACAACCGAAGGGCCTGCGTACCTCAGTGGGATAACCAAACTCCGGGGATGCTGTCAGTGCAACCACCGCACCTCACATAGCGAAAACACCTTCATTCTCACGTTAAGTCACAAGCAGTAGTCTCTCCTTCGCGATACCATAGAGGAAGACGCGTGTTTAGTACCTGCCATGTCTACCCGCACTGTAGTAAAGGTTTTTCTTAGAGCTGTTCCGTACCGGGTGTAGCTGGATGCTGTCAGCCATCTTGGCCGGATTGTACACAGCGTGACGTCACCGACGGCCGCGGAGGGCGTCGCCGTTCGCCGGCAACGTGATATCAACGCACGCTTTACCGATTGGTCCACTTATAACCCATGATTTCTTACCACCAATAGATGTTAAATGCGTTGAGTATTTGTTGCTATAAGGAAGCAAGTCTGGTTGGATAGCGCCGCTCTGATTTACTGTAAACGAGCTTGTGGAAGAGTATTTCAAGGTCTGTCAACCAAAATGTAGAGAAAAATTTGACTTTGTATGTAGGAGTGTTATAATTATAAGCCATAAAATACGAATTCCAGCTCCCAGAGAAGAACTATAAAAGTGTAAAATCTGTAAAACACACTTTCACCAAAGATATAATAAAACTATGCATTAAAGTGCAATAAACATTTGCATAAAATATTAGATTTGATCACAAAAAAAAATTATCAATGACTTCTGAAAAAAAACCAACACCACCTTTTGTCATACGAAACACTAGCATTATCAGAGCTGGAACCATCAAATTTCTGGGAACCATCATCCAACAAGACCTCAAATGGGATACGGACATCTTCTCCATCACTAAGAAGGCCCAACAGCGCCTATACTTCTTGTATCAGCTAAATAAGTTCATGGCTAAGTTCTGCACGGCTGCAGTAGAATCAATTATTACATCCTCCACCTGTGTCTGGTTTGGCTCTGCAACATCGCACTCTAAGAAGAGACTGCAGTGTATAATGCGATGCATGGAGAAGATCATTGGTTGTCAGCTCCCCCTGTTTGAAGCCTTGTACACATCTAGGATGTGGAACAGAGCCAAAAAAATAATGTCGGATCCCCTGCATCCTGGCCTCTCCTTTTTCCAGCATCTTCCATCCCAGCAAAAGCAGAGAATAAGAGCCCTGAGCCCAAGGACAAACCATCACCTTAACAGCTTCTGCCCCCAGGCCGTCAGCCTTCTAAATAAGGACCCATGAGAAGTTGTCTCATAATCTAACCACCCACTGCACAAGCTTCATTAACTTACAGAACTCATTTGCACAAAACCCAAGCTGTTTGCACATTACATCCATCCATTTATCTATTTATTTCTTTATTTATATTGTCTACATGCTTGCCTCATCTTTGCACATCTCCTGTAAATATATATTTTTTTGCTTTATTCTACTTATTGGTCCATCTAACTTTACTTCTTGATATTTACTAGTATGTTTAACTTTGCTTCTGTCACGACACCACCTGCATCAAAAGAAATTCCTTGTACTTCTCTGTCCTTGGCAAATAAAAGATTCAGTTTCAGATATATATATTGTTTGTTCTTTATTGGCATTGTGAATCAGCAGCTAACACTGGCTCCCCTGGCACCGTGACTGTAAATTGCAGAATATGCAGGTTTCTTCAAAAAGTTGTGGTTAGGTGAACTGTGAGTGCCCGTAGTGAGTGATGTGACTGCATATGAGAGGAACTGTGAGTGCCCGTAGTGAGTGATGTGACTGCATATGAGAGGAACTGTGAGTGCCCGTAGTGAGTGATGTGACTGCATATGAGAGGAACTGTGAGTGCCCGTAGTGAGTGATGTGACTGCATATGAGAGGAACTGTGAGTGCCCGTAGTGAGTGATGTGACTGCATATGAGAGGAACTGTGAGTGCCCGTAGTGAGTGATGTGACTGCATATGAGAGGAACTGTGAGTGCCCGTAGTGAGTGATGTGACTGCATATGAGAGGAACTGTGAGTGCCCGTAGTGAGTGATGTGACTGCATATGAGAGGAACTGTGAGTGCCCGTAGTGAGTGATGTGACTGCATATGAGAGGAACTGTGAGTGCCCGTAGTGAGTGATGTGACTGCACATGAGCGGATGTACCCTGAGATTGACTGGCATCCCATGCAGGTTGCATTTTGCTCTGTACTTCTTGGGATATTCCCTTGGCCAACAAGCTACCCTGCACTAGGTAAGTAGCTGTGGTTGTTTTAAATTAAGCCAGGCTTCCACACACCCTTAATTAATGGCATGTTGTATAAGACATATCACTGGGTGCACTGGGACCACATCCCTGAACTGCTTCTCAGTTGTTTATTTCCCATTTCTCTCTTTCAGCTTTAAATGAAAGCCATTTAAACAGATAAAGAGTTTTTTATTAGATGTGCAAATAGGTACCAAATTTTTAGTTCACTGGCATGACTGAGGCATGGACATGAGACTGTGTAGAGAGCTGCCTCATCTGCGCAGCTGTGACTGGTGCTGGTGCCAGACGGGACTCGTCACCCCCGTGATGTGGGCCATCTGAGTCACAGGGACGCTCCGCGAGTGCACACTCTTCTGTTTGTTTACCTGGGGCTGTCATGATTTACTGACATATACTTTGTGTAATGATTGATTCTAGCAACTGTTTGTGCATGTTACTGCCTGTGTTTGTATATTCATTTTAAACATTTATCATTGATTGTTTTTGAAGAGAGAAAGCATGGAAGTGAATTCATTATTTCACATTATCTCTCATTCATTGTCATAACACCACATTGCGGTGTAATGAGAAGACTGATAGGACCAGACTGAAGACGAAAAAGATACATAAGAAGCTCTAAGGACCGGTATTTTCAGACATTAAAACCGCACTCCGCATTATACAACTCAGTTTCAATGAAACATCTAAGTGTAAATAAAATATTTTGGAAAAGATATCTTAATTAGTGTTAGATTTTTCCCTCATAAATGTTATGAGACAGCAGAGAAGAAACTGAGAAATAGAGCATATTATTAAATGTCTGCAAACATTTAGAGAAATTGAGTGTGCTTGACTACAGCTAAATTTAGGCACAATTACTCTAATGTCAGCTGTGGTCCTTTTGAAATAGGAAGTCCCGTTATGATCAAATAGTAGTGCAATGCTCGGCTCTTTAAAATAGTCATTCTCTGTGCGCAAGAGCCCATCATGAGGTCATTGTACACGCAAATGGACCCCAAGTTTGTCTTTTGCTTCCTAAATGGGAAAAAGTTAATAATCAGACTGGCTAATTTCTGAATAATTAAAGAGAATGTAATCTCATCAAGGGGGCTGCAAAAGCGATTGAGTCAGACTCCCAGGGAGGGCGGACAGATTTGTTTGGCAAGAAATGACCACATTGTCAGCCTAATGACAGAAATACGTTTTCAGTATTTTGAGAACAGCATAACTTTTAATGCATTTTTAAAGAGATGCATGTATAGACACTAGGGTAGTATGACAATTATTGTGCGTGAAACAGATGTAGTGATCCTGTTTTAAATATTTGACTTTTGCTGAAAAGTAGAAAACTTCAAAAATGATACATAATGCTGTGTATTTTATTCACAAGTAAAGAACTATGAGAAGAATCCGCTCCCTACTGGCTGGATATACAGGGTGATGAACCTTTCTTTCTATGGTATTATAAAATAATCTTCTTACCAAGCAGAAAAAAACAGGCAGATATTAAAAATACAAAAAGAATTCAATCTTATTTGAAACTCATCAATTATTGATATTTACAAATTATACTGGGGACAACATTGAATGAAAACAGACAACAAAACATAAAGCATATAAATGAAGACATTTTTAGGGGACATAACAAATCGTTTTAACCCCTGTCTATATATATCTCATATATCCAGAAATGCAGTTTTTGAAAATCCTTCCTTAAGAGTTATTTATTCTAGGAAAAATTCAGTATTGAAAATCCAGAATAGAAACATTTGTGTGTCTTGTTATAAGTCATGTTTGCTATGTAAGACTTCAGTGTCCTCAAAGTTAAATCACAGGGATTTATTAAGATGCATTTCCTTAGTTAATATTAATTAGTTAATATTCATTTAGTTAGTCAATATTCATTTGTTTGCCCTTTTTCATTTAAAATTGAGAATTGCGTAACTATGGGAGGTATTTTCTGCAAAGAATAAAATGAAAATGATAAAATGAAAATTAAAATGAAACTAAATTAAGCTAAATGAATCGGAAGCTGCAAATGAATAGCTAACTTAGGCCCCGTGTGACTTTTCCATTAGTTTGGGCGACACGGGCAACCATGTGCAAGGAACACAAGGACAACGGAATCAGCGAACGTACTGAGAAGCGCAGCAGTGATCCATAGCTCCGCCCACCGCCTCCTCCAATTAGCATATATTTGCACATTGGGAACTTGAAAATGAAAAAGCAAAGTAAGAAATGAAAAGTCAAACTGGAAAATGAAAAGGCAAAAAGGTTTTTTAATTTTATTTTTAAATTTTTCACATCTGACTCATACATGAGTGGAAAATTCAAATGCAAATGGTGCTATTTCATTTTAATTTTCATTTTGTTGGGATTTTTGCAGAAAATACCTCCCATTCGTAACATCTGCTGGATTTATTGTCCATCAGCCTCGTCATGTTCCTCTCACAAGAACAAAGAAATAGGTAACACAAATTCCATGTGTACTCTTACTCCTGGGTCATTGATTTGTTTTTTTTTTTTTTTAAACTATTCTCTAATTTTAACATAATGATCTCATCCAATGTGTAGTCATGGCAACCATCAGCATTAAAGAAACCCATAATTAACAGGCATCCAAAGAAACACATTTAACTATCTCTTGGTCTTTTTTTTTTGCATGTTTCATGAGAGCAGCTTCGTGTTTTCATCTCAACAGTGTGGAATAAGTCACTATAGAGGAGGTTTCTGTTGCCACATTCAGCATATACATATACAGTATGTCACATATGGAGAGATTACGTGTTGTTATTAGGATTAAGAGATTATGACTAAGACTGGGATTAATGAATGAAACGAGGCAACCTTTCATTTTAAAACGTGCAAACACATCGCCATGACCTTTGCCCCTCAAAAAGGTTTGTCTAATTCTTGTATGCACTACCCAATATGCATACAAATATGTCTTTATTCTAATGTAATTTAATTGCCTTCGATTTTAGACTCCTGGACCCTTTTATTTGGAACAAACTGCTTTGTATAACTTTCAGAAATCAGCTGATCATACTAGTTTGTGCAAATATATGATAGTTGAAGTACATGTGCTTGATCTACAAATAAAACATCACATCCCCATTTTATTAAAAGAAAATTACACTTTTGTCTTTATTAGAAGTGACATTATCTGCCTAATATTGGTACTCCACATATTAGAAAAAAAAAGAATTAAAAGAGGACTATTAAATATATTTTCCTATACCCGCATGTTTTATATTATAAATACTAAAGACATTAGTATTACACAATGATGAAGAACTAAATGTAAAGATTACAAGAGTTCAAACATAATTCAAGTTTTCAACGTGATGACAGAGAAATCAGTCGAACAAGGACACAATTCACTTTAGGGCCTAAAAGAATCTCATACATTGAGGCCCACTTTTTGTACAGTGTACAGAATAAGATTAATCAGATGAAGGCCTGCTTTGCTCTGTGCAGATGACAATCACATCACATTGTCATTTCACTCATAGGAATAAGAGGCTAGCATATCATCGACGTGTTAGGAAATTAGATAGAGGCTGATTTCTCTAAAATAAGTCAGATTAATTTTAAACAAACAGTATGAACAAAACGAGTACCGTGCACCTGAAACATGGTGTTCTAGAATAATGAATGCGAAAAATAATACAACAAAATTAGAGCCAGATAAAGACAAATCAAACAAATTTCTAAGAGATGCTAAATACTAAAATTCCAAAAGGAAAAACATTTTCTGTACATAACATAGTACATAAGTATTCAAACACACTTAACGGCTGAAGCTGTCTTTTGTAATTTGACTTGTATTTTTTACGTTAATTAATCCCAATCTCTTTGTTTTCCTCCATGAACCTGGAGAAGGGGTGCACCCCTCTCACGTCCATGCTCGTTTTCTCAAGACTTAATATGGTGGGGCTCTTGCCATTGTGCACTCTGTCCAAGCCCCCCGACAAACTCCCCAGGGAAGGAATGCCACTACCCCCCAGGGCAACGGGAAGTTGGGGGATGCCGCCATTCTGAATGACGGAGATCTCGTTGTTCTTCATCGCTAGACCGTTGGTGATCGCTGCCGCATACTGGTTCCAGAATCCGGGGTCCACGTTCATGGCTCGCACTGCCAAGTCCTTTTGGAACATCTCGCTGAATTTCACGGCGTCACTGCCCAGTAGAGTCATGGGGTTCTCCACCGAAAGACGTCGCCCCCTTCTGGCTGGTGCGTTGTTCCACATATGAGTGCCCATGTGAACCTAGGTGGTAGATTCCAGACAGCAGGACTTTACTTCTATAGCCATGAAAACCTGTAACCTCTATATTGATTGTGAATGTTCTCACATAGTAACTGCTGAAGAAAAATATATAACATGAAGTAACCACATAGTCTGAAGCTAAGAATTCTGATAACATTCATCTGAAATATTTTGATCGGGTAATTATGCCAGCAGCATTCTGATTAATATATTCTTAATGGATGACTTAATGTGACATAAACATTAAATTTAAAGGAGTAAACTGTAATTATCATAACAATTGCTGGTTTCTCAAGATGTTCTAAGTAATAATTTACGAGAGCACATATTCAAAATATGGTAATTTATGTGGTTTGTAACTTCCATCTCTAACACTAAGAATTATATTGTTCACGTTATTTAATGAAAATCCTAAAAGAAATGCTACTATTGTATAAAAGCTCCTTTGACAGTTTTAATTTGGGCCATTATGTCCTGCCTGTCATCATATCAGTGACATTTTTATATTTGGGATCATTTTTAAAAGACGAAACACGGGCTTAGTAAACACTCCTAATCTAATTATGATATATTACAAATTGGTCATACTGAATAATGTGTTTCCCTAAAAACTTTTTCATATAAATAACAGGTAACTCTTTATATTAACTGCACCTTTATAATGTATTCATATGTCATTCAGTTTTAATATACATTAGTCATATAATGTTTGTTATTATCATTTAATGTTTGTTATTAATATGTAAGGTATGTTAAGGTGTGTTAGGATGTTAAGATATACTTACATGCTGCTTATGAATGCATTATGACGGAGCACTGAATGTTCTATAAATGCATTACAAAGGTATTATGAAGGATCAGTTAATGTAACATGTTACCAAATACTGTAACATGGGTAAATAAACCAGAACTAATTGTTAAAAATGACTAACCAGAGCACAACAGGAAGCTGAAGTGGAGTCTACTCACCTTCAGGTTCCCTTTCGTGGTGAACGCTCTCCCGCAGACGGAGCAGCCGAATGGTTTTTCCCCAGTGTGCGTGCGCTCGTGGATCTGCAGGGCACTGGCGGATGAGAAGTTCTTTCCGCACGAGTGGCAGTTGTGCTGTTTTGGGGTCCGGCGAGGTGGCGCTGTGGGCGCCGGCATAGATGTAATCCCGGGGCAGAGCGCCGTCTGGGGAACTGCGGCCATGCCGAAGGGTAAGTGTGTGCCCTCGCTGGCAGAGATTGGCTTGATGTGGCCATTCATTTCGATTTTGACCATGCTGGGTGCTGTGCTGCTGACGAGGCTTGGGGCACTTTGACTTGGACCTACGGCAAACAGGAGTTCACACATCTCAAAAGACAGCCCTCAGTATCTGTGAAAGCATGATCTGCTTGAAACCACCTGTGACCAAGACATTACAAACCATGAGGCTCTCTTTCAAGCCGCTCTGACTTAGCATTGACCTTCACTTTCGGAAATTTTGCACAAATTGCTTACTACTTTGAAACTTACCATGCTCTCTGCTCAAGAACAGCATGTTAAATTGAGTCTCTTGCTTGATGACAGGTTTGCTGAGCTGGTCCGTAGTCAGGTTCAGTGCCCCATTCTCAAATGTAGGTGAGGGAGACTCTGGTTTCTCACACTTGACAGTCGTTTCTTGTGACTCTTCAGCATTGTTTGTGCCTGGTGACTTTGAGGGGAGAATCCCCAACTGGCTGAGAGTTGGAGAAAGGGCTTGAATGGAACTGGAGGACTCAGAAATTGCAGGGCTTCCTGCGCTCTGGCTCTCAAGGTCTCCAACTGCAGAGGATGAGTCATTAGTCAAGTGATCCTGGTCTATAAACCCATTCTCCATTGACTTAACCCCAAAGGAATGGCTCATGTTTACTGCGGAGTCAATGACTTTCATTTGATTATCCTGGGCAGCAATGCTGGAAATTACTGAAAGAGAAGACAAGCTGGCAGATGTACTAGAATTGTTGATCTGGACTTGAGAAAGCTCTGTGTTGCCTTCCTTGAGTTCTACCTCATCATCCACAGAGTTGTCATCCATAAATTCATCATCGTAACTGCTCATGTTGCTGAAATCTTTTTCATCAAAAGAGAATTCAGTGTCCATGTCTGGGAAGTCTTCGAACATGGGCGTGTTTGGAATCTGACCCCCCATGTGCATGCGGATATGCTGCTGGAGGACCACTGCATTGGTGAACTTTTTTTGGCAAATTGGGCAAGAGTGCTGAACCCGCAGTGGAGGCTTTGCTCTATGGACTCCAAAATGTGTCTTCAGGTTGCCTTTAGTGGTGAATGCCCGGCCACAGACTTTACACTTGAAGGGCCTTTCCCCAGTGTGAATGCGGTAATGCATCTTCAGTGCACTGTGGCAGCTGAGAACGCGGTGGCAAATCACACACTGGTTGGGGTCTGTCATCTTTTTGTCAATGTTTTCAACCAGCTGCTGCAGCTTTGAGGTTTCTGAGGTCTGCATGGAGTCGAGGAGTCCCCCGAATGGAAACTTTGCCTTGAACTGATCACCGACTGAAGAGGGTACAGGGTTGGAGATAGGAGAGGTGGGAATGTTGGAATCCATAACCTGTGGGGTTGTGACTGTGGTTGTACTGGTACTGGCTGAGAGGACCTGAGGGCTTGGGGTTTTATCCAGTCTGGTTATGCAATTTGAGGGCAAGTGAATCCCCTCTGATTTACAGTCTGCGGGAGAGGAGTCATCCCGAATTGGGAGGCGTGGAGATTCTGAATCAGCAGGAGTACCAAGTTCAGTGCTGAGATTGGGAGACAATGACGCACATTCACTAGATGCAGGGGAAGGCCTCTGTGGAGACCTATTCAAAGGAGTAAAACTTGGGGAATCGCTGTAGCTACCCAAACTTGGGAGTGATGGTGGAAGTTGGAGACCCACTGAAGTGGGAACTGTTGGTAAAACCGGTTTACTGTCTAGCCATGTTGTCCCTGGCTTTTCAGGAGGAAATGACATTCCATAGGGAATTCCAGAGCTGGTAGGCACATTGTCGAGGTATTCTGGTACAGGGTACGGATTCATCTGGATGTGAGGATACTTCTCTTTGTGCCGCTGGAAGTGAACCTTCAGGTTCCCCTTGGTGGAGAATCGGTTGCCGCAGATGTTGCACTTGAATGGCCGCTCCCCGGTGTGCGAGCGCAGGTGGATCTGCAGGGCGCTGTCGCTCCCGAACACCTTGGCGCAGAACCGGCACTTATGCTTGAAGAAGGGATCTTCTGAACTGGCCTTGGTGTCAAAGATGGACACATTGGGTGGTTTCCCCTTGCGATGCTTCACCAGGGCAGAGAGTGGATCTAGTGCATTTGCTGTGGCAGCGATGCTGGCTAGCGGGTTGGGGAATATGACACTGCTTGAGGAGCTCGGAGGTTGTAGCGGTAAGTTAGAAGGAGAGCTGCGCAAGTGGCTTAGTCCCTGTGACACGGGGCTTGAGGTGCTCAGAGGTTGGGGGCAGCTGCTGCCTTTGTTATTATATGGGGGCAGCAAAGATACCATGGTGCAGCTGGAGGGACTCGCATCTGTATTCGCAGGAACAGAAGTGTTGGTGCTCGATCTCGGACTGGATTTCCCGCATGTGGGTTGCAGGTTTTGTACCGGGGGCCTCTCCGCAGCCGATGCTAAGGAGAGAGACGCCTGTCCGTTTACAGCACAGGACATTACAGCTGGAAGCGCCTGAGCAGGGGGAGCACCGCAGCCCTGAAGAGGGCCTGCCCTGGTCACTGAAGACGAGCTTTGCGCAGTCGCGGCTGCATTCAGAGCTAGCTGTACGGGCTGCTTGTTCATCACAGCCACCTGGCTCCAAATCTGCTCTATGAGCTGCAGTTGGTGGATCTGCTGCTGCTGCAGTGACATCAGCTGATTCAGTATCATGGGTATGGCCATTGTGGTGGTCCCGCTACCAAGCCCCGCGCGGAAGCTCTGGGAGAACTGCGCCACGGCTACCCTGGTGCTCTGCAGAGTCTCCAGGGTCACGTTGGTGTTTGGAATGCTGTAGCTCATCATAGAAGATGGAGAGAGGATCTGAGGTAGAGATTCGGTGGCCGGCTCAGATGGAGGCTCGGGCTGCTCTGGGTCCGTGGATTTTTCAGGGGATGGTTCCACTTCCATCGGTTCGTTTTCCTTTTCGCCGTCTGCCTTTTTCGTCCCGTCCTCAACACTCGCCTCTGCAGGCGAGTGGCATCCCTCCGCGTCCTCAAAGTCAGCCAGGTCACCGGGGCAGCAGGGCGCCGGCGAGAGCTCCGCAGGACAGGCCAGCTTGACCTCGCTCTCGCTCATGACGAGCACCGGCGCGTTCTCTGTGCAGCTCTGCTGGTGCTCGCAGAAGTCGGCCCACTTGAAGAACTCGCCGCAGCACTTCTCGCAGACATGCGTCTCCTCGCTGCCGCTGCGGCTCTCGTTGCCACTGTCTGCATCGTCCACTCCTTCCCTCAGAGGTACTGTAACGATAAAAAACAGCCAAAAATAAGAAAATGCCCACAAGTCATACAATACAATCTCCCTACTGTTTTTTCCTTTTGTTTTAACATAAGTAAAATCAATTGGCCTCATTGTACTAATCGCCCTACTTCACCAATTATCAAGACCCAATTTTTGAATTCACTCTCCTAATTCCCATCTAATCCGTTTCTTTGCACAATCCATCACATTATGAGGGATTATCAATTGTGGCTACTGTTGCTTAATGAAATTCCATAGTAGCTATTGATTTCCAATACATTCATACAATTCACAGCTGCCTCATCTACTGGGGTACAAATTAAGGCTGTGATTGATTCATCTGGATTCTCCTTTGCCAATATCAGACAAGCTCACTTCCACAAGAATATAAAATATCATTTGGCACTTAATATTTTGAAAATAATATGCGGTAGTTGGGTTTCATCAGACTAAAACCTGTCCGCTTTAAATGCAATAAGTTTTTGATACTTATAATTATTCAAACATTATTTTCTATTCGGAACATTATTTGGTATATTGCCTACATCAGAATCAGTGTTTTTTTAACTCTTCTAAAAATAAAATTTGAAAACTGCAGTTGGTTACGATTTTACTTATTTCTTCCTTTTTCTTATTAAAAAGTATATTTAACAAATGACATGCTGGTGCCCAAAGCCAAAAAGCCACTAATTAGTCCCACATGTTTATTTCCTGTTGTCGGAAATTGCTTCCTCTCCATGAGCAACCTTCATATGCCAAATAATGAACATGGTTCTACTTCACACTGGATCAAACGTCTGACTGCATGAGAAAAACCAGGGACGCTAGCCACATGTGTGTCACGTAACATATGTGTACATGAAACAGTGGCATAAGAACTTATATACAAATTAATAAGATATATTTTGCATTAAACATTAAATATAGATGTTTAATTTGTTTCTTTGCATGAGAAATCGAAATTGATTAAATGTAAATAAATGTTTTATATTAATTTTAAATGTGGAATCTAAATCAAAATATGAGGCAAAAATCATAGAATACAATTAAGCAGACATTCATTATTTCTGAACGGAAAAACAAATGTGTAACTAAGACTGCAAATAAATGCTTGCTGTTCCAGCTTCCTTAATCTACACTTTTTTGATGCACACTTTTTAAATGGGCATTTTCTTGCTGAACTGCTGATGTTTCAGAGAAAAACAGGCCCAACTGTGGGTTGGTGGTGATTCATCCGTGAGAAAATGTATCTTACGATTTCCTGCCAAAGAGGAGGGCCGACCACAGGACTTCTTCAGATCTTCTTTACCATATTATTAATTAAGAGAACACCTGTCCTAACCTATGTTAAGTCTGTTCCTCAATTGTCACTTAAGTTTTCATTTTTATAATTCATTTCGATGACCAATTCTATCTGTAAGTAAACCTCATCCCAAATATTACTAAAATGATTGAAAAGGCAAAGTCTAGCATTATATTATTATTTTTAAATATAATTTTACATTCCAATAAGATATTTAAAATCACATCAACATTATTTTCGTTGACGTTTAGGTGAAATGCACATCAATATCATAAAACTTAAAATCCCAGTGTCAAACGGTACAGATATTCAGGGACATACTGGTTGTTAGTGGATGCATGAAACGTTTTTTTATAACCTAGATAATGCATTTAAAAATGTGTCACAGCACATATTTAAGAATGTTATTTTGTTTAATGGAATTTAAGATGAAGACCATGGAGTCAGTTATTCAGTCAGAGCTTTTCAGAATAAAAGCCTGACATCCTTTAAACTTGTACAGAATGCATCTACAAAATTAACACCAGAGAGAGCACACTGCGCCCATACGGATACACTCCAGATCATCAGCAGCACATCCTTGGCTGAATCATTTAAGTGCCCTTGACATGCACGTTTAATGCAGAAAAAAATAAAATAAACATTATACCGGACACTTTTATTTAGGAAGATGTTTTATTTAATTTTACTTTTAATCTGATGTTATTTGATTGTGCACGTGGTATGTCTTACATGAAAGTGAATGCTTATATTATGCTTTAGTAAGTATTTCTAAGAGCTAACTGAAAATATGCCAAACCTGAGAGAATTTATTTAGAAAAAAACAGTAATGTCAAATAAAATACACAAATGTAACTATACATATAAAATATATAGTTGTTTTAAAGCAAGCTATTAGTCTGATTTCTGCTCTATTACCATATCAAACTGAACAGAAAACAAAAAAAAATGCCCGTGCCGATGTATTGAAGACTCTTTTTCATACAGTACCTGAGCCTTAAGGACAGAGTAACAGCGAGTAACTTTTTGCACCATCGTTCTCACATTAAAATCAAGAACAAAGACTTATTTCCATGACACACTTTCTTTTCTCGTGAGATTGATCCAAGCGTGAGGTACTAAGAGAAGGTTAACTAGATCTCCAAGGACAATTACAAAACTGCGTGACATCAATCAAAGCATTCTTTTCATGAAAGCCATTTCATGACATCATGGGTATACATTTTGGATTAAACACTATATTTACGAAGACAAACTTGTCTAACTTACGTAACCTTGGAACATTCATTATGTGTGTGAATATGACTACAATGTTGAAGTAAATTATAGTAAAATCTGATAAGTGGAAAGAGAAATTCTCTTAAAACTCTTAAACAATGTAACTGTAAAAGACAATGAAATGGAATGCTGTTAGATAAAATTCCTGTTTTTCCTACTGACTTAATGCAGTGACTATTCAAGTACCAGAAGGCACAGAACTGCAAGAAAGTTAATCTTGAAAAATCCCTTCAAGTAGGGATACATTTTCTTCTTTTTCCAGAATTCTCCAGGCCAGTGTGGTCACAGGAGCTGTTGGTGGGCCTTGTGGTCAGGGGAGGGCACTGATGTGCTAAAGTATCTGTGGATCCTCACTGACTCTCTGCCGCACACATCAAGATCTCCCTAAACACCGAACCTCAATCAGACCTTATCTGACGTAACCGTAAAGTCCCTAAGGCAGTAATCACACATTACAATATGTAATAAAGCACTATATTTTTTTTGCCATGGCGCTACATCATGCTTGCGGCCCCACTTTTTCTCTATTGTACTTGTGTGTTTGTGATCGTTAAGCCATAATTAAAAGACTGCGACGTGCAAAAGGCCTAACTTTTCTCCCGAGCATCCATGCCACACATAAGTAGGTGGTCCGGACGTCAGCTACACATGGCGATGCTAAATTAAACAGGGACACAGACTGCACCAGGAAAGACGTCCGAAGTAGCCATGCTATCCCAGCCTTTCAGGGATGCAGAAAAATCCAAGGGGGGGTGCAAAAAAATCCCAGAGCTGATCAAATGCTGGGAGAGCAAATCTGTTATTAATATACACCATTAATGCTCGCCGCAACATAAATAGTGCGATATATATCTGCTGTTGTTTATTCTGGTAACTACTTGCTACACCAGTATTATGTGCTAATTTGCCACAGAGTAGGAAGTGAACTTTGATGGTGGCAGGCGACTAATTTTGTACACGGGAAGGAGTCGAATGGGAGCGATTGCGGCAGGGATGTTGCTCAGTGGGACAAGACAGGAAAAGCCCAAATCGGAGCTTTATGGGGGGTGGAGGCCGTGGCTGGGGGGCCAAAGTCAGCCTGACTGAGGTGTTTGGCGGACTGACCCCCAAAGGCAGGCTCAGATGGTTTTATCGGGCTGCTGTGGGGAAGTGACTCTTAAACACCCATTCTTGGAGGGGATGGGCGTAGGGGGGGGGGAGACAAAAATTCGTTAGCACCCCCTGGTGTTTATCACATGCTTCAGGGATGTCACATGCAAAGACTGTAATAGGCTACACCTGTTAGGATGGGAGACGGGCAAAGGAACTTAAATAAGACATTGTAATCACAGCTTTGCTAAGGAACATAAAAAAATAAATGCTGTGAGACAGGCTAAAAACAACTCAGAAGAGGCAAAAAAAATCTAATCTTAATTTTCTTAAGATGCTACCAGTCCGGGGCATTAAATTACAAAAATAAACCAGGTTCAAACACAGCTAGCATGACGGACTTTGCTGAGGCAGATTTGTAAACTTGGCTATGCACCGAACATGTGGTTTTTTTTTAATATTTATACAATGTACCCATTTGTGAAATTGGTTCAGCTAATTCCTGATTTGTAGCAAGGAATTACCACAGGTCAACACGAGCACATTACTGCGGGTGAATACAGATGTGCAGGCAACTGTACCCAACTAAAAACTGCTTGTCATTACGATTCTCTTAATCGAGAGACTGAATTTAAATGACTGATACAGGTCTGAAACGGATCAGCACGAGTAGGTACCACACAATAATTAACTAATTACTCATTCGTGACCGAAACACTCTCTGGAAATGTACACGGAAATGTATCAAAAGTTTATGTCATTAAAAGTTAAAAAAGGCTAATTTTCATAATGGAATGTAATAGTCACAAGGAAAAAACAAACAATGTAAGCCACTATGCAAAAACTTCCAAAATAAAACTATTGTGAAGTTGAGGCTTGCGTTGTTTTTCAAGAAACACGATCTAAACACACACACACACACACACATCATTCTGATAGCCAGCAGCATGTACGAATGAGATGAATCCCACATAGCACACACTGTCGTTTTCCCTTCCGTCATTGTTACATTAATTCATGAGTGTTTGAGTGAGTGCACTTCCTTAGAGCTGTTAAAGTAGCTATGTGAAATGCAGAGTGTGACCCTTCCCTGTGCACGAGATAAGCCCCGCCTCCTTCCTATTCTTTGTGCATTTTCTCTCTGTATACATGCGTATTTCAATAGACAAGCCTCTGCATTCGATACCTTTGAAGAAAGTAATCATTTTCGTACCTGCTCACAAGCACGGCCTCTCCAATCACCTGACTGTGGCGCTTTTTCTAACTTAATCGAGCTGATTGTCTTGCTTCTTGACTTTGCATGACAGTAAGTTGAACAGGGCCCCCACAGGAGAGTGCAACCCACTGTGGCTGCATCCCCTGTGAGATGATCCCCTGATGGATGCCATTTTGCCACAGGCCTTAATCTGCACACTTTCCAGCTCCCCGGGTGTCTGACGAAACAACATACACTAAGGCTGTGAGATGTATCGAACCCTAGTGATTCTGTAAAACTGCACGACTCTGATTAAATGGTGTAACTGACTGCAAACCACTGAAGGGTACTGGGCAAATGAAGCATGAAAAACAAAGCCGTTCCAGAGACAAACAAATGCTATGGCAAGTACTTCCTTTTTTGTGTTAAAGTACCTAAGCAAAGCTGTGACTTTGAACATAGCAAGTCTGATAAATATCACCCTTAACAAATACAGATTTTAAAAGTGCATTACATTAGTGCGGGTTATAATTAAACACACCATAAGTTCTTAGATATAAAAGAGCATCATTTTCATCATTAAACTAACCAACTATATAGGGAATTTCAAGTTTTGCTAAAGAAAATACACAAGGTATGCATGATTTCTGGGTTCTTATTTGACAGATAAAATATAAAGGATTATCAAGGTTTCTCTATATTTTGCATTATTAGTGAATTTCATATTTATATATACTCTGATGATTCTTAGATAGAGAATACATCAAAGTTCTCCATTTACACAAAGTGCATAGACTTTCAGTTTAAAAAGTTGAATGCTATTCTGGCATTCGGAGACTAGAAAATGGAAATACACACACATTCTTACCACACTGTTTATTAATAAAACCTAATTGATTTTCTAGGCAATGAAACGATCTAAACCTAAATTGATCGTTGTGGCATTTTCAAACGTGACTCATCCTCAGTTTAGTCTCTTTAAAAGAAAAAATTCCTTAATCACTTTGTGGTGTTTATGGTGATTCCAGGCACGGTGTAGCTTCTAAGCTTTTGCATGCTATATAAATACGGTTTTATTCAGAATTATTCACTGATATTGAATGTAGTTCTCCCACAGAAAGTCTCTTTCACGCTATTAAAATACATCCTTTCAGCTGATCATGTAGTCAGTCACTGGAGGCGATACAAAACGAACCAAGTGTGAGAAATTCTACGTGATGAAGTAAACAAAAAAATTTCCATAACAATGGGATGAACTTCATTTACCCAGGCATATGCAAGCGTTTCTTTAACTTCGTCAATTGAAATGGTGAGAAAAAGCAGGAGAAAAAAAGAGGAGTGAAAAACAGTCCCTGCCAAAAGTTTCTGATGTATTTCACTTAGGCTTCTCGAAAATAGTCTAGACTGTATGTCAAAATAAATATGCTTAAATCATAATTTTGTCTGAGAAATGTACACGGTTAAATCTGTAAAGAAATTTCATCCAGAACACACGACTATCATTCGTATTATGCGTATTTATACAAAACTGCGATTGGATCTCGGTCACGTTTAATACAGTATCATTACAAAAACAGTAATTGTGCCGTTTTGTTATTTTCTGTCGTTATACCATAAAGCGTTTATGGGACATTTAAATATTTCCGATTTAAAGTAAGAAAAATCCTTAGCAACATTCCCTATGATACACTGGAATGAAAATCCTGAGTGACAAATCTTAAGACCCCGAGAGATAGCCACTTATTTACAACCAAATGTACAAGAAATAGGTTGCAATCATGCAGACTGAAACGCCTTATCCACCACTATTTTCAGAAGATATACATTTTACGAGACCGCTTAACGATGCTATTTAATTCAGCTAAAAATGACAGCGATATTTGTGCATCTTTATCTGGCTTTAACAATTAAAGATTCATTTGAGACTTAAGGATGTGTGCATGAAAAAAAGGCCACCACGTTTCTGCCAAATGTTCTTTACAGTGAGCTCATCTGCCTTTGTATGGAGCATAAAGATGTATTAAGTATCACATAACAGCACACTGAGATCAAATGGAAAATGTTGCTGCTGCCGTCCATCTCTCACTTACACCGGCTCCGATATGGACAGTGTGACCGGCACACAGTGAACTTTATGCCTATAGCCACGATTCAGTTTTTCTGTCGTTTTGAAAGCGGACAAAAACACGGATAAAGCGACGCTGTCACTTAATTCGGGCCCACCATAAGGCGAAATAAAAAGAAAAGGAGGGGGGGGCGCCTTCCAGTTTTTCTGGACGCTACTCAGAATACGGGAAAAGCAGTTGCCTATGAAAAAAGTCTTTATGAGACTCGCCCCAGAAGCAGTTTCACTCTTTACTTTGTAAAAAAAAAAAAAGAAAGAAAAAAAAAGATCATGATTATAATCAAAATAATAGCGAAATGTTTCTAGAATTATTTTAATTTTAATTCGGATAATATTGTTTACACTTTCTTCCAACGATCCCAGATAAATATAGGCTACAAAGTCAAATTAACGTAAACCTTTCTAACCATATAAACCCAACACAGGTAAAAACAATCAAGGGGATATTTGCCGTTCAAACTACCCAAGAGTGTAAGGTATAATTATTAGTGAGGAAACTTTGTGAAAATGACTGAAAGTAGTGTGCCGTCATTAAATCGTGCCAACTATTCCGTGTGGCCGATAAACGGCATGTTAAGGAGACTCACCGTTTTCAGAAATTACACCAGCTGGCTCCTCGTCCGACTTGAGGTGCTGGGGGTTTGCTTGCTTGCGGCGGGACATGCTGCTGCTTCACTGCCTGCTCTTCCTGCCTTTAGCAGAGACATTAGCGGCGAGCGGAGGGGAAATGTCCGCGGCTGCCGAGTTGCAAAAGTACAGAAATTAGCCGGTGTTGCCGTTGCGCGGATTGCGCATGTCGGTATATAATTATGATAGTGAATAATGCATCGCGATTAATGGTGCTGTGTGAGAAGGATTGGCTGAACTCCAGCCGACACACACTGGCTATGGAAATGAGGGATGGACTCAGCAATTAGCCGCCTCACTCTCCAACTGTCCGGGTTCACTATTCCCCGCCTGGAGGAGCGCGCCGGGCAGCGCTGCCTGCGCCCCGCACGGGGTCCCGCTTGGAGAAGGTCAGGTATTTTTTGCGAGTCTTGCCTTCTTCTGGCTTGTGGAAATCCGATGCCCAGCCTTCGCGGAGCCCTTTTTTCACTCCAGCCCTCTCCTCTTCGCTGCCACTGGCTTTAATACTTATTGAAAATGAAGCGTGGAACTTAACAACACTTTTTCTTGTCCATTTAAAGGCTTTATTGAAAAACTCTCTATTTCTAGTGCCGTGAAAATCTCAACTTTCATTCTTTTTTACACGTTGTGTCGTCTTATGTCTAGACACATGTTTTCCGTTGATTTATTAATTCGATTCATTTTAAGTATTTGGAAGACATTTCGTTTTCCTTGCACTAAGACATAACTTTAGATAAGTTAATTTGTGGTGGGTAGGTGATTATCTTTTGTTATTTATTTATTTTTTTTACTATACACGCAGACACCAGTTCATTGCCAGCTACAATTAAGGTGTAGGGTTTATTAATCCAGAGCCTATGGAGAAATCAGTAATCGTAAAATTTGCAACTGGAAGTTTTCTATGGAGTCGAAGTCTTACACGTCCTCGAGGCCATCATTCGCTCAAAGTACCATTTACGAAAAAAGGAAGAAAAAAACTTTTCCAGTCTTGCTTTTATATGAATAACCGTTTAAACGTCTTAGATCCGCGTAGCGCATAATACCACGTTGGATAGTAAGATCGAGCCCCCGCTGAATTTTTCTGCTCAGTCTACTCGGAACAAGACCATTTTTAAGTTACAATGCACTGCCGTCCTTTTGCGTATTTTCACTCCTTTTACAAAGACTCAGAAATAACAGAGCGACAATAAACGCTTGACTGTTGACTATGATTAATCATTTGGTGATGACTGTTCTGTAAGAAAACGTTTCGCGTTGCTGATGTCCTGCTCTGTAGCTCCAGTGCGCGGAAAGGCGGCTCGGCGTGTGAGACTCGGTCTCTGCACTACAACTTTTAGTAGGACACGTTGCGGTGTGTGACCGCTAGGATGTACTACACCGTTACTATTTGAATTGGCCTGTGTGTGACAGGGTATCATTCTGAATTTAATACCATATCAAAAACTTATGCATACATTTTGACCCAGAAGTATTTGTATGTATTTGAATCACGCATACTGGAATTAAACCTGCAAAATTAACAAAATATTTGGGATATTAATTTTTTATATATGCTTAGAGCAATCACCATAATACTAAGATAAATAAATAGATAAAAAGGAGTAGAAAAAAGGAAATGCTTTCTTTAAAAGATACATTATGGCGTTTTGCCTAAATGTTTTTCTATTAAAAATATAACATTGTCTTGTATGTATTAATAAATCCCTTCATTTTTTATAGGTTTGAGAAACGTATGGAACTCAAGTAATAAAGTTTTAAACACTTGCGCACAGATGTGAAAAGCAAATGCAGTAATTTAAGTAACTGTCGCGTAAACGTAAAGATGCCAGACAATGTAAACATTGCAATAGCTAAAAATACGCACACTTATATTTAAAAAGATTATACAGTGACAGTCGACCAAAATGACACTTAAGGCCACGATTTCCAGTGCCTCGGTTCACATTGAGATATAGGTTACATTACATTTCGTTTAGAAATACTGGCACCTGTTAATTTGCTTCATTTTCAAACTAAACATTAGGGCAGGATTTTTCTCGCCCTCTAAGTTCATGTACAGACTAACAAAGGCAGATAAACGTATTGCTATATTAATTTCTGCTGTGATGAAGACTCGTGTGGATGGAAGGAGAATGTATAAGGTTCTATTCACATCTTATATTGACATATATTCACGACAAATTAATTGATCTAAAAGTGAACAAATAAAAAAATACTGCACGATTTTGACAAAAAATAGCAAAAGAATTTGGGTGTGTGTTAGTTCCTTTATTTATTCGTCCATTCAATCATTAGTCAATTAATTCCTTCATTTAATCAGCTCCTGCCTTTCTTAGTGTTAACCCCTCCCCCCCCCCCGCGGCGTCTTCTCGTCTATAATAGTGCGTGTCTGTCATTGAAAGGGTAAGATATTCAAATACTCAGCGATTTTCACCATTTTACATTTACTTCTCAGCTCAGTTTTTCGGGAAGGGTCCCTACATTTTATGTGACCACTTCAACAAAAAGTTGTTCATATATACTTAAAATGAATGGGCATTTCATTTAGCCATGAGGTACATTTAACATTTTTTTTAGGAGACGATCAGTTATTTGGAAACTACAGGCCGAAATTGGGTCCTTTTAATTTTCCTGCGTTATGTGATTTTTTTGTTACTATCAACATGCTGGTGTAATTTTAGGTTAATTAAAGGTCCTGCATAATTATAACATTCTCAAGCACTTGGTGACGATTAGACCTTGGGCGGATAATACCAACTTCAAATATTTTAAAGCAATTCTTCAAGGGAGAAAGTTAATTGTAATTACAAAATGGAATGAAACAACGTAAAAGCCTTCCTGAAAAATAGAATTATTTTTAACCTCAGCTAACATTTTTCCGTAGCGTAGATTTCTGCGTCATTATTTGTTGGTCGTGACGAAGAAAGGCCATCCTATTTGAAAGAAAACTTTCCCTCCCTCATCATTACAGGACGAAGCCTAAAAGGTCGTTATTACTTGGTATTAATAGATTCAGCCCATTCAAGACAAAATCAGCTATTGATAATTGCGAGAAGTATGCAGGGGCTACTGTATCGATCGGAATGTCCCTTATTCCCCTGGTATACAGAGATAAGAGGAGACACTCTTTAGTGCAATATAATTTCTTTTGACCTATCTGCTCGCTACAGACTTATGATGAATAGCCAGAGTGGCTGAAGTCCTTTATCAGGAAACTCGCCCCTTGATATAATATTGATTCTTTATAACTAGCTCGGCACACAGAAATCAAACTGTCTTGTTGGCCGTCATCATCATCAATATCATCACAAAAGCGCTGGAAAAAGATCTCACGCAATGCTCCAATTCCTTTATTACTTATTCAGCTGATCCTCTTTAAAAGATGCACAAAGATATGGTGTGTGTGTGTGTGTGTGTGTATATATATATATATATATATATATATATATATATATATATACACATGTGTCGCTATAGTAATATATATATATATATATTACTATATTTAGTACGTAGAAAATACACACATATATGTATATATGTATCAAACAAAATTAAAACATTATTTAATTATTTCACTTCTTTAATCGTTATAAAGGCTTCTCTTTTCGATTGCGTCTTAACTGTTCAGAAACCATAACGACGTGAATTTCACAAAAATACCAAATAATTTGTCAAGTTGAATAAAACTGTCTGTTCCTAAATTCTGTTTTTCGTGGAATATTGCTGAAATATTCCTTCATAACGCCACAAAGGTGTAGCAGTAAAACAATAGTTTTTGTGCAAATGAATGCAATACACCTTAGTTATAAAATATGTGCTGTGATCGAATTCATCAGGATAGTGATTATAATTATGGTTAAACTCTTAGTATTGATTATTCAACGATCTTCTATGTAAACATCTAACAGGTATTTATTTATTTGTTTATTTATTTATTGTAAATGTGTAGCGATCATATCCCGCAATTAGAAATACGCCCCAGTACTAACGCCAGATCAGTGAAATATCCGGGTTGCGCCCTGGGGATGTTGCGCTGGTACCGCAGGTGTCCGAGCCGGTGATGAGACTTTCCTGTACCCCCACCCGCTCCTTCACCGCCTTTGCCGTGGCGGGTGGGGGTACAGGAAATCACGCGTTAATACACTTAAGACTTAATTCCCTTCCTAAAACGCTTCCCCATTTTATTTTAGCAATATAACGCTGGATAGGAGCTTGAACACGATGGAATGTTTGTGTTTATAAATAAATAACTGAAACTGTTAAATATGACATTAACGTTAAACAAATGGATACCTTTAGAAACTAAAAGCTGAGTTAAATATAAAATGTTAAAATACGAACAAAATTTTTGATTGATATTAGTATTATATATTAACTAGGTTTGATTTTTATGTTTGATTTACGAGCCATTGCTGCAACCTGATCCCAGCAGTTTTAAGCAGCTGGGCAAAAACGCAGAGAGAGGGCCGATGTGGGCAGATGGAGCGCCATACGTGCCGGGAGGGGCCACTCTTACGTGGATGTTGGACCGGAGCGCAGAACCTCTTACAGCCGTCCGGTGCACGCAGACTTCTGCACCTGCTGCCGGTGGCTCGTGCGTATAAATAGAGTCATTTCCAGGGATTTCGCTGACTGTCTGTGATGTGCTTTTAGATCCGCAACTAAAAAACAAACTCTGAAATACAGCTCTAATTAAATCACAGTGAAAACACCCTTAAAAGGATTTTATATTCACGTACTGTGGGAGATGCGGAGGATTCAAACGTTCAAAAATCTTTACGCAATTATCCTCAACGTAATTGAATGTAAGGTTACTGAACAACGGACTTATGTAATGCTGACAGTATGTAGGAATAAATTCATTCGACCTACGAGCAGTAAAATATATCGATCAGGAAGTCTGTTTTTAAAGCAGCGAAATTAAAGAGTCTACCTTGTGTCAGATTTGCACTTATTGGCAAAAAATAATCGTCAGATTCGGCAGATCCTGAGAAAATGAGTCATTTTTTTTTGCCTCTTCATTAAGATAAACTGTCTCAGTCTCGTTGAAGATAGATTAACTACATGCAGGTTTCATGATCCCTCTGTGCCTCAGTGAAAATACAGGAGGTGCAGGCAGGCAGCCGAATTAGTTGTGAATGGATTTGAGTGATTTCGACACTTACGAGTCATTGATATGTGATAACAAGAGTGAGCTTTTGTGCTCCTGACATTGCTAAAAATGACATTGTATATTTCAGAAATCGAGGTCCATTATAATAAGCCATCATTACTTTGCTTTTGAAATCTTGTTTATCATCTTATCATATTTACCGCATAAATTCCTTTTTTGTGGAAACTGTAAAATGTCAGATCTTGAAGTTTGACAGAGTTGGCGATTTAAGGTGTTTCTTGGGATGTCAAGTTCTCATACGAAATGGGAACATTTTTTCTGTGTGTTGTAGGGGTTCGTTCCTAAGAGAGACAAATGTGGGGAAATGATGACAAAGTCTCCCTGGTGGAAAACGCAGAGTGACGCAGAAGATGAAAGTGCTTGGGTCTCCCTGCCCCAGCATCCTGTGCTCCAGACACTGAGCGATAGTGACCAGGACAAGGATTATCTACCTATCCTGCTGAACCACCTCTGCTGGCTGAGAGCCTCCACACCATTTATACGAAGAAGAATACCAAGATGAGAAATAAAAAAATGAAAACCTTCATCAAAACATATGTGGCATGTTGCTACCGTCCGCCCGTGTACTTGTACATGAATCACAGGGCTGTATCTTCTGAGAAACATCAAAGCTACAGCAAACTGAGCAGCAGAGGCGATTCTCGGGAGACTGGGGGCCCCAGGCAAATAACTCCATGCGCCCCCCCAACGCACCCCACCCTACATGGTAAAATTTATGACCATTATTTTAGCGTGAAGTCTAAATTAAGAATTCAGCAAAGGGAATTTAATAAATGCAATTCCTTTATTTCCACTTTATTGTACAGAAACAGAATGCACAAATAAAGAAGATTTTGTCGTTGCAGTGTACTACGTAATCGGCCCAGCTTGAGGGCCCCCGGCAATTGCCTGCCTTTCCCGTCCTGCCCCTACGCCTCTGCTGATCGGGTACCAGCAGAAGAAACAGAGGATGGGTTGGATTTATCAGGAGTGGGCACCACAATAACATCATCAAGTTAAACGAAATACACATGTAAATATCTTAACGAAATACGTTTTTTTTTTTTTCTCCTCCATTGCTCGTTTTCCAAAGCGCGTGACCTCATCCGTCAGCCATGCCGCAGTGTAAAAACGGAAGGAGAAAAAAGGTCTGATTGTTCCTGCACGGCGCATGACATCACCCAGTCACCAAGCAATTATTTGGCAATGATAAACAGGGAGGCAGACACGTCGCATCCTCTCTGCCAAATCTGCAAAAGTCGATTAGCCGGGGCAGCATCGATTAGAAATTGGGGGGGGCAGGGGATGCAGGGGAAGGAAACTAAAGAGCATGAAACATAAATCCTCCCCAGCGTGGGCTGTGTGGTTAGCATGTGTCGCTAATAGCAACAGGCCTTAGTTTAGCAGAGGCTTTTAAGAAGCAGATTTTGAAAGTGACCATTTAAGATCAAACGAAGTCATCTTCGTGGCGTCATCACGACCTGGCACCGCTTGGCAGGCTGGCATCAATGTTTTATTCACCAGAGGAACAGGTCGTCATTCTATTGCTTTACCACAGACATTGAGTTAAGATTTTTAAGGCATCACACCTAGTGAATGCAATCTTTATATTCAGATAAGCAAAAACAAACACTGACCGGATAGCCCTTCCAGATGAATGAGCTTTTAAGGATTTTAAGATGCATGTTCTAATTGCTTTGGTGGTGACATCATTTTAACTATATTGTGTTGTTATTCGACAGTGCCTTAATAAATGGAAACACTCACTTTTAATGAAAAATAGGTTCGTTCAAATTCCATCTAACTTTCATAATAGTCATATCACCATTACAGCACATATCACTGATATAATTCTAAAAATGCATTTATTACTATAAGATGAACAATTCCCTTACTCCTTGAACTCTGTCCCGTTTTTCAGATATAAACACTGGTGAACACAAGCAGACCTCTTCATTTATGGAATCAATGGCTGCTGTTGCAAGCTAAACCACAGGCTGCAGTCCTTTGCCCATTTAAAAGGGTCAAATGCAACATTGCCTCTGCTCTTTTGGCTGAAACCTTTTGATTATATCCCCTTAAAGAATGATCCTATAAAAGCCACAGGGAGAAGCTGTAAGGGGACACAAGTGAAAAACTGTCTACTCCTCTACACAGTAAAAACGGATAATCATGAATTATACCCTCAACAAAGCCTTGTTCCTTGTATAATTGTGCGACATAATTTTTCTTAAATATCATAATAAATCATGGCAAAAATCAATTCAGCAGTGCACAACTGTTCTGGTCTGATAACACATCAATCAATATTTAGTATTTAGATTTAAATGACTACACGGCAGACTGGAAGCCCCTTAAGAAAGAAATATTATTTCAGATAAAAGATCCTGCAGGTTCGCCTACAAAAGTTGTTCCCGGTGTCGCTCATCAACCTGTCAGTCTTGGCGGTGATTTAAAAGCCGGGGAGTTTTCACAGGCACTGCGAGACCCTGGGCTGAGACAATGTGTGCGAACGAGTGTGTGTTTCCAGCTGCCCCATCTGCTGCTGCAAGGCATGCTGGGAAGTCTACAGTGCCAATGCTGAGAAGAGGACTATTACGGAGTGTTATGCTGCAATTTAAGAAATAATACAAAATCAGAAAAAAATATGTACATATATCTTCATGTACCAATATCTATATAAATGCATGGTGTGTTTGGTAACTGGCGTGTATAATTTCTTATTGGGCTGTTGATGTTGTTTGCCCTTTGACCTTTGACAGGTCATTAGGTCACAGACAGTGCATGTGGATGTCACTCGTTCTGACTGTTTAACAGGCATGCTGGCCTTCTTGGAACAATGTGGCATGCCCTGTCTCCATCCATCCATACTGCTTATCAAGGATGGGACCACAGCGAGTACAGAGGCTGACTCAGGCAGCAGAGGACACAGAACATCATGGACAGGATGCTAGTCCATCACAGCGATCGAGATTATGGGGGGTTGGCCCTGAATAAGTGACTTCAGATTACAATCCAAAAATTTACTTCTGCACTGTGGTAAGAGTAAAAAAAAAGAGTTTTCAGAAAATTAGTTTTTTTTACCGGAGGCTCAGCTGTATGTAAGAGTGACAAAACCCGGTTATGTACATTAAAGCACCCCCAGCTCACTCTGTGATGTGTGATGTAAAATGGAGTGGATGGCAGCCCTCAATTCAAATTGGCTGCATCCCTCCCCCCCAACAACCAGCTGTAACCCACTTAAGACGAGTCCGGCATTTTTGTCATTATTAAAAGATGCATTAGTTCCTTTCTGCAATCAATGCCTTTGATTAGAGCTCAGGAAAAAATGTTCATCAATAGAACCGGTCCAGTTACGTCAAAACTCGAAAACATTTCAAAAATGCAAAGAAAGTGAATTGTCAGCTTTCCATTCCTTCCCCGGAATAAGATGCTAACTTGAATTTTGCTTGAGTATGGTATTTGTATACATGGGCATTACTAGAAGCTGAAAATTAAAATCTGACTGAACGTGATTATGGGAAAGTCGTGTTTATGTGTCTGCGTGTGTGTGTACATGCGAGTGTGCGCGCCTGCAGTCTGAATGGGCGCAGGCTGGCGTCGAGGAATACATCCAGGAAATGACTAACCCTGATAAACAAAAGCCAGCCACAGTGAATCATTCCGCTGGCTCGTTGCGGTTTGTGTAAAATACCGTAAGCGGCCGCACAAATGTGTACGGGGGTGGAACGTGGCTGCAGGCTTTCCCGAGCTCGGATATAGCAACGCCACCATCCCGCGGCTGGGGATCGCCGTGCTCCTTTAAATATGCCTGTCGGAGGTTATGGGAAGCCAGGAGAAGGTGCAGCCAAAGAAAATCGTCAGATGTGGATATTTTTAGGAGTGTTATGATGATTCAGCATGATTTTTTTAAATTACTCAGACAACCGGTCCTTATACAGAGGGAATGTTTCTGTAAACTAGGCTCCTGTCCTTTGCTTGACGTTAGTCATCTTATTGTTGAGGATGGAAGAAGGAATTACTCACATCCATTAGCCTACATCCCTCAAGGTTTCTATTAAAAAAAAAAAACATATCAACTGGCTGGCTTGAACAATGGGACTAAAAATAATCAGAAGATTAGGATATTTACAAGATAGATGGCTATTGCTATTCATCCTGGGCTGGGGGATTTAACAGGTGGGACTTGCGGGAAATAGAAAAGCGTGTGTGTGTGCGTGGGCGTGTGTGTGCGTGTCTGCATTAGCTTGTGTTAGCGATACGTCCGTTTATAAATACCTTCCTGAGCCAGTCATTTATAAATGACAATAAACCTGAACTATAGCAAGACAATTTGGGGAGGGAAAAAAAGTCTAGAATGAGAGAGCTAAGAGGGTCTGGGCAGAATGACAGACAGCCACTAGATAGGCTGGTCTTGTCCATGTAGGGTGTGGGCTGACTGAACTGGAAAATTTTGATCACTTTAATTTGCTATATCCAGCGTTCCTGCCTCTTTTGTCCGGTGCTTTTATCAAGGTCTGTGAGCTGGTATTGATTTTTTTATTTTCTATGTTGGATAAGAAGACAAAGAGTTAGGCAGGGAAGCGAGTGAAGACCTTTCCTCAGATTGCTGCTATTCTCTGGCTTATTGCATCCTGTCGTTTGTGGTTTCAGATGATGTCCAGTGTGTCAGGTCTGCCTCGGGCAATAAACAAAGTGAATAACATCAGGCATGAATCAAGAAGCGAGGCTCAATGGAAACAAGTAAAAAAAGCTGCAAATAGGAAAGTATATGTGCAGTATAATGCTGTACATGATACAAAACATAATGATGGGTAATTAATCTTAATTCATAATGACGGGTAATTCAAAAATGTATTTGTTAAAAATCCAGCTAATATCTTTTTAAGATTGTACTCTTATCATGGATACAAAACGGGCGAATAACATTTATTTAATGTCCTCATTAAAATACAGTTTACCTCTTAAAAAGCATTCAAATCACCTGCAAATCTTCCGAGCAAATCAAGGTGCATTACAACAAACCTTCAATGTATATGATGTGCAACAGACTGATTCACAGCAATGCATCCTTAAACCTTTAATACAATTGTAGCACGTTAATGGCATCCTGAAAAACTGGATTTATGCTTCCCTCCTGATCATAAAACATCATACTGCAAGACCAAAGTGTGTGTGGATATAATGGAAATCAAGTGTTAGTAAGGCAGACATAGGGACAGGAATTTCAGCATTCTGTATTTACAGGTTTCAAAATATCTGGTCATTTTTAACCACTATTGCTAAATGATGACTGGAAAAACACATAGATGGTTTTTCGAAAATCAGATTTGGATTTAAATGTGAGAAAAAAAATGCCATTCTTATGAGCTTACCTTTTTTTTAACAAATGCAACAGAAAATGCCTTGAATTGCTTAAGCACAAAGGTGTGACTGGAAAAGAAATCTTTATGCTGCTGATTAGATTTGACTTTCACGTTCTAGAGCAAATTATTTTGAGGACTGATTTCTAAGAAGCACTACTAGATTTAGCAAGGAAAGTAACATTCTCCATGACTCATCAAATTTATTAATTATTGATTAACAGCTCCATGAATATTTAAGAAGAAAAATATGATTTCATTAGACCTTTATGATGTCAGATTCTGAATAAAGAATGACCAAATAAGATTAAACAAAAACGTGTAGTTAAGATTTTAAAATGTAAAATATATTTAGGCGGTTTTTACACAATGAGGTATAGTTTAAACAGAGGAACTGCTGCGGATGGGAAAGATGCGGCTGGTAGCTATGCAGGTCTAAAAACAATAGCAACCATCTACGCACTTCACTTTGTGACGCATCTCTTTCAGGCTCTTCATTTTCAGACGATTCAATTTCAGACCCTTCACTTTCAGATACTTCAATTTATGATGCTTCACTTTCAGATGGTTCTCTTTCACATACTTTGATTTCAGCTGCTTCTCTTTCACATGCTTGGAATTCAGATGCTCCACTTTCAGATGCTTGAATTCCTGATGCTTCATTTTCAAATTCTTCTCTTTGACATGATTTTATTTCAGGTGTGTCATTTTCAGGTCGCTTGCTTTCAGATGCTTGTCTTGTCAGATGCTTTCAGATGCTTCACTGTAAGACTTTATTTTCAGAAAGTTCACTTTCAGGAGCTTCATGTTCAGAAGCTTCACTTTCAGGAGCTTCATGTTCAGAAGCTTTACTTTCAGGTGTTTCACTTTCAGAAACTTCACTTTCAGGTTTTTCACTTTTAGACACTTCACTTTCAGGTGTTTCAGTTGTTTCACTTTCAAACAATTCACTTTCAGGTGTTTCACTTTAAGGTATTTCATTTTCAGACACTTCACTTTCGGGTGTTTCAGGTGTTTCACTTTCAAATGATTCACTTTCAGGTGTTTCAGGTGTTTCACTTTCAAATGATTCACTTTCAGGTGTTTCACTTTCAAATGATTCACTTTCAGGTGTTTCAGGCGTTTCACTTTCAAATCATTCACTTTCAGCTGTTTCAGGTGTTTCACTTTCAAATGATTCACTTTCAGGTGTTTCACTTTCAAATGATTCACTTTCAGGTGTTTCACTTTCAAATGATTCACTTTCAGGTGTTTCATGTGTTTCACTTTCAAATGATTCACTTTCAGGTGTTTCACTTTCAAATGATTCACTTTCAGGTGTTTCATGCGTTTCACTTTCAAATGATTCACTTTCAGCTGTTTCACTTTCAAATGATTCACTTTCAGCTGTTTCACTTTCAAATGATTCACTTTCAGCTGTTTCACTTTCAAATGATTCACTTTCAGGTGTTTCACTTTCAAATGATTCACTTTCAGGTGTTTCACTTTCAGCTGTTTCACTTTCAAACGATTCACTTTCAGGTGTTTCACTTTCAAACGATTCACCTTCAAATGATTCACTTTCAGGTGTTTCACTTTCAAATGATTCACTTTCAGGTGTTTCACTTTCAAATGATTCACTTTCAGGTGTTTCACTTTCAAACGATTCACTTTCAGGTGTTTCAGGTGTTTCACTTTCAAACGATTCACTTTCAGGTGTTTCACTTTCAAACGATTCACTTTCAGGTGTTTCACTTTCAAATGATTCACTTTCAGGTGTTTCAGGTGTTTCACTTTCAAATGATTCACTTTCAGGTGTTTCACTTTCAGCTGTTTCACTTTCAGATGCTTCACTTTCAGGTCCTTAATTTTCAGACACTTCACTTTCAGGTGTTTCACTTTCAAACGATTCACTTTCAGGTGTTTCACTTTTAGATGCTTCACTTTCAGGTGCTTGTCTTTGTCCTGATTCAGCACTGTATTGGCCATGTGCTCGTTATGTGAGTTCTTGTGCTTGGAGAATTTCTGTCCTGCAGTTGATCACAAACAAAGAGCCTCACACCTCCAGTGCTTGAGGGGGTTGAAATGCCACCCTCAGCTCTGTTTGTGGGTTTTGCACACACTCTGCCCATTCACACAGGTTACCTCTTAGCGATCCAATTTCCTTCCCCAGTCCAATGACACATTCATAGGATAACTGGCATCTATGTATTTTATAATTTGTTTCTGCGATCTGTACAACACTTTGGGCAGTGAGAATTGTGCTTAAATATGCTTTCTAAATAATTTGACTTACTTACTATCAATAACTAACCCATAGTGCAGGATTGTGTGTGAGAGTGTATGTGCTCTGCTATACGCTGGCATCCTGTCTAGCCCGGTACCCTTTGCTATCTGGGCCGGGCTCCAGGTCCCTCATGACTCTGACTGGATGTGCTTTTGGGAGGATTCAGCTTTATTACAACATGAAGAATGAACTGCTTTCATTCACATTCCTGATATTTTGCTTGTGAGAAATTATCTCTGAGAATGCCACAGCTCAGGTATATGCTAAGCACAAACATCTCCTTAAGATTCATTTCAGAGACTGATATAAGATCTCAGTGGGGATCTCAGTTCAAATGCTTCTCTGTCTGCAGAGTTAAAAATGAGATATCTGGTACAAAAGCAGGGCTTTCAGCAGTAACATTGTCCTGTTGAATAGCATTGAGCCATATCACATTAACACTGTTCTGCGCACCTGTCCGTTCTCAAGCATCATGTGCTCTCCAAGCCAGCGCTGTCACATCTGCAAGCAATAGAGCTTGTCCTGCAGCAAATTATTGAGAATATGTTTCCCTGGTTGACCTATGGGGAAACAGCAGGCTGTGAAGTTAGGCAAGGATGAGGAGGGACATGAAGGGTTTAAGGGTTTGTGGCCCACGAGACCAGAAGCGTCATTTGCTAGAGTGGGCCGTAAACTCCGTGCTTACAGGAAAAGCAGAGGGAAAAAAAACGTCTCCTCATTTTTGCTGACAATCAATGTATCATCCTTTGACAGACTATTAGCGGTCCGTTGACCTGTGTAAAAGCTGCATTTCCGAAGAGAGCAGAAAAGCATTTTGTGTCCACTTGTTGACAGATCCTCATCCCTGTGACGATACACAGGAATATTGAATTGAATTGCCAATGGCTGAAATGCTTGTGCTTTCAATAAAAACCCAAGGGCCAGGTTTTTCTCCTTAAAGAGATGGATCACTTTATATATTTCATGTCTTCAGTTGTAGCTGACATATAGGCAGCGTTTATGATGCACGATGCATGTCCAGGTCACATGATCTATGCCTCATGTTGTATTACATATGCCTTGCTGCCATTGGACCCTAGGATTATCTGTGTGTGTATTTCTCAAGCTGTTGCAAGCAGACTCGTATCATTCATGATCTTTAATGTCCTTTGAAATCCATTTAATGTGTCGCTAATCTTTTGTGTTCCTGTTCTCTCTTTTCTGTTCTCTAGGGAACCCAACTGTCAAAGTGGTACGGAGAGGTGTTGTTATGTTGATATTGTTGCCAAGTGAATCATGTAATGTAGTACCTCTCAAATGCGAGGATGACAATCATACAGAAACCTACAGAAAGCAAGTGACTTAGGCAAGGTGGCGTAAGCTAAATGCTATTTCTGATTTTCCATTTAATTTTAATTTATTTTAGCTGAAGATTTTATCCAACGCAACATACATTTTTGACAGCGTGGGCGTCATTAGGTCCCATCAATCGGGGCTATAGCCCCGAGTATTTTAAATCCGATACCAAATCTTCCTTCAAAAACAAAGAAGTCAAGCTGCAGGTGAAGTCGACGTAACCCAGCTAGAAACGCTCCTGTTTCTGAGAAAGTAGGCTCAGGCAATCCCTGTGGCAACTAGCGGATAAAAGCCTTGCTTTGGGGCCCAATGGTGAAATCACTCTGTTGATGCTTCTGATCCAACATACTGAGCAACATTAGGCCCCCACACAAAATACTGCAAATAATCACATGGTATTCTGCTAAAACCCAGAACTTTACTATCTGCTCAAAAGCTGACCATGAAGGGACTCGAACCCCCAATCTTCTGATCCGAAGTCAGACGCCTTATCCATTAGGCCACAAGGTCACATAGGCATGTGAGGAAAAATATATAATATGAATCATATAATAAAATACTGCTTACACTATATCAGAGTTTCTTAATTAAGCCGGTCTACATTTTGAGTGAATCAATCATCAACTATATACAGAGTATGTAAATACAGTATGTTTACAGGACCATAACTCTGTACTGGATATACAGTCAGGAACATGGATGGAAAATGTCACACATAGAGCAGGGTTGGGATTTAAACCCCTATTGTTCTGCAATGGTCTGGAAGGAAGATGGATGGAAGGAATATGTGCGGCTACTGTCACTCTGTAAATAGTAGGGTTAGAGTGGTCTTGCTGTTTACCAAATGAAATTTACCTTTATTCTCATTTCTCTTCTTTTCGGGCTCCATGCTAGTAAAGACTGCAATTAGTGGCTGCTTTATTGCTTGCACTGTGGTAATTGGCACGTGGAGACTTAAGGTAATCAATGTAAAGAATTGTTTCCTGATAAAGCCAGCTGAAATGCTAGCTTTAATCTCCCTGCTGAATCGTGGCCTCCTCACTTAAAGACCCTGCTAGTGTTTTTAAGGAACCACAAAAACATAAATGTGCTTAATTTGTCCAGCACCTATTGAAAAACACACCTAGGCTGTTGTGGTCGTGATTGGTCAGTATCCCCGGGCACTGCTCTCCCATGAACACTTGGTAAAAGCAATAGCAGAACATTCCCTGTGCTCTCCAAAGAAAGAACAGCCCAACGCGCTTACATGGACGTCCGTGACCCACATCGTTTTGTGCGTCTGACAACACACTTAAATGCTGGATGATTGATGGTCTGTGCTGGTTATTCTGACGCCTGGACAGACCCGGTTTAAGAGACGATCATGCATGAGAGTTCGCAGCCTGGGTCTGCCCAGTAAATTAATACAGCAGCTGCAATTTCCACATTCGCACCTCGCGTGTGACGCAGTCGAAACGAATTAATCAAAGTCACCTTAGTCACACAAAACCAAGCATCAGGCGCTTATGTAGCCCTCTCAGTGGCTGCTTGGAAAAGTAAATAATCTTATATATTTTTATATATTTTTCACATCAGCTCACTATAGTAGGAAAAACATGAGATGAATAAGTACCACTATACACCTATTACCTTATGAAGTTCCCTTCAGAGTTTGATTAAAAAATATAATCCCTTTGGGTTTCCCGCATTCACTGTGTCACCTGTAAGACAAGCAGGCTTTTGGTCCTGATGTAGTAGATGTTGACCAGGCGGGGATGGAGCGCCTGACGTTCACATGCACCACGCCACTCCAACAGGCCTCACAATTATCGGGCCGCGTTGAGTACCCTGCCCCCCATGCAGCGCACTAATCAGGCTCTCACGGTGGCATCTGGGGGGATATTTACGCTCGGCGAGCTCCGGCACATTGAGAGAGCAGCGCCGCTCTCTCCCTGGACCCGACCGCGGATGTTAGCGGAGTCAGGAGTGGGGAGGAGGTCCTGGTAGATGCAGGTACAGCGTAGACTGAGGAAGGGTTAGGGTTAGGGATTTAACAGATGTGTCGGTGACCCGTACTGGAAATAGCCCTGTACTGCCTTTGTTCATATGACACAGTTTAACATTAAACTTGATCTAAAAAATGCAGTAAAAAATAGATGGACAGACAGACAAAAAGATATCGAAAGAGTGGATTTTGCACACTGAGTATGCGGATTGTGGCAGGGTGGGGGCGCGGGCCTGTGCAGAGATGGAGCCAACCAGCTTGGCATTAGTAAGACCACGGTCAAACCCACAAAGCCATGAAAAATCCAACTCGTCCGGAAAAAAAATAATTACGTATGCTGCTGCCTTCCTTTATGGTCATTTTTAATACAGTGTAACGTTACCTTCTGCTATGCGCGCCTGTTATCTTTAGCTTCAGCTTGCTTCTCCACCACTACAGAGAAATGAATTTAATTGATTTAATTTGTTAATTGGACATTGCCCTTTTTGGTAAAGTACTCCCAGCTGCATTATTCAGTGGTTAGGGTTGGGGGGACTCCAGGCCTCTAGCTATAAATACATTTTGGTGGGGGTCCAGTGGTTTCTCAGTCGATTTTGCTGTGCAGGGGGGAGGATCTCCATCGACTTGGGGGGATCCCTCTGGGTAAACTGCAGTCTGGTGGGGGAGTCCCCTTTGGTACAAAAAAAATATAAGAAATGGTCCATGCACTGCCCTAGCCCTAACCCTAACACTGCATATTGCTGAGGCATGTAACCCTAACACTGCATATTGCTGAGGCATGTAACCCTAACACTGCATATTGCTGAGGCATGTAACCCTAACACTGCATATTGCTGAGGCATGTAACCCTAACACTGCATATTGCTGAGGCATGTAACCCAAACACTGCACATTGCTGAGCTTTAGAACCCTAACACTGCATATTGCTGAGGTGTGTAACCCTAACACTGCATATTGCTGAGGCATGTAACCCTAACACTGCATATTGCTGAGGCATGTAACCCAAACACTGCACATTGCTGAGCTTTGGAACCCTAACACTGCATATTGCTGAGGTGTGTAACCCTAACGTTACATATTGCTGAGGTGTGTAACCCTAACGCTGCATATTGCTGAGGTGTGTAACCTTAACACTGCATATTGCAGCAAGGAGTCACCCTGGCATATAGCCACGTAGTAAAATTATGGGTTTGAACCTCCTACCGGCCTGGTTGGGGTTAAGGTTATCCCCCGCCACACCATGATGTAATCGACTATCTAGTGTGTTACTTTCAACAGTTTAATTCACCATCTTTGTATATATAAACCGAAAAGAGAAAACCATCACTCCCAGTCCAACCACTGCTACTGATAAACACTGATCTTTATGTAATATGGCTTGCTGATGATCATCAGCTGTATAACAGTGAGGGACAGGTCATATTTAACCTCTACAATGCAGAATCACTCGTATAATGGTGGGGTAGCTATTCTCTCCTTGCAGCTCATGTCATCTTCCTGACTTTTGTCTTGCAAACTTGCTTCATTAAGAAATTAAGTTTTGCCCCCCATTGGTGAGATCGAGTGTTCACCATGAGAATAACCAACAGAAGTGTGCCTCGTACAGATTAGGGGATGCACGCCTTCGAGGAACAGTACCTGGCTTTATGCTAATCCTCTCCTTGTGATGGTCCGTGTTCCTCATCCACCGCGCAGCAATTTGTCACAGCATGAAGACTTGCCTACAACATCTGGTGCCTCTGTTCACCACGTGTAATGTCAAAAAGTCCTGCAGCACATTCCAGGACTTATTCATCTTGCGCTACTCCTACTGGTGAGTGGTAATCATTCACAATCACCCAGCCTGAGAGAGGACCAGCGCGGTCTGACTAGGCTGACGCTCTGAGACACAGGGGCTGTTTGGCCGACTTTCTTCAAAAATGTTGGGATGTTGTTTTGATGCTGCCATACAGTACCTCCTTATGAAATCATTTAATCATTTTCCGCTGGCAACACATTCTTGAATAGAACCATGTCTTCTTTATCTCAGTGGGGATATCCATTAAACCAAAGTATGAGGACAATAATTATAATTTGCAGATAATCCACTTAGAGCTTCATATCAAGCTGAGAAAATGAGCTCTAATTATGTACTAAAATGACATGAGGACCAGGGTCACAGTGGTAGGCCATTATAATAGTCCCTACCTAATGTCTCCAGCAGGTGATTCAGTCATGCTTCTCGTGATTCAAAGCATCTACAGTGAATCGCAGCTGGTATAGTTAGAGTCAGAGGGCAAAAACTCAGGCCTTGTGTGCTTAGCCATTAAGATCTGCATGAGATATTCATCTCATATGCAAAGTCATAAATAAGATGACCAGTGAACCAGGTACTGCCCAAAATCACACGAAAATTTGTAAAGTCTAAATGTTCATCCCAATACATTTGGTCCTGACATTAACCAATGACCTCTGAAATACTTCAACAGAGAGAGAAGATGGTGAATCAACATCAGCAGAGGTCCTGACAGCCAATATATAAAACTACACCTGTAGGCTTGAATGCACTCTTTTAATCAACTTACCAGTGAAACATCGACAAATATTGTAATAGCTGCTTCTGATTGGTGCTACCATGGTGGTGAATTTGGACTCGACATAATAAAAGCCTTCAGGTTCATTGGCCTGGGATGGGACAGGGTCGGCTTTCACCGAACACTTAACTGAGGTGAGGAATTTAATTTGATATCTTCAGTGAAGGCAGTTACCAGTATATGCAAAGCTGTGACAGTCACTTTGGTGACAGGCATCTCTGAAACAAATAGACACAAATGGGGGTATAGCTAATTATCCCTTAATTGTTCATAAACTTGCATAATTTACTATGATTCACTATGAATTCAGTTATGAATTGATACAATCAGGGGTGCTGTAAAGGGGGGGGGGGCAGTTAGGATGATTCCAAGAGCCCCTGAGTGACAGGGGCCCTAAGATATTTGGAACATAATATGATTGGGCTGAATTAGGGGCCCAGTATCTCTAATGACACCTCAGGACACGATAGATATAGTGATTTTCAATTTAAAACAAAGAATTCTATACTCAACATTACAGTTTCAGTTACCGCCTTTGTCAGACTGATCTTCATGTTAAAAAGGAGAACAGCTTTGATTTTTGGACTTCCATCGATATGCATTTCTGGTTATTTTTGAGTTTCAAGAAAACCATTTCAAATATGATTCACGTTCACATGAATGTACTTGTATGGTTCTCGTTGAAAAAACCCATCTAGTCAAACATTTCACATTTAAGTACATTAGAACACCAAACAGATTTGCAATTAATTTATTTTAAAGTATTTCCAGGTACTTTCTGCTCATGTGAACACGCTTCACTAAGATGATCTCCATACCAGATGCAATGCCCTTTAAAATACACTTTAAGGTGCGTCGACCACCAAGACGTTTTGTTTGTTTCTATGTTGCAGTAAATACCATTTTATAGTCAAAAAATCTGAAGGGTGTATTTAACATGGCTGTATAGTAGATTGTGCTCATTTTCTGAATAAGCCAAGGCTGCAGTTACAGTGGTATTTTCTGGCACTTTAAATAGTATATATGCCAGACAACAGTCTATTCAGAGAAGCTCTTGAAAACTCTCAAAACAGATGGGAACAGATGGAAGCTGACACAACACACTCCTCACTCATTTTAAGTGAAATAAACAAACCGTTTAGTATAATTTATGTGTAAGAAAAAAGCCAGCAAGCCATTATTCTGATAATAGAATGTTAAGACAATGCATCTCTCAGAAATTGAGAGGAATTTACAATAGAGGTTATATGGTTTATGAGAAGTAAGGAACATAGTTTATGAATTCAGATCAAAAATATAGTAACATAGTAATAAAACCGGGTGAATTAAAGAAGAGTAACTGATTCCTTCATAGCTCAGTGTTGGTAGGTATGGTCCCAGTAACTATGACATGTGAAAAGTGTGATCAAACACACACACAGGTTTGTAATTATATCTTTGTGGGGACTCCATTCATTTCCATGGAGAATACTCTAATCCAGGGGTGGCTAATCTTATCCGCAAAGGGCCGGTGTGTATGTGGGTTTTCGCTGCAACTCCCTAATTGGATTACTAATTAGAGGGCAGATTGGCTGAAGAGTCCTCACACCTGGGTTTGAACAGCTGACTTACAGGTTATCCCAAAAACCTACACACCGGCCCTTTCTGGATAAGATTGGCCACCCCTGCTCTAATCCCAAAGTGACAACCTTACCCCCACCCAGCCCTAACCTTAACCATAAGTAACCAAGCAAAATACAAGACTTTGGCATTTTTACTTTTTTGACTGCATTCGGCTAACTGTCATAGCCATGTCTAACTGTCACAGGTATTTTTCACAAGAGCAACATTCACACCTTTTTTTCCCTGTAATATGTCCAAAATTGAGCATGTTTTGAAACAAAATCACAGTTGCTTTTATATAATTCAATAAAGAAGAAGAAGAACAACAAAAACTTTAACTTGCCCTTTATTACTTTTGAGAAAAAAAAAATTGCTTATATCAGCAGGTGCTTGAATCTGTTATGGAAGCCCTGGCTTATGGGATTTACATTCCGAGGCTGAATCACCACATGAGACGGCAAGACTATGCGTCAATAGTCGGGAAAAAGTGTGACTTCAGAGTTAGTAAAGAAGAAGAGAAGAGGAGAGAAGAATAGGAACGCTTTGTGTGTTTTTAAGCAAATCAATATATTAAAGAAACTAAATAAGCAAATGAAAAACTACATAAAAGGGTCGGGGCCGTTTATGGGTCCATAAAGATGATAGGAGCCATCTGAGAGATGTAAAGTAACAACATATATGGGGATCAGCCCAAAAGCAGCACTATTCCTCCCTGTGCCCTCGTTTTGGGACTCACATGTTTGCAAAGCAGGCGCCGTGTCTCGGCATCATCACTCCTTTACTGTCATTTTACACAGGTTTTGTTGTGATGAGCTCACCATCTTGGGCACTATGCCAGTGGAAGGCTTAAGGTGAGTTGCATCGCCTTCTCCTGATGCACCTGAAATACTTTGCATTTTTTTTGCTGTTTACCAGTAATTGTGTCTGTTGATGATGAGACAAGGTGACCATAGAGATGTGATGTGTCAAAGGTTTCTGCCACTGAAACTGGAGTGCCTTCAATTTTACCTCCATGACACGACAGCCATTTCATGGTATGAACTAGTTTTAACTTTAAGCAGCTACTTTTACTGATGTTCTTTGACTTTGGGTGTCTCTCAATACTAAGAACATAATGATTGTACTTCTTGGTAGGAGCATTTTTGCTAATTTGTCTCTGAAGAACGAACTTGAGGTGCAATGAATCATGGGATTGGTCTCCTTCAACGAGGATGTAACCAATGTATCCTTGATATTTGGAGCGAGGCAAGAGCAACACCGGTGGGATCACCATCCTCCCTACTTCTGTTCTGGTCAAGCATACATGTTGATAAACATCCATCGTTTTTCCTGCAGCCATATAATGCTGTGCAGCCTGGGGTAATGGGGTAACTTTATGCAAAACTCATGCTTTAGTTGAGGCACAGAACGTGGTTCCATAGTGTAGTGGTTATCACGTCTGCTTTACACGCAGAAGGTCCTGGGTTCGAGCCCCAGTGGAATCACTTGATTTTGATGTTCTATTTTCCTCACCTTGTAAGTCGCTTTGTACAAAATCATCTGCTAAATAGGAGTTAATGTGATGGGGGTTAGTGACGGCGGCTTGTACCCCCTCAGGTCATGTGACACAAGTGGGCCACACGGACTTCCGTCGATATGCATTTCTGGTTATTTTTAAGCAGCCATAACCTGTATAATTGCAGCTTTCTAGAAGTTTCTTGGAGAAGCAGTAGCACCTGAACTTGTTCATTACTCAGCATCTGAAGCACGTTACTGAGGAGAATTTAATGGAAAAATCTGCTTATATTCTAGTTCATGAGAGATAATTACAGTGGACTGCCTATGGTAAATTTAATAAACATTTTTTAAAATGTAGGCTTGTGTGCTACTCGGCGAAATGGACCACAGGAGGACTGCGACACTTTTGATGTGTAAGCAGGCCGAGCAGGAAATGAATGTGGTTGAAAGATCAGAAGAAGTGTGGGTTTGTCTGCATTTACAAGAGCAGCAACATAGACCTCCATCCATGCTGGTCTATGTTCAAAAATGTATCCATCCATCCATCCATCCCTGAACTGTTTATCTAGCAGCAGAAGACACAATACAAACACAGAGACACACCCCTGAAAGGATGCCAATGCAAAAAAAAAAAATGATATATTAAAAATCATATATACATATGTAATACACTCCTAGTACGTATGATAGCACGTGTGTCTGATCATAAAGATATATTATTATTAGATATATATGTAATACACACCTTTTATGCATGTCAGAATTACACCTCTGACCATATATATGCTATATTTGTGTGCATAAGTAAAACATGTTACAGACACGTATTTCTTAAAAATATCTTCCATTGAAAGTCATATCCATATGCTGTGTATGTTAATGTGGATAACAGACTCAGACACATTCTTTTTTTTTGGCATATGATATATTTTTAATTGTGCGCTGTGGTGACACTTTGTAGTATGGCGCACACAGTGCATACAAAGCAAATTGTCACTGAATCCCTAACTGGTTGCAGTCCAGGCCACGCTTAGTCACTTGTGTTTTCCCGTACGGCTTGTGCGCCGCTCGCACGTTTCCCAGCAGGGCCTGGCAAGCGAGTAGCGAGGAGGGGCCGCGCTCCATACGTCTTGCACGCGAAAACACGGCGAATCGGGCCTTCTGATTAAGCAGCACCGTGTTTCGAAGGAGATAAAGTGAGTATGACATGATGAAATGTCGAGATGAGGCTGCCGGGTGCTGCCCCTTCGCGGCCCCCGCGTCCAACCTTTTAAAGGCACGACACAGAGCCCGGTTGTCATGGAAATGGCTGATTCATAAGCAGCATTAATCAAAGGGGGGTGTTTTTAAGACACTTTGCTTTGTAAATAAAGACAGGAGCCCCTCTTTGTTACACCTAAAACACTGCCATATTGATATCGGGATTCAAACTAATAAAGATAACATTTTATGCATCCAGCAACTGTTGCTTAGCTGTTTGTTTATTAATTCATTTATTTTCATGCTGGCACCTTCATTTGTCTCCAGAAACAATGATTTCATAGTAGCCAAGTCTGTTTGTGGAGCTGAAAGCAGGACGGAGAATATAGTGACGATTAGCCACCATTGTCCTATTATGTATAGCCTTACATGTGTGCGTTTATCAGCCCACATGTAGCAGAAAATATATAATGATCTCTTTTGCCGTATTTCCGGTTAAGTTCATACACGCTATACCTGAATACTGTGGAAGTGTTCAGATTCAAAAATGAGAAAGACAACTTTGCATGGTGAACAGGATGAAAGCTAAGATTCAGTTTGGGGCCGGTCATTGAGAGAGCATCCTACAGAGTTACAGAAAAACATTCACCTATAATCTTGTGTGGGCAGAAAGGCGACAAAAAAACAACTATAGCCTTTAATATAGGTTTTAGAATAATTACCCAAGAAATCTATCTCATTTTGTTAAATGCGTTTGTTGTTTTAGGACTTTCCTCGTTTATCTCACAGAAAATGACATCAAAACTATTAATTAAAAATAATTTAAACTGAAATACATGAGCACATGCATGTAAACTTTAAGCTGGATGCACTGCAATGTTGTAAAAACATGCGGATGGCTTCTGCGGTTAAAATCCGCTGGATAAATAACCTCTTCTCTGTTCATGTTTAGCTATTGTTTACACGGGCAAAACCTTTCAATGTTTTAATAGTTTTTCACATATTTTTTGTACATGGACATAAACAGGTGAATCTCAAGCTAATTTTTATAATTTTTAAATTATTATATTCCCACATTTTATTGATAGTAAAAATGAATAATAGTAAATGGATCTTGTGGCAAACAGCCTCTTGATAGCGTTAAGAATAAATGCAAATACATGATCAATCCAGCATCAGTGTGCTGCTTGGTGAAAGTGGGCTTATGGGAACTGGAGTCCACTGTGACCACGGCCTTACTGGTGAGCAAGGCACTGAATTAGCGTGACCTGTGTCAGCAGGGACACTATGAGCTACAACAGGGTTTGTAAACTACCATTTCAAAAATTTCAATTAAAAGGACTCGGATTTCACTTACAGTAAGCACAGAGTTCTTGCTGCTTGCTGACTGGTCAGTCTCCTGTAATCATACATGTGTCACTGATGTTAATCAGTACAAGACGAACCAACAATTTTGCCGAGCACGGAGGCCTTTCGGTTTTTAAGTAGTTTGTAAAACCTGAAGTAGCTCATAGTTTCCATCCTGACATGGGTTAGGTGATCACCCTACACTGAATGCGCCAAGATTCCCACTTAGACATCCTCTCCCATGACAGGTGGAGATCTGGAACACACACGAGAGGTGAATTAAAGGGTATATATATATACTGTAGTCAAAAGAACAATTCCTAGTAGCAGGGCCATTAACAGGCAGGAATCACACAGTACATCCCAGTAGACCAACCTTTGCTGGGGGCCACACTTTGCCCACAAACCTCCTGCCTTATTAATTACTGCCAGAAAAACGTAGTTTTGCATTTCCTGTAGTCTAGACGCAACGACAAAATTTGGCACGATGAAACATGCCAATAGTTTCTGAACGCTGACTAGCACGTTTCAGAAAAACCTCATTACCGCAGGAAAAGGGGATAAAGTGAAATGTGTGTGCTGTGTGAAGTGTTTCTGGGTGTCTCTAAACATCTCCAAATGTTCCCCCTCTGTCATTCAAACTGCCTGTTCAGCTGTGATATATAAGGAAAGTGGTCATATCATCTGTAAATGTTAAAATATTGTCTCAATCGGTGCTGTAACTTTAAGTTAATTAACTTGCATATTTTACGCATGTTCCACTTAAAATAGTTAAGATACCATACATCCTAATGTCAGAAGATCAGGACTCTCTTATGCCCTCTCTGTCTCTTTTTCTCATGGTGTGTGTGTGTGTGGGGGGGGGGGGGGGGGGGGGGGGCGTGTCCTCCTCTATATTAAAAAGAGTTTTGCATGCGAAGGGGGTGGGAATTTGGATGTGCATGCTTTGGAGTAGTAATGGAAGTGAACTGTTTGAAATGAATGCAAAGTTAAGCAAAAATAGACGTGTGCAGTGTTTAAGAGAAGCCGCAAGCTGTCTGTGAGCCCACAAAATGTAGACTGCTCTTCCAAAAACAAAACCAAAAATGATACTGAAGCAGGCAGTTGTATAGTCTTTGTAGAAGAACTGGACATGCTGAAAAATATTGGTAACACTACTTAAGACACATCTATAATGCACTATAGATACCTTCATTATGCAGCACAAAATATCCTTAATTCTTATACCGACCATTATAATGCATTATGACCGTATCTATCGTAATGCTTTACATGAACTGCACCTTCATAATGCTTTTATATTGTATTCATAACACGTTCAGTGCACCTTCATAATGTATTCATAAACATCATGTATGTACCTTAACATCCTAATATCCCTTAACAGCATTAATAACATATACATTAATAACAAACACTGTATAATAATAAGAAGCATTATAATTGTATAATCATGTAATGTTTGTTATTAAAGTATATTAAAGCTGTTAAGGGATGTTAGGGTGTTAAGGTGTACTTGCATGCTGCTTACGAACGTTCTATGAATGCATTATAAATGCATTATGAAGGTGCACTGAATGTTCTATGAATGCATTATGAGGGTGCAGTCAATGTAAAGCATAACCGTATCGATAGTGCATTATAGATGAGAGCTTCATAAAGCATTCATAATGCATAATACACATGTCTATAATGTGTTGCGCCTTTTTAAAAATAGTTATAGCTGTGTTTATAATGCTTTATGAATGCATTATAATTCATTATGGAGGTATCTATAATGCATTATAATGACTCCTTTAAGCAAAGTATTACCAAAATATTTACTTAATACTATGAAAAAAAATGCTCTAACAGGCTGGTGACACCACTGCTCTTTGTCACCATGTCACCTTGAATGTGCCCATTTTGATCCGTGCGGCTTCTTTTCTCCTCAGCTTTGACGTTTGCGCAGGCACTGCACTCAGCTACAAGAAGATGAATCAGGGAACAAAGGAGCCAAACAGAAACTCTTATTGATTTAATCACATAATCAGCAGCAAACACTCCAGGCTAAGATAGCAAATCCATAACAGCCTTCCCCCATAACCAGCCAAACAAATTTAGCAACAAACCGCTGCACGCACTTAGCAAACAAGGAGGCCGCAGGTCACCTTGAATCGCGGGCAAAATATTGACATTCCTAACACTTAAATATGCTCTTTTATTTTGGTAAAGTGTTATCAATCAGCGATAAGAGTCAAACGTTGGTAAAACATAACTCCGTGGGCTGGGTGATTACCGGGGCCTTTCCTGTCATATCCCGGACACTATCTATCGGAAGGAGCCACGCATGTAATCAATTGCGCCAAAGGCCACTGCACTGCGGCCTATTCGGCCCACAATATGGGATGCAGCGGCCATCCTGCGATCTTCAGTCGCTTATCTAATGGGAGCAGCGGCAGAAGCGGGATCAATGATCTCTGTCTGTGGTCACTCTGATTCCACGAATTGTACCCGAGCCTTAAAACTGCACCACAGTACTATGCAGTACCCATGTTATTTATGGATACTGATGCTCCTGTCCTGATGTGACGGGATTGTTTCTGTGGAACATGAAAGGTGCTTCCGCCTCCCCTCAAGCCTCCCCTCCCCCGTGATGAGATGCCAGTCCATCACATACATACATAATGATAAATTCCTTCATTAAATTACATCGTATCTGAGAGAAAACGTTAACATACTAACCGTGAGATTGCTTTGCACCATCAGCTAATGCTAAGGACGGTAATGCAAACAGCAACAGGGATGTGGAGTACTGTAACAGTACTCTATACTTTGTTGACTTCATCTCTAGGTTTTATTAAAAGTGCCTGAGTAAATGTGAGAAGGTCCCAGAAATATGAGAGGGGCTTTTAAAAAATAAGCCCCCCCCCCCCCCCAACAGATGGGCCTACACACAGGTTGAGTCCATAAACGGTCTTCAGTGTTGTCATTTAAATAACTTACACACAACATACCGCCTCAGACAGTGGGTGTTTATCAATACGATGAACGCAAAGAACGTACTTATATTTTTGGCAAGAGCGGTCGTGCTAACTTGCCTCCTAAGAACAAACTTGGGACTCAATGAATAATGGGATTGTTCTCGGCAGCAAGACACGCATGCTTGATGGTTGGGGCTCGGTCAGAACGACATCCAGAGATTTTTTTTACCATCCTTCCTACTTCTGTCCTTGAGTAATGGGACAATATTGCAGCAATGGAAGATGATGCCAAACGGGTTCAGGAGAACAGTCAGGAGCTCAGCCCCCTGGGGATGATAAGTGACCGCAGCTCACATGCTAAGAAGAAAGACTGTGCCCTTCATGTGACGAGCATTTCGCTGGTAATATAAAACACGTTCCACTTTTGGGGAACTATGGACGATACACCCAGACCTTGCTGTCTTATCTGAAAGCCTAGCCCCTCTCTCGGGAGTGGTTGGCTGGGTTGGCCATCTTATAAACATACACCAGTATCAAAAACATGTTCTGTCCTGGCACAAAATTTTTTGGGAAAACATTTAACGATACAAGCAGCTGGAAGATGGAAGGCTGTACGTATAATCAGCCCCGATGATCCCTCCTCTGCATTTCATATGTAGCGGGTGTCACCATCAAGCCCCTCATATGACACCGAAACACTTTGACCAGCATTTCTGGCTAATCATTGCCTTCCAAAGTCAATGAGGCCGTTTGCACCTCATTACACTGCCTGCATCATAATGGTCACCAGTTATTCTGCTTAATAACCCCCCCCCCCCCCCCCCCAAAATGAACACACAGCTGCCGCAGGCGACGCGAAGCTCTGGTTTGCGTGACGGTCCTGCTTAATGTGTCAAAGTATTAACACACTGCCTTGTCATTCTTACTCATCTTCCCCAAGTGTCATTTAGTGAGAACATCATTAAACTCAACATACTGCACAATCCCTCCAAACATCAAACACTTGTTTTGTTTCTGTCTAGATACGTCTTACTTCTACTTACTTTTTTTCTTTTGGGGTGGGGGGGGGGGGTACTGTGGCTCAGTGGGTAGTTATTAGGGGGCTTCGGACCCCACTGCTGTTCCGTCTGTACAGTTTGCACGCCCTCCCTGTGTCCTCTGACGGACTGCAGTTTCCATGACATGCAAGGCTACCAGACCCTCCTATGGACTGACACCCTGTCAACTTCCAAGTTAAAATCGCGCTTTTTTTTTAATTGCTCTAGCTGTGTTTTCGTTTTCAGTTTTATTGTAATAATGTGCCTGCATCTTTGTCTGACTGTTGCTCATAGATTAAGGCGTCCTTCAGATGCAATCGCGGTGTGTACGGCTGTCACCCTAACCTTCACACACCTTTGCTCTCAGTATTCATATAGCTGTTTTCTCATCACTATCAATCCATTAATAAATAAAACTGCCCCGTTTTCCTTTAAGTCTCTTTAAGGCCTAAAATGTCTCCCATTCATCCTGCATCTGAATGCATGATTTTAAAGAAAAGGCAGAGAATATAAGAGCAAGGATCCTGACAAGTGCGTTAATTGTACATTAATTTGTGAGGTATTTAGCGGAATCCGGTGTTGTCTTCAAAACAAGAATGCAGAGTCCTCTCGGGAAGCGGGATGGCTGGGGCGGACGGGGGGGCTTGAGCCGTACATCTGTGCTTTCGAAACAAAGGTTTGTTTGTGCTCTCCGCTCGCTGCCGCTCATGAAAGCAGACACTCGCCTGAAAAAGTTTTTCAGGGAAACCCTCTAAATCAACATCCTGGTATAAATTTGGGAAACGCCATACAGGAGCGCGATTGTGCGCGCGGGGGATGCCCGGCGCATACGAATGGACCTTTGTGACACCCTCCTTCTAGCATGGCCCACTGGCTAATGTATAATAAATCAACAATAGGGTGTTTCAATGCAGCCCCCGGGCAACCTCAGGTCCACTGTTATTTTATCTTTTTACAGTATTTAATTGGAAGTTTTCCCTGAAACACTAAACCCAACTTCCAAATTACTCAGACCGAATCTAAGAAGGGGACTGATATGCTTTTTTTTTTTTTTTTTTTAAACCCTCTTCATTATTTTATTTATTTATTTATTTTTTTTGGTGAAAAGAGAGCAAAATTTTACCGAGGGGAGAATAAAGTTTCAAGTGTGCTGGTTCTGGCCTTGGGAGAGTGAAACTGGATGCCGAGCGGATCAGATAGGGACAGGCTGGGAAAATGCGGGGCTGCCGGGGCTGCCGTGGCTGCCGGGTCGCCACTGCGGCCCCCGTGGCCCCCGTGGCCCTGCGGCCCTCCGCCCAGCCTGCTGCACCAGGTGTCTCCTGCATTCAAATGATACCATTATTCATAGGCTGAAGCAGAGTATTAGAAGCCGCCCCCCCCCTCCGAAAAAAAAAAAAATCATTTGCAATTGAATACAGATATAATCCTGGAAATATAAGTCTCCATTAAAAGTTGCCCATTAGGCAAACAAGAGCGCCTTTGTGCCAGACATTATGTATATTTATCAAGTGTTTTTTTTTTTTTTCAAAGAAAGAGACAGGGCAGAGAAAAAAAAACCCAACTGTTTACATGTTAATTGAAAACTTTATAGCCTCTGTCTTGAAACTATTCCTACAGAGAGGAGCGGAGCTTGTTTTATTATCTGCATTGTCTTGCGACCTGACTGTAGTTATGCTAATGCTTAGCGTCTGTCTGTGACGGAGGGTCAGCACTGTGAACGCCCGGCGCTCCGCTGGATTCGCGGACAGGAGGCCCGGTTCTCCTGCTTTGTTTCAGCTCGTGTTTGGCGTTCAAGAAAACGTCCCTGGAAATAAATTATAAAAGAAAAAGAACGGGTGGGGAATTCCCAAACAATGCAGCGTTGTGTTATATAGAAGAAGACATTAAACGTATAGCAATCAAAGATGTACGCATAACGCCAAAGTATTTCAATCTTGTCATAGTGTTTCAAGAATTGTTTCTAATGATAAAATTGCCTGTGTTCAGTGGAAAATTAATAAAGGCTGTTTACCTATTTTTGTTAATTGAAATGCTGGTAGCATATATTCAAATAATTCATGACTTTGAAAACTTTCAAAATGTTTTTTTATATATACTGTATAATTTTTCTATATATATAGATATATAGATATATAGATTTCCTCTGTAAGCCAAGGTCAACGGCATAGGAGAGAGTTTGATATTGGGGGCACAACTTAATAATTCAAAGGCAAAGGGGGGCAGGGGGGGGGGGAGAGATGAAGCCAAATTAAATACTGGGCGGTACATACCCCTCCATCGCCCTGGTTCCTACGCCCCTGTCCAAGACACCCAGAGTGTCCAAATGAATGAACAAAACCAAGAACAAAAACTCTGACAGTGATGTCAACAGGTCCTATGAATTAGTTTCATGCCGTGTTGGAAACTGTCCATATAAAACAGAGAGACAGCAGAGTCACGCACACTAACGCTGCCGGCTACTGTAGCCTAATTGGTCCAGGTCCTTGGGAATAAACGAACAAACTAGTGAATAAAATGGGGGATTTGCCCAGATATTATAATTGCGGCGGTCCTCTGTGTGCTTGTGAACGGAGCAGGTGCTGCGTTTATAGAAGTTGCCCATTATTGATGGCTTTTGGGTGCGCTCTGTTTGCTCAGCCGGCTGGAGGGGCACCGGAACAGAGCGCGCGCCGATTCCATCCCCATTCTCGCACGAACACATGGCAGAGCGGGAGAGAAAATTATGAAAACTCATCAGCGCCTGCCATGGCAACTGGACAAACAGCTCCTGGGAAAGAACGCCGCTGACAGGAATGTGCAGTATTTTTCTTTGTTTTCTTGCACTTGACACTTTTATCTGTCTGATTCATGGAGCCCAAGTTGGCTGTGGACTGGGGGGGGCATCTCATGCACGCTGAGACTGGCCCGTAGATGGGTGGGGGAAGGGGGGGTGTTTCAGTCACCTTCCCTAACCATGCTGCCCCCTCCCCCAGTCATTGCTGCTCAGAAAGGCATATCAGTTCACAGCAAAGGTGCGGCGATGTCGTTCCTATATTTTGGGAATCCCAACACAATGTTGGCCCACCCAACCCAAACATATGCTTTGCTATAATACATTGCATAAAGTATTAAAATGGCTAATAAAAGCATTAAAACTGTTTTTTTTTTTGCATTCATTTGGTCATGTTTAATTTATTGAGATTGTGTTAGTTTTCTTATATAATTAAAATATGCATCATTCTTGTTTTGTGGTTGTATAGTTGTGCCGTCTGTTGGTGTGAGTGTCTGTTGATTTGTGTCTGTCTGTCTGTCTGTGTCTGTCTGTCTGTGTGTGAGTGTGTGTGTGTCTGTGTGTATATCTGTCTGTTTATCTGTGAGTGTCTGTGTGTGTCTGTCTGTCTGTCTGTGAGTGTCTGTGTCTGTCTGTCTGTCTGTGAGTGTCTGTGTCTGTCTGTCTGTGTGTGAGTGAGTGAGTGTTTGTGTGTATGTATGTCTCTCAATGTGTGTGTTTGTCACTGTGTGTGTCTGTCACTGTGTGTGTCTGTCCCTGCATGTATGTGTGTGTCTGTCATTCCACTTAAGTATCATGGCTCACAAAATGCTCACACAATGGGCCTTGTCTAGAATTTAAGTTCAGGTCACAAATTTCACAACAAACTTTTGCCCCTTGCTCTGGTGCCGGGTCAGCAGGCTGCTTTGTTGCCCCTCTTCTCTCAGGTCGCAGGTCCAAATCTGCCCCATCTGTGCTCCCGCATCCTCCGCTCGTCGGTGTGACTCACCTACAGATGCCCCGGCCCCCACCCTCAGGTCTCCGGGAGCCTGATGCAGGTGAGCAGCTACCCCTGACCTGCCTGGAGTGTGTGATGGTGTGACTGAACTGGGGGCCTGTGCCCCGAATTTGCTCCTGCCTGAGAGAGCCCTGCATCAGCCTGACATACCCTCTGCCCTGTGCTCTGGGAGAAGCTTGATGTCACGGTAATTAGATCGAGAGCCACTGGACATTTTCAAAAACCAGTTACGATGGGCAAATCTCTGCAATTTGTTGCCAACCCGATGCTATTATATCCCTACAAAGATTTGCTCCTCATCCTGAGATACGCGAGAATTATAATGCTTTCTCGGAAAAAGCAGCCGTAACCTAGAGCGGCGACATCACAGCGTCTCTCCCTTAGATGGATTCTCAGCAGCATCTATGGCGAGTCGTCACTGGGCCAGTTAATTGGTTCCTTAAATGATGGCATTATGCGTCTATTGTGTTCAAACATCATTTTTGCATGAGCGGCCCCGAAAAAATGTTGTGGCCCTAAATTAACATTCTCTCAGGGCCCGAGCTTGGGTCAGGGAGTCACTCCCATCCACAGCTTCCCTGAGGATTAATTGAGAGATGCGGGCAGCAGATTGAAAGAACAAAGACTGCTATCTGTTAGTTCACCCACCTGACAGATATAATTAGATATATGAAATTGAAATTCCTCAGTGGGGGTACGTTTCACAGTGTACTTTCTCTTTGACGCGGTTTGCTTCTTTTGTACTGTCATTAATGGCAGTATTTTCTTTTTCTGTTATTTCCAGATGGTAGAGCAGGGCTGTCAGCATCTGCGGGGGCTGCAGTGTTTAGCCACAAGCCGCTCGGCGCTCGTCATTGACGGCTGCGCTTTTCGCCGCGGCCACAGCGAGCTGCGGGGGCTCTCCGCTTCACCTCAGCCCATCGGTGCCCGCTGGAGGACGTCGTTACGGAGAGATGATGCAGCTAAGCACACGACGCAGGAGAGCCGTAGAATCTACGACTACAGTTAAAGCATGATAGAAATGATATAAAAATAAAAATATGTTTTTAGAATTTGGGACATGCATAAAGTTTTCTGGATCTGCCCAAACAAGAAAATAAACGAATATGTCGAAGCTGGAATATAATACTGTCAGACAATGCAGAAAAATATGATACTATAAATAAAAGGGTGATATTAACCATACAGAATTATTATGATCATAGATATTTCACGAGACAATATTGAGTAATTTTTTATTTACTTATGCTGACGTTAGTGTTTAATATAAGAATGTAAGAGGAGCACGAATGAACAGATGAGAAAGTGTTCCTGGTCCGTACCTCTCCTGTGTGCTGACGAGAAAGAGAGCGAACTTGGGGAAAAATAGGAGCTAAAGTGTGTGTGGGGGGGGATGGGGGGGGGGGGCAGGAAGAAAAAGCAGATATGATATGAAACGGAAAAGACTTTTGTGTTGCCTTCATCCTAAATGGACAGGCAATTATCCAATGGCATTCCATTCTCCCGCCGCCGGCCACGGAAGCAGCCGTGAGAGCTGCCCGCAAGCGGGGGCACATGAAAGGGCAGGAAGCGACCACAAGGGCCCCGAGAGGAACCATTTACTTAGAGGCAGCACAGCAGCAAAAAAATAGGCAATTAATGTCCAAGTCAAACGCACTGCTGGCCACAAAGGGGCAAGCCCCTCCCTCACCGAGTGCCGTGTCGTGCATTAGCTGAGCATGCTGGGGGGGGGTCACAGAAAACTGTAGCCATCCCCCCGCCGCCTGCACCGTCACGGGGCACAGAACGGGTTGTTTTAAGAGCAACAGGTCAGCAGGTTTTCACTGTGTGTCGATGCATTTATCTGCAAGGTTTATTATACATATTCAGGGTATATATGCTAAAGGAAGGGCATGATTGGTGAGATACACTTAGTGGCCACTTTATTAGGTACACCTAGCTAGTATCAGGTAGGACCCACTTTATTAGGTACACCTAGCTAGTATCAGGTAGGACCCACTTTATTAGGTACACCCAGCTAATACCAGGATGGACCCACTTTATTAGGTACACCTAGCTAATATCAGGATGGACGCACTTTATTAGGTACACCTAGCTAGTACCGGATAGGACCCACTTTATTAGGTACACCTAGCTAGTACCGGATAGGACCCACTTTATTAGGTACACCTAGCTAGTACCGGATAGGACCCACTTTATTAGGTACACCTAGCTAATACCAGGATGGACGCACTTTATTAGGTACACCTAGCTAGTACCGGATAGGACCCACTTTATTAGGTACACCTAGCTAGTACCGGATAGGACCCACTTTATTAGGTACACCTAGCTAGTACCGGATAGGACCCACTTTATTAGGTACACCTAGCTAGTACCGGATAGGACCCACTTTATTAGGTACACCTAGCTAGTACCGGATAGGACCCACTTTATTAGGTACACCTAGCCTGTACCAGGAAGGACTGACTGTTGCCTACAGAACTGCCTCAGTTGTGGAGGAGTTGCGTGTTCAGAGAAGCCTTTCTCCACACCACTGCAGTACTGGCCAGTTATTTTTGCACTTGTGGCCTTCCTGTTAGCTTTAACGAGTCGGGCAGTTCTTCTGTAACCTCTCTCATTAACAAAACATTTTCTGTTTTCGTGTTTGGCTGCAAAAGTGCCATTGACTGGGTGTTTCTTCTTCATCACACCATTCTCTGTAACCTAAGAAGACTGTAGCACGTCCTTCCCATTAAGGTGGCTGTTTCAGGCCTGCTTGGCCAAATCATTACATAGTTATAATCTGCCATCTTAGCTGTTCCACTGCTGATCCTGCCTGACTGTTTCTGGCCAATTAATGCAATATTAGTTAATAAAAAGGCATCCCAAAACAGCATTAGCATACATTTTTGAACCAGTATTAAGAACAAGTATCATTTATGTCACCCAACATCAAACTACAGTTCCCACAATCTTGACCACAAGATGGCCGACAGTCCTCAGTCTGTCCGTGAGGTTTCTCGGTGTTGTTACAAAGCTGGGTATCTTCACCAGATGTTTCACGGCCCTCGAACATGCCTGCATACATTTTCCGAAAAAATTTTGTCCTCTGTTATTAATGAGCTTCCAGATGTGGCAGTCAGCCGTTGATCTGAGGGAAATATTTAACATGGTATAACTCTGAGTATCCAGCTGTGGCCTGGGGGGAAGGGGGTGTTCGTTCGGATAAAGCAAATGCACTTCATTATTCTATGCATGTGTGGGCTCACACCTCAGTTGTCGGTAGTGCCGACTGCCAAGACCGAGCGTCCGTGTGTAGCTCCTCACTCCGAGAAGTGCTTGAGAAGCCAGGGTTTGTAACCTCAGCTCCATGTCCGCCTAATGCTTACAGTGTGTTAAAGTTCAAAGTAATGAAGATGATTCTTTTTTCAGATGTGGACTGAGGAACGTGCAGAAAAACCAAGAACCGCTCATAACCCCCACCACTCCCCCCAGCACAGAAACAGCAAACAGTAGGTTTATGCAGCCACACTCTTGTCCCCCGACCTCGCCCCTCCCCCAAGTCATCCACAGTCTTACTGCATCTCATTTGAATGCCTAATTTGACACACTTCTTAAAACTCGCACCATGCAATCTCACAAAAGATGTTTTAATACCTCCACCCACCTGTCACGGCCTCTATGTGTTTTTCATATAATATCTGTTATTTTAAATTGCTATATTTGGTACCTTCTCTCTTAATAGTCTGTGTCAAAGGCAGGCGGTGATAAGTGGCTTCTTTGCCATCATGGCCTGCCACCGGATTAAGTGTTTATTTCATAAAATATCTTGAAAGCAGGCCAAACTGTCCAAACTGTCCTATCCAGCTGCCCCCTTGACGTTTTTTAATCCTCTTTCCGCTTGCACCATGCTCATGGTCTTTTACACCACCAGTCATAAATTTTTGCACCCCACAGATTTTTTTTATTACTTTTATGTTTTTAAGCAAGATTTAAGAAAGATTGAACGTATAAATGAAAATACAAGTCAAAGTTTCCTTTATAACATGGAAATAGTATGTAACAGTGCATGTCTGACATCCGATTGGTCGTGTGGTGATGGCATAGTCAAATTCTAGGCAGCCCTTTAACTTTAAATGGACTAGTTAACTCTTTCATCCCATAAAACACAGCAGTATTTAATGTCCCTTGGAGAAAGAATGCCTCTGCTGTTATAACCTACTTTGATGAATCAAAGATATGACATTTTCTTGTTAATAAAGGTACTCAAATGGTGAACATACTGCAAATGTATTTGTTAGCAAAGAAAACTGAATGTATTTTTAGTAAATGTTAAGTGAGTGACATGCAAAGGTAGGAAATCTCAGTGTGTGCAAAAACTTTTGACTGGTGGTGTATTTTAAAGACGTTCTAAAGAGGAACGTCAAGGGTCCCAGGAGAAGCAAGCCTCGTAATGGCCGAGGGCTGAGAGCCTCAGTCATCACACTGCCTGGATCTCCGCTATAGTGTTAGGGAGTGGCTCATTCTACCCTGACATTTACATAACTGGATCATCTTCACTCCATTTGTAGTGCTGTCCCCAAAATGCTGGGCAGCCGTTGTCAGATCATAATACCACCGCTGATAATGCAAGCAGTGCTGCTTGTTAACCCTGACTAGTGGAAACGCACAGAATCCGAGATTCACCACGCTGTCCGTTCTGCTCTAAGTGTCAATTGAAATATTCTTTTATTATTTATCTATTTATTTACTTGTTTGCTTTTAATTGCCTTTCATGTCTTTTGTCCCTTTATTTTATATAGTTTGGGGTGAGGGTTGCATTAGGGTGGGTTGATATTGTTTTTTTTATGTAAAGCACTTTGTATTTTATTGTGTTTGTAGGGAAAGTGCTATATAAATAAAGTCTGATTGATTGATTGATTGATTGAGTCACACACATACATACACCTAGCAGAGCGATGACTGAAAGCCTGGTGTGGAGAGCTGCTGTGTTTCGCAATAAAGTCGACTCGCATCAGTACTGCAGTCATGGGCGGCCTTTTTGCAACTGCTTGTGTTTTAAAAAAGCAGGTGATGGGGGGGATTGACGACTTAAATACTTCATCAATCAACGCTGGAGACGATGTGTTGTGGTGTGATTGGAGGGGAAAATTCAGGTAATCCATCTTTTCTCCATCACTTACTTTCAGTTCCTCTCAGGTTTTTTCTTCTTTTTTTGCCCAAGTGCGTTAGGATGCGTGTGCGTGTGTGTGTGTGTGTGTGTGTGTGTGTGTGTGTGTGTGTGTCTGAGTTAAGTTAACCTACAGTGTGTTAGTCACGTCTGTGAAAAGGACAGAGACCCAGTTGCTGTCACATGCCATTAGAGATACGTGACATTTATGTGAGCGAAACATGACTGGAGAAAAAAACGGAGCCCAGGAGATGATTGTGCCACTATTTCACCTTGAGAATTAAACAGTCGTGTTGTCATACTGGTGAAAAAAGAGTATATGGATTGTAGAACATTGCCGTAGTTGCACAGATCTGAAGGACTGGCCACGCTATATTCTGCCAAGTCATTTCACATTGTAACATTTCATCGGCAAAATGATTTTTCTTAATAATAACTGTCACCATAGTTTAACCTGTTTGCTCAGCACACGACGGCAGTTTGACTGAATGCTGATACAAGAAAACCACACTCCAGAACAATTTTATTTTAACACTTAAGAGATTTCGAAAAAAAAGAAGCCTTTAGAGATGTGAGTTATTTTCCAAAGAATATTTGCTTGGGTAATTAAAATAATAATAAAGTGTGAAACAAATAATGCTTCAGATTTAGTCAAAACCACATTTCTAATGAATTCTCATGAATTAATACCAAGGTCCATACAACACAAATATTTGGGAAGCAGCATACTGTCATTGTAAAAACAAAAACTGAATTAATTCACAGATGGAATGAATGGGTGATTACAAAATCCTGCCAACACTGCAATGGTGTGATCCCTGCCTTTCGGTCAGTATCAAATCCACAGCAAGAAAACAGCAAACAGATATTAACAACTTTGTGAACTGTGATTTTCCTTGCATTTTTAATATTTTATTAAACATAATGGTAGAGAGCAGTTTCCAGTGTTATCACTGTTTAACTAAAACCATTGTCTGTTATTATTATTTTGCTTAATTACTGATGAGTGACACAATAGTTACTCATGAAAAATAAAATTTGACAAATTTATGTGCAAAGAACTTGCCAGAGTTGTGCAGCAGAGACATACAACTGGAAGTTAAATTAGAGCTAAAGCACCACATGAGAGGTCCAGGGGCAAAGATGAGAGTTTGGAAGCGGAGCACTGGCTAATTAAGATATTTGGCGTTTCTTTTCCTCAGAGTTTTGGAAAAGTGAAACCGTATCGGTTGCGTTTCTGTCCCTAAGGACCCCTCAGCTGAATCAACAGGACGGCAAAAAACTGGAACGTAAACACATCTTTTTGATCTTTATTCATCTCTCACCACAGATGACGTTAAGCGCCGAAGCCGGGCCATAAAACCCCCTCAGCAGCCTTTGAGTCAAAGACGGAACACTGTAATGCCCAGGAGTCAGGGGTAGGAATGAAAATTACTGGGGCAAACAGGCCATACACTCAAACACGTTTTAGCAGATTAGCGGCTAATTGCCCTGCCGGTAGTCCTGCTCTCCAGCCTTAGTTGTACAAACACTGAATGCTGTCAGAACAATTTCAGGGGGCATGCCACCCAACACGTGGCTAATTCTACACACACCCCTCCAAACACTAAAACACATGCTCTCTCTCTCCCTCTCTCTCTCTCTCTCAGACGTCACATACTTTGTACAGCGTCCCCCTTGTCCCACCGAGGCCACGCCCTCTCCTGTCAGGACCAGAGTCAGTGTGTGTTTCATTCACACACTTTTTTTCACACCTCTCACACTTTCAATACTCCAATGTTCACAGTGGAAGTAACACAACAGGATCACAGGCTGCACCAATCCAGATAACATCCTTGTGGTTGTTTTGTATGTAACTATTTTTTGTTTGTTTGTTTCTCGAAACCAGCAGCATTTGCTGTCATTTTAAAAATGTATGGATTCTGAAAGCTATGTATTTTCACAAATTAAAATTAGTTATCGGGAAAACATTCCACTTACTGAATCAAAGGCTTTTTGGTGCAGTTTTTAATGTTTTGACCACGTACTATAATTGTCTTAATTTTTGTTAGAGAATTTTTATGACTTGCAGCAATTTATGCTGCTTCATTGTTAATTGTTAATTCTATTTGGATTACAAGAAGGATGATAAAGTTTGCTAGCCTTGGTGAATTGTTTTGCGGTTTGTTTAGTTAAATTTCCATGAAACTGGAATATATTTTTGTATATTTAATTTTAATAAATTTATCCGGGTGATGTTTTTCTCCTGACCTGTCTCAGTAGTAGTGCACCCGTCACATGACCAGGGAAAAGGTGCAGCTTCCGCGGGAGCAGCGGACAGGCGAGCGCCTGGCGCGGAGTGGGCTGCTCCCTCCCCCCCTCCCCGGCCTCGTCCCGGAGACGGACTCGCGGCGGCTGTCCGAGGCGCGGGACAAAGGACCAGACAGCTTTACAGCAGGCCGTTCCCCCCCCCCTGAATGAGCATCGCCAAGACGCCTCCCCGTCGTTCCCATGGAGCAGACCCCCCTGATTTGCATCAAAGTGAAAGAGAGGACCCCCCCTCCGCCCCCCCACCGAGGGCAGTACCTGTAAATCTCCCCTAATAAAAGAGGTTTTTACGGATGGCTCCTCGTGGGCAAACTCCTCAGGATAAAACAAAAGTGCTAATATAATGGAAAGTCTCTGTAGGAGTCAGTGTGAATCACACACTTCACAGATCTGTCAGCCTGCGACATTCCTCTCGTCTGCTCGATTGACACATAGCGAGACAAAAAGACCAAAGATCCACTGAAGGAAAAGTCTAATTGTCATGCGCATGCACATATTAAAAAAAAAAATGTGAGAAAAAATGACTGATTATTACCATTATTATGACAGCTGTTCATGTAATCTACATAAAATGTTTTGATCTACAGACAGTATACTAATATTAGACTTTAATGGCACTCTTTAATAGCACTTTAATTAAGTCATGATATATGAAATTACATTCAGCAGAATGTCTTTTTAGGGACTTCATGAGTGTATTTGTATAGGACATTATAATATAATAATTATACAATGTCTTAAACATTAACCGTCATTTTACCAGACTCCTGATTATATCACACTCCTGATTTTAAAATGTTCTATTATGTTTAGTTTTATGTTCTATTCTTAAGGCAGTTTAAAGTATTTCTTCATAGTATTATTCCTGTTATAATAAGTTAAAAATTTTTTAGCAGCTTATGCATTACAAAGTCTGCTCATCTATAAAACGGATATGTACACCATTGTAGCGATTTTTATAGGCTTTTATGTATTTATATTTTAGGACTTGAACATGTAACCTTCTGGCCAGATCATATGTCCGTTTTCAGACTGTCACTATATACACATATAATCACAATTTGCATATATGTCCCTGAGGGTTCTAAGCCAAAGGCTGTCTCCACATGCTATGGAAATGTATACCTGTATCATGCTTCTTATAATATTCATTTCATGCATCTCTGCTGTTTGTTGATGGTTATAATGCACACAAAGTCACAAAATTAAGACAATATGATTGAATTCCTGCAAGGGCATCGCCAGCAGTATTTTTATGCAGAAGAGCCTGAAAACAAAAATATTCATGAAGTGCTTAGCATACATTATGCATGAAACACTGCTGCCTTTCTCAGGGTCGGGGGCGGCTCGGGCAATAATCTGGGCAGCCCGATGGGGCCTGCGGGGGCCCTGTGGCTCCTGCCGCCTGACACAGTACAAAGGAGCCATCCTGGGGCGTGTACTCCCCACAGCCAAGATGATGAGGTCTTGGACGCTCTTACCTGGCCTGACCTCCTGAAGTTCACCCTGACGCAGTCACTTAATCCGATTTCTCTTTATTAAGGCTGATAATGAAGCTAGCATCAGTATTCTAACTTCCTTTTGTAAGGGGACATTCTCTTAAACCTTAACTCAAGGATTTATGACTGGCTAGTTAAGTAAAATTGGTCAAAAGCTGAATTTAAAGTGTCAATTAATTAGTCTTGTGTAAATAAATTAAAGCATGCTGAGTACCATTTAGCTTGATTTCATATGATTTAACGTATTTCCAGGTAACATGTTTACCATCTTAGTTTACACACTATGTGGTTCTGATATAGCTGTAAAAAAATTAAGCATAGCCCTCAGGTAGGAGCCCTGAATAAATGATATGAATGAGATCGTTAATTTTCATCCCCTTCAATTTTAAAGTCATAATTCCTAATGAAAAATAGCCTTGATGATATGCAGCCTTCGTTATTTCACGACGGTCGCGGTTCCCGTGACCCGGCACGGTCCGCCGCGATGCGTTATTGTGTCCTGTGCGTTTGGAATTCCTGCGGACGGAACCTTTGTCCCCCCCCACCCCACGTCGCCTAATTACGTGATGGAGTGGAACCCCGACGAGTCAGGTTACAGTGTGAAGTGTCCAAGTAGGAGCTGCTTCCCCTGTGCCTTCCAGGAAAGGGACCACATACGGAAAATCCCCTCTAGAATGCCCCCCCCCCCCCAATTCTTTTCACAGGATTATATGGGTTTTTTTTTACACCACGTTTTTCCAATGACTAAAAAGGAGATGAGGATGGGGAGAGAGGGGGGCAGAGGTGGAGGGGGGAGGGGGGGGGTCTGTGTGCACGATTAATGACTGCAGGACCTGTGACAGCAATCAGTTTCAGACTTTAAAGGGGGATCTCAAGCAGAAATATTTAATCTTCCTTCAGAAAGTAAAACGCAGAAAAGAAATAAAGAATAGGGGCACCATCCCCCCAACAAGAAGATATTTTTCCTCCCAAAGTACCAAAAGAAAGTTCAAGACATGCATATCACACTTTAATTACAGTGCGACCTCCCGTTCGGACCACAAGGCTCCCATCCATTGATAGCTTTCCTATGTTCAGATGGTTACTCCGGCAACCAGAAAAAGGCTGTAATGCCTCCGCCGCTGCGCTGATACTCGTTAAGGGATCATCTGTAATACATACATGAGTGAAACCGCACAAAGGTGATCTGTGTTTCCGTTAATAATACGTTTGCAATGGCTGGCGTTTAATAAAAGTCTTTATGTCTCGTGGTCCTTCCCACAGGCCCAGCAAGACGCAGGAATGGAATCCAGTTTAATATCTCTGCCGGCACTTGTGAGAAATGTTCTATCGGATGATCGGACTATTTAATTGTTTTGCAGAACATTCTTAAAGATCTCCTCGTCGTAGCTCACAGACGCTTCTCCTCTGTTTTTTTTTTTTTTAATAGCCAAGTCTGTGCAAAAAGCGGACTTTCTATGGTAAAATGTCGCAGTCTAATATCGGTTTGCCTCTGCCCCGTTTGATGATCATGTGACTAGATGACGAAGCTGAGAATGGGAAGGAGCTCATATTGGATTGTAAACCACTTAGCTTCCACGCACGTGTGGCGATCATTGTCTTTGTTAAACCAGCAAATTCCAGATGCCAGGGTTGCACATTTTGACCTTTAGATCTGTACAAACATGTTGGGTCTGTCCCCGACATCTCGCTTTATATCTGATTCCTTTTTTTTGTGGTGTGTGAGTGTGCCCTGCGATGGGTTGGTGCCCCACCCAGGGTTGTTCCCTGCCTTACGCCCGTAGCCTCCGGGATGGGCTCAGGACCCCCCGCGACCCTGAATAGGCCAAGCGGTTACAGTAAATGGATGGATGGATGAGTTTCCATTATGTTGCAGGCATTCAATTCCCCTCTCTGTTTGCATACAGGAAGTGCACACTGTTAGCGGTACGAGAGGAACCAAAGCTTTTGAAATATCATGACCTCTCATTACCCATTAAGTGTTGGATTGGAATTCAGATCAGAATCTCCACGCTGGTATGCCCAGAGGAAACGCAGTAATATGCAGGTCTTTTTAGCAAGTCACTAAACCATAAATTAACTGTATTTAATCATGTATCAACCCTTAGATATTACAAAGAAAATGATAGGTATGATTGTGTAGGCAATTATGGATGAATGTGACAGCTGTCACTGCATCATAAATGATTAAAAACATGAATCGGAACGTAACCCAATGGCCTCTATGTCAGCTTTAGCTAATCAATAACACATCACGTTGGTTGTGTCACTTTGCCATTTTTGACTACGCTGAAGTGATTTGGGCATAAAATGACAGCTTGTCCTCATTGTGAGGTACATATACATGCTTATTATTATTATGATTATTATTATTATCATTATTAATGGCAGTAGTAGGGTTTATTGCCTTGAGTGGAGAGAGGAAAAAAGCCACATTAGAATAAAAAAATAAGGTAGCACTTGGCAGAAAAGTTGCCATACAGTAAATGTTTCATCAACTATTGTCTCCGGAGAGGAAGTTAAAGATTCCGCCCTTAAACAGAAAGGCCACAAAGCACCTTGAGCTCTTCTGTACAGTAACTTAATCCTGATAAGCCCCTGTCGCATACTGGGATAGTATGCTGGGATAGTATGCTGGGATGGCTTTCCTCCACGCTGACTCTCACACAGAATGTTACTGATGGTCGGCGAGTCACACTGGCTCAGTGAGCCTCACCATCATTACTGTGTGGAGCTAGGAGAACAGATTGGATATCTTACACCTCACCCTGGACCAGAAGAATCCAGAAAGCACATGCTGATTGGTGGAATACTGCACCAAGGAACTGTCTTTGGATCATAGATTTTCTTTGCAAACTGTAATAATGAGCGGACAGCTTAAAAGCGAAACAGCAATACAGAGTCACTGAAACGAAAGATCTAGCTTACGACTGCAGCACTGAACAGAAACCTTAACCTCTTTCGAATGAACACTGGCAATCAGCAAGTAACTTAGCCCGGCTGCTAACTGCTGAAAGCAAGGGACTCAACACTTCCTCACCCTGTGTTCCTCACCCTGAGGTCACAAGGACATCCCCAGTGGCTGGTTTTCTGTGTTTTTTTTCTTTTGCTTGCTTTTGTTTATATAGTTTATTTGTCATTGAAGAATCAGGGAAGGGTACCAGCTAAAAACATTAAAATCTAGCTCACAACTGTTGCACTAATAATTAATAATGAATTAGTGGTTGGGAGCGGTCGTTCGAGGCATTGCCCCGTATCCGCGACCTGATGCTTGTGACGGGTACAGCGGACCTGCTACAGGAAGGTAATTCGCTTCCCCAGGATGAGATGTTGATCCCCTTCCAGTAGATCAGTGTCCGGCATCTGCCTTGCGAGTGGTCGACTCCATTTGTCTTAAAATGGAAACAAAGGAAGATGCACCCTTAGAAAGTGCCATTCTTCATCTGCGAGGCCACCGCCTGACACATAAGGAATCTGTATGCTCAATTAACCACTGGCAGGCTCATTTTTCTGTCCTCCTCTCTCTCTCTCTCCGTTGCTCTCTCCTCTGCCTACCTAATCTCCCTCTCGCCCCTACCCTCCCGGTCCCCCCCACCCCGAGTGCCGACGGAGCTGGGCTGCGTGCAAACACTCGATTACAAACAGGCCAGTGGGTATTTGATTTTCGGTTAAAGGTTTGACTGCCGCCTGCTCTACACTCCATCACTCTGCTGGAAATAAGGTGACTGCGAGCGTCGTGCCGCCGCAGTGCGTCTCACGCAGATCATCGCCCATATTTATCAGCGGCTCCTGGGGGAGTCTTACCCTCCACCTCACTTACATCTCACCCTGACGGTTTTTCAAAAAGTCAGGGGGTCCTTAAATTTGGGGGAGGTGACATGGATGCCACAGTGACTTTTGGTGGCGTCTGAGCGATTGAGCAGGAGACCAGCTGTCATTTGGGGACCATTCCTGAAGTTTGATCTTAACCCAACATAGACACAGATCCAGGTGACATATTACTGTCACAGATTCAGATATATGCATGAATTGCAGAAGAATTACTTCTGTCTAGACTGGTATTTTATTTAATGCTATGACAGGACATTAGTATCATTATCAATGACAAAGTATAATAGTTTTACTCCATTTTATAATATGAATAGTTACATTTTAGTCACTGAGGACAAATGTTTGAACCTGCATAACAGATACATGCAGGGATTTTGGTGAAATAACATTAAATACTCAAAATAATTGGCGTCACATTCAAGGGAAGCTCTCTATTGTAGCCTGGGATATCCCCCCCCCCCCCCCCCCCAGCCCTGATGAGGATGTTAACATGAAAATTGAAATCCCAGGTAATATTTGGAAGAGTTGTGACTGTCACTTGGGTAATGGCGTGTATGAAGCGAAGCAGAGATCGAATGAGGGGCGGCCTGAAGACAGGGAGAAGCGGGAGACGGGGGCCAGCTGCGGACGCGGGAGACGCTAATCACGTTATTACTGACGTGGCAGCGCCGCCCTGGAATGGACTCGCTGTGCCACTAATTACAGCAATTATGAAGATGTAGGCCATTCATCAGCGGCTTTTTCCATGTCTCTCTGAGGCGGGCAATGAGAAGGCGAAGGACGGTCGTGGGGGGGTGGGGGGGTTTTTAACTCGCTGTCCTGAGGAGAGGAATGGAGTGTGTTGTTGTGGTGGTGGTGGTGGGGGGTGACGGGGGACGAGCCCCGACCTTCTTGTTTCCTCCTCATTAGAACCTCGTGCCATCAAAGCGTAACTGTCGACCGTCATCTGAGGCCTCAGCGTGCGGGTCGCTCCCATAGCCACAGTCATGTACCAGCGTGTGCCCCCCCCCCCCCAAGAAGGGGTAGTGCCTGCCGGGCCTCGTGCTGGCCGTGTTTGCCTAAATACTGTCCCCCCCCCTTCATGATGATGGGCCACAGGTACTATGGTAATTAAGGGTACTTCAGGACACTAATAACCGGGAGGCAGCCGGCTGGAATCTCAGAAGGGTTCCGTCTGTTATACCCTTGAGCGAGGTATCGTTCATTTCTTCAGCGCGATATCGGGTTGTATTAATGGCCGAGATCTGCACTGGGTGCAACGGTCGGCGATGCGAACTGATTGAATTAAGGGCACCCCCAGAGCCCCCCACCGCCCCCAGTGAGTGAGCGTGTGTCCAGCCGTCTCTCTCTGTGTGGGGCTGCCCGCCACTGTGGACCCCAGGAAGGGGCGAGAGGGCTGCAGGCTTGCTGTGCCAACGTAAATGAGCCCCATTCATATCTCTCCGTCAGCATATGGCGTGTCATTGTCCTCGGCCACTGAGGCAGAAGTGATGCAATTTGTTGCCATGTCCTGTCATTTCACAAACTATGTGTCCCACTGAGGGTCTGGGAAGCAGCCACAGACTGCCAGGGGAAGGAGACGCCAGATCTCAGCGCTCCAAACAAACAGCTTGGGTTTAGGAGTATAGTACGGCCTGCAAGAGCCGTGGGACACTGACTTGGACGGATAGATATAAGCTTGTTCCGCCCCTAAGCTTGTTTTTTGAGGTTACACCTCCTTTACATGACAGCCAAAGGATCGAAACATTTTATTTCCCGGAGGAAGATTCTCAAGTCCAGACTACGACCATCCTGGAGTCTTTTAATGCAAATAGATATTGAGGAAGTTTTCCCTCCATAAGCTCCATAACCCACATCGATGTTCAGATGCAGACAACTTGTCAATTAAATTATCAGTTTGAGGACCTTCATCCAAAATGACTGACTTCATACCAATTATTGCGATTCAGAATTGGGATTAAGAAAATTTATATATGCTTTAAAAGGGAATTTTTTTTCCCAGCAATTAATTTGCTTTGTGTGCGATCTGACAGCACACAAATGAACAAATAGTTAATAATACTGATGACACTTTCCCATAGTACCTAATCTCCCTTTTAATCCACTTCCTGCATGTTTCTATTCTGCTAATCTCTTTTGATGCTTTGATGGTACGTTTGAGTTATTTTAATTATATAACAAACAATCAAAAAAATGTAACATTAATAAAACAACACAATAAATATATATAATAAAAAAGAAACAAAAATACAGTAAATATCCCAGTTATGGTGCACACCGTGGATTCCATCTTACTGCTGCCTTTGCACAATAACAGTTATATTCGGTTGGTCCTATAGACCAGTACTGTACAGTAACTCACTGTGGAGTCTTGTGAAAATCTTCTACCTTAAAGTCTTCCTGGTGGGATTCGATATCTTAGGTAAAACAAAACATCAGCAACAATTATAAGAGATCCGTTGGTGTCCACAGACACACTTTCCCGGACATTCTTCTCAGAGTCACGTCAGTAAACGGATTTACAGAGTGGGCTGAATCCTGTAACTGTCTTTCAGAGACGGTTAACGTTACTCAATCTCAGCAGTTAGCAACTGCAAGGTCAGGGTGGCGGGACACGGATAAGCTAATAATAATTACTGCCTTCTGTAAAATTTACCATAAAAATATAAAAGTGCATAAATCAGTCAAACGCCGCAAGAATAAGCGATATTGTAAAGCTGGGGTATTGAATTGCGGGTCTGGGTTGGGCTCACTCAGCCTGGTTTTTGTTCCCCCTGGGCACTGAACCGCTCAGTTCAGTCGACCGGCTTGGCCAAATGAATTTAACTTCCTTTCTTGGTTCTTAGTGGTGTAAGTGGAGCTGGGAAACCCACTGGACTGAGTCCTTCCCAAACCGGAACCGCTGAACAGCCCTGGTCTGAACTCGCCTGCACACCAGACCGACCTCGCGTCTGCGTAGGACCCACAATGCACCTCTCATCATGACACTTAATAAAGGCAGCAGTGGGCGCAAGTAGCAAACGCAACCGGGGGGGGGGAAGAGAGAGAGAGAGAACAGAAACATGGGAAAGGGAATTAAAGCAGCAGCCATCTCAAGGCTGGCAGAGAGAACTTCGCTGTTTCGTTTACAACTTTGTCTCCAGACAATCCGTCCGCCTCTTTCAAAGTTTATGACACAGCCAGATGGGGAATGAAGTGTCACTCGGATTGAGCAAAGACCTTTACAGGACAAAGTGTAACAGATCCCGTTTTCTCACCAAAGAAAGAAGTGTCACAAGGGATAAGTGCCCAAGTAATACTTTAATTTGCCCAATGGGGAGTTTTTCCCGCCGGGGGGGTGGGGGGAACCCCTCATTTCAATCTGTTGCTAGCTGTAAAACGTGTGAGAAAGCAATACCCCGAAAATTCTCATATGCATATGAAAAATCTGTGGATGAAAGGGACCCGGGGATTAGGGCAAGATAAATTTATACTAAGCTTTACACATTCAATTGACAAATTTTCTGTTTTGGCATTGTTGCTTAAGACTTCCTGGTTACCAAGGTGATGACATTAAACCGAGAGAAAATGGCTTATTATGTGTAATAAATTTGAACAGAGATGACGCACTGTACCAGTGAAGGACATCTAAGGGGCTGAGAGGAAACGTCAAGCGTTTCAAAAGAAGCTTCCAGTTAAACCTGGTTATGGGCACTATAAGACATTTCTCCTTGAGCAAAAGGTCTCTTTGTTTAAACCCCACTGACCCTCAGCATGGTGAATATCATGAGCTGGGGCGGGCGGGGGGGGGGGGGGTTCAGGTCGGGGACGGGGGGTTGTTGCATAAAGCTTCCAAAGTAGGAATAAAAGGGAGGGGGGGGGGTGGGTTGTGACAAAAATCTGCTAATGAAGGAGAGCAAACTGGCTCAGACACTTGGCTTTGGCACAATGGTGGGGAGGAGTTAGCATGGTGCTAAACAATATGGGCTACACTGCAGGAAATCAACGCTTTATATATATATATATATATATATATATATATATATATATATATAAATGTATATATATCAACATGAAGAGTGGAGAGTGAAGAGGAATCAGGGCAAGCTGGGGTCTCCCTAGTTTATGTGTCAGAATAGATGCTGATCAGCGAGAACATGGGGGGGGGGGGGGTGGATTATAAAAAATAAGGAAACAGGCGAATCGACAGGCTCACGGCCCCCACGCTCACGACAAAGCCTTTTCGGCCAGATGCAGTGATCATTTGGAGCCTGCATGCATTCACACAAATACATTTGTATATATAGTCGTGGCCAAAATTGTGGAAACACTTTAGCATTTTTGACATTATGCTTTACAATTACTGCACAAATATCGGTGGTAATGTTTATGAACTCTCTAAGAACATGACAAATATTATACATGGGATGATTAAATAAGTAACTGGAGCAACAGTTGAACAAAGTTCTGCAACCTCTGAAAATCAGAAGTGTTTCCACAGTGTTGGCCGCTAGTGTACGCACTGAACTTAACGTATCTTAACGGGTTTGAAGGGCCTTAATGATGGAGATTCACTGAAAGTCACAGCATCTACAGATATCACACATATCATATTTTACATTTATTTATATAGGTTATATTTGGCCATATGTTGTTATGGTGTTCTATACCAGTATTTCTATGTAGTAATTCACAAAGAAATATTAATTATAAACTAGGTCATTTAACAAAATACTTCTTTCAAGTCAGTCAAAAAAATTAATTACTAATTTTAAAAGTATAGTATAAGCATCAAGAGCTTGTCACTTAAAATTAAAATGACTTAATATGATCTGTGTGTGCTGATTACACAAAGTCAGATCCCTCACAGCAGGAGTCAGCACAGCTAAAGCTGTCGAAGTCGGACCCGTCTTAAGCTTTCCTCTATCAGATATTAATTTTTTTGGTTATAGTGAAGACTCACCACAGTTGTGCATACTGTAGACAGGCTTTAAAGATCCACAAAACACTCGAGAAACAGGAGCAGTAATACTTCCTCTTTCTCTGCCCTTTTTGAAGGCAATGCACTGTTACGTTACAACTAAAGGCTGCTCATCATACTGGTTCTGCTTAAAAACACGTGCCGTTAGTGAAATACATGCTGCACACTTTACCCAGTTACACCACGTGATGTGTGCAGGTCTCATTTCTTGCACAGGAGCACAAACGGAGGCCCTCTTCTGGTCACTGAGAGAGTAACGGTGCAGTGACAAGAGCATCCTTTATGAAAAGTAATGCAGAAATGGGACTCAGATAGCAGAGTTAGTGATTTGGATGTGTGTGTCAAACCTTCAGTACAGAGCTGATAAGAGACCCATCCAAAAAAGATGAATGTCCTCCCAGCCAACTACAGTCAACCCATCTACATTGTGGGGATTAGGGGTGCAGGCCCCCTGCGATCTGGAAAAAAAACGTCTCAAAATACTTGGTCGCTGAGGCACGCGAAGTGAGCATGAGAGTGGAGCAAAGCGAAAAGAAACGAGAAACACCAGATGACTGGGAGATCACTGCAGGACACCACATGAGTGGCTGCAGTGAACACACACGGACTCCTATAGACCAGTACTGCATGGGAGATCACTGCAGGACACCACATGAGTGGCTGCAGTGAACACACACGGACTCCTATAGACCAGTACTGTGCATACACAGTATTTCATGCATTTACAGTGTGAGTTGCTGAACTTTCTGTCTGCCATCTACTGGCCTTCATGTGTCGTCTGTGGCTTTCGCAAAACTCACAACAAATTCCCACTTGATTTCTCATGCCGACCCACATATATATCGAAACCACAACGGGGAGAGTCGTGATGCAGAAGGTCAACCGTACGATAGATAAGTCAGCTATTAAAATATTGGCTAATAATGGAAGTTTGCCTAATTAATCATAATTTCTGATCACTTTTCAATTAAATACATATTGCCATGGAAAATTAATGTTCATATACTCAGCATAAAATTTTGGGCCCCATGAAAGCATATCATATTTGGCCCCCAACCCAGACCAATCTAGTTATGTTTCATTTTTTTGTAAGGCCCCTGTCACCGAATGCCTCTAACTTCCCCCCCTTTACAGCGCCCTCAAGTGGAAGTATAACACAATGGCACCTATGACCGGGACTGTTAAAGGAGAAAAGTCAGTCTGTCTATTACTGTGTTGTGATGAGATGTTTGAGTGAGATGTAGTATGATATATCACCTCCGTAAGTTTGCTATATCAAGTGCAAAAGGCCTGCCTCCATCAGGCGAAGACATCCACCCCCCCCCCACCCCCCAGCCACACACAAACACACACACAGAGTAAAATATAACTGGCATCCCATCGACATGCAGATGGGGCATATGGAGAGGCAACAGTGCGATTTGTAAAACAAATATTTACACCTGATTATTTTCAGATGGCTTGCCTACTCAAAGGGAGGGTAGGAGGCAGAGCTGGGAGAATCGGCAGATCCCGGACTGGGCAGTCGGGGGCCTCACAGACACAGGGCCCCAACTCTGAGTAACTGCCACTCTGAGCCGTGACAGATTGGCGACTCAATTACTCCATGTGTCAGGTGATTATCCCGGGTCCTGATGTAAGCCTGATGTCAATCTACCGCTCACATGTTCCATATTTCAATTATGAACGCTCTGACCCCGTGCGGATCAACTGTCACCGTTATCTGAGCCAAACGATGTCAATGGCGGCGGGCCGAGCCAGTTACGTACTCCGCGAGCCGGTTATGATTCTCTGAGTGGTACATTAGCGGAGCCTCCGACCGCTGGAAGAACAGAGCTTCATTTAATGACGATATGCTCACTGCACCATCCATAACATCCCTACTTCTCACGGCCGGCCTGTTTAAGCTGAACGGACCTTATTACTACGTCTTAAAAAGCAGGGAGGGAGCACAGTAAGGCAGGTAATGTCCAAACGTGCTAGAGGTAAGGAGGGACCCGTTCTCACCTCACTGCCAGTTTAACATCCTGCCACTGCTCATTGCAGGTTTAACTTACCGTTCTCTCTGTTACAGTCTCACATGTTGTTATCATCCTAATTTTTTGTCCATTTTCTTTCACTCATTAAGGTGCTTCTCTCATGCAAAGGACAGCCAGCACCGATTATTTGGTGCCATTTCAAATGAAAATCCCCCTCTACTTTCTTTAACTGAATAATTGAATATGTTTTTTTTTTTCAATTAACTGAATAGAATAATTGAACTGAATTTTCTTCTATTATTATTATTGAAGGAATGACGACTAAACGAGTCTCAGCGTTCGGTATATCGCTATGCGACTCTCTGATAAACACAAAGCAGATGTGTCATAGAATAAGGGCCTGTTCCCCCTCGGTCTGTTTCTGGAGGCTGCTGGCCCCTGATAAATGGCTTGGCGTCATGGCGGTGGGCTGGAACACATGGAGAGCAGCTTCTGAGGAGCCCGCGAGCCGCCCAATAGCTGGTCTGTAATCAAGGCACAGGTGTGGCGGACGTTGCCGCCTAATCCATTATGGTGCCGTCAGGAGTGGCCAGAGAGCGGCAGGCAGTACCAGTGTGACGAGACACAGTGACATCTGGTATCTGTCAGTTTGGGATCATAATTTGAAAGACTCTCCATATGGCAGCAGGAAACCAATGCTTAACGCTCTGGTGAACAATCGCTCTTCAGCAGAACGCTGTGCTGTTGAGTTTTTACCAAGACATACCCGCCTGCAGTCTGCACGTGGGGATACGTCTGTCTGTCTATCTATCTCTCTAATCTCAAACTGCCGGTTCCCTTTGCCCTTTGCTTGTCACGTGCCCAGAGGTCCTGTAAGGCGGGGGAAAGTTAGGACGATTCCAAGGGCCCTTGAGTGAGAGGAGGCCTAGAAAATTTGGAAAAAAACTGGATTGGTCTGAACCAGGGGCTCCAATATGATATGCCTTTATGGGGCGCAAAATCTCTAGCAAGGCCCCTACACATGCCACATGAATACATTAATATTTGAAGAGTATATTTTACTGTTCAATAATCGTAAATCAGTAAAATTGTGAGGCTGTTTCCTGCCAAAATTTACTATTACTAAATGCAGGGCCAAGAGATATCGCAATATCTGCAAATAAAATGAATAACACAACTAATCAGCATTTGGAAGATGGATACGTTTATTCAAGGACTGTTGCATAGTCATATACTAAAATGAATAAAATTTATCAAATACATAATGATTACTCTGTTACTGATATAATCTGCCTTCAGATTAGGAAGATGAAGGATGAACCATGGATAATGTCAAATGACATAATCGTCAGGCTGTTTAATGTGAAGTTCATCTGTTTTTTTTAATAGTGTTGCCCCCGAGTGTCCCTAGATAGCATGAGCATGAAGAAGCCTGTGCGTTTCACAAGGAAGAGTGCTAACTTTGGCTGTGCGGGCAGAGGGACAGTCGTGCGGCCTGTTTCACTGCCGGCGTATCGGCAGTTCATGGGGTCAAAGATATTGTAATTCAATTAATAACGATTCAGCTGAAAGCCCTCAGAGAGTATCACCGGGCCAGGCTTGTGCTTGTGGGATTTAAGACGAGAAAAGGATTTCTGTGGAACAGCTGTCGTCCTTTCTGACCCCCCCCCCCCACCCCCCCATCTCTTTGCCCCTCAGCCTCAGAGTCGTCTAAAATGACTTTGTTTCAGGTGACCATTAGGTCATTAGAGACAAGAGCAGGCAGTGAGTGAAATTGCAAACAGAAAATGGTTCTTTGTTTTTTTTTCCTCCTTAAATGATTATCCTTTTAAGCGAAAAAAAAAAAATCAATAAGGGCATAAAATTGATTTACTGGCTGTCATAAAACATAAGTAAGTGTGGGAAAAGAGAGTCTCGCTTTCATATCCACTGATATGGCACTGTACTGACGGAGAGGTCTTACAATCTAAGACAGTCACTTCATTTTCATATTAAAGACTCTTTACTGTTTGCTGGACTGACTGTGTGGGGGGGGGCACCCATTAATCACGGGTATAAGGGTGTCGAATCAAGTCTCAATTAAAAGCTGCTCTTTGCTGTCGCTGGAATGTTTAGCATGTTTTTCTGTTTTTTTCATTTCCCTCCCCCTCATAAATCAGGAATGTTGCAGTGCATGTAATAGCTGATGGTGAGAAGATGATGGCTTTATGGAGTTAATGCGGCAGAACGGGCCAGTGCTCGCAGTGGGAGGCCGCATGCCCACTGCCGCCACTGCTAAGGGGAGCTCCTCATTCCGCGCGCTAAATGTGCGCTGCGCTCAGGAAGTAGCGGGAAACAAATTTTGTCAGTTCATTTATATTAAAATAACATTTCAGTAGCCCAAGGTGTCTGGCTGCTAACTGGCTTGCTAGCATCTGTTTCACCAAAAAAAATGTACTGAAATATTAAACTTGGTGTAAATAACTAAGGTTACGGCATTTCTTCTGATTTCACTCGCTCTTTACCGCCCCCTAATGTTAGGCAGCCCTAAGTGACTGCCTATGTCTCTTATAGGGTATCCCATTTTAGGAGAGTAAATCAAAATTTTCTTTTAAACATTTAGAATATTTTTGCTTTTTTGAAGCATTTAAAGCCATCCATCCATCCAACTCAGGGCACAAAGGTGGGGAATGGGATGCATTTGAAGACTCTGCTTTGCACGTTGGAACATATTTTTACCTAAAACTTTTTATGAACATATTCACAATCTTGCATTTGGAAAGCAAACAGGAAGATGACAGCAGCACAATCGAGGGGGCTGCTGGTTAGTTTAAAGGACGCAACATGCTTGCGTTCGCCGAGGGATCGGAGCCCATTGGCGAGCACAGGGGTCTGGCCATGTGCTGGAGCTCTGAGGGGAGGTTCCATAGCCCGCGCTCCCTGCTTGGCTGTCATAGTGCATTTTCAGGGGCCGGTGGGGAGACATTGCCAGGAATCAAATCATCATCAAGCAAAGTGGCCCTGACACCAGCTAAAAGAGGAGATGGATCATCCGCCTTTGTGGTGGAAATGTTCACCGCCGATCCCCTGACACTGTGGTGACACAGAAGGCTGTCAGCCCATCCTTCATCGGGATTGCTGTCTGACGGCGCCAAATCATAACCAGAGGGCAGCCCTGCTTTACACTGTGTGCAGAGGCAGGCTGGGAAATCTGCTCCATCCCTGTTTTAGTTATGTTAAACCTGATCTTAAATTATACTGAGATTGGCTTTTGGACTTGTGCTGACATTTCACTTGTGCTCATCCTGCATTCATTATAACACATAAAACTTCATTTTCACCACAGTTAATGTCACGGTTTTGCCTTGCTTAAGGTCAGCATGAACGTGAAGACCAACCAGACACAAAACTTTCATCTGTTAAAAGTGTAAAATATGAAAGCCTTGTACCCTTGTTTAGTAGTTTGATGGTACATATTCTCTTCATAATTAACAATATATTTTATCAGTCCCCTTTACCTGAAGATAGTTCTATTTAGTACAATACAGTAATACTATATTTCTATTCCTTAACATTGTGTTTTTTATGCGTCATCAAATATTGGATTTTCTTTTACATGCTTTCTTTATTTATCTGTTTGTTTCGGTAACTCACTAAGGAGACATTTCCTGCAGTTATACCATTAATTTGAGATCTGGGCACCTAAACCTTTGAGTCCAGGATGGATCCTAAAAACGAGGCGGTACCTGCTTATGTCATCAGATTAATAACATCAAACAATGTGTGTTTTGGTAGCGCGGGCGTGTCCGCGAGGCACGCTCACTGCCTGTCCACAGGTCCTAGCAGTTCATGATGGATGGTATTTGAACGGGATAAAGGGCCATGCATTTTTCATCCTTTGTCCAGGGAAGCAGAGCACAATCCTGTGTTTGAAATGAGCACCTAAAAAAGCAGGCGTTAAGGATCCCTTTAAGGAGGCATTTGGCTGACAGAACCACACACTGGTTAAATCGCCAAGATGCAGATGTGCATGAGCATGAAGCAAAAGCTGCAGAGGCCATTGGGAGCAGTTGACCAGGGCTGCAAATTAGAGATCCCTCTACAAACCCTGTTTTTGTTGATGGAGTGGAGGAACAACAGGTCTGAATTGAGCATGAAGGTCAAAATGACGACGGAACTCCATCTTGTCGAAATAATGTGACATCTGGCAGCTCAGATTACTTATCACATTAGCTTGTCCAAAAATTTGTGAAAAGGACTTGAGGAGGTTGTTTAATAGGTTGCGCCAGCTGACCTCAGACCTCTATGTCTTGGGACGCTGTGTTTGTGGAGCTTCAGTGCTTTCCCCACATTCACTCTGGATTCCTCCAGACGCTCAAGGTTCCTCATACAGTCCAACGATGCAGTCCAGTTGGGCTGGTGTTTCTGTATGGCATTTTGTATGTGGTGTGTGACGGACTAGTGCTCCACCCAAGATGATCCTGGGATGGGCTGCAGGCTAAAGGTGATTAGTGACATGGACAATGGATAGAATGATGGATGAATATCAACGACTGAAAGATTAATTTTTTGGACATTCTCCTTAACTTGAGGATCTCCAGCTCCAGTCCTGGAGAGCTACTGTCCAGTAGGTTTTCTATCCTACCTGGCTTCTGATGAGCTTCACCTGTTCTCAGGTAAATACCAGGAACAGCAATCTTGAATCTTGAATCAAGTCAAGTTCTGCCTTTCCATTAGTGACATTATTTCCTGGCCTACAAACGTGCTCAGATGATCTGTGGAGATAGTTGACATATTCAAGGTTTGGTGGGCTGACCGATCTGAGACAGCCTGGCAAAATATTGACTTTTATTTTATGTTCTCCAGAAGCACCTTGATGTTGTTTTGGTCTCAGTTTAACTGCGGCGTTTCATTACCGCAGACACATGCAAACCACGCCGGTACCTAAATAACGTGTCCTTCACTGCTGCCCACGTTCCATCCTCATTGTTTTTTAAATATGGGCCTGACTTCTGAAACAAGCACGAAGATCTGATCATCATTTTTGGCCCCCATTGTCTGCCACCTTCTTCCTGAGCATCCAAACTATTTATCTGTATGGCAGGTTTTGACAAGCAGAATCAGCCCATAATCGCCTAATTAGCATGGTGTCTGCCCGCATGCTGAGCACTACAATGCGAGTTACATTATTCACAGCCTTCTCTATGCATTACGGCCCCAGTCCTAGAAAAAAATGTTTTAGTGTGTAGAAAGTGAATTATACAGAATATACATCGATCTGCCAACAAACAATGACGAAAACAAAACCTTGGCCTATTTGTAAATCTCTTAAACCAAACACTTGGAGCAGAGCTCCTTGCAAAATCATCTGTTGTGGTTTTCCAGTCTTCATTGACATTAATTATCATGCCATTATTCTAATTCTTTAGTATATTGTCTGATTCTGATGGCCTGTCATTAGCAAGACTGTCCTTGCCCAGCCGTACCTCTTTGTTGATCACTCTTTCAGAAATCTCATTTGTTACAGCTGCAGTGCCTATGGATGCCACCATGTGTTTCTTTGTCAGATTAGGGCAGCAAGTAACTGGTAAGTACATACAGTACACACAGTGTGTGTTTGTGTATATGTGTGTATATACATACATACAGTACACACAGTGTGTGTTTGTGTATATGTGTGTATATACATACATACAGTACACACAGTGTGTGTTTGTGTATATGTGTGTATATACATACATACAATTTTGTGCAAAATGTTAAAATATTGTTTAAATTTTGGTGTAAAACTACGGTAATATGCCTGTAAAAGTGTCTGCCCAATACAGCCCATGTACTCATTGGACCACCAGCACACCTTATTTGGCTAATCAATACCTCATTGACTTTTTACAGTATTCAAACTGATTAATTAAGAGAGCTGGTTATGAAACGTAACGAATATATGGAATGACTGAGGTGCCCCTGAGGATAGGTTCGGCAGCCAAAGCGGTGTTCATCTAGCCATCCAACAAGACATCAGTAACTTTTTCGTCAACTTTTTAGAAGAAATTCGTATTAGTTTTTATTGTGTTACTCTTAATTTGTAGAGAGAGAGAGAGAGAGAGAGAGAGAGAAAATGAATAAATGATGAATAAATGATATGGGAGGAGGACAACACCTGTGTGTGTGTGTGTGTGTGTGTGTGTGTGTGTGTATGCGTACAATTTACAGCACATGCTTTATTTATCTGGTAAATACAAATTGAAATGGAGAAGGTTACATTGTTGCTGATCAGGCTGCCATGAGCCTCTGTCACTTTTTGATCAGCTGCGATTGTACAAAGGGCCAGTGGCAGGGAACTAAAATGATTCAGCAGCCGCTGGCGTGATTGAATGATCTAATTTGGACTCTTGGTTAGACAGCAGCCCGTGCTCTATGAAGATTGATACAGAGGTGCTGGGCTCGCTTTGCTGGCTCATCGCGCCGATTGATATTACACCCCGGCAGAGGATGAAGACAGAGTAACTGTTATCATACTCGATACGAGAGCCTGTCGGGAAGAGAAAATCACCCTGTGTCACTGATTATGGCTGCACTTCACAGCTGCCATGTGAATTTATTCCAAAGACGCCGTGATGTTCTCTGTACAGAAAACAAAGACCGGAAAAGCCCTTATATACAGAACAAAGTTAATAAAAATCACAGTCCACTGCCAAAGGATAGGATAGGATAGGATGGGATAGGATAGGATAGGATAGATTTATCTTATATGCCGCCCCCCCTTTTAAATTTTATATCCTCCCCACTAAGAACATGTTTGACTTGAATGACAGTTTGTTGTTTTTCATTTCAGGAAGAGAAACATTCCTAGGACACTGGAAGGTAGCTTGCGAGATCTTTTTGTGAATTTACAAAGGTGTCATATGTTAAAAATGTGAGGTCACACTTAGATGTGAATGTCATCACAATTCTATATTGCAGAGACAATATGGATGGATGAATGGATGGATGGATGGATGGATGACCAGAGATAATTCCATATATATTCTAGGAATTATGCATTATATATAAAGGTCAAGCATTTAATGACATGCAGTACATATTGCATGATAATATCTTGCTTATAAGTAAATAATTAAAATAATTAAATGTCCCATCTATTATTAAGGCTCTGAGTTTCTAGGATTTCTACTGTATGTATTATGTTTCTATTTGCAATAAAAAATAACACTTAAGAAGAAATTTTTAATCTGTTAAACATAATTATACATAGCTATGTAAAGATATTCAGTCTTACGTCTCTTTATTGATTAAAACCAGTGACCGAATCCATGGTGAATTCTGACGGACATTGTAATGCGATCAACATGCAAATTATCACTACAGCCGTGGTATTTAAACGCGGAACCTACATAGATTTTTTTCCTTAATAAAAACATTTCGCACACAGACAATTCGATACGTTAGTCCATATATGGACAGGTCGACAATCCCGGATCAAAACAAAGGAGAAAATAAGAAAAAGACAACTTATGAAACGTGAAACACACCCCAAGCACTTATTTTGTGGATTAAAACAAATGCATTTGTTGTAGCCATTTGGTTCCGAAGCCCCTAGATTCCGCTATATGATCAGCGTCCGTATTTCACAGGCATCGGCATAGTCAGAACTGGCACAGAACAGACACATAACTCATCTCACATCTGACACCCACTTCATTTACATGGTCCTGGTGCACCACTCAGCTTATTAATAGAAAAATACTGTGTTTGCCCACTGAGACTACGCCCCCCCCCCCCCCACCTTTATTTTATTAACAGGGATAGTTCATATAAACTCCACAGCAGCCTGTTGACTGCCTGCCAGCCGTGTTGTCATTTATCATCATAATGCCGCATGCGTCAATCTCTTAAGTCCTTTGAATAAGGAGTCTTCAGGAAAATTACTTTGCACATAAAAAGGGGTCTCATATGCAAGGTCTCACTCCCCCCCCCCCACCCCCCTCGCCTATCGGACTTTCATCTGTGAAATAAAGTGAGAGCTACTCAATGTACCAAAAACGATTTGTACAGCCGTTATTTTGCCAATTGAAATTGTGCCCGTCTGAGCCGACAGGCCTCTTATCTAACGGTAGCTAATGCGCTTTCATGCTGTGCTGCGATAACTTCATTTTACAGCCGAGGGAATCCGCCTTTCCCGGCCGAGCTCGAAATGGGGCTGCTTTGGTCTCTGTGGTCCGCGGAGAGTTTATGCATAAACGCACAGAACAAAGAGTTAGCATCCTTAGCATTAGCTACTTTATCATAATAGTTACTTCAAACAGAGAGTAGAAGAATACCAAAACTATGTTTTTTCGTTATGGGTTGTACGCATTTTAAAAATTTACGAATAGCACCTCTCACAGCAGGGCAGTATTTCACTACTCATTGTTAATTTTTTTATTCATTGTAATTGCAGTTAGTGTGCATGAGTTTTTGCAGGATTGTCTTTCCGCTTAAGGAATGCATCCGGTATTGACTCAAGCATTTCTACTAAAATTAGTCCTTTCATCAAGCCTTAATGACTAGTGATTTTTTTTTTTGTAATAAGCGACAGTGGGTGAGTGAGTATTATAGCAGGACAAGACGCTGTAGGATTAAAATAACAAAAGTGACGTATGATGTTCAAATTATAAATACCTTACTGTGTGAAATGCAGCGATAAATTGTTAAAGCAATATGAGACACAAAATTAGGTATTGTGAACACTGTCACAGACAAATGAAATGTAGCAGGCAAACTGCTTACTGTTTGTGTCATGTACTGTGGTATGTCAGATTGTTTACAGTTTACAGTGAATAAAAAATAGAAATGTAATTATTATGTTTAAAGTAGTTGTTAAATTGAAACATTGAGTGACCATGCTAAGTATATAGTTTCTCCAATTAACTTCAAATGCATGCTATATATAGAGTCATTCATACATTTATGAAATTAAGTCTACTAGGAAGCTACATTAATCATCCGATGATGAAATATAACGAAAAATTTGCATTCGTCTTTGAAACAAACCGAAATGAATTTTCATACAAAAATTGTTGAGGTCTTTAAACTAATAGACTTCATACTGTCACAGATGGGTCACTCTTGGACAGTTCGTCACACATAAAAACCCAGTAATGTTATCTTTCCGGTGTGTTTTTCCGGGGTGTTCATTTAACACAATCCACAGGAATACGTGTGTATGGTTATACGGTGCTTTCTATGAGCGCGGCCGCATAGAGAGAGAGCCGCCTCGCACGCTGGGATCCAGCTGGGTAATAATTAGTGTGAAATTGTGTTACGGACAGCTGAAAAGCAGCAGCGTGAATGAAGGCCGTCCAGAGCACAGGGCCCCGTTTTATACCCCGTCAGTTTTTTCTCTCCTTTTATTTCTTGGAGACTCTGCTATGGATTTGTTGTCAGACGGTTCCTGGAGATCCGGCTGCCACTCTGGTCAGAAAATGAATTTTTCACTCCACACTTGATTGACTCCATTTGTGGGATGTAACTCTATTATAAAACGCCACTAGCCCCCTCACCCCCACCCCCACCCCCACCCCTGGCCAGTTCACTAAGGTTTGGCAGTCACAAGCACCAGCGGAAGAAGGTGGGGGGGGGGGGGGGGGTGGGTGAGAAAAAGGGAAGATGTAGGAGACAGAGGACACTGGGGGGGGGGATAGTGGATGGATAGTAAAAGTGGGTGTCTGTCACAGGCTAATGTCACATTAAATCCATGTAAGACACAGACAGTTTGGGACCTGGGACGGTAAAGGCAAATTCACTGGGTGAGTCCGTGCAGAAAAAAGCGTGCAGTTCCTATACAGGTACAAACAACATTCATGTACCCCCAATGGTATAAAAATGTTCATCAGAGTACATTTTTGTACCTTAAAAGGTACACTTACCTACAGCTAGGGTTCAGTTGGTGGACCGTTGAGGGTTCAGCCTCAGTGACAAGTAATTGTACCCTCAATGGTATCAATCAAGTTAACAAAAAGAGGTTCTACCAAAGGTACAAACTGGTACCTTTTTCTGACAGTGTATGTCATATCATCAGAAATTATAGTAATTTTAGCAGAAACAGTCCCCTTGAGAGCCTTTTCAAAAGCAGCGGAGCCCCCCCCCCCCCCCCAAAACATCACAGGGGAGTATACTGTACTCATTTGACGGGCTCTGGCCTTTGGTCACAGCAGAGATGCCACAGATTGAGGAAATTAACGGAGAAAGATATTGGAGCAATAACTGGATGGTAAATGCTGTCTACCAGACACCGTGCTAAGGAGGTTTACGCACAGACTTCATATCGGGCAAGTTACCAGAGCACAGGCGGCCAGACTGTAACTTGGTATGTTTCATGTTAGAAAGGACTCACAGAAAACAAAAATGAGCAGAAAGAGGAGCATGACGACGGACTTCCTGGGGGGGGGGGGGGGCGGCGTGGCGCACATCAAAGGAGTCACCCCACGGCAGCCACGGCGGACGAGCCAGCGGCACTTACAGACGGCTTCATTGCTGCGGCGTTGGCGTGGATATGACTTACAAATCACCCACTCAGTGGCACCCCTTTAATATGGAAAGAGGGCGTCCTGAATGGAGGAGGAAGCAGAGTGCGGGAAGGGGTGGGGGGCACTTGTGATGTGTAAATCGGGCCCAGTGAATGGTGACCATTTACTCTGGCTGTCAACAACCTGCTGCTTGTTTGTGACGCCCCCGTCCATGCGAAGCAGCGGCCCCAGCCGACAGCCTGAACACTTCTCAGGAGAGACCCTACACTGACGTTACGGGGGGGCTTCATATCGCAGTACAGTAAAAGCTCCCGTATCAGGCGTTCAGCTACTGACACAATCCTGAAATATCAATATAAAAATTTTACATTCACAATAATAGGTGAAACATTATTCCATGCAACTTTACTGTACATTAACTAAAAATAACCAAAAACAAAAAAGCATTGTGCACTACATACAGCACTTTGCCTGCCTACGAAGTGGCTGCTTTTGTAAGTGTAAGTGTAACTTCTATTGTGTTGTGAGTGGATTTGCAGCATTTTTTAATTTCGCATGTATTAGAATCTTGTCAGAATCTGTGAATATTTTCTGAATTTGCAGCACTTTGACACCTACAGGCCACCGTACTTTCCGCTTCTTGGGCTGTTTACCTCCCAATCCATCCATCAATCCATCCATCCATTCTCTGGAACCGCTTCCAGGTCGCAGGGAGTCCGGAGCCTTTCCCGACAGCTACGGGCGCGAGGCAGGGAACAACCCAGGCTGGGGCGCCAACCTATCTCAGCCAATCTGTCGCGTTTGGCCAAATGTAAAATAACAGTACAATAATCATTAATGTGTGTGTATGAAAGGATTAAAGTAAGAGTAAAAAATGTGTTACAGTTCAGTGTCTTTCCCAAAGTACCACAGAGCTAACTGGAAAATTCCACTATCCAACAGTGCCTTGGTCCCAATATTGCCTGATACGACAACTTTTATTGTATTTCAAACACATGACAAGTTGTGTAGAACGCTGATGATGGACAACTGAGTGTTTTTAGGCTTTAATGTCCATATTTTTTTTCTTTGTCCGTCAAGCATTTTATTCCTGCTCCCAGCAAACACTTCTTAATGTTAATAATAATAATAATACGTTTTATTTTAAAGGCGCATTTCAGAGCATGCAATTATACAACGAAGAACAATCAGAATTTAAAAAAAAAAAGTATAAGAAGGTAAATGAATTCACAGAGAGAGGCACTTTTAAACAGATGTGTTTTGAGTTTGGATTTAAAAAGAGAAAAGGAATTTATGTTTCTAATGTCGTTTGGTAAGGAGTTCCAGAGTCGGGGTGCAGAGCAACAGAATGCCCTGCTCCCCATAGTGACAAGGCGGGTAGAAGTGACGATGAGATGATGTTCCACTTGGAGTTTACTTCCACTGGCCAGTCTCAAACTGACAATGCTCACGCTTTACCTCTTGACCTCTGATGGAGGAACAAAGCACCAGCAATGGATTCCTATTATGGGGCCAAGGGGCATAAAATGTCAGATAAATATCCACTTGGGGGTAAGGGGGTGTGGGGGGGGGGTGTGGGCTGGAGCTGTCATCTGAAACTGTATTCTATCCTATCTATTTCACACCGTGCTGTCAGATTTAAAGACAGGGGGCATCTTAGTTGACCTGTTCTGGTGTGAGGACACTTAAAGTGTCATCCCACTCTCTCTGGCCCTAACCTTGAACTTTGACCACAGGGTATGATACCAAGTTAATTGAAAGAGGCCAGATGGTCTGGTCAGTGGTGGAGGAGAAAGACATGGTCCTATTATTTAGGTGAAAGACGTCATGTTAGCATACTGAATAATGCAAGAGACCCACAAAAAGATTTTATTTCTGATATTGACATGGCTCTTATTGTGTGAAATGTGGCACACTAGCATTTAAATAATAAAATATATACACAAATTCATACAATGCTGACAGTCTTGGGACACTTGCTTAATTCAGTAAAAATATTGCAATATTTTAAATCATTACTCTATTCATTTGTTTTTCAGTGTGTGTGTGTGTGTGTGTGTGTGTGGTCCAGGTATACATTACATAGTGGGGAGCATATGTCCCCACAATGTGATAAAAACCTGGTATTTTGACGTTGTGGGAACCATTTTTTCGGTCCTCACAAAGGGAAATTCAATTTTATAAAAATCTCTGACTGCAATCAAAAAATTAAAAATGCCGAAATTTTGTTTTGCTACTTATGGTTAAGGTTAGGGCCGGGTAGGGGTTAAGGTTGTCATTGCTGGAATTAGGGTTTTGCCCATAGAAATGAATGGAAGGTCAAAAATTATTTGCAATTATTAGTAAAATGGCAATGAATGAATGGTCAAAAATATTATGACACTTAATAAAAAGAACATGTGCATATATGTTAAACATTGCTTGTCAATGGGCTATCATCATGAAACCAATTAATCTGCTACATTTTTACAGAGTTAAGCGTCTGTAGAAACCCTTAAGGTGATGGTATTCAGTGCAACTTTTTGAGCAATGTTGCCAAGCAGGTGAGACAAAGGACAGATCCTCTGTATCTGGATGATCATGAAAAATTGCCCACTGACGATCAGAGTGTGAAAGTGCCCAAGCAACTTTGGTCAGCAACATTGCCCATATAGTTAGTGCTGTTAGTGACCCTGTTCCCGGTGATGGACCGGCGTCCCATCCAGGATGTACCCTGGATTCTGGGATGGAGGAATTCAAATAAAATTTAGCAGACTGGCTTCTAATTTACTAAATTAATCTTGAAAATAGGCTTTAACTCTACTGAATGCTGCACAATAAAAATCTCACTCCGCACACTGAGATGAAATGGATTTCAATCTTGTTTATTGTAATGCGCGAAACAGTCATAAATAGAATATAATTATGCAAGACATTTAAACATGACACACTGAGATACGGACATAAGACAAGGCAGAAGAAACAATTAATTAAACAGTTTAAAAAAGATAAAGTTCTGCAAATGGGCAATGAAACTGAAGGAACAGAGACTTGCAATAAATAGATTTTGGTTACAATAATATGATTTCAGTGCAGAACCTGCAGCCTCATTCAGAGAATAAGTAGCTTGATAATGATAGTCGTTTATTCATTATATTGAAAGATGAGTTTATATAGTACAGCACATTAAATACGTGGTCCACTTAATCTATTTAACCTAAATTATTAGACGAATTACAAGAATATAGTGTCGCCCCCCTAGAGCACTTAATAATAAAATCTGCCATTTCAAATGGTGATTTAACTTAATGCTTTGTAGCAGTGAAGCTTATGCATTCATAATGGCCTGGCAAAGCCCCATTACTTTTACTGGAGCAGCAGAAGTTCTTCAACCTGGTTTCAGCCAGATGCACCGAGTTTGTTCATTATTTTTTTTTTATGGTGGTTTTGCTCTTGTAAACTGACTATAGCTCTAGATATGAATTAACTATATAACATTTACATACCGTAACCATGAGGCGCCTATCCCATTAACTTGAATGCTTAAAAGGAAAGGATCGTACAAATTATATACTGTATTTCCTCAAATTATGACAAGACCTTAATTAACCTAAGCCGTAGAAATAGCATGCCTTTATTTGAAGCAGGCTTGTATTAGAGGCAGGCCTTTATTTGAGGCAGGCCTTTATCTCTAATTCCCACTGTTACTACATTGTGCTGTTAATATAAATTCTATATATGAATGAATCAAACCCCATCATTGTGTTAGTTTGAACCCTGTGAAATATACTGGCTGCATTTATTGGTAAAATTCTCTTTGGAAAAAAAAAAACTGTATACCGGTAGATTACAGTATTCAATGGTCATTGAAATTTGGCTAACAGTGTCAGTGATTGCCTCCTGAAAGTGTATTCTTAAGAATAAAGTTAACTTTTCATCAATGGCATGTAAATCATACATATGATCAGTTTAACTTGTGTGTAATATGACCAGTAACGTACCAGACTGTATCGTAAATATGCCCAGGAGTAACAACATAAAAACAAAACATTTCATGAGTTACTCCAAATATTAACATTAATAGATATTTATTTTTTTTACAGTACAGTAAAATATCTAATAACAATCAGATTTAGTTGCAAGCAAAATCTGAACAGAAAAACTAGGATTACTGAATATATACATAGCAGCTTAAACTTGATACATGCAACATTATATAGTCATTCATTTAAAACAATAAAAAGTGCTGAATGCAAGTTGTCCATCAGATATAATGTTTCTGTATTTGTTAACGTGCATTTCACAAATTGCTTAAGCTGACAAAATGCAACTTGGATGCACATTCCTGCCTGAACTTTTTCAGGATTTTATTTATGTTAAAAGTTTCTATTAATGTGCGTACAAGTGTTTTGCATCTATTTCATTTGTACGATGTCCTTGTAAGTCAGCCACCAGGAGATTATCCAACCTTGACATTTTTTTTCTCTGACCTGTATTTGGGGCCCGACCGTCATGTTTTCATGTTGACCACATGCCCCGCCGTTATCTGAGAGCAGACTTTTAATTGAATCCCATTTTTTTATTTAAGGAAATACGATATATTTAATGCCTTTGTACTCGTGACACACTTTTCTGGAATTACTTGTTTTGGAATTTTCTGAAACTGGGCAAGAAATAAATTTCAGGTCAAAATTTCACCACCAGCTAATATTATTACCAGTTATTATGTGCCGGTAACATGTTTACTTTATTACTGAATGCAAAATATGACATACACCATGATATTATTAGGCAATGGAGCAACATAGGTGTAACCCAGGCTTAACCCTGTCTTTGGGGCAACCCACAATCCCTCTCAGCCTTTTCCCCTTGTCCGTATCTGTAAGCTTATGTGGACTCCTTAAATTCTGAGGTCAGGGAAAAGACAAAATGGACCGGAGGGGCAATTCTGGGTCCATTTATGGAGTGCTATAATCAGACATGCATTGCAGCCCCTGGACGTTCAGCCCCAGGCCAAATCACCTTCGAAATGTAAAAAATTTCATTTGTCAACGCATTTACATCTAGTCCTCAATCACTGTCCCAGCTGTGGCGAGGCAGCAGGATGCAGGCAGGAACACCCAATCGAGAAGATATGGACTGATTAGGCTTCACAGTGGAGAGAATTGTCTTGGACAGGCCTGCAATCAGATTATTAACTCTGATACCAGATACTCTATCTTTTCACTGGGATTAGCATGAAAATTTTGATATGGATCGATAAGCAATCTTTCCCCTATAAAGAATCTGTGCAGGCTTCATTAATCTGTGTATGTTCATGTCAAGGAATTAAGATATCTTGATTACATCAGGTTTCCTCTCTCCTAGGTCTTTGAGAAGAAAATCTCATAAAAAATTTATTAAGTAAAGCACAGGCTCCGTACATCAAAGAAAATTGCATCCTGTCTCCAGTTCTTGCCCTTTAAGGATTTCTCCGACCCAGTCCTCCGAGAGAGAGGCAGCTTGGCCTTTTCCCGTCACGTTCTCCCGCTCAGATGCCTGAAATTCACACACGTCCTTCCTGTTCTCTATAAGCAACATGCATTAAAAAAACACACACAGAAGAAATACACATTCAGATTTAATTTGAAAACCACTTTGCTGTTATTGTTGATATTATTAGTCATCATGGGGGACTGTTGGACTGCCTGAACCACTCTAACACCGGCAGATAAGTAGTAATTGGAGAAAGCAGGGATAATTTAACCACGACTCCTGCACCAGAAAGTAACACACAAAGGTAAATTGCAAATGATATCAATAAAGCAAACTATAAATGCTCAAAATCTACATTTTTTGATGATGGTGCATAGTGGAAAACTCTGGGACGACCCTGAAGTTGAAGCTCTCACTTGGAAAGTCAGAAGCATTTACACAACCTCAACCTCAGAATTCAAGATGGCTGCGCCCTTCATTGACAGAAGTGAAAGCTGTAGTTATATACTGTTGGCACTTATGTATTATATCTTATTAAATCAGTTGTACACACAGTACTGTCTAACCTCTATCTGTGGACATGTTGCTACATGTTGTTTGTATGCGCAAAACAAATCAAAATGCATTGTTGTCAACTGGTATTGCTAACAATGTCTAACAATGAACCTGGCTAGAACTGGTATTGCTAACAATGTCTAACAATGACCCTGGCTAGAACTGGTATTGCTAACAATGTCTAACAATGAACCTGGCTAGAACTGGTATTGCTAACAATGTCTAACAATGAACCTGGCTAGAACTGGTATTGCTAACAATGTCTAACAATGAACCTGGCTTGAACTGGTATTGCTAACAATGTCTAACAATGAACCTGGCTAGAACTGGTATTGCTAACAATGTCTAACAATGAACCTGGCTAGAACTGGTATTGCTAAGTAGCTTTATGACTTTTATTGGAACGAGGATGTCTTGGGTGTGACGCCATTCCCAGCTCTAACTTCACACCGTCAAGGTAAATGGAACGCAACATTACTCACTGAGCCCCCTAGAGGTAGTTTGGCACCTTGCAGTTTGCAACCCCTGGCACTGTGTGCACATGCGGCCTCCAACCAGAGAGGCCAGTCTTCCACAGGAAGGAACTTCTTCTGCTGATCCACCATCATGCTGCGTTCCATTTGCCTCAGAGTTTGGAATTTTAGTTTTGCAAAAGGTGTACCTTTAATCTTGCATAAATGCATCCTTAGCCAAATATATAATGCCATAACGAGACATTTCATGTGATAAAATTCTTGGTTTTCTCATTTTTGTAATTTTTGCATACTTGCAAACATGAAATCACATAATTAACACATAGCACGTTTTCTTAGACTGCTGTATGCTCCCGTCATACTAAAGCATGTAAATAAGTTAGAAACTCTCAGTACGTCTCACTCAAAAGGGGCTTAACCATCTGAGTACAGCTGACACTGCCTTCAGTAGCCCGTTGACGGGTGTCAGGGTGAGATCACTGCATGCCGGGGACAGAGGCGTCCGCTGAGGCCAAAGTAATTGCATTTTTGTTCCTCTCTCTTTTTCTTAATCAGACTGGCAAACAGTGAGGGAGGAGCCGTGACAGGAAGTCGATGGCCGGGGCCGGGACACGTGAGTGCGGTCCGCTGACCTTGGCGCCGGCTCTGCTCTCCGCCGCCGAGAGGGAGCCGCTCTGAGGGCCACCCACTGGTTTGGGAAGGAAAGCTGAGGGAAAATTAGCACTTCTCAGGAAAGCAGGGCAATCACTCCCCTGTAAGAAGCCAGGTTCAGCTAATCAACACAGGGCCCAGGGTCCACCCACCATGCACACACACACACACACACACACACAGACACATGTAGGGTACACATATCCTTATGGGGGCCGCTCATTCATTTCAATGGGAAAAATGCTAACGCTAACTATGACAACCTTAACCCCCACCCTGCCCTAACCACAACCATAAGTAACCTAACAAAATACAAGAGTTTTTGCATTTTTAGTTTTTTCATGGCAGTCACCGATTTTTATAAAACCGGGAAACCGGTCCCCATAAGGGAATAAAACAGATATTTATCACGTTATGGGGACATTATGTCCCCATAAGGATAGGTAAATCCGCTCGCACACACACAGACACACACAGACGCACACACACACACACAGCATGATAATATTGCACATGTGGGAGGGGTTACATGTCATGGGGGTGCAGTTGAGGTAAATTTGTCCCGCGCCCAGAAATTACATGTGGCAGGCCTGCCCCCACCCCTGTTTATTTTATAAGGCTCCCCAAAGCTGCTCTCCTACACGTTCCATTGCATATGGCACTGGGGAAAAAGCCATTACAGAGCTACATTTATTACATATTAACATATCTATAAACAGAGCAGGTAATTAACTGCTAATTGGATCAATTGAGCCAAGGGTTGTATTAAAACCCTGGAGGAATTGACATGACACGGCTGAGCTGTGTTATATGGTAGACGGCAGAAAGATGGCTTCGTAACAGACTGTGGAATCATCACAGGGCTAAAAGGCTCATTAAATATTTTAATGATTTCAGCAGTGATAAATTGCAAAGGTATGAATGGGATTTGTGGTATTGTGTTACAAACCACAGCAAAAAGAAGAGCGATAATTGCATTGTCATTATCAGCATAGTCACCTTTGACAATCTTGACAATCATAAAGCCAAGCATTTTTACTTAATAAAAATTTTGCACATGGATATGATAAAAAAAGAATCGCTACTTTGAATGTTAATATTTCCTTAAATTCTGATGTCAGGCAAAAGACAAAATGCAGTCTTTGAAGCAAGAATTAAATACACAATACATCATAAATAGCACTGTATTTTAAAGTCGAGCTGATCTTTGTATACATCCGTTTCCTTGCCCTTAATAGTGCGGGTGGCCTTTAATACTCTTACTGTTGTCCGGCTGCTGAGAGAGTGTGCAGCTGCGGGTGCAGTGGTGTGGTGTGTTTCCCATATGCTCCGTTTGCCAGGCATGGTCACTCTGAACAGACTCAGGAACCACAAGCAAGCTGTGTTTCCCAATCCGGTCCTCGGGGATCCGCAGACAGTCCATGTTCCTGCTCCTTCCGAGCTCCCTGCCAGACAGTCTGCATTTTCGCTCCCTTCCAGCTCCTGGTACATGGACTGTCTGTGGCTCCCTGATGATCAGATGAGGAAACACTGCTCTCCGGCACCTGCTACAGTGACTGATTCCAGGTCAGGCAGGTCATGCACTTCCTTAGCAGGGTCAGTGTGCGGAAAGGCAGTCATAACATCAGCAATAGAGCTGATGTTAGAGCATCAAGCTGATGTAGTTGAGCATGTGACCATCCAGGTGTGTAACTGTCACAAAACCCATAATGTTGCTTGGAACCACCTTCTCTACAATCTGATTGGTTATCGCTCTGAACCAATCATTTTTCCTTCTGCCCTCAGAACATAGTAAAAGTAAAAGTCCCACAAGGGATGCATGGCCCTTGTGACGCTCTCACGACCACCATCCACCACTTCTCTTCCTCTGCAGCTGACACCTGACATCTTTCCTCTTGTCTGAACACACCAAAAACCAGCTTGTTTGATACTGAAAACACTCACCATAAATCTGTTATGGGCATTTAGGATGGCTGAATACCCAGCATGCACCATAAACTGAGACAGCAGTAGGCGGAAGCCAAGCCCAGAGGGCCACGGGCCACGGACCATGCGCTCGTTTAACCTCCCGTCACTTGGCTGGCCCGGCTGTCAGCAGAGGATCAAATAAAGACAAATGAGTTTATCACCACTGCTGGCTCTGTCTCATTGGGCCGCGTTTCATCAGGCAGAGTAAGTGTTCATACAGAGAGATTAATCGGCAGCCCACCCATAGCAAAATACAGGGCATACAAATGGATTGAGGGACTAGGAAACAGGGTGCGGCGAGAGAGGCTGTCAGCCGCCTGTTAGTGGCTGAACAGAAGTGTCAGTAGAAGGAGCGAGAGGGGCGTCGTATAACACATCACAATGCCTGTTTTTATAGTGCACCATGCAAAGGTCATACCTCAGCACGCAGTAATGCACAGGACTGTGTGCCTGTCTGCGGAATATAAAATGGGCAATTTAAACAAGGATTTTGTGTACAAAAATGCCATCACTGTGCTTCCCATGTCTATACAAGTATTCGGGTAACTTGGGGTTCATATTTTGGATCCCTGTTATGCAGCCAATATTTTTGTAAGTCAACAGTAGTTAGCATTGGTGGCTTTATGTAGGTATTCAGGGGTCAGGGGAGACCCTTCGACCCCAATTTTGCTTTAGAAGGGTGAAAAAAGCAGAATTATACAGGATGGGGTGTGACACAAAGTGGCGAATGATTGTCGACGGTCCCATGTTTTTAGCAAATTAAAACACTCCATCTTGCTTTATGGAAGATAATGAATGTAGCCGGCAGGTGACAGTCCCTGTCAGCGATAGTGCCAAACTCAGAATACCCCTTATTACCCCCCTGTATCAGTCACCTGACCAGCATGTTTCCATAACGCATTGCGCTTGTTTGCTTTGTTATATAGAAAACAATGTTTTTTTCTATAAGTTTAATCTGTGTTGTAATCTAGGAGAAAATTCTTTAATGTGATTGTTGCCTCAGCAGGGTCTAAATCTGTCATCAGATCCCGGTTTCACTTTCTGACAGTGCGGACTGCTGTTCCCGATTTGTTAGAGAATGCGGGGCTGTGATGTCATTCATGACACTCCCAGCAGATGTCGGGGTGAAGCCCCTATGAAGTAAGACAAACTTTTTTAATTAGCTGTGAAACAGACTGCAGAAGCAGCTAACAAATCATCTTTTCATTCCCAATATCACACTAATAATTCTGTTTGCTGGTTCTTCTACCCCCATTATGATATTTACTTTGACTTTCATACTGAGGTGTTATCTGTCTAATTTCTTTGGAGAAGCATGACGTGAAAGACAGCTGAATTAATAAATAAATAAATTTTTGGTCACTTTACTTGAGGGTACATGAATAATGTAGTAGTCCATGCTTACTTAATGCATCAATTACCCAGTAACTCTTAGTTATGTACTAATCCCATGCTTGTTCATCATTAATAAATCATGACAGTTCATGTATTCCATTCAGGCACTTTATTAGTTAACAGTAGATTAATTAGTTAATAATGATAAGACTTCACTTGAGGGCAAAATTAGTTAACTAATTTACTACTCAAGAAAATATCATGAACTAATATAGGTTTCCCCATGAAATACATAAACTGTCATGATTTATTAATGATGAACAAACATGTTATCAGTACATAACCAACACTTAGTTACTGATTAATTAATGCATTAAGTAAGTGCGTACTACTACATTATTCATGTCCCCTCAAAATGTTACCATATTTTTGCTTTTTATATTCTTGACATAACTTCATCACTGTCCTATAGCCTTTATGCTGGACATGAAAAAGTATTAATAAATAAAAGTGACACATAGTGAAATCTGCAAATTAACTCGAATGACAAGGTGTAAGTAGTGATTTACCATCGTTTCTCTCGATTTTGATTAAAAAGCACCAACAGGACAGAGTTCTCCTTCCTGTGCCCATTCATGCAGACTCCCCCTGTATGTGCAGCATACATAGATAAGTGTGAACGGAACATATAGCTTAGTTAGAGGCTAAAGCCTGGGCATCAGCAGGCTTGACGCCACAGGATGGATGGATCTGTTCCATCTCCGCCCACAGCCCCCCCCCCCCACCCCCTGCATCTGCGAGGCCAATAAACAAAGTGCCCCCCCATCCATCACATGCATTTACTGCAGCGCCGAGTTCCCCACTTTAGATTTATGTACTAATGCGGGACCAGATCAATTTAAAGTTCCCATGACAATTAGTGGCTTCGTCTATGACTCTCCGACACGCTCAGCCATCAGTTACAGCTTCCATCGTGCTGGCAGTAATGACAACCCAGTGCCCCTATGCTGTCTGCGTGCCACCTCTTATGGCCTGTTGATTAATACACATAAATTATACTTTTAAAGGACAGCATCAATAATATTGCACATTTCTGTTGTGAATGAGTTTGACTCTGTGCGACATTTCAGTTCCATTGTCATGAACTACATTCATTCATACTTTCATATTTGAATTCACAATTCTCTGCTATCTAAACTCAAGAGTGAGGGAAAAAATGCAACTATTGTCATATTTGTCTACATTAAGCTACAGTGATGACTCACTCAACCACCTCAACCTCACATTATGGAAACAGAATGAGATTTAATCAAGAATTTGTTTGTCACCTGACTTTTCTTTATAGTAGCATTGTCTGATTTAAGTATGATTTAAATATGATTTAAGTATGATTTCAGTACGGAACATTTAAACAGAAAGTGAAAGTGAAATCAGGTTTATTTAAAAATCTGCATGCCACCTGTAGTTTCTCTTCATAACATAGGCTGGATTTTTATGAATTGCGCTTAATCCTCAGCAAGCGTACCTGTGACAGGGGCCCGCTGGACGGATTATCGATCAGATTAACTCATGACACACGTCGGCATAAAGAGGAGACACACGGCCCACGATCGACCCAATGGAACGTCGCCCGCTGGAGCTCACTGATGCTTTCATGTTGTAAAAATCAAAAACCCACTGAGATCAGGGAATACGTATTAATTGATTTCTTTGTCTCAGCCCTGCCCATCTGTAAATTCTCAGAACTTGGTTCTGGATTTGTGTAAACTATCCTCTGCTCCCGACCACAGGGGAGACTGACGAATTCCCGCTGTTTATTTTTGAAATGATGTCATTGATTTTTCATGTTCATAATTACTCCATCGCGGCCGAGTTCAAGTTTATTCAATTGATTTCTCGATGCCGGGTGCTGCTCACTTGATAGCGTTTCTTCTGTGCCTCGGGGTTTCATATCTGTGCTCGTTTACGTTTATAGGACCAAAGCTACTGAAATGCATTGATTTTCTTCAAGCACTTTGGTATGCAATCCCTGTTTATTTGTGATAAATGCTCATTCTCAATTATGGTATTGAAGTCTCTGGGAGGGGGGTCATTTGATTAGAATTCATTTTGGTACTTTGCCCTTCACAAACACGACTCCAGATAAGGTTGTAGCCAATATAATTTGCTATTTTTTGCAGACAATAATCAAACAAAAATGTACTGTAATGCATTTGATACCTGCCCTATTTAATGTAGGGTATTTATTTGCTATTTTGCTGTTTAGTATTACAATTGTATATGCAAACAAAAAAAATAAATAAATCAAATTTTTAACCACTGATTACTAGGTTGTCTGTAATCAATATAGCCCTGTACTGGAAGACAACAACGCATAAATATATAAAGTTATATGGTAGTTAGGTTCCACCTGAGGAGGGATGGAATTATGTGTTTAGATATCTACACCGTCACTTTCACAGCCTCTTAAACTGAGGATTTACGCCTTCGCCGCAAACTACTACAATATCAAGTGGAGTTTCATATAAAACTAGTGACCCAAGTAAAGGGCTGCCCCCCCCCCCCTCCCAACCACCCCCCCTTATCCAATCCTCGATTCGCGGCCCTAATGCAGCCTTTAGGTAATGCAAATGGATCACAGGTCACCGTGACCCGACGTGATAATGGTGCTTTCACAGTAGCATGATTAACTCGGCTGTAAGGCTCCATCGCGCAACGGTCGGCCCGACGGCACTAATTAATAACGATTACTCCCGAAATGTGCAAATGGAACGATAAACTAAGAAGCAACTAATTAACCAGCCACCATTTCTAACTAATCATTAGTTAACATCCCATTTTGTCATCATTACACTGAAGCCCATGCGAGGGCAAATAGAACCAGGTCAGCCTTTTTAGCCCCATAAATCTGACAGCCATATATTTTTTTCCCCAATAAAAGACAAACAAGTAATTAAAGAGAGAGCTGGAGCCAGATGCACAGCATTCGATTACTTCAATATTCTACTGTTGGGTAAGCAGCGCAATTTTTCAAAATAAGTGCTGAAATCATCCCTTTCCTGAGGCAAAGTTTGTAATTGTTTCTTTCAGGTTGAAAAAAGGGATAAAACTCCGAGAAATGGCTCCAGCATCATCTTGAGGCGGCGGTCCACCTCGTTTCCTTGGCGACATCTCGCCAGAGAAAAGTTTAGCATCAGTGGTTCTTGTGAATAAGAGAGGCGAGGTCAGCTGAAATGCTGCCTAGGACATAATTGGTCTTCATTGATGCACGGGTGCCGCTGAAGCCTTTTTCAAACGCTGCCGATTTTTGAGATCTTCACGTGACCCATTCGTCTTCCAGGGGTTACCTGGAGTCAGCTCAGTCCGGAGATGCATGACCGCCCTGGGTTTTGACCTGGCAAGACGCTGAGGGTGAAACGCCATCGGCTTTGTCCGAACATTGATACGTAATTCCTCATGTCGATGACACTGGGCTGGAACATTGTCTGACAGAAAACACAAACTCAGGAACCTAGTAACTAAGTAGAATTCAATAAAAGAGATATCAATACTACAGTTATGTCATCAATTTTAAACAACATTATTGTGTGTGTCAGTATGTGTTTGTGCCCTACAATAAACTGGCTGCCAGACCAAGGTGCACACAGCCTTATACTGTATGCTGCCTGGAATATACAGCAGGCTCAGAGTGATGCTAAACTGGGTAAGAGCTAAGGAAGGTGGCTAGATGAATCATTTTAAGACATTTTTTCTTTCAGTTCATGCAGAAAAGCAAACAGCGGTTGAGCAAAATCTCTCAGTTATCTATATAACCAAAGCTACTTACAGATGCAAAAAGCAAAACAATAGGTAAACACAACAGGCCCCAGTGAATTAGGGCAAACATGTGACACGGCAGAAAAGTGAAATCGACACAGCAGCACGGAAAGTGAATAGCAGAGGGATTAGAAATGAAAGATTACCTCAGTATGTAAATGGTAATTAAAGGGCAATCACTGCTGCAGGCCATGTCCTCAAATTCTGCCGTTTGTTTGGATAGCAACTCGCTCAAATGCATATTTGGCGGGGGAGGGGGGGTGAGGGGCAACGGGCTCTGACATCCATTTATCAAAAAAAGGCAGAATGCCGTCAACCAGATCTAATCGACTGCGTGTAATGGAAAAAGTGATCATTGTGTTTGTTTTTGTTTGGACAGACGAATGAGAGCCGGCCTTTTTTTGGTGATGAGGTGGATGTAAGGACATCAGTCGATGTCAGGATGTGTGCTGTGGTGTGTCTGCTGTACACCACCAGAAATAGGCCTGTTTCATATATTCAATGCATGATTTCTTTTTCATTTGTTGCTGGTCCATTCTGTATATTGACCTTTAGAATTATACAAAGTTAAATTAACAATAATTGTATTCACACTAACTCAAAACTGAATAATGGTCTCTCTCACCCAACTGAGTGTTTAGAAGCTTATACATACAGTATAAGTATTACAGCTTCAGTGACACTGGGACTTTTTAACACAGATATTTTTCCTGGGCCACTAATATGGACATTATTCTTAAAACAAATAATCTTCTAAAGACAAGAAAGAGAAAAGATTGCTCATCTTCTGAAAGTATCCATTTAAAAGCCTGTTTATTGATGTGATCTCATTCTTCTGCCTTAAGACCATGTCCAGAGAGCTGAAACTATATAAAATTTGATTATATCCTTCTCATAGGTTGCTAAGGTGACTGTGCCCAAGGATAGGTGTCAAAGGTCAAACTGACGAATACCGGGCAAATTACATTTCTGTGAATGATTCCCCTGAGCTCCTGTTGGAATGGAGCCCTACCTGCTGATGGATACTGTGTGTCATTCACAGTTTAAAAGGGCGTCTATAACCAGAACACAAGGATCTGTGCTTCAGGAATTCCACAGCGGTCATGTCTGACGCATTAACAGGGAAGCCATAGCTTCACTTTCACATTTTTCATACATTCCACCATTTAATTCCATATTATTTTATTTCAAAATGTGTTGCGTTGAGTCTTTGTTTTCATTGTCTTTCAGTCAAGATTTATTTTTCACACAACTGTTGGGATTTCGAAACTTTTGGAAAGTGGAAGGCAGACCTATACATGTATGTACAGTAATAGAAAAATATTCAGGATGCATAGTTTAAGTTTCAGGGCAAGACACTGCTATAGGTGAAGGTGAAAGTGTTTCTTTGTCATTGTCGACACACCACAGCACACAGTGCACAATAACTAAATGTGTCCTCTGCATTTAACCCATATGTGATATTGTGATATAGCAGGAGGCAGCTAACTCAGCACCCAGAGAGCAGTGGGGGGGGGCAGTACCTTGCTGGTCGGGGATTCGAACCAGCAACCATTCAATCACAAGCACACGTCTCTAGCCATTAGGCCACCACTTGGCCAAAAGGACTCACCCACAGCAGATCAGAACATCAACAACCCACTCCCCTTTCTATAGAGAGATGTTGGGGGGGGGGGGGCTTTTCAGCACTGACGGGATCTAGATTTATCTAAAACGGGAGATGAACCAAATTTCTTGTTCTGAGGCTTTTGGGTCGAATGAATGTCAGAAGCTGCCTGACTTCACTTCTTCAGCTCGAGTTCCACTGCTGATACATCTCAACTGATACATCTTTTGAGTATCTCCTTGAGAGAGTCATGAAATACGTCGGTTTAAAGAAAAAAAAACATTAAACCAACTGTGATTTACTGTTTGCTGTGAATATCGGGAACAGGAAGAGATACACTGGAAATTAAATCACTTAAATAGTTTGAAACATTTAAAACTGCTGGTTAAAAAAAATAAAAATAAATACTTTAAGAGAAACCATAAATGACATCGCTGTGACCTGTCTGAGTCACTGATAAGACATCACTACAAAAACAATCAATACCAACTATTCATTTCTGAAATTATCTCCACATCGATCCAGGAACAAGCCGCAGCCGTGTTGAAGAACATTGGCTTTAATACAATAATTATATAAAGGTTTACAAGCTCATCCTCCCAGCAAATAAAACCTGTCAGCAGGCCTTGGACATTGAAAATCCCATAATCCATCAAAGCATTACTCTCTGACCTGTGGGCCTGTGGCTTTTCATAAGGCCTCTATAAAAGTTGCTTAGAGAAGGACACGGTCGCTGGCGAATAGCTTAAAAGAGAGAGGAGGAGATCTGCAGTGCCGATAATGAGCTTTCAGGTGTCGAGTTTGAGCCTTCCTTTTCTGTTTTGGTTTTTTTTCTTTTGCGAATAGTGAGTCCGGCGTTGCCAACGGTGTCCTGACTTTATGCCACGCATCTCATGTTCACGACACATTGCGTTGCGTTCTAGCGTTACAATTACAATCACAATTCGGGTGTGAACATAAGAAATAAACAGCAAGATAGTAGCATTTCTTCGGATATGTAACGTTCAGTCGGTTGGTACACGGTCTGTGTATTCTTGGAAACAGCAGCATATTCCAAATGCTGAGGCTCATGAGGCTCAGATGTAAAACCGGGTAACTGAATGCTGATATTCCTTTGCTCACATGTCACTCGTAACGTCACTGATAATCTGCCAGGGTGATAATCAGCTGATAGGCTGGGATTACTGTCTGCTGTCAGACATCCCCATTTTGATTGGGCAATTGCGTCATATGCAATGTGTCACCAACAGCATTTTAAAGAAAAGGATTCATTTCTTTATAGAAAATGTGTGTTATTCATTAGTTATACAATAACACTATAAGTACACTGGTCTAACCTTTGTTATAACAGTTTTTAAAATGTTTTTCTCTTTATTTGGGTATTGGTCTGTTAGTCCAGATTTGCACCCGAATACTTTCCTGTTTATTTTGATTGACTGATTGATTTTTCCAGCACGGAACGACATTCCTCCGATTCTCCTTTGGAATAACGGGATGGTCCAGGTCCAATCAGGGAATCATCTGTTATCAGCTGTAAGTAAATTAATTGCCACGGAAACATAAATCACCCAAACTCATTGCTCCACTTCCCGCCCAGTGAAATAAGCACCCCTTCTGCACCCAGAGGCACTGGTAGAAATGTTCCTGCCATCTGTCTTCCATAACCAATTATCCAATACAGGGCATCAATGACCCTGGAGCCCATCCCATGAAGCACTGGGCATGTGGATGGCATGCCAGTCCACTGCAGGGCACATGCTCACTCAGAGATCACATGTTATAAGGGTCTCAGCAACAATCTTCCTATGCAAACAGGGCGAGAATGCGCCAACTCACACACACAGAGCCGCAGTGCCAGAGGCGCCAGGCAGCTCATTACATCACTAAGGCCTGTAATCATATTATAAATTCCTGATTCTGAGAACTCAGCTCTGCATCCTCTCATTAATATTGTTATGAACATGAAAGCCGCACTGATTAGTCTCATTCTGCTTCAGTGACTGTCAGAAAAAAACAGATGCACTTTAACACCGGTAATTAGCAGAATTACACATCAAGTGCAGGTTAAGATTATTACATATTATAGAACCTATTTGTGAAGCTACGTTTGTATAGAAGCAATTTAGATAAATTATGGTTGAACAACTCACAAATGTAATAATTGTTCACTTATAAAACAGTCACTTATTAATTAGGTTTAATTATAAAAATTATTCTCGTCTATAGATGGACAGTGTAAAGTATTTGGAGCATAGAGATCTAAGTCAAAATACAATGATTTTGAGCTGTAAAAAAGACGGGGTCATGGGAATTGTAGGGTGCAGTAAATGCGGAGTTTCTGCGCTGAAACCTACTATCATAACAACAGGACCTGACAATGTCATATAAAACTTTTCTTTAAGCTTCACCACCTTGGAGGCAAGCGAACCAGAGATATGCAGCAAACTGTAGTAGGACTATCTAATTAACAGGCTGACACAGAACTTTGCGGCATGCAGTGTAATTAAGGACACTGAGAGACGCTGTAACATCCTAGCTAGCTCACTCTGTAACTATGGCACCAGACTTTCCAGGGGAGACTTTTACTCTTTCTTTTATGTTTCTACACTGCAAGGTAATTCAACACAAAAGGCAGCTTCATCTGTTTAATCCCACTGGTCATAATTGTGATTTTTTTTTTTTTTAAGGCTTAACCCTCAATGGTTCCTTGGGGTGCGTTCTGCACCCCCTGCCCATTTCTATGGCTACTACCATGTTGTTATTAAAATTACAGCAGTTATCCTCTAGGACATTGTAAGTGCACCAGTTTTACATACGGTCATGCAGAAAATGATAGAAAAAGTGTTGACGTCAATTATCGCTGGCATACTTTCTTCGGGGGTGCAAAATGCACCCCAAAAAAACCTTAATTTATGACAGATGTCTGTGGAGATTCTCAGTTATCCAGGTCATGGTTATCCTAAAAAAGGGTTATGCAATAGCAACTGGACTTTGTTTTTCATAGAAGAAGTGTTGCACTCCATCCAGAGTGCTTTCTCAATTCTGACTGACTGGTTGGCATAGCAGGTTGATGAACCCTGTAGAATCCTCAAGTCGTTAGCACTAGATGGTCACCTGTGGGTTGTTGTTGTTCCCCCTGGCTTTCATGTGTTTCACTGATACCACCTGAGGCTGAGCGTGAACGACTGTGGAAGAGTCTGGGCAAAGTTGAAAGAACTGCATTGTAGGTAGGTGATAGACGTCTTAGGCCACCTCCTCTGTTCAACGACGGTCGTTCATTTGAAGCAGTTGTCCTCCCGGTCCACCTACAATGCAGTTCTTTCAACTTTGCCAAGACGCTTCCAAAGTCGTTCACGCTCGGCCTCAGGTGGTATCAGTGAAACACATGAAAGCCAGGAGGAACAACAAAAACCCACAGGTGACCATCTAGTGCTAACAACTTGAGGATTCCACAGGGTTCATCAACCTGCTATGCCAGTCAGTCAGAATTGAGAAAGCACTCTGGATGGAGTGCAAAACGTCTTCTATGAAAAACAAAGTCCAGTTGCTATTACATAACCCTTTTTAGGGTTAATTTATGACATTGATATGATCAACAAATTCAGTTAATTAGTGATAATTGCTACTATAATTTTTTATGTTATTATATTCTAGAACATTTTCGGATATTAAAAAAAGTCAGCCATTTTGTTTTGTTTACATTTCAACTGTTAGAAAAGATATAACACCATGGCTAGGTATTCCACAGCTGAAGCTCTTCGACACATTCTGCAAGAGGATACAGTCGGAATGTGCATTACCGCAACCCCTTTAACTGCACTATCTCACTGCGTAAGCTGTGCAAGCATCATTCAGTTAACTAATAAATGTATCTTAACTTTAGTTAATTGAATTTGAGCTTGGTACCATTGAATTATATATGCCAATGGATAGGGGTGCAACTTGAACCCCAAGGACCTGGAACGTAACTTTCTGACAAGGACCCATTGAGGGTTAAAAGAGTAGCTGTTGTCTGTATGCCAGAAAGACTTCCTATAAATGAAAGTAGAGGTTGTCTTGGTGGTATTTGTGCAATTTTATCTCACTAATGTCATTGGTCACATGGCCAGAGCAGTTTAATTCCTTTCCATGCACGGTCCTGCACCCGCCCTAACCCTGATGCCCAATCTCACACTCACCCAAACCCTGATGCCCAATCCCGCATCCACCCAAACCCTGACGCCTGATCCCACACCCGCCCAAACCCTGATGCCCAATCCCTCATCCACCCAAACCCTGACGCCTGATCCCACACCCACCCAAACCCTGATATCCGATGCCACACCCACCCAAGCCCTGATGCCCGATCCCACACCCACCCAAACCCTGATGCCCAATCCTACACCTGCCCAAACCCTGACGCCTGATCCCACACTCACCCAAACCCTGATGCCCAATCCCACACCTGCCCAAACCCTGACGCCTGATCCCACACTCACCCAAACCCTGATGCCCAATCCCACACCTGCCCAAACCCTGATGCCTGATCCCACACTCACCCAAACCCTGATGCCCAATCCCACACCCGCCCAAACCCTGTGACCCGATCCCACCCCATACACAAATAAAGTCCCTATTTTCCCTCCTCCAATCCTTCCATCAGGTGGTTCCGGTTGGATGTAAGGAGAGCCATTACAAGCCCTTCTTTATAATTTGCTATGCGTCACATGACTCTTTTGCGGCAGTAATTCTAACAGGCACTCTAACAGTGCTTAACTATGCTGATAGTTGACAGCAATTCATTTTAAATAATGGACACTGTTTACTCTACATGTTCGCTTCGTGAGGTGACAGGTACAATTGAATTAAGGGATGCTACTATGAATTAGCAAATTATCCTGATTACCTTTTCTAATTTCTAATAATATTGTATAAGATTTATTGCATACGCCATAATAAAGGTTGTGATGTATTTGCATTCCTGTGCCATGAACATTGATTTAAATGCCATTTATGGCTTTATTCGCTACTATGAGTTATGCATTCATGGACAGAGGCCATGCACTAACAAAATAAATTCAGTTACTCGTCCATTAATTTATCAACAGTTCAGCTGCTCAGGATCAGCGTTATTAAGACGATTTGAAATCAATGCATGACCTTGTTGGCCAGCTCACCGCCTTACAGATTCATTATCCTGTCCTTCTGAAGCATTTGCTGTTATAATATCACTCAATTTATATTCCGGCAAAGGCTCTAGAGGCATGAGGGCCCTGGGAACGCAGCCCTCCGACTAAATCGCGATATTTAAAGACCAGCAAAGAGCTTTTAAAATGTTCATTAGAGAAAACAATTTAGAGGGGATTTCTTAGGTTTCATTTGACCTTAAAAGATGGGTAGCCACATGTGAAAAAAATAAAACGAACTGGGCCAACAGCGAAAAATAAAAAACAGGAGATGGCTTTTAGCAACACGGAGGAGGGATACTCTAAGTCATGTGAGCGAGAGCTTAATCGTTGAGTTAATTGCACAGTGAGTATTTAGAGCAGTGTTTTCCATTCCGGTCCTCGGGGACCCGCGGCCGGTCCATGTTTTTGCTCCCTCCCAGCTCCCAGTGGGAGTAAAAACGTTAACTGTCTGTCGGTCCCCGCTGATAGGAATGGGAAATATCGACTTAGAAGGTGAATGGGGAGTGTGTTCTTTTAAAGAAGGACAACATAATAGTATGTTATTTTAGTAGGAATTGAAAGCTAAAGACTAAGAGAAAGGCAGGGGACAGTGTTGTCCACCTTCCAGTTGTGTGATTGATGTAAATCTCAGAGGAAGTTAAGACAGATGAGATGCAAGTCTGTGGCATTGCATAGGGGCTTCTTGTGGTCGGTGTATGACTGTTGAACAGTAAATCGAAGCATGGTCAATCTACCTAATGCAAAACGATTCTATGTCAAGCTCAGCTAGTTTGCATCGTGAGCAGCACACTGAAGCAGTATGAAGCCTCAATCCGCTCAACTCGCATTTATCTTAGGGAAGGAGACTGCATTTCCCATCAGGCAGTGCTACGACCTACCCTGCCAAAGAGCCCAGCTCTGGTGTTAGTGATTCCAACCTAGTGCCCATCCCGTGACGGCGATGAGGGTGCAGGTCTCAACAGGTCAAGAGTCATGACCAGAAGATCACAGGTTCGTATCCCATAGTCAGCAGAGTGATGCCATCGCTGAAGCTTTCAGGAGGCCCTTCTACTGCAGGGGTGCTGGCTGCTGGCTGCTGGCTGCTGGCTGATGCTCGCATCCAGCTATATGTGTCTGAGTGTCCTGGACAGAAAGATGAGATGTGTGAAAATAGAACTTCCAAACAAATGAATAAAGTGTCTCTATTCTATTCTATTCTATATATATACGGTCACATACGGGCAATTCTGAGGTACCAGTCCATGGAAACTGGAGGAAATGCAAAAAAAAAAAAAAAAAAAAACACACAAGGAGGAGATGCAAATACTGCCCCCCCCCACACAGCAAGAATCAAACCCGCAACCTAGTGAGCCCCTTCACCACCATTATATTATTATGTTACATATTATTATTGTGATGTTAAACTATAAAGATTGTACTTGTGATTGTTCAGCATATCCACTGAAGCACCTGAACTTACATAAAATCTTGCCCTTAGGTTTTGATTGAATATATGACTAAATACAGCATTTCAAATTAAATCTCCCCGAAAACAATATTGCTAATGAATGGAAGTGTAGCAGAGTCTTTCTTCATTACGGTAAAACATCAAATGTACATACAGTACATTTCATCATTGACAGACAAGAGGAGATTAGCTATGTAATTTATTGATAGTGCCTGTAGAAATATAAAGTTTTTCTGTCTTTATTTTTTTATGGCTTATTACAGTGGCTGACCGGCACTGACACTCATCTCGCCAGCGGTACTTTTTAAAAGATTGAATAGACCTCACTGCAACCTTGGTGAGGTCACAAAGTTTTGCTCCTCTAAGATCACTGCGTTTTTTGCGATTATGAACTGCACCGCAGTGCCAAGAGTCAAATGTGTAACATGAATTAATATGCATATATTAGTATAAAATCAACTCTTTAAATATTACACCTTGCAAAATCAAGTGATAATGCAAACATATGATGTTTTTGACTCTCCATACTGAAAGTGTCATGTTTGCAAGCTGGCGAGCGGAGCCGTAAAGACGGACAAACGGGGTTTATTGGTACGGAGACAGAGGCACACGGCAAGGAACATAACACCACAATGACAGATCTGGGAAGACTAACTCAGACGCGGACTAAATACATAGGACAAGCCAAAAGGAACAGGAAACAGGTGATGACAATCGGGAATTAACACGAGGTAACGAGGTGGGCGTGGCACACATGAGGATCGGACGAGCTGGGCGTAACAGAAAGACATATTGACGCATAATCTGCTTCTTTTTCTTACCCAAAAAGTTCGCTAATGAGTGTGAAACCTCTGTTCAGGGCACACTTCAGAATCCACACAGGACTCCACTGCATGTCTCAGAGCACACTGCAGAATCCACACAGGACTCCACTGCATGTCTCAGGGCACACTGCAGAATCCACACAGGACTCCACTGCATGTCTCAGGCCATCTCTGCTCAGTGAAATGTTCGGTAACATCTCCTGCCTGCATAGCCCAGCACAAGGTATGTAACCTGAATTGCAAGAAAACATAATTGCAAGACCGTGGCAGCCACTGAGGACAATGAGATCATGATTTCTAGCTACAGTTTTTATGGTAAATGTTTAGTTGACCTACACACCAGAAACAAAAAATTCTGTATTTGGGATTATTGGAATGAATTTTCCCTTGCGGTCAATAAAATGTCAGTCTGTCTGTCTATTGTTCAAACATAATCATATTCATATATCATATGCATAATATTACATCATGTGTAATCAAGACCATTACATAATCTAGAATTAAATATACATAAATGGAACATAGCTGGAAGCGGCAGCTTAAACTCCGCTCTGGTTAAATTGCGAGGGATGCTGACAGCGAGGGAGAAGCTCGCCCGCACCCCCCGACATTTACACCAAGTGTGTCAGTTTGCGGCAGAAAGAGTCTGGTGCAGCCAAAATTGGGGAGGGGTGGGGGTCCCTGGATGCTTTTGGCTGGTGGCCTCTAGAGGAGGGAGGGCCAGACAGAAATCGGCGCGACAAAACAGAGCGAAAAGTTACCAGGTGGCGTGTGGCTCGCTGCTGTGAGGCCTAAAGCGGGACCTTTCGCCGGAGATCTCAGCGATTTCCAGTGACATAGAGAGGAGGCTGGTGGGACTTCAGAGGGAAAATAAGTCCTGGTAAACAGGGAGGAGGGTATGGACACGAGGGGGGGTAGGGTAGCCTCGGGGGGGGGGGGCCTGGGCTTTCATCGGCAACTCGGCGGCTGAGAGCGCTGGTTCAAGGAGGGTCTGCCTATTACGGCACCGCCGAGCCGGCTGGGGGGGCCGGCCAGGCTGATCACCGGCCCCGGCCGCTTCACGGGCCCAATGATTTTCACATCAAGCCCCCCGATGCGCGGCTCCGCCGCCCGCCAATCGCCCACCGCCATCGATCGCCGCTTAAATGGGCCGCCGCCGCTTTGTACCATGACCAATAATTAGAAAAAGCAGCAGATTGATTTTATCTGATATTATGGCAGATCTGGAGGCACATGCTCAGCGAGCTCCCAGAAGCTCCAGTGGCCACTGCACGCCCTTCATAGCACTGCAAAGGCGCTTGATGAGACTTTGGGCAAAGAAACACAACCACTATCAAACGTCAACATCTGTATCTGCTCGGCTGCATCCTAAGTCTGCGGCTTACGCTTCTACAGGCAGCCATCAAGATATTGTTCTTTTAAAATCACTATGGCGATCGATAGCTTTGGATTCTGGTCCCGCAGGCGCCGCGAAGGTGAGCGCCTTGAAATCTTGGGCTAGTCATACTTATTTATTCCCGACTGCCGGCGGACGGCGGCAATGTGGTCACGGTTGAACACAGTCACCCTAATGACATCAAGCACCGGGCGTTCTCTCCGCCTCTTCCGGAGGAAAGTGAAATTCTGTCGCTTGGTTTCCATTTTCCTTCCTTCCAGTTTTTATTGTCTTTTGCAGCAGAGAGTTTGCCACAGGACGATGCGTGCGATAAAAAGTTTCATATGATGATAGTGTTTCCCTTAGAAAATCTGGTAACACGTTACATTAACTGAACCTTCATAATTCCTTTATAATGCATTTATAGGGCTCCATCTTAATACATTCATAGAACATTCATAAGCAGCATGTCAGTATATCTTAACATCCTAACAAACCATAGCAGTTTAATATACATTAATAACATTATATGATAATAACAATCATTAAAATTGTATAATTGTATATTTGTTAATAAGGTATATAAAATCTGTTAAGGCATTATAAACATACACTGAATGTTCTATGAAGGCATAATGAATGCAGTTAACGTAAAATGACTGAATTTACCGAAAATCTTTGTGTAATACTTCAATGAATAATCCGACATTTGTCGATTTGATCTAGCACTATTGTTTACGGGAAGGCTTACTAATAAAAATGACACATCTCATGCAACCAGTTTCAAAATTCAATGAATTGATTCATTTTTCCAGACAATCAAATACGTGACTCATCTAAGTGGCTCAGTAGGCATCCCTGGCCTTTCGCACATTCAGGCTTGGGGGGTTGCAAACCCAGCCCTGGCGCCCCCTGCATTTTGCCCTATGCTTCCTTGGATAGAATCCAGGCTCTTCACATCCCTGTAACGGATAAGTCATTAGAAGAAAAATGAATTTAAAACCTCTTTCAATGAGGTCAAAAGTGCACTTTTGCAACCTGTCTGACCATATAAATCAGTGTTTCTCAATGCAGCCCTTGGGGACCTGCAGACAGTTCACGTTTTTGCTCCCTCTCAGCTCCCGCAAAAATGTGGACTGTCTTGCAGGGAGCAAAAACGTGGACCGGTTGTAAGTCCCTGAGGACCGAGTAATGATGCAGTGATGTAATGATATAAACTGTGGGGAAACTGCACATGGCTTTGTAAACAACACTGGCAGCATGCAGACTGCCATTAACATGAGGGCTTTAGCAATAAAAAGGTACGACAAAGGCAAAACGGCGGGTGGGGGGCAAAGTGTTTCGGGAGTAAATGAAATATGAGAAGGTGAGATCAAGGCCCCAAGTACTAACTGTGCTGAGCCTCTGGCTGTGCAGGAGCTACGCCAAAGACATCCGTTAGCTAGCTTTCATCGCTAGAGGTGGAAGAAGTCCCAGCAGCTGTAGTACCTGAGTTATCCTCTTGGGGCATCATACCGCTGAGCCAAAGTACATCCCAGTGGAGCAGGTTGTAAGGAACTGTTGTAGAAAAGCACGATGTATTAAGAAGCTGCGCCCAGCGGGGATCTCGGGAGCTGATTGCAGCTGGGTCTGGTAGCGGCCTCCGAGCAGTGTGAAGTAACGAGACAGCTGAGTTCTCGCAGCAGATTGTGAGAGGAGCACGACTTTCCAGAAGGTGCTGGAATAAGGACGACGGGCAGCATAGCAGGGATACGCTTCAGGCCGTCCGCAAGTATTAATGGTGCCTCAAAGTTGCTTTCAGTCTCATAAAATAAGACAAGTGAGTATGGAAAATGGATGGATGCACGAATTGTCACATAAAATTACCAACGTTCACTTAATTTCACAACTAAAAAATTACCTTCATTGGACAGCAGATGTGTTGTAAACACAATGTGAGGTGAACTGTTTCTGAGAACTAAATTAACAATGGGGTCCAAATTGATCTTGAACACTAAACTGTGAACTATTCCTGAACACTAAATTAACTATGAGGTCCAAAATATTCCTGAACACTAAATTAACAATGATGTCCAAACTGTTCCTGAACACTATACTTGCCAAGTTGTATGAACTATTCCTAAACACTAAATCAACTGTGAGGTCCAAAATATTCCTGAACACTAAATTAACTATAACATCCAAACTGTTCCTGAACACTATACTCACTATGTCATGTGAACTATTCCTAAACAGTAAATTAACGATGGGGTCCATGGGTTCTCTTGAACACCACAATCACAATGTGAGCAACTTCAGCAAAGTACACGACACAGATTACATAGCAGACTGGTGTTTTGATAAAAAAATAAAGGCAATAATCTTATAATAATTTAACAATAATGCTTAAATGGGGGGCAGAAAGTTTAACTTTGCTCCTTTTCCGTGACTCCTCAGAATGCTCATCATATAAGCCGTGTTTTGATAGGCATGAAATAGCATCAAGGTCGTTTTTAATATCTGTCTATACTCACGCGGCAGCGGTCAGCCGTATTGGCATCTGAGTTAGAGTTTTACCGCACATGAAAGACTGAGGGAGGGTGAAGCAATCTGCTGGGAGACAGATTATTATTGATATCGGTAAATTGGTATTGATACAGATTTGATGAGTTTTGAGCAGTTGCATAATTGAAATGCCATTGGCTGAAAAAGGCTTGTTTTACAAAGTTTTTTGTCCCACTTTGTTCACAAGCAAAACAAAAAATGTGTCAGCAGAGTTAATAATGCAGTGATCAGAATGTGGCATTAAAAACTTGCTAAAATTCACCCAATGAAAAGATCCAGTTAAATGAAAAGAAATTAAGATTATCCACTTTCATTGTTAGCTGACTCGGAGTTTTTGGTACAGTATGGTTTATTGTTGACTTATTGTCAACGTGCTGTAATTCCTCACCTTAAATAAACAAAAAGACAATAATAAAATAAAGCTTTTGGTACAGTAGGTTAAGAATGAATATGTTAAAATGAGTGGTGCATGGTCATACTTCAGTGATGATGTCTTTGAACATGTCAACGAATTCTATTTATATTATAAATTTGGTGCTGTATGTTTCATGTATTTTATTTAGAACTAAATATAAAAATCTAAAATTAATTAATTCCTAAATGTTCCCCACTGCATTACTGCCATCACAGTTGTAAAACTAAAGCAGAAAACAGTAAAACAAGATGCATCAGCAGTATTAATATAATTATGATCTGGAGTTTTAGCGATTAAGATCTTAACTAACTTGGTTTGATAAATTTACAGATCTTCAATGACCCTTATCTTTAAAGAATTAACATAAAATAAATAATAAAATGTAACTGTCTGCCTTGCTGTGCGTTAGAATTGGGCCTTCTGTATGGGTTTAAGAAATCATCCAATTAGGAAGATCCGTTAGATATTATCGCGTAAACATACCTTATGCATATTGTTAACTTTAATGGAGGGAAACTACTGCCATCTAGTGGTGATGTACTTCTATTGTAATTAAGACTGAGTTTTTTTCACAACGTGAAATTGTGAATTTGCAGTAGCAAAAACAGATGAAGAATTCAGTTTTTATAGTCCTTATATATTCTATAGCTATGAAAAAAATCAGTCAGGTATATTAGTTTGTTTATCTGTAATTTCATCAGCCCAATCTTGTTTTGTTTTAAAAAAATGTCTATGCACAAACATGATTAATAAATTCATACTCCAAATTTCTTACTTGACTAAGTTCAATGACTACTCCTAATTTTAAAATGTTTGTCTTTTCTTTTTTCTTTCTTTCATTTTTTTCTTTCTTTCTTTCTTTTTTAGGAATGTCTTTTTGTGAAGATGCTCTTATTAATTAAAAACATTTTAAAATAAAAATACCAAATTCAGCAATTGTTTATTTTATGTAGTACTAAGATGTAAAGTTTAAGGTTTTCATTAAATGAAAAATGTTTCTTAAAATATATTGGAACAAATTGTATTGCTCTTAAGAAAAAGAAATTTAAAAGCAGTTAACTGGATATGAAATGAAATACAATAACAAAATAACCTTACTTATGATTTTCAGGAAAAGAGTTATTAATTGTGAAAATATATCTTTAATTATTCCAAATATACTGCAGAAGAAATAAAAAGCAATTCTTTGGATACAGTTATATCGACAATAAATAATAATAATAAACAATTTTATTATTATTTTATAAAGAAAGATCTCTGAAATGTACAGTATGATTTAACATTATTTGGTAAGCACAGAAACATTTAATAAGCATTTTCTAAGGCACGTTGTAAATTTTGTCTTAAAAGACACTTATCCCCTTGTAATTCATGCATTATTAAATTCCATAAAATTAAGAAAAATTAAGTATTTGACAACAACTGGTTTGACAGTCTCATTGGTGCTGTCACATAGATTTTCATGCCAGTTTTTAATAAATTCATTTGAGTATTTTTATGTCCTCTCATTACTTATGCAATTGTTGATCTGATTTTCACAAATCAGTGTAAAAAGAATAGAATTTTCAGAAATAGAAAAAATATGCATTATTTAGGCCTTCATACAAATACTTATTTGTTTCAAATATATATTTTATGATTTCAAAGAGATTCAGTTATATATATTGTGTTTGCTTTGCATTTGAAATGACCTCTATATAAAACTGGTACAATCAAGACAATTTCAGGTAAAGCACAGTAACACCAACTGAACTGTCATTCCAGAATCTTTCTCACGAACTAAATGGAAACATCTGTATTTATGTCTTTTGTAGCAGAGGTTCATGAAGGGCTCAAGTTATGGATGGACCCCAGATGGTTTCGGCACCAAGACAAATGGCGTTTTGATCACATGCTCTCAGTGAAATCATATTAAATCATGTAATGTATTTTAAATAGGCCTCGCTGTCACATGTTTTGAGATATCCAGAGTGATTTTAACATTTTCACTTTAGCCTTTAAAGTCAGCCAGCATAACACCTTTATACCAACAACTAGCATTATTTTTAAGATCAAACAAAATTTTGCAAGCCTTCTTTAAAGCCAATTTACTCTTTTTTTTGTGTGTATTTAATTGTATCTTTTGACTTTAGGTTGTTTTAATCACAGTATTCAAAAATGTGCAGCTTCTAATGATATTAATAATATAAAATCAAAATATATTTTTTTCAAGCTGCTTTTCATTGAAATTAAGTTAAATATAATAGGTTGTATAATATATCGCATAATATAATATGAAATATAAAATATTATATCTACTGCGAATTAACCCAGTAGAGTCACACCACCATCTGCTAAACGGGATGTGTCAGTCACGGAACACTAGTTAAAGTTGTGCCAACAGTTGTGCTCATGACCCAGCCGCTATGAACCGGCGTGACTGCCTGGAAACAGCCTGCCTCACAACACACTGTAGGTTACAGATATCGGCTGTAATCCCAATCTTGGATCTGTCCCCAGGCAATATGCTAAGAGCCTCCTCTGCAAGCCAATTTACAAGGATCTGGTCATGTTTACATTAGCCCCTCTCCCCGTGAATGAAAAGAGCTGGGGCGCCATGCGGAATGGAAATGAGCAAATATGAATTATTCAGGTCTCCTCGTGGCCATTAACACATCTTCCCCCAAATAAAGTGATAATAGGTTATCATCTGTGAAACAAAATTGCATAACAGAGGGTCTTCGGTTACACTGGAGGAAATTAATTTCACAGCACATCTGCTAAGACCCGACGTGTGAATGAGCGGTCAGCCTTTCAGCTCCGCTGGCTTTCTAATTAGATTAGCATGCCTGTTCACGAGCAGGAATCTGTGCTTTGGTAAACGAATTACTGTCGCTCTTTCTGCGTCTCTAATACGTGCAATAATGAACACGTCTGTGGCAATTAGAAGGGGCGACATAAATGCATCTATGCCTCAGTGCTACACAAGGTGGGAGCGTTTTTCATCTTACGCCTCATTCGGTGGCTGTTGTTCATAGCTATTGCGCATTAATATCCCAGTGTGGTATTTCATTAGGTACTTATGAGCACCATGGAGAAAGGAGATCATCACCTCTTCTAATGATCTGGAAGCTCTCAGTTTGGAAATTGAAATGGTTTTGTTCCGGTAAGTTATATAGGTATAATGGGATATATCTATTGGTTCCATTGGTCCCTAGCAATTAGAGCAGGGTTCCCCAATTCTGGGCCAGCATCCAATACAGTTTACAGATTTCCCTGCTCAAATGCACCTTAATCAGTTTCCAATTAATCAATTAGGAAGTTTAGTAGGTGTGTATGAGTAGGGAAATCTACAAACTGTTTTGCGAAGGACTGGGATTGGGCAACCCTGGATTAGAAAAATATCACATTGGGATCTGTATCCCAGGGGGGATCCAGGACTGAAACAGGACTGAAGACGTCTTCATTCTGTTGAACAGGCTGCTCTACTTATAATAAGGCCGAAGGTGGTTCTTAGGGGATGTTATCTATAGATGCACACAGGTGTACATCATGGCGTTCACTCCTGAAGGGAAGTTTTCACTGCTCTCTCGCCTGCAAGCAAACGTGTGACTTTTAGCGTCGTGAGGATCTGAAGCCTGCCTCTCACAAACGACGATGCCCCCTTTTCACCGCCGTCACGGGCCAGGAGGAGATTAATACTTCAGAAGTTGTCATGGGCTCACTCAGGACAGTCACTGCCTTTGTCTGGCAAGCAATTTATCACGGTGCTAAGTGTCGGCATTAAATTATCCCTGCCGTTATGACAGTGACATTATTCATCAGGAGGACCGGCGGCCGGTGAGGCTGCTTATAGCCATGAGCAGCCGGGGGTTTTTATTGATCGGCGCTCTTTCTATTAGTAAAAGAGGCTGCTCACATGAACATTCCAAGCCAGCGGGGTTGGGGCGGAAGGCGGGGTGCGGGGGGGGGGGTGGGGGGGTGACCATGCATAGCTGCTAATGAAAGCCACCATGCTCACTAAAAAAACAACATGACATATTTTGGTGTTTAACACAAATCAGGGCTGCAGTGACTCAGGTAGCCCCTGGCACCCAGTCTAAAGTTTCGCAGTTTGGTTCCCTCCCCAGCTCCAGCCAGTAGCATGATGCCACTGCGGGTGGCAGCTGGAGTGCCCCCTATCTGAAAGCTGATGTTAAGCATCTGTTTATGTCAGTGGCGCAGAAGAATTAACCAGTGCTGGGCTGTGCTGAGCTGGGCTGAGATGGACTGGGCTGTACTGGGCTTTGAGGGGCTAGGCTGTGCTTTGAGGTGCTGTGCTGGACTGGGCTATGCTGTGCTTTGAGGAGCTGACCTGTGCTTTGAGGGGCTGTGCTGTGCTTTGGGGTGCTGTGCTGGACTGGACTATGCTGTGCTTTGAGGGGCTGGGCTGTGCTTTGAGGGGCTGGGCTGTACTTTGGGGTGCTGTGCTGGACTGGGCTATGCTGTGCTTTGGGGTGCTGTGCTGGACTGGGCTATGCTGTGCTTTTAGGGGCTGTGCTGGACTGGGCTATGCTGCACTTTGAGGGGCTGGGCTGTGCTTTGAAGTGCTGTGCTGACTCTTGGTGTTCAAAACACATTCCAAGAATATATTTACAAACATGCAGAGAGCCAGTACTCAAGAAGTGCTTATGGATGGATGGACGGATGGACGGACAGATGGATGGTTAGTATATTGCCCCAAGGGCCGCTGATTTTCCAAAGAGCTACCTTAAGTGACAGTTTCAGTTTTACTCCAGTGGGACTACAGTGAATGAAATTATTAGATACTATCATAGAAGCACAACAGTAAAAAAAGTCCCACGTACTGCAAAAGACTTTTCATCATAAAAAGCACTGGAGATGAATTAAAGAATTCATTTAACACAGCTGAATTTCAGTGCATCAACAAGGTGGAATTTGTAAAGCACATCTGAGAAAGAATGTGCTGACAGAGAAATTAAATTTTACCATTAATCTTCTAGCTGTAAGGATCAGGGCCATGTGGGCAATTCATCTGTTTCTTTTGGAGTTCGAAAAACCAAAGCGCTCCAATTCCGAACTGTCACTTTGCCCACTTAGCCGTAACAGTACGCCCTATCTCCAGCTTCCACATGCCCCGCCTTTGCTTCCTGTTATCAGAGGTAACCAAATCTCTCAGCTCCCCATGCAATTTTTCTTCCGCATATCCATCTTGCGATTTATTCCTGTCAGCGGCAATGCAGCCTCCCGCTGAAGATCAATGCAGAGCCGCGCGAGAAGTAAGGAAACATCCCCACTGTGGGAGGGGGCTACCTGGGAAACATCCCCACTGCGGGAGGGGGCTACCTGAGAAACATGCCCACTGCGGGAGGGGGCTACCTGAGAAACATGCCCACTGCGGGAGGGGGCTACCTGAGAAACATCCCCACTGCGGGAGGGGGCTACCTGAGAAACATGCCCACTGCGGGAGGGGGCTACCTGAGAAACATCCCCACTGCGGGAGGGGGCTACCTGAGAAACATCCCCACTGCTGGAGGGCTACCTGAGAAACATCCCCACTGCGGGAGGGGGCTACCTGAGAAACATCCCCACTGCAGGAGGGCTACCTGAGAAACATCCCCACTGCGGGAGGGGGCTACCTGAGAAACATCCCCACTGCGGGAGGGGGCTACCTGAGAAACATCCCCACTGCTGGAGGGCTACCTGAGAAACATCCCCACTGCGGGAGGGGGCTACCTGAGAAACATCCCCACTGCGGGAGGGGGCTACCTGAGAAACATCCCCACTGCGGGAGGGGGCTACCTGAGAAACATCCCCACTGCTGGAGGGCTACCTGAGAAACATCCCCACTGCGGGAGGGGGCTACCTGAGAAACATCCCCACTGCGGGAGGGGGCTACCTGAGAAACATCCCCACTGCAGGAGGGCTACCTGAGAAACATCCCCACTGCGGGAGGGGGCTACCTGAGAAACATCCCCACTGCAGGAGGGCTACCTGAGAAACTTCAGCACTTTATATCTGGAGATGTTCGATATTTAATTCAAATATTTCATCACCTTCATAATTTTTACATGCTTTTATATTATGTAGCTATTGCTGTTTATTTTTCATGCACAGCGGCGCGCTCCGACGAGTGGAAATGTTCTCTTTGATAATCACTATTTGCAACATAAGAGATTTATACCAAAAAGACACCAAAGAGATTAATTTTATGTGTCGACAAAGGGACATCAAGGCCAGGCCACAGAAAATGCAGGGGGGGGGGGGGGGGGGGGCTGCAGGGAGAGGTTTGTCGCCTTTCAGCGTAACCCCCCCCCCCCCCCAGCAGTAATGGGATAACCCCACAGCCCCAGGCGGCCCTATCAAATCGGCCCTCAGTCTTGACCCACGGGTGAAACAGGAAAGGTTGTTTTGTTCGCTGCAATTCAGCCTCGCTGCCACCCAGTAATGAACTGACCTAAAATAATAGAAAACCTTCAGCTACCATTTGATGATTTCGCGGGATAAGAACAGGGATCCCAATATAGAGTCACAGTTCATTTCATTTTTTTCCCCGTCAATGAGATCTTAGCCGTTATCTGATAAAACTGAACAACCATTAGCAGGTTCAGCTGAGTAAAGCCCGCTTGACTCCTCTTAAAAGAAATCCTATACACTCCACCTTGTCAGCAGTTTTGAATTCATCGGCGCAACAAGATGATAGGAATAATCTCTCCAACTAAGATTGACAGTTCATTTCAAAAATCAATATTTACAATTTACTTCTTTCAAAGTTCATTCGAGAGAAGATTCCATATTATCCCTCTCCAAATAAGCTGATCATATCTTAGACCGCCCTGGAATGAGTTTTCCCAAAATGTGAATTTTTGGTAAAAATCAATGTCAGCATTGTGCACTTTAATCTTGCCTCTGATGACAGTAAATCTTTATCTTTTTATGGCTGGACAGCGGCTGCTGCTGACACCATTTCCTCCCAGAACAAAGCCCGGTCCGTGTGGACTGTCGCAGATACATGGGACTCTAATATGGCTGGACATGTTTCAGCGAGGTCATTAATCAGACACGCTGACAGGCCGCTCTTACCATCCTCGGCTGAATGTCCGCGGCCAGCCGGCCTGCATCCCGCCGACGGGAGGGATGGGCCTGCCCTTCTCCTGTCTCTCGACTCACTGGTCGGGATCTCGGATTCTTTGAGAGTCGCTTTTTCGATTTCTATTACCCAAGTAGTGGATGAACCTTGACCAGGAGTCTTTGATGAAATATAATTGCTTCAAACTGCCTTGCACATTTAATATATTAAGATAACTAGCCCTTACTGTGTTTCCCATCTCAAAAATCATCTAGGATTCATGTCTAACCCGTAGCCATAGATACCATTTATTTTATTACCATATCCCCCCGACTTCCATAACCGTCCGTCCAGTGAGCTTGGAACCCATCCCAGGAAGTAGAGGACACTTTGGACAGGATGCCAGTCCATCACAAGGCACATACAGTGAGGGGCAATTTAGGCACACAAATCCTACTCAACCTCATGTTTTATTGAAGAAACTGGAGGAAACCCAGACAGTCCCACACACATAGAGGCAAAACGGGGACTCAAAACCACAGTCCTGGAACTGGAGTCCTGGAATCAATTGTAGTACCCACTGGACCACAAAGTGACCTTGCAAAACTATACAACCATTTAATTTTCATATTTTGTGGTTTTTGCCTAATAAAATTCTGTTTTCAAATGGTAATTTTATTATAGAGATGATATACATGTTTCCTAGCTTAGCATTAACCATTTTCAACGCTGTAATTACACGGTACTTGATTCTGCCATGAACATGCATTTATCTTTATGTTTACCAAGATATGTTTCCTCGTTAAATAAATATGCTATAACAGTTGCTCTCAGCAGTTTTTTTCAGCGCTACAAAAAGCACTCATTCCGCATGTGACGTCCTGGCCCTGTGATTACAGACCTCTATAGATCCCAACCTCCATGTGTGCATCATTGCTCACAATCAATACATTGCTAGTCTATTTAAGCAGTCTTGCTACTGGGTTTTTTTTTTTACAAAGCAGGTTGCTGTGTAACAGAGACTCTCATCAAACACTGGAGATGCGCTATTGGATTGTGAAAAGCATGCGGTGGCTAGGAAGCCAGATCTGCTGTCACATGGCATCTGCCCAGGGGTCATTAATTAGTGTAAGGCAAACACTATTAAACAAATACAAAAAATTATATGAATGGGAAATATTAATTTGCATACAGATCTTAGGCTTTCTGTCTTGTTCTGTGATTTTGCGTAATAGCTCTTCACTAAAAATTATATATGTTTTTTTCTGGACTAAGGGTTATTTACAAATTAGTTAGTAGGCAAAATTTAAAGACTGTAAATGAGAACTATAAATTGACCAAAGTTGGACTGTAATTAAGGAAAGCCTGCAGATATGATCACACAGACGTTGCTTGTCCGTTATCCTTGGAATAGCAACTTTTTCAATGTGCGGCTCGTCTCAGTAATAAAGGCTGCCTTTTCACACTGAAGACATGCCTTCGACCAGAACGTTACTGCTCATTTGTTGATTTCATCCTGTTCCAGCAGTCTGTGTAAATGACTTTTCTACACAGTAATTCCTCAAAGCTATTCTTCTCAACATAATGAGTTGCCCAGTAAATCTTCTGTATGCTAAGTAAAGCATATCAACTGAGAAGTGAAGATGACATTATGTATCAGGCTTTTATCTCAATTACCTGGTTGCAGTACAAGCTTTCGGTGACCTTCTTTCTTGGTACCTTAATGCACAGGTTTTTCAATAAAGACACTTCACATCAGAGACAACACCGATCCACTATATCCACCTGTGCTGATTCTTCTCAAGTCTGAAGACGGCAACATTTTATACAAACTAGACGTCTTCAGACATATTCTTCCTCAAGGCTGGTTAATTACTATGAAATAGTTTTGTTTATGTGTCCATTGTAGGCCTATGTTTTATACTGGAGACTTATGCGTCCTTTTCCCACTAGAAATGTTTATTTGGGGTATACAGCGTTATTTTAATAACTGATTTTTTTAAAAGTTATACTTAATTTGTCATCAGATTGCACAAATTGCACTTTTTTGTGAAAGCCGTCACTGAGTAAAAGAAAGAAGCAGACTTTTGTAAATCCTGTTGGCCGCGGGTTCCTTCCTGTAGCATACTGGCATAGCCTTTATTTACGCTACATGACCATTATAATTTCCCGTTCTTAGCATGCGTAAACAATGCCACGACGACGCTAAATGCAGGTAGTGTGCCGTGTTAATTGACATGTATGGATACAAACATTTAATGCTTAGGAGTTGACAAAGGGGGAAAAAATATTGGATCGGTATCAGCAAATACTTAGAATTTTAATATCAATAATGGGATTGAAAAAATCTGATCAAAAAAGAATGATAATGTGCCATCGATACTTCATGTGTATTTTACTTGGCTGCTCCTTCCATCCCATGAGGACATTCCTGAAAAGTGGAAGACAGACCTCTCTAGCTTAGACTACATGGTTTCAGGAGGTGATGTCAACCTGAGATTTCCTTTACATCACAAACACTGTTACCAATCTGTCACTTCTCAATAAACTCCGGGATTCTGTGTCCTGTGGGAAACAAGTAATTCCATTTCAATTGATTCCTATTTAAGGTCCAGTACTCGGTGTAATTAATTTTAGGGGTCTCATAAACCCAAAAAAAGAGGGTGGGAACTTTCTCCATAATATCTGAAGTTGTGAATGGACATGAAGGTCCATCGTCAGCGCTATCTCAGCTGCTCCACGGTCCCCAGATGCGGAGTGCTGGCCCCGGCTGAGTGGCTCCGATCCGCGGTGCATAAAACACTGCACTCCTCCTTATTGGTTTGCGGAGATAAAACAATGCACGTCTCAATGAAGTAATGACAATAATATGGTTTGCGGTGCGGAGGGGGGCTCCGTTATACAGTACCCGGGCAGATTAATGACCACCCAGTGGAGTACAGCCACTGAAACAGACGGGCCTTTTATTAATCTCATTCCAGAGGAATTATTGGCTGGTAATCCATTGTTAAACATCATTTAGAGTGATGGATGGAAATGTCAAGACTTCCCCATGCAATCAATTCATATCTCATTAGCACATATTATTTATGATTCTCATAATAGGCTTGGCAGGAGTCTCCGGGGGAAAGTGGCAGACCTCAGCTGTGTCTGAAATTAAATGAGAAATACTGTAGCCTATGACTTGATAACTGAATATGGAAAAATAATTTCCCACAATATCGATTCACTCGCCCATTTGACAAATGAAATGCAAGGCTTGACCTGTAATTGAACACCCCACCTCCCCCCCGTGAAAGAGGGCGATGGATCCGTGTAAAAGGCAAACGACAATAACAATAAGGAAATGTGGCTGAAGTGTGGGTCGTTTAGAAATAAAACCTTCAGAAAAATGAGCACTAATACAAATCAATACAAAGAATTATATAAGGCACCAGTGGGATTTAGGATAATATATGAATATATGTGAACATAAATAGTGATGCTAAGCTTTTGTTTACATTTTGAACGAGACACATATTCATAAATCATAAATAAATATTAATGTGTAATAATATTATTTTATAAATCAAATAATTGATTTTCCTTTGTCAAAATATGTTAGGTCCGGTAATCTCTGATCAGGGAGCGATTACAGTCATACTGTATACCCCAGTTAAACTAGTTAGATATGACTCTCTGAAGTGTGATGGATGAAAATAAGGTTTAATTCTAACAGAAAGAACAGAAGCTCAGGAGCTGATCTGTTAAGAGGAGGTGTCAGATAGTGATCTTTACTAGGTCAGTGTTATTACAGCTAGTTACTCATATATGCATATAAGACCACTGACCAAAAATGCTGATTAAGGCTTAGAGACCACAGCACAATATTTTGTTTCACTCATTTCTAAATTTATGGGTGTGTGTCTGTGAATAAATTATATTTTTTGCAAACCCCAGTCTGGCTCTTCCCTGCTTCTCATTGATGAAGGGCTTCTTCCTTGCTTCAGTCCTGCTTCTAGGAGACTGTTATGAATTGTCCTAGCAGTGCACTTCACACCTGCACTTAATGTTTCCCATTCCTTTTGAAGGTCATGAGAAACTGTTAGATAAGTTAGTGATCGTCTTTGGCATCAGAATGTTGCTTCTGCCTTTTACCTGGTTGGTCTCTGGTCGTTCCCAAAGTCTCCTGCTTCACCTTGTACTTGTGTCATGCTGTCTTAGAAATTTTGAGCCTGGAAGCAACCTGCTGATCAGTGTAGCCTTCTTCCAGCAGAACAAGGATCAAACCAGGATTTTATAATTTTTTTTTTTTAATATACAGTGGTGTCTTAATATTTCCAGAGCTGTATATCTTGAGTTTACAACACAGAGGAAAAACATTAACAGTTTTTGTGTGTGACAGTATCATGTGCAGTTTGAAGTCAGCCAGAAGACCCTATGACAGTATGATGTCTTCATGCAGTATATGTGGGATCCACTTCAGTAATCAAGGCTGCTCACGAGATCATCTGCAGCTTTATGCGGTGAAAGGTGAGCTTCCTAAGGGTCTTAGCTGGCCTTTGTGTGTCCCGGCATATTTTCGAGATTGTTTCGAGATTAAAACCACTAAAAATAACACGAATTACATTTGCAGTAAATGCATTGTTTGAATTGTCATTTAAACTTTTTATTGTCCTCACCTTGAAAAGGACCCAATGTGTACTATTAAAGCAATACAAGCCTGCCATCTACTGGACAGATCCAAAAACTACATGTTCAACAGTGAAACACCGCACGAAGAAGCGTCTAAAACGCAAACACGTGGGTGATGCATGTTTTGCTGAATGTCAGTTAGTAGTATGTATGTCAGCTATAAAGGAGGTCAGCACTTTGATATATAATTTTTCAAAACAGCATGAGGAAAAAAACAGTCAGTTCCTGAATACGTGTCGGGGGACTAGTCCCAAATGTGACCGCATATGTCAAAAAAGGATAAACTGCGACGGAAACAAGGAATTTTGTTCGCAATTTGAAGATTAACGACATAAACTGGGAGACTTTTAACATGATACTTCCAAAGAGCAGCCTCAAAAACGACCACGTTACTGAATCACTACGTCTGTCCCCCAGTTATCATAATTGTAATGTATGGGCTGTTGTTTTGGAATCAATTGTATTTTATTTTATACATTTAAACAGATGTAAAGAATTTTTACGGGTTGGGTTTTTATTTAGAAAAGTCTTTGACCCTGTCGAAGTGCTAAAGGTGCACGACTGTGCTGCTAATACACTGAAGGACGATTGTACTTCCTGGAATGTAAGGCGTCTGCATCACCAGGTTCAGAAAAAGGCTTATTCTGAGGTTTCATAAGCCCTCCGTAGATGCTCGTTATCAGCTGGAGAAAAGAGACAATACACTTAACCGCCACTAGGGGCAACAAAGTACTACATTGTTATGGCAAGGGTTTCCTCCTTGCACATCTCCCATGTAAATCTAACTCGTGTAGTCTTTCAGATGGTAAATGCATGTACATCAACTGTGGCAAGAGCTTCCTGTATGTCCCATGATGAAATTTTAGGATTTTTGGAGACTTCTTTCAGTATCTTACAGTCTGCTCTTGGGCTGAACCTGCTGGGACAGCCTGACCTGGCCGTGCTGGAAATTGTTTTAAATGGTTTCCACTTGTAAATTATTTTCCGGACAGTGGAATGGAGTGTCCTAATTTTTTCACATGACTGTATACATACACACACACACAGAAGCAAGGGCGTAACTTTGGGTCTCCACACATTTAAGGAGGTCTGGGGGGTTGTATTGGCTGGTTTTGGTTACTGGAGGGGTTACAACCACCCCCCCCCCCATCCCCCACTACTGTAATTCACACCCATGCATGGAAGTCATACAATTCATCAAATACAGCATAATACCTTCAACTGTCAAGTTATATATTAGCTGTCTAATCAGAGCTGAAGCAACAGTGTACAGAATACTTTCCAGCCTGCAGGTAGAACTCACGTTCTATTTCCAAACTCCGATAGCTTTGTGGACTAAATGGAGAACAGTTACTTCCTCGTCTAACACCAAGAAAATCCAAAATGAAAAATAAGGCAGGACTTACGCAACATAAGTGAGTGAAATAATATATTTTAAGTTATTTTCTACACAACTATACAGTAAAAATATCTTTATTTTAAACTGTACTAGATCATTAAAGTTTGCTATATATAATTTCAAACATTTGCAATGCGGTTTTGCTTGTGTCTGGTGAAAGGCCTCTTGGACACCCAAGTAAACATTTACAGACATTTTGGCGTCACTGAAAGATAAGCCCCACCACACGTTTTACATTCTCAAGTAAACACCGCTCTTCCAGTATACATAACAGAGGGGGAATTTATCTAGCAAAGCCCACACTGAGCATTCAGTTTGTATTAAGCCTACAAATCAGAATGAAAAAGTGCACCAACCCCCAGCATTGGGGCCTTTAGATTCTTAGAACAAAGGATGCCTAAGGACTGAATGTAGTGGCAATAACATGGCGGACACTTGATTTTAGTTTGACCTCATTTATTAGATAAATAAATGTCAAATATACAGGGAATGTCGGCAAGCTTATCCCAGGAGTCACAGATACCAAGACAACGGACACAGTGACCAAGATGCACAACAGGGCACATACTCGACATCAGGCGTGCACGGAAATTTCAAGACTCCAAGTCACAGTTTCACCAATTACGATTTATGCATATAAATGTCTCGCTCAAATGAACCCCTATATGAAATTGCTGTTGTAAAATTATTGTCATTTACTTGTCAAGAACGTACAGTGTATGTAACCCGGACAGGCTACACTGCGTTTCCATTACAGTTACTGACACGGGACAGATCAGGAAACGAGAACCCAATTCAGAGCAAACAGGTAGACAAAACACTAAACAAGAGTCGCAGTTGGGGCTGGGTGTTAAGGTGGAAATGTCGGGTAGTCTGTCCTGGGGGGTGAAAGGGGAAGCAGGCAGGGATATCGGTACAAGCACAGACATTTAACAGGATCGGGACACACAACACTCACCGGGCTGGGGATCAGAAGGGACACTCGCACCTCACCACGAGAGGGAAATCAGGGGAAAGTGGGACAAAATAACACTCGACGACTGGACATAGTCTACGATTCCTCACACTGTGCGAATCGGTTAGAGTGATCAAGCAAGTTAACCAATAAAGGGGAACCAGAATCAGGCGTGAGACACAGCTGAGTGAATGCTCTGGTGAAGGGGACTCGGCTTTTGGAGGTGGCTGAGGTGCGGGAGCAGGACCCAACAACACAGTTCCCATTCAAACAGGATTCTCATGCTTCCAGAAAGCATTTACCCAGAACACATGCAAGCGGACAGCTGGAATTTCCCCTGTCGCTAATGTATTTCCCCTGAGTATCCACTAGGTGGAGCCCTAAAGCAGTCAGGGAAGATCCTCTTCTCTCCACTCATATCCATTTACGCGGAATTATGCTTCGCGAACAATTATCGGGTATGCTGATTTTTCTATATAATGCGAGATAGACGTGCTTTTTTGCTCCATTTATTGAAGTGTGTATTTAAAAGGACATTTCAGGGAAAAGGGGGATTAAGGAAATCTTACAATTATCTGAAAATGTTTCTATAAGATTGTTCTTCATCAGTGACAGTGAAAAGCACAAAGGCCAGCCAGACAAATTGCACTGAATTAGGCTGAACTCTGCACATTCACATTAGTCACATACAAAAGTAACAAAGGCTTCAACAGAAACACTGATCCTCAGCCTAATATTTGGTCCTTAAATAGCTTTTTATTCAGTGGATAATGTAGCAGTGCTGCTTCTTGAGTCCAGTGTACCTGAAGTGTTTTTTTGTACGTTTTGTAAGTAGGGAGCTTTGTCGTGCAGGGAGTAGGCTTGTACACTGTTGGTTTTCACCTCCAGGGTGGAGTCTGGTTGGGGTCCCACTGCGCACTGCATTAAACCTGAACTTCTCTAAAAAGATATGAAGGTTTAGACATTATAAGCTGCTTCTGGCACATGTGTAATTAGGTAACCCAATGTAGGATATACTGCCTTTAACATTACCAGCAATTAGGAATGAAAGCTGAAAAAAAAATTCCTATGTCCCATTTTGGCAAAGCATCTTGGTTTATGGTGATGCATCTTTGTGAATGTAAATGTGCTCTTAAGTTCGTACTCTTGGCCCAAAATGCCTGTGAGAAACAGCTTTGTGCTTATCAGAATAAATGCCTTTTCTTCTCTGGATGTATTCAATCAGTCATCGCAGTCTCGACTACAGAAAAACAGGGCTGAGTGCCTCCATATTCCTCCATTAGCAGTAGTAAGCACCGTTGTTTGTTCTCTTCATGTTCACGTTCCTGCGAAATGCTCTACAAGAAGGTTGCTTATTTTTCTCTCTGGGCCAAAAATGCAGATTCATTTCAAATGATTGGTGCTAAAATGTATTATCTGCAACATTGTAGCTCCATTGTATTTAGGGGTGATTGTGTAATCGATGTGTACTATCCAAATGAAGAGCCAGTTTCCAAAACTCACTCTTTCCTCAGAATTTTTTTTTTCGGGAAACTCATCCCATGGACTGCGTGAGTTTTGGAAATGTACTTTTCAAATGACAGTATGGAAGACCTACAGTGTCATCCCAAGCAAGATATAACCAGTAACTGTAGTAGAACATAGCAAATATGCAATGCATTCTCTGACCCTGGATAGGATAAGTGGTTACAGAAAATACAATGATGGATGGGTGGATATTTTGCATTACCAAATACTTTTTTTATTTTGAGCTCCAGGTTAGGTTTTCAAGGACTCTGATACTCAAGCAGTGTACTTCTGTTGCATATAAGGTTATGCTTTCTAAGATGTGCTGCTCACTGAAAAGGCAGATTGATGCTTGTATTGATTTCTCTTGCTCTTTTATAGTTAGCAGCCTAATAATGTTTTCTAGTCGTTCCCCCTGCTAGCTGTGGTACTCAGACATCTGAATTGAACATGGGTGTCGCATTCCCATTTCTCAGTGATTCTTGCTCTATCAGCATACTGGCTGAGGGTGTCCGAAACTTGTATTGTATTGCTTAAAGCCCCCATATCTCCCCCCACTAAGTATCACCCGATGAAAGTCCACAGCTTGCCAAAGGGGCCTTTAACACCAGTGTAGATGATTCCCACTTTCAGTAGGAACTTCTGATAAAGCTAGAGGCAGGATGTAAGCAGTGTTGAATACACAGGTCAGCCTGTAACCAAATAACTATGACAGCTGACATTCACAGTGCAAGGTGTACTGCCTCACTCCTACTCTACAAAGTCATTAGTTCATCACAGATGTCCTCCTATACACTGCCATACAAGCCTAAGAGAGGCTTATTTGTACGTGGAGTGTATGAGTACGCAGTCCTCCCGTTCGGCTTTATGCTGTCTCCAAGCCTTTTTTCTAAATATATGGCTGTCCACCTTTAAAACTAGTTAAATCCTGGAGTATACAACTGCAGAGTTGCAGATTGAAAGGGTCTGAGTTTATTAAATAGGCTCGGCCTTAAAGTTAAATCCTGTAACTTCAGCATGAAATGTTATATCATATGCAAACATTTTGTAAACAGAGTTTACCATTTTTAATTAGTACCATTTTATTTATAGTGTTGTAAGAATACTGGACAGGGAAAAGGGCAGCAAGTAAGGATCATAAGCCCTTTAGGCCAGTAGGAACATTGAATAACATTCAGATGAAGGTACTTGACAAGGGGCGTGAAGAAAAAGCAGACATCACTTCTGTCGATTCTAATTCCACGAATGCTGACATCTCTGCTTGCAAATTGGAAGTAACAGCACAGAGATCTGATCTGATTTGCATAGCAGTGGCCCAAGATGTTAGCCAGGTGCATACTGGCCATTGGGAAGTTTGGAAAATTTTTTGGTGGTTTGATCTAATGTTATATAATGTAGCATAGGGGGACCCACCCCCCAATCACCGGCAAATATCCGGGCTGCTTTTTATTGTTGCCAGTCTGCCCTGGTGTTAGCACCACTTACAGAGTAGGAGACGTGCTGGTAGGGGTCTGAGTCCATTGCCAGGCAGCAAAGGGCAAAAGGGGGTGCATCCCGGGTGGGACATTAGTGCTTTATAGGGCACATACACGCAATCATACATCCTGGGGAATTTAAAGTCACTGATTGGCCTACCGGCATTTCATTGGACCTTGGGGGGAATCCGAGGTATACGCAGGAATCCCAGGTGTTGCAGGAAGAGAGTGCCGACTGCACATAGACCCCAACCCGAGGGAGTGAGTCACTGTGCCCCCCATTCATCTAATCAAAAAGTTGTAACACAATTAACCAAATAAATCTTCATAAGCGTGTGATATATTTATTCATATGCACTTTACAGTGATGATACGATAATCAGTTTGTTTTCATGACACTTAACTCTGTTGTGTTAAATTGCACTTTTACATAATAAGCATGTAAATAGAGATGACTGACATAAAGTTTCCCTAACATTTTGTCACTAATGGTGGTATTCGGGTTGCAATCAAAGTCTCTTTAGTAAATTAGAAGTTGTGCATTTTAAACATGGTTATGAATATTTATTAAAAGCCATGACACATTATAGCCATGTTTATTATGCATTATGAAAGCTTTTTGAGGCTCTCATCTATAATGCACTATAGATGCCTTCATAAAGCAGTACAAAGTATCCTTAATGCTTATACCGACCATTATAAAGCATTATGAAGGTATCTAAAGTGCATTATAGATGAGAGCTTAATTGGAGCTTATGAAGTATTATAATTAACACTATAATGCCTTATGATTGTCAATAGAAGATGCTGTAATGCTTTATTAATTGTTATAAAGACCATTATAATGCATTATGAAGGTATCGATAGTGCATTGTATGTGACAGCTTTAAGTAACATGTTACGATATATTTTTCCATGAAGAATAAGACCTTTCTGGAAACCTTGTAATTACTTATCTAATATATCAAAAGATGGCACTTACATGGCATATTGCAAAATAAATGTGGCCAAATACACAAAGAGAACATTTTTCATAATTTCATGAGCATCAGGGAATTAGAAATTTAAAAAGTTTGGTGCCCCTATAACATTAGTGGGTAAGAAAGCTGAGGGCTGCTGGAATTGCTGTCAATGTCTTGTTTGTGCTGCACAAACAGTTTCAAGTCATGAGATAAGGGAAACTACACCTGGTGTGTTGGTAAACCTGACCTTGAGTAGCTCTCCATGCTGGGACGGGGGGGGGGAAGCAGTGGGAGCTATTGGAGTCACTGCGTGGAAGAGACCAAATGTGGGATTAACTCTTGTTTCACTGTGCTCATTTAAAGAGGTAGACAGGTTCAGGTTCACAAAGTGCAAATTTTCTTTCAACTGACCAGTTGAGTAGGAAGAGTCACAGTCACAGAGTACTCAACTGGTTGGTTGAAAGAGACTCTTGATTTGGATTTGTACTTTCTGGACCTGAAAACTCCATCTCTGCTCAACTGTATATATAATATTCACTTAACTCGTTTCACTATTCTCATACATATAATACATATGCATGCAATGTACGTGTAGCAATAGCAATTATAGTATAAGAATCAATACTTATGTAAAAGGACAAATAATCTTTAAAATTACCACATTAGGTATCAGTTTTTTTCCCTTGAAATGTTTGCTTCTTTTTTTCACATTTATTGAACATGGAAAGTTTATTGAACAAAGATAGATGAAGAATGTGCACAGATGTGGTTCCTTGGAGCAATTGTGAGAGGTATAGGACAGAAGAGCAGGGCCCTGTATCAAGGACCTTGAAGGGTAGCAGGATGAGAGAAGCTAACAAGAAACATCTCGTCATCTGGTGCAAGGATGTCACTCGTAGAAAAGGTAAATAAATCAGAGATGGGCAAATGAAGCTTCATGAACCGCTTGCTGTATTTTTTGACCCCACTAGATGGTGCTCTTGGTTTCCTTTGGGGCATGCTTTGAGTCTTTTTATAAACAGAGAGCACCATCTAGTGGGATAAAAAAATACAGCAAATGGTTCATGAAGCTTCATTTGGCCATCACTAATAAAAATGGATGCTGATTTGTGAGCGGGGGCTTCTTTCCTTCGCATGTGGGGAACCCCCCCCATGCCCACAGACAAAATAAATGGGAAACTTCTCGTACAATAAGGTGTCTTATTTCTCTCCATCCAAAATTTCTGAATATCACATCTCGTAAACACAGACAACAAATTCAACAATACAACTAAATTGCTGCAGTAAATCCAAGCCCTTCTCAAAACTTATTTTCTTTGCCAAAAATCAAATAAATCAGGATTCACAGAAGCAGATCAAATCTGAAAGAACAAAAAAACAAAAATCAGCAGTGAAGTCCAAACACATGATCGCAGTAGCTTCCGACGTACAGTGACGGACTCTGAGTCTCCCAGCGTTCAGGTTTTTATTTTGTCACCACACCACTCGTTGTGATGAACGGCACAAAGTGCCACATTTCTGCATTTTCATGCAGCTCTATTCCCGCGAGGCTGCAGCTTCAGTTAAACAATTTGTTCCCCTTGCCCAAAATCTTTTAGAGTGATGAAGACTTGAGAATACCATTGTGTTTGCCAAACCATAAATTTATGTTCAATGTTATACATTATGTATATTTATTTAGCAGATATTTAGTATAAATTATTTAGCAGGTACTTTGAACCAAAGTGACATAGAATTGTGAAAGCCAGATCAGACAGTTCGTGGCACAATTGGGGGTAAAGGGTTTCGATCAGGGGCACAGCAGTGAAATCACTCCTCTGACCCTGAGATTTGAACCAGCGAACTTCTGATCACAGGCGCATAATGCAGTGTAACAATAATGCATGATGTTTACACGGCCATTTGCCAGGCATGAATCATACCCAATGTCAGACGCTGGTGCAGTTAGTGGACAGCTGCGCCTCCATCTTGTTCCTCGCCTCCTTGGTGTCGCCCTGGGAGCAATTGCCCCTGCCCAGCTCGCACCTGAAGACCTGCGCATAGGCCTTCCTGAAGTTCTCCGACAGGAAGGCGTAGATGATGGGGTTCACCGAGGAGTTGCTGTAGGCGAGGCAGTGTGCCACCACCCGCAGCACGAAGGAGGCCTGGTTTAGCGGGAAGGAGCCGAACTCCACCCAGAGGTGCACGACATGGTGAGGCAGCCAGGACAGGCAGAAGACCACCACCACCACCAGGACGGTCTGAGCAGTCTGGGCCGGGGGCAGCAAGAGCGACATTTCAGTATGGTGTCTCCACTTAAATCGGAGGGAGTAAGAGCTGCAAAAAACCACTCGATGAAGTCAGAGAGCATAGCAAAATGTGTGTGTGTGTGTGTGTGTGTGTGTGGATTTCCATAGATGTCCCCCAAAATGTCCCAAAAGTGTGATAAAACCTGAAACTTCTCTACTTTTGGGGACATTTTTCAGGTCCCCATTTGGATAACCTCAATTTTAAGAACATGTATGAATTAATTAAAAATGTAAAAATGCCAAATGTCTTGTATTTTGTCTGGTTACTTATGGTTAAGGCTAGGGGTGGGTAGGGGTAAAGGGTGCTGTGACTGGGATTAGGGGTGATTATGGGTTTTTCCAATAGAAATGAATGAATGATCCCCATTTATATAGGCATCTAGATAGGTAGATAGGCGTTTGTGTCTCTGAGAGTGGTTTTGCATATATTACATCGTAAGGAAACAATGCCATAAAACAAAATCCACAACGTTTGGCTATTTTAATTTTTTGATGACAGTGACAGATTTTTATAAAATTGATTTTGCACAAGGTAAAAGGTATCATTTCAGGACAGTGTGGGGACATTGTTTCCCCGAAATGTAATATATACAAAGCCACACACACACACACACACACACAGAGGGGGCGTAAAAACCAGTATGGAAAAGAATATATAGCGTATATACCTTTCTTTTAGAAGCTTCTGACTTCTTCGAAATGCCTCTCAGTTTTTTGTGTAAATGACTTATTACCTATAAAAAAAAAAACATGTCAACTACTTCAGTGAGTACAATTCACATACTTTTAGAGTTTAATAAAGGATCAACACGCGGAGGTGAATAATACTAAAGTATATTATAGCCTACTAAAAATTTTACTAAAATGACTGTCATATCACAGCTTGATGTAGACATTACAAATGTTATTTTCGGCTTTTCCTTTACACGACGAGGAATACTTTTTTGATAAATATTTGCTGTATAATAAAGTATGACGCTCACTAACCTTTGCGTAGCAGAAGGAGATGAGAAGTAGGGGTAACATATAACCAAAGACAAACGTACACACCGCATAGAGCTTCTTTCGGTTGTGGTCCGGCCACACTTCCCAACAAAACGTGCTGTTATCTCCCCTCCGGACAATGCTCTGGTAGTAAGCGACCGGAGCTGCCATGGTAAGGGAGATCATCCATATGGTGATTACCCCGGTGAGTGCATGCCTGGCCACCCGTAAAGAGGTGGACTTCCGAGAGTGTACGATGGCAATGTAGCGGTCCACCGACATCGCCGACAAAGTGAAAATGCTGACCAGCATGGACACTGTGAAAAAGTAGTGAATGAATTTGCAGATGATGGCTCCGAAGACCCACGTCGGGAGCATGTACACGGTCGATTGGAAGGGTATGCAGAAAATCAGGTAGGACAGATCGGCAATGCTCAGGTTGAGGATGAAGATGTTGGTCGTGCTGCGAGGCTTGCCAGGCTTACTTCGAGCCAGCACCGTGATCACCAAAGAATTGCCCAGCACCCCAAGAGTGAAAATGAGCCCAAATATCAGCAGCGTTATCAAGTTATCGATGCCGATCCCAAACAGAAGTTTTTGGGTCGATTCCCCGGCGTTCGTCAGGTTGCCACACAACAGTCCGTCACTCTGGTTATTTACAGCTGACAGATCCATCACTGGTAGCTGGAAGTACTAAAACAGGCTCGCCCGACAATTACAAGCAAACTATAGGTTTCCGTTATTTCCATGTCATTAACTGCCAATAAAAATAAATCGCATCCCAAAAATGAACAGGAGTCGCAATACTCAATGTAATAAATTGGTTTGTTTTTTTGTCATTTTTTTAGTTATAAGGTTATATGATTTTGTGCTCCTATGTGTTAACGATAAGTATAGCCGCTTGATCTGCGCCCTTCCCTCTGCGCTTTGCTCCCTCCACAGTCCCCCCTTCTTCTCCTCCTCCTATCTTCCGCCGTACTTCCTCTTGTCTGGAAATACAGACCCGGACGCCCCCGCAGCACGTCAACCTGCAACTCCCAGGAGTCTGACGACGGAACAACCCATTCCTTTATTATAAAAGTGGGTAAGTTAAGTATGGCTCTCGCTGTTGCTGGTAAGTCTTCGGGCAGTGGCATGGTCGTAAATTACGGGGGGTAATAATCAAAACCGCCTGAATACATATGGGAGGCGACCTCAACACTTCCATAGTATTTATTTATGGCCACTTTTCCGGGTTTTGATTTCTAAGCAGAGTGAAAAATGCCATTTAAAAAAAAAAAAAGGTCGGCTTTCAGTGATTGACAGGCAGCCTACACATACTGCACCCCAGTTAGGGTCGTTTTAATTAATTCTGTGCCATGGTTTGGTACTATGGATTACCAAAAGGTGTTGGACCGTACTTCAGGTTAATTCCACTTGCATATCGGCTGACACTTTCTTTAATGAAAAAGTGTAAACCTGATTTACCTGACAAGTAACAAAAAATATAGCCTATTTTAACTGGATATCTTTTCCATCTAGTAGAGCTGTTCAATCGAATGGGAATTATGTATAATCCACTTTTTTTTTCCTTTGGGGTTATTTAAGAGAGATTACAGATTTAAAAAGCACACATTTCAGCTATTTTGTTTAAATTTATCTTAAAATAGCTTTGAAATGCACTTCTACATGATGGAATATGTCGTTTAGACCACAAAAACGATTCAGTCTGTGCAAGGGAATAGGTTTGGATATGGACAGCAAAGGTGAGACCGTACCAATGTGGGAGTTCCGTGTTTGTTTGGGGAGGGGGAGAGAGGTTCAGGGCTGATTTGGTCCCTACTAATGCTGACGCCTGGAGCCGTATACTCTGCACACCTTCTAAAATGTTATGAGGTCCTTTCCCATGACATGAACTTGGTCCGATTGTAGTTTCTCAGAGGCAATTCTGGAACCCTTTTTCAGTACCTACTCCACACTAAGTACTTTTTGTTTGAGCACAAACTACTGGGGGGGGCCTTACATCGATGGCATGCTGACTAGATGACCACAAGCACCGGAGCTAACTTGGAAGTTTCTGCGGAACTGCAGGGAAAAGGGATGGAAGTAGGGTAGCAAACATTGAACGTATGAAATTATTTTTGCACCTCAATTACATTTGATGCATTACTGAAAACCTTTTTGCTTGATATGACCTGGTCATATTGATTATGTCTCTCGGCTGGCCTGGGAACACCTTGGAGGAGCTGGAGGAGGGGGCTGGCAAGAGGGAGGTCTGGGCATCCCTGTTTGTACTGCTACCCCGTGACCCAACCCCAGAAAAGTGGCAGATGATTGATGGATAGATGGATGGATGGATGACCTGGTCTTGTTTCTTGCTTACCTATCCTACATCTGGACATTGGTACTTCTCTGAAATGACATACTCTGTATTTCACTGGGGGTGTGATTTCATGGCTCCAAAGCAGTACTTGAATAGTAATTGAACAAAGTTTTAAACATTATTTATGTGCTGTTTCATCAGTGAGTCATTTCGCTAAGGAGCCCGATCTTTCCATACAAACGTGGGGGAACGCGCCTTCCGCTGCACTTCTCCTGTGGAGCACAACGTGGGCCTTTAAATGAAACCCCAGCTTAGTTTTACTTGCTTATATGTTTTGTTTACAGCGTTTTGTCAGAAAAGCGTGTGATTGCAGTTAATGGGTCGATGAGGCAGCGTGAAACTTATAAGCAGATTAGGTTTATTATACTTAACTACTGATAGCTGAAGTGATGAAATTAGCTGTAGAACAAAACAGATGCAAAAGGCAGTAATTTTAGCTACTTTTTAGCTAATTTTAGCTACTTTTGCACTTTGTTAAATAAATATTATAGACGTTAATCTTTCCATGTGATGTTCAGAGTTGGTTGAATAAAATCACTCATAATTTAGCTAAATAATGCTGTGAGCAGTATGATTCGGGGATTAGACCCAGAACCCACTGGGCGAGTCACTTTCCAAGGGGCCTCCAAACCACTCTTGGTTTGAGCATCTGGATCTTCTAGGCATGGTGATGTCATTGATGAATATTTAATGTCTCAGCTCTGATTGGTAGCCATTCCCACCATCTGTCAGAATCAAGCTTAGAGACGGCGAATCAGATCAAGCTGGCTAGATTCATCCTTCTCTCAGCATCTGTATGGTGGCAGGTGGAATCTAGCGGATGGTGCGTTCTATCGCTTGGTGAAGCCCTCAGTCCGAGAGGTGGGTGTCTGAGGTTAGGGGGTATATACTACCAGTTAACCCCACCCATTTGATCTGTGCATCATGCACTGAGGGCGAGACCTATCAGAGTTATCTGTCTTCTGTTGCACTATTTTTAATGTTATTTATTCTATTCTACTATCTTGTTTAACACTATTGCTATGCGTGATTCTTGCACAGTGACACTGAAGCTGATGTCGACTTTTCCAGATAAGGAGAAATTAAGCAAGACCAAACAGAACCTCTGAATAGGGAACCTACTATACCCAGTCATGCTGTATTTTTAATTTTAAACAGATATGCTGAAAAAAAAACTATATTTCAAAACTCTTACTCTGCTTATTCTGTATTCAGGGGTAATAATAAAAGTTTTTGTTGATACCTTATCACCAGTTCACAGCTCTGTTCCCAGCTGTGCCTGAAATGATAAGAGAGACTCTGTGAAACAACAGTGACATCATATAAACCGCATTACTACATAATATTAGTTTGCACAGCTTTTAGGATGATTAAGGTAACTTCAGGCATACAGTAGATGGACTTCGGAGGTGGGGGGCGATGCGCTGATCCTCAAGTTAACGACAAACTTGATTCTGTTTCTTCAAACTGGAGTTTCACTACCTTCTAACTTCAGATTAGAATAATCCTCTTTGGTGCCGTTTCATGGTCTCAAGCAAATGGACAGAGTAATGGGCGTGGCCTGTTGAACTGGAACAGAATCTCTAGGCGTCTGTATTTATCCTGATATCTGTGCTACTTATCATGTTCAACGAAGTAAATAAAATGTGAACTGCCATTCATGTTTCTAATTATTTTAATTTGGCCACAATTAAGTTGCTTTGAGTCCTAGCACCTCTTGTTCCATCTCTCGTGTCCCACAGTATGTGGATTAAAGATAATATTAATGATGCTTATATTAGAACCCCTTTTATTAGCTGGTTTGTGCATTTTGATTATAATGGTTATTGCAGATGGACAGTAATGCAGCATTTCATTGAAAACACAAGTAAAAGTGAGCAACGTACCCACACAATGGCAATGTCATACACTGATGTGGACATTTAAGAAACACAAGCCAGTTAACAGCAATCATCAGGGAACTGGAAGGAACCCAGGCAGCATACAACTAAAGGCAAGGGGTGCTCTGAACTGGTTGAACTGGAAGTTCAGCATACCCGCAACCTAACACATAACACACCATAACTATGGCTGCTGGTGCTGCTGTACGTGCCGTTTTTATCCACTATGCTTGTCCATTAATGTGTCTGTGCATGTTCTGACCCTCCATGCTCTCTGCCTTCCTTCCCACATGTCCGGATGGTGCTTGGGGTGGGCTCCATCTGAGCTGGAGTCCTGGCTCAGTCCCATGGAGGGTACCCTCCTGGATGTGATCGTGGGTGCAGCCTTCAATCTGCCACCCTACACAGGCCGGTGTGGGGAACTGACTCATTGATGGCTTTGCCCTTGACCACAGTCTATACCTTGCTTTTAGCAAGCAAGCCCACTCTTTCTTTTTCTTATAATGTTAGCATGGTTGGGGGGGTTGGGAAGCCAGTTGTCCTTGGACCCCAAAAGTTTTATTTCCTCCCTATTTGGGAATTTTTGGTTCCGTTGTCTTCTGGCTTTCATTGTTTCTTTTCTTTATATCCCCGTGTTTGTATTATTTTGCATAAATTATGTAGTAATTTATCACAATACACTGATGTAAAGTGCCTTGTTGTGAAACGCGCTATATAAAAAATAAATTGAATTGAAGTGAAGGCCAATCCCTAGCAGGAGAAAACTGGCGCACCCAGTACAAACCCTGAAACCATGGGGAGAACATGCAGACTCCACACGCACAAAGGAGTTGCAGGATTCAAAGCTCCCAAGCCTGGAGATGTGAGGTGACAGTGTAGGCACTGCATGTTTGGTAATCATCACGTCTGGAGTGTCGAATGCTGGCACAGTCTGACCATGCCTGGGATAAGCAGGTGGATGTATGTATGGATGGATGGATGTTATCTAATTTGGAGTTTAAATGACTTTTTCCTTCACTATAGAGCAGGTGAAGATGAAGTTGGTGGTTTGAAATGCCTCATTACCACAACCTCACTGCAGTCCCACACTATTCCAAGTTAACTGCACTACAGTGCAATCAATGACGAGAGGGAACTATGTGGTTTTGGGCAAAGCAGGTTAAGCATGTTCTCATGTTCCGCTCATTTTCATTCTCCAGAGAGCAATGTGTTCTACAAAACAAACAAACAAACAAACAACCAAATATATACATTGTATGAAGTTTCAGGATATCCAACGGCCAATGACTCAATGACACTGTAAAAAGATCAAGTCTTACTTGTCACCTTTATGCACTGCTGAACTCTCTCTGAATTTTAATTATATATAAGGAAAAAAATTCTTCAGCCTGGTCCCTATGTTGTTTACCCACCTCTCTTCCCAGATACAAACACATCCTGCAAATAGCCCGGATTTCCATTGAAACTCACAATTATACTCATTTTACCAAAACAAGAGCACAAAAACAAAATTCTAGACATACAGAAGGGGCTTTGTGGAGCAGTGCTCATTATGGCTCTTCATCAGACTGATTATCATGTCTGATTCCTGGGAGGTCTTAACTACCGCTCTGTTTGATTATGTCCAGGAAGCATAGGCCGCGGTAGGGGGTGATTTGATCGTGATCGTAGGTCTGTTCGGGACATCCAGAAAAACGGCGCAATTACGTATTAAATTATCTGCATCTCATGTAATTTGAGCCACAAATGACGGGCAGACGACAGAGTGCAAATCCCTGCCCTCCGCCAATCAGAATCCTTTTGTAATTCCGCCCTTATTTTCAATTAACTGAATTGCTTTTTTCATGCAGTAGAAAATCTCAGAGCTTTGCATTTAATAAGAACATGGATTCATGCAATGATTTGTCATGCATCAGTGTATGATTTTAGATTGCGTTAAGTAAGCTCAATGGGTTTCAAGTAGTTTTTTCCAGTATGTGGATGTTATAGATTTTGCTGAAATGCAACCCTGTTACATTTGTCTTCGTAGCATCCCTGACATCCAGAGGCACTTCTGTTTCCATAGAGACCTGTATCTTCTTGGTTTCACGGAGGATGTTTTCCTGCCACTGGAGCGGCACACGGCCGTCAGTTCCCATGTGCTTCAGTGCATCAGGCTTAGTTACATTTGCAGGATCTGCTTTCTTTTCTAAGCACATGCCCACATTATATTTAGAGGAAAACTTTGTTCTCATGGGCAAATTGGTCCATAGTTTCTTTAGTCATCATTCACATTTAAAGGAAACTGCAGGTTCTGCAGTAGAACCAAAAAAGTTGGTTTTCGCAAAACTATATTGATTTGAAAATCTTTACGTGCCACCCCAGCTGTGGGTAGATTAATTTGATGTAAATATACTTCCTAGACTCTAGTATGTTTAACTGATGACCTTATATCACAACAATTAATATCCTCATATTTATTGAGTAAGGAATAGCTATTGATGTTTCATTGTCACTTTTCATTTCGTAGATAGTAGTGTTCCACTCGTGTGAGTCACTCCGGTTCTTTACCACATGAAGCATTGACCCAGGAAAGTATTTAAAAATGATCAATCCTTCATCTGTCGTTTGTAGAAGTACCTTGGGACTCTTCTCCTTGCCCGCTCCATCTTGCGCTCCATAACTTGGGGGTCAGGGCACAGCATCAGTCAAGGGTTGTAACTTTGGCTGGAACATTGGGGGGGTTGAGGTCTCCACCCATTATGGGGGAACATGATTATTGGGGGGGTTGTATTAGCTGGTTTTGATTTATTGGGGGGGGGGGGCTACAACCCCCGTAATTTATGCCCATGGCATCAGCCAATGTGTGGTGCCTTTGGAGCTGGAGGTTAAGGACCTTGCTCAAGGGCCAATGGACATGTGACTGTTCCATCAAGGCCGGGACTTGAACTGGTAACTTTTCCATCACAGGTACAGAGGCTTAGCCTGCTGAGCCGTTCCTGTGACAAAGGCAGGTCACACATGATCATAACACGCAATTGTAACACGCGATCGTAACAGGTAAAACAATATATCTGTTTCAGTACATCTACTGCCGGCCAGAGCAAACCAATTCAGCTGGCTGTGAACCCGTTTTAGATCCAGACGGAAATAGCCTCCGGTTCTTCTGAAATTTAACTGAGGTTACTTTTATGTGACATGAATAATACTGTATTAATTATGAGTCCATTCTGAATTTCAAAGGGAATGCATGGATGACAAAACAAAGGTATAAATTAAAAATTATTATATCGAATGAGGACAACCTCAATAATGTACTCATGATATTTGCACAGATGAGCTATATTAAAAAGATGACTGAAATGTCATTTCTTCCTAGAGCACGAAGTGAGTAAGACTGACATGGTATTCAGATTTAAATGAACCCCAGGCAGCCACACTCAGCTGCCATTATCCCCCAAAACAATATTCGCCGCTGGCATAATCATTTAAGCAATTTGGCGGTTGTCTGACTCAAGTTTAAAGAATTCCTATTCTTAGTGTTTCGTAACCTTGAACGCCTGCATTGTAATCACAAAAGCAATTCTGCATTTTCAGAAGTTAAAAGAAAAGAAACAGAATGGTAAACAACGTGTTTATGAGATATAGAAAGTAATCAAGGCAGGAATAAATATGAAGGAATTGTTTTTGCTGACGGCTTTGTAATTTCGTCCAACGTACCCAAGCGAAACGGATTGGAAGACGACGTTTCTGAGAGAATTAAGACGGTAAGATAACTAAATTGACTGCGCTTCTTCCATCTAATCAAAGCTGACTCACCCCAGGGAGTTCGTTCTCCTTATCACTTTTTCTTCATTAAGGATTGTGAGTCATAATACTTTTGAGCTTTTGAGGAAATTAACAAGGCATTGAGGCACAGGGAGAGAGTTCGATTTTAAAATGCGGAACGTTGATTCGATCTATTCATTTATATTTACTTGTAATATAAGAAGTTGATCTGGATAACAACGCATCAGTATTGTATTTTACTCAGGTCAAATGTGACAGAGATACTCTAGGAATTTATTGTATTTTTACTCGTCTGTTAGTTTAATTGAACTATAAACAAACCGGAAATGTGTCTGGTGCATTACACAAAATGTGTTACAATGTATTGTCTTTTTTTGCTTTTTGTTTTACTGTGTTTATATCTTAAAGAAATAAATTTGGCAGACAGTCTTTGTTTTATTGTAAAGGAGGCAAGGGGTGTAATATTTCTCAGTGTGCTTCGGGGGCAGGACAGACCCCCACCTTGCCTCATACTCCATATATACAGGCCCCTGGCAGGGACAGATTCAGCTATGTCAGTGCTCGCAGGACGCCAGTGAAAGCAGCTGTGTTTACAGAACTCCAGATAAGCACCTCTATACCCACAGAGACAACTCGGCTCAGTCTATAGACCAGAAAGGGCCACATTCATAACAGATGACGAAGGCCTTGCCTTATGTCACACTGTAGCGCTTATCTTGGCAGATGTTTTCAATGCATGTCATCTTGCAGACGCTTACGTGTGATGTATTAATTATCAGCAAAACTTTATATACCACAGACTGTCAGTAATTTAATGATGTAGTGCATCCAGCTGGCGTGAACAAATAAACATTGAGTCTTTAAACATATGCCAAAGGACTAACAAGGTGTGTGATGTAAGCGATTCAGTAGTGCTTGGATTTTGTTAGTATTTGGTTCCTGAAATGCATTATGACAACAAACCTAATTATAGACCAAATTGAACGTTGTGGGTCTGATTTTTGGAGGAACTGAATGAAAATATTTAGGTGCTTTGGCAGACCTGTATATAATTCAAAATTATGATATGAAAGGAATGATTGAAACCTTTCACTCATGATATCCATTCTCTTGGGTCATTGAATTAATGTTTCTTTAAGAAAATATAAGATGTTGGCCACTACTGGGTCTGTGGTCCACCAGAACTCACCTAAGCTCCAAAGAGAAGGAGTTTGGACGTTACTATAAAATTCGGTGTGGCGTAGGAGAAGTGCTGCCACCAAGATAGGTATGAGGTGTTACTGTCAATTGAGCCAAAGGAAAATTTTCTGAGCACCGTTTTTCATACGTACTGCTGGGAAATGAGCGAAGGGACTCTGTAACTGATAGTGCCGACTCCTTATGGATTGCGTGGTAACTGGCAGGTCCGTCCATAATACATTGTCTGCTATAATGGCGGGTGGGCTATTCAAGATGCTAGACATAACTCTGATGTGATTGTTACACTCACACACGCACACACACACACACACACACAAAATAGGGGCTTTGTCTTCAGCATTTGGAGACTTAACTGAGGTAAGGTGAACTGAATATCTGAAGTCCTTGGTTTTAAGATACCAAAAGTCTCAAAATAATGAGCAACTTTCTACCTTGGACTCAACATCTTATGACTCATCAACATATGAACTCAGTTGGTCGTGGCTTCGAAGAGGAATAAATTGCAGTGAAAGCTAAATTTACTGCTGCAGGTTTACTAAGGTCAAATTCTAAAATGTGTGAAGTCAAGGGTTGGCTATGAATCCTACCAGAGAGAAATAAGTTGGCCAGAAGCATCCCCAGTCCAACACAGAGGAATAGCATGAAGTTTAGTACGCCTGTGAATTTTTAAACCAATGATTTGTTCTGACAGACTTCTTACGTGAAAATAAAACTCAAATTACTAGAAGTAATTGGAGATATGCCCCAAAATTACCACAACACCCTGAAATGTTTTATCACGTGTTTCTATCCACAAATTCACTCAAGGGTTTTATATGAGGAGAGCAGTTACGATGGTTATGCTTTAAAGCCATCTGCCTTTAAAATTCTAGAGAATATCTGTATGAGAGAGTAATGATATCATTACTATGTGAAAAATCTTGAAAGTGTCCCTATGTAATGGACTCAACAGTTTGAAAATATGCAGAGCTCATAATTTGGGCAATTACTCACTAATGAGCTTGGGGTCTCTCATGAGGCTTGGAAAACAGTAGTAATAAACCAGACGCCTACAGATATGAGTAATTAAAAGTCTGTTAGTATGTTACCAGTAGTCCCACAAATGGCAGAAAAATTTGTAGGGAATAATTAATTCCCCATTTAAATTATAGCAATTACGTTGTGCATCCTATGAAGCTTTAGTGTCAGTCATTCAAAACACTAATTGTACTCTTAGAAATATATCATCAAAACTGGAGTGGCAAAAATGCAGCTGTGTTTATGAATGTCAAATAAGCATTTTCATACCTTCAGTCCTGATATTTTTATTTTAAAATTGTTTTATAAGAATTGATTAGATCAAACAGAAAACAGCATTCTGTGACATATAATGTGGATGTACAAATGCATGCCATGTACAGTATTTTGGTAAGAGTTAGCAGAGAGTTGTGCCAATGGGGACAACCCAGATGCCACACCAGTCCATCAGGGTGCATAAATGCACACGATGAAATTGAGAAAAGCCCATCGGCTCAACTGCATCTTTGGAAAGAGCCAGAATTCCTTGAGAAAGCACCTTGCACACAGAGCATGGGTCAGGTTCCGAGCCTCGGAGACGTGAGGTAACAGCCCAGCTGAACCACGGTGCTCAGCCAGAATTACAGCATTATTGAGAAATTGCTGTGTTTGGATATTTGCTGTCTAAGATTCTGCAAGCTATTCCCCCTCCACCTTTATGTCAGTGAAATAAAGACTAATAGTATTTTATTTTTCTACCAGGACAGTCATAAGAAGAAGTTATATTTTACTAAACTGTTAACATCTGGATTTACCTAAAATTAGGTTTTATGGAAAAAAATGATATATTATTGTGCATGCATTATCTCTAACTAAGTGGTGAATTTCTGCTCTACTCTTGAACAGTTCAAATATTTAGTGATGCTTCAGTAAGCATCTATCGCCCGGCTGGTGAAAAATTGCACAAGCATTGCAGTACCAGTGCCCAACAGAGGAGGGCATGATTTCTCTGTTGCATCACGAGGTGACTGTCAAACATCTCTTCAAACAAACTGGGAATGCTCTTAGGCATGCTGAAGCTTATAAACGTTGGGCTACATACTTACAGTCACTATTCACTATCTATGCTAACCAGGATTTCCATGTTAGCGATTTGATTCCCACGTTTTTAATCAGGTAAGGACTGTTAGTCAGTTGCTTAGTGGTCTAAAACACTCAAAACCCGCCTTCTTGTATAGGTTACTCCACATACAACTTCCCTCCCAAGGTCTCTTAGTCCAGGATTTTCTCATTTGAATGAACCGAGGATGCATCTCCTTGCTCAGATGTACACCAAGCTGGCCGGGTTTGACATTCAGGACTATTTATGCACATTAAAAGGCAAGTATAGTAATGTCTCACTCAAACCTGAAACCCAAGCTAGCTGAAAAACATGGGCAAGTAACCTTGTGATTTAGTGTCTTTCTTTAATGTTTTCACGCAAACATGCTGTAGCATAAAGCTACATTCATCCCATAGAATATCTGCTCTTTGAAGACTTTCAGCACTGTAGATAAATGACAGCATAATCGGGTTCTTACAATACAGGGCCAGACAGTGCCTGGGGCTCATTCAGAATGATCATTGTGATTCAGGGTGAAATGTCTTTAATGTTCATGTAACAGAACCAAAATCTCACTTACAACTCTCGTTTATTTCCGACAGTGTGAAGGGAAGTGGAGTATTTAATAATAAGCAGTACAAATTATAATTTAATGACAACCTATAAAAGACTGTGCTTTTTATCTGCTAAAGTGTAATTTAATTTAATACTATTGTGCTATATTCACAGTCAGTTGAACTGCTAAATGATATATTAAAAAAAAAGTTATTTAATCAATCATTTCATTTTTCAAAGTTATTTTCACATCTTTCTCATATCTTAAATCTATCAAATTTCATACTTATTTTCATGTATCTAAAACTATATTATGCTTTCTTCACATCACCTTTAGGCGTGAATAACTATAAAGAGCAAGCTTTTTGGAAGCAGGATGATTTCGGGATTTCACCTGCATTCAGTCAAATTGTTCCAGCGATAGGAATCCCGTCTTTGCATTGATGACATATAGGGCCATAAATAATGTTTGTGCTGGTCTTTTATACATAATTTCTGTGCAGGTTGGTGCCTTGCATGGCAGCCTTCGCCACCGGTGTATGGATGTGTGTGTGGATGGTGAATGTGAGGCATGAATTGTAAAGCGCTTTGAGTACTCGTAGGAGTAGAAAAGCACTATATAAATGCAGTCCATTTACCATTTTACCATTCTGGTTTATATAAGAAATCATTATTTGTTTGAAACCATAGGTGAGCAGGGGGTCCTCTGTGGCTTATCTACTGTGATGGTATCATCCTCCTTGGAGAGCTCCTTCTAATGTTCACCTGGAGCATTTTATTCATTCGTGTTTCTCATACAGCTACAGCTTGCTGTTCTGCTGATGCGTTTCAACACCCACTGCCCTCCTGGGACTTCAGCTGGCAAATGTCTAAAACACAACCTGCTACGCAAATTCAGTGAGAGCTAAGCTGAACATCCTGTCCGCTCCGTTTACTTCCAGCCTGATTAGTAATGGCAGGATAGTCATGTTTCAAATTGTTTTACCAAATAAAGTTTTGTTTTTGGGAGTCAGGGGATTTTATTTTTCATGTGCTTCACCTATTCTCTTTTGTTGCCAGTGAGGGCAGAGACTTGTGTCAATGTCTGGAAGGTTGGGGGTTTGAATCAAGTGGCCAAGTAATCATAGCACCGTTGGGACCTTGTCCAAGGCCGCGATGGTGACGGGATTACCTTGCCGGCCACAGGCTTTGAACCCATGACATGCTGGACACAGTCACAAATCCCTAACCTTCTAAGCCACACCTGTGTTACGTTATTACATTAGCATCAGTCAGTTTGACAACTGCTATGCCTGCAGGGCAGTGTGAAGGCAAGCAAATGCATCTTCTAACAAATGTTCAATAGATATAGCAGAAGGAAGAATCGCGGTTCAGTTTGTTTGGTTGTTCTCTTAAATAAGTAAATGTCACAGATGATGTCAGTGTAATTTATAAGGGAGGCAGCCAATGGTACTGGTGTTTAGCTAAGAATATGCAAATAGAGTACAAGAGACGGCACTGTTTACGCCCGCTAAGCTACTAATCAGATGAAATGTTCCGGGGTTTACAAGTTATCCCACGTTCTGTTGGTTCAAGAGATAAAGCAGCTTTAATTGAAAGAGTCTGTGTGTGACAGATTGCAGAAGCAACTCACCCATATTTGTTTTATCCTGTTCTGTAATGTTTCACTTAAGGAAACACAATAACGGATTGAAAATGATATAAATTGCACTATTGACATTAGTAATTGGTTGGGGAACAAGTACCGTATAAAATAAAACAGATGATGTATTATAAATAGCTGCAGTGTCATTGTAGGGTGTGTTACCCAAAAGCTCCTGTGAGCAACTTACATGGCAACTGTTCAGTTGCATGGTTCCAACAATGTTGTTAGCATCTGTGCTTTCGGTAACTGTACCCCTGTCTGGGGCTGAGATCAGATCACTGTACTGCTGTTTGCATTTAGCACATTGGTTTGTGCCTGAGGGGTGGAAAAGTGCCTCAGTGATTAGCTCTGTAGCTTCACACCGCTGGGTTATGGGCTCTGATCCTACCTCTGTTCTGTGTGTGATATATATATATATTTTTTTTTTTTATTCTGATATCTAGAGCTAAGATAGAAAAAAATTCTAGTGCAGACATTTAGAAGGCATGTAACCCCCAGAAAAAAAAATGTCAAGTACTTCAAAGAAAGTATGAATAAAATATAGCGCATGTTGTTTTTCAGGGTTAAGAAAGTGTGCATAAAATTCAGAACATGTGTTTTTCAGGGTTAAGGGCTCTATGTGCAGGATTATAGATCTTAGCTGGTTCTGTAGCACTTCTGGGAAGCAGGAGGATAAAACCGACATTCCGGAAACCTCCGAGAAATGCACTTTTAACTTTGAAGTGTCTAGTGGCCGTCCGCATTGCTGCGGCCGGAGCTTCAACTAGCTGGTACAGTGCCTGATACCGCCGTAGTGTCCTGCCGGGGGTCACAGCTGAAAAGCAGATATTGTTGAAGGGCCGCATCCATCACTGCAGCTCTGTTCTCCCGATTGATACCATTGTTCTGGCTCTGTTCTGCGGGATGCACGCTGTGGGTTCAGAGAAAGCTATCTGTGATACAGAAAGGCGTTCCTCTCGGGGCACTTCAGATCTGGGCCTTTCGCTCCATCCATTTGGCCGCCGGAGAGATAAACTTCTGCTTTCAGCCTCAGGAGTCATGAAACGGTTTCTCCTGAGCTGGATACAATGGAAACCGTCAGTGAAAGCTCTCATTATCTGTAGTCACAGGACATTTCCATTGGATTTGAAGTTGCCTTTCATTTAAGAATTTAATAGCCTGTAATTGCAGGCTGCTTTTGATGTTCTTAAGCTGGATACTTATCATCCCCTTCATGTGGTAATATTATTTTTCATTCCACTAATAATCCAGATTAAACCCCCAGTGCTGCCTTTGGTGGAGGCGTGTTTTTACAACAGCATGGTAAAGATGGTCCTCCCTACGCAAAGGGGGTGGGGGATTAACAGGGTGTCACCCTTTTAACACTGCGATAGGCAGACAGCAATTGAGGGCGTGAGGGAGTTAGCTGTAGATGTGCCTGATATGAAGATTTGGACGGATGGTCACACTGCACCTATGACACGGAAACAGAATCAGTGCAGTGTCACAGCTAAATCCAGACTGTGAGCTTGAGAATATTCTCCTTCCAGATTCCGTCAGCCTGGTGGCTATCAACGCCACAGTGACCCAGAAAAGGTGCATCCAAGCACTGTATTGAAATGCTCATATTATAGATATTATATGTCAGAAACACTTTGAAAGACAGCAATGGATGTTGGCAGTTGTCCTAGAATGACATAGCGTTGACATCATCATCATCATCATCATCATCATCATCATCATATGGTATCCAGGCTGCAGGAAGCTCTGGGAAGCTCTCCTGATTCATTAATTACCACCTAGATGTATGCCAGTACCACAGTTCTGCTGGCCGTACCACAGTCTCCCACATTGAGAGCGGGAAAGCTGAGGAACAAGCTAGAACATGGGGAGTGATGAGGTGAAACCAGCCAGCAAAGCCCCTAAAACCTCAGTGAGCATCTCCACATTCCAGCATCCCAGTAAAAACTCGTTTCCACTTATTTTTGATGCTTTATATAAAGTATAGCAATGAAAACCCCTTTAAAAGGCTCCTCTCTGCTTCTTTCTTCAACACATGGACACACTCAACCTTTGATCATACCTCTCTAATAGTTACTGTATGCTGACCTTATGGTCAGTGGAGGGCCCAAGCGCGTAGCTGGTCTTTGATCAGGAATGACCTATCACAGAAATGCTCTGCTGCTATTGGCCAATTATTGAACAGAAGCAGCATCTCTTCAGTGGTATGAGCCCAACTCGCTACTTCTATAAGATCGTGCCCACCGGCGCTGCACAGGCATGTGAATCTGTATGGGTTTTTAAAATTACTTCATGTTCATTTGTCTATTTACTTACGTGCTGTGAGATTATCGTCTACTCATCTCCCGCGTATCACTGCAAGCCGGAATACACATTTTCTGATCCACAGCTCCACAAATAAAATCACATGCAGCTTCTGAAATATCTGCCGTTATGCATGAAAAGACTTTGACCTCAAATTGGCTAGAGCACATGTGTGTCCAAATCAATGGGATGAATAATAATAATAAAACAAAGCAGTGACACATAAAAATCTGTGATGGAATTCACCGGCACGGGGCCCCTGAACTGGGCCCTGGCGGAGGTGTCTCAGAAACGCAGGGTCACCTTGAAGAAATGAAGTCCCACAGCACTGAACATTTTTACATTAGCAACTGAAATGAGCATGATTCCACGCTAAGCACACTGAAGCTTTGTTTGGCTCTGTGAGCGCTGCAGTGCATTTGGACTGCACTGCGGATGGGGAATCAGCGCGGTGTGAGCGCATCAGCGCAGTGGATGCAGGAGGAGGCATGAGCGATCACGTCGGGCTGAATGCAATGATAATTAATACTATGAATATGGAGGCTCCGGGGCCACGGTTGCGGGTTCCTCTTGTGTTGATGTGAAATTCCTCTTGCTGGAATTTCTCTCCCACTTCCTGAAGCATGCTGGGATGGAAAGATAGTCATGAGACTGTATGCTGGGCTCTCCGTGACGGGCCTGCATAAACTGTGCAACTTAAACTGTTTAGAGTACCAGAATTTGTTAGTATGCATGGCAGAATGTGATAGGGTTGCCAACCCTTTGCAAACGCACGTGCCAGATTCTGACGCTTATGCGAGAAATCTCACGGCAAATTTATATCGTTCCATTATAAACCTAAAATTAGCTACAGCAAAAGTTTGAAAACCCTACAGACTGTTTACAAGATAATAAAACTGTTACATACAAGTAAATGTGTGTGCAAATTTGCCCATAATCGAAAATCTCACTCCAGCCAGGGGCCCACAGTTAACAAGCCTGATGTGAGTAAACTGACACGTTCTAAATGCGTATTAAATGGGAAGCTTGAGGTACATGTCTGTGGATCTTGATTTGTCTTTATCAGTGAAAGGCTTCAGCGAGTTTAGGGGTAAATCATCCGCTCAGAGCTTCATCCGGGAAAGCTTTGAGATTTCTTAATACTGACAAAACAGCATGCAGCACGTTTGCTAAGTTCATCACGATAAGGCTTTGGCCTGGCCAAACAGAGGAGTGCTGTAATGGGTCGTGTGGGCGTCTCAGAGACACTCTCCCATCTGATGGGTTTTCAGCATCTCGGTGGGTGTCTTGACCCCAGGCCACATGCTTGTCATGGTTAGAGAATGTCTGCCATGTTTATGCCCCACTACAAATCTCCAAAGCTCTCATTGTTGCAACCTTGAACTTTAATGACCCCAGCCCCTCCTCCTGCCAAACATGTCTTGGTGGGGGTGGGACTCAGCATATTCCTGCCCACCACGAAAGGCCTCATGCAGAGGGTCTGGTCTTGGGTGGGGGTAGTGAGACAAACACCTTTTCCACCTCCTGAAGACCTTCCGAGCATCGTGACAACCTAGGCGAAAACATTATCCATTGTGAATAGTCAAATTGTGAAATGTCAATCAGCCATAAATCCGTGTACCTCAAAATCTCCTAAATATAAGCATTTCTAACAAGATTCAACATTAACATTGAGCTAAAGCTTTTTAATACTCTTTTTACTGTTTTGTCATGTCAGACTTCATAGCCTTGAGATCAAGTATAGAAACATGTTAGCAGTGGCTAGCATATTAGCATAAATTGCATTTCCCGTTTACCAGTATATACCTTAAGTGCAAAGTATTTTTAAGAAGCGTTTGGTGCTAAGCTGTATGTCCAAGGATCTGCACACTGGTTGGGACACTGCATGCTGCAAGGGCCCCACGACTGAACACTAAGCAGCCCCTCAACCCTTTCAGCTCCTGTGTCAGCCTGTGAGATAATTGCTAAATGTTATTTTCGGGCCGTGGTATTGTGACAGTCTTTCATCCCCAAGATCAGCGCAGCAGCACAGAGAGAACAAAGTGTTTTTTCTTTCCATTTGCTTTGTACATTAGTGAACAGTCCATGCAACAGTCCCCAGCCCTCCCACCCAAGACAAAGCTCTTTACTTTGCTCGCATACATACTTATGATAGTAGAGCCATGGGTGTCCTTCCCACTGCAAACACTGCATGGACTATGAGTGGGGGCCTGTATGGAGATAAAAAAACACCTATTTCATGCTGCATCCTTGAACATGTCTAACAGAGATGAGAGGAAGGGACTGCAGCCAATCAGGGCTACGTTTCCCAAAAGAGCCCATTAGCAACTTGCATAGTTGGAACCATTCAGTCAGTATGATTTTGGGAAATGAACCCCAGGGAAGTAAGAGGTCTACAACGTGAAAGGCAGAGAAAATGTGAGCGGCACAGCATGGCAACCAACAGCTGGGTAGATTTTAATGAGCAATGCGCTTAGGGACTGGATTAGCTGTGGAAAGAGGGATGGATGGATGGATGAGTAATGCTAATATGTAGAATATGCAGACCAGATGTAATTAATCACCTTGAAGATGCACCTTAAAGGGCTGAGAGAAGCGCACATGAGTAACAGTAACCCTAAAATTTTTTGGAATGTAACAGGATTTATCTGGGTTGGGGGCCCAGTACGATATGGTTCAATCGGGCCCTAAATCTCTAGCTGTTCCCCTGATTGTATATACAGTAAGACTTACCAGCAGTGCTGCAAAGTTCCTTATTTTAGTACTTTAAAGTCCAGTCAATAAAAGTGTACGTTGCTTAGAACAGATCGACAGCTGCACTGTACTGTCACAGCAGAAGCTGGGTGGTGGAATAGCCTTGATATGCCTGCCATCAAAGCAAAAACTTCACATGACAAGTCCTTTGGTCTGTAATAAATAAACTCTATTGTGAAATGGGCAGACAGACTCCCAGAATGATTGAGGTTAACCATTAGCAACCATTCAATGCAATTAATGAGCCAATTAAACACAGATGTCACATTTAAACCCAGAAATAGTATGTTCCTCAAAACGCATATAATATATAAAGTGTTTCCTAAGCTAAGACAAACCCAGCTGATAGGCAACGTTCCCAGAACTTTAGCCAATGCCTTTTCAAAGTTGGCAGAGAACGTTCTTGCTGTCAGTGTTGTGGAGTAACTTACATGTACATGTACGTTACATGTAACAGTGTTACACAATCAAATTACAAGATAAATGTAATTGTAATAAGTTACAGCTATTAATATGTAATGAAATGTTGGTGAGTACAAAGGGGTTACATCCGAAAATATTCTTTTTAGTAAAAAGCTTGTATGTAGAATTAACAATGGTTTTGCTGCTTTACATATCTCCACCTTGCAGAAATGCCATCTTTTGAAACATTTGTTAGAAAAGTAATCAAGTCTAATAACTGAATGGTGCAATAATAATAAAATTAAAGGTGCAAAGTACTGTTTTATAGTAAAATATTATTTCATAAAAGTGTTGTACATGTACACTGTGCAGCCTTTAACCATGACCTTTAAGGTCCACAGTGACAGCGATACCAGCTGCCCGTGACCTTTAAGGCCCACAGTGACAGCGATACCAGCTGCCCGTGACCTTTAAGGCCCACAGTGACAGCGATACCAGCTGCCCGTGACCTTTAAGGTCCACAGTGACAGCGATACCAACTGCCCGTGACCTTTAAGGCCCACAGTGACAGCGATACCAGCTGCCCGTGACCTTTAAGGCCCACAGTGACAGCGATACCAGCTGCCCGTGACCTTTAAGGTCCACAGTGACAGCGATACCAGCTGCCCGTGACCTTTAAGGCCCACAGTGACAGCGATACCAGCTGCCCGTGACCTTTAAGGCCCACAGTCACAGCGATACCAGCTGCCCGTGACCTTTAAGGCCCACAGTCACAGCGATACCAGCTGCCCGTGACCTTTAAGGCCCACAGTGACAGTGATACCAGCTGCCCGTGACCTTTAAGGCCCACAGTCACAGCGATACCAGCTGCCCGTGACCTTTAAGGCCCACAGTGACAGCGATACCAGCTGCCCTACCAAGAACTTTGCTTGTTTTTAAGTTATGACTCTTAGTTGTAGTACTGGGGTAACATGCTGGGAACATCAGGAAAACGGGACAATTTGAACGTTTCCATACTTCATAAAATCGTTAAAAAAAAAATTGCAAGACAAGCAGATCTTTTCACTTAAACAGCATTTTAGGTGATTCTCATAAACCTCACATTGTTGGTGTTGGCATGTCGATGTAAATTATCCATTAACAGGCCTGTGTAGCACGTGGCTAGCTCCTTAGCACTAATGACATGGGCAGAGTCCCACCCACGGGCTTCTGATGGCACTCAGTGATCTGTGAACAAGAGAGAGGTCTCAACAGATGGGTCCAGCCTGCTTGTGCTGTTCATTACAGTAGAGAAGAGGCCGTAGAGGCGGGTAAAGGGAAGGCAGCGGAGTCGACAGATTTAATTGTAGTGCACGTGTACTAATTGGCACAAGCTGTAGCAGCCTGGATCCTGACGGACTCATGTGAGCTCAGCATGGAAGGTTTCTCCACTCTACTCCCAAGGTCATCAAGGAAGCTGCCAATTCTGTCCTGAAACACAGCCAAAGCACTATAAGCTCTGGAGCCTGAGATTCATCCAGTGTCCACAGCTGACAGCACTGCAGTGTCGACGATGCCCTTCTCCCGTGAGCTGGCTCCCCCAAAACATTCAGACGTGAGTCTGACTGCCCCACTCTCTGATTTCCATAAACAGCAGCTTCCGGTTTGTCGCTGTGGAGCTCAACTTCTGCTCACCCGTCCGAGCACTAAATACATACTCTGCTGTTTACCTCTGCTAGTAGGACCAGCAATGTATTCAATCTATACAAATTATGCAGTCATTTTTTGTATTATCCTCAGGAAACCATTTTTTTTTTTATTTTGATGGAATATTGATTCCTTAAAGTAACAAACAACATTAGGGAGGGTTAGGGAGGAAATGGTTATTATTTTGGAGAACGTGTCAGGCTCCCCCCCCCTCGGGGCTGTCATTCTGGGGTGTTATCTGGTGGACGGAGGTGCTGTGGGGTTGTCTGTGTATAGTGCTGGGTTGGTACTGGTCTCTGCTACCCCTGTCGTGTCACATCTTTCATTTTTCTGGAGATGAAACACCTGGGGGTGTTCCACGAAGCAGGATTTCTTCATTAACCAGATGATTTGAGCCAAATGTAAGGATTGTCCAATAGGAATGTCAGCTACCTCTCTTCCTTTTGGACAGTTTTCACGTTTGGCTTAAGTTATCCAGCTGACTGGGAAGTCCTGCTTTGTGGAAAACAAACCCAGATCCTTCCTTGAGCATGAGTGCAACATGTTTCTTGTTTTATAAGCTTTATCATTTAAGAGGCTCAAGGTCTTTTGACAAGACCTCACATTTGTGGACTGAATGAAGATCTGGAAAATGGCCATCGCTTATTTCATTCATTGATTTCGGCTTGTGTAACTCAACAACAGAAGTCACTGTCATGATCACTTCTCGAGATCCACCCCTCCTTCTTTACAGTCCACATTGTGCAAAATGAGGAGAGATGTGGGGGTGGGGGGGTCCACTGCTAAACCTTAAGGGAACTTCCATGAAGAAGATATTTTCATGCCATGCTAGTTCATCAAGATTTATAGGGGTCCTCCCACTGGCCAATTTGAAAACTGCTGGTGAATGAGTCTTGATTGAGATATCTGTTGCATCCTTGCTTACCCCTTAAGATGTTTGGCCAATGCTATTGCCAGTTTTTGCAGCGGTTTTGAAATTTCTCAAGCGTTTTTGTGCATTTCGTTTAATAGAAGCATACTTTAAAAGTGTTACTTCTTATCGGCATGGCAAAAGGAAAACAAAGAGCGTTTGTTAAGAACAGGCAGTGCGCTATTGTATTGTTGCATCAGTTAGGACACTACAGAGTCTGCATTGTTTCATGGGCGGCATCAACGGCTGTGAGCAAAGGAGCCAAATCTTTGAGGCTTAAGACATCACATTTCCAGATGAGTTTGATCTTAGAGTCTCTGTGCCCATATTGTCAATCTCAGATTAAAATATATACCATTAAAATGCTATTCATTTAATTCATTTTTGAGTGAGTACAGAACTTTATTGGGTACCACTGTAGCTTCACACCTCCAGAGCTGTGGGTTTGGGTCGAGCCTTGTCTCTGCCTACGTGGATTTTTTTGTGTCTCCTCCAGCAGCAACATATGCAGTTTAAGTGAATATATGTGACTCCAAATTGCCCAGAGTGTGTAAGTGTAACCCTGACAAGGGGCAGCCATCCTCAACTTCCTGGGATGAGCTCCAGGCATGCCGGGAACGGCAAACAATCAAGGGAATAAGAAGGACGCACGTTTCTTGAGTGTGTTTTTGGACAGGTCTACATATGCTGTTGTTTGTGTGAGGCCATGCTGAGTGTGGGAAGGTGGAAAACGGGCAGGTAGAGAAGAGCGAATGACAATGCCTGCAGGTCAACAGCTGATGGCATCAGCGCCTTCTGAAAACTTATCTCACCCCCTTCATCCCTTCGTCTGTTTTTCAATCTTCTCATACCAAGACCCAACAGAAGAGGGCCGTTCTGACAATTCCGCTATTGTGCGAGACGCTGTTCGGCACCAGGCCCAAGTCCATAGATGACCCTTGTTATTTTGCAGGCCAGGGAGAGGCAGATGTGGACCAGAACAATGGGAAGTCCTCAGAGAAGACAACGGTGACTGACTCCATGGGAGCAATGGGTCCAAAGAATGCTTGGCCTCATGCCAGCACAGCTGGCCCCACCACCATCCGCCTCCGTTCGCTCCTCCTCTTCTCCCAAGATGCCCCGGGGCCAGAGAACAACACCTTCAAAGACCGCCTCTCCACCTCGGATGAGCCGCAGACCATCGGGGAGCAGAGCACGGTGGGACCAGAGGGTGGTTCGGATTTTACTGAGCAGGACACGGACTGAAGTTCTTCGGGCCAGAGAGACCAAGCCTAGCGACACCTAACATGGCCACCGCAAGCACCTCAGGGCAAAGCCCCTTTGGCCTGGGCAGGAGGAAACGTCACCCAGGTATCCTGGACCAGATTGGCAGGTTCTTTGGAGGAGACAAGAGAAGGAAGGGCAAGGTGAGCATGATATTTATTTGGGGAAGATACTCAGTATGAGTTTTCATCTGATAAATGAAAATCATTCCCAGAAAATTATTGCAAAAATATCCCGTCTCCCGTTCCTGTTTGATTGTTGGAATATATTACTCTAGTGGAAATGTTTTTGTTTGAGGAAATGAAATGCACTGATGGGCTTATAGTGCATCTAAAAATAGTATTAAGGCAGAGAGCACATAATGGAAAGAAGTACATAAACAACAGGGGTTAATGAAAATCATGTCTCACATTCGGCATTAGGGCAATGTCTCAAATGGAGGCTTCAGTGTCACGGCTTGATAGCTGCACGTGGAGCAAAAATACTGAACATACATAGTTATGTACTTTTGTTTTCATGTCATTGCCTAGGAGAAAGTGCTCTAGGCGGCCGTGTTTTTATGATGTGGCATTGCACCCTGTGGCATTCTGCTTTTCTCTCTATGCATTATAAATTTTGATTAAATTCATAGATATAGTTCAGAACATGCAGTAGTTCAGTCCTGTAACATGCAGTTGCACACATATTTTGATGCTATTCAGATTAAACAGTTTACCTAACTGCTACATTAGATACTGTACTCCATCCACACCCTAATGGACCTGCTCATGCATTTTAATTAACTTTAACTGATTACAGTTACTCACTGAATGTAAAAGCTTGTAAACATTTTAGAGTGCAGGCTGAGAGGGAAAAGAATGACAATTACATTTGGCCTCCCAAGCATTTGCCTGCTTGTAATGTAAATCAGCCACATATATGCAATTCTTTCAATTGTGCATTCTGATATTTTGGACAGCTAAATTGATGTTTTTTGTGAGTAACAGTTTATTTAGGGAGAGTCAGATACAACAAATTCCGTTATAATGCTATCAGGATTTAGTAATGTGGATTAAGTAATATCTCTAATGATCTATTTAAATTAAATATCAAAATGTGGTATTAAATTATTTATTTGTTGTTTTCATCAGTGGAACTTTCATTTTTAAAACAGTCAAATGATAATCCAGAATATGATGTACCAAATATGTTTTATTGGGAGTATGACCACCAAAAGTAAAGGCTAAACAGATAATTTATCTATTTATATATCAATTAACAATAGACACTTTTCCAGTTAAGCAGCATTGTACGCAGTTAATACTGACCAGGAAACTATTTTTTTTTTACTTTCCTGGATACGACTGTACAGATCCAGTTCTTCATTCGTGTTCTTTATGCACGTTAATGTGGTTCATCATTCGACCGTGACCCACTGTTACACTGGCTGATGTGTGGTCACCGGCTCCGCAGTCGGTCTCCATGACGACCGTGTTCAGAACTTGCATAACTTAGCTCCTCGTGCTCCACAGCTTTGGGTGGATCATCTAATGTATGGACAACAGCGACAACATGGAAGTTACACTAAAAGATATACATTAATTCTGAATGCATCAGACAAATTAGATGAGGGGCATAAAGAAAAGGATGGATTCATTTTACTGTCTGACACTACTGAGCTAAATCGGTATAGTTATATATAGTGTTTCTATCATTTGCAATAAAGAGAATTTTAAGAAAAGACTTAATTATGTCTATAATTGTGCAATTCTAAGCCATACCCTAACATCAAATGAAATTATTCAAACTGCTAAATCAGGATTACAAAATAAAAATTATTTTTTCAGTACATTCTGACCCAATTATGTGGGCTTATGTGGACACATTACAGGGATCAATCAGCTTCAATTTCTCTAATTTGATTTATTTCAGCCATGGTGTTACTATATATGAAGTTATTCCCACGGCACAATACTGTCTTTTCCTAATTAGCCGTACTTTGGGTGAGAATACTGATTTGTTAAGCAGACTCCATCAAACATTTTTTTTTTTGACAGAGTTTAAATTCCCCCCACTTTTAAAGGATCTGACACAGCTTTGTGGGGAAAAAAAAGTTTGAATATATTTTTTTTTATTCTTTTTGTACATAAAATAGGAATTCAAGGTTTCAAAGGATTCAGTGATTCACAGTAATGCTTTATAACTGCCGTTGTAACCTCTGCAATATTCTTACCAGCTGTATAATTCAATAACAAAATGTTGAATACGTTTTAAGCAAAATTACCCTTTTTCCTTGTGTAATGGGTGTCCTGCAGAAACATGGAGGAAAGATCAACCAATCGAGAGCTTTGCTGGTTCACTAAGGTCTTTACACACCACCTTAATGCGGAAGTGTAAAAACATAGCATCATGGTTATGTGTTGTGAAGCCAGTGTCGACTCCTGGTTACCACATTGACTGCATTTCTCCTTAATGTCCCATATTCCAGAACGTTCCGCTCCTTTCCGTTGTGCTGAGTTATCTCATAGTATGCCCAAAATAAGCTTCAATCTGATCAATTTTCTGTGAAGTATAAGTTCAGGTTTAAAACTGATCAAGAATCCACTTATTTTCGTGGGAATCTTGAAAGTTCTGCCAAACACCAGGAGTAATACTGGGTACTATACTGGGTACTATACTGGGTACTATAAATCCAAGCTGTCCAGCCCTAGTGCACCAGACCCAAGGTGCCCTGGATGTCTTTCTACAGTGAATCTTAGATGCTTTATTGCTGATTATACTGTACAGATATAAGTCACTTCAGCTGGTGTTCAAAGCAGCAATGAAATGCTAATCAAGCTGGAAACCTCTAAAACCTGCAGAAAGATGGAGACTTGCTGTTGGGGTCCCCAGATCACCTGCTATTAACAGCCCAAGTAAATCTATGGACATCTTCATTTTCTCTGGCAGCTTCGTGCATCTTTCTGTAAAACACCTGGGGAAGTGAAACTGATCTGAATAAACTGATGTCGCCAGACTCAGAAGACGGCTGTTCTGGTTTCTTGGAATGATGAAAGACAAATTACGTTGAAAAGAAGATCCTGCATTATTTAAGCATGATCTGCAGATCACTCGCTTTGGTGATACTATCACCAAAGTGAAACTTCAGTAGCTCAAATCTCCAGAACTCAAAACATAAAAGGGGCCTTTTCTGATTCCATAATTTCCCAGGTTAGTGGCAGTAACTTTCAGTGTTAATGCTTATTAATATCCTGCTTTTATTTTTCAGTCCTTCAAAGGAGTCCTGTGCACTGACCACCATTTGGCTGCAGAACGCAAATGGTCGCTTTTCACCAAGACTTTAAACTGTCCAGAGCACCCATTTAGAGAGGAAATTAGATAGGTGTGAGTTTCTTTCAACAGATTTCTCATTAGGCATTTAAAATTACACACAAGTATGACTATTAACTGGATACATATTAAACAGAATGTGTATTTTCTGTCCATAAAACTCATATGCACAGACAATTCCTCATATTTCAGTTTTTGTGGTTGAAATACTGATTTTAGGCAACACATCTTGTTGTAAGGGGCTATAATATATGGGAATGGAAAATAATAGTTTGAAGCTGTAAAAAAAATTATAATGATACTTAATCTGTTCGTAAAGCAGCCATATGAAAGCTGGAGTGTATTTAATGTTGCTTGTGAGCGAGCTGTGTTTTGTAGATAAACATGCTATTTGCATCCTCTGCAAATGACTCACTGATGGGTCAAGCGCGGACTGACGTAATTAGTTGTTTGCGTGTAGAAGGCAACTTTTCCAGAAACCTTTCATAATCAGAACTGTGTTTTAATCTTTGAAGTAAACAAGACCTAGATATGAATAGAATGCATTCCACTTCAGCTTTGTAGTGACACCATTAGGGTCTGAAGGACAGCATGTAATCATGTATGACTACCCTACCAGTTCTGAGGCAGACCACAAGCCCCCCACATTTACCTGAATCACGAGAAACACAAGGGACAGAACTCGTCTGCTGAATTGATTATATATACTGTAAGAGGCATATGTCCGGTGGTCAAGTAGTTCAAAGGCAGTATTTTTATATTCACTGGTTCGGTCCAGTTCTTTCACTTTGTCATTCTTAAAAATCTCACTTCAAGTTCAATACCTTGTCATGGGGAGGTTGTTGGTTTTATTCCCTTGTTTGATACTGTTTAGATGAACTCTGCCATATTGCAGCGTACTAATATGTGTGACTCCTGGAAGTCTTGGTACTTTTTAAGAACAATGTGTGGTCTCTCCTTGTCCCCCCCCCCCCCCCCCCCCCCCCCCAGGGGTCATTCCGGGCCCACCTGTCTGCCTCTCCGCAAAGGCCCCTGCACTCCTCTGCCCGCCGCCGTGGGCACGACAATGCTGTGGTCCATTTCTTCAAAAGCATTGTGAGCATCGCCGGGACCTCCTTACAATCACTCAAGCAATGGAGGCGGCAGGGGCTGATGGGAGGAACCAGTGTAATTTCACAGCTCTGTCAAGCACAGGCCAAATGTAGTTTAAGACAAACTTTATTGGCCCCGTGGAAATTCTTGGGGGAAAAAAAAGACTATGAAAATAACCTGCATGATTTGTTGTTTGTAGTTTTCCCCAGCCAGCAGGAAATCAGAGTCAATTACGGCTAGTAGTTATACCTAAGTTCAAAGTAAAGTAGTTATTGGATCCACAGGATCACAGGGGTGGGGGGGGGGGGGGGTATTGTGGGTTATCCCTGACAACGTTGGCTACAAGACTGGGCTTCACCCCTGATGGCAGGGAACACGAACTAACACAAGCTCACACACACACACACACACACACACACACGCACACGCACAAACTGCTCACCGACCTGTGTGTCCTGAAACAGTACCTTTTAGGATCCTAGGTTGACTGAGACTGACAGTGAGGATAGACAGTTTGGATCTGATCCATTTCTCTTTGAATCTCTTCACAGGTGTCCCCACCTCGTCCTAAATCCAGGGTGAGTTCCGTCTCACACCGCTGGCTATTTCTCGGGAACTAACTGGGCTGTTTCCGCGTTGGTCTGTTGGTGTCCAGCGGTACTGTTATGGCTGTCATTGTTAGCCCTGTCTCTCCATGACCCCTCTATCTCGGTCTCTTTCATGTGCAGTGGAGAGGACTGTCTGCCAAATTAGGCTGGGTAGGTAACTCTAATGTATACCTAAAATAAGCCACACCCCCAACCTATTAACCCATATCAATCTCAATCCAGCGTCAATTTAATTATAATTTTCCTTCTGTTTTTCCTTCTGCTTCTTGAGTTTTCCTGCCGATACTCTCAGTTGTACTGACTGATAACATTTACTTTCCCCAGCTGCTACCACTTAACAGCTCTGTAACATTTAAGGCCATGTTTTTAGTAATTTATAAACACATTCATAAAGCACTATAAACATGGCTATATTTATAAATAGCCATGCTTATTATGCATTATGAATGCTTTATGAAGTTCTCTCTGTCATGCACTATAAATACCTTCATAGTGCATTTTAATGGTTGGTATAAGCATTAAGGATGCTTTGTACTGCATTATGATGGTATCTATAGTGCATTATAGATGACAGCTTCATAAAGCATTCATAATGCATAGTAAGCATAGCTATAATGTGTCATGCCTTTTGATAAATTTTTATAGCCATGTTTACAATGCTTTATGAATGCATTGTATTGCATTATGAGTGTTTATAAATGACTAAAAACATGGCCTTAAGTAAAGTGTTACCACTGCCTCCTCCATAGCACCATGCCTACCTGTGTATGCTGTGCTCACCTGAAAGACCATCTCCTTTTCCACCTTCAAGATGTTTAGTGCATTGTAACACTCGAGGACTTTGACACTCCTGTGATTAATTGCTGTTAATTAAAACAAGTCTCTGCATATTCTCCTTCCTCCTGCAGTTTTTGATTGATTCTCCTTTTACAGGAAATCTGGATATTTGGTGACCAATTTTATATCTACCTCAGCTTCTTGTCAGTTGGTTCTATAATGAATTTATAACAATTACTGCACAGTAGAAGAACACATTCTGACACAGATAAATTGTTTTAGTAGTAGTTGGTAATTTTATGTCCACACCACTGAAAGAAGGCACAAAACCCTCACCAACCTTATAAACTTGTATATCCTCAGAGTATCACATTTTTGCAGTGGAAAGTTTCACAACTTGAGTGAACAAATCTGCTTTTTCAGCTTTTAGTGTTAACAATGTAGCGTGTGGTTTATGGGGATATGCCCACCATTTCCCTTTAAAGTAAAATGGTTCGTTAATAGGAAACATAGCAACACAAGAGCACCGCCCTTGTGGCAGTCTGTGATATCACTATTATTGAGTATTACTCTGTTTCTCTGACACTTTAATCCAGAGTGACTCACTGGTACTGGATGACTTTGACACAGCTGGACTCTTTCTGAGCCTCACCCGGTAAAGACCCTCGTGGGAGCTGTTCTGGTTCCCCCCCCCCCACCCCACCCCATCAACAGAGACCCCTCGGTGGACTCATTAACTTCACCTTCATCAGTCTATCACCCCACCCACATATCCATTCTACGTTTGATGTTTTCCACAGGACAGAACCTATTACGAATGTGACATGGGCGGCAGTGTGTAATGTAATCTGACGATCAATTCCATGTTTTTTCTCTGAAAGGTCAATTTTATCACACCAATGATTGCTGACTGTTTTTTTTACCAGCTTTCACAAACAATTGCACTCCCCTTGTATCCATATACATAATCTGACTCCATGATGCCAGATAGTCTTACATCTCTAACTGGAATAACAGGCGTCTGGCTATTAGGCTGCTTTCTGCATGCAGCCAGTGGACAGCCAGCTGTTTACCCGCACTGGATCCTTCAGGCCTCCGCTGGCTGGGGTCTCCGGCTCCCCCTGAGAGCGGACAGGCTCGCAGGCCGGATTTGGGACCCCGATTCAGCCGCAGCTGCTGCTGACTAACCCTTGTCTTGCAGGGGGACCGCAGGTCCTCGCCAGCGCGCTTCTACGAGGTCGCAAAGTCGCCCCTCAAAGGACGCCGTGGGGCCGATGGTCAGGGGACATTCTCCAAACTCTTCAAACTGGTAAATAAGTGAACATCTTCTGGCAGGCCCAGACCCAGGCTGCACACCTCACACACCCAGACAATCAGGCCGCACGCGCACTGCAGAAAGGTTCCCTCCCAAAGTCATCCTTCTCACTCCTCCTTTTGTCTCCCTCTCACTGCTTCTCTCTCCTGCAACACAGTGATGATAGCCCAGTTATCATCAGGGATCAGTAAGTAATCAGTGAAAATTAATGCTAATTTGTAACACTTCACTGGCTAAGCTTTCATTCACAGCTACTCATTTTACACACTGACAGAGGTGATCATTTCATATGCACCTTTTAGTACCTTAGCGAAGAATCCAAGCAGTGGGACCTTTTCCTGGGATTTGAACCAGTCACCTGCTGGTGTTGAATCTATGACCCCAATTACCTGGTTCAATCCATCCATCTTCTGTACCAGTGCAGGGTTAGAGTGTGTCTGGTTAGATCCAGGCCCCTGGATGCCGGTGCCTCGGCTCAGAGGGCCTATCGAACTGTGAAAGGTTGATGTGTAAGCAAAGTCATTTTGTTCAAGCTAAACCCCAGAGTCTTCATATATTCAAATAATGAGGAGGGGCTAAGGATTTTGTAGCATGGTGGTGTGGCGGAGTGACTCTCCAGCACCTAGGTAACATGGGGGGTGTATGGGTGGGGATAAATGACTGTCCAGCATGTAGTATTTGTAGACTGGAATTCCACTCTGCTTTACCCATAACCCCAAGCTTTCATCCATTATGTAATCTGTCCACCATCGCTTACCTCCATCGTGGTCATTTCTAACACACACATTGCGACGATTCATGGTGCTGGCCAACTCTCACTGCATCTTATTTCGAATTAAAAACAGTGATGTTAGATACAGATCAAAGATGCAAAGTTTTTGGCGTTTCTTTCAATTAGTTGCCCAAACAAGAATGAGTTAGTTTCTGAACACATCAGAAACAAGGCACTAGGACTTAATTATTCATTAATTATGTATTTGAAGTGATTTGCATTTGATGTTCGACAAAACTTTGTAGAAGTCTACAGTCATGCTATTTCATGGTTTATGCATGATAAAACCACGAGGAAAAAAACATTACAACAAACAAACACATCCTTGATGATTGCTCTTAGTGTTACGCTGTGTTACAATAGTCATAAATATTGAACACTGTTCTGTAGAGTTAATGGACCTGGATTACACAAATTCATTTTTTTTTATTATTATTTTATTAGATATTGGATTGTTTGAGAAATGGAACTTATTTAAAATACCACTTCAATTTCCATTTAATTCCATAGAAAATGGATCTTTATTATTCAGATGGTTCTCAACTTATCTGCTTCGTACTTGTACCTGTTGCATGGTCATTTCTGTAGGAAAATCAATTCTTAATACTTGTTTAAGATTAAGCACAAAGATAATTTCATCCATGAACAAGATGATATGTTTCTTATTGCAATACTAGCATGTAACCTTTCAAAGAGTTTACATACACTTATCTATATCACAAGTGATCTACTTCTAAATGACTGAATTTGCTTGGCCAATTCTCAGCAAAAGTGGGCTGATGGAATGTAAAAATTAAAGTACACATGTATGAATTCAGTCAACTTCAGAGATAAGTTTTTAACTTTGTCTCCAAATACATCGTGACCAGCGGTTAGTCAGCAAAAAAATTCTGCCTGACAGTCTATAAAACTCGTTTCTCTTTCCTTAATGTGGTGTACAGGTGTCATTCAGGAATGTATCTAAACTATGTTGTGATAGGTCAAATGTCCTTGAGGTTCAGTGGTCATCAGCATCTTATAAACCCCACCCCCCAATCCCCTTCTTTGACCAGGGAGGACGCCGATCCCGATCGCCGTCCAAACGCTGACGTCCCACCTCAAGATCCAACCTCAACCCAACAAGCGGTTGATAGTAAAGAGAAGCAAAGAATTCCAAAAAAGATCGACGTGGAAGACTGACACCTCAGCCGGCTTGTAACGCACTAAAAGCAGCTTGCCTTGCTATATAGACAGCCACGCGGTAGTGCTAAAACACCGCATGGCTGAAGTCTACATGCATTCATCCTCAAACGAGAACTGTTTTTGAATTCTTTGATGGTACCCTCATAAGCTCAGGCTTTGGGGATTTTTTTTTCCTCCTCTTCTCAACTTTTTCCTTCTTTTGTGGCTTTGACTTGTTGGATACTAAACGTTGTCGATGTCCTGTGGTGTCTTGTTTACTCGGGACAATTTCGAGGCTAACCTTTTTTTTTGACTCCCTCTCGGAATACCCAAGTCGACTGTCCGTCCGTCGTCAGAATAAAACATTTGTCTGTCTATATGTGCGAATGAAAGGTACCCGTCAGGCATGTGTCGAGTAGGATGCGTGGCCTTGGAAAGTGAGGAGCGTCAAGCTGGGGTATCTTCTGATGGTTATGAAGGCTCTCGTGGCAATGTGCCATTTTAACAGACCTGCTTAATACATTAATGGTTATCATTTTGGTGCTGTTGTTAAAGAGTAGTAGATATAAATGCCCTTCTGAAATGCACTGTACTACTGAAATAACGATTTATGGTTTGCTAGTACAGTTGGGTTAGCTATTGAGTGATCAGTACTATTTAGCTCTTTATTACACTGTAAATCTTTTATTCATTCTGTCCTTCCATTTACATGACTAGAAAAACTGCCAAAAAATTGTAGTGTCTGTGTAGTTTTCACACACCTCTCCTTTGGTCCGTTAACCGTTTCCAACTGTTTAATGTCTCTGTGTCCGCAAATCTTTCGAAGGACAGTTTGTAGATTAGAAGGAGGGTCTGTGGGAAGTTGTCGAGGGAGCTGGGGAAGCTGAGAGAGGATGTCGTACTGCATGTTTTGCTGCGCTGTGGCTGAAGTTTGTATCTCCAGACATTTATTTTTATCACCACGTGTGTAAAACAAGTAATCCCATGTACTCCATCCCTTCCTGACATGTGCATGTTCCCTGTGAAGGAATGTACGTTATAGACCGAAAATCTCACCCCTTAAATGAAAATAAACTATGCATTTGAAAATTAATAATAAAAAAAATTCTGTGCTTCGTGATACACATTTAATCATACTCTTTCTTCATTAAAATACAAATACATGAACGAATAAAGAATTTTGTTAGAAAGACATACTTTGATCCAAGACACTCACTTCATATAGAGAGACAGACTGACAGATAAAAGACTTCATAGCACTTTGATCCGATTTATCAGGCTGGCAGGTCTATCAGCTGCATGCCGTAAGGATGGAACCAAAGAAATATAGGTGGTCAAGCTGTCGCCATTTAGCCGCCAGCTCCGGTTACCCATTCAGTGTCATTCTAGGGCTGCTCTTTTCCGGTTTGCTAACATTGCAGACCATAATGTACAGACTGAAAGCAGTGGTCTCCAAACTTGTGTACCGTGACAGCTACTTTTAAACACAAAATAATCTGGGTAGCTACAGAGTTGTGATGGTCGCCCTTGATATATTTTGCCAACCTAACGGGGATCCCCTTGAGTAGATTTTGCTGATGTTGGGGTGGTCGTTAGGTTGTGGTCATCATCAATTATAGAAGTCTTGGAGATCGACCGGTTGGTGTAAGTCATCTGTGCATGTTATGCTTACATAAAACATGAAATCCATTCTGTGCTAAACCCCATTAGAGGATTTTTAAAGCCAAATTCCATGAATACAAAAAAGACTTTCAACCTGCCCAGGAACTACATTAGAAGTCGGTTAATTCATATGATCCCATCTTTGTGATTGGTTAGACCAGCACTACGGAGCCACATAGCCAATCACATGAGATCCACCCCGGTCGGCTGCAGTAAGACAGGACAAGACCAACACTTTGTAATTTGTAAAAAGTACTCAATTTATTCTCACATAAATACTTTAACAATGTCCTGTTACAAACTATACAGCTTATCTGTACATGTGGCATAGCTTCACGTAACAAAACGGAGGGAAAATTTGACATTGAGGTTTCAGCCACAATATTGTGAGGAAACGGCAAACATATCCAATCTATACAGTATTTACATCCAAATTAGAACTAATGTACAAATGAAAATATTACGACAGCACGTTAAACTACACTTCGATATTCCACAACTTTCTACAGCATACCCTCCATAACTGTCATGTAAACCAAGAGTGAATGCATATTTACACAAAATGTGTGGCAGTACCACGTACTATGGTAAACTAATGCATGGAAAAGGTCACAGCCCTGGATGCCCGCCTACCGTTTAAGGGCAGGACGTGACCCCCCCCCCCCATGTGCCCCCCACCCACCAACCCGGGTGGCAAACTCGGTGTAGCCGAGAGGGGGTTCATGTCGCCGACAGTCTACACAAAGGCACGGGTCCCTTTCGCTTTTAGAGAACAGACACCTAGAACTACAAGTGGGTCTATTCATATACATTTCCTGCTTCTTCAGTTCTCACAAGCAACCCTTTAAAATCTAGAGCGTTTTTTAAGGAATATTGCATAATTCATTTTTTTTGGAGTGCAAGCAGCCAGGGATAACATTCCTGTAACAGACACTTAGGTACTAATTCACTATACTTTGTGTTATACTCTACTACTAGTTAGTTATCCCACCTAGACTAAAAGGTTAAGATGTTGGAAAGATCAACTTGTTGATAGACATGCATAAATATTCTACTGGAAGAGGAATGAGAGATCTCAGGACTCATTGATGTGCTCTAAAATAATACAATCTTGCCCTCAGCTTCTTCTCCTACAGGCAATCTGACTTTTTCTGATACAGAACTAGATGGACTTCATAACCAGCTGAGGTAATTCAGCGTACATTCTACCAAATTAGGTACCTCTGGCATGTGACAAATTTGAGTACCTTTCTCTGCTCACCTGTGACATCTAGAAAGGACAGCATTTACAGTGAAAGATTTAAAAATCAACTTCTGTGTGTACGTGCGTGTTTGGGGGGGTTCATATAAAAAAAAAAAACTGAAAATATGGAGAATGGTTGGACTCTATATCCATATTGTGCCGGGATCTGGGAAGGTCTTCAACCAAAGCACTTGAACAGTCACTCAAGGAGGCTGGTTTGGATATCTGCCCATCATGGGGGGTAAATGGAAAAGCTTCAGTATGCCAGTGAGTTTGGGGGGATGGGGGAGGGGTAACAGTGCGATGGAATCTACCGGAACACATTGGTGATGCCACACTGCCAGTCGGCGGCTGGCTCCTGCACCACCTCAGCCAGATCCAGCCCGGACGCAGCCTCCTCCCCTGCCGTCTCCTGGGTCATGGACACGTCCTTGCTGCTCCCTGAAGAAGGTGGAGTGAAGCCCAGTTAGACCGTCCTACATGCAGCTCCACCACGCTACTCTCCGAGGACAGTCTCTCACGTTGCCTGTGCTTTTCTAAATAAGGAACAATGCAAAGAGAGATTGACCCAAAGCAGCACAGCTCGGGGGGGGGGGGGGGGGGTCCCCAAAAGGGGTGTGGAGATGTACGCCCCACCTAGGTGGCTGCCAGTGTGCGCTCTCTCTCCTAGGCACAATTAGAGACTGATGCTTACCTGGGGAGAACGGGGTCCATGGAGACACAACAGCTTTAATGCTGGGGAGGGACTGGCAGCGTTTACAGCAGCTCAGCTCTAGCCTTTACTCTCATGATCCCCCCCCCCACCCCCCCCCCAGGAATAAGGGCTCAAAAGGCTCTGCAGTAGATCCGTAGAAATCCAGCTAAATTGTAAAAGCATGACCACTTAAAGGTGAAGTCCCACAGCTTGGGAAGCACAAATGCATTTATACTGTAAATACAAGCTCACAGCACGGTCTGTGGGAGAGATCTAGGGAAAGGGTTTCTTTTAAAAATGGCTTTTTCCCCTGAAAACGTTTAACCAAACCTCTTGCACGCTTTTCCCGCAGAACTCTCTAATTTCACAGGAACACCACCTTCCCCTGACCTGTGCCTTGCACTGTGGACCTCACCACCCACCGTAGCTGTGTGAGCGCCTCATGTGCAGCTTCATGTTGCTCTTCTGCGTGAAGCTGATGCAGCACACCTCGCACTTGTAGGGCTTCTCTCCTGTGTGCTTCACCATGTGCACCTGCAGGGCGCTCTTCTGGTTGAAAGCTTTCTCACACTGCGGGCATTTGAAGGGCCGCTCTCCTGAACACACATGCAAAAATGGAGAAATGCAGCACATTCGATGCACTAACTCAGTCAATCAATCCATCCATCCCTCCCTCCCACCCAAGAGTGTTTCTCAATATGCGCACTTGACCAGTCTTGTATTCTACAGTAGCATCTATCTTTTATGTCATCTTCCATTGCCATAAGACCAGTTCCAATACTAATAACAGAAGTACAGAGGACTGTCAAAATCCCTGGATGTCATTCTTGCCCTGCCCCAGTTATCAAGGATACATTGGTTGCATCCTTGCCAAAATGATTCACTGCTCCCCAAGTTCATTCTTAGAAGGCAAGTTCATAAGACCGGACTTGCCAAGAACACATGTATGATCTTTATTGGTAGTGAGGAACATCCACAAACACGACAAAGCAAAGAGCACCCTGGAAGAGATGCCCTCTAAGTTCACCATGACATAGAAACATTCTTAATGTTTCTGTTGGAATGTCCACCCCCCCCCCCCCCATTAAAAATGTAATCGTGTGAATCTTTTGTGAATGAAGACCCCAGCTGTCCTGCCTTGCATAAGCACTTTAAGTAATTTGCCCAAATGGAAACGCTCACTAATTAACGCAGGGAGAATCTGTGTCTAACAGCTTTTTAAAGCGGACGTTTGCCACCCAGAATATATCAGTGTTGTGGCCACATACACCCAGCAGGGGACCAACGGTGTCAAAGGCAGAGGCCTGTGTCCTTTGCTATGGCACAATCATCGCTGTGTGGCTCTTAATGAACGATGAACTCATTTAGCAGAAATCATTATGGGAATGTGCCTATAACCTTTTTGGAGCTTACAGTGCACTAAAATACTAATTATCTCCTTCGAAATGAGATCCAAAGGTCACATGGCACCTTTGATGCAAATGAAATAACTGTTTACCGACTGCCATATAAAGCAGCCCGTATAAACAGTTACACACCATCAAATGCTGCCCTCTCCAATTCAAAACCTCACTGACAATTCAACAAAGATTCAAGTTTCTAGTTGGTCAATTCATTCTGTCAAACCTTATACATGAATGAAAATAATTCAGTACTGAAATGTAGTACAATTACTGCAGCTCATTTATTAATAGCAATCTGATTTTGTATTATTTGTTAATATTTGCTGAGCTGTTAAATGACAGTCTGATGGAAGGAGAATCATCCACGTTGCAGGCATGACAGACATTAAACTATTAAATTATCAATTAAGTTAAGTAAGAAAGACTGGATTCAGTGTTGCGAAAATTTCATAACATAACATGCAATAAAACAAACAAACGTTATACATAAATATGAACTATAAAACGTTAAGAAACACAACAAAGAGGTGGGACAAAGAGGACCAGTGGAGCATACGAGGCGGCACAGGACATGCGGCTGGGGTCCGGATGTGTGGCGGTGCTGGACTGCCAAGCTAATTGCCTTTCATTCAGCTGAAAGCCTTTCGTAGTGCTGCCTCTGCACTGTGGTTGGAGTTCTTTTCTGAACGCCCCGGCAGACGTCCTCCGGAAGGAGGCCCACGGTTCCCGCCCATGCCGGCTACTTGCAGGGCTGAGCCGCTATTCCTCAGCCGCTCTCGGCATTCCCATTACTTACAGTGAGGGTGCTGTTCTCTGGACTTAAGGCATCTCAGACTCAACCTGTGTTCATTACAAATAGCTGAAACGCGTTCATTCAGCAGCGCAGTGTCAGACACTGGTACCTGTATGCGTCCTGTTGTGTCTCTCCAGCTGGCTGGGCTTGGCAAAGGCCTTATCGCAGGTGGAGCACTTCAAGGTGCGCGGCCTCTGCGAGCTCAGCGAAGGCCCCTGCTGGTGGACTTGTTCATGCTCCTAGAGGCGAGATTACATCATGGTCCTTGATGGTGTGTACGTGTATCTGTACACAAGGCTGTATATATGATATCCATGTATTTGCAGGTAAATGAGTGCATGTTTCAAACAAAAGAGGAAGAACATGACCAGCAACAATGTGGATCGACATATATCACAAGAGTGAACACTGTGAAGACAGAAGACAGGAGACAGGAAACCTCATGCGTGTGCATCAGTGTAACTATAGATGCATGCATATGTGCGCATTAGTGTATCCGTAGCCACATGCATGTGCGCATTAGTGTATCCGTAGCCACATGCATGTGTGCGCATTAGTGTATCCGTAGCCACATGCATGTGTGCGCATTAGTGTATCCGTAGCCACATGCATGTGTGCGCATTAGTGTATCCGTAGCCTCATGCATGTGTGCGCATTAGTGTATCCGTAGCCACATGCATGTGTGCGCATTAGTGTATCCGTAGCCACATGCATGTGTGCGCATTAGTGTATCCGTAGCCACATGCATGTGTGCGCATTAGTGTATCCATAGGAACATGCATGTGTGCGCATTAGTGTATCCATAGGCACATGCATGTGTGCGCATTAGTGTATCCATAGGCACATGCATGTGTGCGCATTAGTGTATCCATAGGCACATGCATGTGTGCGCATTAGTGTATCCATAGGCACATGCATGTGTGCGCATTAGTGTATCCGTAGCCACATGCATGTGTGCGCATTAGTGTATCCATAGGCACATGCATGTGTGCACATTAGTGTATCCGTAGCCACATGCATGTGTGCGCATTAGTGTATCCGTAGCCACATGCATATGTGCGCATTAGTATATCCGTAGCCACATGCATATGTGCGCATTAGTATATCCGTAGGCACATGCATGTGTGTGCATTAGTGTATCTAAGTGCACGCGTATATCTATTATGTGTAGATACGTGTGCAGGTGTATGTGTGTGGCGTGCACATGCGGACAGCCACCTTGAGATGCGTGGCCCTCTTGAAAGCCTTGTTGCACACGCGGCACACGTGGCAGCGATCCTTGCCGTGAGCCTGCCTGCAGTGCCGCCGCAGCATGACGGCGCTCAGGAACACCTGGCTGCAGTAGAAACACGGCTGCAGGCCTTGCGACGCCTCCCCGGCGTGCTCCTTGGCTGCAGGCCGGCTCGCCTCGGGGATCTGCGGATGCGCGGCACGCATTTAGCCACGGGGCTGGGGGAATGACCGTAGTCCTTACCCTGAAGCCGACCGCGCCTGGCGCCGGGTGGCTCACCAGTATGACTTGATGGGTGGAGTTAGTGGGTTGCCCCGAGAGACCAGCGTCACTCAGAATGGCAGGGAACTGCTGCTCCTATGGAGATGGGGGATACGCGTCACTGGTGGGCACACAGAGCTCTCGAGTTCATACCCCAGCTTTCAGTGAGAAGTCACAGATTGCCCTTACCAGTCTGCAAACATAAAAAATCCCTGCTTGTTCTCAAGAATGAACTGAAGCCTTTTGAGTGTGAGAGAGCAGGCAGGGGGGGGCTCCTGACTCCAGAGAGACATGGTGGGAGCTGAAGCCCTCTCCCCCTTATACTCTAATCCTGTTAGGGGTGACCCCCCCTCCCACAGACCTGTGAGGCGATGTTGAGCGTGACGGCATCCAGGCCTCCTGACAGCATGCCCTGCGTGTCTGCCAGGGTAAAGGTCACGCTTCCGTCGCTCGCCACCCCCGACGACGACATCACCAGGCCCTGGGTGGACGCAGGCGTCTGCGACAGGGAGGTGCTGGGGGGCAGGCTGCTCTCTGAGAGGGGCGGGAGCGAGCAGAGGCGTTTCACTCAGCAGGGTCAGAAACATCACATGGTCACAGGCCTGTGTTTCCAGCGGGCAAGACGGCACCATTTTGGGCTCTGACCAGAAACCCACCTGGTTTAATGGAGCAGTGTGACACTGTGATTGGTTCTTTATAAACGTTTTTGCTTTTTTCACCTGTGATCCCGGTGCCTGCCGGGCTCTGAGGTAGAAGCTGCTCATTCCCTATGGCCAGAGTGGCGCCGGTGGCCTGGGCGTTCATAGAGGGTGTGAGTCTAATCCCGCCATTCAGCTCCGGGCCCCCAGCTGCACTGTGCTGTGGCATGAGGTCCTGACCTTTAAAACAGAAGGAGCAGCAGTGAAATTCTGCCCATAAAGCATCATTCAGTAAATCACTACTTAAGTTTGACAGAACTGCAAGCCATAAAAGCAGCGGTGTAAAAACAGTGAAATCGATTCCCATACAGTAGAGAAAAAAGCCAAATCGCAAAAGCTATATTGCTGAAATTGCCTCTAAAATACTCGTCAATGGTGCAATCATGAAGCAAAATGTGTTTAAGCCTGTCAATGTCACAATGCCCTGTGGACGGGCGGACATGTTTGTTTCCAATGCACGGATAAGAGGAGTGGGAGATTATGGCGGGGAAAACTAATTAGCAGAGAGCCAATCAGACCCCTGCCAACAGTGTGGGAGAGGAGGCCAGATGGGGATGTTTGAACGTGAGAGCAAATTAGCCTGCTTACCCGATATGGTGAGGGTGATCTCCTGGGGGTCGCCCGAGGTCTGGGCGGGGCCCGCGGCCGAGGTCTGGGCCAGTACCTGACTCAGACTGGAGTTGTTGATCGTCAGAGTAATCTCCTGTCCACCACCGCTGGCTGCCACCAGACCTGATGAGGTCATGACCTGTGACAGGTCGTGGGAGCCTGCAGGATTACATCGGCCACGTTAGCATGGCTACCATCAGAAGCTGAACTGTGATTTTAACATAGACATTACAGGTAGATGTAACCTGACTACTGCGGTAAATAGACCCAGTAACATAGGATGACTGGCTTAATCTTGGGGGGGGGGGGAAATTGTTGGATGAATATTTATTAAAAAAAAAAAAAACACAGAAAGTAGTAATATAAACAACATCAGGGACAAAGGGACTGTTGCCTTAAAAGAGGCCTGTCAGACAACTATGCTGGCTGGCTGAGAAATGAGGCTCCGCCCCATGCTGCCTTCAACCAATAAAATTAATCTTCCAGCAAGCTGCAGCTTCTTAACTGGACAAAGTATAAATGAGGCGGGGCCTTATTAAACAGACCTGTGTTCAGCACAGTCTGCAAAGCTCAATTTAGATTCCAAATGGGGGACCCACCACTGCCAGTGGCGGTGAGCACTGCGTCCTGCTCGGCCAGCCCCGCCATGCCCATGCCACCGGCTGCTGCCGACGGCTGCAGGGACAGGCTGGTCAGCGGATGGATCACCACGTTGGCGGGCACGGCGGAGTCGCCCGCCATGAGGTGAGCGCCGGAGATCTGGGCGATCCCCGCGTCGCCGGTCAGCTGGTGGGAGAGCGTCTGCTGCAGGATGCTGGAGTCAATCTGGATCCGGCGACAAACGCAGTGTTACCATGGCACGCCAACACCTGATATGACGTTCCACAGAGATGCTAACAGAGAGATCAGGGAGCGGGATCTGAGTAGTTATTTTTTTTCATCATCCATCATCAGAGGTTGAGAACACGGTTTATACTCCATCCCCTGAACATCTGAACAGCCTCCTGCTAATAGGCATGGTGATCTGGAGTCACCAGTAGGTCAAGCAAGATGATCACCTGCAGCGTGATGTTGTTGATGTTGCTGGTGTCGATGCCAGAGATCTGAACGTTGGGGCACACCAGATTGGTGGTGCTGAGCTGCAGGTGGATGCCCTCCAGTGTGGTCAGGCCGTCAGTCAGGGACACCGTCAGGTCACCGCCTATGTGTGGTCAACCAGCTGGAGCTCAGTAAGGGACTCGGAGAAGAAATGGCCGCTATCAAAACTGAATTACACTGATGAAATTCATAGGTAGTCAGCTATATTGCAATATATTGACTGAAATGTTCACTGCATGTGTTTGAATAAAGGACTCAGAAACCCTTTTTTACACGATCATTTCTCCAGGTTCATGTTACTGAAAAGTAATTCAATGAATAAAAGCTAATTCCATCTGTAAGACAACGCAATATTCCCCATAACGAAAACCATCTTCGCTTTCCTCAGCTTAAGACGCCCCCTCAGCCCTTAAAGAACTTTTCCAAATCCACTCCCCCCATTTCAGATAATACAGAAAAAAACACAATGAAAGCAATTCTTCACAAATGCCAAAAAGTGCCATCCTAGGAGCCGATATGGGGCTCATCCGGCACGGCGGATAGGGCCGAGATGCCGGGGCGTGAATGATCACGGCTCCAGTGTTCCTGCACGCTAAACAAACAACAGGAGACGGGCATAAATCTCCGGCTGGCGTCGGCCATCCCTCATCCAAGCAGGCAGGACTTATGAGGCAAACAGCTACAGCAAACACATAGGAAGGCATTTGTCAAGCAGCCTCCACCATGCCGATAAATCAGATCAAATCTTAATTTCAAGATTTTCACTTTACTTTCCGGATGTGGAATTAAATCAGGGGCAAGGAGGTTACCTCAGTGATCTTGCAAAGAGCATTAAAGTTGGACCGCAATATTTAACAGTTTTTGGTCTCCAGAACACAGGATTTTGGGACCCGGTGAAGAACATGCTACATGGATAAGACAGGGGTTTTCCATGGAGACTCACTGGACAGGGAGGCTGGCAGGATGGCCTGGCCCACGACACCTGGCTGAAGCAGGTTCTGCTCAAACGGGTTGCTCATCACGGGGTTGCCAGAGATGTAGACGGGATCCACCTCGGTGGCATCAGCAGGGCCGCTCTGCAGCATGCCCACAGAGGGCAGGGCCTCTGCCCGGGTCTGCCGATCACCAGGCTTCTTGCTCCGCTTGGCCTCCAAATTGGACTTGTAGTGGCTCTGGATGTGCGTCTTGCGGTGGCCTGAGGTCCGGAAACGCAGCTCGCAGATGGGGCACTTGAAGGGCTTTGAGCCCGTGTGCAGCCGCATGTGAACCTTCAGGCTGCCCTTGGTGGAGAAGGAGGTGTTGCACATGTGGCAGCTGAACAGCTTCTGGCCTGCAGGGGGCAGCAGAGGACCTGACTGGTCAATGCCTTAGGGCTGTTGGCAAGGCAACGTGCTTGTGGTACTAGCTTGGTATGCAGATACACTGACAACATTTGCACCAGCCTATGGATCTGAGAGAACATAGCACATTTCAGTGTTCGTTGCGGCCAATTACTGAAAGACATTATCAAATAAATCCCAGAAAGTGAAGGCTTATATCTGATAATGCGTCATTTACATAATCTCAAAAACGTACAGGATGGAAAGCTCTGCAAGGACGTGGAAGTCACCAAACAGAACTCAATTCCACGGAATGTTTATCTGACACCCTATGCACGTTCAAAGTCATTCACTTTTTAAAAAAATCACTTCAACAAACCGAGCATCTGTCACACGTCAAACTGCGCAGCCCCGACTGCAAGCGAGCAGGCAGTTGGCATGTCAGCCTACCTGAGTGCGTCTTGATGTGGCAGTCCAGCGTGGACTTGACCGTGAAGCTCTTTCCACACGCATCGCACTTGTAGGGCCTCTCTCCCGTGTGGATCCGTATGTGTCTGCCGGAGAACCGGGGACAAAGAGGCCCATTAACCACCTGAAGGGGCTCAATTCAATCAAAAGACAACCATCTGTATGGGGGGGGGTGGTTCATAAATGCTGAGCAGATGTTGTACCAGCATAGATTTGCAGGGATGCCCCAGACATCCCTATGCACTCAGCAGCCAATTTCTCATTCAACAAGATGAAAGACACCGTTTAATTCAGTAAATTAACGGAAAAGTTACGCGCAAAACCATTTTGACTAATACTGTACAGTACTGTGACAGGGGACAAAAGAAACAAAACACTTCTTCAGGTAATTAAAAAATCTGAAATCATTAGTGACACTTGTTAGAGGGTGAAAAGGTTGCTTATTATGTAGAATAATAAGTATTTAATGACTATCCTGAAATATTTTGCCTGGTAGAATTATATTTACATCTACAGACTTAGAAGATCAGAGGATCGCAGTAAAGGAACAATGAAGCGCTATTATTTACTGCCAATTTAAGGACTTCTGTTCTTTTTTCAATAAATGGTTATGCAAACAGCATGATCATGAGCTTCAGACCTTGGCCTGGAGGAGACACTCAAACCGAGGACATAAAGCGCAGGGTGACTGGGCTCCTTCGCCCCCGGGGGCGACGGGGTCCCTCCTCACCGCACGAGGTCGCTGGGCTTCCTGAAGCTCTTAGGGCAGAAGTTGCAGCGGTTGGCAAACTTGGGCTCGCTCTCCAGCTCGACGCTCTTGTCCTTCATCTCGCTGACGCGGTCTCGCTCGGCTGCCGACTGCACCAGCACCTTCTCGGACACGGACGCGTCCTCGCTGGGCTCGTTGCGGGCCAGCTCCGCCGCCTGCTCCTCCGTGAAGGTGATGATGTCGGTACGGTTGCGCTTGTGCGGTGGCGCCTCTCCGCCGTCCTCTTCCTCACCGTTCTCGTCTAGCGCTGCGTGGGAAAGGCGAGTGAGTAACACAAGGAAGGAAGGGCGGCTACTTACTGAGGAAAATGTTAGAAAATCTTCAGGGGGCGCTAAACAGTAGGAAGGCCGACACTAATGCAATGTGATGTGAAATTCACAAGGGGGCGTGCTGGTTAAGGACAACATTTGATATAAAGGCCAGATGAGAATAATTTGATAAAACTAAGATGAACTGAATACAAGCTACCATCAACGTGTCCAGCATCATTCAGTAAGGAAATGTAGTTGCTGTCATAATTAGTTCGCCGAACTAAAAGAACCTCAGCTATTTCTGCTAACAGACCCAAACAGGAAGTTGGATGAATCAGTGATTTGTGAAGTCACCAGTAACTTGGACGCCTGCTCATCCCTGCTTGTTATGGTAAGTGGACAGTACTAATGATTTTTGAAATCTGAAGTGCTTATGTGCCTTAGTGGCAAATCATCATAAAAAGGTCAGTTTGTTTTTATTCTTATTTAGTATGTTGCGAGGCAAAGGGGTGGGCAAGAACCACAAACAACAACACAGAGATACAGTGACTGTGCCGGAGCTGCTGGATGACAGCAATTGGGAGCCGGGTAATTCAGCAATGTCCCGGTGGTTGTGGGTTTGAATCTCATGGTCGGCAGAGTACTCATAACCCCACTGGGCCCTTGAACAAGGCCCTTCAGCCCAAAAACTGCTCCAGAGACATAGTCGCTATACCTGCTCTGCCCCCATTAAAAGTGGCTTTGGACAAAATCGTTGGTGTAATAATGGAGAGATCCAGAAAGTCTGGGTGACATCTTCATAAATAGTGCAGGTAAATCGTGTGACACATGGAGGTACCTCTAGCTGGTGCTATGTGGTCTTTCTTCATGTGCTTCTTGATGAGCTGGTTGGTGCGGAAGGTCTCCGAGCAAATGGAGCATTTGTACGGCCTCATGTTGAGGTGCATGATCATGTGGCGGTTGAGGCTGCCGTTGGTGGTGAAGGACGCGTCGCACACGCTGCACCTGAAGGCTTTCACACCTGGAGGGTAAGACATGGAACACCGTCGAGATCCCCACATTCGCGCGTGATGGCCAAGGTCACCCTGCGGAGACGAGCTCCGGGCCTCACCGGTGTGCGTGTTCAGGTGGGACTTCAGCACGCCTGCTGACACAAAATTCCGGCCACACAGATGGCACCTGTAGGGCTTCTCGCCCGTGTGTGAGCGGACGTGCTGCTTGAGGTGGCTCGACTTCTTGAAGCCCTTGTTGCAGAAGGAACACCTACAGTAGGGCCAAGGGTCAGCCATTATTACTAGATACACAACTGTCTCCCTGGACAACAATGAACAGAGAATCAGATGCATCACAGCATGTAACTCCACACAAGAAACATACACACCCAGGAACAGTTTTGCTTGCTCCCTGGGATAGATTTGCTTTCTTTCCCCCTAAAAATAATACTCCACAAATACTGTAGGTATCATAAAAATTAATCTGGTGAGAAAATAACATTCCCAGCCACCCAGGAAACAGCAGTTTGTCCAGACAGATAAGTCAGGATAATGACTGCAGCACCGTAAACAAAGGCATGGTCCAGTGGACCGGGACACAGCATACTATATCTCACAACGCCCACTTTCATGGCTGTCAACAAGGATAGCCTTGGGCAGTATGAAGGTATTACGGTATACCCCGGGACGTAGAAATCCCAAAGGAATTCATTTTAACAGTCAAAAATTCAGATGCTTCTTTTTCTATTAAACTGATACGGAGATGCTCTCCTGAGGCGATGTGTTGCAGTGCAGAGCACATGCCACCAGAGGTCAGTTACCTGGTAAAAAACAATGATAAAGGTGAGCCACTTCATTTAATTTTCATTCTACATTGAGAATATTCGTGAACATTGTGCATGTGAATAAAGTTATCAGGAACACAGAAGTCGCAACATTTTTTTTACTGGTGAAAAATACAATTTTAAAATTATATGAATTTATTACAGCAGGGAAGTAAGCTAGCAGAAGAATAATTTGGTAGAAAGAAGTAGAAAAGAAATAATTTGCTTGTGTTGCGCACAGAACAAATATGTAATATAATTCGCAGCGATCGTGCACAAGTTTTTACATTCAAGTGTTTACATTCATGCTACTGTTAGAATATCATTTAAATACATTTTCCATACAACCCAGGGGGTTGGTTATGTGGTATGCTCTGCAAAATAGTGGTGTCGGTAACGAAGGGTGTCGTTTTTAACTCTAAAACAAGGAGCGGTCTCCACGTTTCCCTAATGCTCAACTTCCACACTGATGAGCTCGTCTCAGCTCCTGTATTCCTCCCTATACCCTCCTGGAGGAGGTCACACGATTGCCATGTCTAAGCTTCTGTATTCCTCCCTATATCCTCCTGGAGGAGGTCACATGATTGCCATGTCTCAGCTCCTGTATTCCTCCCTATATCCTCCTGGAGGAGGTCACATGATTGCCATGTCTAAGCTTCTGTATCCTCCCTATATCCTCCTGGAGGAGGTCACATGATTGCCATGTCTCAGCTCCTGTATTTCTCCCTATATCCTCCTGGAGGAGGTCACATGATTGCCATGTCTCAGCTTCTGTATTCCTCCCTATATCCTCCTGGAGGAGGCCACACGATTGCCATGTCTCAGCTCCTGTATTCCTCCCTATACCCTCCTGGAGGAGGTCACATGATTGCCATGTCTCAGCTCCTGTATTCCTCCCTATATCCTCCTGGAGGAGGTCACACGATTGCCATGTCTCAGCTCCTGTATTCCTCCCTATATCCTCCTGGAGGAGGTCACACGATTGCCATGTCTCAGCTCCTGTATTCCTCCCTATATCCTCCTGGAGGTGGTCACACGATTGCCATGTCTCAGCTCCTGTATTCCTCCCTATATCCTCCTGGAGGAGGTCACACGATTGCCATGTCTCAGCTTCTGTGTTCCTCCCTATATCCCTCCTCATCACCTACAGAAGGCAGCTATATGACATGAAGGCTGTGGCATGACTCCTAAAGCCCTTCCCGCACGCTGACCTGTAGACCCTCCGGCTGTCGTCATCGCTGTCCTCCTGGAAGTCCTGGGCGGGCATCTGGAGGTCGTTCTGAGGTGGATCCTGCAGCAGACGGCTCGTCTGTTGAAATAAAAGGAGGGAAGCAATAAACCCCATGCAAGTGCACCTGCTACACAGGCTCACAACCTGCTAGGACTGTGCACTGTGTGTGCTAATAGGCTATAGGGGTCAGATGAAGATGATGGGGGGCCACCACCTCAGTGCTGGGCACGTGCAGCAGGTTCTGGGAGTGGTAGCTGGAGGACAGGGCCTGAGACTCCAGGGTGCTGGAGTCCTGTAGCTGCTGCACGGTGGGGAACTGGGGCTGCTGGGAAAAGCCGTCTGCCATGGGGAAGCCTGTAGTCACACGAGAAGGAAACGTCACTCAATCCACACACTGCATGCCTCTCTCAGGAATGTTATAATACGTCATCCGGTCCGTAAGGGAGCCATTTTCCCAAGTTCTTGAGTTAGATTGTATGCATTGTAAAGTGTCCTTGAGTGTGAGAAAGGCACTATATAAAAATATGGTTCCCACACACTGCTTGCTGTGCGCTCAGAATCACGCGGACACGTTGCATGTAGAGCAATTATTAATATCGATATATGTGACTATTACGTAGGATCTAACAGGGGCTAAAGAAGAGACTCTCTCAGAAGCTCTCTCTCCACAAAAGGGAACAAGCCTGGATCCACACTACTGAGCAGCAGGGAGACACGGGAGCCCAGGTGAGAAGCACCAATCGATGTCAGAAGGTGAGCCTTCCTGAAGTGCCAGGGCCGTTACCTTGTGTCAGCGTCTGCTGGTCGAAGGCTTGCTGAGGCAGGCTCTGCATCTCAAACTGGCCGATGTTCTGAGGCAGAGCATGCTGGGACGTCACCAGTGTGTCTGGGAACATTGGAATAGGAGGTGTGGGGGGTGGGGCCGGGGGGGGCTTGGTTAAATACAGAAAGCAGCAACAAAGTTAACACCTTATTATGCCTCTGCCTGAGACAAGGGGCCTCGCGAGTTAAAGTAATTAGCTAAGCATTTCCAAGACACTCAATCTGCATTTAACTTCCAGGAACGGAAGGTCATTCAGGTTCACACAGGTGGCTGCAATCATTATCTGTAGCTGCAGATTCTTTTTACAAAGTTTGAAACTCAAAAAACAGCCATGACCATAAACACAGAGGTGACCCATCCATCCATAACCAAAACCACAAAATCCATCTTTTACAGGAAAATTTATCGTCCGATTATCTCCATGACAGATACCATTTGGATGATGTGCTGTGCTGTCCCAGTTATTCAGCACAACAGAGAAACACAAACACGCACATATATACACACACATACACAGATATATAATTTGAATGTCTATCTGCTTGTAAAGGGCAGTGGACCAGTGCAGTGTGACTGTGGCGTCATTCTCTTTCCCCTAATCAGGCAGCATCAATAAGGCACCCGGCTGGCTGCTTATCCCAGCTGCACTCTCGGCCTTTGAAGGCATTTTCAAAGCACGGGCCACATGGTGAAGAGTTCTCTTCAGAGCTACCATGAAGCTAAGAGACGAGGCTACCGTTTAATCTCAGCTGGGCCTCTGCCACCCATTTCTCCGTGAAGTACCCTCTCCTTTAAGCCGAGCTTGGGGGGCGCGTCCATATATTTATGACCTTTACTGCCAAGGTTGTCAGTTGCTCAAACACCAACTAAACCCTTGCGAGACTGACTCTACAGAAGACAGAAGATGTTCTTAAAGTGCCGTTAAGAGTGTCTCTGCAAAAACACACACTGTCCGTATTCAGCTTCTAAAACGGATTAAGTCGTTTAAATCAGGGCGCATTAGTAGCTCGTTGGGAAGACTGACCTGGGAAATATGCAGCGAAATGCAATCACATATATCAGCAAATGCACCGTTCAAGCTGAGCCAACGCCTCCACAAAATAACACCATTCATATAAATTAACCAATTAAATCTTCACAGTGACTGAGCCACCCTTCCACTCCAAAGAAACCTGTTTAAGGCTTTTTTCTTCCCCACTGGGGGCCCAGATACTAGCTGTACAACTGATCAACCCAGCGACCATGCGGTCAGTGGACGCGCTTCCATTAAATCGTGCCCTCATGCCGTTCCCAGGAGTCAGAGGGATGCTCTTGCCGGTAAGTGCTCTGGCTCATGATGTGCCATGTTCCGTCTTATTCCGGGCCCCTTTTCAGAGAAGATTCACTCACACTGCACAGCAGCTGGTCACGATCCTCTCAGCTTAAAAGGCTGCCTTTTAAGTGAAATCTCCGCGAGGACAGACTGGCCCGACTCACCTTCGTCCTGTCCCAGCGGGGGTTCGGCCAGCTGCTCCTGCAGCACCTCCTGCTGGGAGGCACCCACCACCTGCGCTTGGGGCAGCCCCAGCATGCCTTGCTGGTCGCCACCCACGGCCGGCGACTGCTGCAGAGCGTCCGCCTCTATCTCCACCTGTATGGTAGCGCCGTCTCCCACGCCGGCCATGGAGGTGTCGAGGGAGGGTTCGCCAGACGCCTCCTGCCCCTGCTGTTGCAGTTGCTGGGCGAGCTCGTACCTAGCAGAAGTGAAGGGGGGGGGTGGGCTCTCATTCACTCATCTCAACAGTCAATGGGGCTTTAAAACAACTAAAGAAAAAATATGTCTGCTGATCTGTCTTCCCTCATTTAATCCTCACGGTTGCCAACCTTGGATCTGTCAGGGTCTTAATGTGAGGAGGTAGGGCTGACCAGGTGGGATACGAGCATATGGAAACCCCGCCCACAAGCCTGGGCTCACCTGTGCGTCTTCATGTGCTTCCGGCAGTTGGAGGAGGACTTGAAGGTCTTCTGGCAGTAGGGGCACATGTAGGGCCGCACGTCGCTGTGCGTGGTCATGTGGCGCCGGAGGCTGCCGCTGGTGGTGAAGGTGCTGTCACACATGAGGCACTTGTAGGCCTTGAGGCCAGAGTGCGTGCGGATGTGCGACTTCAGGACGCCTGACGAGGCAAAGCCCTTGCTGCACTGGATACACTTGTACGGTCGTTCGCCCGTGTGGGACCTGCAGACAGAAAGGCACGACTTTTACGAGTGAGCTGGGAGAAAGGCTCCTGGTTTCTGACATCGACTGATACCTCTGCCAGGTTTAACGCACATACTGTACTAAGAATAAGAGCAGGGCTGAAATCCCAGAAACAGTAGGAACTGCCTTTCAGGGCATAGCGCTCCAAAATTAGGGATGAATACTATCGATCACTGAGCTGTCTTGATTTTTATAAATATTTTCAATGGTAAAAAATTCAAGTAAATTAAGTTTGAAGTCAGCACAGTAGGAAACACATGAGAAAAAATACTTTGACTCTTTCAGACTCTTTGAGGACTAAAAAACTAAGACTCAAACACGTGACAAGAATGAAGGGCAGGAGAGCATTTAACCCTCTGGGTCTCCCCACTCTGGCCCACCTCACGTGCTGCTTCAGGTGACTGGACTTCTTGTACGCCCTATTGCAGTAGGGGCATTTATAAGGTCTGTCGCTGACCATGACATCCAGGTACTGCTGTATGGACAGGCTGTTGCGGGGATTCTGGTTTTGCACAAGACCTGCATCAAGACAGAAAGACATCAGCTGATGTACGGTGGACCCAAAGCCTTCAGCACCAAGGTCTTGTAAGGTTACCCTGTTCAGGTCCCAACCAGCAGGGGGCCCCGCTGGAGTGCTTAAATCAGGGGTGGGCAATCTTATCTTTTAGGGGCCTGTATGTATGCAGCTGTTCAAACCCAGATGTGAGGACTCTTCAGCCAATCATTCCTCTAATTAGTAATCTACTTAAGGTGTTGCAGCGAAAACCCTCATATTCATTTATAGATATGGGAGAGCCTCATTGGATAACTGTTTGAGCAATAATAATAATAATTAATTATTATTGTTATTATTAGTAGTAGTAGTATTATGATAGCGGAGTGGCTAAGTGCAGCGAGCAGCCTTGCGTCCGTCCACTAGGGGGCGGCATACCCAGGTCTGTGATGAGGATGGGCTCCTGCAGTGGGATGTCCGTCAGAGGCAGGCTGCTCTTCACCACCCGCACCCTCTGTGCCTTGCGTGCGTAGCGCTGCTTCTTCTGCTGCGCGGTCTTGAAGTGGGACGCCATGTGGGTCTTTCTGTGCCCCGACGTGCGGAAGATCTTCTCGCAGTGCGGGCACGGGAACGGCCGCACGCCTGTGGGAGTGGACGACAACACTGGGTCGTGCAGAGCAAAGGGAAGGGACGGCGAGGCTGCAACACGGCTGCAAAAACGATTAATCGCTTAACAACTGCACATCTGGATAGAGAAATGCGGCCTCTGCATTACTCTGACCTCGCAGCTCTATTTGCATGGTCCATGCTGACGCCTTCCCAACATCTCAACACAGAACTTACAGTAACAATTATTATATGGTAATACTGGGCTGATGCTAATGTTCTCTATTGAGAACCTTGGATGAGGACTTAATTTGCTTCGGTGTTTTTGCATTACTGGTATAAGGACAAAGGCTAATTACATTCAGTTTAGTCATTACTGCGTAATTATCCAAACGGATACCAGGAAATAAGCACCCAAGATCTCTGCTGAAAGTTTATCGTTAATTCCACAGTAAGAGTTACTCTTACGTAACTGAACAATAAAGAATAAGCAAGCATTATTCAATCAGACAAACAATATTGGAGTAACCTTAACCTTAACTTAACCTGATCCTCTCCAGTGAAATATCCATCAGTATAAAAATAAACGCTGTTGCTATGCATAGAAACCATGCACTGGGATATGTGACAATGTAACAGGAAAATGACAAATTCAGAACAACACTGATGGCAGCGGGCGGGGGAGGGGGTTTAGCGCACACACATTACCTCATTAGTAGACCACAACTGTCAAAGTCAGGATCGAAAAGCAGGCAGTGAGGAACAGTGACAGTGATTACATACTTAGATAATGAACAAAATGGAGAATATAACAAGTAAGCTTTTACAAAGACAGATATCTCGTGTGCATTTGCACTACTGACGAGAACAACAGGATGTTTACATCAGCGATCAGACTTGAGTGCTGACAGTCTGTGACTGGATTTCCAAGCTTTATTCCCTAAAGACGGGTTAAGCCAGGCTAATCCGAGTAAACACCCAGTGCAATGAGTAACCAAACATGCATTTAAACAGGCCTGAAGCGGCAGCCACTGGACATGGATGGACGCTGGCCTCACTGATACAGGAGCGCCATCTCTGCCCTGTCAGTTACATTTTGCCAGGACACCACACTGTTACACGGTGCTATGATCCGTGCCATCACCTTCACTGTTAACGTGCTCATTTGCATAACTGGAGTTCTGCATTTATAAAAGGACAGAAGAGCTACCTTTATCCCTGATGATTTCTGTTAGGCTGAGTTTTTGTACAACCTCTGCCTGCCTGGTACGGTGGTCTTTGGGTCTCCCCACCAGCTCTATGATGAGACGCTGACAGATACTGATTGAGCACCACTATCCTCCCGAAATTATACAGCATGTCCCTTTAAACCAAAATGCCTGAAGGACTGCAGCCATCAATCAATACTGATATAAAGCCAGAGCAATCAAACGTTATTGTATTAATATTAGTGTGTTAACTGCCTTTTCTACACGTGTCCAGGGATCAAAATTTCAACAGCAATTTCAACAGCTTGTCTGACAGGAAAATGAACAAACTGCTTCACTGCTTTCTGCAAATGACCATGAGCCTAGGCAGACAGTTTGGGGCTCTGCGCAGTATTCAGAGAGATGGCTCTGGGCTCTACATAGTGCTCAGGCAGACAGCTCAGGGCTCTGCGCAGTGCTCAGGCAGACAGCTCAGGGCTCTGCGCAGTGCTCAGGCAGACAGCACAGGGCTCTGCGCAGTGCTCAGGCAGACAGCTCAGGGCTCTGCGCAGTGCTCAGGCAGACAGCTCAGGGCTCTGCGCAGTGCTCAGGCAGACAGCTCAGGGCTCTGCGCAGTGCTCAGGCAGACAGCACAGGGCTCTGCGCAGTGCTCAGGCAGACAGCTCAGGGCTCTGCGCAGTGCTCAGGCAGACAGCTCAGGGCTCTGCGCAGTGCTCAGGCAGACAGCTCAGGGCGCTGCGCAGTGCTCAGGCAGACAGCACAGGGCTCTGCGCAGTGCTGAGGCAGACTGCTCAGGGCTCTGCGCAGTGCTGAGGCAGACAGCACAGGGCTCTGCGCAGTGCTCAGGCAAACAGCACAGGGCTCTGCGCAGTGCTCAGGCAGATGGTTCGGGGCTTGGCGCAGTGCTCAGGCAGACCACATAACCACATAACAGGGAAGCAGCAGCTGATGATTCAGAACTGTGAAGATTCACAGAAAAAGTTCTATTTGCCAGATAAGACCAAAACCATTTAAGTGCAGTGCCACCAATGCCCATTAGGTGATGTAATCGCGATATCAAAATGTTGTGGTCGACTGTATCAAAGGCAGCAGTTTAGTCAAGCAAAACCAGAACAACGTGGTTACCAGAATCACACGCAAGGAGAATGTCATTACAGACCCTTCATAATGCAGATTCTGTACTATGAAGGGTTTTAAAGACCGACTGAAAAATCTCTGTAATGCTGTTCTCATCCAGAAAAGATTTTAGTTGACAAAATATAATTTTCTCTAAATCTTTAGAAAGAAAAGGCAGCTTGGCAATAGGCCTATAGCAAGCCAACACAGTATAGTCAAGGCCAGGTTTCTTAAGCAGTGGCTGCACTACTGCATGTTTAAAATTGGCAGGAACCACAGCAGATGACAGACTGCCGTGAATAATGGCCAGAACACACTGCCCTATGCTAGGCCAAATTTCTTTAAACAATCGAGGAGGGACAGGATCACGAGGGGAACCTGAGGGCTTCATATGGGCAACCACATCCTCTGGAAGTGAAAGAGTCACAGACGCAAACCGAGTAAAAACAGCAGAGCAAGGGACAGGGACAGAAGGGTCAGAGTCAAAGAGGATAGGAGCCCTGGTGGTAGCAACCTTTTCAATAAAAAAAGCACAGAAAATGATTGTTCTGCGCAGAGCTCACACTGCGAGGATTATGCCTGGCCAGTTCTCCCCTGGGCGCGGATGATTTAAATCACTCATGGCCGTAAACGGAGAGTGTGAACATGCACGTGTCCTGGCAGGCCGCCCGCGGTTCACGCCTCTTTACTCCCTTTCCAGGACAGGCCTCAGATTATCGTCATGATAACAAAGATAATGAATGGATGGGTGGGTGGTTTGTGGATAAAAGGATATAACTGTCATTAAGGGTTTTGGACAAGCTCCCAGCTGAAGCACCACTGCAGTAACACTGAACAACAGCTGTGTCCTATTCGGTGCAGAGTTTACACATCCAGCCATCTATTCATCCATCCATCCATCCATCTTCCATAAACATTTACACTCATTGTGATCCTGGAGACTATGCTTATATAACAGTGTTGGGTAATGCCTTGAATCCTCCAAACACTTAGTGTGACTATCAGGTGGTATATGGGAACCTCCAGTGATCTGTAAGCCCTGTGTGGGACATGAACTGTATTGGTCCTGGAGTTGATAAAGTCACCTTCCCAGGAAAGATGATAGGGCCATCTCCCCATTGACGTGACCATCTCCCCATTGACGTGACCATTACATCTGCCTGTCTCCTTTGTCAGGCAGCATTTCCATATAAAACTTCTGAAAAACACTGATGCAACCTTCATGAAATCTTGGGAAAGAGGGTGCAAAAATAGGCGTGCGTCAGAAATGAGAACGTACTCACTAGCCCGGCTCTCCCGCGCATCCTCCTAGCTCAGTACTGATGTATATCCAGCACTTTTCACCCGAGACTCCACTCATCACACAAACTACAGGTTTTCAGTTTAGTCCCACCATTCCAATAAATGCATGCTGTCAATCCATGAAGAAATGGGCCACACATTTCCTGGCTAGATCGAAACATTCTCTTCTTGAACCTGAAGATGTGGGGAAATCTGACAGGTGACAGGCCTAAGCAACTACCCGCTCTCCCAGTCCTGCTTGTCAATCCCAGGGCCCAGGAGCCCCGATGAAGCCACACCCCAAAGCTCACCCGTATGCAGCCGCATGTGGACCTTCATGCTGCCCGAGGTGGAGAAGCACTTCATGCAGCACTGGCAGGTGAAGGCCTTGATGCCCGTGTGGGTCTTCATGTGGGCCGTCAGCGTGCTCTTGACAGCGAAGGCGCGGAAGCACTGCTTGCACTTGAAGGGCTTCTCGTGTGTGTGGATGCGGATGTGGCGCACCAGGTCGCTGGGCTTCTTGAACTCCTTGGGACAGTAGGGGCACACGTGCCAGCGGATGCCGTTCTCCTCACGGATGGAGCCTGTGAGGAGGAGGGGACAGCAGTCGACCCAGATCGGATCCCAGCAACAGGCCGAGACGCCAGGCACCCGCAATGTGTAAATAACACAGATGTCAGACATGATGGGATTTTCCAACCACCCCTCAGCGCCCCCTCTCACCTGGCATTTGCACGTGCTTCTTGTAGATGCTCTTCCTCCCTTTCCGATTGGTCTTGTCCGGCCCGGAGCCCTTGCCCGAATCTGGCGGGCCAGTTGAGGGCCCAGCGGTGGCACTCTCAGAGCCCTGGCTCTGGGTGGCCCGCGACACAGCGCCGTTCTGGGTGTGCGACTGCACCGGAATGGCGCTCAGGCCGCTGTTCTCCAGGGCTTGCTGCAAATGACCACATCAACCTGCCTGTTTAGCCGCAGGGAACATGCTGGTGCATCAAGACAGCGATCTTTGAACATCACTGATTCCACCTAGTAGCTTCAGCCACCATTAGGACTGATATTACCATTTGGGGGGGGGGGGGGTCTGACCATGTGGACCACATAAACAAAATTAGCTGTGGGAAAATTGAAGTTCAAAATATATATTTTATCCATATAGAGAGCCATGTTGTTTTGTACAACTGCTCTCATGAACCCAGATCAGATGGCATTATTACGAGGTGTAGGGGCACCTGCAGGATGTCCTGGTTGAGAGCGGCGTCCATGGGCAGCGGCTGTCGTGTACACTGGGCCTGAGGACCGTCCCCGGCCACCGGCTCCGACAGGTCCAGCAGCTGCTGGATCACGTCTGTCACCCTCTCGGATCCTGGGGGAACCTGGACTGACTCCACTGGCTCCTGGTGCAAGAGCATTGGGTGGGACGACAAAGGTCAGCAGATGGGAAGTTTCATTTCCTGGTACAACCCTGAGCTTCTCAGATTCTCAGAAAAACGATGAAGCTGCACTGGCTTCCTACAGTGGGCGCCTTTCTACAGTCTCTTGGAGGACCACAATTACAGAGGTTCCACCATGATAGTCTGCTGCAATTACATCTGCGGCCACAAGCGAAGGGGAGGGCGCCGCGCACGGCCTGGGTTTGACCTGGGGTTGAGCTGGGCCCTCCATGATGGACATGTGCATCTTGCTGGTGTGAGCATGGAGGCTGCCGAGTCTCTTGAAGACGCAGCTGCAGTCGAGGCAGGGATACACCGGTACTCCTTTGGACTAGACACAGGAAGGCAGTGCTGAGGATTAGTACATCATCCATACAGGACATACTTTAAACCTACAAAATACCCATCCATCATCCAAAAGCTTATCCAGGGTTTTATGGAGCCTGAAGCATATCCCAGAAAACGGACATTCGGGGTGGGATGCAAACCAGAGTAGCCAGAGGAAGCTCACATGGGGAGGGTGGGATCGGAGTGCCCTTTTATGGAGGTGTGAGGGGACGCTGCTACCCACAGAGTCACCGTGCCATCCCAAGACCAAGCGGACAAATCCAATCATAAATTAACTGTAAACACGCCCCTTCCTTTCCATAAAAGAGCCACTTCAAAACGCACGCAAGTGAATCATCTGAAGGGCCTGGCGCTCCTGTGTGCGTCACTCTCAGAGGGAATGCGGGACGGCTGCTAAACGGCGGCCCGTCTGCTATGCAGTGCGTGAGCCTATGCGAGGGCTGCCTGAGAGGGCATGCCTTCCGGCAGGACACTCAGCAAGCAAACAACATGCTTTTATATTCATAATATCACTTAATTATCTCCTCTAAAGCTAATATTTGTACTTACGCAATATGAGCAGCTAAAAAACAATACAATGCCGTTATAAAAGCAGTATTAGTAGTAGTAATAATAGTATTAGCAACGACAATACCGAGAATCCTACTAGTGCAACAGCACAATAGTATTTTAACGTTATTCTTTTTGCTGCTGTGCAGTAGTATTAAACCGTTATTATTATTATTATTATTATTAATAATATTTTATGGGTGGGTGTCCATACCCAGAGAATCTCTAATGCTCACGTTTATGTTAAAGTATATCAGTGACACCCCATGTTAAAACCCAACAACCCAGCACTGTGTCGATGACAGGAAACACTGCACTCAAGGAGCCCCCATGAAAACATCAAGCCCTCCAGCCAGTGTGCGTGCCTATCAAGCTGCTTTGGGACAGGTTTGGGCACAAATTTCTCTCAGGACCTTCGAGGTGCACTGGCCAGGATCTGCTGGCTCCCAGTCCCACGAAGATGATCACTCGCTACCGGTGATGTGAGTCACATGACTGCCAGGAGTCACATGACTGCCAGGAGCTGTGAATGGCCCCCGGCTGGCAGCCCTGGACACTCTGTACATCTGCTTAACACAGAGCGGATGATCAGGGAGCCCGTTTAAAGCACCACCGCGGCCATAAAAAGAGCTTGCTTTCATTTCCTCCTGCAATGTCTCAGATGCTTTATACAGAAAACACTTTCAGACAGCCCTATACTGTGAGGCTGTATTACATCTCAAAGCCTCTGTCACAGCTCATATTAGCGGACCTTAAGTGCTCATGCAGGAAGTGCCTGGTGAAGATCTAAACAGTCCATCAAGGGGGATATTAGACTGCCACCCCTGGACAGGTAAACAGGAAACTTCATTGACACAGTGAAAGCAGCAGCTGTTTTTTCATTGAAACCAGTTCTTGAAGGTCCTTTTAGATACTAGAGGCGGGAATCAGCAATGACCTCCCAATGTAATATTATCACGATACCTAGGTGCCGATTCTATATGTATTGCGATTCTATGAATATCTCGATTCGATACTACGTTTTTTTTTACCATTTTTTTCTTTTTTAGAGTTGTAAAACCTTGAACCATGTAAAAAGATAAACTTGAGTCATACCACTAAAGCTTTATTCAATGGCTTCTACTACACACGATGCTGCACTGCCTGTTAATGCGGGATTAGTTTAGAGCATGCCCCCTGCAGGATTATAGAGGAACTGCAATGTTTCTACACCTCGAATCAAAACATATAAATTATAAAGTAATAAAAAATCAATTTTGGAGTCAGTGTGGCGATATATGAATCACCGCACAAAGGAATTGGGACACATAACTGAATCGATTTTCCCCCTCATCTCTATCAGATATGTAGTAATAGTTTAAAACCTCGTTCAAGAACGTTCCTCTACAGACAGGCATGCTGCTATTACAAATGTTGGATATCATAAATGCACCGAAGCTCCACTGCAGGAGGGCAGAGTGTCAGAAGACCAGTGGAAAGCCTCTCTGCTTCACTCCACCCGTTTAAAAAGAGAGACTGCCTGAACCTGGACGACCCTGCACAGGCCTAACCCTAACCCTAACCCTAACCCTGGACAGAGGAGGCTACTGCTGCACTTTGGCGCCTCAGCTCTGCCAGAGGTTCCAGAGGCGCCTTCCCTTATCCCCGTCAACCATCACTGTAAGAGTGCAAGGGTGCTCCCTCTAAGTCAAGAGCCAACTCCGTTGTTGATTATTCATACCGATTAGTGGATGCAAAATGTTGTTTATTATGCATGCGGGAAAAACTGTAGACTTCAAAGGCTTGAAAGTTTAAAAACCTCTGAAATTAGAAGTCAGCATCAGAGAGTCCGTTTTCCAGGTAGAGCACAGATTACCCGCACAGTGGGTAGTGCACAGATTACCCGCACTGCGGGTAGAGCACAGATTACCCGCACAGCGGGTGAAGCACAGATTACCCGCACTGCGGGTAGAGCACAGATTACCCGCACAGCGGGTGAAGCACAGATTACCTGCACAATGGGTAGAGCACAGATTACCCGCACAGCGGGTGAAGCACAGATTACCCGCACAATGGGTAGAGCACAGATTACCCGCACAGCGGGTACAGCACAGATTACCCGCACAGCGGGTACAGCACAGATTACCCGCACAGCGGGTAGAGCACAGATTACCCGCACAGCGGGTACAGCACAGATTACCCGCACAATGGGTAGAGCACAGATTACCCGCACAGTGGGTAGAGCACAGATTACCCGCACAGCGGGTAGAGCACAGATTACACGCACAGTGGGTAGAGCACAGATTACCCGCACTGCGGACAGCAGAAGAGGCTGCGAGCGGGATGCGGACAGATGTCTAAGGACGTGCGGCCTACCTCAGAGTGCACCCTCTGGATGTGCGACTGCAGGTTGCCCTTCTGGGAGAAAGAGGCGGGGCACAATTTGCAGAAGTGAGGCCTTTCCCCCGTGTGCCGCACCATGTGGGTCTGCAGCACCACCTTCTGGTTGAAGGCCTTCCCACAGTGTGTGCACTTGTATGGCCTTTCACCTGAGCAACAAAAACAATGATAAAAACACCACATACTAGGATGACACTAAGCCCATGTAGCAGTAATTATACACATAAAAAATTAAGGACAAATAAAACTATTCCCCATGCCTACAGATACCTGAAAAGTCCAGCAATGCCACTTTTAAGGCTCACATCGGATGGTCAGAGGTCATAATCTCATTGTCTGAAGATCGGTGAATCCGTAATTAAAGCACACAATCAAAGGTAAGCACAAAAGTGTACTGTGTATATGTATAGAAATCTGGAGGACAGACATTAGTGATTATGTACTGCCCTCTTCTGTCCATATTAGGTATACCATGCAATAATAAGCTAATTTCAATATCGAGACCTGGTCAAGAATTCATATTTGATAGGATTTTACTGAATAATCTGTTGTTGTGAATCAGATTAAACACCCGAAGTGGGAATACAACAGCAGGACATATCCCCTACAATCTGGTCCATGAATCTACAACTACTAACCCGTGTCCTTAAGCGACAGGCAGGACTACATAAAGTCGATGCAAGTTGCCTGTGTGGCTGCCTGTTCAAACTTTACCTCACAGAGTCTGAGGTTAACTGGGGAAAGATGTTGGGCATCCGGGATCATTTCAGCTGCCTCTCAGTGTTATAGAGACTATTGTTTTTACCCACAACAGTAAGCAGAAGAGAAAAGGGGAGCCCTCTACCTGCAAGTCAGAGGCTAGAAAGCGGCAAGCAGGAAGTATGACGTCAATAAAGAAATGGAAAATGGTTGCTTACCAAGTGGACTTTAAACCTCAACCATTTAACTGTAGGACAAAGCATACCTACTCAAACTTTAAGATGCTGTTGCAGTGTTTATTTCCTTTTCTTATTTCAACTTTCCTTTCATATCAGAATTATAAAACTCACATGTTTAAGGAAAAAAACATGTGATTTGATCAAGCCTTAATGAGTGTTAACTGATTAAATGGATATCCCCCCTTCTGCCCCATTGGGTATTTGTGATGCCCAAATTTTTGTTAGTCAGTTGTGTCAGGTGTTCAGAAATGAGGTGGGAGACGCTTGAATTTATGGTGCATCTGAAGTTGTGCTGCAGGTAGGAAGAGCCCAAAGGTCCAAAGTAGACAGGGATCATACACAGGGATCATACACACTACCTGTGTGGATGCGGACATGCCGAACCAGCTGGCTGGGCTTCTTGAACGTCTTCCCGCAGTGTTGGCAAGTATTTGTGAAACCGCTCCTGTCTATGTTCTTCTTGTAATTTCTCGAACTTCCTAAAATGGGCCTGACAAAACGAAACCCAGGAAAAGCACACGAGTCAGAATTCTAAATCCCATCTTGCGCTAACATCCATCCCCACCCTTCCCCCGCTGTTGTGCTTGCCTCTTCCGAACATGCATCTTTTTGTGCTCCTTCAATTGTGAGGACATCTTGAAGTCCTTGCTGCAGACATTGCAGGTGTAGACCTTGCTTCCAGAGAGCTCCTTGCGGTGGTCCTCCAGGTGCAGGGAAAGCTGGCTGTGCAGTATGAACTCATCCCCACACTCCGAGCAGATTAGGTTCTGTGGGCAGACAGGCAGATGGGACGCCGGTACTAGAGAGGCCGAGCACACGGCATCAACCAGAAACAAACCCGAAAACAGACAGATAGCAAACCAATAATATTATGCAGGCTTTACCCTTCTGCTTCAAGCATGTACTTGCAGTCGACAGACAAAAAATACTTAGCATACCATATAATTCCCCACTTTTTTCTGTTGATTTTCTGTTCTATTAATTTCCTGGCTTAACTCTTAACAAATATAGACGCTCCTCTACTTACGAACTTTCAACTAACAAACTTTCAGATATACGAACGAAGAGGACTGAACGTCCAAATTATGTTCCTTGGGCTCCCATTTCCTGCCCGCAACTTAATTTTTTTTTCCTGCGCCAATTCTGCCTAGTACGATTTCTGGCCGCTACTCCCGCTGCAGAGCAGCGTAGCGTGCGTACTCCCAGCATTCTAGTTCTTTGTACTTACGTATACCCTTAAAATGATGCTGAATAACGACTTACGAACATTTCAAGTTACGAACGGCCATTCGGAACGTATCTCATTCGTAAGTAGAGGAGTGTCTGTAATGTTCTAGCTTTTGTCACACTGGACTGAGGATCTATACAGCCATCTAGCTGCCTCTGGAATGTATTTCCTGTCCAGAACTACGTAGAATTCACTGTTAAAAGCATGATTTAATAAAAGCTTTTTTTTAAAAAAAAAAAAAAAAAAAAAAAAAAGATATCATGTGGCGGTTGGCTTTGGGGTTCCAGACCTCCTCTTTCTCGTGAAGCATGATGTGGGACTTGAGGCTGGCTGCCCGGGAGAACTTCTTGCAGCATACCGGACAGGTGAGGTTTTTAAGGTCGTGCGTGGATTTGTGCAGCGTGAGGTTGAACTCCACATTGAATGACATGGGACACTGGTCACAACGGTGTGGCTGGGTAGGGTGAAGAGAAGACAAGACCTTCGTTTTGGTTCAGAACAAAAGTATGTAACAGGGATGGCACTGAGTAGCTGGTATCTCTTCCTCTTAGCCATCATGGTTTAAGAAAGATTTCTCAATTGTAATCCCAGGACACAGTTCTGAATGTGCTGGTTTATGTTCCAGCTGAGCTACAAACATGTCAACAGTGTCGTTCATTTAAATATAACTTTACAATTTTTGACAGCTATTACATTTTTGTTTAATAAAAAGGTGATTGCTATGGTATATACCAGAGGTCCCCAAACATTTTGATCAAGGATCCACATCAGATTTTTGATTTCAGATTACAAAGTCAGAGATCGGGAACAATTTTCAATAATAAAACTGCATTAAACATATCGATTCATAAGGTGCATTATCAGCTGGGTCAAGTTTAACTTCAGTCTGCATCCACACCATGGCCTGGACTATGAGAAACCTGCTACATCAGTTCTTTTCTTCCTGTTGTGTTTTGTCTGAGGGCCACAAGTCAGGATTTTCAGAAAATCCTCAATTCAGTTTTATTTGTATAGCGCATTTTCACCATATTACATTGTCTCAAAGCGCTGTTCATTACCTCTGCCCAAATCCACCATAAAGGTATTCTTCATAAAAATAGGTTTACTCCAGACCAGAAGTGAGAGATTCTACTTTTATTAGGTGTGTCAAACTCCACCCAGAATACCTATACGTCAGTTTCATGTCTGCACGCTTTGGTACCGGAGGTTAACCCTTCACCACAGCAATGCCCACACGCCTCTCGTACCTTGTCATTGGCTTCATGGTCACGAAGGTGACGCTGCAGTTGGCTCTCTTTGGTGAATGACTGCGAGCACACCGTGCACTTAAACTCCTTGCTCTCTGTGCCTCCATATCCTGTGTTTTCAGTATTGGATTCCTGCAAATCTTCTACATGGAGAAAAGGACACAAACAAGCTCATGTCAAGTTTGCACAATTTCTCAGTGTGTGGAATGAATATTAAGTCACTGTTAAACTTGGATGCCTTGGTGGAACATGGCTTTGCGCTACAGTCTGGCCAGATCCATAACTTAAGAACACACACACACATTGATGCCAGCATCTAGCTGCAGAACCATTTCCTGAAACAATACTCAATACTAAGTAATTCAAAGATTCATTAGTTTTTTGCTAAGGAACACGTACATTTCTCCAGACGGAAGATTAAGCAGATATTCCTTATGCATATGCAAACACACGTCTTAAAAAAACTAAGGATATACTTATAGACGTACTAATATGCAATGATATATTTTTAACTCCACTTTTGTAGGTGAACTGAATTTTCCCGTCTTTGTGTACTTAATGATAAAACTTTTATTAGAAAACGCTTGAAATGACACCAGCCATGCAGCCACCAAAGCGGAGTGACAGTGTGCACAAATGACACAGCTAGCTGGGCAGCTAACACAACTCCAGCTTAACCTTACTATCAAACCTCTATCATTTCTAGAAGGACTGGTTTGACTTGTAAACTTTATATATTTTTCATTTACAAGTTCGTCATTCTGGACGAAATGCAAACCCGATAAACATGGTAAGAGCTAGCTAATCAGCTATCCAGGGTGCTAGCGGGAGAGGCACGCGCCGTGCTGCTCAGAAGCTAAAGATAACTACAGTTCGCTTTGCTGGCTGAAATGCAGCGCAGTGCCGAGCCCATTAACAAACTAACTGCACGAAAGTCCACCGAACAGCCGCCTAGCTTTATAGAGGTGGCGGTTAGGAGCACCGTGCACTCGATGCAGTCTCCGTCGGGCTTTCTAAATCTGCGAAAATGGCAGCGCGCTCCCCGTAAATCTCACACACTGGGAAGGGACGATGTCGGCGTTAAATGGGCGACAAAACGTTTATTTAGACATAGTGCGTGAGAAAAGCCACCACAGAGCTCACAGGTAACCCACACGGCTCCGGAGCCCCTCACAACGCACCCGGGAAGCTCAAGGTTCCAGAATAAATAAGTAGAGCGACCGAAATGTCGTTATTATTAATATCATTCCGCCTCGATCCCTCCTTCACGGCACAAAGACACGCACGGGCACCCGCAGCACCATATCCGGGGACTATATACACAACCTTTAACTACTTTTATCTCGGAAGCGCGGCCACTTCTCCGCGCCTGGCACGCCCGAAAGAAAAGCATACACGGTGCTTTATTTATTTGTGGCGTTTTGTTGTCCTTTACCTGTCCCGTCGTTGGTTTTGTCCCTCAGTTTGCGAGGTCGGCCCCGCGGCATAGTTTCTGGATTCAGGGCGGGTGTACTGTGAACGATTTGGATTTCAAAATGGCGGCCTCACGAGGGCCATGAATTTGAGGGCCGCCGTGGCCGCCACGGAAGAGGGAGACATCTAGTGTACAAACAGTACTTGTTGAGTGAAGTGAACGCTGCTCACTGCAGAAAATAATATTGTCAGATTCGATTTGGAGTGACTGCTCACATCTATAGCTATCAAACATGGTCAAGACAAATTATTATTTTATATTTCTGAATCAGAAAGTCTCTTCAGAATGTTAAAAAATCTGTTTGATACAGTATATGCTGTATATGTATTTGGGTATATATATGGGAGGGCCAACTACCTTTGGCAATAATACATGTATGCATGCATGCATGCATGCATAAAAATATAAATAACAAATAAAGGCTGAGAATATGCTTTTAACTTAGTCTGAAGACCCCAATATGCCAGTTTCTGAACCAAAATACCCAAGACATTGTTTTTAAATATAAAAACCACAAGTGACTTATTTGTCAGCATTTGCAATGGTAAAAATATAATCAGAACATCAGTGTTCATATCATATTCAACAAGTTTCAAGTAATGTATTTCTGTAATATCTGTTTAAGTAAATATATGTAAAAACAGATCTTGGCACGATCAATATATAAATGATTTACAAAAAATGGGTCAAATGAGCTGAAAAACATTTCATAATGCTTAGCGCGTGTAAATCGCTGACTTTTCTGCAAGTGGCTGAAATGTATGAATTGCGTGTGCTGTCACTTATTACTTTCAGTACTTTGACAATGGCAGTGAGTAGCAACAACCCTAACGTCGTTCGTATGTCTACAAGATGGCCTATTACCTTGCAATTTCTCTGAAAAGAGGGGCCACTGTGGATCTTATCTTAACTTCCCTTCTTACTCATTCTTGTATATTAATAACTGATGCAAATGTATTGCATGTTACAGTGGAATCATTTCTAAGAACTCACCAAAAGAACAAGGGGCTTTAAGACTACAAATGAATTATCAGTAAGTTATAGCTTTGGATAGCATATGGATGAAAATTGATGTTCCAGAGTTAGTGACAGATGGCAACATAAGCATGTCATTGAATGTGTCATAGCCTTTACCTACTTTCAGTTTTTATTTAAATTATCTGTAATAAATCATGTCCAAGCTTAGAGAAGGCACACAATTATGTTTTCTTGTTTATTATGTGAAACATTTAAAATGAGTTGACGTATATGAATTATTTCTGTCTTAATGAAGATGAAGATGTAAGATGTTTCTCCATAAGGTGCTTCAGCTTTTTGAATGTGATTTTTTTCTCCTATGTGTAACCATGATAGATCTTCCATGTTGACTATTAATTCAAACTCCACATTTTCATAGTATTTATATTATGTACATTATGTGCAGTAATAATTCTTGGAAATCACCCTTTACTGCATTACCATAGCCTTCACTGGCACATACTGACTGTTTGTTGATTAAGATCCTTATTATTTTATTCTTATTATTAATATTGTTATTTTTAAATATTGTTATTTAATTTGCTTTGGGATCAAACTATCTATCTATCGATTGATTGATCTATTGCACTGTGAAATATAATTAGATATTTATTTAGTATTTAGCCAAACGTTTTTTGTTACAGATGCAGGGTTGGTCCTTCATAACACCTCTGTTCACTGGTCTTAGTACAGTAGGTCCTCCAATGGACAGCTTGCTTACACAGCGCTGAAAATCAAATCAATAAGTTAGTCCACTCAGCGCTGCTGGGAGACTAAAAAGCAAATTCAGAAAGTTGACTCAAAGTGTGCAAGATAATTAGCTTGTTTTTTTGTGTGTATTGATTTTTCTCCTCTATATTACAAAGGAAAGCAAAATATGTTGTGTTGAGCTTCATGTCTGCTGAGGTATCACGTATCTTAGAAGACAGCAAGGTAAATGTCATGTGATGTTGCAGCTTAGCATTGTTGAGTATTCAATAGCCAAAGGTAAGATATGTCACAATGCACGGTATGCAAACCTGTAAACTAGGAAAGAAATCAATATAGCGTTGTTTTATAAAATTAGGAGTGCATAGCATTTTGTACAATTAAAGATAAAATTACACAAACACAGCAAGCAGTCTTTATTGTCATTTAGTTAGCATGAAATTAAGTACTTATTAGAAAGGCAGATTTCAATTAGATATGGTTATTCGTAAGGCGTGGGGAGAGTGAGGTGTTGTATGCACTGAGACGTAGATGCCAAGTCGAGAGAACGCTGTGACCACAGATGCTGGCTGAGTCGTTTGCTATGAGATGAACACACACTGGGGACCAAGTTGGAACCAACAAAAGCCCTCTTGGGTGTGCAAATCTGTCTGAATGCAACGTGACACCCCCAGCCAGGGGCTGTGTGCGAGCTGGCTTTCAGAACGCACAAATACTCCCCTTGTCACTTTTTACCTTTGCAGCCAGCCCTTAAAGCCCAGGCGTTAAGCTCTGAAAGGGGACCTGATGCCTGACTTGTTATTTTTTTTTCTTCTGAACTGCTGGGGCTGGGGAAAAAAGCCGGCAAAGGACGACACCATTTCTGTTTTCTTCTTCTTCTTCTTCTTCTTCTTCTTCTTCTTCTTCTGTTTAAAAACAAAAAGGGAAAAAGCAGATGTGAGTCGGTTGATCGTTTTCTCTTTTGTGTGCTGACTTGCGTTTTGAGAAGTGGAACCCTGAGACTTTTCTGTACCGTGTTCTAGGTCAGTGTTTCCCAGTCAGGTCCACGGGGACCCGAGACCGTCAACGTTTTTGCAGAAATGTGGACCGTCTGGCAGGGAGCGGGGAGGGAGCAAAAACATGTCTGGGAGTTCCCAAGGACCGGGTTGTGAAACAGTGTTCTAGGTAAGAGGATTCATAACAAGGAAACCTGAGCCAGTTCAAACACGCCTACACTCTATTTTGCCCAGGCCCTATTTCAGGATGCTTTAAAAGACATGTATAATGATGTTACTACCCTAGCTAGTTTGCGTTTCTTTGATGATGTAGGTAGGAATGTGTTACATAAAACACAGTACTGAAAAGTGGATTTCTGAGCAAGAGCTACTTCGAGTTTCTGGAAAAAAAAAAAAAAAACGGGCAGGATGTGTCAGCAGAGGGCAGTGGCGAGTAACTGACAGGAAGGGCAGGTTAGTGGGTTAATGAGGAAATGAGAATTCACTAAACCAACACCAGGCCACAGATAATCGGTACAAATCTTGAAAGTTTTAGTTGACAAATCTGCATTTTATTACTTTGCCGATGCTGTTTCTTTTTAGATGTAGGGAAGATGTTTTTTTATTTGTTTGTTTGTTTGTAAAATACACTACGATGACATTTAACAGCCCATAGTTTGCGGAAGTTGTTAGAGAGTGAAAATGACAAAGATCTTTGGCTACAGCTGGTTTTCAAAAGGAAATCATATATGAGAAAACCTCTGGCTGAGAGACCACAAGTCTTTGCATGTGTGGTATATAAACATCAGTAGAGCGTATCTTTTGTTTACTATCAGACTCTTCACACAGAGAAGCAGTTGAGGTCTAACCGCTGGAAAAAAAACGCCATCAATCTAACAACGACAATGGAGCTTTTAGAATATCAATGAGCGCAACTGAGCGCTTTTTAATTCAACATCCCAAACGACATATCGGCAGTGATGGAATCTTTCCCAGCTCCGTGAAATCCCCTGAATAAATAATCACATTGCAAAGATACAGGAAGAAGGAAAACTGAAAGAAAACATAACTTCTAATATGGATTGAGAGGTCACACTAGGGGCATCAGGAGCAGCATGCAAATGGAGCGGGGGGGGGGGGGGGGGGGGGTGGCAGGGGCAATAAATCCAGAAGGGAGTCAAACTTGAGAGGACAAGAATTTGGGCCAGAGACTAGTTTGGACCATTTACGACCCACTTTCAATGGTGCTGATTGAACCCCACCCTGTGATTATGCCAAGCTCAGAAATGTCACCCTAAACCAAACTGCATGTTACACAAGAAGGGCTGACTCTTCCGTGTTTAAATGGTGTACCTCTGGTATTTAAACAGCATGGAAATTAAGCAGGCTGTTTGCAACCCTAAAAAACAACCTTTTTCCCAATCACGTCTTTCTTTGCTGTGTTGTCAAGAGTAGTATTAATGTGTGCCCCTCAAAATTAATTTCTTTTAACTCCTTGACCAAAAAAAAAAAATGTGGGGCATTTATGAAACAGTTGACTGGGACTCTTTTTTCGTCATGTGACTAGACTGCCGCAGGAAAAAAAAAAAAAAGTTTAAGCACACCTTTCTCTTCACACATTTTAATTTTTTTTCTGTACAGTTACAGGCTATTTTTGGACATTAGGGGGCTTGTGGTTTGGGTCTATTTTTAGCAAGCGTGCGTGAGGCTGCCTTCCCTAGTGTGTCTAAGGCTTCATATTATGAAGGATGTGAAGAAGCGGCACTTAGCCTGTCAGGTGTAGCTGTTTATAGTAAGTCAGTCCTGTTTACCGTTCCCATGTGAATGTGACTGTTTGACCTAATGTGCTGATGCACTAATGTTGCAAGTGGGGGCCCTTTTTCAGAGGCGGCAGGGGGAAATAATGCTGAATTCCATGTAATCTGCCTCTGAGGACACCGCTGGATATTCACCTCTGATATTCTGGATTTTCTTCTGTTTCCAGTCCTGCTTTCATTGTTTTCAGACACTATCAGTCTGTCTGGGCACCGCCATTACGTTATTGACATGTTGAAAAAACATCTTGTACGTGGAGGGAATGTTCAAGCTGCGAGGGAGGCAGGTATCGGGACAGCTAGTTCTGCACCTGGGGGGGTTGTTCTCCTTGAGTGTCCTCAGCTTGCACTAAAAGCCTCCCCGATGGACACAGCGCTGGGCCTTCGGGGGAGGTGGCCCGGCTCATCGGCTGCGTTATTCTCTGGACCGAGCAGTATCACCTGGCGGGCCCGGTTGCCACTAGCAACCCTTCCTCCATTCCCATGACATGCGCTTCAACATACAGGAGGCTCTTTTTTTGCTCTCTGTGGGGAGGAAGTCAGCCAGGGACTGAGGTTTCCATGACTTCTGTGAGTCTGCATGGAAATACAGTGTGAAGGTAACAGAGCGCTGGGAATGATGGGAGCCGCTCGCCGTCTGTCTATAATGGACGGGCATGCAAAATGCTGCCACAGTCGCTGCAGCTTTATGAGGAGATGGGAGTGAAGATGGATTTCACCAAATCAGTGGGAGGTGAAAAATGTAGAAGGTATCAGCATCAAGCTGGGAAAAGTCCACACACAGGACCCGGGAATGGGTTCGGGATCAGCATCAGAGAAAATGAAACCCCTTCTTACTTTGCAGTTTCTGCAATTCATCAACCTCCTGTCATCGCACATATTTTTAAATTGCTGATATGCTGCTCTCTATTTTATTATCTAGTTTACAGTGATTTTATCGTTATTGTTGTTTTTTTTAGCGGGTGGCATGGTGGTGTAGTAGCTAGCACTGTTGTTTCGCACCTCTGAGGCTAGGGTTCGAGTCCCCACCGCAGTGTGTGGGGCTTGCAGGTTCTCCCTGTAAAACTGTGCAGTTTCCCCCAACCGTCCAGGAACATGCTGAGGCTAACTGGACTTACCAAGTTGCTCATAGGTGTGTGTGAGTCGGCCTGTGATGGATTGTTCTCTGCCTATAGGCTCTGGACTCTCTCCAGGACCCTGAATAGGGTAAGCAGTTACAGAAGATGGATGGGTGCTATTTTTATTGTTTTTTATTTAAATGTATCGCTTTTATACTGTTTTGTCTTTTGCTTTGTATTGTATATATTTTCTAAAGCACAATCCAGAAAGCAGGTGGAAAAACAAATTCACTGCACAGTGTTTCACTGTGTATGTGACAATCAAAAATTTGAGCTTGAACTCAATGAGTATGAGCTCCTATAAAAAAATTCAATTGGGGTGGACATTTGGGGGCAGTTATATTTTTGGGGGTGAATGTGTCTCTCCTATGGTTCCACTTAAAAAAATAATCCATATTTCGTTTTCGTAATTTTGATGCGCGTGCTGACAGGGACTGGGATCTGCCCCTGCCAGTAAAGGAGCAATAAATAGCATCCCAGCCCAAGGATTAGTTCCTCTGAATATCATTCTGAAATAGTAAGTATTGAATAAAATCCAGAAACTGAACCACAAGAATGGTGCTCAGTTCTGTCCCATTCCCTGGGTCGCACACTAGCTGTTTCAGCACATTTGTTTTGCTTGTGCTTGCTATCACACTGTACTCGGAGGTGGAAAGTTCAAGTCCAGAAAGTACAAATGCAGACCAAGGTTTTGCTTCAAACAACTAGTTGAGCATAAAGAGTCACAGTCACAGAGTACTCAACTGATTGGTTGAAACAAAACCTTGGTCTGGGTTTGTACTTTCTGGACTTGAACTTTCCACCTCCGATTGTGCTTACTGTCTGCCTGCACTGTGTTGTCTTGTTAATTGTCATCAAGCTATTATTGTTGCCCCCAACCCAGACCAGCATAAGCAGCTAGAGTTGGATTTATGTTGCATTACATCTGCACGCTGTCATTGGCCAGTGTTTCTCGTTTTGCAACGAAGCACGACGGATTGCCGAATGAGGAAGTGTGGAAATGTCTCCCTCTACTGCGGGTTATGAAGGTTCCTGTCGAGGTTACGCTTTGGCTGACTAATTGTCTTAATGAGATTAGCTGTCCTGGCAGCTGGCAACTCCCCGGGTTAAAGCGGGGGTCAGGGTCTTCGTGCCCCGACGCCATCGGCTCGCCATCGGCTCGCCACACGTGTCTGCGGTTGCCAGGAGGTTTTCTCGCCAGCGCTCGATCTGCGCCTGGATCGCGGCGTCGCCCCCCCCCCTGGGCGTTGTTTTAGCTCACTGGGGCAGCCCCCCCCCCCCCCCCCCCGTCTCCAGCGATAGTCTCTCCCGCTCTTACCCCCCCCCCCATTTACTTCAGAGATCCACAAAACCACTTGGTAATTATTATCATAACGTAGCACTCTTTATTAGCATCTGTTTTAAATGACCTCAGAAATAATCGTGTTTGATGTTGTTTTTGTCCTAATAATTTTAACGGGGTCTGACTTCCCTACACCGACATCCCATCTTGGGTGTCCCTTGCCCTGTTCTCCCTGCAGAGGGCTTCGGGCTTCCAGTAACCCCCTACTGGATGTGCTTTATCCAAGAAGAATGGTGCCATTTTTACTCATTTTCTAGTTATAATAAATATTTTCTGTATTAAATGAATCTTTGTTGACTGTTGTGTTTAAGGCATTAAGTATACGGGCATTTGCATGTAAAAGCACAGACGCACACAGAGTTTAGTATGAAGGCTCAGCAGTGACTTCTGGGGGCCTGAATGCATGTTTCCCGGGAGCTGGCTGGCAGAGGGAGGAGGGGAAACAAAAGAGGGCCTTTGTTTACTCCCACATGGGCCGGGGGGAGACAAAGGCGGGGCAGATGTGAGCCGCGTGCTCCAAAGGGGAGGGGGTCTGCTGCCAGTCCAGGGGAAGCCGTGCGACAGCGCCTCCTTTAGGACATTGCAGGAATTTAATGTTCTTGCACAGAGCTGCCACGGTCCAACCATGCCATCTGCCCTGCTCGCTTCCATTTTTTTCATCCCCGGAGCATCCTGGAACATATTCCACTGCAGGATGTCGCATCGCTAAGCACACAGAGAGCATATGTGTCCTCGAAGGGGCGGAGAGGACAATCACACTGTTCTGCATGTTAAAATTAATTGGTGTTAATTATGGGCAAACAGCATTAATGGTATGATCCTTAACACTGCTGTCGGCTGCATTTTTAGGCAGTCTAATTGCAAAGAAAATCTCTTGTGCTCAGCACGATAAACTCAGCAATGGGTCAATGTGTCATTTTGTGAACGCTTCTTAAAAGATTTTTCTAAGCAGCTTAAATGTTTAAGGTGCATAACACCATATTACTTAGTTTTATCACAAAAGACGACAGCCGTCATGCACTAATGATGGGAAGCAGCTCTTCTCAAATTCAGATACTTATCAGATACCGATTATAATGATAATTTGAAAATTATTTTGCAGTGCAATAATAGTGCAGTGACCACTGGTAGCATTTGTTTGATTGTTTAGTCATTTATTAATTTATTAGAATTTAGTATTTTTGGACACTGAAAGGACAAGAAGTTGGAGGAGGAATGGATGGATGGAATGGGTACGTTTAATGTTGGCTGAATAAAGACCAGTTGAGTTAACTGTTTATGCTATGAAGTCCACATATTTAAGCTGAAATATACAAATAACTTGAATGTTTCTCTTGCAAAGGACTGGCATCATGCATGGGATAAACTCTAAATCCCCCCCCACCCCACCCCCCCAGCTTCTCTGTCATGGTTGAGTCAGGTTAGCTTGCTGGTGCATGCAGAAAGGAGCCAGGGCCGTAGGAACCAGGGGGACGGGGGTATGTGTCCCCTCCCAATATTTAATTTGGCTTCATCCACCCCCTTATAAATAGACCTTTGTATTTAAATTATTAAGTTGTCGTCCTCCAAATATAAAACTCTCTGCTATACCATTGATAGGGGCCCCTGGCATGTGGCTTAGCTGTGAGAAGCTAAAACTGCGAAAGCTTAAAAAGAAAGTAGTTGTTTTAAATATTTTAAGCACAGGGATACACAGCAGATGGACCCTTCCACCGGCTGCACTTTGACAATGCGGCAGCTCTTCTTTTGTAACAGGTGGGCAACGAGACCTTTTCTAAGACCATACTGTTCTCACAGACCATGTTCAGCAGCAGACAGAGGATGCAGAGAGGTGGGGTGCCGCGGTGCTTGGGGGGGGGGGCACGAGTCACCCACCGGTTAAAAAGTGAGCTCAGATCCTTCTCTAAAATGACAACGATGACATTCAGACCACCACTGTGCTCATGGTTAACCATTGTTAATTAGAATTAGTGCTGATATTCAGATGAGGTTTCTAGTGATTACACAGTAATCTGTCATATGGGACTATTGTGATTTTTTAATGCTTTAGACATGCTGACTCAGAAAAGCGAAAGAGGCGCCCTGCTTGGCTGGTGTCACAGGAGTCTGTCGAAACTGAAGTCTGAAATGCTAAAAGAGGATTCTCAGACTGGATTCTGGGGGTTTAATGTGACATGACGTTTCTGAATGCCAGAAATGAACCGGCGACTCCCTGCACTGCACTACTCTGCTCCACTGCGATGCTGCTGACCACCCAGTTTCCATCTCCCAGGTCCAGATTCAGGGCATCGATTGAGCTGACGGCGTTTCTGTTGGGAAGGCAGGGGGAGGGGCCGAATACCCCCCATCCCCCAATGAAGAGCCGCAGCGCTGTGATTGAGCCCTTTGCCTGCTCCCTGCACTGTCGCACACATTTCAGATGAGCAGTTAAGTGAATAAACCCCCCCCAGTGCTCCATCGCAGCACCGAACCCCTAATTATAATCAGCATTCTTCAAATACTACGTCGCTGGAATGATCTCTGTGTAATCATTTTAGTTCTTTATTATTTACTCTTCTGTACATAAAAGAAATAATACTGAACTAACAATAAATTAAGTGCTCTTATGCAGCATTTATGCCGCATAACAAAAGCAATACAAAATATTGAAAGCAATTAAAATAAAAACCACATTAGTTTTAATCCCTATTCTGAGCTAATACTAGAAACAATGGCATTAGTTTTTCAGGAATTGGGGGTTGGGTTGTGGGGGATTATGTTTCTGTCGAGTAACTGGAGATTAGGGAATCAAGTTACAGGTCGTCTCAAGCATATAAACAAAAAACGTGGGTTATTTGTGTGAAGAGACGGGGACTCATACCCAGCTGCGCGTCAGCACCAGCTGCCCCGGTGCCAGAGGGACACTAGGATGCTACCCACAAGGCCTGCACACCATCGTTTACAATAGTGGTGAGGCGGGTTAGGGCACATATGCATCTAACATATGCTACTATTAAGGGTTACTGTTGCAGGCACTAGGCAGAAAGCGTTGATGCAGCTAACATACTAATCTATTCTTATTTATAGTACAATAACATGTAATACTTAGTATACATTACGCTACATTTATGTCATAAGCAGTTTAACTATGAGTTAATGGTTTTAATTGCTCCAGGATGTTTAGAGAGATTCAGAGATTCTGCATGTTACCTTGTTTTGGGTTCCAGAGTATTTGTATTTCAGAGTATTTGACTTTGTACAATGGAGCCCTTCCTGCATTTCATGACATCCTCTGTACTTCCTCTCCTCCTGTTTTTAACCCAGTAAGAGTGATTTATATACATTTTTTTGTATTAAACTCCCATACATGCGTGTATAATAATTATAAAACGTGTTGATACACGCATTTCTAATTGCGATGTTGAACTGATAATGTCACGCCATTCATTTAAATTCATAAACTGTCAGGCAGTCACTTTCATTTCGCAACTCAGATTGTGCTGCTGTCTTTAGCCTTAATACATGTAGACAATAAACAGTTAACAGCTGTCTGAATTCATGCAAACTGTTAAAAGACTGCTTAGCAAAAAATTTACCAAACATATATAACTATAACATATATCTATCAACTGAGCTTCCATAATACTTACCAAGTACACCATGGCAATATTACACAATAATAAAATTTTGTGCATGGTATATCTAGTAAAATGTTTTGCAATATATTCTATAATATTTCAATAACATACTTAAAACATGTAGTATAATCTCAAATAAGATAAACCACATCTTTTCAGAACTATTTTTTCCAAACTCCTTTTGTGACTTGTAGCAGTTAAAATAATAAAACAGTTTGTCATTGACAACATGCCTGATCTCTAAAACAATGTAGCGAAGTGTTAGCACAACATATGAAGTTACAAAAAACGTCTTTAGTTTTTAATATTTGCTATAATACCTGAACTGAGTGCAAATCCCAGGAATCAGGCCAATGTAAATGCAGATGGGCAATTTTCAGCTGAATTTGATGCATACTGTTTTATATAATTTCTTTATGCGAGTATCAATTATAGTGTTTCTGAAACTGTAGAAAAGAGGACGTGATAGTGAAAATTATGCCAGCAATGAATTTGGACAAATAAATGGAAGTCACACACAAAATAGCCATAGGAGAAAGTCCCTTTTTAGAGAACTACACTGTATGCTTAAGAACGTGATCTGTCCAGTAGAGGACACAATGAGACCATGCAGGTAATTAACAAAAAAAAATGACAGTGGGATTTGAAAGGACAGTTGGATGACACATTGAGAGACTGACATTAGCATCAGTTAGTAGCCTTTTTGAATTTTAGGTTTCAAATCTTCCGCTGGAGTAACAGGACCACATGGTGTAAGACTTGCTTAGGTTCTTTCCCAATGACTGAAATCATGTACGTTTAGATGCTGGTAATGTCCCTACAGTGTCCATTCAATGTCCATTAATGTTCATCCAATGTCCAATAATGTTCATCACTCAGTGAATTAGGAGGCACTTCTAGATGAAGAATTAAAGCAAAAGTTAGCATGACATACACACACACACACACATGCACACACACACACACAACCAGTCTGCACTCACTTTGGTCAGTCTGCACTTTACAAGGCCAGTCTATACTCACCGTGGCCTGATATTATCAGTCAACGCTGTGCAGAATCAATGTCAGCCATGATTTCCATAGGCGTTTCTTTGTACTATATTAACATGGTGTAACACTGGCAGCACGAGACAGAGTGAAGACAAGTGTTTCAATGCTGGCAGACACGTTTTAAAAGAAATGTTCCAGTGTTCTGATCATTCATGTTTGCCAGTAAAGAATGCTTCATCTTCTGAAACTCTCAGAGCAGACTTCCTGTCGCAGTGCTCAAAAACAGGATATCTAGCTATATTACACAAACTCAAAGGGTATTGAATGACAAAGTGTGTTTGTTTCTACAGAACAGGCATCAAAAAAAAAAAAATGGCCCTTTGTTCTTGGTGCTTTCCAACTTGAAGAGCTGAAGAAGCTGGAAATCCTCTCGAAGAACTCTGACTGGAGCAGCTCTTCCAACTGACGTGCACAGAGCTACGTGAGCGATCGACAGATGGTCCCTTGATATCGACCAATCGAAATTCCTCAGGGAGACGGGGACAGTCTCGAGGAGCCCTCAACTCCTCCACTCTGCGTCCTCGAAGTGTTTAATCTTTACATTAATGGCCTGATGCACCTGATGAATCAAATCTGGACTATGAGCACAGGGTTAGCAGGGGCTTAATCACAGGAATCATATCAAGATAGAATGGAAGACACGCAGCAGCAGTCATTGCTCTAAGATGGCATGATTTTGTGATGTTTGACAGTCCACATGTCAATTCTGTGATTTCAGTTTCACAAAAGTATAGTCAGGTGCTTTCAGTAGTAACCATAAATGCACAAATGCAATAAAATGAGTGAATTGTGGGTGTACCAAAATATTAAAGTGGGGGTGCTTCAGCTTAGCCAATCATAATGTGCATATTAAAGGGATAAAGTAGTGCATATAAGCACAAATTTGCATCACCCTGTGTGAACATTTCTCACTGCAACAAAACTAGGAATAAACTCTGTTTTATCATGGTATGACCCTCTGGCTCCAAGCAAGCTATACAGCTACCATTCTAGGCATAAACTATTTCTATGCTTCATCCCCATCTTACCCCAACTGGGCAAGTTCCTAAATCGACAACTGTATATATAACGAGAGGTGCTTAGGTCTCATCTTTGACAGGAAGGAGTTCAAATCGTGCTGTTGCATTTCAATGGGGGCAACTTAGCCTACATAGCTAGATTAGAAATCAAACTCTATAAATTGGTGAAGTGTAAAAATAGTGTATACTCTGTATAATGGCAGCCTTTAAATAAATTATTTACTGAACAAAAATCGATGGTACTATCATTTTACAATGGAGACAATTTATTTTCTGTTCCAGTTTCATTAATGAATAATACATTCCAACCAGATAAATACACAGTATCACCGGAAAATGAGTCTGGAACTCAGAACATATGTGTGTTACAGTAATCGAGAAGCTGGCTAATTCCATATAAACAGTGGAAACAGCTGTTGTCGGCCTTTGATCTGTTCTTGTCCAGGTCTATTCATGCTGCCCGTGTGGATTAAGACCTTGTCAAGAGGACTTTGCGGTATCGTACATTAGGAAGACGCATCGCTCTTATTTACGCTAAGGATTACCGTACACTGCTCATGGTTAACATCAACTTGCTTTCTGCTGGCTAATGATGAGTCGAATCTAATCGCCATAGAAACAAAAAGGACTTGTGCTCCAGATCAGGCCTGTGGGAGAGCTTCCTAATGAGTCTGATTGTCCCTGAGGTTTACTTAGCCTTCCTCTGAACAGAGTTGTTCCCCAACGCAGGACTTTTAATGTTTGACAATCAAAGTGTTCGTAAGCTACCTGAGGTCTTCCATCTTGTTTGCCTTACCAGGTTTGTTTGATCATCTGTGCTAGACCATTTATTGTCTTTGATTTTACATATCTTCTTCTTATATGAAGTGAAAAATAAAACCATTGCACTTATTCTTCAAATATCACGTTGATTCACGTATTATCTCCTTTAACATATAACAATGCAGTATAACATTTAATTATTTAACCTATATATGATAATCCAAAGATATCATTCATTTTATTGACTCATTTACTAATCTAGCCAATTAGGTGATGAGTTGCGAGCAGGGAAAACATTCTCGTTTCCGCCGGTCTGTGTCGCTAACCGCGATGTAACAGTCATTTTTGTGATGCAGACGTTGAAATAACGTAAAAGAAGGGGGATGATGAAATGATGATGTGGCAGAATACACCGCTTGTATTGCTATGTCCCTGGGTAACTAGTCTACGGAAAACAAAGGCAGAGACTACGACTCAGATCGTCAGTTATGGGGCACTAAAGCGTACGTTACAAGTTTTTTTTTACATGAACGTTAGAAGCAGCCGAACATCTTGGGCAAACACTGATCCCAGTTAACAATGAGGGACCTCGAAGATGGGCATGCTGTCTAACAGAGGGGAGCGGGCTACCCTTTGTCACCGGGCAGCCTTGTTAAAAAGAATTAAGAAAAACGTTATTCGCCTGACAGTTTTCTGAATAATTAGGCCAGATGCTTCACTTTAAAACGAATTCATATTGCAAGATTTGCTGGCCCGTCGTAAAACGAAGATCGTCCCAGTTAGCAAGACTGGATAAAGAAGCTGACTTTCTAATGTATGGGGAAGTCCGTCCCTCTCCATCAAAGTGTCAATCCCAGGGGTGCAATGAAACGCATGGTCCTGCAAGGTCAGGCCGTCCGTATGCGACTGTGCACAGCTAGGCGTGTGAACAACATGCAAATTTGGTCGCCTTGCCAATATTTTATTTATTACGCTATTTCTCGTCTTTCGTTTCGTGTTGTATTTATTTGTTCTACAGCCTGGTTGTGTTATTTCCAGTTTTAACGGTATTATTTTATCATCGCTTTTCACACTCGTCTTTATAGGCCTACTTAAACGCATTTCCTAACCACTATAATTTTCTCCTGGTTTCGTGAAGTATCGGAGTTAGGATGAACCTATGTTGGGAAGGATTTATTGAGTACTTTCGGGGGTTGACAGTAGAAGGCCAATTGAATTAGCTTTGATTGTCAATTAGTACTTTTACTAGCTGTGAAATCACGCAGTCAACTGTATTTTTAAACTGTGGTATAAAGAACAAGATAATACTCCTTCCGCAATAGCAAAACACATTACGAAAACAATAAAGTTGCAATTTCATAATGCTGTTTTTAGAGTGTAATCGCCAATATATCGAGAATTAACATATTGCATATTTAAAATTTGATCGGGGTTTTGTAAGATTTAAAAAATTCAATTTGTAAAACCATAAACGACACAATATGTTTAAAATGAGGAAACGACCTCCATCTGAAGTATAGCCTGCCATCAATAGACCACCTGAAATCATTAAAACATATCCCAGTCTAGTCACCTTATAGGTTATGTTTCCTGAAATTCCAGTTTTAAGTGACCGCGCTATTTGAAACACAATCACAAATTCGATTTTATTATCGTAGTCGTTCAGTTCGCTTTTTGGCACTGTAAGAAATGTGTGCTTTAAGTAGCCCTCGTGTTTTCTGCAGAGATATGTGCATACATATACTGTATATAATATTATTCTTTCAGAGACCAGCCATGCAGAGTGACGCAAAGCGCTTTGTGAATGAATTACATCAATCCCTTCTGGATAAAGCGGGGACGCAAGTATATGAGACCAGCGAATATAAGAGCGTAGTATATGACCAGAACAGACCCTTGCATTGTATCACATTGGTGCATTCTACTCCTTTAATTAGGCCTGTGTATATGTTATATGTAAAAATAAAGAAGCAGTCTGAAGCGGCACCAGTTTTGACGAATCTGTATAATCTCCGAGAGCGACACAGCTCTTAAACGTGAATGGGAGCTTAGACCATCACACCTGTATTTATATCGTAATTTCCACAGCTTCGCCAGCTTTACACCCCAGGGCTGTGCCTTTGGGTGTAGAAACGTATAAATCTGAACTTTCATTAGTTACGATGAAAGAAATTATTTTAGAAATGGTCAAATGCCCCCATAGTCCTAGTATAAACTAACTGGTGAAATTCTGTGTCATGACGGACACCACGTTTGAATCTTAGATGGCCAGATTCACAAAAACGAGATAGGCTACCAAGTGAACTATTCAATCAAACCACAAACGTATAAGGCACATGCTAAATGAAAATGCGTTCACTTGTTGTAGTACTTATAACAAGGTAGCCTGTGCAACGTGCACTCAGCGGAATGACAACTGATCTACATATGCACTTTCTCTGCATGGCCAGAACTTTGTGCTGATAAGACAATAACAGATTTAATACGGAAGAAACCATTGCTGCCTCAGGTGTAGTGAGTACGAAGCGCCGTGCAGGCATAAGCGCTCCGCTTAGTGAATGATCTTTGCGGCGTTTTGGTGTCACGCGCCGTCTGGATCGCCGCTGCAGACGATCGCGACAAGACACAGGATCGTAAATATTTTGTGCAGGAAAACCGCGTCCGATTTAAGGTAATCCCCACTGGGATAATGGATCTGGCTCAATCGTGTGCAGTTCTACATACAGCGCAGGGTCTCACCTTCAGCTGTTTTTTTAATCTCTCTGCCCTCTCTGAGACTTTGATCCATAAGCCGAAAGGTAGGTTTCAGCCTTGCATCGGTGTGTTTATGTTGACGCGCAATAGGCTCTTCCTGGTATCTCATAGACTTGTTTTACACCGGAACGCAATCGAAGGAGGATATAAAGACATATGGATAAACTTTGCGTTTTATACGTGGCGTTAATGTTGCGGTACTTGGTACATTGTAATCACTGTAAAACACAGACTTAGTGGGCGACGAGGAGCCGAGATGGTAGCTCTTAAAGTAGGCTACAGTAATAAAGGAATAAAACACATGAGCAAAGCGAATAGCCTGGATGACACAGTTGAGTATCCCCTTTGAAATAGCGATGGAAATAACAAAGGGCTATTCCAGAAATATCGCGGATATTTCCAGTGGCTTAATCATACATTTTAAATACAGAGTATCCAAATAGCGTTGGGTGCAGTTTTCTTTCTGATCCATTTTAGGAAGTTGAGGTTTTGACGTTTTAGGCATGATCAACTGGACATTTCAATTCAAAAATACACACATGTCGTCCTCTCTCTGCATGAAATACATCGCCGAAAAAAAAGTGGGCTCGTCGTTTTACCTAGGACCCGATTTTAGCGTGGATGATAGATGTAAATTGGTTTGATTGATTGTAGTATTTTGCAAGTGGACGAACTGGTCGGAGCATGTTTATTTTAATATACTTGTCACTTTGTGATTCTTAAACAGCTTGCCGCATAATGTCATGGGGTTAGAAACGACATTTAAAACATCAGGCAGTACTTGCTACTATGAATATGTCAAACCGTGGCAGTTCTAGCGATAACATCATACATCCTGTTTACTTTATTAGAACTATTTTAACGCAGTTTCGCACGCTTCCTACTCGATTGCCCACTGCAGAGTAACAACCGTTTTTCCGTTGAGGGCCCCGACCTTAACCAAGTAGGGCAGTTTGACTCATTTCTTTACTGGTCCAGATTACGATCAAATCTGTAACGGAAGAAACAATCTGGACCTTAATTATGCGATGATTTTTTTTATGGGAAAGTGCCCTGCGCAGTGCACGGCGCGAGCCTGCAAGTGAACTTGTGTCTTAAGTGCTTACAGGAAAAGAATGATTAATTCATATGATGTTTTCAGATCAGACATATATTTTTTAAATGTACCTTATATGTTAAAGCATGATTTCCAAGGAAGAGTTGGATCAAATGGGCTGTTGCAGCATGTGATTTCGACGCGTGCTTCTTTTTAAATATTAAAACAGAGTATAGTCAGGTCACTGTCCTGTTCTTGTTTGTCCACGTCACTAATGTTGCGCACTCACATCCGCTATTAAAAAAATGCAAGTGTTGGTGTTTTCCGAGTTATTAACCGAGCAACATTATTTTATTTTAAACAGCACGAAGCTGTTTACATATAATTCCTGTACGATCGCCGTAATAAGTTATAGATGCCGTTGGTTTTGCCTTGAAATGTCACTTTATATTAATATGAAACGTTTTGTTGAAAACTTGAGCAACAATTTGACCCTGCGACAAAAGAGCTTCAGGATCCCTTCCCTTTTCGTTCACGAGGACAATGGCAGTGGAAAATAAATGTACCGCCAACCCCCCCCCCCCCCCCCCCCCCCACCACACACACACACACACACACATACACACACACACACAAACACACACCGACAGACAGAAATGGATGGGGGGAGAGCACATATCAATAATTATTTTACCCAACGTTATTTTACTCAAAACCATTTGAAACATCATCACATCACCCTACCACGTTGAGAATCAGATTAGTATAGTGACAAGGTCTGTCTTTGACTAGGGATTTGCACAAAAGGCATATTCACTAAGAGGAATGTTTCCACAAACGCACAGTGGATTGAATTCCCTTTCATAACACCCCCTTTTCCCATTGACTTTGCTACGGCTACGGAGTTCTAGGCATTCATTTGGAATATTCAAATTAGTCTCTTAACTTTAACCGTGACTAGTATTTTTCTGTGTTGCTAATCGGAAATATGGATGCGCGTGGTATTTGGACTTTGCAACCCCATTATTAGCGCGTGTGTTTATGTGATTCGCTCAGTTGATATTATTTTGCTGCGTTGGGATTTTTATCCCCTATATTTGATGCAAAATTTTGTACGTTACTAGATCTTTTGTTTATACCTGAAAGTGATAGCTCTGGTGTTTCCAGTTAATTAGCATGGGGCGGCGCCTATTTCTTTATGAGGCGGATGGTTCGTGTTCACTGTGCGGGACGTCGCGAAGTTCGCAGTGAGACACCTTTGGAATTAGGTCTGGCGGACGGCAGGGAGCCCAAAAAGAAAACACATGAACTATTTAACTGCAATGCGTGGACAGACAATATCTGAATGAGAATAAGGAAAAACAAACATAACGGAAGAAATATAATCCAGCAGTAAATGATGGCGTTAACTAAACTTCGCGTTATTTGTGCAAGTTCCTACGTGGATATTTGAGAGGGGATGCGATCAGTAGTGTATTACTTCACATCCAGAAGGTAAGGGTATAAAAACACCGAGTCATTGCCTGTGTGTCGTGGTTGATAAGAGGAATGGAGTTACATTTGCCGCTTGGGACTTTTTAATGGTCGATGTTGTTTTGATGCGACTGGAGTATATTGCTGCGCGTGTGTCCCAGTTAACAGCAATTTATTTCTAGGAATAATGTCCACTTTTAGTTCCTGTGAAGTAGATAGTTATGTGACTAAGCATTTAAACACACCACACCGTGATCGCATTACAATGGAAGTAGCCATACAGTATCAATAATAATGCTAGATTCAATGTGTTGTATATGTTCGGTTATATGTCGCATTCCTGATGTGTGTCTGATTAAATGCTCATGCGGAGGAATCGGGACGTGTTGAACAATATAGGAGCAGGGGACACCACAGAAAGACAGACAGCCTATTCGTTACATTTGCATATACCCTGCAAAAGAAAGATATCGAGGTCAGACAGATATTCTCGCAAAACATATCGGGCAACTTCCAGCAACGCGGTCTGGGGAAGGAGAAATGACTAAAAAATAACCTTCATACTGCTCACTTCACTTTCAACAGGTTGCAGAGTGAGAGGGAAAACAAAAAAACTTATCAGAGAGGAAGCTTAAACCTCAAATATATATTTAAAAATACCGTGTCCCCATTATGAAAAGGACGGGTGCGTTATTTTGTTTGTTTGTTCGTTTTGCATCTTTGGAGTTTGCTGTGTGCGCAGCCGCTGCGGGGAGAGGGGCGGCCGGCTGCCAATGAAATACATCACATTACAAGTAGCTACCGAAAGTTTGAAGATGTCCGATGGCGTGTCTTTTATGGGTGAAAGGAAAAGACAGTGTCGCGTTAACAATTTCAGTCCTCGCGTTAACAAGTGAGCAGTGTGTTGTTGTTGTTGTTGTGTGTGTATAGTTATATATATATGTATATATATATATATATATATATACATACACACACACGTTTAACGTTGTATTCACTATTGTATCATTGCTCTCTTCTAAAGATATAAATAATATAAATAAAGGCTTTTTTGATGCATGAACGATATAGGCTTAGCCAACATAATACATACAGACATCTGGAGCAAAGGCAGGAAAAACAGACAGGGTAGGACTAACAGAGTCTGACTTAGCCGATGCAAATGATCCCTCTGTGGTGTAGACCATATTAACAATAAGTATAGAATTTAAAGAGCTCCTCTTTGGGACCTCAGTAAACAAGGGCTTGCTCTGTGCTTGTTTATTTCTTCATCTGAGATTACATTCATCTGCATTCATATGGAAAAATGTGTACTGTGTACTACTGTGTAGAGTTTATATATATATATATATATATATATATATATATATATATATATTTGTTGACTGTTTAATAGCTCAGAACAAGCAGTAGCCAGAGCACATATACGCTTCAGCCTTTTTCCAAAAAGGGGATGTGCAGCTTCTTTAGTGATGTGGAGGCGTACACCCTGAGGAGTGCTGATTAATCTCCCCAAGTCAGTCTGCCCTGGACTCCTATCCCCATTGATGGGAAGAGGCCACACTTGTTATAATTCAAATAGGAAGCAGTAGCACAGCCAGAGCTGACTTTAAAGCTCTCATAGTCCCTACATGTTTACAAGCCGAACTGGTGCTTCAGGGTACTGGGACTCTTATTGGTTTTTAATAGTGTTACTGTTAAGACACACGCGCCACTGGGGCTTTTTAAAGATTCCGGCCAGTCATGTTGTTTCAGCCACGGTTGGTCCACCTGCTTCAAAATGCACGTGTTTTTTCAGCCATTTTGATGACACCAAAGACGCCGTAAGGGTCTATCCCACAGCCTGTTTTGTTTTTGGTTTAAAAAATGTATAACATTAAGGAGTCAACAGAAGCAGTTATTTAAATCCATTATTTATATTTGTGCACTCAACAAATATTGGCAGTAGCGGTGATACCTGTAGCAACTCTCAAGTCCTGCGATTGGTAATCCTGTTGATTCGCCGAGCGTCCACCCTACATTAACGGTGACAGTGGTGTGTCGTCTGCCCCCCCTCCCTCCCTCCACCCCGATACATGTCGTTTGTCACTGTCATCCACACCGGTCCCGCGTTCAGCCATTCACGTGCCTCGCACCCTGCTGCCGGTACCAGGCTACCGCTCGGGGACTCTCATCTTGATGCTCTGCGCGAGAGTTAATTACAAATATAATTTTCAGGCAGAATATATGGAAGCTTGTTTGTGACCTTCAAAACAAAAGGGACAAAGCGAGCATTGTGTGCAGATTATTGAAATGCCTGTTCTTTTGCACCCTGAATGGACTTTTCAGTTTCCCTTGTCTGGCCTCCCAAAATGTCAGCTGTTGCATCTGAAACGTTTGCATTCTGTTGTTGTAGTTCTCCGAAATGCTTGTTAGGATACTGTATCCGGTGACCTGCGTCACCACGCCGACCTTCTACAGGGCCTCACTGCAGTGTTTGTTCTCTGTTGTGTCTCACAACATCTGATTAAAATAATAAAACACACGCTTCGGTATGTAGAGGCTAGAGGGTACGGTAGGGTAGATGTCAATATAAAAAAATGAAAGGCAGCGGTGTTATCCTGGGTTGTGGTGCTGTTGGAGACAGGTGCAGCCCGCGCAGGGCCGTTTAGGTTGGAAGTTAGGAAGTTCATCGGAATAAGAGGAAAAGGATACACAGTTTTTGCTATGGATGCTCTTGAAAGTATCACCTCTTACAGCAGAGAGCTGGCTTCCCTTCCACCACACCAAACGCGAGCCATGCAGTGCCTCATCCCACCACTAGGGTAATCTGCTTTACATTGCGGTCGATACAGAACATGCTTGGCATCTTTCAAGCAAGATGTATAGCGCAGAAGACCAGAACTAATTTAATAATCATTGGGATTATGGGCTGGGGGGTGGTTGAGAGAGGGATTTAAAATGCTGAGTTGAGATTGGTTCGTGTAGGAACCGTGGCCTTAAATGGAGATTGGTTTGTATTGAGGGTTTATTAGGGATTATGGGGTGTATTTGCCTAATTTTAGGGATTTATGTATAAGCTGTTGGGCAGACCGATTGATTCATTAATTAACCCCGAAATGACTGAGTATCATGAGTTTCCGTTACAATTCTAGTAAATGTTTCAGTTGGTTGTGTAATTGAAACCAGTGGGTTATTTCTGTAGTTTTTCTGTCTGTGCAGGAGCCAGATGCAGGAGATTGTGCTGCTCTGTCACTCACACAGCTGGTGTGACACTGAATCAGGGCCAGTCTAGCCTGGTGTCATAACCCCGGCAAGTTCTGCCTTTCACAGCTCCCTCAGTCTCTATTCTGCACATGAATGACTCCACGCGGCGCCGCAGTCTCCAACCACACCAGCGACACTCTGGGGTGGGCTGGGGTAGGTCGTCATGGGGCCATTAATCAGGTGGGTAAAGAGTGTCGAGTCAACGTCAGGCCTGCCTCTGCTGTCGGGCTTTCGGCTTGGGGGGAGTGATGAAGCAGCAGGTTAGTAAGGTTGTTGTAAGTCATCCCATCTGTGTGTGTGTGTGCCTGTGTCTGTGTGTGTGTGTGATCATGTAATAGTCACATTGTGATAAATGATAACGTGGTAAAACCTATTACTTTTTAGCTTGTGGGGGCATTTTTTCAAGTTCCCACAATATAAACATCAATTTAGTGAAAATGTGTGTAAGCAATCAAAAAACTTTAATTGTTAAAAGTCTTATATTTTGTTTGGTTACTTATGGTTAAGGTCAGGGCTGGGTAAGCATTATGGTTGTCATGGTGAGGATTAGGGTTATGATCAGAGAAATTAATGGGGAGTCCCCACAAAGATATAAATAAGATTCCTGTGTGTGCCTGCATGTGTATGCTTGGGCCCCGCCCATCCTGATATGGGGGCGGGGCCGTCGTTTATCCTCCTGGCACTGCGAAGCACTGGGTTGTGGAGTGAAGCATCCAGACCAGAATGACTGATGAGGCTGTTTGTCACCCGCTGAACCAGAGAGCTCGCCGTGTTATCATCGCCGTGGCGACACACCGAAACTGCTGAGCTGGTGTGTAAATACACGCCGCTGTGAGGGAAAGTCTGCCGCAGATGGCCAGTGGCTGGCACGTGCGTGTGTGTGTGCGTGCCGGAGTGTGAATGCACAAGTTCACCGTGAAAAACAGATAAACAATGTCAGTCAGAGGTGTTCGTCTTACTACTCCTGTCTTTGTTTTCTGACAATTTCACATAAGTTTGCATCTAGGTTTAATTTATTCGGGGGGTAGAATGTGGCTCCGTGAGTTAAGAAGCTGTGTCTGCAATTGGTTGTCGGTTCAAATCCCAGAGTTGGCAGAATGATTTCACCGTTGGGTCCTTCAGCAAGACCCTTCACTCCTCATTGCTCCAGGGATTGTCTGACCCTCAAACATGTACTGTACATTGCTTTGGAGAAAAGCATCAGCTAAACAAATTAAATGTAAATTAATGAGACTGAGCTTGTGACATCTGAAAAAAACAAAAAAAGGGGAAAGCACACCCCCCCCCCCCCCTTCCTCTTTCTACACTCTAACACAATGTTTTCCAATCCGGTCCTCGGTGACCCCAGAGAGTCCAGGTTTTTGCTCCCTCCCAGCTCCCTGTAGAGAGCAGAAATGTGGACTGATTGGCAGGGAGCTGGGAGGGAGCAAAAACCTGGACTGTTTGTGGGTCCTTGAGGACCGGATTGGGAACCACTGCTCTAACAGTATCATAACCCACCACAAGGAGATTTTCTACTGATTTGTTTGCACGTTGACTTAACTTGGGAGCCTCAACACGACAAAAGTCACCGTCATCTTCTCATTGGATATAACGTGATTATCACTGAATTTATGCAACAACATCAGAGAAAAGTTTCCTTTTCTGAGGAATGAAGACTTTGGTCTCCTAGTCCAGCCTGCTCAGCTTCCCTTTGTCCTCGCAGACTTACATGCGTAACCAGAAGCTTGAGCGCGGTTGTCAGACCTCACGGTCCTTTCTGCCAGATTCTTGCTCCCTGACCTCTCGCCCCTCTGGCTATGTGCGTAAGGTCCAAAGCCGTTATTGCCCTTTAAATATGAGCAGGCGTGGTGCCTCCTGTTTCTGTAACACAAGCGCTGGAGTGCCGCTCTTTCCGCGCCGCTCTTTCCGCGTCGCTCTTTCCGCGTCGCTCGACCTGCCCGATTCTCACTTTCATAAGCCGCTGGTCTTCGATCAGTCGAGTCGAGGTTAATAGCCATCCAGTGTGGGGTCTGGGGGGGGGGCAGAGCATGTGCGATTAAATACACTGGGTGCTGTACTAACGCTCCTGTTAGCCTTCCTTGCTACATTATTATTATTATTATTATTATTATCATTTTCTTAATGGCGTAGTGCACTGCTAGGCACTATTGATCAGTGATGCAGTTTGTCATCCCAGATGGCAGTAATGCTCAGGATTGATTTCTCCTTTCTGCTTCCTTCACTCCTCTCTCTGCTCTCTCCTGCTGACTGACCGTATCTGATTTCAGATGGACAAATGGACTGTTCCTCATGGCACACAAGCAGCATAGTCTCCCACCCCCACCTTACCGCTCTGCTGTATTTTGATATTGCAGAAGTGTGCCTGGCAGCTCTGTCAGAGGACACTGAAGCAGGATTCAGTGTGATCTATTGTTTTGTTTTTGTAATTACAGTAATTAAAGGCATATGTGTGCGAGGTGCCACGTCCCTTTAAGGCGGATTTGGTGGGAGCCGCGTTACAGGAGTTAGGGAGCGTCGGACAGTACAGGTTACATACCGGCGCCACGTCCCTTTAAGGCGGATTTGGTGGGAGCCGCGTTACAGGAGTTAGGGAGCGTCGGACAGTACAGGTTACATACCGGCGCCACGTCCCTTTAAGGCGGATTTGGTGGGAGCCGCGTTACAGGAGTTAGGGAGCGTCGGACAGTACAGGTTACATACCGGCGCCACGTCCCTTTAAGGCGGATTTGGTGGGAGCCGCGTTACAGGAGTTAGGGAGCGTCGGACAGTACAGGTTACATACCGGCGCCACGTCCCTTTAAGGCGGATTTGGTGGGAGCCGCTTTACAGGAGTTAGGGAGCGTCGGACAGTACAGGTTACATACCGGCGCCACGTCCCTTTAAGGCGGATTTGGTGGGAGCCGCGTTACAGGAGTTAGGGAGCGTCGGACAGTACAGGTTACATACCGGCGCTGGCTGGTGCGCGGTACCTTTGTGGCAGGCTGTGCCGTCCAAAACTCCATGTCTGACATCTTTATTGCCTGGAGGCCTAAATGAAGAAAAATATCCCTCCTCCAGCAGTGTAGTGAAGTGTATGCCCGTGCTTGGGTGGGTCCGCACTCTGTGATATGTACTTGCTTTCCTCTTTTCCTACTGTGATACTCCCCCCCCACCGCCCCGCTCTCCTTGTCCATTTTTGATGAGGACTGTGCTGGCGGTGAGCTTTCCTGGGCTGACGTCACAGTCGTGTTCTATGAATCGGTGTGGCCCGCTGTTGGGCACCTGACACCTGCGTGCGCTTCTGCTGCGGTGGGGGGGGGCTCGCCTCGGCTGCCGGATGGATTTTCCTGCCCGAAAAGCGAAACCGAGCTAGAAGCTGCCACAGAAGATGGGGAACGGCGTGGCGAGTGGGAGGTGCTACTGAACCAGGGGCGTGGCCTTGGGGAGGGCACTCGCGTTCATGCCGTACGCGACCCGTAATTAAGCGATCTCACAACCGGGCTGTTCCACGCCGCGGGGGTGTGTGTCGTAATTAGATTGGCATCTCCACTGACCTGAACTCCTTTTGGGGGCTGGGGAAGAGCATTTACTCTCCTTCCAGGTTCTCGCCGAAGTCAGAGAGTGTGCATTCCTTAGCGTGTCCCCTGCAGTGCATCTGTCAGTCTCTCCCCCACTTCCTCTCAGAATAACCCGGTTTCTCCGCCGTCCCCCTTCGTCCCACAAAGCCTCTCCCGCTGATTTCTGTGGGTGAATATGCCGGCACCTTCTAGGAGCCCTCCCAGTCCCACCTCCGCTCCCCTCGGCGTTCTGGGCCATTCCAGCTGACGGCATGCGGTGGGAATCGGACGGATTAAAATCCTTAATCTGTTCCCGCTGAGGGAGCTAATGGATGGGCCGCAGTCCGGCCGGCTTTCCATATCCGCCCAGAAGACACACGGCAGCCGTTGGCTTTGGAGCCGCGTGATTCCCCTCGTAGGGGCTCTTATGGCGCCGTGCTTCAGGATACTTTCAGATCCGCTGGGTTCATCCTCAAATGGGCAAAGAAAAAACTCACAGCTCTTCGTTATCTTGGAAATGTTCCTAAGAATTGATATTGAAATATGTCGTCCAGCTGACAAACTGGCATAACTGGGAAATATGCCGATCAGGCTGGATGATAAGCACAGTATACTGTTTATGTCTATGGTGTAATATAGCTTGTATTTCTATGTATTATTTACTAACAATTACAAAGAATGGAGCTGACAAAATGAAAGGTAGCTTAATATGCTTACAGTATATGTGTCAGTAAAGCTCAGGCAATTTTCATGCCTGAATTATTCATGAAAGCTAGCCGTAGATATCTTTGGGCAGTATTCAATAGTTATTTTGTCCAGCAAATATACTGATTGGACAGAGAGGGAGGGAGGGATTGAAGCTTGGGTCCGCTGTCATGTGACCTGTCCTTCCTGGTGCGGATAGCACAAAGGGGGATGTCTTTCCACGGTGCCTCGTGTTCTGACGACCTCTCTGTTTTCCTCGAATAAATCGGAAGGGTCTGTGCTTCTGTGGATAAATAAGGGGGGGGGGGGGAGCGCTACAGAAGCTACCCCCCCACTTCAGTGTGTCGAGGGTTAAGGCTGACTTCCTGTCCCTTTGAAGTCTGTGCTACAGTAGAAACACAGCCAGGCATCTCTTGCTCCAGCTCCCCCAGTTCCCACATTGCAGCCAGATGGAGGAGGAGATGCACAGGAGCGAGAGAGGAGGAGCAGAAACACAGGCCGGTCCCCCTGCCCCCGGCTCTCCTCGCTTAGGCACCGAATGGCTTTCATGGTGTAGGGGTACCTGCAGAGGATGAGCTGCACTCCACCTTGCCGCTTGCCTGCTCCAGCGCTCTCTCCATCCTTCTCTCTCTTTCCATCCTTCTCCTCTCTCCCTCTCTCTCACTTTCTTTCCTTCTCTTCCCCTCTCTCCATCTCTCTCCTTCTCTCTCTCTCCCCTCTCTCTGTCTCTTTCTCTGCCCCCTACTCTCTCCCTCTCTCTCCCTCTGCCTGCCTCTCTCTCCCCCCCTCCTCCCACTCTCTCTCTCTCTCTCTCTCTCTCTTCACCTTCTCCTGAAGGTTAGCAGGCCATGTAACTGGGTTTCCTCAGCGGTGCTATGCTCCGTGTGCCCGGCCTGCTACCTGGCTGGGACGCCCATCCAAGCTTTCCTGCCAATCCTTTCACTTTCTAAATCCCGTCAGTTCACCTTTCGGCCAAAGGACCTCCAGTACAGGAGAACGGCCGGTGCCAGGCCATCGTGTCAACCAGGGCTGAGTTTTTGCTATGGCCTGTTACGTGAGGTGGCACGTTGTTTTTTTTATTATTAGTATTCTATTGCTTTCTGTAGGTTTAAGCCGGACCTTTGAAGCCAGACCTTTTTTCATTAATAACCCTTTTCAATAGCTTTCCTGGGGCGAATCACCACTTAGCACCGTGTGGCGCTGACTCTGGGTAACGGTGCCCGGCACATTCTCCCACCTTCCGGATGCTTCCAAATTGCCCTGAGCCTCCATGTTTCTCTTAGCACGTGGTTAAAGAGCCAGTGTGTGTGTGTGTGTGTGTGGATTATGTTTATATTACATTGAGGGGACCAAATGTCCCCACAATGTGATAAAAACCTGTTATTTTGACGTTGTGGGGACCATTTTTCCCCACAAAGATCTGTGAATGCAATCAAAAAGTGAAATATGCCAAAAGTCTCATATTTTGTTTGGTTACTTATGGTCAGAGTTAGGGCTGGGTGGGGGTTACGGTCATCATGTTGGGATTTTCCCTTAGAAAATGTAATGAAAAATGTAAGTTTTTCCCTTAGAAATGAATGGATAGTCCCCACAAAGATATAATTACAAACCTGTATGTGTGTTTTTGAAGGAGTGCATCTCACCAGCGCCTCCGGTTAGGGAATCAATAGGAAGATGTGAGTGACTCTGGTTCCCCTGACTGGAGGATAGCAGCAATAGCTGCAGTGCGTAGGGAAGGAGAGAGGGAGAGAGAGGGATGGAGAGAGAGAGAGAGAGAGAGAGAGAGAGGGCTGACCTGCACATGATAATCAGATCCCTGCCAGTGGTGCTTTCCTTAGATAGCCTGCTGATCCTCTCAGTTTATATACCTGGGCTGCATCCAAGCTGACCAATCAGTGCTAGGTTCACAAGACGGGCTCTGTGATTGGTTGACATTTGCTTGGCCTTGGTGAGAGCCAGGCCCACCCTGGTCCCTCGCTCTGGACCCTGATCTTGGGGGACCCTGCAATAACTGGTGATGGTGTCATGCATGGCTGTATGGCAGCGTTACTCTGAGCCTGTCGGGCATGTGCATGTCTAACGCACCAGCCCTCAAGGGGTCTCTGGTGTTATGTTACCCTCCAAAAACCCCCACTGGTTTACACATGGGCTTCTGCTGGGCCCTGTCGGAGATGTCAGTGCCGTCCGTGATGTTGGTGTGTAAAATTTCAGGCTGGCAGCCTTCCCACATTTTCCTGGAGAGAAACGACGCAGACAGCTAACCCCTCACAACTGCTCTGTGTTCTAGAAAGTTTCTTTGAAGCATTAAAAACATCAGTGTTTTTTTTCCCCATGTATGTGTGTCTCTGTGTTAAAGAGCAGTGAAGCATTCAGCACTTAATTAAGTGAATATCCCTTGTTTATTCTGTGAGGATCTGTGGATAGTGGTTTAGGCAGTGGATCATCCAGCCATTCTTGTTCTTATTATCGTAACCCACGTTCAGAGACCAGCAAGAAGAGCGATAACAGTGAGGTCAGCTGACCAGCCGCCTTCCTATGTGAGCACCTCCCCCCTCCAGCCGTCGAACGTGAACCACGGACCCTCAACATCGCGCCTTAAGGTGATTTCTGGATTCCCTAATGACCTCGCAGACACAGAGATGGGGACATTTACTCATTTAGTAAACTCAGCGATATCGCAGATGTGCAGAACTCACAGTGGCTCACAGTGAGGCTGAGCTCGCGGTGTGGCGACTCTTCTGATTCGCTAAGCACAAGGTCCCAGGCGACTCCTGTGCAAATGCAAACACGGTGCAGAAAACGGAGCCTTTGCGGCCCCTCCCCCAAGCCCCGGGATGCCTGGATAACCAGCGGCTGTGTACTTCCTGTTTTTTTCCCCTTGGTGCTTCACTAAAAGCAGGACATAGAATTTATAGTAAGATCATTGCAATTAGCGAGGAGGTAAAGAACTGAAACGACGGGCATTATAACTAACGGAAGCTTTTTGGAATCGTACGCTATGCCCTGGTTTGTAGCCATTTAAGATTGCACAAGAATAGCATGCAGGCTTTTATGTTTTATGACATTTTATGAGTGACAAATCACTCCAGTTGGATGTCACCATTGCATCAGAAAGCCCTGCTCCCATCTGGCTGCAGCAGCCGTGCTTATAGCCCCCGGGGGGTACAAAACAGCGAGAGATTGGGGGGGGTGTTGTCTACGGGGCCCCCACCTTCTCATTAGGCCTCTTTAAGGCCTCACCCTGACTGTCTCTCAGTATCTTAGCAGTGGCCCTGTGGGTTCGCCCCCCCCCCCGACAGGGTTAATGAGGGTCTCCTGCTGTTTGCAGATACAGTCAGACGTCGCTTAACGACAGGGATACGCTTCGGAGAAATGTGTCGTCAGGCGACTCCGTCGTTCTGCGAACGTGACAGAGTGAACTTACACCAGAGCTGCCAGATTCGGTCAGTTGGCTGGAGTGAGATTTTCAATTCGAGACGAGAATTATTAGCTAATTTTAAGTTTGTAATGGATAATACAGATTTTGTGTAAGATTTCTTGCGTGAGCATTACAGCCTGAAAGAGTGACTTACACAAACCTAGATGGAATATACTACTACACACCTAGTCTATACGTTATAGCCTAAGTAACAATGCCATGTATAGTGTAGTAAATTTATTATCATTATCGAGTATTATATACTGTACATAATTGTATGTGCTATACTTTTACACGGCTGGGAGTAGGCTTGATTTCACCAGCATCACCACAAACACGTGAGTCATTTGTTGCGCTCTGACATCACTTGGTGATAGGAATTTTTCAGCCCCGTTAAAATCTTAACATCACTGTTGCCCTTTAACAATAGTGAGGTCGGCAGGGTTAGCTTTAATCCCTCCACCGTGATTTATGTATTATTATTATTATTTTGTTACTATGTTGTTTTTCATCAGCAGGTAAATAAAGTCCTTGAGCTTCTTTAGTCCTTTTAAAAACAATTGCCTGTTACATAGTGCCATTGTTTCTGTCCCGCCTTATAAGGTAATGTGGGGGAGGGGGGAGGGTTTTCTTAGATATTGTTATACGGGTGCTTTTTCTTTCACTTGCACATCTTATCGATGACTTTGGGGAAGAACTCGTTTCCTTTCTTAAGTGCCCCCTTCGCTCCCCAGAAGTGACTTTTCGACCTTTGTCTGCTGTTGAATGCTGGGAAAGGGGGAGGTGAATGGTCCCACACAGCGAGGTTCCCCGCTGGACCCGGCGCTGCCGTCTGACTGTACACAGGGCGTGATTTAAAGGGCCTGTCAGCTGTGACCTCAGCGGCCGGCCCACACCGCGCAGTGGTGGGTCCGTGCAGAGAAAGGGCCGTCTTTGTGCGGTGATTCGATGCGCAAGCTTGGAAGAGTGTTGCCAGTATTCCAGCAGACACGGCCGGGCGGTAGGGACACGTCGTGCCTTTTCGTAACAGTGAGCCACTTACAGGGCGTCCCGTTTCTTGGTTGGCTGTACTTGGAGTTTCTCCAGGGTCCTCCTGCTCCTTTGGGTTTTTTTTTTCCACCTCACCCAGCAGCACTGTTGATGAAAATGGGGACGAATAAATCAATGAATGAATGAATTTCACATTTATATAGCACTTTTTTTCCAAGTCACCCAAAACACTTTCCAGAACCAATGGGGAACCACTTCAACCACGCGCCAAGGTGGTGTCGGGGCAGGGGAGAATTCACCAATTAGATACGGGGGACAATTAGGAGGCCGGATTTGATAGGGCCACAGTGGGGAAATTTAGCCAGGACTTTGGGGTATCACCCCTACCCTTTTGAAAGATGCACAGGGATCTTTTATGACCTCACAGAGTCAGGACTTCAGTTTTAGTTTCTATTCCCAGCTTGGTGTTTGATTTGGTTTTAATATTTTGCACTGGCTTTTAAATTCATATGTATGACAGCATCACATTTGTTTTTTTCTATAAACACATCTGATCCTTATATTCAGAGACCATGATTTTGCTTTGATGAGCCGAAACTGACCTATAATTGCTTGGATGATGGCTTTCACATACTTTATTTTCCCTGATAATCCAGTAGCAGTGAATCCATATCCATTGTTCCAGTTTGGTGTTTCAGTTACTGGCGGCGCTAACGGGGAAGGGGTGCGATGGACGACATCTCGCTGTAACGTCTATCCAACCTCTGCTCCGTTAGAAGTCCAGCCCTGAGGATCCATGCGATGAATGCCTCACTGCTTTGCAGTGAAGCTGATCACTCTCGCTTAAACTTTAGGCGCAAGGATGCACCGAAAACGAATCTGAGGTGCGCTTACAGCCGTCCCCGTCTCAAACGTGTACAGTTGAGCATTTGGCGCTGTTGTTTAGAGGTAATGGACAGCAAGTGACACGGGCACTGAGACATTCACGCCATCTGTGTGTCCGGAAGCTCTGAGGTTTGCTGAGCTCGTCAGTACATCTGGATCGGAGTGCTGCAAGGATAGCTGACTGGACTGGACGGGGCCATAGAAGAGCCCTAAAGAACGGTATGTTAGCGCACACTCGCTCGGTAGAGCGAGGAGTCTCTCTGTGACCCTGCGTAAACGTCTCCAGTGCCGATCTGCTGGCTCTGCACAGCGCGCTCCTTGATAACCTTCAGCCAGGTTCATCAGGAGATGCTAATTGCCCAGGGACCCGGGATTGTGCTGGCGTGTGACATGGAGATTAGCGTGAAAGACGAAATTCGTCCTTCGAATCATCGCACCGAGACGAGATTTTTTTCTTTTTTAACCGTGGGACCAAAGTATTTATGTGCTGTTCCTCTAGGGGGTGCTCATTACTTCAGTTTAGCTGTGTGGCTTTTTTTGTTAATGGAGTGTACAACTGGGGCCAATGTGTAGGTGAGAAATGTCCCAGTTGCTGTCATTGATTCACATGTGCTGGGTTCCCTGAGCTGGACCCTCTAAACACTCAGGGGGCTGGCACTCTGTCAGGGCCTTTAGGGGGCGCCATAGAGCAATACTAATGGTTGGTGAACATCATCAACAGACATGCGTGCAAACTGGGTCATCGCACAACCCAATAGTTTAATGGCCCCTCTCCACTGACCGCCCGATTCTGGCACGGTGCCCCTGAATGGACTCGGAAAATAATCGAAAAGTGTTAGAGGCCGGGCGGACTTATAGGTTTTCCACCACGTGCCCCCAGAAAGAAGGTGGCTGGATGCTGGCATACTGAGGGAGAAACAATGGTTAAAAATAACCGGGGTGAGGACAGTTACGTAAAAGTGTTATCCGAACAACAATCAGGTCAGCCTTGTCTGTGCCTCTCGCTTCCCAAGACTTTGTCATAATAATTTTAGAATATCCTTAAAAAAAACAAAGTAATTAAAGGTGTCAATCAGAGCTGTCCCTAATTCGGGTAATTCTGAGAAAGTATAACCAGGCTGTCTTGTGTAACGTACTGCTTGTGATTATACACGGTTACACGGATGGAAGTCAGCGACTCGCTCAATGCTGAAACAGCGCCATATATTTCCAAAGTTTCAGTAATGTTTTTGAAAACGGTTCTAGTCTGCAGACACTTTGGATCAGATGCAGTCCTTGCTGTTACGTTTGTGCGGTATCTCCAACGAGGGGACCTCCCCTGGCTTCCACCCCGTTTAAAATGGAGCAATCATCTAGTTCATCTCGGTGTACTTCTGAGAGATCAGGTTTCTGAAGAACTGTAACTCTTAACCTGCTTTCAGGATTTCCCAAATTAATCTGATAAGATCCACTAATCCTCCCAGAAAGTAAACAGTGTGTTGTGCTGTAAATTCCAAACTCTGCTTCAGCATAACTGTGTTTCCTCAGTGTCTTTCTGGCGGGGTTTAGTGACAGAATTCAGGCCTAACTAAGAAGGCTGTATTTTCCTCGGGTTACCTCAGTTTCAAAAGCACTTGCAGTTTGAGAGATGTTCTCCTAAATGAAATTCTCTCTGATCCACAATAGTTTTCAGCCTATAGAGTACCAGATTGTCATCATTCTTATTATTATACCCTGTGATTGACTGGCTTCTTGTTCAGGGCGTAGGCCAGCCTTATGCCCTGCACTGCCTGGGGTGCGCTACAACCCAGCTAACGGGGAACGTTCCCGGAACTTTAGCCAACGTTATGTGAAAGTCTTCTGAAAGTTGGCCGAGAACGTTCTAACTGTAACATTAATGGGACATTATTTCTACGTTTTACATTTTAAGGTTCTGTCAATATCAGCATGATAAAAATTAATACTCAAACAATTAATGTTGAAAAATATTGTTTTATAAAACAATATTATTTTATAAAGGTGTTGTATGTGTATACTGCAAGCATGATGTGCAGCCTCAAACCCGTGACCTTTACACCTCAAAGTCACAGTGTTACTCACTGCCTACCAAACCCTTCATCTGTTTTTACATTATTAGTCTTACTTGTAGTAGTGGCATAATGTTCTGGGAAGATCAGGAAGACTGAACCCTTTGAACGGTTCCGTATCTTTATTGTAATGTTCGGTAAACGTTCCTAGAACAAAAAATTGTTAGCGGGGAAGCCCCCACACCCTAACCAAGATAAACAGGTGGATGGATGGATGGAAGTTAAGAGCAGCATGGTGATTCGGCACTGCAGCATTAGGGCTGTGGATTGAATCCCTCTTCCCTTTCAGTGCGTGTGCAGTTTGTGCACTCCCCCCCGGCGCTGCTCACATTTCCTTCAGGTGATCTGGTTTCCTCTCGGTCGGTGTGAATTGGTGTCTATGAATTGGCAACAAACAGCGTTTTACGCAGGTCCCTGCGAGTGTCACCTCGGTGTTCGCTGTTGGTGTTGTAGATTGTGCCATTCACTTTCTCAGCACCACGCGCTGGGTTAGGCTGCTGTCGCCGTAGCGGGACACTAACTGTTAGCATGGGAGGTGTAAACAGCCCTCTTGATAAACCCCGTTTGTTTGGTGCGATCTTGTGAACCTGATCTTGATATGTCTCTCTTGGTTTTCCTAGATGAAATATTCATGAGGCAGCTCCTTAAAATCCAGATTTCTTTTTTGATTATATTCTTTTGAACGTATTGTTTAACAGTTCTTCATGAAATATGTATTCTTGACATTATGGTCTCCTATTGTTGAAGGTTGATGACCTTCAACTAAAGGAGTCGACTGGTATCACCATCTCGTTACGGGTGGGACCCCAGGTGAGGCGTGCTGTTTCGCTCTAGAAATGAGATTTTGACACGTTCCCTCGTCCCCCAGGCGCATTGTCTGCTGTGACTATGCTGGCCACACCCGGCCCATCCGCACGGGTGTCTGGTTGAGGCTTTGAGGAGCAGTTTAATCATGGGAGGAGCTCTGCAAATTGCATGAGAAGATACAGGAGGAGCACTGGAGCCACGCCGCTGATATCTGAGGGTTTGAGAGAGAGAGAGGGAGAGAGAGGGAGGGAGAGAGAGAGGGAGAGAGAGGGAGGGAGAGAGAGAGAGAGAGTCATCCTGGAGGGATGGGTGCCGTCCTGTATTCCTGTGGCACTGGCTGCCTCACAGCTGTCGACTCCATTAGAGGCAGAGAGCTCTTGTACCTCATTCAGATCTAATCAGCAGGCACACAAAGGCAGAGTGGCTCATTCATCAGTCAGTCATGCCAGCCTGGGACATGGTGCCGTGGGTTGGGGTGTAGAGGGACTGAGTGGGCTGGGGACCCATCCTGAGGACCCAGCAGGAACGCGTGGATGAGTGGGGTGCTGAGATGTGCAGTCATTTTATGTCATAACTTTGCCTCCAAGGTCCACATGGTGAAACTGAGTTTCCAAACAGGCTCAGCTCTCAGTGACAGAGAGGTGAATGCCAGCTGCAATAAAATCATTTATGGCTGCTCACTCAAAGAAAGTTTTTTTTTCTGACATAGTGTCTTTTTAAAATAGAGCTTTTTATAGTGTATTTCAGGTCAGGGTCCCTGCTGAAGGTTAGGGAGCACAGAGAGGTTACCTGGCAGTATAGGCGGGGCCTATTTTGTGGGCGGAGCTTAAAGCTCTGTCCCATCTGTGACGTCATAAGTGGGCGTATCCTCTGTTCTGATTGGTCGGTGGGGAGGGGGGTTTTGGCCAATGGGGAGGGTGGTTTTGGCCAAATGGTATACATGCTTATGCCACGTGTTGCCGATAGGGGGTCGTATGGTTTGGGGGGTTGTTAAACTTTAATACAATAAAATACATTACATGTATTTTATTAATGTGTTATTTTTAACAACGTTTTTAAGGAATAATAAAACATATAGCAGGATGAACGTAAGCTAGGGCAAAACTTTAGTGATACATTTAAAAGAAAGAAAAGTAGGCGTATTTTAAACAAGTAGAGACATGTCCCAAGCGAAACACCGTATTTTTAAACAAACGACACGTCCCAAACTTTTAACTTTTAAACAAGCCCGAAAGAGCAAATGCGAAACAAGCACAAACATTTTAAACTCATTACATTTAACCAACGTATTTAAAGAAGAAGAAAAACGTTTAGCAATATTTACCAGTGTTAGGTTGATGAAAACATTTAACCAGCAAATATTTTAGCCCCGCAACGGAGCGAAGCCGTGCGCTACCACTCCGTTTAAAACTTCCGCTGAAATGGGCGATCGCTGGGTGGAAGGGGAGGGGCGTAAATACACGTTAAAAATGGCGGAGAGTAGAGACATGCCCCAAGCGAAACTCCGTATTTTTAAACAAAACAACACGTTCCAAACTTTAACTTTTAAAAGAAAGAAAAACAGACGGAATTTAAACAAGTAGAGACATGTCCGAAACACTGACAAGATAAAACACCGTGTTTTTAAACAAATGACACGTCCCAAACTTTAACTTTTAAACAAGCCCAAAAGAGCAAATGCGAAACAAGCACAAGCATTTTAAACCCATTACATTTAACCAACGTATTTAAAGAAGAACAAGAAAACCTTGTTAGGCTGAAGAAAACATTTAACCAGTAAACATATTAGCCCCACAGCTTGCCCCGTATGCGGCCGGCCAGTTCAAACTTCCGGGTCGAATGGGCGATCGCTGGGGGCAGCACGCGTGACGCAGTCGCACTCACGCTGACACACGTTCAAAATGGCCGGCCGCAGCGGAAATTGTAAACGCAAGCCCATGTCCCTTAATTGTGTGAACACGCCACCATACTGACAGAATGCGCATTAACTCTATTTGTTAATCTGACTTATTTGTAAACAGTATAAAATGATCTATTTCTAATTAAAATAAAAGTCGGCCTCTAGCACCACAAGTCCCGACTGTTTAGCAACATTTAGCTAATTTCATCAACGGACGACTAATCACAAGGAATAAACATCTTAAAAGATGTATTTACATGTATTTTGCTATCAGGGCTTTAGAGTTTAACTTCAGTTCGGTGAAAGTATAGGCCCGCAATGTGTATGCAGACCCAAAGCACGCTAACTTAGGCATTCACGCAACTTATCGCGAAAAAACAGATAGAAATAGACTTGGAAAATTTAAAGAAAAGATATTAACTGTTTTTGTCAACGTTTAAAGGTATAAAAAACTTTTACACAATAAGTTTTGGGGCTGAATTCATGTGTTTTAACAAAATGTGGCACCGACGACATTGTCGTACTGAAAATAAACACAGTCTACTAATGTTTTAAACTAACTTTCAACGCAAAGATGGAAATGCTAAACTGGAGGTATGATACACGGTCATTTTAACATTATTTTATATTTGTTATAAGGGCCAATACGGTGAAAACATATTTCCTTTGTTAATGGGTTATTTTAAAATAAGTATTAAAACATGCCATGAAACATTTTATTCAAAGTACTTTAAGGGTATCTTTACAGAAGTTTAGTCAAGAGGCGACAAGCCACTCTCTCTCTCTTTGAAAATGCGCAGGGCATAGACACTGATGATCCAAACAAGGAATAAAACAGTTTAGCAGTAACTGTTATTTTGCTATTTAAAGAAGGTAGGCATGGTTATTTAATCACATTTAATAGCACCTAGTAAGCGACATTTAGAATCAAGCATCAAATACGCATGAAAAACTTTGGTAGAATAATGTCTAGTTGTTCTGATGGAAACGCCCCGCTGGGAGGGGTAACTCCCCTCATGCTTTATTAAGCGAGCAAGTGTCAAGCACAAAATACAGATACATCTGAAAGCTTGAAACAGACACAGACATCTTCGCCGATCAACTTTCAACGCAAAGATGGAAATGCTAAACTGGAGGTATGATACACGGTCATTTTAACATTATTTTATATTTGTTATAAGGGCCAATACGGTGAAAACATATTATTGTTATTTTGACCAAAAGTTTTTTTTTTTTATGTTATCAAGTGAATTAAGGATGCCGAGCAAGGATGTTGAAGAAAACGGCCGACGTGTCGGTAAGTTTTCAGACATAGCAATGTGCAGGGGTTTTCACTGTTTAAAATGGGTAAAGACAACATGTGATTATGTACACACAGGTTCAGATGAGGGACCCCCGGTCGAAGAATTGACCACAAATATTGAGAAGATTATTAGGGAAGGGCCTATGGAGGACACAGCGGGGGGTGACGACGTGAAGACGGCAATGGCGGGGGGCCCCGTGGCGCGGCGAACGATCCATTTTATAATAGGGGCCGTGGCATGGATTATGGATACGGTGATAGATAGCGATTGTGCGGCGTGTGCAGCATACTGCCCCAACTTACGCTGGCACAGGTGTTACAACGGGCCAGAGCCATATTATATGCTTTATAATTTTGAAAGGGTCGCCAAAAAGCTGTGCACGCCACGGGTTGCAGATATATTAAGAAACTGTATCATGACGTTTACACCAACGCCGCCAGCCGTAACAATTGTTCAAGAGGCTATTGATACCGTTGTAAATAAACTGAAATATGTTAGCGATATACGCGCAACGCTGGACGGAATAATGAGCGATATTATAGCCCCTGAGCACACGAGCGATGTTTATACTGCTGTTCTGGGGTACTGGCGAGTGGTGCGGCATGCGTGAATGTCATTTCAAAAGTTATTTTTAAGAGTTATGGTCCTGTTTTTATTTTATTTTGTAGCAAGTAAGTAAGTAAATAAAATAATAATAATGAAAATAATGTGTGAAATGAGTTTCTTTTTTTTTTACTTTTCACTCTATCTCCATCCATGAAACCTGCAAAGTTACAATTATTGGCTAAATTGCGGATTGTAGATGACATGGGGCCATGCAGGGACACGTTGGACAATTCTTCTTCTAGCCATGTAGTCTTCACTCTCATCCAGGATATTACCCCATTATGTCACCCTTAAGCAGGCAACATGTGTACCACCCTGTATAATCTATCTACACCACCAAATGACCCAGGGTTTTGATGGCGTAAAATAAACACGGTCAAGTGCTTGTTAGCAATAACAACACAATGTTTTCATGACTCAACTCATTTTATTTAGAAAGCATATAAAAATGAGCAGCCAATCACATTTTGACAGACATTTACACACCAGCCATAGGCTGCTCGCATGTGTACAAATTGCAGAAATCATTAAATGCCTCATCTACAGCATACTCACAATCACCGTCTTCAGCGAAGCGTTTCAGCTCGCGCAATTTGGCCCGTACATTAATTTGGCCTTTAAGTTCAGAAACTAACACATCGATTGATGCATGTATTTTTACAGGAGCGGTATGAGGGTGAAACATGGACACCGCCTTTGTGATAATATGTTTAAGCCGTGGCCTATACAGCTTTTTGAACAGCTTTTCAAAATTGTTAAAGAAATAAAACGGGACAGGTTCATAGCGACACGTGTGCTGAAGCAGGCTAGGGTGTTTCACAGAACAGCCGATACAGTTCTCCTTCAAGTCATCTTCGATTAGCCGCTCCAGAATAAAGGCAAGTGACCCTTTGATTATCTTCATGGCAGCTTCGGTGATGCCACCACCCCCAGAATCTCCAGATAATGATGGAGCCGCAAAACGATCGCGGAAATCATCCAACAGCGATGCAGTAACCAGCGATGTAACCATTAGGGCAGAGTCCGCACGCGGAGGTTGTGACTGGAACAGAACCCCATACGGGCACCATGATGCGGCCAGCCGCGGAGTGTATTGAGGAAGCTCTGGTGGCGTTGTATCCATTCGTTGTCCAAAAGTACAGAGGGTCATGGATGGGGATCGTTGGGGGTTAAGTTGAGGAGAAGACTTGTTGAGCTGTATCGCCCCAAAAGTTCAGGCGTGAGGTGGCCATGTTGGGGCGGGGAAAAGGTCTGTGTGTGTGTCTCGTCCAGGTGACGATACCCAATGAGATGAAACATGGCTACCTCACGTCTGAACTTTTGGGGCGATACAGCTCAACAAGTCTTCTCCTCAACTTAACCCCCAACGATCCCCATCCATGACCCTCTGTACTTTTGGACAACGAATGGATACAACGCCACCAGAGCTTCCTCAATACACTCCGCGGCTGGCCGCATCATGGTGCCCGTATGGGGTTCTGTTCCAGTCACAACCTCCGCGTGCGGACTCTGCCCTAATGGTTACATCGCTGGTTACTGCATCGCTGTTGGATGATTTCCGCGATCGTTTTGCGGCTCCATCATTATCTGGAGATTCTGGGGGTGGTGGCATCACCGAAGCTGCCATGAAGATAATCAAAGGGTCACTTGCCTTTATTCTGGAGCGGCTAATCGAAGATGACTTGAAGGAGAACTGTATCGGCTGTTCTGTGAAACACCCTAGCCTGCTTCAGCACACGTGTCGCTATGAACCTGTCCCGTTTTATTTCTTTAACAATTTTGAAAAGCTGTTCAAAAAGCTGTATAGGCCACGGCTTAAACATATTATCACAAAGGCGGTGTCCATGTTTCACCCTCATACCGCTCCTGTAAAAATACATGCATCAATCGATGTGTTAGTTTCTGAACTTAAAGGCCAAATTAATGTACGGGCCAAATTGCGCGAGCTGAAACGCTTCGCTGAAGACGGTGATTGTGAGTATGCTGTAGATGAGGCATTTAATGATTTCTGCAATTTGTACACATGCGAGCAGCCTATGGCTGGTGTGTAAATGTCTGTCAAAATGTGATTGGCTGCTCATTTTTATATGCTTTCTAAATAAAATGAGTTGAGTCATGAAAACATTGTGTTGTTATTGCTAACAAGCACTTGACCGTGTTTATTTTACGCCATCAAAACCCTGGGTCATTTGGTGGTGTAGATAGATTATACAGGGTGGTACACATGTTGCCTGCTTAAGGGTGACATAATGGGGTAATATCCTGGATGAGAGTGAAGACTACATGGCTAGAAGAAGAATTGTCCAACGTGTCCCTGCATGGCCCCATGTCATCTACAATCCGCAATTTAGCCAATAATTGTAACTTTGCAGGTTTCATGGATGGAGATAGAGTGAAAAGTAAAAAAAAAAGAAACTCATTTCACACATTATTTTCATTATTATTATTTTATTTACTTACTTACTTGCTACAAAATAAAATAAAAACAGGACCATAACTCTTAAAAATAACTTTTGAAATGACATTCACGCATGCCGCACCACTCGCCAGTACCCCAGAACAGCAGTATAAACATCGCTCGTGTGCTCAGGGGCTATAATATCGCTCATTATTCCGTCCAGCGTTGCGCGTATATCGCTAACATATTTCAGTTTATTTACAACGGTATCAATAGCCTCTTGAACAATTGTTACGGCTGGCGGCGTTGGTGTAAACGTCATGATACAGTTTCTTAATATATCTGCAACCCGTGGCGTGCACAGCTTTTTGGCGACCCTTTCAAAATTATAAAGCATATAATATGGCTCTGGCCCGTTGTAACACCTGTGCCAGCGTAAGTTGGGGCAGTATGCTGCACACGCCGCACAATCGCTATCTATCACCGTATCCATAATCCATGCCACGGCCCCTATTATAAAATGGATCGTTCGCCGCGCCACGGGGCCCCCCGCCATTGCCGTCTTCACGTCGTCACCCCCCGCTGTGTCCTCCATAGGCCCTTCCCTAATAATCTTCTCAATATTTGTGGTCAATTCTTCGACCGGGGGTCCCTCATCTGAACCTGTGTGTACATAATCACATGTTGTCTTTACCCATTTTAAACAGTGAAAACCCCTGCACATTGCTATGTCTGAAAACTTACCGACACGTCGGCCGTTTTCTTCAACATCCTTGCTCGGCATCCTTAATTCACTTGATAACATAAAAAAAAAAAACTTTTGGTCAAAATAACAATAATATGTTTTCACCGTATTAATTGGCCCTTATAACAAATATAAAATAATGTTAAAATGACCGTGTATCATACCTCCAGTTTAGCATTTCCATCTTTGCGTTGAAAGTTGATCGGCGAAGATGTCTGTGTCTGTTTCAAGCTTTCAGATGTATCTGTATTTTGTGCTTGACACTTGCTCGCTTAATAAAGCATGAGGGGAGTTACCCCTCCCAGCGGGGCGTTTCCATCAGAACAACTAGACATTATTCTACCAAAGTTTTTCATGCGTATTTGATGCTTGATTCTAAATGTCGCTTACTAGGTGCTATTAAATGTGATTAAATAACCATGCCTACCTTCTTTAAATAGCAAAATAACAGTTACTGCTAAACTGTTTTATTCCTTGTTTGGATCATCAGTGTCTATGCCCTGCGCATTTTCAAAGAGAGAGAGAGTGGCTTGTCGCCTCTTGACTAAACTTCTGTAAAGATACCCTTAAAGTACTTTGAATAAAATGTTTCATGGCATGTTTTAATACTTATTTTAAAATAACCCATTAACAAAGGAAATATGTTTTCACCGTATTGGCCCTTATAACAAATATAAAATAATGTTAAAATGACCGTGTATCATACCTCCAGTTTAGCATTTCCATCTTTGCGTTGAAAGTTAGTTTAAAACATTAGTAGACTGTGTTTATTTTCAGTACGACAATGTCGTCGGTGCCACATTTTGTTAAAACACATGAATTCAGCCCCAAAACTTATTGTGTAAAAGTTTTTTATACCTTTAAACGTTGACAAAAACAGTTAATATCTTTTCTTTAAATTTTCCAAGTCTATTTCTATCTGTTTTTTCGCGATAAGTTGCGTGAATGCCTAAGTTAGCGTGCTTTGGGTCTGCATACACATTGCGGGCCTATACTTTCACCGAACTGAAGTTAAACTCTAAAGCCCTGATAGCAAAATACATGTAAATACATCTTTTAAGATGTTTATTCCTTGTGATTAGTCGTCCGTTGATGAAATTAGCTAAATGTTGCTAAACAGTCGGGACTTGTGGTGCTAGAGGCCGACTTTTATTTTAATTAGAAATAGATCATTTTATACTGTTTACAAATAAGTCAGATTAACAAATAGAGTTAATGCGCATTCTGTCAGTATGGTGGCGTGTTCACACAATTAAGGGACATGGGCTTGCGTTTACAATTTCCGCTGCGGCCGGCCATTTTGAACGTGTGTCAGCGTGAGTGCGACTGCGTCACGCGTGCTGCCCCCAGCGATCGCCCATTCGACCCGGAAGTTTGAACTGGCCGGCCGCATACGGGGCAAGCTGTGGGGCTAATATGTTTACTGGTTAAATGTTTTCTTCAGCCTAACAAGGTTTTCTTGTTCTTCTTTAAATACGTTGGTTAAATGTAATGGGTTTAAAATGCTTGTGCTTGTTTCGCATTTGCTCTTTTGGGCTTGTTTAAAAGTTAAAGTTTGGGACGTGTCATTTGTTTAAAAACACGGTGTTTTATCTTGTCAGTGTTTCGGACATGTCTCTACTTGTTTAAATTCCGTCTGTTTTTCTTTCTTTTAAAAGTTAAAGTTTGGAACGTGTTGTTTTGTTTAAAAATACGGAGTTTCGCTTGGGGCATGTCTCTACTCTCCGCCATTTTTAACGTGTATTTACGCCCCTCCCCTTCCACCCAGCGATCGCCCATTTCAGCGGAAGTTTTAAACGGAGTGGTAGCGCACGGCTTCGCTCCGTTGCGGGGCTAAAATATTTGCTGGTTAAATGTTTTCATCAACCTAACACTGGTAAATATTGCTAAACGTTTTTCTTCTTCTTTAAATACGTTGGTTAAATGTAATGAGTTTAAAATGTTTGTGCTTGTTTCGCATTTGCTCTTTCGGGCTTGTTTAAAAGTTAAAAGTTTGGGACGTGTCGTTTGTTTAAAAATACGGTGTTTCGCTTGGGACATGTCTCTACTTGTTTAAAATACGCCTACTTTTCTTTCTTTTAAATGTATCACTAAAGTTTTGCCCTAGCTTACGTTCATCCTGCTATATGTTTTATTATTCCTTAAAAACGTTGTTAAAAATAACACATTAATAAAATACATGTAATGTATTTTATTGTATTAAAGTTTAACAACCCCCCAAACCATACGACCCCCTATCGGCAACACGTGGCATAAGCATGTATACCATTTGGCCAAAACCACCCTCCCCATTGGCCAAAACCCCCCTCCCCACCGACCAATCAGAACAGAGGATACGCCCACCTCCCGCTTATGACGTCACAGATGGGACAGAGCTTTAAGCTCCGCCCACAAAATAGGCCCCGCCTATACTGCCAGGTAACCTCTCTCTGAGCACGCAAGCGAAATGGCCCGTGAGCCAAACTGGCCATCAAATCTCCAGCGCTCTGAACGACGGTGATGTGTGACATGCCGCAGCGTAACATTTCGGACGGGCCGTCCCTCTGTGGCGTCAGGCTCCATGGGGCTCTGCACAGCCCATCTTTAATTGTGAACAGAGGCACAGACCTCGCCTGTTCAGTGGTGCGATGCTGGAATGGTTTCCCTCCAAAATGTGATCTGACAATGTTGGCCAGGCACCATACCCCCCCCGCCCCCCCCCCCCCCCCCCCCCCCCCCCACTTCAGTCTGAGTGCAGCTAATAGCTTCTTTCATTGGGGGGAATAATTGAAATGAGTTCACAAGATTTTGGGGAGCTCACCCCCTCGAACGGCTGACCCGATTCCGCCTTTTGTCCGACCTGCCCAGACACATTTCTGGCAGCGTTTTATGGCAGAGAAGATCCCCCCCCCCATCCCGCCAACAGGCGCCCCAGACCCCTGCAGTCTCATTGAGGGACAGACGTAACCCGTTGTGACAGCGCCAGAGTAGGCCACACAGAGCCCGGGCTTCCCCGTGTTTCCACTTGGGCCACCTACAGGAGGCGCTCTCTTCAGAGCTAGGCAGTGAGTTTGGCTCTGTGAATCCGCACCTCCATTTGTCATTCAGTTTTATTGACAACTTTCTTGTTTTCCTTTATCTTGTGCTGAAAATAAAGATGCGGGGGATTTCGCAGGTGCTGTGCACACGGTAAACTCACACCTGAGTGCCTGCAAACCTCTGATGTCCAGCTTTGTGTGATTATCGATTTTGGATGTTATGATTCCTCTTTCTTTCTTGATGATTTCATTATTAATTTGTGAGAATTCCATGATTGCTGATCTGCTTTTATTGTGTGAATGCCTTCAGTGATGTAATTAGTGATGTCACATTCCTTGTCTGTTGATGAAGCCATACTTTAAGGGTACATGCCAGTGGCTATTTAATTAACCTCGGTAACGAGGCATATCTAGCAGGTGGCTGGAAATTTGGGCGCACAAAGCTTAAATAACACGCAGCATCAAGAAAATCCTGCCAGTGCTGCCTATTTGTTTGTGCTGCAGTGTAATTTCAGTGGCAGGTCACCTCTGTAAACAGGATATTTTGCTGAAGACCTAAACCCCCCTTCACCCCCCGGCCGACAGCAATGGCTCAATTTGAAAAATGTGGTGGTCTTGCTTGATGGAGCCCTGAGATGAACTGACGAAGTATATTTAGGTCAGCAGAGTCTTCTCTGGGAAGGGAGCATTATGCAGAGGAGGGAAGGCAGTGTCCTGTCCCAGAGGACCTCAGACACGGTCCAACACAGGACCGCAGTGGCGGGTCAGGAGAGGGCAGTCATAAGAAGTATGGTCAGGAGATGGTGGGAAGCAGAGGGCGGTCAGGATATGGTGGTCAGGAAAAAGGCGGTCAGGAGAGGGCAGTAAATTGAAGGTGGTCAGGAGAGGGTGGTCAGGTGAAGGCAGTCAGGAGAAAGGCGGTCAGGAGAAAGGTGGTCAGGAGAGGGTGGTCAGGAGAAAGGCGGTCAGGAGAAAGGTGGTCAGGAGAGGGTGGTCAGGAGAAAGGCGGTCAGGGTAATGGTGGTCAGGAGAGGGTGGTCAGGAGAAAGGCGGTCAGGGTAATGGTGGTCAGGAGAGGGCAGTCAGGATAAAGGTGGTCAGGAGAGGGTGGTCAGGTGAAGGCAGTCAGGAGAAAGGCGGTGAGGAGAAAGGCGGTGAGGAGAGGGTGGTCATGAGAAGGTCAGGGTAATGGTGGTCAGGAGAGGGCAGTCAGGATAAAGGCGGTCAGGGTAATGGTGGTCAGGAGAGGGCAGTCAGGATAAAGGCGGTCAGGAGAAGGCAGTCAGCAGAGGGTGGTCAGGACAGAGGGGGAGTAACTGGCAGTAATAAATGCCGTTTGTGTCACATGAACTGTCAAGTGTTTTAGTTTCATCTCCTGCAGAAGCTGTGGGGTAGGCATGGGGGTGGGGGGTTAGACTACTCAGTCATTTACATGCTGTATTTATGTGACAGCTTGGGAGTATACTCTGGATGGAGTAGCTTTTTTTTAACGGAAGTGCCCTTGCTGTTTGTTTATTGAATAAATTTAAATATTGAATTTTGTGTAGTCAACTTGATTTACACGTGTGTTATTTATTACCAGCCGTATAAGTATTTACACTGATATTGAAGAATGCAGTTCTGATTTTATCGGTCAGTTCATTTTAGCCTTCTTAAATTAATACCACGAAAAATAGATACTGCAAGTTAGCCTGAATGTTATTTAATAGGTCTGTGGAGGGTTATGGGATGTTGGATGTCATTGGGACGTATCCATTTCTGGTCACCTAATCCTCTCACTTTTTGGGTGGGTCTACAGCTGTCTTCTTTGTGTCTTTCTATGTGTGTTTTGTTTTTTTTTTTGCTTGACAAGGGAGATGAAATGGGGTCTGTTCATAATGGATTATTGATCTGTCTGAGAATAGACAGGCCCGCCGGCTTCGTCTCTTGCCGCTGTTACGCCCTCCGCTGTACTCTGCTTCACATACTCAGCCTGGCCTTTCACAGCGTAGGTCTGAAGTAGCCCATTCTGCGACAGGCGGCACACAGAGGTACGCATTGACCACACATGCATGCACTAAGGGGATCGGTTTGTCCTGCAAGGTGTTCTTATATGGCATTACATGCATCAATGTGGCCTGTTCCCATTGGGCATGAGGTTTGAGTGGCTGAAAGTACCCTGGATTGTCTTTAGCCACGTGATGTTCTTGGTCACCATGACCGCAACAATGACCATGATTCAGGATCCTCTTGAATGAAGGCCAAATGAATTAAAGGAGTAAAGATGTTTGGCACATTTGGGATGACTTTGAATAACCAGTAAATGCCTGGATATCTGGTATCTGGTTGTAAAATAATTACACTTCCTCTTTTTGATGGTGAACAAAAATCCTCCATACAGACATGTCATTCAAAGATTTTCCCTCAAGTATGGAAGAGACTGTTTATGCATCAGATTATTCTGAGTGTCTATGTCCTCTAAAGAGGAAAGGCGATGATCTAAGGGGCAAGTATCCTCCAGTCCCCATGAGTCATAGTCTTTCTGTGTGCTGGAAACACGACATTGTTTCAAGCTGAGCATAATCTTATTACAGTTCAATTTATAGACCATGTGACTGGTTTGTTAAGGGCATGCTCTAGTGAGGCCTGTGAGTCAGTGTCTGTGAACTCTGCACACTGGGTCTATGTCTTTAAAATTCACACACACACACACACATATATATATATATATGTGTGTGTGTGTGTGTGTGTGTATATATATATATATTTAAATGAAAGATATGAGAAGTCTGTGGGAGAGCCAAATGGAGAATTGAGGTCGTCGTGTTTTATGGAACATGACACTCAGAGGAGCAGCTGAGCCGGCGGCTCGAGAGGCAGGTTCGAGAGGCCTTGAGAGCCTCCCGTGCTGTTCCAGCCAAGCTCACTCCTCCCAAGCGCATGTTTCGCTCCCGAAGGCTAGTAACAACCAAGCTTCCAGAGGAGATCTGCTTGGAAATGGGCCGCCTCTACGTGCCGAGTAGCGAAGGAGCACCAACATTTTTTGCCGAGAACCAGGCACTGTGTTTTTGGCCAGAATTCCTGCACTTCCTATGACAGAGGTGCCGATTTCTCGCTTCCATCTTTGTCATCACTGCAGCTGGAAACCCACTGACATTTTTGCCTGGGTTTGGGCCCCGGTCAGTTCTCTAGACCAGTGTAGGGGGTGCAAACTTTGGACCTGGGTTTCTGCAGAAGTGGTAGCCAATCCCATCAAGCCATGGCGTGAAGGGAGTGGTGAAAGAGGCGTTTGCAACGTGCTAAATGTGGTAGTGAAACATGTGGCCACAGCTATAATAGAGAAGGGTCTGTCTGTGAAAGCCAGTTGTCTGGAGCCCACCTGGGTCTAAAGAGTAACTCTACTGAAATTCGATAATATCACATGTTGCTTGTTTGCTTCACTATATTAAGAGGCAAAAACAAACAGCTCACCATTTCTTTCCCAGAGCTGTAATATTTGCCTTTTAGTGTTTTGTTTTCCTGAGGTGGGGATTGATGTTGGCTAGGCACAGTAGCATGGCATTTACAGCACGCAGGTGCCCATGTCCATCCATCTGAACTGCTCTTTACGGCATCCCTGGCAAAAAGGGAGATTGTAATACCAAGTCCAGGATATAGGAATGTTGTTTTAAGGAGTTCATCAAAGCTCTAGATACAAGAAAGGTCAGAGAACCACCAATAACCTGATGATGCATGGAGCACACAGATTGTACTCCAGTACTATATATGGACTACAGAACTCCGCAGGGAAGGTCAAAGGGTGAGTGTTTGAGGACAATGAAAGGGGATGCTCTGTAATACCAATGTGATTCAGTTTTCTTTGGAGATATCACTGGATGGTCGACACATGGATGTAATATGGATGTAATATTTATTGTTTGGTTATATTTTGGTGAGCAGTAGTGAGGAGAAAGAGTGCCAATTAAGTTTTTTTTTGCTAATTTCTTCTCTGATACATTATGCTGCCCACATCCTGCCATCCTGAAGGTGACAGTGTCCAGTGATCTCCTGGCAGTGCAAAAAGACGTTTATCAGTCTGCAATCACTGGTTGTTTATCAAAGCATTTCACTGCGGAACTGCATCTTGGTTCTCAGAATATTCTGGAAGTGACTGCTCTGCGAGGGTCTGCTCTGAAAGGTTTTCTGTGTTATAAAATATTTCATCCTTAAGTGGTGGTAAGCTAAGTCAATTTATTTAATCCAACATAAAACACTGGCTTTATTTCAGATAAAAAGTAATTGGTGACTCTCTACCTTGACAGGGCTGCAGGATTTACTGTGTTTGATTAAGACATGACTATCCATTAGTTTGCTTAGAGGCTCTCTGGAAAATGTACTAATAATGCTGATATTTGAGCTTCGCTGTCATTCTGTCAGACATTTATCGACTCTTACTGCTACTAGAAGCCTTTCCAGTTTGGACTGGAACCCACAGCCACACCCAGTGAGGGCCCAAGTACCAGTGTCCCTCATACTGTGCCAACCAGAACTGGCTATGTTGAAATCAGGAACTGGCTATGACGAAGTCTGGAACTGGCTATGGTAAAGTCTTGAACTGGCTATGGTGAAGTCTGGAACTGGCTATGGTGAAATCCATACTTTCTATGGTAAAATCCATAACTGGCTATGGTGAAATCCAGAACTGGCTGTGGTAAAGCTCATAACTGGCTGTGGTGAAATTTACTGTGATAAAGTCTTCAGCTGAAACTCTGGCTTTGCAAAATAGATATTTTATGTACTTTAATGAAAATATTTTATAATTCATATAATAAGTGAGTAAAGAGCTCATTAGTATTCTTGGTTGTGTTCTGTTCCTATACAGTTCTTAGTTTGTAGTTGTGCAGTTTCAGAGATGCAGGTTTTGGAGTGGACACTGAACAGTCCTGACCCATGGGGGGGTGCATGTCAGAGAAGGAAGAGGCCCAGCTTGGACCACCAGCCGTGCTTTCAGTCTATTCACAGTGACCTCAGCAGACTTCTCTCTGTCACTGCTGTGTGCTGAAGCTGATGAGAGATTGATTTTTCTCCGCTCTCGTAATTGAGCTATCATCCGCTTTTCAGCAGAGGGTCATTCTGTAAGATGCAGCGGCAGTGAATGGTGTGAGTAAGCGGTTCACCTAGCGTCTTTGCGGAGGAGCTTTCTGCCACAGTGCAAAAGGAGGCCTCTGTGCTCAAAGGCCTCCGCTCTGGGGGAGCGCGATTGCATTCGTGTGCCCTGTCATCCATGGGCTGATATCCTGCTTGAATGATTGGGTTAAGTGTATCCAGTGTTAATCCTGCTTTCAGGCCCAGATAAGGTGACAAAATAATTATTTGCTTTGATACCAGAAGAGCATGGATTCAGTGCAGATGGATTTCAGGCAGAAACTGGGCAGTCTGCAAGTACATGTTTATCGTTTACCTTGTGTAATGATTTAAAACCGTTATAAAAGCCCTTTTCAGGTTGTAATGAAACAAAGAGCAACCTTCCCCCTTTTCTGGGGGCACAGTTGTGTTTCCTTCTGTCATGTGGTGATGCATTAACTATGGAGAGCCGCTCTTGGGCAGAGATGATTCGGTCCCATGTCGGCGTGGGATGGAGGAGGCGGTCACTCACTCTTCAGGGACATTCATGTTCTGGGCCATGAGCAGGAGGCCAGGTACCCAGCATCACAAACGCACATCACGCTGACGCTGGCTGTTTGCTGCGCCCCTCCTCAAATTTGCTGAATCAGACAGGGCTGTCGAGGGTTCTCCAGCGTGTCGCTTGTGTCAGCGAGGTGCCTGGGGTTCGAGAAGTCCAGAGGCGAGTGACTGTATTGGCATGCTCTAAACTGCAGGCTGGGCGGTTTGGTTCTGGTCTTGACTCCTGGGTTTACAACAGCCCATATCGACTCTTGTCATTCCTGGGCAAAGCTGTGCAAATGCATGAGACCAAGCGAGACGGTGTGAGACAGGAAGAGATGGCACAAGATATAGCAAGGCAGAGACAGAAAGACAAAAAGAAGTAGTTTGAGACAGTGAGATAGTGTGAGACAGCGAGGCAGAGAGACACAGAGATATTGTGAGACAAAGCGAGGAAGAGTGAGGCAAAGAGAGACAAAGCACGGTAGAGAGCGATGGTGCGAGACACAGCAAGGCAGAGCAAGGTAGTGAGACAGAGGGAGAAAGACAGAGACCATGCGAAGCAGAGCATGGCGGAGTGAGGCAGAGCAAGACAGAGTGACGCAGAGCAAGATGAAGCGAGCCAGTGAGGCAGAGAGAGATAGAGCAAGGTTCAGCAAGGTAGGGTGACACAATGAGACAAAGACAGAGTGAGGAAGAGCATGACACAGCAAGTACAGCAAGGAAATGTGAGAGCAAAGTTGAGGAAGACAGTGAGACAGCAAGACAGAGTGTGACAGTGAGACAGCAAGAAAGAGTGTGACAGTGAGACAGCAAGACAGAGTGTGACAGTGAGACAGCAAGACAGAGTGTGACAGAATGGGGCAGCAAGACAGAGAGAGGCAGAGCAAGACAGGCCACCTGATGCTTTCATTACATCTCATGTTTTTTTTCTCTTCCACAGGTCTGACAGGGCAACAGCCCTAGGGCAATTCGTCTAAGCAGCCTCCGTAGACACCAGAATCAAACTAGGAAGAACAGTCCACAGAGAATCCAGTAATGGAATTTAGGAGACGGATGCCGGTGGCCAACGCATGACGCGAAAGGAACGTGACCCCCTGGTGTCGGACCCGACAGATAGATTCGGACAGCGGACACCCTGGGAGTCATGAATCTGGGCGCAGTCGAAACAGACAAACGGGAAGTGTCTGCGGAATGCAGCAGGGTGAAGAGGGCTGACACAGATGAGGGCAGGGTCCCCTGCTATGCCTGCAACATCTGCAGCAAGAGTTTCCCATTGCAGAGCTCGCTGTCACAACACATGCGAAAGCACATGGGGGAGAAGCCCTATAAGTGCCCTTACTGTGAGCATAGGGCCTCCCAGAAGGGCAACCTCAAGGCCCACATCCGGGGCCACAAGCTGGGCACACTGAGCCATAGGCACGAAGAGCCTGATGTCGAGCTGGAGGAGGCCGGGGTCTCCGAGGGCCTAGGTGGCTGCACAAGCCCCACTGACAGCACGTCGGCCTGCAATGGCGTGGCTGGTGTGCCAGAGGGAGGCCGAAAGACCCCAGTGAAGGGCTCTAGGAGAGACGGCCCAGCTGGGCAGGACGAGGCCAGGGGGCTGGCGCTGCAGTGCCCGTTGTGCCGGCGCAGACTGAGTGGCCGGGCTGAACTGGAAGAGCATATCCGGCTCCACAAGCCCTATCGCTGCAGGCTGTGTGGCTTCATGGCTGCCCGTGAAGACCAGTTGCTTTGCCACATCGAGAAGGTGCACATCACTGTTGAGGCGTCCCCACCAGAGGCCCCATGTGCTGAGGCCCACTTTCCCTGCACACTGTGTGACCAGGTCTTCAGCCAAGCATGGGTTCTCAAGGCACACATGAAAAAGCACCCGGCTGCCCTGGAGCACAGGTGTCACATATGTGGGCGGCACTTCCGTGAGGCCTGGTTCCTGAAGAACCACATGAAGACCCATGGCGGCAGGTCCGGTGGCCGGGGCAAGCTCAGGGGGGACACCGAGCCCACGGCCACCATCAATGACGTCGCACAGGATGAGGCTGGCTTGTTTAACAGACTGTGCCTTATTGAGCACTGCTCCAAATGTGGGAACCTTTTCCATGACCAAGAGAGTCTGCGGGTGCATAAGAAAGTCCACGGTCCTAGCCAAAGGGTGAATGGCAGGAGGCCAAATGGGCGGCGGAAACAGACCGATGATGCTGACTCGACGTCCACTAAAAAGCGCTTCATGGAGTGCCTGAACCTGAGGCCAGCCACGGCTCGAGAGAATCCCCTGGAGGGCAGGGTGGGTAAGCGCATTCCGGAGCTGGACCCCATATGCAGCTACCAAGCCTGGCTGCTGGCCACCAAGGGCCGAGTGGCTGAGACTTTGGAGAACGGCAAGTGCCTCGGCTGGGATGAGGTGCTGGAGGACGCCGATGTGGCTTACGACCGAGACAAGGGCAAGTACGTCCTGGTAGGGCAGGAAAGATACAGGCGCGAGCCGGACACCAACGGAGCCTCAAGCAGCCGGAAGAGGCGAGCCAGCGGGAGCCACACCCGGCAGCAGGCCCGCAGTGGCAGTGGAGGAAGCAACCACCGGCAGAGCCCCCGTGCCTGTGGGCAGCCAAGCCCCAGCAGCCTGGGAGACCTCAGCCCAGAGGGGGCGAGTGACTCTGAGTTCCGACCACCATCCCGCCAGAGCAGGCGCTCCTCACAGAGCAGGAGCGCCGAATGCTTTGAATGCGGACGCGTGTTTCGCACTCACCACCAGATGGTGCTGCACTCCCGTATCCACCGCAAGGGCGGCCGTGGCAGCTCTGACAGCAGGAGCCTGCCGTCGCAGGGAGAGCGCTCCCCCAGCGAGGCCGAGTCAGGTTCCATGAGCCGACCCAGCACCCCCGGCTACGAAGACTCACCCCTGTCTTCTGCAAGAGGAGAAGAAGCAACTGGGGAAAGAGGTAAGGGAGTAGCAACCCAGTGGCAAGGAATCCATCCATCCATCTTGTAGCACTTAGTCTGGTCAGGGTCTTGTGGACCTGGGCTCTATCCCAGGCAGCATAAGGCATAAGATTGGGGTAGACCTTTGGCGGGATGTCGGGGCATGTCATGATTAATTTATTTGCTTTACTAAGAAATTCCTGAGTCACCTTATATCAAATTTAACAGGTTGTATATATTATATATGCTAGTTATTCTATACATGCTCGTTATTCAAACAATTACATAATAATTTCATTTAGTTTATCACATCAAAATACAGCACTTTTTCCAACATTATACCTATTATTTCCAATGACTGCAAAAATACTTTTTAAAAGAAGTATTAATAAATTTACTTCTCTCAGTCATGTGAATATTGACCTCAATGTCTGACCAGTCTTCAGTCATCCCTGCATCTCCACTCTCCAACATGGCGGTTCTGTATACAGTGACCCATGGAACACCAAATCCCGCGTTTGCCAGAGGAAAAGCCTGTGTGATTTCCCTTGTAGTTTTAGTTTTTTTATACCCTGCAAAAGTCAGTAGTGTTTGTTAAGCAGTACACAGAAACATCTCAAATATGTATACTTGAACTTTCGTAAAATTCAAACCTTGGTTGACACAACAATGGAGCGTTTTGTGTTTGCGCTTGCCACCAGTTGAATTGGCGTCTATTGCAATCCAGGGTGTTGAATAGTGGCAGTACAGACATCTAGTGGTCAATATTGGAAATGCAGCCTAAGCACTAAAATAAATAAGAGCAGCCTTGTCATACTGCAGTGCAGCACTATCATATTACTGTTGAAGTGAATGTTATGAAAGGTGATTTGTTCATATAAAAAAAACTAAATTTTTGTAGTAAAAAGAAAATATTACCCATTTAAAATCTATTTTTTCTAATTACCTACTGATACAATGGTTAAATTTAAAGCATGTTTTCAGCCATACACTGAAAGTATTTTTAGAACATCCCGTCACACTAAACTGCAGCTTGTAGCTTATTGCCGCACCTCCTTTCCATCTTGTAAAATTCCACTTACCGCTTTTGCTAAGCCTGTTTCTGCAAAAAATGCATTAAAAACACATGTAAAAATCAAAATTACAATGGAATTGTGCAGTAAACGGAGGATGTCTGCAAATGTCGTTTTGTTTATCATACAGCTAACCCCTTCCTGTTTTCACCTTGAGATATATAGGAGCGCGATGCACGTGGCTTCGTAAAGCCAACACTGATAGCGATACTTACACTTTCATTATCGATTGTCATTCCTTTTTTTAAGTATAAATATGTGCAGTCCGGACCGGTTGGTTTTCGCTTAAAAGATACGCAGCCTCATTAATGATCGATTGTGTTTTTATTGCTGGAAGAGTTCTCCTCTACAGCCGTGCCAGGAAGGGAGTTTAATGCAAACACTGTGCCAGTTGGGAACAAAAAAGTCACCTTTGCAAAAAGTGAAGAAGCACCAGGAACCTGCTTCCCGCTCCCGGCCAAAAGAATGGCTTAAACGGCCCCCGTCAAGTGAGACGCGCGAGCTCCTGCCCCCGCTGGGAGGCTGCGTGAGGGCATCTCAGACCCAGCGGCTCGCAGGATGCCCTTTGGCAGTTTTTTCCACGTTTTTTGTGTAAATATTAAATAACTCGTGTGAAGCATAAGTGCCGGCTCTTTGCGGCTCTCCTCGCCGGCGCGGAGAGCAATGATATCAGCAATGACATCAGACCCCTCGAAAGCAAGTCCATCTGTGTCCTTGGACATCGAACACCACTGCAGATGAATATTGTTCGTGTCTGGATTGCTGCCTCTCACCCGGCGAGCGTGGAGGGGAGGACGCTGCCGTGTCACTGAGCTGAAGGGGGGCGTCGGCAGGAGGGCCTCGCAGGCCTGCAGCGCTGGGGAGGGGGGGGCAGGGGTTTCCTTCAGGTTCGCCAGTAAGGGATCGGTTATTTATAGGGAGTCATTCCATCGAGGACAAAAAAACTCCACAACTTCTCCCCTGTCTGCTGCTGTTACTTTAATGCCAGCTGGACGGTCTAAAAAAAAGTGTGGAAAAGGACGCGGTGTTTTCACCGCGGGTAGCCCGCTCGATTCTCCCGCTGCTTACTCACACATTACCGTCACAAACTGAATGAAACGATAGTAAATAATAAGAAGTCGGACTTAACGCATTCCCGGCTTTCGCCGGCGGGAACTGCAGGTCCTGAGAGACGGGAGCGCGTGGCGGGTCACGCGATGCGGCCCACGGCGGGTAGCAGTTCGATATAAGCGCCGAATAAATTCCCCTCACGCCACGGTCCCTTTCAGGCGGACGGGCGCCTCCGCCGGTCTATCTGAAAAGAATAATTCAGGCAGCATTTTGGGCCGTCTGCCTCTCGGAGGTTATCTTTCTGTCACTCGAGCTGTGGATGTGCCCGGCTCACAAATACTGGGCCGCTTGGCTCATGCAGTGTTCATTCGGTAACTGTTATTTTTTGTAGCTATTTATTTGCGGGCGTCTTGATTCTGGCCTCATTGACCTTCTGTGTTTCAGCCGCTAAGTGCTCCGCTATTAGCTTCGAGGCATTTCGCAGATTCGGTAGCCAGACGCGGGAACTGCCTCCCAACAAAGTTGCGCCGGAGTGTGATGACACGCTGGCTCTTCCCTCGTCCCCTGCTGCTAGTCTTAGGGGAGGGAGGCTGTGGAACAGCTGCGAAGCCTCCGTGGAGAAGCGGCGCCCACCCCGCTGGAAGGCACAGCAATATTAATAAAAGCCACCAAATCCAGAACAGATGGCTGTCTCATTGGCTCGCTGAAAAATTGAAGAGAGACCCCCCTCCCCCCTCCAAAACCGTGTCTGTTGCAGCAGACAGGGAGAAACGGAGATGGGAGCTGTGAGAGAAGCACAGCGCACGGACTGAAACGTTAAACATTTTCCGGAAGGACTTAGGGGGAACACGCAGGGTTCACGAGCCTTGCAGAGTAAAATTACTTGTGAGAGTTAAGCGTTCCAGAGGCTCTCCATTGCGGCTGCGTCTGGCAGCCGTAGGTGAGCCGTGATGTATGGCGCCACCGTGTGGTACATTTTGGTTCTGCGTCAACGGCGTCATGTTTTTAATCGCAAAGAATAGCCTTCTGGTGACTTTTAACTAAGCAGACAAAAAGAAAATTAGCATTCATTATTAATAGTCTTGCATGTTTGTCGCCTGTTATAATTTATGCTCATTAAAATATAAATAATCAGACTTAACAGTAAAAGCTGGATTGCTGGTAATGTGTATGATTTATTATTAAAGCAAGAGGCACTTAAAATAACTAGTTTAGACATGGGTATTTAAGTAGGGCTGGAATTAATGTCAGCCTGAGTTTGAAAGTGTTTGTTTGGTAGATCTGGACCAAAAGTATTACAATAATAGTATACATCTTTAAAGGAAAGTGAATTTTTTGTCTACAAAGAGGGAAGCTAAAACCATGTTAGTTATGGTTTCTGACCGGTACAGGCTCGATCAAAAGTTTAAAAAAAAAAAAAACTATATTCGGTTCTATGATAAATGTTCCCAAAATGTTAACATGAAATACTGCCATCTAGTGGTAGTCACATACATTACAGGTTTTTTTTTTTGTTTAAAGCAGAGGTTCCACGGTATCCCTTGGTTACGACCCAAATTCTGAGCCAAATTTATGTAATAAAATGTGCAGTATTTAGTACATTTAGCAAGAACGAAACTATATATATATAAAACTTGGGGGGTGGGGTAAAATTTGTAGCACAAAAACCACTATTTGACACTATTTTCAAAATAGTCCCACGGCCCACCAGTTGTGAATCAGTAGTTCTAACAATCTGTTCTTTTGTATGGCTTGTTTTTTCATTCATGACTTAGAATAGCTGATTACCCACTTACCATCTGTGTATTTCTCTGTGAAATAATTCTGGAAATTAAATAATCCAGGATCATTATGTAATGTCACAAGCTTAGCTTTTATAAGAAAAAAAAGTACACGTTGATTTTGATTTTAGAATTTGGAAAAAAAAAATGCTTTTTCTTTTTTGTTCTTATGTATCTTTCACAGATAAGAAGCCTTACGTTTGCAGCCACTGTAGCTTTGGGACCTCTGACCTCTCGTCCTGGACGTCACACATAAAACATTATCACAAGGAGACAAGCGAGACCTTTACTGTGACAGGGACGCCCCCACAGGGGCACAGTGCAGCAGGCGGACTGGGTGGTGACTACCCCAAACTGAGGAAGGCCTTGCTCCAGGAGAGCCTTGTGCCCCATGCCCTCACCTCTCCCCCCAGAGGATGCTCTCCTGGAAGCCCAGCTGATCCCCAGAATAGGGCTGCTGACCCCCTTGACCTGACAACTAAGTCAGAGCTGTCTGTGGCTAATACCCACAATGCTCTGCTCAGTTACCCGTGTGTTAGCTGCCCATTCGTCACCCGCTACCCAGAGGTCCATCGAATCCATCAGCGGGTCTACCACAGAGTCCGAACTGGCAACCCGGCCCCCCGGAGGCCCATGAAACGGCGTACGGGGCCTCCCCCCGCCCTGCGAGGCGAGGAGTGCCTCCCCCTGCCTTTCGGCTGCGTCCCACGCACACGCCCCCCACCCCCCATTACTCCAAAGATAGGGGTGGGATCAGACCCTGGTGGCAACCAGCTTAGCGCCCAGCAGGGGAAGGACTGTGCTCCAGGGTTGAGCCCAGCTAAGAAGCCCAAAACCTGGAGGCCTGGGACTGACGAGGCGATGTCGGCCAGGCCCAGACCGGAGATGTATCCCAGACTGGTCTCATCGGGGGGCTCCCCTCGAGAACCTGGCAGCCGGCAGGAGCAGCCTGCTCTTCCTCAGGAGGGCCGACGTGTCCTGGAGTGCGCCGGTGAGGAGGCCGCTTCGCCAGACAGGATCCATAGCCGAGCCGAGAGCCGGGCCCTCAGACTCGGGGGTGAGTCGCGAGACGGGTCGGCACTGGGCTCCCCCCGAATCAGTAGCTCCACTGCGCTCGATCTGCCGCACCATGCAGTGAAGAATGAGCCGAGCACAGAGGATCCACCCCCACCTGCGGACATCCTGAGTTTCTTTAAGAGCTACAGGTCCCAAGATCTGGCCACGGTCTACCAGCGATGGGGTTCCACCAGTCCTGTGCTGAGTCAGGCGGGTAAGTTACAGCTTGGGCTCCCAACCAAGTCGTAATATGATGGCCGGTTAAAGGGCTTTGCAGCCCCCTGGCAAGTGTGACCCTCCCCCCTACATGGCCCACAGTTTGTGAGCATGTCCATCCCTGCGTGCATCTCGAAGGTCAGCTGGTACCACAGGGGTCTTGGAGGTTGTGGCCTTGCTGGATTTCCTTGGGTAAACGCTGCTGGAAAACGCTGCTCAGACCTCCAGCCCACTCTGCTGCTTTTCTGTCCATTTCACATAAAGAAGCCACATTCAAGAGCTTCTTCCCCTTGCAGCTTGTTATGGGCGCTAATGGCACGCTGGTGATTCAGTCACATGACACACTTTCGTGTCATGTGACACATGACTTTACTCAGGCATGTGCAGATGGGTGGGTGGGCTGTGGCTGCCTGAGCACCTACCCCTTTCACCTGAATGAATGAATGTGCCCCCCTTTGATGTCCTAAGTGCCCTTTCTCCCCAACTGGCGATCATATAAATCTTTTGAGGGGAACCCCTGCCCCCCCAGTTGCACAAATTTACAGGAGCTGCCTCCCCTGATTGTGACAAAAACTACCATCACTGCCTTCAATGGCTGTACCAGCAAATCTTATGTGAGTAATAAATTAAGGCAGCTTCTAGTTTGAGGGCTGCTGAAGAGGCAGGAGATGCGCTTCCTCAAGGCACTTTAAATGCCTGGAGTTCTGGGTCCTGACCTAGGCGGGGACTTGAGGTAGCCCAATGAGGGCGGGGACTTGAGGTAGCCCAATGAGGGCGGAGACTTGAGGTAGCCCAATGAGGGTGGAGACTTGGGGTAGCCCAATGAGGGTGGGGACTTGAGGTAGCCCAATGAGGGCGGAGACTTGGGGTAGCCCAATGAGGGCGGGGACTTGAGGCAGCCCAATGAGATACAGACATGCTTAACAGGCATGCTGAAAGCAGCGGGGAGAGTCTCCAGCTGAAATCTCACCCCAGCTCCCAAATCTACTTTAACTGAGCAGCAAGACCTTGTGTGCCCCCCCCCCCCCCAAAGTGATCCTGGTGTCATCCCACCCCACCGCTGCTTTGGCTGGTGGCCGGGGCCGCAGCTGACCGATGTGAACATCACTGCCAGCGAAGTAAATGATTCAGGCTGGAGGCAAGTGCCTTTAGAATTTTAGAATGGGAGAGCGCGACGTCGCTGTGCCAGCAGGGGGCGCCGGTAGTGCCAGATGCGGGGAAGGATAGAAGCATATCTTCATAACCGGGAAGCGTGCAGAAAAGCAGAGAGCGAGCGTCGTCACCCCAGAGCAGAGTGCTGCAGCTGCCCGGTGATGCAGCTACGCTAAGCAAGGAGACGTGAGAGAGATGTCAAATTATGGCAACAGCTGCTTCGGCAAGGTAGCAATTACAAAATGCATATTTCATGCCGCTTTTTCCATAAGAGCCCTCAGCCCCGAAGGTCAGCGGCGGTGGGCAGATCCCCCCGGAATGCCGCGTGGGAGCGAGCGCGCGAGGGTCCTGCCAGCCGGCAATGTCGTCACGCCGCTTTCCGGAGCCGCGCCATGAGGTGACCTTTGGAAAATGAGGGTTTTTTTTCTTATTCGGCCCCATTGTCCCTCATTTTCATGAATGGCTTTTCCGGGAATGCTAATGACCCCAGCAATGCCGGACGGGAGGCTGTCCAGCACGGACTTTCGGAGTCAGGGTGGTGGACAGCTGGCGCCTGGCGTTTCGCGGTCGATGAGATGGGGGGGGGGTCCTGTCTCTGCTTGGGGGTGGGGGTATGCAGTGCACCAGTCACTGTTACTTGCGCTGCTCTCCACCTGCCACACGGATGTCACATTGATTCAGCGCGATGGCCGCCCGGCCGGTGGGGGTGACGGCTGGGGAAGCACATCCGGCTCCAGCTGCTGCGAGGAGGGGACATCGGCTGGGGGGGGGGGGGGCTCTGTTGACATGTGACGCGGCGGGGCGGGCACATCACAGAGCCGCCCCTCTAATGTGGTGTAATTTATGCGCTGGCGTGCATGGGGGCCTGTCAGCCGGCACCGTGATGCGGCCTGACAGTTGCCATCCAGGCCCTGAAGGTGCCATCCCATAATGACACATTAGACATACTAATGGGCTCTTCATCGCTGCCTCTTCCAGCCAGATGTGTTTTTCTTCTTTAACTTTGTCCCCCCCCCCCACCCATCCAGGGACAGCGAGGTCAGCGCTGCTCCAAGGAGACTACCTCTGCGGGGAGTGTGGGCGGAGCTTCAGTCAGCCCAGCCACCTCCGCACCCACGTCAGGTCCCACACAGGTAGGCCGGTCACAGGTCCGAAACACGCAGACGCGCCTCCAGTCTGTGCCATCTGCGTGTGCATATGACCATGCATCAACACGCATACGAGCGGACGTACATACGTGAACAGTCATACACAAAGACATGTCTGACATTCAAAACCTAAACATTGCTGGCACAAGTGGATCCCCAAAAAACGTGTTTAATGCTTTAATGAGCATCTGTGTGTATGTGTTTCTGTCTCTGTGTGCTTATACAAGGGTTGTGCATGTAGTGCATGTGTATGTAACTCATTTATATGTTAGTGTATGTATGTAGTATGTGTGTAGTGTGTGTTTATGTGTCTGTGCATACAGTGTGTGTTTATGTGTGTGTGTGTGTGTGTGTGCATGTATGCATGAACTTCCATCCATGGGTGACAGTTGGTCTGTTTTTTTCTTTGCTGCAAACATTATATTTGCCTGTGATGCTGACCTGTGAGAAATGGTATACATTATTAATCAGATGTCAGTCTGCGAGCTGTAATTGTGCATGCAAATGAGGGGGGGGGGGAGGGCTGCCCAGCAGCACCGCGACACACCAAATGTCCATTTCGGCGTAATTATCGCACCATTTGCCCACGCCGCTCTGTGTCAGGGTCGAGACTCAAATTTCCCGGGGGGGACTAGTGTTCCACTTCCGACTCTCGTCCAGGACCTCAGCCATCCCTCCCCCCCCCAAGGTGGGTCCGATTTAGTCCAAATGGTGGGGTGATCAGAGTCCTCGGTGCGGGGGGTGGAGGAGCTCCGCCCTCCGGCTTACCGCGAGCAGTCGCGACTTGTCGGGCTGGACGTGTGAGCGCCGCACAGAGCGGCCAGGCCAGGCTGATGCAAAGTGACAGGGCCAAATGGTACGTAATGTGGGGACACATTCCCCTCCATGGCCGCGTCGTTATAATTAATGTTGTCAGTGATTGCTTTCTTCAGCATAAATGTCCAAATTAAAAAGGGCCAAGGGCCCCGAGCGTCCATTAACATACTCTCTAACCGTACGTGTCACATTAAATTGCTAGTTTCAGTCCGCGAGTCGCTCCTTCCTGCTTTGAACGGGTGATGGTAATCGGGTGACGGTCCCTGATAATGTTCTCTAACTGAGAGTGAGGGCCGTTAACAAGGCCCCACATCCCACACTGCTATTTGAGTCTAATGGACTCGGAGCTTCTGCAGTTCACACCAGTGCCACCGACGCCCCGCCAAACAAGCTCCTCGCCTCCTCCCGCGCCTCCCCCTCTCCGGCTCATTTTATTTCTCCATGTTTGGTTCCGTTGACCATTAAACGGCCACGTGTCACTGCCAGTCAATCTTATCTTAATCGACGAGGGTTGAATGTTGGCCAAATCGAGGCATCGGTGGGAGGGATCACCGAGCGCTGTGAATCGCCTCCTTTACACTGGCAACCAATAGCACAGCAGACAGGAAGTGTGGCTGAGCCAATCAGTGATCGAATTGATATTCCCGCCCTCAGTGGGTTTTTTTAACTTTATTCTCGACGTCACATATGGGTTAAATGCAGAGGACACTTTTCATTGTTGTGCACTGTGTGCTGTGGTGTGTCAACAATGACCACTAAATTCACTAAATTCTAATTCTAAAAAATTCTACCTCTCAGTAAAGATGGTGTGCAAAACAATTATTTCCAGCCATGATAAGAGACGACACACCTTTTAAGATCGCCCAGCGGGCAGGAAGGCAGCAAAGCCGTGAAGTCGGTAATAGGGATTTATTGGCACAAACGGGGTTGACATTGACGAACCTCAAACATCAATGACGGATCTGGGGAATACTGACTCAGACGCGGACTAAATACACGGAACAAGTTGAACATAACAGGCAACAGGTGAATACAATCGGGAATTAACACGAGGTAACAAGGGGGGGCGTGGCACACAGGAGGATCGGACGAGCCGGGCGTGACAACATCTTTCTGTTATTGTTTTATTCCTCCCCCAGTCATTTTCATCCCAGTGATGGAGTCAAAGCCTGTGATTTTAAGTGTCTCGTGGTGGCGCTCTTATTTAATGACACCTGCCTACTCATTGGCTGTTATGAATGATCTTCCTCCCTATACTAACATTTAGCATTACTTAATGTGTGCCTTCTGTGTGAGGTCCCCTGTTAACGAGCTGAATGCCCCCCCCCCCATGAAACAAATACTATTAATTGTCCCCTTCTCGTTTATTTCCTGTTGATAAACGGTAATGCAATTATTTTTGGTTGGCTCCCTGACAGCCAGCGTCCCGTTGCCTGTTAATTTATTTCTCAAAATAGCAATTAGGTGCAATTAATTGTCAGTCGCATTTGTTTCGTTCAGGTGCGTGCGGGATTTTCCCCGTGGCACCGATTGGCGCAGTGCGGCCTGGGCGCTACGTCCCCACCCTGGTCGGATTTACAGCTCGTAGTTCAGAGAGAAGGGGCCCATTTGTTCGGAAATGAAACGTTATAAGCAGCGCGGTTTGAGTAGAGGAGCAGTGCTCCCGGGCGGTGCGGGTGCATTCTTTTTCGCTACCTCCCCCATTTCCTCGTGTTTGCTCTTATTTGCAAACTTGTCTGCCCACATGACTGATAGGTGGGAGTCGAAGGTCCTGAAATCTCGTGTTCTGCTCTTTTTTTCCCATGGAGCAGCCGAAAGAATGAAAGCAGAGCCCGGACGTCCCCCGCGGGCAAGTGTCTCCATATGGCACATCAACGTGCCGTCAGTCATGGCCCCTCCCCCCGCCGCCCCCGCCAGCGTACCTGTGCTACATGACAGGCTGACGTGCCCTTGTTTGTGCCACGCAGGCGAGCGTCCCTTCCGATGCCAGCTCTGCCCTTACAGCTCCTCCCAGAAAGGCAACCTGAAGACCCACGTCCAGTCCGTGCACCGCACGGCCTTCAGCAACGCTCACTACCCCGATGCCAGGTCCCAGCATGGCACCGCCGATGACCCCCCCCAGCCCGAGGAGGCCAGCGGTGCCTCTGCCCAGCCCGGAGACCAGCTGGCCCCCGGGACCACCGTACTCGACTGACGCCCCGCCCACCCCCGGGACCTGCTCAAGGGCGGACCGAGAGGAGGCGGTTTGGCGTCAGAGGCTGTACGTGAAAACACCGCTGTCACACCCAAGGAATGAGATGGACAAGGTCCCAGTTCAGTTTGTTTTGAATACTGAACATCTCAAAACGATTTTAGGAGAATTTCAGCCATTCAGAGGACATACAGAGTAAAAAAAAAAAAGATTAACTGCTTGCGTATGTATTTACTTTTTGTTTTCTTTTTCACCTCAGAACATCCTAGGAGATTAAAATGGGGGACTGCGGTGTGTCTCCTGCTGTTTACTTATTTCGGAGCAAACCAAACTTAGAAGCCATGTGACTGGTTGAGATGTGAAGCAGAGAAATACTTTTCTTCTGTTTTTTTTTTTTTTTTAAAGATTTGCCTCTTGATTATTTGAAACCACTCTGTCTAAGTGGATTTCTGAACGTGGAAACGCTGTGACCGGTGTTCCGCTCGGGGAACAGGCAGTCTGATTTCTGACAGAAATGTTTTGGGGAGTCTCAAAGGAAGAGTTTTAGTTTTTACTCAGGATTTGGACAGGGCCAAATTCCGGGGTCTGTCAGCAGGGCAACCACAGGCCCCCTGCAGCGGGGAGGGGGCTGACCGGGGCTCCCCGGCTAGCCTTTGGGGAGTTTTAGACGCCAATGCTTCATGCAACGTCTGTCACATTCACTGTCTAATGCCGGCGTACGTCTCTCTTTCCGCTAAAGTTTTTTATTGTTTGTTTCCCAGACACCCCCCCCCCCACCACAATACCATTTACAGTTCAATGAAGTGACTACTTTCATTAAAATTATGAAAGGTCGCTTTAGCCGAAAAGTAGCTGTCTTTCTGGCGCACAGGACCGGAAGCCATTGTGTACATACAGCGATACGAGCTGTTCAAAGCACTAACTGAGTCCCAGCAAGTCTCCGGGCTACTGCCCCCCCACACAAAGCACGCTACCCGCTGTTATCAGTGACATCTCTTTTAATATGACGTCACGTTTTATATAAACGAAACCTAAAAACATCAAGTCTCTTTGTATGTATGTATAGCGGTATTCAGTCACATGATATCCATCTGTGAGTATTTCTGATTGAAATGTACTGTAACATGCTCTGCTTGAGACGGGCTCATGTGACCTCCTGTGGTCACGGTAGGCGTTCCAGCCATTCACTTATCGTCCAAATGGCCGGTGACCCGACCCTCAGCTACGCCCCCTTGTGGTGGCAGCAAGGCGGGGCCGTGTAGGGCTGCCTCTCTGGTGTTAAACCCTTTACAGCGTCAGATACCAAATGAATCTGCTGGCCTTGCTGTGCTTGACCTCTTCGCTGGCTCATTATGCATCATCTGCAGGGCCCATTATTAATTATATGCCGTACTGGAAGGGTTCAGCCGCTTAAGAGCACTGGAGTCTCACCGTCACCCCGCATCTTTCTCTCCTCCGTCTTCTAAGATGGCCTTTAGGTCTCGAATCTTCTGCTAACATCTCACAGAGGCACTTATAAAGTTTGGGAAGGCAGTTGATGTTCAGACTTTTATAATCGAGAAGGGTGATTTTTAAATGATTGAGCTATTAATGAAATCACTTAACCTTGATCACAGACCTGAGGAGTTTGTAAGGCATGAAACTAAGCAGTTATTTCCATGTGATCCATCAGAAGGATCCACTGGATTATTTGGATCATTCAGACGTTCCTTTTTTCCCTCTAAAAATGAGTAAAGAGTCCAACTTTTTAAGAAAAATTATTACAACGAGAACTATTTTGATTAGAAGGAATTACATTTTTTTTAACCTTGCATCAAGTATAGTCATACAGGTATTTTCCGTAGAATAAATGATTTGGTAATATTAATGGATAAATCTGTTGCTGGAATATAGCGAGCAGGACCCCAGAAACCCTGCATTAGCTGCTGTGTTAGCTGCGGAGTTCTCACCTGAGACAGAGATTGGGCTGCAGCCAACCATCATGTTATTAGGTAACAAAAAAAAACAAAACGTTGGGAATCTGGTTTTTATTCCCAGGTAAAATCACTTTAATTATTAAACTAAATGGAAGCATTCCTAATAAAAACAATGGCAGGTAACATTAAATATAACGACAATTACACTGATACTGAAATGAGCGTATGGCGAATTTCAAGATGTGTGTGTTTGCATTGACAGGCATTTTTTAATTGCTTTTCCTACCTACATTCAAAACATTTGCACAGTTTAATTGGTTGGTAGCTGGTAAGCAGGCAACTTACCTACATAGGAAGAACGTAACTAATGTGGATGTTAACTATATTTTAGATGCAATATAGATATTTACAATAGAGTGTGGGGCAGGACGACATGAGGCACTCAATGTTTTTGTAAAGGAAAGCCATTTTTTTGTGGAAGCCATTTTGAAGTGCGTTAACCTGTTAGGGTGCCCACTACAGCGTGTGTATTCAAAAAAAACAGGTTGACCCAATGTAGTGAACTGTGATTATTATACAGTAAGTTACCATGCATCACCATGGAGATGGAATCTGTAATAAGACAGATACTTACAGTGGGAGTTTCCTGCAAAACAGTGATGTTTCTTTTAAAAAATAAGCACCTAATCAACTTTTTGTCTAATCGATATACTTTTTTTTTTATCAATAGAAGGTTTTCTAGCCTTGCATGTAACTTTGAGACTGAGTTCTAAACTAATATGAACTGCAGTCTACCCTCCTGCTTAGCTCTACGCATCAATGTGGCACATTGAGCTGTTTATTTCTTGTACATCTCCGTCCTCATTTGGGAAATGATGACATCCCATAATGCATCTTGTCTGATGTCATAGATGGTATGCCAAGGCTCATCTCTCCCTCACTAACTAATAAAACTCATTATTCTTATGTTGGAAATCTACATTGCAGTAACATCACACTGTTAATGCTCAATTTAAAGATTCTGGGTGCTCTTTGTCATTTGTTATTTATGGTTTTATTGTTTTATTAGTCAGGTTTACTAACCAGCTGCGGCTGGTTTCACAAAGCAGGATTTCTTGCTTAGCTGGATAACTTGTTGGATTTAAGGTAGTCTGAGCTAGATGCACTTTATCTTTGTACATTTACATTTAGCCCTGACTACCTTAAATCCAACAAGTTATCTGACTAAGCAAGAAACTCTGCTTTGTGAAACAGGTCCCAGTTCTATTCACTGAATTCAGTTTATGTACCTTGCTGAAGGGTTGTATAACAGGGTCCTTGTCCCGGAGTCAAATGTGACTTATGACCTGAAATATGAAAACTGAATGAAAAGACTAACCCCCTCCCCAAATATCCCTCTTCAGCCCTTCGGAAGATGAACAGAATGTGGGACATCCCCTGTGTGACTCCTCTGTTCTCTGTGACTTTTTCATTGCAATTTTAGTATTTAATGTGTTTTTTTTTTGTGTCTGGCTGTTAATATTTATTTTCAGCTAAAATGGATCAGAAACTAAATCACATGTATATTTTTGTTGCTCTTTAACCTTAGCATATGGACTTCTACTAATTACGAAAACTCTACCTCCTCTCCACGTGAACCAGCTTTCACTTCTCAGCTTTTGTTTGTTTTTTTTGTACGTTGTTCAGGTTGTGAAGCTCCCACATTAAAGATGTGAATGGCACCTTTTGTTTGACCGTCTCTGTCACCTTAAGGTGGTGGCGCGGGGGAGGGGGGGAGGGTTGCTGATAGAATGTCACCCGCCTTCCGCTGTGTCAGATGTCTCCTCATCAGGACTGCTGGTTTGCAGTAGCGAGCAATCAGGTCCAGTGCTGCTCATCCTCTAGGAACCAGCTGTCACATGTGGTTAGGATCCAGAGGGCGGTATTAGTACAGTACTGCGGTGTACCGCGGTATTTTTCAGGTTAAAAAGAACAGGAGTAGCATTGCTTTGCTGTCAAAATACCAAATACCATGGTAAAATGTCTGGACGGTATGGAAAAATGTATATATGTAGGCCTAATTTGACCTGCCGACGTGCTGTACTACGAAGATTCTGCTGATGTACCTTAGTATCAAGTCTAAGATGCCCTGATTGTGCAGAGGTGTCCCACTCTCCTTTCCTCCAAACTCTACCTCCTACCATCGTGGTTAGTGTGGTATTTGCACGGCCAGGGCCCTAATCTGCACCACTGCTGCCACCTCCCATGGTCAGCTGGCGAGCGAATCAGCACTCTGGGTAGATGGCTCGCTTTTGAGGTTCTTCAGCCCAGAAGATGGACCGGCCCAGTCTGGGGCATCCATCAGAAGTGCCAGGAAGCTCTCCCCGTTGACAGACATAGCAAGACGTCAGCGCTGACGTGAGGGTGTCTAGCGGGGGGATATATCTCGAGGTTCCCTCTGTTCGTTATTAACGACGATACATATTCTCGAGTTCCTTTTTCACTCTGGGGCCTTCGTTACGTTTCAGAGTAAATAAGAGGCTAATGGCAGGAGGCTGTCAGGCCGGATGAGAAACTGCCGCATAAAAGTCTGCGTCCTCGTGCATCGTCAAGGTTACGAGGGATATGGTTTCATAATTTCATAACAGCATGCAGAATGTGAGAAAGCCTTTGCTCTGGGTTCACCACGGGGCACCTGATTAATGTTTTTTTCTTGGAAGCGCAGAATAATTTGCCCTGTTAATGGTCTTCTCTTGAGTCTCTGTGCAACAAGGAGGGAAATCTGAGTGCTTCTGCTGTTAACTAAAAGTGCTCAGTTTCTGACATTCTAAGCATGCTCCTCTTTTATTAATACCAAACACATCATTTTCCAAAGAGAGCTGCAAGCAGAGGTCAATGTGTGGTGAAATATTCGTCTTGCTAATGGCTTAATGCATATTGTAGTCAGGTTGGGGCGAAATATATGTTGGGTGTAACTTTAGAGGACCTCGTGAAGGGAGACGGTAAGGGGAACTCTGGGAAAGTCTGCGGGATGTGACAAATGAACTGCCGCTCAGTGACGGTTACATACATGCAGGAAGGATTCCAGGGTTTAGGGACCACGGGGTTTGACCTTAACCAAGCATCTCTGGAGAGCAGATGGTGCGAAGGTACATTACCCTGCAGACGCCCCGTCCTTGGGCCCGGAGTGTCATGTGAACGGCAGCTTCTGGAATTCCTGTTTCCGGGCTGGACTGGTGGGTCTGAACTGGAAGCAGGTGTCGCAAGCTGGGGGAGGAAGATAAAAGATATAAAGAAGCATGACACAGAACGATGAATTTTAACAGACATTTATAGGTGGGGTGGTGAGCGGCTACCTGTGATTGGAAGATTGTCGGTTTGAGTCTCGGCCAATCAGACACATGGCTGCGGGCCCTTGAGCAAGGCCCTTAGCCCTGCCCATTGGCTGACCCTGTGTGGTGACCACAAGATGGGGTAGGCCAAGAGAAGAATTAGAATGTACCTGCACAAATGGCAAATAAAGGGTTTATCCTTTGCATTTGTGATGTTGCTTTCTCTCAATAAATAAAGCAAGGTTGAGTTTTAGGCAGGTGGTGGCTATTTTCTAGCACTTTTCATGTTAAGTGAGTGTCAGATCATGGGTGGGGTGTATTTAGGTGGGGGCCAGTCGATGTCTCCCCATTTTACAACATGTTTGTGACGTCCATCATGCCAGGATCACGGACTTCACACAATGGGCACAGGACAGAGGGGGGGGAACCTTCACTATGCATCTGCTGCATCTGCAGGTCGATCCTGTGACCCGTAGAGAAAGAACAAAGATCACAGTCCATCTAAAGACCCCTAAGTGTGGCGCTAAGGAAGGGCACGAGCAAATGGGCATAGCATTCACGTCCCTGAGCAGCAGCCGCACTGTGGAAAAAAGAAAAAAGAAAAACCCAACCCTGCAGAGTCCGTGCCAGGGCACGGAGAGTATCCCTCGTCAGGGACGACAGCCCGGACAAAGGGGCCAGCTGAATTTACAACACTTCAAGTGTTTGGACACGGCAGCATCTCCGCTGTTAAATATGTAAATACGGCACTAATCAAAAGGTTCCAGGATGGCAAATGCCAGAAAAGGTCGCGACCCCGAAGGCAGGTAATAAAACAGCGAGGGCAGCCGGGGACTGAGGCGGACTGACAGTCTCCGCCAGACATCCCGCATGAGGGAGACCTCCAGGAAGTGACCCCCCCACCTTCTGCTTTTCAGACCCCTGACAGTAATGAATGTAAACGCCTGGCTATGCATATCAAACGTTATTTACATGCAAACAGCTGAGGGAGAAATTACAATGGAAGTACCGCACAATGTCAGCAAGCTTAAGGGCTCATTTTAAAGGGCCGGAACTCGTTTCAGGCATTTATAATGCGCCATTTCTGATACTGTTTTTAGACTAACAATTAGTGAAACCCTGTGTCTCCTTTCCACAAGACGAAGGTCTGTCAGAATTACGACAATAGAAATCAACAGCCCGTTTTCACATATCATTCCTATCTATACAAGTTACATGGAGGTCTCGTGCTTCGCCCAGAGATTACCGTCTGAGCAATGCGGTCGCGTTCCAGCGCGGCTCGGCGTTCCGATCTCTCCCGCGGCGGCACGTAAGAGCCTTAACAGAAATGTGGATTAACTTTAATGTGGACGACCTCAAATGTAACCTTGATCTCCAACAATGAAATATTTTAGTCCAGCAGCGGAACATTTACACTTTAACACTCTGTGCCATCGGTTTATGACACAGTCTGACTTATATCACCCTGCGCGAGAATTAGTAGAATCTAAAGTATGCAAATCACAACCTATTCACAAGGCCCCACTTTTAGAGTGAAAATGATTCCCAGGACATCCTATGACATTTAACATCGCCTTCACTAATTTGTGTTTAATAGCCAAAAAGTGATTAGAATTAACATTAATGGCATTTCATACATCTCCCCTCCACATTAATTTCCTTTTTTTCTGATGCTTAATAGCTAATGCTTGTGGCGGATTCTTTCAGCTTAAGCACTTTGTCAGAAACCCGTCAGTCGCCCCCCGTTGCTGCTGTAGAGGCAAAACAGAGGAATTAAAAAAAAAAAAAAAAGTTTGGATGGTAAATCCTTAAGTACGAGACAGGAAGTGGCGTTCACAGACTTCCCCAATCTCGGAGTATCAGGGAGATTAGGCAGGGTCAACTATTTCTGGATCCCCATCAGACTCTACCCCCCAAGAGACAATGTTACCACCCCAGGCCGGCCTCTGGCAGCGCTGGTGTTACGCTTTAGCTCCCAAAGCGGCCGCGGGCCGAGGGAGGCCGGCATCCAGCGAACCCCGTCTCTCGCCGGGTCACTCGGATTACGGCGTGCGGAGCCTGTGTCGGGGAACATCGCGGCGTTCCATGTGCTTGGTAATGGAAACAGAGCGTGCAGATCAGAGAGAATTAAAAGTTAAAAATGACACAAATCATAGATATCAGCACTATCCTAGACCTGTCATATTAGCATGCATGGGGAAATTGGGCAAGGTATATTAAAGTGAAATTTTAGAAAAATGCATTATGAGGAATTCCTTATGTTTCACATGTTCAGATTTAACCCTAAAATGTAGCATTGTTGTGGCTGACAGCCACACTAAATAGTGAGAACACAATTGCATCTTACCCTATCATCTTCAACCTTTTTTTAAAAAAGAAGCAATATTAAACTTGTGCTCTTTCACAGGATTATGAATTTCAAAGCCAGTTTCATGTTTATACTCTCACAGTGCTGAAGGATTATGGTCACGCGGTTAAGGGTAGGTAGGCTTAAAGTTGTATATGTGCATGTATATGTGGCCATATACTCTCAGGAAAAAGCGTAAATATATGTACCTTTGCTTATCACTAGGGCTGTACCCTTAAGGGTCTGCCAAATTTACCTTTAGCTGTAGATAATTCTGACTTTTAAGGTACAGAAATGGACCCATCCCAAAGGTACAAACAGCCCTTGAGGGTACCACCCCAGTGACAAGCAAAGGTACAAGTTTTTACCCTTTTTTCTGAGTGTAGAAAAGGTGTGTCCATTTTTTAAAAATGTCGTTCTCTCAGGAATGCATTGGTACCCCAGCTTCTTACAAAACAAGTACTTAAACTCATCCATGCAGTGTTTACTATAAATTTACAAAACAGTCAAGTTTTTTCTCTCTCTTTTTTCCCCCTCATTGATCCACTATTCCATCGACTATAGAAAATGTGCGTGGCATCGTGAGAGGACTGGCTAAAGTCCTAAACAGCCATGTCTCACTAAAGGCCGTTCTACATGCCTCTAGCTGGTGAATAAATACCCAATAAATGTTAATGGCACGCGTCACTAATGATAGTCGGTATATAAAGGTGTATCCTGTTGGCCGCACCTCCCGGGGGACCCGGTGCTGACTGACAGCCCAATCTCCGCGGCAGACAAGCCGCAAAAGGACATGTCACCGGGCCCCAGCGGCGGGGGCCACGCTCGGGCTTTTGGTGCTAAATACATATTGGCGATATGTCTGTGCCAATGCCATTAGCGGGACGGCTTATATTCGCGTGTAATTTTCTCTGGGACCCTTTTATTGGCACCTGTGATAGGGAAAGTATTTCAATCCTAGCAGGGCGGAATTGTGATTAAGCTTCCCTACTTATACAAATACGGAGAAGGGAGGGATTATAACAAACACTGCCGGCGGTTTTTTTTATTTGTTAATTGTTTCCGGAATCTGACAGCTGTCAACTATTTTTTATTAAGGTACAAGATGAAATTCTGTTGTCGTTCCCCCTCCACTTTTGCACGAAACTTTCTCCGACGGAAAGGCAGTTTGTGGAATTAAGTTCAATACCCCGTACATTATGTTTGCAGTTATAAATATAATAATAGGCCTACATTAAAAATGTTTAAATAGCATCTTCTCATAAAAACCCAAAAGAATTTTTCTCACCTGTTCAATGACGGCATCACCGCCGCTTTGCGCATCCCTCCTGCTCTCTTTGGTGATGGAGATCTGATCCATTCCCAGCCAACACAGCAGCCTTCAAAGTCATATCGGCAAATCTGAGATGCTGTATGGGATCCGGGCTCTTTGCGTCTTTTAAACGCTATGAAAGCGCCTCCTGAAGTTGGTCCCCGGTGCGCACCAGGGAGCGCATTTTGTCGGTGGCAAGATAAATAACATTCTTGCTTCGAAAACCAAGTAATTTAGATCTTTTGTATTACACTTGACAATCACGTTACAATCTTTCACCCCAGAAATGCTAATTACTCTCAGCAGGAGTCAGTTAGGGAAAAGGGCGCTGGGATTTAATGTATTCTGCAGTTGCTATAAAGTCAACAAAATGCCAAACGCCTGCATTTCCACCAGACGCAGCAATAGCCCGAGTCAAGAGCTGGAGGATTGCTGGTAATGGGGCTTTTAATTAGGCAAGTATGAGTTTGCGAAGTTTAACCGACTTCACACGCAAAAAAACAGAAGCCTTGGTGTTTCTCTCATATCTTTGAAACTACCATAGTGAAACAGATGCAAAGCAACTGGGTGAAAATGGGGGAAAAATATTATGAGTATGCTACAGTTATAAAAAATTCATATACATTTCATGACCAGAAGTTAAAACGAAGGCGTCAGAAATATATCAAATGCTGTTTTATGGTTTTAGTGCCGTTTTCCCGAGTCTATTACATTTATTACTGACAACAAACCATGGATTCGAGAGCTGAAAAATTATCAAGACAGCTTGTGTTAAAACACACTCGACTGTTGATGACATGTATATTTCCCAATCAACCTTTTCGCAATGAAGTCCAGTGTTTTCTTTGTACCCAAGACAGCCAGAAGATGGCGCACAATGCCAAGCGTACCGCGCGTCGGGGGTAAAATGCAATAATGCACAGCAAACGCAGCACCAAGCAGCCGATCTGTGCAGAAATTTCACAGAGCTGAAGTAAACGGTCACCAGAAGTTTCCAGGGAAAAAAATAAGCTAAAGTAAAGCGTCAGAAGCAGTGAATGCATTTCTGTTGTTATAGGTGAATATTATGAGAAGTTAGCTAGATTATACATAAATATATAAAAACAGCCAAAGTAAAATAAAAAGCACTACATTACAATTGATATAAAACACGTGCATTGTGTGCATATTGCTTTTATTTTAATAGTTTATTTCTTAATTCTATTAATTCGGATATAGTATGTAAGTATTAATAAACACGTATCCGAAATAGACGAGGAAATTATTGTGCTGACGTGCTTCATTGAAATCAACATACTTTTTATATATACGGTTTTGGGGTGTAGACTTGACCTGATTTATGTATCGCAGTTATGATAACATAACTACTACCAGCGAGTCTTTGCGTGACCATAATCAAACATTTAACATTTCGTAGCACAGTGATACCCCCCTTTTAGCATTACAACAAACACGGCAAGTATGTGACCAGTCACTCCTTCGGCAGTGCTCACGTCAGCCACCGTGTGCTGTGCATTACTCTTAAAAATCAATGTGTGGTACATTTACAGTTTCCCGCAGATTAATTCAGGTCAGTACATTGTTTTTTTAATCCCATAATCTTGCATTGGGCAGATTTCCCCGTTATTTTATGGGACCCTTTTACAATGCAGAGCAAAGCACATCTTACCTTAAATATTCAGGATGAGCCTATTTACTTGGATATTTGTGGCTGTGTACCACAAACTTGGGGAGGGGAAGCGAGTATTTCTTAATCTATCAATTCGTCTTGTATACCCGCTTGTTGATACAAATTTACGCGATTACGCAGCATTCAAATAAACACGTTAGGGTTAATCTGAAATATAGGAAAGGTTATTCTCATGTTTTTAAAGGTTATAATTACAAGCTGATCTTTGATGACTGCACGGAAGGACAACGTAAACAAGTCGGAATGGAATTAACCATGCAAAAAAAAAAAAGAGAAAGCAAAATTGGAAATCAGTTTCCAAAGGTCAAAGCTACAGGTGCAGAAAGCATTGCTGAATATTACAGAAACTGAAACTGAAAGATATCCTTTTATGTTACTACATATGCCACATGTGGGCAATCAGTGGCCCATCAACAACTTTCTCATGCATGCATTATCGTTTGATAACATGCACACATTTCTGCATATGTGCCATAACATGTGTTGTAATTATGTTACAGCTGTTGTTACAGGTGTTGTGTGCAGAGTAAAATCCTTGTTACTTGTTCCCTGCCAGACAGAGAGGTGTAAAGGACTTCAGTAATGCTTGTGCAGGTACACATTTTAATATCGGCAAAAGTTCTGCAAAAAACCCACATATTGTTGCCTGTGAAGTAGGTCATACTCTTGAAAAGCATCTAGGAATTATTTAATAATACAAGGCTGGTTCATGCACTCACCTACAATTTTCATCTCCTGACAACCAACATCTATTTCACCTTTAAAGATATACAGATATAAATGATCCTGAGTATTTTATGTACATTTTCTTTTAGAAAAAAACAATAATGAAATTGTATACCACGGTTCATCCTGTCTCCGTATTCTTGCCTAAACAGTCACATGATTCGATATGATGCCCTTTAGTTCTGCTTGGTCCGGATATTGTGCTCTGGACCAGCATACTTCACAAAGTGCATCTTCCAAGTTGTTCGCGTATCACCGGGAGCTGACAAACGCAGGGAAAATTGCAACAACCTTCAGCATTAATGTGTGTTTACATGGTATAGGTCCCATAGAAGTAGGGCTCTGAATGTACTGTTTTGAATTTTCTAAAATAGCAGCACATCTAAATGACAAACTGTGGCAGACTCAGTGAGCGCCGGGCCTGCGTGTCGCTGCACGGTCGGCGCCTCAGCGTATCTCCTGTGAAACGCCCTTCTCAGGGGTGGCTGTGTCTCCTCTCTCCCACGAGCCGGTTTGCATACGGTGCCGTACACCAGAACTACTGATCTGGAAGAAAACAGCAGCACTCCACGACAGACAACATCCCCGGGCAGTGCAGTGGAGGGGCCGCTCGCAGTGCTCGGTGGGAACGAGGAGAGAAAAGTACGCAGATCGCAGTGAGTTCGGCTACAGGAGGCTTTAATTTCACACAGAGGCTGGAAAACAGCGGGGGGGCACCCAGACCCATGCTCGGGTAACTTCTGGAGCATCGTTACAATTGCAGGGATGAACCATCATGGAAAAAAAAAATTACCTACAAATAATTTAATGCAAACCGATAAAACTTTAATAAAAGCCAGAGTCATATCTGTGTTATAGATGTATCTTCTGAAAGGTTATATCTGAGGTTTTCAAACGCAGACAGACAAGTGGACTCTGTGCTCCTCCCCCCCCCCCCCCCCCCCCATTTAGATGCCACATGATCTCACAAAAATTTCAGTAAATACGAAACATGGCTCATTACTCAAGGGGAAATCCTTGGTAAATATGTCTGCACATATTTTTCTAGATTGATCTGTTAACTCTGAGATGGACTGGTACCCCATCCAAGGTGTCCTCTGCTTGTCTCTTATGCTTCCTGCAATAACCGCCAGGTGCAGTGTGACCCAGCGCTGGATAAATGGTCATTTAAGATGGATGGTTGGATGAATGGATGGATGGAATTTGTTAAATTATCAAAACAGATTTTGCGGCGAAACCGAACACAGAGGGCATCGTGCACAAAGTATAACGGGGCCGTGCTAGACGGACTGCTTTTGTTGTGATGTTGCCCGTCGCTCCAGTAAATTCAATATTTTATTTGACTTAGACTGCGACATCTGAGCTGGGGGTAATTCTCGAATCCACGTGACGGTTCCGTGCTGGCAGATGGCAGATTGTTTCCATTCCTGGCAGGCCGCCCCTGCGGAAAGCGCTTAGCGGTAAAGCATTAACCTTTCATGCAGCGGCAGCGGTTAATACCGCGATTGCTAATATGTGGCGGAGGAGAGTTACGCTGGTGCCGCTGGGTTCCCAGCCACTGAGAAGGAGCCCCAATGGTACAACAAGTGTCTGCTGTCCATCTAAATATACACCCTTCCCGATATGCCTTTGACGCTTCCCGCCCCAGCTTTCCCATCCCAGTCCCCCCCCCCCCCCCCCCATGCCGTTAGAGATACGGGTGGCTCACGGCGGCACGATACGGCTGCCCTGTCGCATCCGGTTAGCCAACGAGCACCGCGGCGGCGGCGTCACGTCGACCCGTTCTGACAGCGTCACTCATGTGCTTAAAAGATGTGGATTGCGACCAGTGCCATCAGCCTGAGGAGTGAGAGCCTGTCGCCACAAGGCCAGCGGAGTGGATAATGTTAAGGGGGGGGGGGTGGCAGGGGCTGGGGGGGGGCTGTTTTTTTGGCAAGGAGTTTCTTTATTTATTTCTGTCTCATTCAGCCGGTGCGGATGTGGACCGCCTGCGGACTGAAGTGACAGCTGGTCGTAGAGCGAGGCCGGGCCCAGCACACAGCTGTATCGGCGCCGAAGACCCGACCCAGCGGTTTGCTGAGGGTGGGGTGGGCGGGGGATGGGCAGAGGCGACCGACAGGCATCCACAGAAACCCGAAAAAGCTGCGGCTTATTTTACACTCTGAGTCTCATCTTGTTTGCAGAGGAAGCTGAGGTCTGCGCTGTGCTTGATCGACACGTCACCCTTTGGATGTGTACAATATTCAAATTAATCTAATATGTTGGGTTTTTTTCCTGCAACCATGTGATGGAAGACAAGGAATTCATGGAAGGAGGGATGGATGGATGTTTTTACTATTGGCGCATTCTAATTGGCTAGTTTGATTGCCTTGTCTTTAATTACATTGATATGGGCGCTTCAGCTGGTAGCAATGTTACTTCACACTCCTAGGGTTATGGGTTCAAATCCCACATTCTGCCGGTTTCCTTCCACAGCCCAAACGCATGCAGCTAGGCTAACTGGTGTCTCCGAATCGCCCGTGGCGAGTGTGGGCCCGGACGCCCCCCCCAGGGTGTCCCCCAGCCTTGTGCCCCGTGCTACCTGACCCAGAGAAGCCGCAGAGCATCCATCAGAGCCGTCTGATGCGCGTAAGTGAGATGCCCCCCCCCCTGTAAGCAGCCTGGCTAGCACATGTAGCATTTTGCTTTCACATGAATTCAGTGCAGCTGGTCGCTTTTCCCTACTTGATATTAAATAATAGTGCATGAAGGAGGGCTTGGGCGCTCGGTATAGACACCTCATAAACCCCAAGTCTGTCGTAAGTGTGCACATTTTCCCCTGACATCGCATAAACAATCCCCAAACCATCAAATTATTTCCTCTTCCCCCCGACAGGCTGTGCACCCCCCCCATAGGTTTTAAATGAAAATATTGATCTGAGGGCAGCTCTTTGAGGATTTAATTTGTTTGGGGGGGGGGGGTATTAAAGCTGGTATCGCATTATAATTTCACAATACAGGGTAAGGGGCTGCGTCTATTCGTATTGCGCTCCGGCCGCCTGGCGCAGGGCCGCTAACACGTCCCGGCGTTTCCGGGCGGCGCAGGTGAGGCGGTACCTCGTTGGCATCCGCGGCACCGGCCGCGTGACAGGTATCTGACCCCGGGGGGGGGGTCCCCCCTCCCCCGCTCCCTCTGAAATGTCGAAGCGACACAGGGACGCTCCACCTTTGTTCCGCTGATATGGCGGTGAAGCCTCGTGCGAAGCCGCTCATTAACCCCTCTGCTTTTTATAGGCGCAGGATTCAATGCGTTTTCATTACGGAGCTTTCAAAAGAGGCAGTGGGAGGGGGGCGGAGCTTGCCGTCCTCTGCATTGGCATTTTATATTATATTTAGTAGTAATCACTGGTATCGTGCCGTCGACGCTCTTTTTGTTCTGTTTCCATGGGTGTCTGCCCCCCTGTGTCGCCCGCGTCACCTTATCGCTCAATGTGGCGTTTGGCGTCTTCCAGCCAAACAAAAAGGAGTGAAGATCGGGGGGGCGTTTAATACAAGTGTGTCATTAACTCGCTCCTTCAGGGCGGAGGGGGGACAGCGGCGGAGGGCACCGAACGCGAGGGATCCCTCAAACTGTTTATTAACACGTCGTCGGCTCCAACAGGTGCCCTCATTTGCTCAGCATCAGCCACTTTGTTCAGGCGCTCCGCAGGAGTCTGAGCCGCATTTAAACACGTCCTCCGCCGCAGCGGCCCGGTCCCAGGCCGCTCTCACATGGCGGGACGTGGGAGGGACACCCTGCCAGATTCAGAGGGCCCTGCGTTTGCCAGCGGCTCCGAAATCTGTTTGGTAAAATCTATTTGGTTGATATGGATCATCCTTATAATGAATAATGCTTCAGCCAGTTTCCATTTACAGGGGTTTTCCGACATCATGAATTGTTCTCCTTCACTTTAAAAGTTACCTTTGTATGTGTTTACTTTGTTTATTAACTTTTCCATGCCATATTTTGATGCATTTTTTAATAGATTGTCGTGCGTTTATATGTGCATAAAAATATACAGTGTAATAATATTTTCTCTCATATAGCCTGTCCAACACTTAAGCCTCTGTTTTTCTTTCAATACTATAGGAGAAAGACAACTATGTCAACACACTGTTTTAGGCGGCCTATTGGAAATAAGCGGGAAACCAGTCATTATCTACAAATGACAGGTGCCAAGAAAACGGTTGGGTATTTCCTCATTGTCTACATCAGCCTTCATATTTCATATCCACACCCTTAATGAATCCCGAATCTGATAGGGGTGCCCAAAAAAATAGGCCCTACTCATGACAACTCACGGCCTCCTTGTGGTCAAGTTGTGTAACATGCTTCTTTAGCCCATAGGCTCCATCAGCCAATAATAAAACAGTGGTTCTCAACTCCAGTTCAGGGGTCCCACTGTGATTGGCTGACTGACAGGCCATCCCGAAAACCTGCACCCACGCCGGACCTCCATGGAACGGGTTCTCCACCTCTGGGTTAAAAGAGAGCTAAGGTCACAGGTAAACCATTTATAGGACACCGTAATAACTTTGCATTTGACTTCCCATACAGCAGTGCTTAAACGGGCAATTAGCAGCATCCCACGGCCATATTAGCTGCACTATTAATCGGACAGCTCTACAACGGCGCCAGTGGGACGACCACACCTCCCGAAGGCTTCTCCCGTTTCCACTTCTCAGGGGACTCCGAGGGCCAGGTGGTCGTCCTGAAGCTAACAGATGTTGATCCTGAGTACAGTGGATTGAACAATCAAATAGGGAGCCCACAGCCCGTTCTGACGCCTTCTGGATAATGAGATGGAGGGATTTTACTGGGATGCATTATTCTGCCTTTGGAAAAAAAACAGCTCCCGCCTGGAAAATGAAGTCCCACGTGTTGAACGTGGCTGAAACCAAGGCGTGATGCAGATTTTAAATTCTCCTTTGGTTGTTCCTGTGAGCTGCACCGGTAGCTAAACTGTTATTTACTGGAGGGGGTTAAGAGATTAAAGTTTCAATGTGTGAATTGTGTATCCAGGCTTATTTGAATGAGCGTTTTTACAGTACGCGGCGAAGTGGCTCCGAGACGCATTGTCTGCTCATTGTGCTGCAAACAGCTGCTTGAAGGCAGCGCGGTACTGAGACTAACAATAGGACAATGAAAGGCTTTCTGCGTTGCCGCTTCGGGAAACGTCGCCACGGAAGCGATTTGGCGTCGCCGCCCGCTGACATTGTTTTCCCTGACCGTGCGCGCGGATCTCCGAAACGCCTTCACGCGGACTGATTAAAGGCTAGTGCGAGAGGCACGACTTCGCACAGAATCGCTAATTAAACTCCCTCTCCATTCTGCCGAAGAAGGAGCAGATCCGTAATGGGAAGGACCTAATTTTCTGGAAGCGTGGTTATTTTATGAAGGGCGGGTATCAGCACAGTTTAGATGCAGTAATTGCTAATCTCCTTCGGAGATGTTTATTTTTTTTTTCCTTAAACACGGTATACAGTACACTTATAATGTGAATGTGCATCAATCCAGTGCACCGATTCCAAGAAGCGGCACTCTGCATAGCTAATAAATGGTGTTGAGGCATGTATTGCGTCATAGTGAAAATAATATTGTCATCTCAACACGTGTTATTGTTCATAATTATTGTTATTGTTTGTAACTAGCCTGACACTAATTGTATTTTCTAAACACATTTAGAAAATGTTGCTGGAATTCATGCACAAAATCTGGTCACTGAAGAGAAATGTTGTGCTTAACAATACTCGTTGTTTGTTTGAGAGTTGTGCTTTTTAAACGTAAGGTGTGTGTATATATATATACACACACACACACACACACACACGCACACACACACACACACACATAGGGTATATAGGGTTTTCCATACAGTATATCTTTATAAAGTTGTGTAGAAGTTTTATTCAGCTTTTACTCAACACTATTTCGTTCATGAAGTTTGAACAACAGAAACACATTCTCCCCCCGAGTCTCATTTTAACCACTGGTGGCATCACCAATGTCAGCACCTTAAACTGCAATTTGAGTCGGTTTAGTAAATATGTGCTCAGAGCTCTCATTTTAACCCCAGTCTCCAAATTATCCCTGCAGTATTTTCCCAAATCCCTCATCTCAGAGTGGCTGTAAACAAACAGCAGGCTGTCGACTGCATCCCGCGAAGCCCGCCGCCATTATGTGTTTACCCTTTAGTGACCGCGACCTCTACTTCCCATAATGCACAGAGGCAGTCATGTGATGGAAGTAGGACTCTTCTGATTGCGTCACTACAACTGTGACCCTCACCTGGATAAGCAGCAGAAAAAAAATGAAGAAGTGTTTGAACATATCACCATGCTAGCTGATCCTTATCAGTGCCAGGTAATCCTGCATTACACATAATTGTGTGTTATTAGCTTTCGGAATTTATGATACCGTGTCGCAGTAACTTCTCTGTGACCCCCCCCCCCCCCCTTTCAAATAGCACATGAAAATTATTTTGGAAGCTACAGTAGCAAATAAATCATTAAATTATTCATATGGAACTACAAAGAGCAGAGCACTGCGAGATTTAACCCGAGCCAAACGATGTTCTTATGTCATTTTCGAAAATAAACACCATTAAAAATGTACAAAAAAGAGACAAAACTCTTTTGTAATTCTGTAATATTGATATTGCCTAAACTATTAGTATATTATGTTCACTTTAATTGAGAGTCATTCAGTCCTTTTTAAAAAGTGTTGTCAGCATTTGATTGTTTTTGGGGATCTTTGTGATAAAATCGAAAGTAATAATTTAGCTCTTCGTGTATGCAAGTCTTCTGCATAGAGGTTCTGCAGCACAAATCCATGTTGGTTTCATCTCGCAGCCCCCTGATTACACCCCAGGCTGAGAGTGGCTGTTTTCGTCTCTGACTTGGTTGCCCCAGCCATGAGGTCATGTGCGTTCGTGTCCATCACGACAAAGCCGGACATGCCCGCCACCCCAGTCGGTATGTTTCCATTAATCATGCTCTGTGCCTGCATAGCGTGCTGTAAGGGCATCGGGCTTGGATCCCTGCAGACAGAGATGGGCACTGACCCCCCTCTCCTGCCTTGTTTACGCTGCTCTCGAACACAGGAGAGAAAAATGGACACTGCTTATGGGTCTCCGGGCGTGATCACCATGCTTGGGCAGGACACCGGAGGCTAAATTAGGAGGTGTGGGGGGGGGGGGGGGGGAGACAGCATGTGGCGAGAAGCCGATCAGCCCCCGTGGCAAACAGCAGCTGGCGGGGGGCACGCCTGGCCTGCCGAGCCCCCGCCCCACCCTGCCTCTCCCCTGATGGATAGACACGTGTCGGCACACAAAAGAAGCTATTTGGACTGATGTGTCAGCTCTTCTTTATCAAACGTTGCGCAGGTATATTCTGTCTCTGCGCTTCATTACTCCGGAATGGCAGTGCCTGCAATGTTTGACTGTTACCGTAGCCCCCCCCCCCTCCCCCGCCCCCGTCTCCCCGCACCCCCCACTCCCTCGCTTGTTGTGCTCCCTGTCAGAGAACTTTGCCGGGTGAGCAATGGAGACGATCGAGCGTCGGCTATTACGCGCGGCAGAAGAATGGCGCGCCGCCGTTACCGCCCCGGTGACTGATGGATATCATTATTGCCGCTTTGGCAGACGGCAGGTGAGAGGCGCTAATGAGGGCCCTCCTCGCCGCCGCTGACGGATGAGTGTCGGCACGGCGCTATTGGCAGCCGATTGACGGGCACCTGGCAATTAGCAATCCCAAGGGGCGCCCCCGGCGAGGGTGACCCCGGCATGACACCGGTGGGTAGATTAAGGAAACTTAGTGGAAAACTGACAATTGAACTGTCACAGGGCTGCTGGGGGACATTTTTAAGAACATGATAATATGGAGGACCTGGGAAGGAAGGGTGGGACGGAGGAAGGAAGGAGGCAAGGCAGCAAGGAAGGGAGGAAGGGAAAAATGATGGAAGGCAGGGAGGGAGGAAAGAAGGAAGCAAGGAAGGGAAGGAGGAAAGAAGGAGGGGAGGGAGGGAAGAAGGAAGCAAAGCTGCAAGGGAGGGAGGGAAGAAAGATGAAGGGAGGGAGGAAGAAATTAAGGAAGGGGGGTATAAAGGAATGAAGAGAGGGAGGAGGAAGGAAAGAAGGAAGGATGGGAGAAAGGAAGGAAGGAAGGGATGGAGGAAGGAAGGAAGGGATGGTGAGAGGGAAGGACAAAGGGAAAAAAGAAAGCACTAAGGAAGGAAGTGGGAAATGAAGCAAGGAAGGGAGGGAAGAAGAAGGAAAGAAGGAGGGTAGGTGGAAGATAGGGAGGGAGGAAGGAAGAAATGGAAAATGAGAAAGGTCCTTCCCACTGCAGAAAAAACGTGTGTAATAGCAAATGTAAGGGATCAGATGAGGGAACAGACTGTATCTGGTCCCCCTGTTTACGAAGGAATTCCCCATGTCAGAATACGCACTGAGCAGATGCACAGATACACTGTGCAGACGGTTCAGTTGGTCAGTGTTGGCACTCTGGTGTGAAAGGACATGCCTCAGAGGTGTCCGGCCATGAAAGCCCGGACCACATGTTCTGATTGGCTGCGGGAGCCGTAGTGTCACCAATCGGGATAGCCTCGGTGGATCAGAACAAGCCTGTCAGCCGCGTGATGAAATGGCCATGCAGCCTCAACACGGCAGGACTGGCAGGGATCTCTGCCTTTTTGCTTTTGAAGAATACTGCACGCTCAGCAACGCTGTAAATAATCTTCCCGGGGCAGCCCATGTGTCACGCAGACAGACTGGAGGCCACATATATACTTAGTATTAAAAATAAGTAGTAGTTTCTCTGTGCAAAAGCTGGGCTGTGCTCTCATTTGAAGCCCCGTGCATGCGTGTATGCAGCAACACTAATCCAGATGTATACAGTGAAATGGTGCTAATCAAGTGTGATGGCATTTTGGAGGAAGAGTCCACTCGTACTGGGTATGCTTAAGGAGTTTATCAATGACTCAACAGTCAGAGGGCCGTAAGGTTAGCTAAAGGGGGCATAAGGTTAGCGTAAAGCTAACCAAGACAGGTGTGAGGTAAGCCAAAAGCGGCATAAGGCTAATCAAAAGGGGCATAAGGTTAGCCAAGAGGGGCATAAGGTTAGCCAAAAGGGGCGTAAGGTTAGCCAAAATAGGCGTAAGGCTAACCAAAAGGGGTGTAAGGTTAGCCAAAAGAGGCGTAAGGCTAACCAAATGGGCGTAAAGTTAACCAAGAGGGGTGTAGGGTTAGCCAAGAGGGGCATGAGGTTAGCTAAAAGGGGCATAAGGTTAACCAGAAGGAGGTTCATTTTTGTGGCGCTTTCCACATTCCCTGAAATTCAATCCTATTCAACAGGCCTGTGGGTTCAGGGCGGGGGTGGGGGGGACGGAGGGGGAGGACGAAGCCTGGCGACTGCCTGGCTGCCTAAGTGGAGTCAGTTTGCTCATCTCAGGTTGAAAAACAGCAGCCATTACCTCTGAACTGGGGCTATTGGATGTAATGTAGTAAAAGAGGCATACAGATGTAGCAGCAAAGCACCATAAAATCAAAAGGATTTATAATTTAGGAATTATATGACATTTAAACCAAATGTCACCGTGACAAAGACATCCAAGGAAACCTTGAAATCTTCCTAATATTGGACATCATCTTCCTCCAAAACAGAAACGTTCTAGCAGTGGATCTGCAATATGTAAGCCACATATTAAATTAAAAGTGAAATGTTTGTCCTCATAACTGCATAATATTCAAAATTATACATCTCTGCTGGAGTATCCCATGGGAAAATCGCAATTTATACGCAGGCAAGCGCACCGACCAAGCCGAGATGAAAATATTTGGTGAAAAGGGCCTTACAGTCGAGAAAAAAAGAGGTAGGATGCCATCAATCAGCATCTGAACACCAAATTTGGACTCCAGCTGACCGAATGTAGCCCTCAGAGCTGCAATTTGGCCAGGACTCTGTAACATAAAAGATGGGTGAATGTGTTTAGCATCTCACTCCCATGTGACACGGGAACGAGGGCAGCAGTCGTAAAGCATGCCACAGACACGTCTTTTGCGGGACCGCTGACATGACACAGTGTCCTGAAAGGGAGAAAAAAATCATACAGGAAGGAAAATATTTTAAAGAATCCATCAAATTAGCACGCCGATGGCTTGATTGTTATCTCCCAGGACCCTGTGTAACACGCTACCCGGCCCGCTACGGACAGTCCGACCGACGTGATTTATCAATGCAAACCTAATAGCATCAATATGAATCTAACTAAAAATCAATATTTCATTACCAAATTGTTAGCGAGAATGAAGAGGAATGGCTGAAGTCGGAGCACTCTCCTGGGCAGGAGCATCTGGAGTTCAATGTGACAAAAGGAGTGATGCATGATTCGGGCCTGGAGGAAGGACACAGAGAGGACAGGGCACGGTCTCTCTCCGTCTCTCTCTCCTTCATCCCTTCTTCCTCCGTCCCTCACCTCGGCACCATCCTGGAAAACATCTGGAGGTTTCCGACTGAACGGTGAACTTTTCAGAAGGTGTAAAGCTCATTTTCAATTCATTTAGGTGTGTTAGCAGTTTGCATTATTTACACTCTCCTCTCCTTTGGTTGTTCATGCCAGGGGATTCTATGTGCTTTTGGAGCCCTGTGTTTTCATTGCGGACCCCTTTGTCTCTGGAGAGTTCCTGAGACGTCTTATTCCTATGTTACAATGAACCCCATCCTTCACGGATATGACCTTGTGAAAAAAACACAATATAAAATCGATAGTGACAGTGTGGTCTAAGGAGGGGAACACTCAGACGCAACCAGGGTGATGACACCATTTAGGCCACAAACCATCACCCCCTGTGTCCTTCAGGCATTAACAGATGAACAGTGAGCCCTCTCCAGTTATGCATGTCAGGCAAACGCTTTCCTTCCAGTGTTGGACAGGACCGCTTTCCCAGGTGTGCTACTGGCTTAAGGGAATACTCTCGTTGCTCAGCAAGAATCTCACCAATAATTTTTTTAGAGCAGTGTTTCTCAATACGGTCCTTGGGGACCCGCAGACAGTCCACATTTTTGCTCCCTCCTACCAGTAGCTGAGAGGGAGCAAAAATGTGGAACCCGGAATGGGAAACACTGTTTGAAAGAGAAGAAATTAAAGAAATGAAAGAAGACTTGTTAAACACCAAATCTTATTTGTTTATACCGCTGTCTACCAGTTAGTCTTCTTTTGACTCACTGTTGTGCCATTTCAAATACTCTGTGGAAACCTATGATTGGTAGGAAGGTGGTTGAAACCTACATTAAATGCATTAAGAAGCACTTTGATCCTTGAAGACCCAGAGGTTCTGAAGAGTGAGTAACAATGGCAATAAGTGCTCCTGAAGATGTCGGTAGATGTGAGGGTGCCTGTAGATTTTTGGATCGTGTGTGGATTTCTTGGTTGCCAGCTGTGCTGCATTTTAACATCCTGTTCAGATCAGTGTTCAGTCACTCCAGTGTTCAGTCAGATCAGTGTTCAGTCACTCTAGCCAAGTGTCGCTCCATGACGTAAAGACCTCCAGACTCCGGACTCGCAGATCTCCAATAGTGTTTTCATTGTCTCCCAGATAAGAATTAATTTTTAATGAAAAACAATATATATAGTAAGAATCCTGACTATAAAAATAATATGTGCCAACCAAAAGTGTTTAATCAATTTATCAATTTATTGACGGTTAAGTGGACTTGGCCCATGCAATTTTCAGTGGTCTCTTTTGTGGCTAGTTCTTAGTTTATTTACGATATTAAGTTATTTTTTTCTAGTCTTCACCACAAATGTCAAATTTGTGGAGCCGGCTGACATTTTGTTCTGTGAACATACTGTTGTGAGCACTCGCCAGGAAATGTGAATCCCTTCCTACTTTGAAGAGCATGTCAGTAACACAAAACGTGAAGTAGGGAGATGCTGGTCGCTTTTCAATCTTGCTGATACTGTGTGTTGGCCTGCATTAATTGAAAATTTCCCTTCCAAATGCTCAATCCAATTTTCGGTCTCTTAAATGAATACTGTAAAGCAGTGTAAATCCCTCATTAAAGTCAGAATAAACATGTGCAATTCATTTATAGATACCAAATTCACTTTTTGTTAAATTAATAAAGGGTTGAAACACATAATTTTGATGTAGCTGTTCTCTATTGATTAGTGAATGAAAAACATCAAATACTAAAAACTGAATATTAATAATGGATATTATTATTAATAATAACAGTGATAGTAGGTTTAAAAGCAACAGTAATAATATTATTACTCTGTGAAATACCCTGAGCCATCATGTCATACAAATGTACAGTATTTTTAATGCATATAATAAACATTACACACACAAACACACACAGTGTATTAGTGTTACCAGTTCTTTTGTAAGTATAAGATAATATATACACACACCCTGCAGGACATTTGATGGCTAATTTTCATGAAGGCTATTTGTGAATATCTTTCTAAATGAAACATACTGTAGCTCGTTAACCTGGGTAAGTCAACAAACAAAACCGCATGGCTGCATTGTCTCCTCGTCCTACACCGTTAATTTTCTCCAAGATCGCATGCCAAGCTGCGGAGCCAGGAGAGTCTGTGCTGCAGCAGGAACTTTGGCATGGAGGTGCGTGCTGCGCCAAAACATGCGACAGATACTGATGCGAAAATGTGGCTTTAATTAAGCACAGAGTAAGAGTCCAATTAATCTCCGAATAAATTATATATTGTTATTTTTAGACTGTTGTGTGAAGCACACTTGCAAACAGATACAGAGCAAATATAATAAAAATATGAAATGGTTCTGGGTTAAAAATAAATTTAACTGTGTACCTGGAGTAATACAGTTTGTTACCATGGTAACTACTTCATTAACAGAAATATTTCTGTTCCTGTATCTCAGTCTAACTCGCACCTCTTTGTTCTTGCAACAGCCACAATATAATAGCTTAACATCACACTGTCCTCTTGTTATTAATATGGGATAAATTTTTGTGCCACAGTAATTGTGATGCATGCTTTTCAGCCATGAAACTATCATGAACTATAATAGTTATGGTGTGGAGATGGAATGTATGTCCTTCACAACCAAAATGTGTGTGACAGCAGCTACACTCAGCTAGAACGACCCGGAAAACTGTTCGGTGACATCATGAGCAAACGTAAATGTCACTTGTGGGATCCAACACACCCCCCCCCCCCCCAGACATGAACACCTCGGCCAGCACAGGGTGTTAGTCCTGTCAACAGTGCGACCGCATTTTACAACCATACCATAGTAAAAGCGGTCTGCACAGATTCAAAGCTACAGCTTAGGCTTTACTCTACTCTCAAACACATAAAAACAACAACAACAACAAAAAATGGATTTAAATGACATATTATTTCAGGATTACCAAGAACTAAGGAAGATATTGCTATGTTTTAAACAACAAAAATGTATTCATACATCTTTCAATTAATTTATTATTTACACCACTTATGCCAGCTTTCAAACAAACTATGTTTGCACAGAAGCAGAGGCTGGGTAGGTGTACACTGTTTAATTATATACAAACGGTTGTGTTTGGAAATGAAGAGGGTTACTGTATCCCATTGGCCAGGAGGCAGCATTTCCCATGATGCATTTTTCATCTTGTTCGTTTTTTTTCTTTTTTTGTTTTGTTTTGTTTTTTTTTTTGCTCATTAAAACCTGCACATATCTCGGTGTAAAGATTTAGCGTGACGGCCTGCCTGCTTTGGAGGAGGCCTCACCTTCATGTGTTTCGAAACCCCCTTCAACACGGAAAGCAGACTGAGGATGAACAGAGACACGGCAGCCTTGAGACGTTCAGGGAGTTTCTGCGGGAGTACAGTGATGCTGCCCGAACTTCCTTCGGTTCAGTTTTTTTAAGACTTATCTTCAAACATTAGGCTTTTAAAGTAATTACCATTTAAACGCTTGCAGTTTATTTATCTAAGCATCGGTACTAGAGACTTCAGCATCCACAGACTGGCACGCTTTTGCATTTGAAGGCCCTGGGCAAACTCTCTGGAGGTTAAGTTACAGACTTTCAAGGGATCTTCAGAAACAGGCATTTGATCACTGCAGTTGGATTCACCACAATAAAAAAAGCAGATAGCATGATTAATGTTCAGACGTCAACGTTAAAACAGAGGAAGTGCGATAATACCCAAAGGTGAGATTGTTGTAGCAATCTTTATGCTATTTGTTCAGGTCTAAAACACTGATACTTTCAGATCCCTCCTTAAGGTACAAACTCATCTCAGACTGCATTTTATAATTGCCGTGACTTTTATTTTCAGTCTGCACAAAAATATTTTCTGGATGAAAAAAGAAAAACAATAGTACTTTAAAGGTTTTTTTTGTTTGAACGTACTCATTTGCACTGCGATTCCAGCTCGCTTTTCCTGGAGCCTATTTTAATGACACCACGGTGTGATATTTCACGTACAGAAATCCCTTATATTTGCTTTTGCTGTTTAATTGAATGAATCTGATGCTGGAGTAGCCTATTACAGGAAAACGGGCTGTTATGGGACACATAAGGGGCTGTGCGGCGTGCCGACGTGTTTACCAGGCTCGGGAAGACAATGGGCCTCTCACTCCTTAAACTTTCCGGAGACTTCCATACCCCATGCTGCTCGATGTAATTATTAGCTGCAAACCGACTCAGCTTGACGATTATTAGTGTGCATTAAAAGAGCATTCCTGTTATTATCAGAGAGAGAAACAGATGTTTATAGGTTTCATACAAAGGAGGGTTGCATAGGGCCCCCGACAACAAATCAGAGGGGGGGTCGGAGGGAGGCAAGGAGAAAAGAGTAAAATCTGCAAAATTACGAGACACTCTCCAGCTCGCGAAATTTCACTGACGTTTCCGATTGTCATTCCAGGCTCTTGCTAGTAATTAGAAGTCCCAGAAATGGTACGGATCTGCAAGAGGATGAACCACTGAGCGGAGCGTGGATGAGCATGGAGAAGAAGCTCCCTCGTGTCTTGCAGCCATAGCAGATGTTTGCTCACACACAGGCTCCCCCCACACACCCGCCCGCCCCAGAGGTTTATGCCAGATGCATTAAAACTGCTCAAACACGCAGCGATGACGGAGTGGCAGGGGTCTATCGGGGAGATAACGGGGCCGAGCACACGGGGCCACTTCCCGGGGCCCGCCGTGAGATGCAGGGACTGCGTGAACCCTCCCGGCTGGGGCCCCTTCACTTCGGGGGGGGGGGGGGGGGTGCATGCCACCAGCTGTCAGAAACTTGTTGGAGGATGTGGGGAGAAGCACAGAAGCGGACACCTTGACCCGAGGCAAGGTCGGGGGGGTGGTACTGAGACCTCGCCCACAGCAGACAACTAAATTGACAAGTGGCTCACCCCAAGGTGTGAGGCCTCTACTTTACATTCATATGGGGAGCAGCTCTGCCACAGCGGCACCATGAGTGCACCTGCCCAAGGAGGGGGGGGCAAGGGGACACCTGACGGGGTAGGACCTTTGCCCCTTCGGGGGTCGGACACGCTGACCCCCCTGTCGTACCGGAGGAAGCCTGTTTCCCTCACACCGTTGCTTCGTCCGACCCCACCCTCCCCCCGGGTTAGAATGACACATGCTGTACCCCCCCCTCCCCAGTTTGTTAACTGGCATGTAGGGAAGCAAAGGGCACTGGGAACCAACACAGGAAAACAAGGTCTGACTTCACAGAGATGAGTAACAAGCAAGCTCGTATTGTTGTTTATAAGATGTATGCTTAATAAGACAACTAAACAAAAAAGGGTCCTTATACGCCAACTTGACCCTTGACCCTGATATGACAGTCAGACTCTCCTCTACTGTATGTACATAACCTACATGCACTTCCTGGCTGCATACCTTGAAGCGTTTTCCTTTTTTTTTTCAAAACGAAGAGTAACATACTTTTCATAACACAACAGCCTGTCTCCTCAGCCATCTCACTGGGGAAGCAAAGGCCTTGAGTGGGATCCACAAACTCATAAATCATGCCACTAATCAGGAGCGTAACAGTTGCACAGATGAAACTTTTCCCCGCAAATGAACATAACTGCAAGCTAAACTAATAATTGTACTTCCAAGTCGGCAACACATTGCGCCATGTGCAAGAAGTGGTGGCGTGTTTCTCCTCGCTTGCCAGCTAATCTTGTCGCGCGAGAGTCCGTGGCACACTTGGTGTTTTGATTTTCAGCAACATCCTTCACTGTTGTTCTCTGATGAAAGAGGCGAGATCCGTGTTTTGGATTACCGTCCTGCAGCACAATGAATCCTTGTTGAACAAATGCAGAACAGATGGCGCCACATGTCTCGCTGAAGAGCCTCCCACACGGTCTTCAGCTCATTGACTCACCGAGTGTCACATCAATGAATTATCCCTCCACGTAAACATATAGGAGGGATCCACGCAGCGTGAGATGAGGTGCCAGGGCCCTGTGAGTGCGGGAGTCCGGTCGGGATCCACGCTCAGGTGCCTCGTCGATTCACACTAGGCTATGAACGGGCCCTATTGCAATTGGTGTTTTGGTGAGGAGAATATTTGGACATGCATGAGGATCCATCTTCAGAGGGAGTTTGAACAACACTTTTGTGTTGTTTATCTTCTGCTCTAACGAAATGTGTTGGTTTTCAGAATGAACAGAGCCATCTGCAAATCTGCATAATGCTGCGGCCAGGCAATACTGCACCTCCAGGGCCAAGAAGCACCATATCTTATCGGTTTTTTTTTATGTCTTTTTGATTTAGTTGTTACTTCTTCTCCATGTGCACGCGTGTGGCAGTCTCAGTAAGTGCACGTACGGTTTGATTTCAAGGTGAAATGTGCTGTAATTGATCTGTTTTTTTCTTTCTTTCCCACAATTCCTGGTGGTCCCTTATCCACCGTGACATGTTGAACTTTTCATATTTAACCTTCATTTGATAATTATATTCAGTATATATATATATGCTTATTATAACATTATATATATATAGATACCTAATCTGTGTGTGTGTCGGTCTGTGTTAATTTGAAAAATGTATTATAAAGGCAGTATTACTATATGCTTATAAAATATACTGAAAAATCAAGGACGGTCCTATTGCGAGCATTTTCCATTGGCTATATCCATTTGACCTCACCCACAACATTTACAGCCATTACAGAACAGGGATTTGGAACATTTGTCTTTCAGCTTGAATCAAGATGTTGGCTGCCAGACTTGATGTTATTCTTGGCATTAAATTTAATGAGGGAGGCATTTTAACTTTCAGAATGATCATATTTCAGATTTCGAGAAAAACTGGAAGCCTTTTATCAACTGTGCTTTGCAGGACATTTTTTGCTGATCTGAGACGCCATGGAAGGGAAATCATACTGGCAGAGCATGATTTATGCTGTATGTAATACAATAAACATTAGCAATTTGATTAATCACATTCCAGAATCTTCTACATCACTGTTACAGATGAACACTTGACTTGGGAACTATGCACTTCTGATTAATCAGAAATATCTGACTACCCATCAAATGGTGGTCAATCATCTGCTTTTTTTAATTTATAAAAACTTCCAGACTCGAATCACAGAGCAGAGGCACGTATAGTCTGGCAGTATCCTTAGTACCTCATAAGGATACTTACACAAATTGAATGCTGACTGTTTATCTGAAGCACTCAACAAGCATATCATGTACATCATACAGAGCGACCGGAGGAGCGCTTTTCCATGGAGTTTCCATAGATCTATAACTGAATGTACAGTTGTATCCAAATCCATATACTGTATGTGAAGCTTTGGGTCTGAGCACTGGGCTAACCAGCCACCCAGTGACCCTGGAGGATTTAAGGGCTCAACGGAGCCGTCGTTACTCTGTTCAGTATGAGATTCGACCTTCTGATCAAAAGGTAGAGACCTGCTGTAACACACACTGCCCCCTGTTAGCCTGCATACCTGCTTGCATCATGGTAACGTTTAACGTGAGCAATGAACGTGATCAACGAGAACCGAGTTACGGCATTGCCGACGTCATGGTGCAGCCTGGTGCAGGTGGGAAAATAAAGGTGGACGATCCACTTGTGGCTCTGAGATAAAAGGGGTTTATTAAGAAAAACTGAACACAAAAGGAAAACCACAGTACCTTTCTGCAATTAGCGTGTTATGTGTGGACTCTACCCCATTCCCCAGCCCCCCCCCCCCACACCCCGAGTTTGTCATCTCCTCAGGCACTCGACTTCTTGCCGTCAGAGTCCTGTCCTCATGGCAGGTGGGACCTGCAGGTCTCACCACCCTGCCTATGAAACTGAGACGTGCGAAAAGGGAGATTCTTCAGCTGTCCTCTGACTTCACTTTCCACCACCGCGAATTCACAGCCCCCCAACCACCAGCCATCAGAGACGACGGCAAAGACGAGCCTGAAATATCATCTGGCACTGATATGTGCCTTCCCCAGTGCTTTAAAAAAAATCCCAGGAGCCAGAGTGGCATGCTAGCGTTAAGTTTTATTAGCTGTTAGGCTCTGCACTGTGCAAATAACTTACGAAAAAAAGACCCATATTTCAAAAGCTGAGGACTGTTCACCTTCTGGCCATTAACATAGTATATCACTCTTCATTCCACTCAAGGATTCCAGAATGTTCTCTGAATCCCGTTATGGATCGGTCTCACACTTTTGATCTATAACATAATCAAAACACTCTGTTAATTTCTCAGCATTCAGATGAGAGCCAGTGCTCCTCAGATACCTCCCTCTGCAAAAGCATAAATGCGCCTTTAAAGCGTCCAGTAATCAACAATTTATAACACCTGCTGTTAGTCTCGGGAAAGCTGTTAATTAGCAAAAGAGGGTATTTGGTGCAAGGAAAAAATCACGCGTGTTACAAAGTGAGTATAAAGGTAAATGCTATAAAAGGCAATCGACTGGGTAATTAATTCTATTAAGTAATTGATTAATTACCTTTAAGTGAATGGTCAATTGTGCCTAGGCACAGTAGAAGCAAAAGGATGAAAAATAAGATAATTTCCGGGAACACCGACGGTGCACATTAACGGCGTGGCTGTACATGCGATGAGCAGCACCGAATGGCTCGATACCGCCGTCGCGTGTATCGACTGGCTCTTCCATCGATTAGGCGATTACAAGCTTAATTATGTCAAGTTACAAGAAGCAAAGGCCACTAAATGGGAGATGAGATTCTGGAACGGGACCTGCTGAGTGTGCGCGTCAATACGCCTCAGCCAGCCCAAGGTCCCCAGCTTACCTTCATGGGCTCTAATGAAATTTAACATTTCCACAAAAATGTTTGACAGGTACTTTCAACTTGATTTTTTGCATGTTCCTAACTGTTAGTGTCTTGTCTAAAATATTTGCATGAAGCAGGAAGGAGTTCCTTACCAGCGCAGAGCAATGCCCGGGGGCTGACTGGAACCTGGAATGGCACTGTACTGGGTGTTACCTAGTGGCAGGGAAATATTAACTAACCAGACTAAAAACTGGCTAAAACTGGCCTACGCGTCAGTTTCCTCCATTTGATTAATTGCTGTTTCTTCTGACCATTTAAACATGTATTCACTCATTCCACGTTAAGCATGCCGCCCAACTGTTTGTTAAATCTTTTGGTCTTCCGGATTCAATTAATTCTGCTCTCTGCCTGCTGCTCTGTACATTCAGTTAATCTACACCACTGCTTACGCTGTTGGTCTGTAGGATCTCTTTACTCCCCATCCTGGCTATCGACCTTTCGGGGATGGCATCAGAAGGCACAGGTGGAAGGTGCATACGTTCTCCGAGGCAATCGTAATCATTTTCATCCTTTTCATTTAAGTCACTCGAAGACAGGTTTGTGAGAAGTTTTTGAACTCGTTTTTTTGACATTGCCATATTTATTACAAAGTCACATCGCTAGGACAGCATGCTATATTATATATTCAACAAAATACTTTTTAATTTCTTGTCATGCCATCCGGATCTTTTTGTTGTATATGTTCTTATGACCGAATCACATCTTTTTTTACTTCATTTATCATTGTTTTCTGAGTTCACCGCTGTTTTCAAGGTGGCATGTCTATTGTGTTTCGAGGCCGTCAATTTGCATAACCAATTAACAAAGACAGCGTTTCAAGTCCCACCCCAAAATACCGAAGTACTGAAGAAGTGCCCCAGCTGGTTTGGTACTTTCGGTACTGGAGCTTTTGGTACTAGTAATTGGAAGTCAATGGAAACACGAAAGTACCAAAAATACCGTACCGAAAGTACTGTACCCGGTGCAGTGGAAAAGCGCCCAAAGTAGTTAGGGACATCCACAGTCCCTACACACCCTGTACCACCCTGACAGGAAATACCATTCTGGAAGGGTCGGTTGAGTTACACTGACTACCTTTCGTACTTTGTTGGGCTCCAATTTTCATCACCTCTTCTGCTATGGTGGAATGAGTCCCCTGTAATCGCAAGAACTGCATCACCTCCGAATTTCCTTATCAAGCCTATAACATGCCACGTTAAACCATTGTAATTCTGTTAGTTGTGTAGGTTCTTTTTCATGAACTACAATAGCAGGTGTCCCTGGTTGGCCATTAATATGCTACGCGCCACTTCCTGCACCCATGTTTTTGTATATTATGTACGGTATGTAACTCACAGACAAGACTATGGTACATCTTTTTTTTTTTTTTTAACAAGAACACAAGTGCGATTTTTGATCTTTATCTGTGCCTTTCGTGTAGGCTGGTGAGATACTTAGGCTGTGAGGTACACAAGGACAGCTGGCTGTTAAGGATGGGCTATTTTGTGTTTCGCTGACTTTAAATGGTTGTTCCCTCTGCGCTTCGGGCCATTTTCAGACGAGTCTGAGATCTTAAAGCCGAAAAAAGGCACCGTCTTATTCATAAACATTGCCTGGTGGTGTGTGTGATGTAGTTTGTGCTTCTGGATGTGTACAGCCCGTTAAATAACCAATCTGGCAGCTGCAGCCTTTTTCCATATTAATTCTTAACCGCAAACTAACTTTAAGTTGCCCCGTAAGCTGCCTTAGCCTTAAGAGTGGAAAATTCACCTCGTCGTCATGCGCTTTCATGAGTTTGCGCCCTAAGGCTCTCATCTTAAAAAGACACAAGATCCAAAGGCGCAGGCATGTAGGCCGAAACAAGAAAAGGAATGAAAACGGCTGGTAAAAATGACGGCCAGTCGTCTGCTGGCACATATAAGTAATTAACGGCACAACGCACTGGGAAGAGTTTCTTCCATAATCCTCCGAACCGAGGCACCCGCGTAGGAGCAATAATGCGTGTGCCGCTATAAATGAGGAACAGGTTTAATAAAAAATGTCTTGGTCTCTTTTTATGGTGGGACCAAGGGATTAACATCAGGTACCATTGTTGAGTCCCCTCTGGTGTGGCGCCAAGGGTGCTGTTGTAAAGCAAGGCTCATTGGGCCTTTAGAGAGAGATTAACGACGAGGGTAAACTGTAACAGAGCTCTGCATTGGGTAGGAACCCAAACATGAGGAAACCAAATATTGTTGATTCAAAAAAGCATCTTGTGTAAAAATATTTAAAGAGTAGCATATATTATAAATACAATTTACAAAATATATGTCTTTCCCTCCAGTACCATGGAAACTATGCATTAATAATATAACTTACTCATATTTTAGTGTTAAATTGTGTTATGGGGTGCTGGGTAATGGGCGAGAATAAAACATAACTCAGGGGAAGCCCTGGTGGCTCCAGCATCGGAACCCACTTGTGCCTGTCATGTTTCCGTTCTCAGAAGTACCGGGTATTTTCCAAAACCAATAAATTCAGTGCCGCGGCTTTTCTCGTAACACAAAGCAATTTTTTTCTCCTTTACAGTGGAAAGAAGAGGGGAAGAGAGGGAAAAAAAATGAAAGTCGAACGGATGGGAGATTTAAAATGTTCATCCCGATCAACGATGGCCATCAGCTATTAACCGTCCCCAGCTGGGCGTGCTAACAAATCCAGTCCATGTTGGGGCCGGGGACTGCTTATCGCATCTGTCCACCTGTCTTGCCCTCCCGTCCATCTTCAGCTTGGCATTCGCTGATGCTATCTGCGGTATTATTGCCAAAGCGACATGGTGGAAAGCATCATAAACTCCATCCTTAGGGGAGCGTTTGTTTTCTCCCAAAATGAGGAAGACAGTCAACAAGATTGCTTTGTTGAAAAAGTGTGGGGGAGTGGACCTCAAATCAGTGATCTGGAGTGTGTTATGACAGCGGTTACATAGAACGGGGTGTGGAAAACAGAGATGGCATTATTACTGAAGTAAGATCACGGAAGTTACCCCAACTGTAGAGCAGCACAATGTGCGATATTAATATCAGCATTGCATGCTACGCACATGCAATGTCACATTGCAAAGACCTTCAATAAGTTACGCTAAAACAATTTTACTCAGCCACAGAAAACAACACCAAAATGCTTTGCAACTCAGATCATTGTTTCTTTTCAACATCTTTTGTTTTAACATTATATATGTTAAAAATCAGTGTAATGATTACTGCCGTTGACATCGCATGAGCTCTGCTGTGTTCTACAAGCCCAATCTTAATTTTGTGTCCTTGCTGTTGGACTCGTTCATAGATAGTGCAGCGCGTTTGTGAGAAATTTAATAAAAATGACAGAGGAAGAGAAAACCAATTTTAGCCTGTTTATACTCTGATTAGTTAACATGAGCTGCTAACCAAAATACATCAGTCTTCCTCTGTTTGAATATATATATTAGATTCCATAAGGATTTGTTGGCACTGCTTTGTGTCAGCGCAATTTGTGGTAACACCACCAACTAATTTGACAGACCGTATTGTTTTATAAATGTTGCGATATTTATCGCAAAAATTTCAAATAAAATCACAACGGGAATTTTTTCCATTATCATACGACCCTGCCCAGCTGAAACGCATACGCGTCTCCAGAGCCCGAAAGTCAGAGACTATGGATAAAGAGCACATAGATTTTACACCAGAAGAATGACTCTTTGAATTTCAGGGCAGAGGACAATATACACTAAAGCGATTTACTGTTCACCATTCATCCATCTTCCATAACATGAAGATCAAGATCTGCAGCAAGCCTGAAGCCTATCACAGGAAACACAGGGAACAAGGTTCCCTGGTGCCAAGCAGACATCTTAAAGGCTTATGGTAAAGATAATACAGACACCTCAAATGATTATTACATTAAATATTCAGATATGAAAATAACACATCCTGTATGTTTAGGGGAAACATACACTCCCCCTGATATATAGTGTGTACTATCAGAATATGAAAAACAAGTCGCATTTGTGACATTCCACACGGTACATATCAAATATTTACTTTGGCGCTTGTTGTTCTTGCAGGCCCAGGAATGTGTGACCTCCTTTAGATTAGCGCTGTTTCTGAAGTTGCTCCAGATCCGAGACATGCGCTACTTTTCACTGCTGCATTACCAAACATCTGAGACAAGTGAAATTAGTTTTTTCTGGGTCAATTGACAAACGAGATGGGCGGTCTTATTAAAGACATGATTTTGAGCTCCACTTTTGTTGGATATTAGTCAACAAGACACTCTGGAACCAGGTGAATGCTGTTAAATTTCTGCTCATTAAGGAACAAGTTAATTAATATACCGAGCTAACAAGCGAGCATGGGCAGGCTGACTGAGTGGTTTGCGACAATGTAGTCTCTCAGATAGCTTATCTTGCTTTGTTGATGCCCTACACAGATCCACTCTTTCATTTCCTCTACTGAAGTGAAAAACCAATTATCTGATGATGCACCACTTTATCGGACATGACCGGGTCAAACATATATGGTCACGACGTGGTCTGCGATGATGGAGACCTTCCACATGCCGAGAGTTCCCCATGTAACTAGAATCTATTTGACTCTTTTTTGTTTGTTTTTTTTTTTACTTTTATTTGCCGGTCGTTCAGTAAACATGTCTTGCTTATAATACCGGTTGCATAGAAACAGAGAGAAAAAAATATTCCACTTGCTCAATAAAAGCCTGTTCTGTCTGTGGTGAAGGCTTCCTTAAACCTTTCTAAATGTGACAGAATCACGCCTGTCCCCTCTGGAGTTGGGGCCAGTAAAGTCAACCCAAGTCCTACTACTGCAACCATACAGACCACCAGTGAAATGACTTCTCACGCCTCGCAGTTATCGACGGTGTAAATTAGACTTGTTTACAAGACGCACCCCCGCCCCCCAGTCCCCAGAAGAATCTGTTCGAACAGAATGAGGTCATTCCTTTATTATGAGTGTACGAGTAAAGATTTTCTAGATTGAATTATTTTGAGCCGTCTGCAGAGTTAACCGCTTTGACGAGAGGTGTCACCGAGCCGGGCTCTGATGGTGGTGCCGTAGCTGGCCGTGACATCGCAAATGCAATGTGTTGATTTGCATTTCACGTTGGGCGGCTCTCTGGTGTCCATACCGTTTATGTAAATAAAGGTGTCATTCTAAGGGTGATCTGATTTTAGCCGGGCCATTCCCAACCACGTCATGAGGAAATACACAAACCAGAGCCTGATCTCAATAGCATGGACGTCTCTCAAATTAATTTCCATTGCACCATGTTAAACTGTAGGTCACCAGCAGAAATGTGCGCCATTTATTCCGATTTTGCTCCCAAAACACGAATTCTGTCACGTTAGCAGAGGATAAACCCTCTTCTGTCGCGTGGGCCGGTGTCTGACATGGAGAAAATAGGAACGTCTGCGCGTCCTCGGTGCCGAAAACCGTTTTGTCGGGGTTGTGTAATATTCGCGTTTCCCCCTATTCTTCATAAAGACCCGTTTCCATTGTTCCATTGTACCCTTTTCTGGCGTATTTTGTTCTCTACCTACTTTTGATTTCCCCGGATTTGAGGGGGAGAGAAAGCGTGATTGTCTAGCCCGAGGTAAGATTCTGGAGGTTTACATATCAAAGTCTGCAAACAGAAAAACGTAAGCCAAATTTTCGGAAGAAAGGTTTCTCTTCCCACACGTGGAAAATAAATCCACCGAAACAAATGGGTTTATTGTGTTCCAGAGGCATTTTGCTCTTTATTTATTTTATGGATTTCCAGGGTGGCGCATCAGTGTCAGAGAAATCAGCACTTTGCACGTAAACACTACACATGCTGCTTGTGTGTGACACAGTGGTGAGCGCTCCTGTGATGTCAGCCACAGGCCTCTTCCGTTGATTTTAAGCTTTTAATTCCACTTTTGCCTTTTTTATATTGTTGGCATGTTGTGATAAATCAACTTTCGATCAACTTAGCGAGCAGCTTGTCCTCTCGAAATTAAGCACTCATATTTTAAATATATATGTATAATATACATTGATACTCATACATACAGTATAAACAATGAAACTTGTAATTTAATAACAATAATTGTCAAATATTTTCAGTGTATTTGTCCCTATGATCATGTGCTGGATATGTGTGTAGATAGCTGTCAAACTGTAGTTGTTAGAACCCACAGCTAAATCAGCGATCAATTGTAATTTAGTAATTAATAATAACGGAAATTTTTATTGTCATTATTATTCTCCTGATTAATAGTAGAATTCTGAGAAATGGAATCCACGGTATAATTATTATTGATTTTAATGATCAATAGTAACACTTTCTCTGGGAATTGTCAGTGCTAATTATATAATCCCCCCCCCCCCCCCCCCCCGCACACACACACACACACACGTGCATTTTAAAGCATAAAGGACATGGCTATAAATAAATATCCCTTGATTTACTTTCCTCGGGGGGAGGGGTGTGTTTTTAATCTAATACAGGCCAGAGGAAGTGGCTGGGTCACTCTCCCGCCAGGGGTTAGCGCAGACACGAACAGTGATGTAGGCCACGTCGAGAGCGCGCCACGCCGAATTATGACTGCGCGGAATGGACATGGCAGCCTCTTACACGCGCGTCGTCCTCCTCTCTGTCACCCGGGAGTGCGGCTGCGTGCAGGCGGCCCCTCAGCAGGGGCAGCGTGCGGCCCGACACTGATTGGACCTGAAGGTCCGGTGTCACTCGCTGATGCTGAGAGTCACAGCCGTTCACGTCCTCGGCTCGGGCCTCTGGCTCCGTTCGTGATTGGACAGCCAGCGGTTTCCTGGAGGGATAACTGGAATCGATCATTTACGTTTAACGCATAACATGCGAAGTTATCAGATCGTCACACTATGGACCCATTTCATGTGCAATAGATGTGAATATTTATATTTGAATCTGTACCACTATCTATTTGATTTTATTACTACGCAGTTATACCTTAAATCACTCGTTTTTTTCCCTAGAAATGAATGCCTACAGTACTGTTCACAGGACCTTGGTACCTAATTTCATGTACATGTTCTCAGAATGTCAATAAACCACCTTAAATCTTGAATACCACCTGGATGTAGATGGATCCTGTAGATAGTGGTCAAGTTCCGTTTGGCCGGGAAGGGTTAAGTCTGCCCATGCGAGATCCTGGGAGAGGGAAACAGATAAATTTTTAAAAATAGTGTTAGGATTACCCCTAGATGGATGGATGGAGTTTGGATGGGTGGACAGATAGATTGGTTCCCCAGTCCTAATAGAAGGTAGTGCTCCTGTGCTGACATGATCAGATCACCCTCTTTGTAATTACCTTAGGTCAGTGTTTCTCAACTCAGTCTGTGGGAATCCACAGCCGGTCCACATTTTTGCTCCCTCCCAGCTCTCGACACACCTGTACTGGTATTCACTATTCTTGTTTGCTTGGCTTATTCTTGATTGATTGGTTCAAGTGAGCTGGCATCTGGGAGGGAGCAAAAACGTGGTCTGGGGGGTCCCCCTCGACCGGGTTGAGAAACATTCCCTTTAATTCATGACCCCCCGCAGCCCCCACTGCTGTTGTCTCGGCAGGTCCATGACTGCTGTCCCACCGCATAAGTCCCCGCTTCCCTCTTGAGGAGGACTCGGAAGACGCAGGGACAGGACGACGGCTGCGGAGGGGGATCACCGTGCTTTTTTATCTCGCAGGCGTGGGGGAGCGCGAGTAGTGCAGTGCTGTACCACAGCCCGCTAGCCCCCAGATCGCCGTGCTTTGTATTTACAGCCGTACCCTTATGCGCAGTTTAACAAGTAAACGTGAGCTGACTTTATGTTCTTCGGCGCCGCGCGCTGATCAAAGCGCTAACCCTCCGCAGCGTGTTTCTGATGCGCGAGCGGAAACTCGCGCATTTGCATAGATCGCAGACGTCGCATGCAGTCTTTTTTTTTTCTCTTTCTATAATATTTCGGCGGCATCAGTTTCTATACTTCAAGAGAAATCGCTGTCAGGGGCCTGGGGACACATTTAAAAGCCAGAAACAAAAAAGCCAGGCCATACAAGTGGGGGGGGGGGCAAAACAGGGAGACGAAAGTGGGCATGTCTGGCCTTTGTGCTCCGTGGCATGCGCGCGAGGCTCATCTTGCTGTGTCTGACTGCGAGGACAGCTCCCATGGGTGGCTATGCAGAGCTTGTAGCTGCTAATTGGGCCTGTTAGGGTCAGCAATTAGCTGAGAGCTATTGAGATTTTCTGACAGCACCGACTTTTCCACGGCGCTGTCACTCTTGCCGGCAAGGAGGGGAGAGGAAAAAACGTGACACACCGAGCCGTCCCGGGGGCTGGTGGCAGCGTGCGGATGTGGACAGGGGGCCGGCGTCACACTGCACGCCGTTCTCGGCTGTCCGAGGGAACCCGCGACTGCTCCGATTGGACGTTGACTGGAAGTGGGCGGTGTGACGATGGCGCTAAAATGCGTTGCGCATTTCCTGAAAAAAACACGCAGCACGGGGTTTAAGCTACCGCACTGGCGACCGGATTACGGAAAACTAGGCCCGCGGATCCTGCAGCGGAGCCTCCGCGCGTCATTGATATATCACCGCATTATCGATAATGAATGCGACAGGTCTCCGTAATGGCCGCTAATGGCGGCGTCTCCTCTGACGAGCAGTGTCAGGAGTGCGAGAGGCTGGCCATATGCTACCCCGCTGACGTCCGGCTCCGGCGTGTCGACCTGTCAGACGGGCCGCCTTGCGGTGGCTCCGGCGCACCGTCGCCATGACTACAGGCACAGTCATTGTCAGCCGCGTCCCCCGTCAGCCCACGAGGCCGGGCCGGTTTGGCAGAGTGGCGAGGAATGCGATGGCGTTTTAAATCCATCTCACTAGCTGGACGAGATTCATGTGGGTTTACATGCCCGGGGAAACTGCAGCTTGAGGCGATCTGGCCAAACGGGGACTTTTTCCGAAAAGACCGCGAGGTTTTACGGACACTGCACGCCCATGGGAGGAGCACAGGGACGGCAAGCTGGAGAACCAGGCTGGGAAAATGCTTCCCCACTTCAGAGATTATTGTCAAATTATTTCAGCAGGACCCTGAACGCGAAACCCCAAACCTACCCCACTGGAATGCAAGTTAGCAAATGAGGAGCACTGTGACCTTTGACCTTTGGAATCTTTCTTCATTCTTACAAAAGATGGGTAAAGATCGCTCCATCTCCTAAATCAAAGTATGCTTTGGTGTCCTTACCATATACACCTACATAGTTTCTTCATGCAAGTTCGACCCATATATGTGCCCAGATTAAGCATTAAATTTCAAAATATTCCACTTTGAAATATGTGTATACATTGTTTTACTCGACAAAATGGCAAAGTGGGATTGGGGCAGCAGGGGGCTGAGTACCATAGCCTCACACTTCCAGGGTTTGAGGTCTGAATCCTTCCATAATCACTTATGGAATACATGCTCACAGAGAGTGAGATCATGCTCTGGGGTTCCAGAAACATCACGTCTTTGGGCTCTACATCCTGTTCCCAGACCAATCCTCAGGTGGAATTCTAGGGAACAACCCTTCCCCCATGTGTGGGTCAAACGCTAAAGCTAAACCTGTTAACGGAGTGGAGATCTCATAGCTTTTAATCGCAATGCGCATGCAAAGCGCTCTGAGCTCCTTTATGGGGGTTGACAGCCCACGGTGGGATCCCGGCACTTCAGTCAGCCACTGACTTGTCAGAATAGATGTCTGATGACAACCCATCAAGCAGGATCTCCCCATGACTCACACTCGCATCCGTTCCCCAGAAGACCCAGGAGCGTCCTGGCAGGCAGCTTCTCCGGCTCCTCAGCTCTCATTTCCATTCATACGTCATCTTTTCAACTCACTCAGTATCTGTACTAAGAAGAAATAACTTGCTGATGGGATGTTATTCAGGACCAGGTTGCTGTGTAATAAAGATAAGATGATGGGTGTCCTCCTGCTCACGGTTACAGTTCAACATGCCACTGAAGGAGGCTTGACCATATGGTTCTGTTATAGCAGACTGAGACTGAGAGCTGATTGGTCATTGGGAGCATCATGCAACCCTTATTTGTTAACTCCAAGGCACAGTGGAGCAAGGATCCAGACTCACTTCCAGTCCTTTTTGCATGATCACTCCAGAGTGAGGCGGCACTTTTGAACACATTAGCAACATTCTTCTTCTTATAAATCAACAGCCATACTGTGTGATGTTACTGGCCTTCAACAGGAAGTTGATCTGATTGGGTGTCTGTCTAAACCTGGGTCGTAGTGCCAAAGAGCTATGGATGTATGACACTCAAAGAGTCAGTTCTCACCAGTACACTGCTATCATAGTCTGAGGGAAAGGGCAGTGAGCCGACCCTACTGGTACCCAAATGGTAGAGTCAGAATTTGGCGTAAACAGAATGAGAACATGGATCCATCATGCCTTGTTACCACTGTGCAGGCTGGTGGTGGTGGTGTAATGGTGTGGGGGATGTTTTCTTGGCACACTTTAGGCCCCTTAGTGCCAATTGGGCATCGTTTAAATGCCACGGCCTACCTGAGCATTGTTTCTGACCATGTCCATCCCTTTATGACCACCATGTACCCATCCTCTGATGGCTACTTCCAGCAGGATAATGCACCATGTCACAAAGCTCGAATCATTTCAAATTGGTTTCTTGAACATGACAACGAGTTCACTGTACTACAATGGCCCCCACAGTCACCAGATCTCAACCCTATAGAGCATCTTTGGGATGTGGTGGAACGGGAGCTTCGTGCCCTAGATGTGCATCCCACAAATCTCCATCAACTGCAAGATGCTATCCTATCAATATGGGCCAACATTTCTAAAGAATGCTTTCAGCACCTTGTTGAATCAATGCCACGTAGAATTAAGGCAGTTCTGAAGGCGAAAGGGGGTCAAACACCGTATTAGTATGGTGTTCCTAATAATCCTTTAGGTGAGTGTATATATATTGTGTGTGTGTGTGTGTGTGCGTGTGTGTGTGTATGTTTTTGTTGTTATCATCATTAGCAGAAACAAATGAATATGTAAAAGCTGTAACAGGAGATAAAAAGTTTCTAAATAAATTTTACTAAGAAAAGGACAACGGCACGGAAAGTTGGGATTAGTTAAATATCTTAAGAACAAGAGTACAAATATACTTCCTGAAGCAAAAAAAAAACAGAATTAAACATGATTATGAACAAATCGAAGAGGCAGCGTCCACATTTATGAAAGTAATATGTGCAACAATGGATGTAAATCATATAAGGAATTTATTATAACAGTTTAGTGTCAAGGGGGGTACATTTATATTAGGGTTAACATTGTAACAAGCAAATGGATAAACTGATATAATTCAGTGTTAATGTTAATAGTAAACGTAATTTATAATTAAAATTACATTAAATATAATTTAAATTTTAATTAAATCCTCCATGATGCATCCGAGATTGACAAGGAAACTGCCAGAGTTTTTCAACATAAGTAATGAAGTTAATGCAGCAGAGAAGCTTACAGGTTTTTAGGAGTGCAATGCCAGCTCTTATGAGTTAATTATGCAACTTTGTTAATTATTATGTACAGCATTACTAATTGAGCAGGATAGCTCTCTGATATTGCAGATGCATACATAGATCTACAACTGAAAACATTTCCACAGGAAAATTGGAAGTTACTGGAAAACACTTCTATATTATTCTAAAAGAATATTTAAAATAATAATAATAATAATGACAGGTGTTACTATTATCATCTTCAGTATTTGGGCATTGTTTTCTAATGTTTTTGTCTAAATTAACTAAAATGCATCCAGAAGTAGTCTGGAGCTCTTCAGTTTCCACCACCACATAATTGTCACATACATACATTATGTCACGTTTGGCGAAGGAGGCGAGCAGGGAAGCAGGAGAGCAAGCCAGGACTTCAGGTAAACTGGGTGTAATGCACAAGAGACGGACATCGACGGACAATACAATGCCCGGATCTGGCATACATGGGGAGACGCGGACTCATATACACAGAACAAGGCAAAAGAAACAGGAAACAGCTGGGCACAATCGGGGAAGCACACGTGGATAATGAGGGGGCGTGGCACACACTAGGAGCGGACGGAGCGGGGCATGACACATTATTATTAATACGTGACACCTCTTAACCCTTTCATACATATGATTTCTTTGTCTACTTCTGGAGCGTAACTTTTGCTCTTTTGTCGATTCTCCATACTGACAGGAGGTGGCACAAACACAGTTGTGACAATGTCAAGGAGTGATGTCAGCACAGTGATGATGTCAGGGAATGATGTCAGTGTTGTGTTGATGGCTGTGTCCCAATTCAGGGGCTGCATCCTTCGAAGGACGTGGGCGCCGTAGCCTTTGTAGGCCGAGTCCTAAAAAAACCACTCAATGAATCTTAGGATAGGTTGAGCCTTCAAGACCTGGTAAAAGAATGGTCCATTTCTAGGCTGCATTGATTTGATGAATACTCCAGTTTTTAATGTAGTGGCCCAGCTGGTATCACAGTCACAGGGTTGTGGGTTCGGATCCCCCTTCTGCTCTGGAGTTTGCACGTTCTCCTTATAGTGCACAGATTTCCTCCTGCGGTCCAGAGACAGGGCTGCTCTACCCTGCCCGTAGTGTGCATGTACGCGTCCAACGATGGGCTGGCATCCTGTCTGGTGCACAGTCCAGCTTTGTGCCCAATGTTGCCTGGGACACACCCTGATCGGGATAAAGAGATTAAAGCTGGATTATGTATTTATTTAGATCTGCAGAGTATTTCTGAGAAAGTAACGGCAAAGTGTATTTTCCTTTGGAGTGAAATATAGTTAAAAACAAAAGTTTGAAAACACTGTGCATTTACTCTTATTAAGTATAACAAAATAATTAGGGTCAGAGGTTTAAATAGATTTAGATGAGCAATCAGGCCATATTTGGGCCTCCCCCTGACTCACCCCCGCCCTTGGCCAGCAAACAGCCCACCAAATAATACTCAAATAATAATCCAACTAGATAGTGACCTACATAGGGAACGATTGGGAGGCTAGTCAGTCCTTATTCAAGCGAAAATTAGCTTTGTAAAAACTTTGAGAGGTCGCTGAGAAACCTAGAGGAACGATCTGCAAGCTTCTCTTTTATTAACCGAGCGGTCATGAGCGGGAGCCCAGGAAGGGCACAGCAGAGTCCTGCACGGGTCCACTTTTGGAGACCTGCACCCACCCGCCCAGTACAGCACCACACCTGCCCGTGCACCCATGATTATTTCAAAGTTAAATCTGCACCCGCCCGGACCCGTTAACATTCCGCCTGTTACCCGCCCTTACCCGTGATAAATTACACACAATTATTTTTTCTATGCACCTCTCAACGTGACAAGCGCTAGGCCTACATGAATTTTGAATTGAAACGAAAAAGTCCGTTTAACAAAAAAATAAAATCAGATAGAACTAAGCTATCCATACTGTGACGAGCGTGAAAAAGAGAACACGATGACACGCTTCAGCAAGGATTCAGACGTGTATGTGAATGTTTGTCGAGGCGGTTATCTAATGGTGCGTTCGTTTTTCTCTCGGAACTCGGAAATTCTGAGTTGAGTGACATCACGTCCGACAATCTCCCGTTCGAGCTACCACATCTCGGAACAAATATGGCTGCCTCCATGAACATGCTGCTGTGTGTTGTTGCTTTATATTTTAGCAGATTTATAAAAAAGCTTTATAAAATATTTTAGCACATTCATAGCGATATTCTTTTTTCGAGAGGCAAACAAACTACAAACAAACCAAAGACACTAACAAGTCTGGTAAAAATCTGATTTTGCATGATAGGATACTGGTTACGGTCATGATATGGTATTCTCTAAATCGAACACGTGCAGTTACATTTATAACTATAAAATAAACATTTTTAAAGATTTATAAAATAGAATTACTGTTGAGTGTGTAAGCCACCATGTTGAAATTACATCACAGGGGCAACTCGGACAACAAAATCTTGTCCGACATCAACGTCATAAAAGAGGCGTGTTTCCGACAGGAAGTGACGTTTTTCGTGACGTTTTCATCCGAGTTCCGACTTGGAGAGAAATAATCGAAAGCACCATAAGGTACCCCCGACATACTGAACACACTGTGATGATGACAATTTGTACATGATAGTCTAATACATAGATATTTTCGCTTATATGTTATTTTTGCAGGCTACAATACTGTTTTGACTGACCTGCTACCCGCCCATGTGTAACCCGCAAAATTCCAGAACATTAAAATCTGCCCGTTTCAGCAACTATCTGCGGGTACCCGACCCGGTGCAGAACTCTGGGGCACGGATACCCTGGTAGATTTAGGAGACCCAGCACTTGAATATGTAAGATTGGAGTCCTTACAATTGGGCGGGGCGGGGGGGTGGCAAGGTGACATTCTGTCTGGGGCCCAGAATTTCTCGGTACACCATCAACATGAAGCTGGCAAGAAAATAGCAAGATATATGGATGGACAACGGATGAGGGCAGAAGCCACAGCACTCTGTGAATAGAGTAAATGTTTATCTCGGGTTTGCCAAAGCCACCCTTTATGGGGAGAAACGACAGGGTCGCCAACTCTGACGCGTCTGGCGTGACACTCACACTTTCTGACTCTCACTCACGCATGAAATCTTATGGAAAATGTATATTATTCCATTATATTACGTACATAAGCTACATCAAAAGTGTTGGGGTGGTTTGCGAATTGAAAGTCTTATGCCAGCCAGCTGACCAAAGCTACAACTGTGAAACCAACCACAAGTTTAGCTTCTTACCAGCGAGGACCCCTTCATGTCAGAAAAAACAAACGCCATACTCCACAGTAAGACACTGAGAGCAGAGGTCAAGTATGGTCTGTTTATGGAGCTTTGGGGCTGCTTTGCTGAATCGGGACCTAGACGGCTTGGCATTACTGAAGGAACTCTGAATTCTGTCCTGCACCAGAACGTCCTACAGGAAAATGTCAGGTCACCCACTCGTGAGGAGAAGCTGAAATGAGGCTGGTCTGTAGAGCAAGACGGCGCCCCAAAACAGACCAGCTAATCTACGTCAAAATGGCCGAAGACCTTTATTGTTTTGGGCCGGCCTAGCCAGAATCCTGAGCTGAACCCTTTTGGGGTAACGTGGAATACCTGAAACGAGCAGGTTCTACCTGACACACATGTCGTTGATTTGAACCAGTAAGGCATGAAGGACTGGGGGCTAAAGCCTACCAATTTCACCAATGTCAGATCCGGACTAACACTGGGCGACATCCGCTGGCAGCCATTACTGCTGAAGGTGGCATTTATTGAGAGGATGGGTATAGATTTACACTCGGGAGCTGACTGCCGCTGGATCCTCTCCAGTAAATTAATGATATAAGTATCAAAATTAACGTTATTTATTCATTCAGGTTTGCTTTAATGTTTAATGCTAAGTTTTCCGTGAAGATCTGATCAATTTCAGAAATACGCAGAAAATCAGATGGGGCAAATAATTTTTCACAGTGCTCTAGTCTATATAGTGTTTCGAGACGTTAATAAAAGATGAAAAAGGCTTTCCCTCGAAGGGGATATGCCATTAAGGATTGCCAAGAACCCACTGCATCTCTCTTAGGGGTTAAACTGCACTTAACTAGTACATTTTTGCCCTTGTGTAACCATTTGTTTTTTTTCCTTCCCTGTTTTTCCCCTCTTTTCTGTTTAGCTTCATTCAAATGAGTTCTGATTGAATTCTGATCTGAGTTTAATTGGGAAGCCATACTTTGAATTTTTTCAGAAGATTGAATCAAATTCTACGGCAAGATATTAAAAGCAGGGAACTACTTCAGCAAGAGATGCATCATTATTTCAACTAGACATACAGGCCTCTGCTTTGGAAAAGCAGGATGTTTTTTCAAAAATGAACATTATGAAAGTGGACTCAGAAGATGCAGATGGGAATCAGACAGGAGGGCCATCAGTACTGACGAGGGGTAACGTAATTTCATTGACTCACTTTATGATCACGTGGATTAATAGCAGAGACCAGCTCCAATACTTCAGATCAAAGTCAATCCAGTCACTTTATTTCACTGTGAATTGAGCCCTACTTTAAGATCAGTTCTGTTTTCTGTCAGGGACCCATAAAGGGGGGGCAACGGTGGGATGATTCTTAGAGCCCCCGAGTGGCAGGTTCCCTAAAAAAACTGAAACATAATTGGACTGATCTGGGTTTGGGGACTAAATACGATATGCCCTTGGTGCCCAAAATCTCTAGTAACATCCTTACTCTTTGTGCCGGGGTGGGGGGGGGGGGGGGGGGGGGTAAAACCCTGAATAAATCCACACGAGGTCCAAATGATTTGTTTAACTCAGATGTTTTTAACAACCATGCTCTCAGTTTGAGACCCATGGCATATCCCTGGATGCATACGATCCTAGCATTCGCTCTTACGAAGTCCTACAATGATTCTTGATACATTTCCTGAGGTAAAACACCATATGACTGTCTCAGCCAATGGGGATGACCATATGCCTGTCTCAGCCAATGGGGATGACCATGACCATGATTGGTTGTGCCGACTCAGTCCGCCTGTATGTCCCTGATGCCGTGAAGCGGATTTTGGCCATCAAGCGATTCGCCTGACGGCTCCGAGACCCAAGCGACGTTAACAGCCCTTCGTGTGCGGTGTGTGTAAATGTGCTGTTTCCAGTTATTGCCAGTATGGCATGTTTATTAAATATCGCAAGCAGGCCAGTTGACTGGCAACTCTCAAGTTAGATTTAATGTGACAACTGGAGCAGCAGAGAGGCTAATGAGAACAGGCTTGGGGTGACTGTCCGTCCAGGAGCGGGACGCCACCCTGGGGCCTGCTGATCAGTTTCGTGGGTTTTAACACGGCCTCCATCGGCCACCACCTGCCGTCTCGTTATCAGCGGTTCTGCTTTTTCTCTTTTCCCTGTTTTTGTCACCTCTCTCTATTTCACTGCTGGCATCTTAACTGAAAATCAACAAATATGTCCAGTTTGAGCTCCAGTATCAGCCTGAACTAGACATTTAATTTATCTGCAGGTCCATGTGTGTTACCCCTGTGGGATGTCTGCTCTAGAAGGTGGGGGTGCGGGGTTATTGGGCCAGATCCTTGATGGACAGCTTTATCACGGCTGGCGTGACTGCTGGGGGCTATGGCTAGCCAATCAGCAGCCAGCCTCATTGTTTATGGTACTGAGGGGCAGGAAAATGAGCAGCATTTCACAATGGCAGGGCGTTGGCCTACAGTACCTGGTTTGTGCCTTGGAAACAATGCGATGCTTTCATCCAGCATAACAAAAGTTTAAATGTATATAGCGATACTGAAGGGGTGACATGGTGGTGCAGTGGCTAGCACTGTCGCCTCACACCTCTAGGACCAGGGTTCGAGGCCATGGCTCCATGCATGTGGAGCTTGCTCTTCATCACTGCATCATCTTTATTCCCACAGATACTCTGCTTCCAGGATATGCTCTGGACTGCTTGTGACCCAGAATTGGTTACAGAAGATGGATGGACAGATAGCTATTGAACATAATATGGCAGAATTCTGTGATGTTTCACACAGGGATTAGCTGACATTTCATGGTGCGCAAATCGCAGCATTTAGCCCGGCAGAATGAAGCCTCTGAACTGCCAGAGCGATGCGGATGAGATGCACTGGAGCTGCAAGACCAGAATGGCCTCAACCACTGACAGGAAACGCAACTCCCTTTGTGACCAGCCACGGTGGGGGTTGACCTCTAGAGGTCTCTTATACAACCATGCATTTTTGTCGCTGACTGTGTGCACCAGAACCCACGTGCGTCATCTCTGGATGAACTTAAGGAACAAATTAGCGCCTGCTTGTCCTTCACGCTCCTCCTCAGTCCAGCCAGAACGAATGAGAATGACAGGCATTACTGCGTGCCTCTTCTGTCTTGAATAAACACATGCATACATCTGATTGGCCAGCTGCATTTTGTTATGTGTCCCAAATAAAGACTTGTGATTGGCCAGGAGTTACACACTTTCTCCTAACTAGAAAGGTGTCAGATAATAGTTTTGGGGCTGTTACAGCTGAGCAGGGTCTGTTAATTTGAAATGCTTAATGATGTCTCTGATATGAAAATTGCGCAATAACACACAAAATTTAAGGGGTGGGTGTGTGTTTTTTTCGCATAAATATAGAACATTAAGGATTTGCCGGTTTTAACAAAAAAATGTTTTTCAGTGTGAGGTCCATATGTTAACAACAAAATATTAGAGCCAAATACATGGGAAGAAACTGTACAATGCAATCTGTATCAAAAATGAGAACCTGCGTCTCAAAGAAACCTCTGGAAGCCCCATTACACAATATACTACATCTCAATGTCTAGAAAAACATGAGGAACCCTTTCAGCAAACTGCATAATCACTATTGAATATCTTCTATAGACACACAGTACCAGTCAAACACGCCTAACTGCCTACAAAGGAGAGTGATAGTGTCAGTCACATGACCTGGTCATCTGACCTAAACACACTAGAAATGTTTTTGGAGGAGTTTGACCAGAAGATGAAGGAAAAATGGCCAATGAGTGCTCAGCATATGTGGGCCCTCCTTCAGCTGGAAAAGCATCCCAGGAGGCCATCTCATGGAACTGGCATAGAGGAGACAGTGGGGTCACCCAGTCCCAGGAGCAATTGGGGTTAAGGGCCTCGCTCAAGGGCTCATTGGTGGGATCACTCTGCTGGCCCAGGGATTTGATCTGGCAACCATCTGAGTCCCAACCCACAGACCTACCCCCCTAACAAATTATTTTTTTGGTCAGTGCATTATTCCGTACGTTATTTTTTAGTTTTGATGTCATTATAATTATTCTAAAATGTAGAGAAGTAAACTTCCTATGGGTAGGTGTATCCAAACTTTTGACTGGCATTGTACATATTGACAATTATTCCCAGTATACAGATCACCTCTCTGTTCTGTGAATATGGCGGACTCTCCCTGTCGCTTATAGCGCATCTTCTTTATCCATGTTTTCCTCGCCCTTTCCTTTGTGCTTTTCCTAGCACTGCTGAAAAGCTGAAGTCATTACAGCACCAAGACTGAAGTTTCATGTCCTTTCTTCCCTGTGGGGAGCTACTCTTTCTGGCCTGAGAAGAGTCCAGACATTCTGTATCAAGATGGCAGTGGCCTCTAATTCTCGCCTGGGGACGGACCCCCTTTATCCCCTTTGCATATTTAATGCTGACATTTCGTCGACTTGCTTCATGTTCCGTGGGTCGGATCGCAGGCAGTTTGTTCCAAAGACTCAAGCGTGGCATCAATCCAGTCTAATCCGGACACGGCGGGCTTCCGACGCGGCCCTACACTTTAACGGATGCCAGATCCCTGTATCTGATGTCCCAGAGCACCTTTAAGAACCGCCTTCCTTGAGATGTCGCTGTTATTTTGAAGGACTCAAAGCGATTTCACGCCCGGCCACATGGAAAGGGCTCCAGTCACTGTGGTACCACACAGTGACTGGGACTGGGACTGGGACTTGTCGTATGGGACTTACCCAGAATATCTGTAAAGCTACTCTGGGAACTGGGGGTTGGGGGATTTCCAATGCAACGAGATGCGTGTTTATTAGCCACTTAAAGACACATCGCCCCCTGCAGTCTTCACCGGCATCTGTCTATCTGTACGTTGATTGACACGCCTTGAATTCCTAATTGTGTCCTGAAGGGGGAGCCGGTTCACCTGTGAGGGGCCCTGGGGAAGGGGGGTGAGGAGGTCGGAAGGGGAGCCTCAGGCAATGCACGAGATTGCTCTCGCCAATCAGAAAATGCACAGGAAGCAGGAAAACTCTGCTGACGGCACACATCCAGCTCTCCGGCGCCCTCCAGATTAAAGTCACGCCCGGTTTGCTGCTTTAACTATGAGCTTAGCGAGACCCCCGCCTGTGATTATTCTGCGAATCAGAGGCACTATAAAAATAGCATTCCTAAGAGGTGGAGAAGATGGTGCGAAAGTTTTCTCTTGCCTGTTAATTTTCAATGAGTTATTTTAATTCTGGTTTGTCCCTGGTGTGCCGGTCAGGCTTGGTGTACATGTGTCTGAATTTGATCGTCGCTATGTAATGACTTAAGCAGCTAAATAAATCCATTTAACATCTGAATTTGAATAGTGTAGTTTGCTGGATTTAAAACAGATGTGTGCAGTTGAGTTTTGATTAAGTGATAATTTATGAGGGGGTAATTCAGTCTATTAATCAGCTTAAAATATTAAGCCTGCTAATAAATCAGATACGCAATGAAATTATATTTATTACCAGACTAAATAAAATTATTTTTCCAATACTGGGCAAATCCATCAGTCAAAATTTCAAACATAAATTCTATACTTCAGCTATGCTTTAAGAAGTATTGAGAGTATTTTTCCTTCGCATTGAGAGAATGGCTCCACACATGGATTCGTTATATCTGATTGCAGTAGAATGTTGTTTATTGCTAGAAACTAGGGAAATTACCCAGACTGCTGTGCTTCGAGAGCACATTCAGAGCCCCATATCTGTACAGCACAGTGACAAAGATGGCCTCTGAGCCCCACCTGTCTGTACTCAACCTCCATTTGCGATATACAAGCCATTTAGGCAAACCTCCAGCAATCTGAAGCCTGTGTAGCATTAAAAACTGCTGCAAGACATTTAAGTAAAACTGTGGGACTACATAACAACTCAGTGGCAAACAACTCCATCCAGAAACCCTCAAGAGTGCCATAACTGCTCCACAGCCTTTTCTAGGGTCAGTTTCGTGTTAGCCCTCTCCTGGGCCTTCAGCTCATACTGTAAGGCTGCAACTGCTTTGCAAAACACATGTGAGCCTTGCAATTCGCTGTGTAACATGTGAGTGCTACAATTCGCTGTGTAACATGTGAGTGCTACAATTCGCTGTGTAACATACGAGTGCTACAATTCGCTGTGTAATATGTGAGTGCTACAATCCGCTGTCTAACATGTGAGTGCTACAATCCGCTGTGTAACATGTGAGTGCTATAATCTGCCGTGTAACATGTGAGTGCTACAATCCGCTGTGTAACATGTGAGTGCTATAATCTGCCGTGTAACATGTGATTGCTACAATTCGCTGTGTAACATGTGTGTGCTACAATCCGCTGTGTAACATACGGGTGCTACAATCCGCTGTGTAACATACGGGTGCTACAATCTGCTGTGTATCATGTGAGTGCTACAATCTGCTGTGTAACATGTGAGTGAACAATCTGCTGTGTAACATGTGAGTGCTACAATCCTCTGTGTAACATGTGAGTGCTACAATCTGCTGTGTAACATGTGAGTGAACAATCTGCTGTGTAACATGTGAGTGCTACAATCCTCTGTGTAACATGTGAGTGCTACAATCTGCTGTGTAACATGTGAGTGAACAATCCGCTGTGTAACATGTGAGTGCTACAATCCGCTGTGTAACATGTGAGTGCTACAATCCGCTGTGTCACATGTGAGTGAACAATCCGCTGTGTAACATGTGAGTGCTACAATCCGCTGTGTAACATGTGAGTGCTATAATCCGCTGTGTCACATGTGAGTGAACAATCCGCTGTGTCACATGTGAATGCTACAATCCGCTGTGTAACATACGTGTGCTACAATTCTCTGTGTAACATGTGAGTGCTACAATCCGCTGTGTAACATACGTGTGCTACAATTCTCTGTGTAACATGTGAGTGCTACAATCCGCTGTGTAACATGTGAGTGCTACAATCTGCTGTGTATCATGTGAGTGAACAAACTGCTGTGTAACATGTGAGTGCTACAATCCTCTGTGTAACATGTGAGTGCTACAATCTGCTGTGTAACATGTGAGTGCTACAATCCTCTGTGTAACATGTGAGTGCTACAATCTGCTGTGTAACATGTGAGTGAACAATCTGCTGTGTAACATGTGAGTGCTACAATCCTCTGTGTAACATGTGAGTGCTACAATCTGCTGTGTAACATGTGAGTGAACAATCCGCTGTGTAACATGTGAGTGCTACAATCCGCTGTGTAACATGTGAGTGCTACAATCCGCTGTGTCACATGTGAGTGAACAATCCGCTGTGTAACATGTGAGTGCTACAATCCGCTGTGTAACATGTGAGTGCTATAATCCGCTGTGTCACATGTGAGTGAACAATCCGCTGTGTCACATGTGAATGCTACAATCCGCTGTGTAACATACGTGTGCTACAATTCTCTGTGTAACATGTGAGTGCTACAATCCGCTGTGTAACATGTGAGTGCTACAATCTGCTGTGTATCATGTGAGTGAACAAACTGCTGTGTAACATGTGAGTGCTACAATCCGCTGTGTAACATGTGAATGCTATAATCTGCCATGTAACATATGAGTACTACAATCCGCTGTGTAACATGTGAATGCTACAATCCGCTGTGTAACATACGAGTGCTACAATCCTCTGTGTAACATGTGAGTGCTACAATCCGCTGTGTAACATACGAGTGCTACAATCCTCTGTGTAACATGTGAGTGCTACAATCCGCTGTGTAACATGTGAGTGCTACAATCTGCTGTGTATCATGTGAGTGAACAATCTGCCGTGTAACATGTGAGTACTACAATCCGCTGTGTAACATGTGAATGCTACAATCCGCTGTGTAACATACGAGTGCTACAATCCTCTGTGTAACATGTGAGTGCTACAATCCGCTGTGTAACATGTGAGTGCTACAATCTGCTGTGTATCATGTGAGTGAACAATCTGCTGTGTAACATGTGAGTGCTACAATCCGCTGTGTAACATGTGAATGCTATAATCCGCTGTGTAACATACGAGTGCTACAATCCGCTGTGTAAAATGTGAGTGCTACAATCTGCTTTCTAGCATCGAAGCCCTGAAATCTACTGTGTTACACACCAGTCTTGGAATCCTCTGTGCAACATGTGAGTCTTGCAATCGACTGGGTAGCATGCTAGCGCTGCCGTCCCTTGTGCACCATGTGACCATGCCTAGCATGCAGGCTGGGAAATCTGAATATTTAGTCATATATGAATATGACTAAATGATGCCTACCAGTACTGAACCTGCAGCAGATGATAGATAGATAGATAAAAAAAATCACCCTTAGTGTGCCTGTTTGCCTTGATGGACTGACATCCCATCCAGAGTGTTTCCCCGCCTCGTGCTTGGTGCATGCTGGGATGGGCTCCAGCCTACATGTCTATCCTGTATTTGAGAAGGGATTACAGCTGGATGGACAGCCAGAGAAATATGAAGTGCTAAGCAGTATTTGTAATGCAAACCGAAAGCTCTTGAATGTTTTTGAGGGTGTAGCTGTCCTTTAACAACGTCAGGGAAAACAGTGCAGTGAAGTTAGGCATCTCCGACAGAAAATCCAATGAACTGATTGCTTCTGGGGAAGACAGGGAGGTGGACGGCTTGATCCCGCATTGGAGGAGACTAGCAGTTTGTGGAAGAGCTTCATGGGATAGGAGAGTCTGATGATGCTAAAATAAGACAAGGCTACTACATTCATTAACCAATACCATAGCTTAGCACCTGGCAGCATGTTTTATAACAATGTTCTAAAATTTATATGCATGGTATATAAGATACATCTGAATACACACACATATGTTCACTAAATGGGATAAATTACAATGCATAATATTAGTGTGATTTACTAGGAAAGTCTTTCTCTGACCTATATATACTGACAGTGTAGCTTTCAGTCTCTGTTTTATTAGCGGAAATAAGATCCTCTCGTTCTGCTTATCCCATCAACATGAAGTAGGATCTAGGGCTTCCTCTGTGTATGACACCACAACAGCGCCCCCTGTGTGTATGACACAGCAACAGCGCCCCCTGTGTGTACACGTACAGGTACGCGTGTCATGCTGCACTAGGTAATCGAACCTGATGGAATTTGGGCACACAGCAGCCGATGAATGGGGGAAGGCGAAGGGGACGTCCCCTTGGTGCAGCCCAGCTGGCCTCGTTAAGCGGTGTCCTTGTTAAAGGGATCTGGTTATTAATGAGAGCCACCCGGCCGTCACTCCGGGTGACCATACCATGGAGCTGGAAGCTCTTTCCCATGGTTGCTCCTTTTGGGGCAATGCTGTGATGGCCCTGTGAAACAATGTGGAAGTTGACAAAGATGGAGCAAAAATTGTGCGAGGCATGCCGTCACGCTGCAGGACATGCAATTCTGTTTTTTCATATAAAAACACACGTGGGATGAATGGGAAAGTCTGAGCCAAAGGTGGTCTCTCCTTCCCCGACCATCGGCGGCATGTTTACCGGAAGGGAAGAGGTCGCGCGGCAAGGAGACGCATGCAACCAAGTCGTTTGGAAAGACAAACAGCTGTATGAGCCGTGCATTTACTACGACAGTCTTCGAGAAGCCGGTGTCTTTAGTAAGGGACTTGAATTTTATAGGCCGAATGATATAAAACATGACAAAACAGCTACTCAGAGAAGCCCTGAGATTTTCACATTTTCCCAGGGATTTATAATAGGGCATGTTTTATTTTCTTTCACAAGCTCCCCCCGCTGTGAGACGCTGTCAGGGATAGGGGGCACTCCTGCACAGTCGGGGGAGGAGATGCTGGCGTCACATTCACGGGTGCATAGTTCCCTCACCTTAGAGGGTCTGGAGAGACCCCACTGCTCTTCTAGACGCAATAAGGAGTCGAGAGCTGCAGTGGCGAATGTCAGTTGGCGAAAACATGATCTGTGCTGCCTGATTCCTGCTGAAGATGACATATATGGATCGGCTCCTATTGGGTGCCGCTTCTGCTCGATTTAGTGCATTGTTAGGGCAAATCTACTTCCGAACACAGTTACAGTGAAAATAAATTTAGAGCGGAGCGTGCAAATCCCAAAAACAGCCACGAGAACAGGAAACGACCAGCTGAAAAACCAGTTACAAGGTAGTATGTCTTAAACTGTGTATATACAATTTAATTGTTAGAAGCATAAATTAAAAGTCAGTTTTTAAGCAAAAGCAGTGAAATATAAACCAATGTTTTTGTCTATTACATAAATGAACTTTTTTATCTAAGGAAAACTCAAAACCTGTTCAATTTTACCTGCAGAGGAAGGTTCTGGAAATGTAAACGAGCTCAGCCCTATCTGGAGTGCTGGTGGCAAAAATGAGACTAGAGTACAGTGTGACCTGAGCCAGATTGAGAAATATTATATATTATAAAGAAGCTGGATACATGCCTCGCTGACTAACAAATGCGTCGCCGATATACTTTGCGAGCAAGACAGTCTGCATACCCAGAGGAAGAGAGGGGGCTCAAGAAAACGGGAAAGTCCAAACCTCAGAAAGGTGGGGAGGTCACATCCGTGGGAAGCCAGTGGCGTAACACCCATAAATAAACGCGGAGGTCACATCCATGGGAAGATGGGGAGGTCATACCAAAGGGAAATTGGGGAGGTCATGCCCACGGGAAAATGGGGAGGACACAGCCACAGGAAAATGGGAACCCACGGGAAGGTGCTGAGGTCACAGCCACCGGATAAAGGGAAGTCACGCCCACGGGAAGGTGCTGAGGTCACAGCCACCGGATAAAGGGAAGTCACGCCCACGGGAAGGTGCTGAGGTCACAGCCACCGGATAAAGGGAAGTCACGCCCACGGGAAGGTGCTGAGGTCACAGCCACCGGATAAAGGGAAGTCACGCCCACGGGAAGGTGCTGAGGTCGCAGCCACCGGATAAAGGGAAGTCACGCCCACGGGAAGGTGCTGAGGTCGCAGCCACCGGATAAAGGGAAGTCACGCCCACGGGAAGGTGCTGAGGTCGCAGCCACCGGATAAAGGGAAGTCACGCCCACGGGAAGGTGCTGAGGTCGCAGCCACCGGATAAAGGGAAGTCACGCCCACGGGAAGGTGCTGAGGTCACAGCCACCGGATAAAGGGAAGTCACGCCCACGGGAAGGTGCTGAGGTCACAGCCACCGGATAAAGGGAAGTCACGCCCACGGGAAGGTGCTGAGGTCACAGCCACCGGATAAAGGGAAGTCACGCCCACGGGAAAACAAGGAGCTGGGCATGAAGGATTCGGAAGGAAGTGACGTCTTGTAACACCACCAGTGTGGAGATGACGGCTCTGCGTGGGTGAGGTCATTTATGCAGTCAGGCTGTAAGAGAGCTGATTGGGCGGAACAGGGAGGTGGCTACTGAACCTAAGGGTGAAGAGTAAGGTCTGTGACATTCAGCAGAGGCGGGAGCCTTCGCACTCGTCCTCTCAGGCAAACCCCTACAATTTAATTGTTACAATGGTGAACAATGGTGATTATAAACTGATACACCAATAAGCAGCTCTGTGCGTTAATGAAATGTCACTGTAACCGTGCACTCAGATACAATCTGGGCTGGTTTGGTTTGTGGCTGGCTTAGCATGTCATGTTTTTGCTAAGTTGTGAATGATAAGAATCCATGTCTTTCTCACTCCGCAAACGCAATATCGAAATCAATCACATTAAAACATAAATCAGCATTTAGAGTCAGTTACACGGAAAGATAATTCATTTCAGTTGCTATCAAATTAATTACTCCTGTAGGCACATTCCCATTCGAACACAAACACACACACAAAATGCACTGGTACACATCTTTCAGAAAAGCAGAGGGTATTTTCTCACTGACAGTCGAAGACACTGGAACAGATACACGTCAAAATATAATTAATAACAGTCTGCGTGATGGAATTATTGTAAACTTCAGTAAAAATTAATTAACACATTGCCACTCATGTAGCATGTGTACTGTAAACTCAGATTCCGATGTGTATTTTTACACGTGCCAATCATCCGCCGATATTCTTCCTTTCAGTGTGAAAAAGATAAAACATTTTCTGTTGGGAAAATATGAAAATTCATAGAAATGTCACAAAACCGGGAGGGAATTTCTGCAGTGGTGCTCTTTTACCCTTAATGTTGTGGTTACGGCGTCCCCAGATGAATTTCCTGGGATTAACAGGCAGTCACGTCGCCTTGCTCGCCGCTGCCTGCCACGCCGTCACCGTGCTGTCGTCCGTCCTGCCACCGCTCACCTACCTCCTGCTCCCTCCTCCTCCTCTTGGAGGGTGTCCAGACTGCCCGTGCCCCCGCGTCCCTGTACCTGGCACAGTGTCAGTTTGAGGGCCAGTGACACCGTTGACCTTTTTTTTTTTTCCTGGTGGCGAGGGCGCGCTGTCGCCGCCTGCGGCGCCAAGGTGTCGCGCGTTCGTGGCGATGCGCGGCCGATGTTTTCCCGCCGTTGACATTACATGTTCCGCCGTTGACTTGTCTTTGTAATCCGAGGCCCACCTGTTTCCGCCTCGTCCGTGCTGTTTGGGCTCCCTCGAACACTTCAGGGGAATATTTAAAGAAACGCGTGGCTTGCTTTGACTATCCCCGCGCGTTTTAGCATACGTAGCGCACGGCTACGCACTTTGCTTCGGACGCCTTGGCCTCTTAATGATCACGTTGGTTAGCGTAGCCTCTCTCGCTAAGGCGCGCCGCTTCGTTCTCAGACATCGCTTCGCCCTTGTTTTGTCCTTATTCGCTTATGTTTAACTGTCTCTCGATGTGACCCCACGTCGACCCTCAAGTGGATACCGCTCCCTGACAACGATGCCCGCTCCGCGTGTCAGCCTGTGCGGGACATGGCCTATCAGGGTAACTCTTTCTGTCGTCCTGTGTCGGTGCAGAGGTCAGCCTAATTAAATCAGGTCCAAGTAACGAAGACGTATGTACAATCACACTAGATGCCCTCCCCAACACCACCAGCACCAGCATATCAACCCACGTTGTGTTCCTGTCACATGCGGCTTATATGAGTACTGGGGCCCCTCAAATAAGGGGTCGGCCCTGGACCACAGAACAATTCAATGTCAAAGATCAGTTCAAGTTTATCACGAAACCCTCTTGGTTGGACATTGACTATACACTGTGACCTAAATGTGCGGATTGCAGACTTACTGTAAATTACATAGCCCATCAGTGGCTCCTGCACTACTCACAAGACCGTCATTTAAATTAATCCATAAAAGAACAGCCATCTTTTAAATACTGAGTAACTCCATGCATACTGTGCCGCGCCAACTTCTCAGGCAGTACTGGAAACTTTAACTGGTATTGAACTTCTTTTAAACAACTCATTTTATGATATGTCTCGCAAGTCTTATTTTTTAATCTATAGGTTTATTGTGGTATCTAGCTATATGAAAGTGAGAATTCGAAAGGTGGCTGGATACAGACTTAAAACAATGACATGATAATATTCATTACTTTACATGCTGGTGTACTCAGAGCATGTTTATAGTGCTGCTTCTTGGTCAGTTATTCCGCACTTCCATTTGTGAGCGTGTTTTGAACTTGCAGTTTTGACGGATGTTGACATTTTCCCAACCTTTGCTCAGGCTATGGCGAAGTATCAGGATTGTGCGCGCGTGTTTGACGGGGCGGGGGGAGCAGGGAGGGGGGTTTAGACCTCCGCCCGCTACATCAACTTTTCCTTTTTTTTTTTTTTTGCTGATTTCCATCTTTCATCTGATAGGCCTTTTTCTTCGCAATGCCGTAAATTGAGTCGTGTGTTATTAAGTGGGAAACAGAGAAGGGGACGGTATTGTGCAATTTCTCGGGGAATGCATCCTGCAATTTCTCAGAGAGACGTGAGGATTGAGCACGCTTACAGATGAAAGGGATTACTCCGTAATGTAACACAGCACGGTGCTTCAGAGAAGAAGCCCCTCGTTTCTTGCTGATCTTCAGAGAAACAATGTTTATTCTATCAGCAGATGTGAAATTTACATCCCCAAATACACGACCGAGCAGCTAAGAGGAAGTGTTAAGTTGCGAGGAGTGCTTTCTAAAGACGGCTTACTGCCGTTTTAGTTTTCACCTCTGGTCATAAGGGGACGGGAATATTAAAAACACACGCACGTTGAGATAGCGCTCGCCGTCCATTTTGAGGCTCTCCCCGATAAACATACTGGTATATTTCCGGCCCCTGTGGGCATCTAAAAACCAGCCAGTTGTCTTCTCCCCGGAACCATATCGCCGTGTCCGGTCTATGCTAATTATCAAGGATACGGTAGATTTCCAGCCCTGGAAAGCTGATTGTCTTAAAGGTACAAATCATCCTGTCTCCCCCGTGCCAGATACTTGGCTTGTCTCTATCTCTCGGTAACAAAGGGGGGAGATCTGAGGGGTGGGGGGTGGGGGGTGCTAGTTGTGGGGGAGGTGACTGTCAGAGGCTCCCCACTGGCTCTCAACAGTTACTTTCTCTCATCTGTGATCTATAGGGTGATGCTGACAGTAGATTTTCTGGCAGCAGTAAAGGTGGCCTGATTCAGAGGATAATTACTGTATGCAAATGAATGTGATTTCTTTGCTGCCCTTTTATGGATGGCTCTGCTGTGCTATCCATCAGGGTAGATCTCTGCAGTGCAAGAAGGTGGATTTAAAGAGACAGCAGAGGAATAACCCCATCCCACCCTCCTGTTTTTTTCCTTCTTCTTCTGCAGCTCTCCACTCTTTAAAAAATCTATTTCTAAAATTTTTTGCTCTGCTTTCTAGAAAACCGTCATTTTACGGCGCTAAAATCTTCAAACTATCCTAATGGCCCTGGCTTTCAGCCTAGCCGTTACCTGTAGATCCAGGGAAACTGGGCCCAGCAGGTGGGAAGGTCATGACACCCACTTTCGAAAACTAGCCCTAACCCAACACCCAAACTCCCTTCAAATGCATGCCCGCGCTGGTAGGTGTGATGTAAGCCGGAGTGAGCACCGCTGAGGGTGGCAGGTAGCCTAGCCGCTAGGCACACAGGCTTGTAACCATAAAGAGACACTGGTTTCGTTCCCAGGAGTTGTCTTGCTGTCGTTCCCTTCAGCACAGTGCTTACCTAGAGCTAGGAAGATGTCTAGATATGCCAATGCATGCGAAGCAGTAAGTGGGTTTTGGTAAATGTACCAGGTGGGCAGCTAATTGATGATTAAGAATCACATTAACCTTTTTATAATCACCCCTCTAGGTGGCTATGATCAGCATACAATAAGTATGTCCGGATTACAGTAGCGTACAGTGATACACAATAGTAACCTGCTACATTCCACAGTTGTGTTTGAACAACAAATCCTATGCCGGGTTTGGCTCCGACACGCGGATGAAGATGTAGGGAAACCGCAATACACGCTAGCTAAGAATAGCCAGCGTGTCACATGCTCTGGCGTGTCATGTGACACCAAGCGTAGATGGGGAAAACCGCACAGTTACCGGCAACTTCATTAGCTACGTAGCAGTGGACGTCGGCGCCGTTGCCCAGCCCTCTATCGTCGTTCACGTTATTTTAGTATCCCTTATTCTAAGTAAAATGCCTGCGAGGGCCATTTTGGTTCAAGCACCCCGGTTCGCCCAGATCTGAAGGCTGCCGCTCCCCATGTTGCTCCGGGGATGACGTCAGCAAGCTGGCTGCTTATTGCTCATCTGATGTGTTATTTGCAATGATGCTACATGCTTCATGCGAATGGCGTATTGAATATGCGGGTGCGTGTTTAGCCTGGTGACGGATTGCTGCTGTTCTTCCGTCGCAGGGTGGCGTCGCTGATCCCCGAGCCTGTTATTCACCGCATCTGGCTGCAGCTCTATCGCATCTTGTTTACAGTGCCTGGTATCTGGCCCGTGTGCTTCCCACACACACTACTCTGGAAAAGGATGCTTCACGGGGGCAGGAAGTAGCTAGTGAGATTGCCTTTTTATGGGATTTACTGGAGTTTTGTTGAACTGAAATTTGCCTTTGGGTTCAGAGGGTAAATTTCCTGCTCCCTGTCACCACGGCCTTGCAAGGGCAGCTTCAGTTCGTGCCGTCAATCCCATGATCCCTTGCGGCACCGCTGAAGGCATTTTTCTGATCTCCTCCTGGATGGGGCCGACGGTTCTCAGGACGCACCTCAGCTGGACGTCAACACGGTGCCAGACATCGCACATTCCAGATGAGAGCTTGGCCTGCCTGCGTCGCTGGGGATTAACTTTACCTACAGCAACAAAAGTGTCACAGTCAGCTGAAAGCGGGTCACTGCCTTTTCAAGTTCCACACGCAGCGCCCGTCGCCTGCCCAAATGTCCGACCGTCTTCCAAACGCCTATCCGGTGAAGGATAAAGGGTCACGGGGAGGATAATGACATCAGAAATGACTGATCTGAGAACTTGATTGATGAAGTAATATATGGGGTATGACGCTTAACAGAGTATGTGAAATAAAAATATTTATAGGAATTCATATGGAAATTCATGTCTTGCTGGGAATCACTTTAATATATGAAGCATGATATATTATAATGCGTGCGATGTAGTGCGTACATATATAAGCGTAATGCTCTGCTTTGTTGTGAAGATGCCTGATGTTCCTATTACCCGTGATCTCCCAACTCCCACGCCAGACGAACAGGATAGGCAGTTCCCGGAGTTTATTTGAGAATTATGCTTTACACCCACACCCCCCCGCTGGGTTTTGGTAGCACCCCACCCTGAAGGAATGCTGGCGTTCTGGCTCGGGCCCTGTCGCCACTCCTTATTACACGGCCGCTAATTAAACGGTGGCTGATTTATAGATGGACGTCGCCAAATCCCAGGCTGGTATCCGCGGCACCACCGCGTGGAGCTCCTCTCCGCAAACTGCGGCCTCGCCGGCGACACCGGGGCATAAATTACGCAATGAGAAGAAAGAAAGAGTCTAATAACGATATAAAAGGGGGGAAAAGGAGCATTTGAAAGGAAAGAGAGGCACGGATTGACAGCCCGCAGACCCTCCAATTTAGAGCCAGTACGCTGGCCTCACTTCAGGATTGATCTGGACAGTCTGACATCAAAATAGAAGCTGGCGGATGGACAGGGGTGGGTGTGTATGTGTGTGTGAGTGGGGGGGGGGGGGGTGTTGGAAAGGAGACTCACTTGTAGATCATAATACAATCACACTCCACCGCGTTTTACCTCAGGGAAGTCAGCATATTAAAAGTCACCTGACAGATGCCAATATCAGTCCTCCTGACAGAGTCTCAGTTTCTCGGTGCCATTTTCTTGACAACATCCAGGCTTCCTCCTCCCCGGCTGCCAGTCCCTCTTTTTCCGGCTGAATGGGGGCTTCCTTTCGTTCTCCCCTTCCAGAGTCACACCAAATCACACACACACACACACATCTCCTGATTGCTGCAGCCAGCAGGAGCTCCCTCACACCATCGCTGGCCAGGGCGTTTCGCGTGGAGACTCGCTGTCCTTTTCTGTACCGTGCAAATCACTTGGGCAGTTTACTTAGGCAGTATTTAAGGCTGTTTATCTGGATAGTAAGTGTGCATTTGTTTAGATCAAAAAGCACCATTTAAACATGTGCAAATTAAGAGTAACAATAAAAACTAACAGGAATTTCTTCTGTTCTTCAAAAAGTTACTGATTTCTAGTTTGGTGGCTAGATGAACGCCGCTTCAGTTCCCAAACCTCTCCTCAGGGGCACCTCAGTCATTCTATAATTTCGTTAAATTTCACCAGCAGCTCACTTAATTACATTAGTTAAATTAATTGATGAGGTATTGTTTAGTCAAACATGGTACGCTAGTGGTCGAGTGACAAAAAACTTGATTGTATTAAATGGTTGCTGCAAATGCTTGAGATCTTCAGAGAGGTTTTGAAATGGATAAGCTGACACAATTTACAGACATAATATCATATTCTGCATTCCATTTGAGCTCGTAACTTGGAAATTCCAAGTTCCTAGTCAGAAATTTCTACTGGAACGCCCCCTGAAGTCGGAATTCGGAAGGAGGAATCTACACAACCCTGCGCTCAGAATTCAAGATGGCTGCACTCTTTACCAACAGAAGTAAAAGCTGTAGTTTTATACTGTTTATTAGCACTTATGTGTTATTTGTGGCTCATTAAGTCGGTCGTACACACAGTACTGTCCAACTGCTATCTGTGAACGTGTTGCTATGGTGTTTTTATGCACAAAAAACCACATAATATGTTGTTTTCAATTGATATTGCTGACAACAGCTAACAGTTAACCGGGTTAGAACTGGGGTCTGATTCAGAAAGCAGGATTTCTTGATTAGCCAGACAACTTGACCGATTTAAGGTAGTCTGAGCTAAACAAAGATAAAGGGCATTTAAACCCGTGTAAATTAAATCTTACAAGTTATCCAGCTAAGCAAGAAATCTTGCTTTTTGAAACGCAGCAATAGTTTCCCACTAACATGAAGATCATTTAAACATTTTCATTGACTAAAACTTTTGCACAGTTCTGTAGACAGATAGATAGATAGATAGATAGATAGATAGATAGATAGATAGATAGATAGATAGCCTCTAAGTCAACCTACAAACCCACGAATCCAACCACATCCGAAATTTTGCTCCACGGTCCAATGTACACAATGATCAGCCATAACATTATCACCACTGACAGGTGAAGGGAATAACATTGATTTTCTCATTACAATGCCATTATATATGAGTCAGGTGTTGATATGTTGGAAGCAAATAACATGGAGAAGCGTAAGGATCTTTGACACGGGCTAGACAACTGGGTCAGAGCATCTTCAAAACAGCAGGTCTTGTCAGTAGTTCCCAGTATGCAGTGGTCAATGTCTAAATAAAGGGGTCCAAGGAAGGGCAACCAGTGATCCAGGGACGGGGTCATGGGCGCCCAAGGTGCACTGGTGCCTATGGGAAGCAAAGGTTAGCATGTGTGGTCCAATCCCACACAAGAGCTGTTGTAGCACAAATTGCTGAATAAGTTAATTCTGGCTATGATATGAAAGGTATCAGAACACACAATGCATCACAGCTTGCTGCGTCGCCACAGACCAGTTTCACAGCTGAAAGCATCTTACAATGGTCATGTGAGCGTCAGAACTGGACCATGGAACCACGGAAGAAGGTTTCTGGGTTTGATGAGTCACATTTTCTGTTATATCATGTGTTGCAGACCAATCGCACCCCTTCTTGGCCGCAGTATCCCCCGATTCCAGTGGCCTCTTTCAGCAGGATAATGCGTCCAGCCAGACTGAGAAAAGTGTTCAAGAACGGTGTGAGGAACATGAAAATGAGTTCAAGGTGTTGGCTTGGCCTCCAAATTCCCCAGATCTCAATCCCATCAAGCATCTGTGGGATGTGCTGGACAAACAAGCCTGATCCATGGAGACCCTACCTCGCAACTTACAGGACTTAAAGGATCTGCTGTTAAGGTCTTGGTGCCAGATACCACAGGACACCTTCAGAGGTCTTGTGGAGTCCGTGCCTCCACAGATCTGAGCTGTTTGGCGACACGAGGGGGACCTAGATAATATCAGACTGGCGGTTTTAACATAATGGCTGATTGGTGTACTTCTGAATACTGCATATTAGTTGGAGTTGGTTTCCATTGTTCATTTTTGAATGAGCTGAATAGTGAAAAATTCCATATCCACCACTATATTTTTTAATACCCTCCGGGTTTTCTTTAAATGTCCAAACACCCTCGATCCAGCCCCAGCACCTTATGCGCTTGTCGTTTACCGTACAGAACAAAGTACTCACACCAAAAAAAAGCAGTGATCTAAACCTGTCAGGCTCTGAAGACGATCGAATCAGGGGAGATTCTGGTTTGATTAAATATTTATTTCGCTGTTTTGTTTTATATTTTAGATAGATATGAGTGACTGGGAGGAAAGTTTACCGTCACGGGCTCTGTCAGTGTTGACAGTTTGATGTACGGAGCTTCTCAGCGTCTCTCCAGACAGGCCTGCTTTCCGAACATCTAGCGCAAGGTGATACAGATGGAGAAGTGAAAGAAAGAAGATACTTTACAAGACAGTTTGGAAGGAAACATAAATATTTAATCAAAACCACATTTACGCACACAAACAAACAACAAAAAAAGTGCACGCCGTCTGTCTGCACGTCCTGTCCCACGGCACTCTTTCTCTCACTCCTGAAAAGTTCGTTCAGCAGCGTCGGCATGGCGACGGGGGGGCGATTGATTTCTGTATATGCGCTTGTAGCCCTCCTACGTCAGGTCTAAGCGAGCAGTTCAGCCGTGATCTTCTTTTTTTCTGAGATCACAGTGCTCTTTGCTCGAGGTTTTGCGGAGGTGCTCATATGCTGTGTAATGTGTCAGTTTACTCTTTGCTCACGAGCAGAGTCATCCCGACAGACAGCGCTCAGAAAGCTAAGCGGTAGGAGAAATCGCTCAGCGATGGTGGGCGAGAGACTGTGAGACAGACTGGCGTCCCGTCCAAGTTGTCCCCCGCCTCACATGCTGTGGATCTTAGGACACCATGATCCTTTAACGCATAAGAGGTTATGGAGGATCAACGGATGGATGGATGGATACCAAAGGCATAAAAGAGTGTTAGTGTTTTGCATTATTAATTTAATTGCAAAAAAAATACATAGCTGTGAAATAAAAAAAAAAAAAAAAAACGATGAACAAAAACCCAGAAACCATCAAGGCGCTACTTGTGAAACAGCGTAAGGAATTATAAAATGCTAACACTTAGCATGTTCATTAGCATGTTAGCAAAAAACAGTAAACAGCAAGCAAACCTCTCTAGAGTGCAAGTAAAGAGGGCTGTCCCAGCTCATTTAAACTCACGCTGTGTTAATGGCCCACCGTCGGGGGTGTAAAAGCCACCATTATACTGAGTGTTTCGTTCTGTGGAAAGAGCACGAGTTTGTGTACGGACTGGAGACCGACTCCACGTAATGTTTGCGTGTCCCCATAGCGCATAGTTTCACACATGTAGGTGGAACTAAAGCTGAACTACTCAGCTGGATAAACATATCGATACATGTTTTTTGGCGGGTGGTGCCCTCTCTTGATGTGCATTTTCCCTTTAGGAGGCACAGTGGCACCCGCCCCAGTCCTGGCCGCTCCCTCCCCCCAGCCCCCCCACCCCCTTTCGGATCAGAGAGCCAGGGCTGAGGCTATGTATGCAAATGCAGGAAATCGTCAAGCGTCTCCGGGTGCGAGCGTCAAACGTTATCGGCGCATCGTCGGCGGGGAAACGGTGGCCCCGGAAGATGACAGCTGGCATCAGGGAAGCGCCTTCACTTCCCAAAAAGCCACGTTCCCGGGAACGCCGGAGAGCCACGCTGACAGGGGCGATAATGAGGCACTAACGGCCGCCGCGATCCAAAGGGGGAAGAAATTAAAGAAACACAAGGAATGGGAAGGAGAGGAGGGGGGGGGGGGGGTGGAAAACGGCTTGGCTGTCAGCATTTGATTTAATTTGCCATTTTGAAACTCCGTGCAAACAAGTCGCGTTTAGCGATGTTTTTGACATCCCGCAGACCTCCCCGGAACAGACGCGGGCGTCACGCCGTCAGCGCGGAGGAGAACCTAAGGAGCGCCACACGCTGTCACTGTGGAGTAGCCTCTGAACCGTGAGCCTGCTGCCCCCGCTGGTCTGCGGTGACTCAGCCTGCCCGTGGGACACATGTGCCCAGCCCTCCCCATCACGCCGGGACGGACGTTTAGGCCTGCACACAGTCCACAGTTTGATGTTCCTTTCTGTCACTACAGGACACCCCCCCACCGAGTCCCCCAGGCCCGCTGCGGACCGCCTCCCTGGCATGCCGTAACCCCAGCCACATGTTTTCTGACCTAGCCTGCCTGGCGTTGTCCGTCCACCAGGTCGGGGGCCCAGCAGGTGAGGCCCAAACATGGCGGTTCTCTGCCTGCAACAGGTCCACAGCTGCTCAACCCAGGCCTCGTCTGACTCTATTCACAGTGACACCGTCTGCGCACGTCAGGATCTGCAGCAGATCAAAGATCCGAGGAACTTATCTGACTGGGTTATTGGTATATAAAGTGGCATGTAGCGTTTGACAATCCTTACCTGTTAGAGAGACAATGTCATCCCACAAAACACGATCATCTTCTTTTACTCATCACTTTCTACTCATCTTCTTTAACTTATCTTCTTTTACTCATGTTCTTACTGTAAATCGCAAGCAAAGCAGATCCTACTCCCCTTCCCCCACCCCACTAATGTCATTGTTTTCCTGGTAATTATCGCCACTGGATTAGAAGCGTGCACAGATCTATTGTAAGAAAAACTGGGATCCCTAAGGTTGGCGACGTTGCCCGAGTGGGAAGACGGGGCTTTTTTTGGCCAATGGCGAGATCCGGCAGGATTCATCTCGCCGCCTCTCGCCGTGCGTGCGGAATACGGAATGTTCTAGAATACCAGACAGGCATTCCCCCCCCCCCCCTTTCTTTTTTCTCCCCCTTGCGAGATTTTGAATCCGCCACATCGAGCAGCTTGCCCATGCCGACATGTCCTGGCACGCTGCCTCACTTCCTGTCTTGTTTTGTGTGTGGGGTCTTGTGAAAAATCACGGCGCAAGTGTTGGATCAACAGCGACAAGCGTCTCGAGCGCGAGCATGTTGAACCCCCTTGCTCGCGCTAAACCCGCGTCGCGCGCGATTCTCACGTCGCTTCTGTTCCAGGGGCCTCGCGCACTTTTTCATTAGTTCCTCGAAAACCTCTCTCCCGCCTTCCATTCATAACTGTTGACACCAGGATTTTTTTTCCCCTACCCTGTTTTTATCAGTAATCCCCCCCCCACCCCCCCCACAGCATGCCCCACCCCCACTTCACTCCATTTCCAGCCACTTTGATGGGGTGCCAGCAAGCTCCCAGAATCCTCTGAGTCATCTACCCCCACTATAATGCCACCCTTCTTCATCTCCCCATCTCTCTTTCACTCTCTGTTTTTCATTTTCCCTTTTATCTGCCCAGTGCTGGGTTTTTTTTGGCCTTCACTAAGGACAGTATGTGTTGGATAGCAGCTGCAAAAGGCCTCACAAATGCTGCCTGACGAGAAGTGACAGCTCTGTACATCTCTCAGTGCCACTGACAGCTGACAGATGGATACCACTCACACACAGCAACACAAGAAGAATAAGGGGGAGTGAGCCCCCCAGGGATGATTCGCCAGCATTACTCTCTGTTCATAGGGCAGCTTTTGATTGAGTGTTGCTGAGCATAATAAACCCACCAATACCCTGCCAGCTCTCCCTCTATCTCCCTCTCTCATTCTCTCCTTTTATTTCTCTCTCTCCAAATGTCCTGACTCACCCCCATCTCTATCTTTTCGCTCTTCCTTTTTCTCCTCTTTGATTCCCTCTCCGTTTTTTTTTTCTTTTTCTCTCTCTCCACGGGCTATTTTCGCAGAACGCACGGGAAAGAGCAGCGGGGATGTGTTACCCCATTTATGTGGCACAGAAAAAAACAAAACAGAAAAAAAAATCGAAACGCCAAATCCCCCACAAATGAGAGACATTTTGCAGTTTCTCTCTGATTCTCTCGCTCCTGTTGTTTAAAATGCCTGTCCTGCGTTTCTTTTGCTTAACGCTCATCTAGAGAAGGACAGAGGTATAATATAAAGGACAGGCTGGCTCAGCGCCCAGCCTCTATCGCTCGTCTCGGACGGTGCCCTGAATTTTGGCGGTATCACGTTCACAGTCATCACGGCCTTTTCCTCTTTACCAAATAAATGTCTGTGACCAGGTGAGCTTTATGGTAAAAATAATTTGGTCCCCACTCACAGGGCTGAGCTGCTACTGTAGTCCAGACCCTAGGGGGCCGGGTTTTGGAGACCTTGAGAGTCAGGGCGTGATGAGTCGATGCTGGGGCTGGGGCCAAGGACCGCATGACATGTAACCAAGTCCATTTAAATCTTTCAAGTCCATCGGTGCTGAAGCAAATACGAGATTCCGGGAACCAAGACGTTCCGGAGCACATGGGAAGATGCTTGTTAGGTACTGGAGCTCCATTTAATCATTTGTAAATGTGGCGCCGCCCTACACTGTCATCTAAGTCCTAAAGACCTTCTTCTTAAGTACTAGAGCAGAAACGTGATCTTTTTGAGTAGGCAGAGGAGGAATGCTTCGCCATCAAGCCGGCTATCACTGGGCTGTCACGTTCGGTTACATAGCAACAGGGAAAAGTTGTAGACAAAAAAAAGAGGAGAAAAAAGAGGGAAGGGCCTAATTTGAAACATCCAGCATCCATCTGTTTATGTTTTCAGGAACAAAAAGCGTTATTTCCAGTTCAATCAATAGGCATCCTTATTAGGCCAGGGAGGGATAGTCTGCTGGTGAATATTGATGGCCGTCTCGCTCTGCGATTTTGACGTGGCGAAGACAGGGCTGGTCGAGGCATGCCAGCGCTCTGCGGAGAGCAGCCAGTCGCTACGGCGACGGGTAGAGACTTTTTTTTTGATGGGGAAAAAAAAACTGCTCCATTTTCTCTCCTCCAGGAGGTCCAATCTGTGGCCGGATGCCAGCATGCTCCCCCATGAGCCAGACGGTCTGTTTCTTTGCTCCAGATTTAAACAGATAGCGTGGCAGGAGAGGCTGCTCACAGCCGCCCGGCCTGACTCGGGGTTTGAAGGTGCATGCTGCGCGGATGGGGGCCGTCGCGGGGATGGGGGCCGTCGCGGGGATGGGGGCCATCATGGGGCTGGACCCCCGGGTCCCTGGGCCGGTACACCTTCCCCCTTCCATACCCACCATGTGAAGGGTTCGTGCGCATTGTTATTCACTGACACTGACTGGCCAGACTTGGCAAACCATAATTACAGTAGTCAGTTCTAATCAATCAATCAATCTATCTATCTATCTATCTATCTATCTGTCTATCTATCCCCTCATCCACCCATCCATCCATCTATCTATCTATCTATCTATCTATCTATCTATCTATCTATCTATCTATCTATTCACTCATCCACCCATCTACTGTATCTATCTATCTATCTATCTATCTATCTATCTATCTATCTATCTATCTATCTATCTATCCAGTCATCCACCCACCCATCCATCCATCTATCTATCCACTCATCCACCCACCCACCCACCCACCCATCTATCTATCTATCTATCTATCTATCTATCTATCTATTTATCTATCTATCTATCTATCCACTCATCCACCCATCTATCTATCTATCTATCTATCTATCTATCTATCTATCTATCTATCTATCTATCTATCTATCTATCTATCTATCTATGACTGTCAGTGATTGAATGGTTATGACAGGGGACACAAATGTTAAAAGCTGTCAGGGGACATGGGGGGGGGGGGGTGAATCTGCAACCCTTAGTCAAGGCAGACCCATCCTCAGCCCGGAAGTAGACAAAGGGGCGAAGCGGGGGTTACTTCTGCTGGGTTCAGCTTGTTTAGGCCTTGTTGCCCTGCCCTGCCTGTGCTCCAGCCGCTATACATGTGACAAGAAAGTGTGTTCTCTCCGAGTTCGCCATCGCCTGTCAGAAACGCCGCCTCATGCGTTCTGTTTAAACCACCGTGGTGCCGAAATGACCCAGCTCGGACCTGATCCATAGTGCGGGACGTATAAACGAATCACGTGTCACTGTGATTCCTATGAAGTGTACCACTGTGTGTTTATTTAACTCGAAAGACAGACGACATCATAAAAAAGGTTTATTCTTGTTTTTAGGCTCTAGGGGAGATTTAGCACAAGTCACACTTAGACGGCTAAGTGACTCGAGCTCTTTGATAGATCTGCCCGTTACGTTTTGTCATGTAGTGCTGATATTTGATAGCTGTGACCACTCAGCTAGCCTGAAGGCCAAAAACCATTTTAGATGGTTATCTTTGTGCTTTGGGTTAATTTCATGCCTTGTCTGGACAATGACAAAACCGGGTACCACCTGCAAGCCCCTATCTGATTGGTTATCTGGCCATCTGTGAAATGATTGACACGTGACAGTGACCTATTAGTCCTCAGGTTATTGCATCGTTCTCTGCCTCGACGGCTGGCTTGTGCTGACAGAAGCTGAAAGATAAATGCGTGCTCTTTGAGTTGATCCTACTTCTAAAGCAGAAAATCACCTGATAGTATGTATGCACTCATCTCAGCTTATTGTGTGCTGAGTAAACGTTTGACAATATGATTACTGGATCTACTGACTATGGATTATCATTCTGTTCAACAAAGACCCTGAGTCAAAAAGACATACAGCACACTTAAATTAATCCCTATTCGTACACAGTATAATGTCGACTAGTTATGCTATTAAGACCTTTTATCAAAAGAAAGAAGTCTCTTTCAAGTTTATCTGTTCATCCATCTTCCATAACTGCTTACTCCATGTAGGATTATGGGGGAGCTTGGCACTTTTCCCAGGAAACACAAGGGGGCGCCCTGGAGGGGACGCCACTGCACAAACCCTCACACACCAAGACAGCTTATACATATCAAGTCACTAACATCATGTGTTTGCATTACAGGAATCAGGAATGAGGTGATACTAGGTAATACAGGTAATATAGGTAGGTAATTAATAAAATTACAATTTAATCTCATTAAGCAAAATTAAAGACAAATTTGTGTCCTGGAAATTCATTCTGCCTGATTTTTTAACTAATATTTTGGCAACTGATGATGTTAAGCAGGACAGAGTTTGGAAATCTTTACATTGACTTCATGTTTCTGAAACTCCTTGCAGGACAGTGTTCCCCAATCCGGTCCTCAGGGACCCTAAAACAGTCCCTTTTTGGCCCCTCCCAGGTCTCTGCAAGACAGGCCAAGCTTTTGGGAGCTGGGAGCGAGCAAAAACATGGACTGTCTGGGTTTCCCCGAGGACTGAGTTGAGAAACACTGATCCATATGATTGACTCTTAATCAACAGCATCCAAGTTCAGACAGCCGCGTCCACAAACTCCAGGAGGTCAAAGCCTTTCGGGCTTCCTGAAATAAGACTCATCAGGCCAGCGGGCCGAGTACCTCACCCAAACCAAAAAGGGAGTATTGCATGCAGAAGATGAGTTATCTCTCATTAATGTCAAAGTCAGGCATCCACAGATTCAATCCTTGGAATGTAATGTAAAAATCGAAAGTTAAATGTCCAGGAAAGTCGTTTTTTTTTTTTTTTCTTCAGTATTATGCGGGTCTCAGATTTCCCTGTCCAATCAAGGATTATAATCCGTTTTTATCAAAGCTTTCTCCGCAGGCAGCCCGGAGAGCCGCAGAATACACAATGTTTTCTTTTTTATCATGGATCCATTTTCTGGCACCAAAAATTGTGTCTGATAGCAGAGAGCGCGGCGACGGGTCTCGGTGGAGATGGGCCATTGTTACCACAGTCTCTCAGCATATTGGCAGCTGTCGTGCTGTCCGTGTACACCTGTCACTCACGGGGACCCGGGTGCAGATGGGCCATGGTGGGGGGGGGGGGTCCTCGGCTCGCGCAGACGCCCCTGCCTGCATACGTTCCTCCAGATGCTAGCAGCTCCCACTTGTGAACGCAGAGAGCCCCGTGTCGCCGTGTGGAAGCACGGAGGGAGGAAAACCTTCCCTGTTTTTGTTAGATGCTCGGCAGTGGAGACAATGGATGTGGAACTGCGAGCGCGTGCCAGCCATGGGACATCGCTGGTCAGGTGACACTGCATGTGCCTCAGTCACTAGGCAATTACATGCTGCTCTAAGGCTCTGCTGCGGCAGCCTGCAGACACGGGTATGATATGTGCATCCCTATCACCTGTGATTACAGTTCAGTCTGCATTGATACAATCCAGCAGTTTAAAACTCAGATTAAATTCGCATTTACTTTTGCCAGTGTTCATCGGTACTAGTCATCCATGCGTATCACAATGGCCGCTCATAATGTGCCCAAAATAAGACATTTTGAAATAAAGTTAATTAAATGTATGGCTTGCACACATAGTTTCTAGGATAAGTTCCCCACAATAAGTGTGTATAGAAACTGGATGGATGGATGGATGGAAGCCATCTCTTTCTCTTATTACATTAAACAAAATAAATGAAATAAGAAAATACTAAAGATATAAAAAATAGATTAGTCATGCCTAGTTGCGCCTGTCGTCACATTCATAAGTAAATTCATCTCTTCGTTGATTTTCAGGAAATGCTATGTACACATCCTGAAATCACTGTCAATTTTGTGTATGGGGGCTGAGGGGGGTGCGGCCTACGGCTGACCAGGTGACTAAGAGCGTGCATATTGATTAATTCCACCTGTGCTCAGTTCTGCTTGGTTTGTCTAAATGGCTGTGATTGGGTCTGGCTTCAAAGCCCAGATTGGAGTCTTGATAATGGAAACCTTTCCAATGATGTCTTCCCAATCCAAGACCCTCTGACTGTCCCTGAGAAGAACACTGGTGATCCCGCTCTCTGTCCATCTCCGTCCTGGGCGTCTGTTTGCTGTCACGACCAGAAGAGACGCACTCTCAGGTTAGTACCGAGTCACCCCAGTTCAATTTGGTACGCGACGTGAGCAAGGCGACAGGCAACACTCGAGAAGCTGACAGATAGATTAGCATCGTCCCAGCACTGCCAGGTAGGTTCTTTCCACACAGGTACAGCTGGAAGCTTACAGAGCTATTTTCATTACTTATTACTGAACCTTTTCCCGGAAACGGTCAGCGAGGAGCAGACATTATATGTGGAATAGATGGTGAAGATTCATAAGGGGTCTCCTGTCTAATAACAGTAATATTAAATCTTAAGAAAGGCCGTTGAACACTCAACATGGACAACAAATACACAGATGTGGCCACTGACTTGAACTGAACGTCACTTTGAGCCAATCTGGTTTCCAACTCATCACTGGAAGCAGCTCAGATCCAAATGCTACAGTGTTACTGCTCTGTGAATATATGATATATGACCTGTCACAACGTATTATAAAAGTTAAAAATAGAATATAAGCCATATTGGGTGCTGGAGAAAACAAATGTGAAATCCTGCTCTATTAGTGGTGAACCGCAGACTCCTGCAGTGGTAACTCTTGTTGGCTTTCACTGGGCCAGTCGTCTTTTGGTAAGCCAGCTAACCTGTCAGAAATATGAGATGAACTCAAGTAAAACTGGGTATCAGACGAGGATGGCATTGGTCCTGAGCTCTGGACGGTCTGCTGCAGCATTAAGGAGCATCTGTCCTCTGCTAGTCACACTTCCTACTCTCTCATTCTATCATGCTCTGTTACTCTCTCCTACTGGCACCCAAGTTCATAACCATACACTCTCCCCGCCCCCATCTGGAACCATTATGCCCTCACGGCCTAAGAGAATAAATCAGGCACTTCTCAGCTGTTGTGGAAACACTGTACAGCAGACACACACGAAGGGGGTCCCCCTGGACGCCGAGCCCAGTCACGGTGAGAGGGAGGGAGGCCCGAGATGCGAATTTCGCCTGCCTGGACAAATTTAGCAGCGTGTTAGCGGTAAGTGGCTGGTATGTGTACCGAGGACAGCGTCCCGGGGAGCGTGTCGTATCAGACACGGGACACAAGCCTGCTTTAAAAGCCTGCAGATAAATTAAACAAATCAACAGGGGGGGGGCAAGAGGTGGAGATATATATAAAAAAAAACTGGTAGATTTTGAAACAAGCTACTTTTCTGGGTTTTTATATTTGATAAGATGGTTTATTAAACCATTAAAACCACTAAGAAAGCCTCCAGTGTTTTGCCAACATGAAATGAAAAATAATACAATTTACTTAATGTGATCAACTCTGTTTTTCTGCCCTCCTGAAGCAGGGCGGGCAGGGTAATGTGGGAATGTCAAGCACGTTGGCATGAGAGAGGCAGCAGGGATCTGGCAAGTATTGTCATCATAGGTGGAAAATCTCAATACCGCAGCCTCGCTTCCGGCAGGCCGGACCTCAGCGGGGAAACAGCAGGATCTAAAGCTCTCCATCTCATTACTTGCAGGCACTCGTCCTGTCAGTCATCGAATGGCGCCGTCGCGTTCAGCTGTTGTGCATTACTTACCCTCTGTCTCCTCCGCCTCGTCGCTTGACCTTTCGAACGCGCGGAGCCGAGCGCTTCACAGCAGGCCAAACACTCGCGGCGTGGTAGAGTAAGGCATCCAGAGAGGCCGGAGTCGCCCGGCCCGCGTTCCTGTCACCGGCCCGGGCTCCTGTCACTTGTAGGTCAGGCGACAGCTCCGAGGGAGGGGCCTCTTATTCACATGAGCAAAGTAGGATACAATACAATTTCCTATCTCGTTACTCGTGGGGAAAGTACATAAACGATATCGAAGTGAAGGATCTCCTCTTGTGTCTCCGTCCACCTTGGGGAAATATTTCGAATGCCACGCGATATTCCTGACGAAATCGGAGTGACACACAAATTCAGAATAATACCTTGTTGGGTAAAGTGCCTCTGTAGTCTGTATAATTCATCATAGCTACATTAAATATTTGTATTTGCAAAAGTGAATGACGGGTTAAGTTATGAGTTATACACGTTGGTCCTGTCACGACAGCAGAAAATGGAAAAAAAAATACAGGATTCTAATGCAAATCAGAAATCTGCTTGGAATGAATGAATGAATAGATGAATCAATGTATGAATGAATGAATGAACGAACAAGAATGTCCCAAGCAGTTCCCCTGGTCTTTAGCTAAGGGCTGCAGCCTAGGGTGAACCGTGCTGAACTGTTTAACAACGCTCTTCTGGGAAAGACTGCCATGCCCACAGAGTCAATGGGAAGCCGATTGCAAAATGAACTGGTGCTTTATCAAGCGTCGCCCTTAATTTGCAGCACCATACACCTGTTAGACAGAGCTGATAGCGGCGCTTGCTGAGCAGGGGGCTGCTCTGTCTGGCAGTGCTCCGTCACCCTTTGTAATCAGCGAGAGCTCCGCAGATGGCATCCAAGTTAAACGTACAGCACGCTATTTAAAAATAGAGGAAAGGGGCTTCATACTGGCAATGGGAATGATTAGGGGTAAGAAAGGCAGGTACGATCTGATGGGCGGCTGCTCCCGTGTGGGGGCGTACTTGCGCCGGTTATAGCGCCTCATGCTGGCTGGCTGCTGGTATTGCCTTTAGAGGGATGACATCTAGAATGTTCTGCATTAGGTTCCAGTGGAGGAGGAAAGCTGCATTTTTATAATGTCATGGCATAACATCTTATAATGCTATTGTTTTACGACACATAATGAGGAGATTGTTAATTAAAATATACACATTATGGGATATTACCCATAAACGGAACATATGAATAATACTGACAATTAAAAGACTGCAATGTACATAATTTATGCCATATGACAAACACTGCCAACTCCACAGTCTTATGCGGAATTCACAGTTACTGTTTTTTTATTTCAAGATGACTAAAAAGGTAAAATAATTCACATTTTGTGCTCATAAACCATGCCACCTTTTTCCTTGTTTTTCACACTAATTTTAGTCTTGATAGCGTGCCGCTATCCGATGCTTCCTGGACAAACTGGGGATGAGCAGCCATCACGGGAGGCCTCATCTCGATCAGCGGAGCGACGCGATCCTCGGAGGGAGCGGCTGACAGCTCACCCGGGCCCAGTCCGTCACTCTCAAGCCGGTAGCCATTTTCATTTTCACTGCTTTACAGGCATGAACGCGAAAGACCCAGCGGCCAGATGGACACAATACCTTGGATTTATTTTTTTTAATTATGCTTGTTTTCTTGACCCCTAATTCTAAATGTTTCCCTTTGATAAATATTCCCTTGAGGCTACTGACGATTCTCAGAATCGATTTTTCCGACTCTGTCCCAAGCCCTGGAATATCGTAATGCCGTGTGTCATAATGGCATTCCAAGTGACTGTTCTCCCTGGAGCAGCGATCGGAGACTCGTTCAGGGGGACGCAAAGCTCTTTGTGCCTGCCTGTTCCCGGTGACCCTGCCAGTAGGGGGCGCCCATCCCTGCACCATACTTGACCGGCTCCCTCTTGTTCTGCAGTTAACTTTCCTTGGTCTCCTTTCCTATTGTTATTTCTTTATTATTTTCCCATTTCTAATCTTCCAGGCCGAAGAGTCCTGACGGCACGGAAAGAGCCCTCAAACTATGGCCGTATCAGGCTCCAATCACCGGCTGTCCACGTGGGCTCCTCCCCGGGGATTAGCGATGGCCATACGCCTGGATGACCGGAGCTACGGCGGATAAATCCAGGCACCAGGGCTGGCAAAGAAGGCAGGGGAATACAGAGGGGGAAAGCACAAAATCTGCCATGAAACTTAATCAAAAAAAAGGTCATGTTGGGGAGTGAGGAACAGATTAAATTAGCATAGTATTAGATATGGAAAATGATTTCTGTCAAAATCATCCTTACCACAATTATAATATGTTAATTACGTATTTCATTAAGGAAGTTGATTATGGTTCACAGATGAAATCATGCAGGCGACGACACCTGGAAGGAGGCACTGAAGCCCGAAATCACTCTCTCTCTCCCTCCCTCCCTCCTTCTGTCTCCCTGTTCCTCTTCCTCTCTTTCCCCATTTCCCTCTATCTCACACATCCCGTCTTCCCGCTTTCTGTCTCTTTGCTTTTAAAGATAAAAAAAATGTCTTCATATTACTGTGTAAACGTCAGACATATCTGCAATAATATACAATATAATTTAATTAACAATATAAAATACAGAATTACCCATTAATAATACAGATTACCATACACCAAACTATTCTCCATAACCGGTGCAGGGTCACTAACCTGCTAAGAAATTAAGATGCCTGTTTTATAACCACTCCCAGCTGAGTTATTATACAGGACAGATGTGTTGCCAGTCACTTCCTGGTTGATCCTAAAGGGAACCAATAAACCAGGGTCTGGAGGTGTGTTTAGCCAATGGCTGACTGGTAGTGCAAGATATTCCCGCCTACCTTTGGTTTCAGTTTTAAATGGTGCTGTATAGAGGGTTCAGAAGGGCAAGTACTGCTCTACGTTGGATAACGGCACTTAACTAACATTCCTTGAATATCAAGTTGTTTAAATTGGTTCCTTTATAAGCCAGCAGGTATTCACACGCTGGCTGTTTTTGTTGGTCTTGCTGTACGAATGCGGCATGTTCTTCCATATCGGCCAGCTTCTGGAAGCTTGAAATGGCCTAATTACAGGGGAGTGAAGCCACCTGTTGATGGGTAAGAAACTGGCCAGTCCAACCCCGTTCTATCACAACTCAAAAATCTGCAGACTTCCAACCAAAGTGGGTTTAAGTATTCGATGATATCAAATTATTACAATAGTAAATATTCCGAAGTCTCATGTATTAAAACAGTGAGCAAGTGCTATGATTCATTATGGGGCGGTTTTTGGTTCCTTGTGCATCCCACGGCTGCTCTTATTGGGTTTACTGAGATCCAGCCCCCAGCAGGTCATTACCAGCATCAAGAAATCAATGGCTTCAGGGATAGGAGATTCAAAATGGGGGCCCAAGCTTCCGCAGCGGGGAAGCAAGATGGACACCGGAGATTAAGAAAATGCAGTCAATCTGCAGAGCCTGATCACACGACCCCTTCATATCGGCCAGGGGAAACGGACAAACCACACCCCCCCCCCACCCTCCCATTGTGCCCGAATCAGAGATCAAATGCTGAGTTATAAAGCAAACGGTTAAAGAGCCGCAGTGAGAAAAAAAACACTCAAGGTCTCATGGGAGACATTACCTTCTTCATTATTCTGCTGATTGGCCTTATTTCATTCCAGGATTCCGGAATATTCCTTCAGACGCCTGATGAGCGACTTCATGAATACACCGAATAATCAGACAGCACTGGGCCGGCACTGATTAGAAAGGGGAACACGCAGGAAGCTTCCTCCTCCAGAGAGAGAGGGAGAGAGTGAGAAAGAGGGAGAGAGAGAGAGAGAGAAAGAGAGGGGCCCCTGGAGTGGGGGCCATTATGACCCCCCCCCCCCTTATGTTCCATGCCTGCAGTTATTAGCTCCATCCTTCACCCCAGACACATCCTGGGCTAACTGGTCATTTGAACTAAATACACAGATGCCGCAGAGGATGATACGGACACACGCGCCCCCCCCCCCCAGACGCCCCCCCCCACACGCGGCCGCTCACACTGGTCACTGTGAGGATGGCACTGGGTGCTCGCTGAGGAGGCCAGCAGGTCAGGCAGGCACCGGGCTAGCGGCAGCTATAATGCGCGGGAATTAATTAGCGAAAGACGGCAGCAGCCAGCGGGGCAGGGGGTGCGGCCGGCCTTCTGCACCTCGGCGTCTCAACGCGAGAAAATGGGACCATCGAAAAACATGGCCTCCCACATAAGGCCCAGGGATGCAAGTACAGATAAATATGACCATCCATAAGCAAGGTGGCTGGGAATACCCTAACTCACCCTTAGGCACTGGTGGCCTTAAGTCTTGTCTAGGGGTTTGGGGAAGATGCTCAGAAAGAAGGAACTACGGAAAAAGCTGAGGGTAGATTGTTTTCAAGATCAGTGAAAAGAAAATGAAACGATAATACTCATATATGCATCCCTTTGGGGTAGCGTTTCTGTCGTGTGGCCAATATCCGAGCACGCTCACAAGTGACGTATCGCACACGATAACATTACCGCTCGATTGTTGTGACACGCTTTTCCAGGCTGCTTTTATGTTTTCATTATTCGGATTGTTTTGAGATTAATCAGGGGTTTTAATTTAATCACAGGAGGGAGACCGGCGCTTCGGAAAACACGCTGCTGTGGTTTAGTCTGGAACAAAAACATCCCTTTAATAATTATGGCAAGTAACAACATGACATATTTTTGTAATTACTATGAAAAGTATTATTTTTTGACAAATAGCTCTAATTATTTTGCTGGAATGTCCCTGCAGAATGCATATCCAGAAGCATGATAGATATCGCCCATACCACTCATTTTCTTCTTGGCGATATTTAGGAAAATAATATTAATAAATACTACATGAATTATTAATAAAGTTAAAGTTTGTTAACAAGATTAGTATTATCTAAGTCTAATTATTGTGTTGCACCACAGCTGTGCATGAAAGTTATATTAATACAGCCTCTTTTAATATCAGGTGAAAGTTTTGAAAATGTGGTTAATTTTTTACTCTCCCCCATAACCCCATGAATCTATGGCATTTTATGTAAAGCATATAAAAGATTTTACACATTAGTAGCAGCTAACAAGCTATAAACCAGAAAGATTACACTGTACTACATATCCTGTGACTACTGTGACTCTAAGGGAAGATGTTAAGGTTGAGATAACTTGATAATTACTTATAATTAAATCACTATAGCCATTTGAATAGTGTATCTTTGAAATTTAGTTTGTGAATTAGGGCTGCTGGATCAACTCATTGCATTTTAACATCTCCTGACACCCTTGTGTGAGACATTTGGTATTGTTCTGGAGAATTTAAGTAATCTTCTCCGATGTGAGTGGGTCAGATTCTTCCATTAGTCAGAAACGCTCAGGGCTATGAAGCAATGAGTTTAGTATTAAGGACACATAGCAAATGTATAATAAAATTCAGAAAACAGTCCATTTGAATAAACTGCTTCCACATAATAGATTAAACTTTCTATTGGCTTGTACAGCATCAGTGTATAGGAGCAATACTGTAATTTACTGTACAGCAGATAAGACATATTTAGCATATATATTTAGTATCTATAGTCTCATACAAAGCTGTGAAAGGAAGGGCCTTCATTTCATTACATGATGGGTTTATTTCATCAGTTTAGCTTGTCATTATATCAGCAAACTTTAATGGAAATATACCCACAGCGTCACACCTTTTTTTTTTATTTATTTTTTTTTCTTCCTGCACGCTCGCAGACGCAGATTTCACACGCTGACAAAAACGACAGATGACAGAAATAAAGTGCGTGTGTGTGGGTGCAGTGTTAAGCAGGACAGCTGTCCGCATTGTCTCAGTCTTCAGTATGCGCTTCACTTCTTGACTCGCGGCGAGGAGATGGCTAGCTGTCTCCCAGGCAGTGTGAAACACGGAGATAAAAAATCAAAATATGCAATATGTGGGAGATGTTAATTTGCCCATAAATGGCAACCGAAAGAGGAATTTAAATATGTCTGTATATGTCAGCTCCAACTTCTCTAACTTCTTTTACCGGAGGTTTCCGACCAATTCTTGAGCTCTGAGAAATGTGCTAATATTCAGAAATGGAAATAACAGCGACATCCAAAGAAAATCACCATGAATTCAGGGTCGAACCCAGTCATCTATCTCTCATCGGCTATATTATTACTATTATTATTCTAATTGGGCATTGCATGTGAACTGCCAATGACCCAACTCAGTATAACAGCTAGGTGGAAATAGCTCAATGAAAACAAGCAGCACACCTGTACCTGACATGAAGAAACCTAAATTTAACACTTCTGCAACGCCTCTTCAACACTGCCATCCAGGATTGAACTGCATGTTACCCTGACGTCTGTCCCAAGCCCCACTCTGGCTGGTACCGGTCTGTCGCACGTATCGCACAAACGATGCACACGCTAATATTCAAGGTTCCCTTTCAACTATCAAATGTGTTCAGGAAACACATGAAATGTTGACGTTCTTTGTTCCATTAAGGCTAACATATAAACTGGGGCGAACAAATATCACTTCTTTCAGTGCCGTACAATAAAAATCTAAATCTAAGTCTGCCGTGTGTCCCAGCTACAGGATCAGACTTCCTGAAGGGAACATTTGTCTTTCTCGGTCCCAGAGGGCTTCAGGCTGACTTCGGCACTAAACTGACACGCGGCACAGAAGATAGATTTTACCTTGAGAACAATGCATGGCCCCTTTCCCATGTGCGTAGGTGGTTTTCTGCGATGAGAGACGAGGACTCTGGATTGGGTCAGGTCAGGGAAAGGGACAGTCACCCTGCCAGATGAGGGTGCAGGGGTCGCCGCGTGCTATATGGGGTGTCATCCGGCCTGAAGGGGGCGCCAGGGAGCCTTTCGGGAGGGCTGGGAACACTCATCAGAAAGTGGTGAGTCACCCTGTCCCTTTCTCAATCATGCAGATGACTCCAGATGGCTGTTTGGGCAAAACGGGCAGCAGACTATAATCATCATCATTACTGGGTAAAGGCTCGCGACGTGAACAGATCTGTCAGCAGGTAATGCAGCCAGGGATCTGCGCGCTTCGCTACTAACGGGTGATTTGCGAGCAGCCGAGGTGTTCCCGTATTTTAAAAACGCAGCACAGAAACACATCGGCCCTTGTAGATTAAGTTCAGCTACGTGTCTGGTCCAGCGTGGAGGACCGAGGACTGATGTGCAGTTCCCAACACTTTCCAGTGTGCAGACGTGGGCATTAAGGTGATGCCGTTTAGCATGGCGACTAAACCCCCAGCGCCAAGCCACGGCCACACCGTCCGGCGTGACTTTGAACGACGATCGACCCGGTGAGTTCCATTGTGACCTGCTGATAAATCTGGCCTGGAGGGGGTATGGAGGGCTGGGGGGGGTGGGGACAAGGCCACTCGCCAACATTAAGCCCTCCGGTGCTCAGTGGATGAAAACGGATCCCCCCCCCCCAACTAGCTCACGGACACTTAACCCGCCACAACCCGCCTGACATTTCACTGAGTATAGTAAGAAAAATAGTGAAAAAACACGTTGGCTTGCTGCCATCACTACAGGGGAAAACAGCCGTTGTACACATCTGCCACTCAAAACCAGACACATCATTTATTTATTTATTTATTTGTTCCTATGAAACTAACAGAAAATCATAATTGTAATTAACAATTAGAATTGTAATTGTAATAAAATGGAAATTAATTGTGCTCTGCGATGGGTTGACGCCCCGTCCTGGTTTATTCCCTGCCCAGGGCTTGGAATAGACTCTGGACCCCCACCACCCTGCATAGGACGGACGGATGGATGGATGGATGGATGAATGGATGGATGGAATTTAATCTTTTAAATACTCAAGGCTTCGATAGTGCCGATTACAGAAGTGAAAGCAGTAATGTCTTCCTCACCCAGCAGCTCTGCTCTGACACCTCTGCTTTAACAAGGAATCTGGTATCACTGTCACTGAGATTAGGGAACGTCACCCCCACCAGGGCTTCATAAGCAGGGTCACCTGCAAGGCCCCTGTAAGTTAGAGCGCCCCCTGGTGGAGATCCCCTATCTGTTAGTGCCCCCAGGAAGCCTGTGGAGAGTGAGCTTGCAGAGTGTGTTTCTGCTTTACATGTGCTAAACCCTTGACGGAAAACGGCTGACGTGTCCAGAAGGACCTTAAAGTTCTTGGGAAAACTCTTTGGTTTGTTCAAAGGGAAGTTATGATCAGCAGAGACTGGAATAACTTAACAGTAATCTTACAAAAAACATTGAATATTTTTTGTCATCGCTCTTTTACCATGCAGTTTAAAACAAATATTTTCATAGGCGCTCTTCTGCGGTGAATCCCGGCAACTCCTACAGATTCCTGGAGATTTAGGCTGTCTGCTGCCTTGTTGATTCAGCTGACAGAACCTCAGCTCTCGGTCAGTGCCTAACACAAAGGAACATGTTTTCCATTACTATCGGGATCTAGAGTCTGCCCAGTTGCATTGTGGGAATTCAAGAACTGTGTTACAGTGTCTCAGTTTAAGTGGCTAATACATGTAAAGTGTTCATGTAGGATATGAATTCATGGCGACTCCTTACTGAGATCCAGCGTGGAGGATGTGGTCTGGACCAGGGTGAAGACATTGTCTGGAAGTTAGTATGCGGAGGGATCAACATTCATTCCTTTAATAATACTGGGATTTTCTCCCAATCTGATTTACAGTAGCCGGTACTTCTAATCATTTTGCTCCATTGAGAACAGATCCCTGGGCTGTGGTTCCGCGTTAAACTGACCGAGACCCTGCTCATTCAGCACATGGAGAATCAGCGGCCATGGGAAAGGTCAAGCCCAAGCAGCTCAGGAGTTAAGGAGCTGGGCTCCAGGGTCGCTGGCTGGCTTGATCCAGGAGGTCCGCAAGTCAATCCATCAGCGACGGTTCCCAAAGGCTGCTCTCAGACAGTGTGCAGCTCACCGGAGGTCTGGACGGCCCACCGGCAACACGGCCATCCGTCAGCTGGTCACCCGACCTCCTCCTCACCCCGAGCCCCTTCGCTCAACCCTAACAGGGGCGTAAAGCAGGTCTGGTTCAGGACCTGGGGGTCAGACAGGGGTGGGGCCACACGGCAGAAGTGTGTGTTATTGTCCGCAGATCTAATTTTGGCTTGTGGATGAGCTGGCTGGTTTTTTTTTTTTTTTACACACAATTTCACATCTGCTGCTGGAATACTGATGTAATGTTACTGGAGATGCAGCAGGACCTCTTAACTCCACACAGCTGTGCCCAGAAAAAGAAAGGAAACAATAAAAGCAACATTCCTTCTCATGGTGTCCCCAGCACCCACTGCTCAAGATATTAGCATAATGGCTATCGTCGTTATTGGATTCGGAGTCAAACTAATGAACAGCATTACCTTGCTAATTGTAATCCCCCTGCCAGCATCGTAACGCATTGTGTGGGAAATGATGTCTGTCCCCTGACTGGTATGACCCGTAAGCTTCCCCTTAACCGTCCATCTTGGATGCCTAGCTAAAAGGGCAGCCATATTTTGCATGTAAACGGATTGAGTGTAGTAATGAACGACAGGACACTGCATGCAGACCAAAGGCACATCAATCAGCTCCGAAATAAAACCCGAACACTTTTCATCAAAACACCCATAGTTCATCCCTCGTTTTTGCTTCCGTTCTGCCCATCGAGTTTGAATTATTTATCTTTTGTTCATACACTCTCTCACGTCTCCATTGTAAACATTTTGTTACAACGCAAGCCCCTTTTATACGTGCGCGTGCCGCAGGAACTTTGCCGTTTGTTAAATCCCTCACGCCCCCACCACCACCGCCCTCACCACGGAGGAGAAGTGACCTAAACAGTCACATTGCCAGCGAGTCGGAATCAAAGAGGCTCGACGACACTGATCGCCGACTCAAGGCTCTCCTGACAGCCACAATTAAGCGAGCTAATTAGCGAGGGCGCACAAAGAATAATATTTGCCATAATGAAGGATTCTCCTCCGCATGTTTAAATCTGATCTAGAGGACGCTCACACCCGAAAACCCTCTCCATCATCGCCCTCGTCGCCATTTTGCCTGTCAATTCCACCTCGTTGCCATTATTTACTGTCTTGCAGAGTGTCACTGCTTCAAACATAAAAATACTTTCAAGACTCCGAGGGATTAGCTTCATGTCCTCTGAAATCTCCTGCAGCGCTGTGAGCTGGCTAATATCTGAGGGACAGTTTCCTGGCGCTTTTGTAAGCTGAACTTTACATCAAAGTAGTTGATTAATTACTGATAAGGGGCTTAATAAAATATTAATGCGTTTTGTAATTAACACGGTTTTGAGCTACGTCCTACAACCCCCAGCTAAGTCTCGCCTTTTTAAACTAAGTTGCATTTTGCTGTCCTGTTAGTGACTGCTCTTTGCCACTTTACATAAAAGTATTCAGAATTTAATGATTATCCAGCAAGAAATAAACAAAAGTGCTATTTTTCAGTCAGTTTGAAAGTATTAAATTGGGAGAGGTGAAGAATGGGGTCAGCAGAGAGCGACGTGCTGTCTTTCTTTAAAGCGAGTCCGATCATGAACTGATGTCCCCTATTCAGTGGGGGCTCTTGGCCTTACATACTTGATGGAATTTATATTAAATTTTTTGGTCAGTTTTCAAATCTGCCTTAATTTGACTTTAAAGTTAGTTTTTTTTCCCTGGACTTTGACTTGTTGAATTTTTGTGGTACCTATTTAAAATGAGGAGCCTCATAGTTCTAATTTAAATAAGTTCCATGTCATTTTTTTATTTTTTTTTTAACAATAAACCACAACCCCTACCAAATAAAATGACTTAACGAAGAATGATTAGCTGGTACAGGCTATTCAGCAAGAGTTGGTTTTGATTTCCTTTACTGCCAGGGAATGAATGGCTGCTCATTCTGAGAACGCCTCGGACTTCTCCAGAAGGTATATGCTTCCATTGACATCTAGAGCTACATATTGGCTGTACCATTCCTGTCCTGCAGGGTTCTCTCTCAAGGTGCCCCTCCCCACCCCCCCGGACTTTCTTCATATGGAGTGTTCTGCCTCATAACCCCTGGCTGTCCCGAGCATTCCTCTCCTTGCATTCTTTATCAGCATCAAGTGGATGGCAGGATTCTTTAAAAAAAATGGACAAAGCAAAGCCAATATGGTTAATATTTAAAGAGCCAGAATGGAAACTGATGTGTGCAGGTTATGAAGCGTTTGATATCACATCAGCACAGATGCGAAAGTGCCAGGTGACTTCAAAAGCTTCTGTCTGAAAAGTATTTACATCCAGATATCTGGATTCAGATCCAGCTGGGATTATATTCGCTGATTTAAGACACCCGTGAATCTTTAGGGCAGATGCCACCATCACACTTTGTGTTTTACCTGAAACATTTAAGAGTCGTGACCAGTAGGCAATCCACTTTTCTCTGAGGACTGGTAAATATCCTTTCATCCATCCATCTCCAGGCTGCTTATCTGGTACAGGGTCACAGAGAGTCTTTAGCCTGCCAGTCCTGGGCACACACACACACGCGCGTGCGCATGTACACACACAGAAATGCATACACACACACACACACGCACACACATGCAGAAACGCATACATACACCTGCATGCACGCACACACACACACACACGCATACACACACACAAACAAACACACACACACTCACATGCATACACACTCACACACACACACAAACACAGACACACACAATGGACAGTTTAGCTGTTGGACTGTGGCCGGAAACCCCTGCAAAACACATGCTGCACCAGTCTGACAAATACTTCAATATCCTAAATATCCTAGTGCATAAATTCTCTTATCCATAATGCCAAATAAACACAATGCTAATGAGTTATTTTTAGCAATAGAGTTACCAGTGAATCTAGCCGGAAGGCTACAAGGATACTGGAAACGCTTAGCACATATAAGCACATCTATCCGTTTCCTGTTACACCAAATGGAGGGTCACGGTAGCGTACAGCTGCAGCGATGGTTGTGCAATTTGTCCATTTTAATTCCATCCTCATATCCCAAAGTTTCATGAATAATTCAAGAGCACAAATATAAACTGACACTTTTTTAAATATCGGAAATAATATCTTTTAAAGTAAATGATCTTTTCCAGCAAAAGAGAGCGAGCTTAAGGTCTGTTTATGATAAGACAGATTGCTTTGTTTGTTTTTTTTTTTGAGTTGCTGAAAGTAGATTTGATCAGAAAATGGTTACTTCACAATTTTGCACTGAGCGATATTCCCCTGTTTTATAGATTGATTGTTGTCCTAAACTTTACCTGGAGTCCTACAGCCCAAACATCTAATAAGAATGAAATCAGTATCCTTTTCATTACATAAAGAACACTGTATTTTAAGTCCACCACAGGCAGGGACAGCTCTGGTTACCTCTGATTATTGAGGTATTTTACCTAACAAAGACCTATGTGACGAGAGAATTATCTTGCATCTAAGCGTCGGATAAAGGTTGTCAGGACCAATCGGAAGCTCGCACTATTTATCTGGCTTGTAAATGTATATGTGTGGGCTTTCAAGCAGGTCTTCAAAGTTGATAAATGTTATTCACCTAATCTCTCCATTTCACAATATGATATATGCAGGAATGAACTTTGAATTATAGCCTAAACAGGACCCCATAAATCTTGATTTTTACATAGAATGTGGCTTCAGAATTGTATTATACACACTGTGGCGAAGTGGGGTGTGTAGCAGGGTGATCAGAACCAGTGGTTTGAAACTGATGACTTGAGTTTGGGTCAACTTTTGAAGACCTGTCACCCATCCCAGTCAACAGGGTCTTAGGGACAGTCTTAATAATAACAAGCTGCAAAATGCTAACAGACCTGACCTTTATGTTATTGCTATAAGTTTGCAGATGATCCACTGGGGGTCTACACCTTGTCAGGATGCACGTGTGACATTCTAGTGTACTTGATATAGGGGCATCAATACAAGGGAGAGTATCCAACCCACCGGTGCCTAAAGTGCAGTGAGGGTCCAACATGCTACTTCCTGTAGGAGATGCAGTGGCAGACAGAGGTGGAGATCCCTACATGGCCCAGTTTGAGAGGAATCATTTCCTGGAACTATGGAGTTAACGGCTGAGCAAGTGTCTAGCAAAAGGATCCTCGTGTAAGTGCCAGTCCAAGGTCTTCAGAATATGATGCAGGAATCTGCTGACAGTGGCCTCAACTAACCTGTTGGTTCTGTATGCAAACTGTAGAGCAGAGGTGGGGATCCTATCTGTGGAGGGCAGGTACAGTAAGGGTGCGGGATTCTGGAATGACCTCTCAATCAGCCAATAACAATGACTGGAGTTGAGAACCACTGTTTATTATTGGCTGGTTGAGAGGTCATCCCAAAGACCTGCACTCACACTGGCCATCCATGGATCAGGTGCTGTATAGGGTCCAAGAGTTGTTCTGTGATAGATTTAAGGAGTGTCTCACCATGGAACGCAACAGAACATTAAAAACAGTAAATAACAGTATTTTACTCCTTGGGTCCGTGAATTTAAGCATAGATGTGACATACTCATTAGTTTTTCTTCTATTAATACAGACACACAATAACAAACATCAAACACCACTGCCTAAAGTAGTAACAAATCAGAGTAAAATGAAAGAATCCTCACTATTGCTTTTTTCTTTTATTATAAGCCTGTTTTTAACTCACCTTGATTTGTGGAACATCCTCTGAACAAGGGTATTATTTAGAAGATGCTGATTATCTGTGCAAGTGCCAAATGACTCACTGTATCTTGGTCTATCTTGTAAGCTAATAATCTCACTGTTTTCACATGTTAGACAGTGAGCCATTCATTTTATAATGATGGAAGTTTCATCATCTGGTGCGAGCTGGAAGCCACTCTTGATGCCTTGCTGTGTCTCCATGTGTACAGAACACGTACACATATCTCCAAATGTTCTACCTTGCTCATAATACGGACTCGAAAAATTATTTAATTTTAAAATTGCTTCGTTAATTGCTTAACAGATGCTGCTTTGCAAATGGGCTCCTGAGTTTACATCTAATCCATTTACACTGCTTGAATATTCCAGTGAAGCCATACCTTTCGGAAGGGTTTTGTAAAGCGGCTGTCCCGCTCCTTGGATCTGAACCTGTGACCTTGTGGTCATACATCCAACTCTTTAATCGTGTGAGCCAGCTGCCACCTATTAAAGATTAAAGTGCCAACATATTCACAATAAATTAGTCATAATACAGAAAATGGGTGCATTAGGATTCAATAGAAAATGACCAGATGACCGCCAAAGTCTGTTTTGGGGACCGAACGTTCTTGGGTGTAGTTTCTGTGGTTTTTCGGCAAAAATATTATTTGGACTTGTGTTACCATGGAACTCATGGAAGCAGGTGATCCCCAGAAATCCGGCGGGGTTTCACAGCTGCTCTTTGGTGGTTTCTTCTGCTGTCCACAATCACTCATCATCTCCACCGACAGGACCTGAATAGCTCATCAATCCGCCACGCAATTAAGTTGATTCACTTCATAAATTTTAACGCGACACCCCTTGAGAGGGAGTGGTCGGACAATATAACACGTTCGCCATGGATATCCCTTACATTCCACAGCCAGTAAATAATCGGCAACAGCGCAGTTAATGGTATATCAATTAAATAAATTCAGCAGTGTTGGAGGAAGAGGGAGACTGAGGGCAGGCCTGAAGGTGCAACTGCTGCACAGTCACTCCCTCACTTTAAATTCAAAAGGCGGTTTTTCACTGCAGATGGATGTCCAGCTTATATAATGGAAGAGAAGTACAGATTCTCAAGCATGTTTCCTTGAAGCACAACTCAAAATGTATATAATCATATATTTATATCAGGGCTCTTCAATCTGGCCCTCGATTCCAAATCCCGGCCTTGTTTTCAGTTCTCCCAGGTACAGTGGTACCTCAGTTCTCGAACTCATTAAAACGCGAACCAACCAGCTTGGAAAAAAAATTACCTATAACTTGATCTGAATCTCAGAAGTCAAACTGTGAACGGCGACTTAAGATAACTTGTACGCGCGGGGAAATGAGTCACGCGGCACGTCTCTCAGCGGAAACAAAGGGTAAAGCTTCAGTCTCAGCCTCGCATTCACGGTGATAGCATCGTGCATGTTTACACTAGCTGAATACATATATTTAAACAGTAAAAATACATTTAGACAATGATAGACAGTAACAGTACTTATTATTATATAACAACATACATTTAAAAATAAAGATTTCTTATTAAATATTTTAATATTAATAATAAACCATTAATACATTTAATTATAATAATATTGTCGTGCCCAGTGAGGATGGAACGGAGACAAATGCGCAGACATCAGGGTATCGTGGAATACGGGGTTTAATTACAGGTAAGGCAGGCAAAACGCAGACGGACAATACAACGGATTAATTTCCAGTTCTGAGGTACCACTGTAGTTAGTTTAATAATTACTGATTCTGATTGGTCAGAGGCTTCACACCTGACTCACAGTTAAAGGAAGGATGGAAAATCAGCAGGGCTTGGACCTTGAGGGCCACAATTGGAATATCACAGATTTACACTTTATTCATTTTTCTGAAACAACTTACAGTAGAGAGAAGGATTGCAGTTTTTGTGTGTGCTTGTAGGGACTGGGACCTACAATCTTTGCATTGTAAGCACAAGGCTCTACTGCTTGAGCTACAGGAGCTGCCAAACGTGTCTGGAGCGTTTGTCTGTTATCCTGTTTTCCCCCTTTGTTCATTGTTTCTTTTTGTTATCATTTTATGCCTTGGTCCGGACCACACAATCCACTCATGCCATCACAAGGCAATCTGCTTTGTAAATAAATGTCTGAAAGGAGAGACAGCAAGCTCTGGGAATCCACAGGTGTGGAGAAACATCACGGCGGTGAAGGAAATGATGCTTAATGTCCCTTTGGGACCCTAACCCTCACCTGCACATTTTCCATTGTCCTGCTGTCAATAACATTACCTCACGACCCATCACTCACAAAGCGGCTAAAATAATTTGGTCCTGTCAGGTCAGACAAAACTAATCCTGACATGATAACAATGTTGTTCAGAGGCTGGACAGCCAGGACAAAGTAAACGTCAATCGACCCCAAAGTGTGGCTTCTGTATGAGATATTTTCCTGTAGCCCCATAAACATACAATATTTTTTAGCTATCGGCTTCTATAGTCATAAGCATGCTTCCTACAATTATGATTTTTACATTACATATATGTTTCTCTTATATTTTATTAGTTGTTTTTGTGTCTAATATAACCACGATTGTTGCTTCTGCTGATGGTATGCATGTAATTCACAATTAGCTTGTGGGACAATGTCTGTTTTGGCGTCTCTAGCTAGCAGATTAGTGATCAAGTAATTAGCATTAAATTACCCGCAGCTGTGTGTCTAACATTTAAGGACAGGTGTTTGTGAGTTTGTGAGCACTTTTCTTTGTTTGTTAGGAAGGAGTGACTGCACAATGCTGTCAGCCTGTTGCCAAACACAAATGTGGCATCTGTGGTGGATCTATTCAGAAACATTGCTAGATTTCCAGATCCATCTAAATCAGTTAATCTCAAGATTTTAAAAAGAATCTAAGTTCTATAAATAATTTTCAGATATATTTCAACTAATCTCAGATACACATTATTTGGCAGAAACCATTTTCTATCGTCATTCAATAGACAGGAAGTGATTACAAGATATCCTTAAATGGATATGGCTTCATATCCCTGAACGTACTGTATATCTGTAATTCAACTCTGTCCCTAACTTTATTAAAGATACAAATATATTAAGATATCTCTGAATCGACGCACATGTTGCCTGAACACAAACTGCCCCTTTAAGGTTGCGAGTTGGCCGAACCTTTACAAAGAGATAAGCATAGAATTATAGCCAGAATCCAGGAGAGATTTGTGTCCGAGCTTTGATTTAAAACGGTAATTTAAGGTTAGAACAGAATCTGAAACTGCCCTCTTAAGTTACACGGAGGACTTGGTGGAATACAACTGGGTGTAAAGTTAAAATGTAAAACCCATCATGTCAGCTAGAGCTGTACTGTCCCTACACAATAAAAGGTGATTTATTTAGTGTTGGGGGGCTGTCAGTGAGACCGTGGTTTCCGTAAGGTTTAATTTATACTTAAATTGCCTTTGCTGGAAATACGCATCCCAGGCACGGAAAGGAAGTCAGCACGTGTTTTTCTGATGCCTGAGTGGAAACAGTGTTTCTCGAAAACCCCCCCCCCCCGACTAAGATGGCCCCTCTTGGACTGAACCATAATGCCCTACTCTGCCAGCCATTACCATCCTTTGGAGGGGGGTGGGGTTCTGTGATCATCCTGGGCACATGGAGGGAGTAATTAATGAGAATGACAATTATACCCCTTTCTCTTAATTGATCAAAAACTGTCTCCGCAAGGCTGAAAGGTATTTTAAAAATCACCGTTTTACGTATTTACTGCTGCTGTCACACAGGAAATTTAATAAGAATACCAAGCTTGCCGCCCGCTTCCATAATTGCTTTCAATTAGACGCTTCTGCTGATTATATACTGTGGCAACACTTAAGCTGACTAAATAGCTAAATCTGCGTAAATAGGTCATCTGTTTAAAATGAATTGCTTGTATTTATGGATTTCCTTTATCACTCTTACCAATTCTAATGATTTGGCAACAGTTATCACGAAACACTTAAACACTGACCCTTGGCTGATAATGAATAAATACATCATAATGCAGAATTTTTAAGGCAATATGACTGAGATACACCTTTCCTCAACATAATCGATTTACTCTCACAACCATACTAACTGTATATTAGTCAATTAACACAAATTACCGAACATCTTAATATTAGCATCCTAATTAGCACCAAGCGTAAACATTCGCTTTGTTCCGTTAGCGATAATGCCATTCTTCCAAGTCACCCGTTTGTCATTGTGTGCCATTGTTTACAGTTCCATGAATGCATTCAGTCCATACAAAGTGGGCTCTCTAGGAGAACGCCTCATCTTTTACAGTGCCGACAATTGAATTTAATGTCCTTGGCATGTAAACGTCCCGGCACGCCTTTCACATTCAATAACAAACCGAATCGTCAAAGGCAGCGGACAGAAGTCACTTAGTCTCCATCTACCCCAGTATTCACACTGACAAAATCTCAAGCCGTTCGGATTCCAGGCTGCACCAGGCCCGGGGTGGGGGGGGGGGGGGGGTAGCAGTGTTTGTTCAGATCAGAACTGTTTTTTTTCATTACCTCATATTCTTACCCTCCTTTACAGTTGATTGATCAGCAATCAACGGCAGTTGTTTCAATGAGGCACAGTGGCGGTAGCGTCTCATCTCGACGCCGGCCTGCCGGATGAGGCGGAGTGTTTGCCTCTCAGCTGGAGTCTGTGTGGGACGCCACGGGAAAACGCTCCTGTTGAAACTGACAGCCGTCAGCTCCCTCCATCTCACAGTCAGCCTCACGGTCTCATGCTCACCAGTAGCCCTTGAAATTGCTCTGGAAACTCTTGCAAACAGAAGTGGCCCGAGTGTACACAGAATTCCGTGCGACTCTGTAAAGAGGCTACTGCCGTTAGCATGGCGGCACTGGCACGGATCTGTAACCAGGTTATCAATTTTAAGCCCTGGGTGGCCCCTCGAGAAAAGGCACACCTTCACCCGAAACACACCGGCAATATCCCGAGATGTGAACGGTGAGCCTCTTAAGATCAAAGCATTAAGTCAAATGCAAAATAACAGCAATCATTTGCTAGTTATGAGTCATTTAATGATGGAGTTGCTGTACGAGAGTGCTAGATGCGAACATTCAGATATTACACTTAGTCACTGACCTAGAAAATGAAAGAATTGCACCGGCCTTGTTGTTTATTCCTCAATAAACAATATAAAGTATTAGGAAGTTTTAGGAGACAGGATGGTGATGGGTTGTTCATATTGAAATGCAGAACGATTACGAGGTATTTCAGCTTATGGGATGGAAGTGAGAAGGTTCTAGATACTTCCCTGCCAAGCTAGCATTAAGAACTTCAGTTTGAATGGTAGCAAGTGCTTTATGTCAGTCTCTCCTCCCTGCCCTCAGTAAGTGTTTCACATGCAACACACCCTCTGGTCTTTGTAGGATACAGTTTCCCCCAGGGACTTTTCTGAATGGACCTCTAGTTGCTCACTTTCTATTTGTAGATGCTCCATGGACCAGAAACTTAAAGCAGAACCACGGCCTTGGTGCCCATTTGTTACGACGCTATCCCCCCCTCCCTGTGATGCTACAATCTGAGATCGTTCTCTAGGGCTGAGCAGTGCAGCAGAGGGGTTTGCAGATGGATGAGGAGTGGAAGGGCTAATGATGTCCTCCCAACTTTCTCATTCCTGCTTATTCTCACTGCAGTCATCCAGAAGCTCCATAGGAAGGCAGAGTGTAACTATTGCAGAGGACACACCATTAGCTAGGAGGTGTCATGTGACCGCCCTGCCCCATGTGACCACCCTGCCCCATGTGACCGCCCTGCCCCAAGTGACAACCCTGCCCAGCTATGTATTCACTGTAATTATGATGAAGGGCTTTAATGCTTATTTCTTCTTTCTCATTTCTTTGATTTAATTATGGCCTTCAGCAGCCAGTTATGTATGTCCATCTGTGTGGCAGCAAGCAAACTTATTCTAATCTTCTTTGTTTCTGGATCTGGTATAAACAGGAGGTGTATTTGCAAATTAAGGAATCGGCCATTTTGAGATACCTTAATCAGTCCCACATGCTCACATGACACCCCAAAGTGCATTTCCCCGCCTTTAACAACTAACGACTCTTCATCCAGATGTGAGAATTCACAAATGCGAAAATCTCCTTAAACACGAAATGTATTTATAGCGTGATACACATGTAGCCTCAAAACCTTCTGTCAGGGCTTCTCTCCATCTCATGAATTCAGTTCCAGCTTTTGGTCCCGACAATTACCAGTCGGAACAAGGCCCTAATTCCCACCCCTCTTTCCAGGAGCCCCTCCCATGACAGTAGAAATCAAAGAAACATCCAGAAAAAAAATAAATGGAAAGCATATTAAAGGCATTGTTACCACTGGGACCCGTACATGCGCATCAGCGTACACAAAAGTAAGCTCTGTCGAATCTATAAGTAAAGAATTTACTTTGCCTCTGAGTGAGAAAGATTAGGCTGCAAGGCAGTTGATTTATGGATGGCAAAAGCAATCCCTTACAGTGTGTGGAACAGCCATGTCTCCTGTTTAATTCCCAACATTCCCCGTCTGAAAGCCCTCGATACCCCGTTCGCCCTGAGGTATAATGTTTGATAATATAACCACTGCTTCTGTCACCGCTTTCTGTGCGAATGCATTATAAGGAGCCGGCAACGCTAAAGATTTATGTACGAGTATGGAAAATAAAAAAAAATCAGCATTGATTAAAAGCCCTAGATAGACCGTCCAATACCGCCCAAAGAACATCAGTTATTTTGCATTTTGACACGCCGATTGATAACTCATAAACGCAAGCAGGAATGACAAATGCAGATGGAAACTGGCTTTGACAAAAGCGATAACAGCATCAGTCTCATGGGGAGATGGAGGTATGGGCAGGAGCTGTTTAAAATATTTAATCACTTTATGAAGGCTGCAAGATGTTGTTTGACCCTGAAGGAGTGTGAATGTCATATGGATCAGAAATTGCCAAGTCTTTGAAGTGAAAATATAAGCTGTGTTATAAAGGATCCTCCTTGACATATTTTAATTTCCAGACATGATTTTTTTTTCTTGTGGGAGTGTATGTAAAAAAAAACCAACATCTATTTCAAGACAATATTGGTGAAAAACAGGTCTCGTAGAACAACATGGAATTTCTCAGGAGGCCTCTTTTCTGTTGGAGTTATTATTTTACATTAAACAGTAATAAAGGGAAGCTGATGTGTAACGTCTTGTTATCGAAGACTGGAACAGTATGAAATACTTGAGCAGATATTCTGCATACCAATTGAAGAGACACTGCCAAGACGCAGGCCTACAAGACAACAAATGTAGCTAAAAGTGGCATCTCTGTTCTCCCACTTCTAGGAGGGATTTTATCATGCAGTGGAGTTTAGAATGCATGCATCTGCCAATAGACCTGGCCGTTCATCAGTCGGCTAAAGCAGTGTTTTCTAATACTGTGTCCTGCAATATTATTGGAGGAGCTCAGCAGTCACATGACAAAAACCAGCCCATCAAGTTTCCACCTTTTGCACTGTGCACCACATTCCCAAATTCCACAGTGGTCACATCATATGTTTGCAAGGAAATGCCTGTAGAGTCATAAAAAATAAATCAGACTTTCATTTTCCAATCTTCAGCTCCCATTTCCAAAAAATAGGAAAAACATGGAAGCAATAAACTCAAAGATGATGTCATTCTTTCTAAGTTTAAGATCATAGGTGTTAAATGTTACCTAAGTCAGGATCCTGGACTATCAACAGAATCGATCGATTGCAAAGTGCCTTGTGAGGTTTTTATTTGTTACTAAGCCTATATGCCATTGGCATGCCAGTCAATATTTATTTATTCATCCTGCTATCAAGAGAACAGTATCTCCTTCAAGAATGAAAGGACATAAATCTAGAATTGAGATGTTAAGAGAGGTTAGAGTTTCCAGAGAGTGACATCACCATCTTAGAGACAAGTCTTAGAGACTGTTTAGCCTTAGATG